>NC_134918.1:17230755-18508255 GCF_051014615.1 Bombus vancouverensis nearcticus | reverse complement strand
ATCACAAATAGCTAAGAAATTGTATAAACTATTAATCCTTTGCACTCCGAATTTTATTTCAATTTCGTTACCAGCAGCTCCCAACGCTTTCAGGCGTTTTATTTGAAATTTACTTCGACTAAAAAATAAGACAATTTAACGAAATAAAGGAAGAAACAAATTCACTTAAATACCAGTTTTATTCACGCTATTGTTGTATTTTGTAATTTTTAAGTGTACGATATATCTTTCGCGCGTTTCACAAAAAAAATGTGGGACTAAAAGAATGTCGAGTGGGACTCGACGAAGCAGCTCCTGAGATAAAAACTGATGTCGAGTCGCACTCGACATAGGAGTGCAAAGGATTAAAGTAATAGCAAATATAAACCTATTTAGGAAAATAGATCTTTTACTATATATAACTTGAACGATTTTTTCAGATTCCACGCTTATGAGGTGCATAAGTTCAGGGAATCGGATGTATTAAATAATCAAGGAGTAGCAGAAATGTAAACAAACCCATAAACATTGCAGTCCATGATACATTAGTTCTGGGTGAAGGGACTACATTCTTGTAAGACTAATTAGAGGTTCACTGTTTAATACATAAAGCAAACGAGAAATGATGTTTCGTTTCTCTATATTTTTTTGTTTTTGTTCTTTTTTTTAAAATTGAAATTAATTTCACGGGGGTGTTGCATGATACAACTCCACCTTGAAACATAACGAATTTCGAAGCGGCCTATGGTATGCTCGAAATATTCAGCATGCATATTTCTATGCAAAAGAGACTGAAAGTATAATCGAAGCAGAGATGCAGAGCATTTACTTTTACGCTAATATCAATGTACAGAGATAGAAAGATTGAGAGAGAGAGAGAGAGAGAGAGAAAGAGAGAGAGAGAGAGAGAGGGAAAGGAAGAGTGAAAGAGAGAGTGAAAGAGAGCACAAGAGAGAGTGAGAGTTGGTATCAAATAGCATAAAAATGCTAAATTTTATTAGGTAGGTTCGAGTAAACGACGAATACAGAGTTTTAACCTTGATAATTATTATTATAATAAAACAACCAGTATTTTGTATTGTTCTGCGCTTACTTAAAAATAAGACATAGAATGATGTCTTATGTCCCGGTAATGGAAGTGTACTTAAAACATGAGTCGACCAATTGTTTACTTATAGAGCAGTTAATCGTGTAATAATTAATAGGTAATAACATTTAGCTTATCAACAGAACATTATAATTTTTATCTATTACACAAATACATTTTTTTTTATTCTCTGTACGTTTTAATAACACGCCGACAACGGATGAAAGATTTCGTACGATAGCTTGATACGTACACATAACTTTTTAAACCGCGTGAAACGATTTCTGATATTCTTTTTCTTGTAAATGAATTTTATTTTGAGACACACGTTTCCAAATTCTATGTTACATTTGTGACAGTGATATTTTTGTCGGATTTTTATAAAAATGACGTTTGTTTGTTATTAAAATTTTACGATTACTTTATTGTTTAGAAACTAAGACAGTTTACGTTTGGTTTATTATGTTTATATAAAAAATATGTATCCTTTGTCGTAACGAAACTAGAACGTTAGTACCAGTGATTAAGGATTTTTATAAAAAATGAATATAAAATTATATTTGCAATATTTGGAAAATTCAATTATATTCATCGAGTACTTTATCGAAAGGAAAAGTTAATTTGTTATTGTTCGTTTAATATCATTGTTAAAGAAAAATTACAATGAAAATTATTAAATTATTATAAAAGTTATAAAAGTATAATGAATAATTGCGCTTTTGTTGTAAACTGCTGCAATTTCTTATTTCGAATAAATGCGAAATTTTTTTATAAAAGATTAGTCGTAAAATGGACGAGTTGGAGCTTCCTATTTAAAATGAAGAATACTCATGTCTATCGTTGGTACTATAATGAGACTGTCATATCAACGCATTATTCTTTTTATTAACACGGAAATTACGTTTCTTTTGATTCATCGATAAGAATATTACAATATGCAATATTTAATCTGTAATATAACTTGTAAGAATCGTCTTCCCATCTTTATAGCAGATTTCCTTGTGCAGAAAGTGTAGATTGACCTGTTGTATATCATACAGAGTGTTCGATAAATATGATAAAAGACACGAGAAGGACATTTTCCATCATTTTGATTTCAATAGTACTATTACGATATTGCAGTTGATACAAATTTGTTTTTAAGATATTGAGATATTTTTATAAAATAAACCTCGTATTTATCAATTTTAATGAAACACTCTGTGCAAACATACATATTGCGTGCATCGTGAAACATTTTGTTTGTAAAGTTTAGTTTCCTCGTCGAATATCAAATTCTTATTGTACTTCTCATTGAACAAATATTCGCTTGTTAGTCGTCTAATGTGTTACATCCTCTTCAGGTTCCAATACCGTATAATTGTTCATAAGAAGATTTTCTTCCCCGTAGAGGCCAACTTCTCTATTTCCAAGGAATCTTTTTTAAATAGTTCTTACTTAGTATTTGAATAACAAACAAGATTAAAGCAAAACTTCTAGTTATAAATATATCGATGATAATACAACATATCCGAATCTGTAGTAACCTACTGAGAAGATAATTCCTGCAAACATTGTTTTGCTATAATTAGTTATTGCCATTGTAATTATTCGAAAGAAAGGGAAAGCTATATTATGGCGAAAAATACAGAGGGGAAATGCAGTAAAGAATGTGTACGCCATTCAGGCTACAGTTTTTAATAACGAACTATGTATAAATAGAAATTCGCCCGTTAAAAGAAGTATTATTAGTAGATTAGTTAGTGAAATACTATGAAAAAAATTACTGAAATATTTGTGCCTTCGATAAAATTTAGTATTTTAATCCTTTCGTAATGCGAGGTAGACACGAGAAGAATTATATTAAGAAGATCGTGTAGAGATAATATAAATATATAAAACCAACAACCGACAGTCTGATTAAAATTATTAGTCAACGAAGCATTCTTTAACGAAACGATTATCGAACTTTCGATAAGATTGTTTCTCTGTTTCAAAGAAACTGCAGAAGAAGCATCCGATGCTTCTAACATCCGTGTTTGATTCGGAATTGAAAATTTGCTCTATCTTATTTTATCGATACGAAATCGAACAAATATAATTATATCATGTATCTTGGCATATATTATATTTTACCTTATCTACCATAATTAAACTATCTTTTAATCATACATTGAACAAAAAGAGAATCAATCGGTAGCTAAAACGATTATAAAACTAAAATTCAACCAGTCTAAAAGTCTTTCACTTTTAATTAGTCTATGTCAATTATTCTGTATATGGTAGTGCTAAATTTTAATTAACTATTTATACGAAAGAACGAAAATTTATTTTAGATCGGAAGTTTTTTACCAATTAGAAGAAAATATAAATTATATGACGCTGCTGTAAATATAAAAGTACAGAATAATATTTTTCTGTAACGTATGTATAAAAGATAGAGAGGGACGAAGAGATTGATGAGTCTGATAAACGAATAAATTTAAACGTAGGAAAAAGAGTAGGAAAAAGTAGAAAAAGGAGAAAAGAAAAGGTACGTGCACGAGAAAGAGAATATCTGTGAATGCATAACATTAATTTAAAGGAAAGTGCACGGAATAAAATTATAATGACGTTGTATTTATATTGAACTCGTTAAAAAAATAATCGATTGTGATCTAAATTTGATAAAAGACAAAGGAATATGGATATATCCTGGAACGTCTGGATACGTTTATAGCTTGATCAACTTTGTTTCACTCAACTGTTGTCCACTCAACTATGACGAAAACTTTAGTTTAAGCACAGTTTTATTTCATTATTATTTCATTGATTCTCGATTAAAACTTCGATAATAACAATAATAATCGTCTTCCTTTTGCAAAGATATAGTATTAATTATATAATAACAATAATAATAAAATTGATCAAAATTTATTCACCAATCATGACAATATACATATGATACGCTCGAAATTGTGAAATTCATTAATATACATCGATCAAAGAGCTTAAATACAGTACATTGTAATGATTAATACACATATATGTACATGTGCGTGTTGAAACTAAAGAAATCGTATGCTAGAAATAATAAATAGTACTCGCGCATAGTTTAATGTGTAATCTTTAATAGGATTATCAAACGCAGCGGAGAACATTTTTATATCAGATGCAAACATATTAATGAACTTTATATCATGCACGATGAACTGACTTGCATTTATTTTTCTTCCTATACTATCGTATTTCCTGTTTTCTTTCTAATAATCCTTTCTCTTTTGATAAGAACACGATCATTTCTGTAAGACAGGTGAATGTGAATGACTTCGATTATCGACAAAAATATTTGCTTGTCAAGTCAGTTAATCGGACGAAAGCAGATTGCGAAAATATTATAATCACGAAAATACTTCATATTCCCAATATAGAAAGATGGCTATTTAAACGCAATTAGAGGATAATTTTATACATACAACATGTTCAATACGAAATAAATAAATTTTTATAAAGTATCGTATTCTCTTCTTACTATTCCATTAATTTCCCATATTTTCCCATAATTTCCCATAATTGTAATTCGATTCTTATTTAAAAATAACTTTCTTCAAAATTCTTCATACCTATTTATACTTAGGATTTATATATAATATATGTTACGTCCGATGACTCTTGACGTAAATCAGAATCCATCCCTCGGTCGAGGCGGCCACTAACCGTGCAAATATAATTAGTCGCACCGCGATAATCTTCGTTCTTATAAAATATATTCAAGTCGAGACGTTCCTTATGGTTATTGTTCCATCGAGTAAAAAACTGGCAAAGTCGGCTTTTTCCCATGATCAACGGTCATTTCCACCCGCAAGCGACCGGTGGTGGGGCGACCAGCCCCCCAGCCCCCCAGCCCCCCAGCCCCCCAGCCCCCCAGCCCCCCAGCAATAGTTTTCCTCTGCGACAGCATCATCAGAGAACTTCGCTAGTTTGTCATACCTTAGATCAGTCATCTGTTTAACTTATATCTATACTTACCGAGCGTAACTGTCTATGTCTACAAAGTTGTTCGAATAAAGTGCATATTGTAACCTGTTACTTCGCTGTTATAATCAGTTCAACCACCTCTATTATCCTAAACGAAATAGGGGATCGATCGTTTCGTGGCGTCGATTATCTAATCGTAACGTTCGCGACTCTAATCGTTTACGACTCTCGTTCGCACGATCTACCGCCACCGCGTCTCTCCGCTAACGGTCCAACAATATATCTTGCACTGTACTTTGCACTGTAAAAAATGAAAAAATATGAAAGATGGATAATTTGGATAATAAATAACAGTAAATATTAGGTATATGCAGAAATTGGAATCCTGAGAAAAATCAGATTCGTATATCGATATTAAATTGTAAAAAAGACATGTAAATTTGAAGTAAAGAAATTAGAACCGTGAATATGTAAAAAGTCTCTGTTCTCAAATGTTCGTATTAACATCTCTGCTATATAATAACTATCCTCGTAGCAATAGGAAAGTAATAAAAAGATTTTTAACAATAATACATATACATTGTTATGTATTTGAAGTCTAAGAAGCTTTGTACTCTAAATTATATGTTTTTAGTATAGTATATAGTATATAATATAATCTTTATAAAAAATATATGCAAGTATAAGTGAGAAGGATAGGGATAAAGCATTATAACAAAATATGAATGGTAAAGCTAAGGGTGGAAGATAATAATTATAATTCGTATATTTCAATTACAATTCAAGGTATGTAAAGTAATTAGCGATAACTGGTAGTACCAGCGACTTCACTCGTTAACGTACAGCACGATCGTATATACGCATAGAGATATAAAGATAAAGTATGCGGTCATATATTACCGTGTAAGTGAATGCGATATGGGAATAGAAAGATAACGCTGTGTAGAGGCCCCTTCTGTTCTTGTCTAATCCGGCATACACACTGACGCTACTCGTTGATAATTATTACACTTACGTATTTACAGGAAGAATGCGCATGCGTTATAAGATAAGAACACAAGGGGCCTTTATACAACCTTCTCTACCTATTTCTATATTGCTTTTTCCGTTTGTTCACACACTCTCGCATCTTTATGTCCCTATCTCTATGGTCGAAACCTGTTTACATGATCCTTTCTGAGTACGGCGGAATTTCCTCTCTGTTAACATCAAATATCACATTAACTAGAAATATTTGAATTTTACTAGCTGTTAGGGAAATTTTGTATCTAGCTCTAACGAATTGGTAATATATCAGTCTTGTGATCCAAGTGTTGAGGGAGGTGCAAATTTACGACAGCAGGACTTTAATTCTCTGCGACTCAAGTATTAAATAAATTATACAGGAGTTAAGGAACAACAACAAAAATGGTTGATCGTGTGAACATTAAAGAAATGATACCGGCTTTACCGGATGAAAAAATTGGTAATTGACCTAAACATACATATTTATTTCTTAATTTGACATTGCCCCTCCCAATAATGTACTGTGTTTATATGATTTACAAGGATTATATTGCTTTTATTTGCGTCTTAATTTTATTCATTTCTCAAAAAAAAAAAAAAAAAAATGACAAATTGCTAATATGTACGGAACTATATCCAATTTTTTACTGTATATGTCATTTCACAGAAGTTTGTTTCTTATGTCATGATAAAGACATTCATTCTTTTTATAATAATTTGAAAAAGCTTTGCGAGACACATTTTTGTATAGGCTAACGATATTTATTGTTATTTAAGTAATATATTTTTGTTAATCATATATTATATTTGTGTCATATTTTTATGTATACTTGTTATCCTGAATATAAGACTATAAGCATCTGCATAAGTTTGCATTATTGTTTTATTCTTTTATTGGCATGATTACATGTTGTTTATTAACAATAGATAACAATAACGTTTAAAACTTTTTAGATATGCTAGCAGCTACGAGCATTCTTCAGCAACAAGCTGCTGATATTAGGAATCAACAAATCAAGTGGCAATCGTATCAACAGTAAGAATACCGTCGTTTTAAATATTAATATCAAAATATTTCTATATATATGTAAATATTTCATAAAGTTTTATTTCGAATAATCTATAAAATCTTACATATATATATAATATGTGTATCTCTTCTTTATTCACATATTATACATACAGGGTAGGGTCCAGTTTGTTTCTATAAAGCGTTACTATATATTTTATAAGTAAAAATAACAAAAGGAACCGTCATATTAAACATAGGCTGGTAAATTCTTTTTTAAAATGTTATAACAGAGATACAAAATAGCAAAGTAGATTTTTGCTCGATAAAGGAACAGATATTTATATTAATTCTAGTTCAGTGATAATATGTAAAAATTGAATTCGTTACATTGAGAATTTCTTGCCGATTTCCTTTACCATTGGTGAATACATTACAAATCCAGTGTGTTAACTTTTTCTCTTAAAGTTATAAGAAATACTGTAATAGCATAATATCTGGTGAACCCAAAAGTAAACGAATTTGTTCATCTCGATTTGTTCATTATTGAGAATATCGCTTGTTTAAGTATTATATTTGAGCCTACATGTGTATTTTTTTATATTACTCTGGTCACTAAATAGTTCTTGATATCAGCTACTACATTATGAAATCAATAATACATGATACCATTTAAAACAGCCAAACAAACTTAATTTTTTATCGAAGGAAAAGTTTATGGAAATTTTTAATATTAAAATTTGTGACTGATTAAAAGCTCACTAGCTGTTTTCAAAATATTTTTTCCTCAAATTTTCCTGAAAATACATACATATATATATATAAATTAAATGTATTAAATAACACTTAATATTCTATGTTTTATAGGTCTCATATGATATCAAAAGAAGATTATGATTTTATAGTGGCTTTTGATACAAATGATGCTAGTGTTCGAGATGCAAAACTTAAAGAAAATCCACATCAAGCTGCTAAAACTTTTCTCAACTTACTTGGCCATATTTCAAAAGACCAGACTATACAATACATCCTTACAATGATTGATGATATGCTTCAGGTACATCAAATCACATAAATTAAAACATAGTAAAACACCCTTTATCCAAATTCGTCGGAAGGCAAAATGATTGAGATAACTGAATCACATTTACATTTATAACTAAATCAAATCATATATTTACCTTTTTTCTTTCTAATGATATAAAATTATTTATATTCAAGCTAGGAGTTTATATAACTGAAATTATACGCGACAATAGTTGAAATAATAAAAACTCATTTCACTGAAATAAATGGAATTCGCATAGATTGAATTTTCTTGTAATATGTGATTTATTTTTATTAAATGTTTTCAAATATATTTTAGGAAGATCGAAGTCGTGTAGAAATCTTCAGAGAACATTCAAGTCGCAAACGTGAATCAGTATGGGGCCCTTTCTTGAACTTGTTAAATAGACAAGATGGATTTATAATGAATATGACCTCTCGAATTATTGCCAAACTTGCTTGCTGGAGTCACGATCTAATGGAAAAGACAGATCTTCAATTCTACTTGACATGGTTAAAGGATCAATTAAAACTCAGTGTAAGTTAACAGATATATAATCATTTAATTACACGATTTAAGAATTATAAACATACTTTAAAAATAAAATATATTTGTGTACCATCATAAATGTATTTTTCATCATAATATTAACACATGCTTCTAATTTATTAGCACTAGCTTAGCTTTTCTTTTTTATATAATGTAATTATGTGTGTGTACACAATGGTGTTGGTTTCCATTATACCATATAGGATGGAGAACATAATTGGAACTACTTCTATTATTCCGTAAAATATTTTTATATTGTTGATAAGTTGAATGAATAGTTTCAAGGAGATTATGACTTGATGTATTGCAGAATATGTAATTATGAAGTAATTTCAATTGCCTGCTTCATGTAAATTATAACTCAAATATTGTATAATATAATTCATTAATTAGTCTCAAAACTATGTTCCTTTGTTCATTTGTATTTTGTATCATTATATATTATTTCTTTTTAATCATACAATAAGTGAAATTCGTAACAATTTATATATTTTATACGAACTTTATATATGTAACTTTCACATAATAATTCACAGTGAATTTATAAAAGTCTGCTAAAGTATATAAATACAAATGCCAATAAATCGCCTTAGATCAAATGCTACTAACTATACATTAAAAATATAGGCATACTGTAGCTTACACAGTAAAGCGATAGAAAATGATTGCAATTATTTAAATATATGGGGTTTTAGCTTGAGGTTCCTCAGGATACAGATTTACATACAAGAGTAGAACAAGGCAACACTATAGACAAAGAAGCAAATGAGCTACATGAACTACAAAGTCTGGTTAGTCTCATAATAATTAAGTATGTATTAACACGAAAAGGTCATACAGCTAAACTTTCCTATCAATTTTTAAACATAAGATAGCGCGAGGTACAAAGAGTTATAATTGCAAACAGAATACAATTGAATATAAAAATAAATAAACATTATGATAACCATATGTAATATTCTTTATACGAAATTATTTTTATTTAAAATAGAAATTACTAATGCTGGATGCCTGTGCATCTCTGATAAGATTTTATCGTTAATGTAAATTGTTTTTGTTTTGTACATATAAGAGTGCATTTGCATTTGGTTTGCATAATGATTTCTTTCTATTTTACTTTTTTGGTGCACACACATAATTTAAATTTCAATCTTGTTGTTTAATTATATTTTTATTATATATACCATCGTGTTTATTCAGAATAATGAATACATTCAGTCCGTGGCACGTTGTTTACAAATGATGCTTCGCATAGATGAGTATCGTTTCGCATTCGTGTCAGTTGATGGAATTTCTACTTTACTGAGTGTTCTGACGGGCAGAGTAAATTTCCAAGTACAATATCAACTGATATTCTGTATATGGGTACTCACTTTTAATCCTTTGCTTGCAGAGAAAATGAATAAGTACGTATTGCATATATGTATATTACATATGTGTAATTGCATTTTAAACAGTTGTTAAAAATATAACATAAAATTTTTATTTTAGGTTTAGTGTCATTCCTATATTGGCGGACATTTTAAGTGATTCTGTTAAGGAGAAAGTAACTCGCATTATTTTAGCAGTATTTAGGGTAAGTTACTTAATCTTTCCACGAACGAGACGGCTGTAGCCGTCTAATATTGTTTTTATTAACAACAACATATACGGATGCTAATTGATATGAAAAAATACCAACAAGTTTCGAAATCTTGTCTAGTTTTGTGGGATATATGTGTGATTCTATGTGCAATTTCAATTTTATAAGTGTCCGCGAAAGTGTTAATATGCTAAACATTTCAAAATTACAGTTACAATAAAAGAGGTGATATAAGATAATGAAAAAACATTTTTACATATGCTTAATTTACTTCTATAGTATATGGTTTATAGTTTATAGCTATATAATTTTTCACATATAATATTTCAAAAATTCAAATTCGAATGTCTGTCAGTAAGGAATCTATTGTACACCGATCATTTCTATAAAATGTTCTTTGTATATCTTAAGAAAAAGAAAAAGATAGAAATATTAAGTATATCATTATTTGGTTTTGGACTGTTTACATATATTGTTTGGTATAGAGACTATGATATTTCATTTTCAAATTCTAATTTATTTTTAAACTCCAATATTCTCGTAAATGTAGCAGAAAATCACATCTCACTATTTTAATGAACTAACATTTTAATGACATGGTATTGATTCCTGTTAAAATTTAAATACAAGGGTGAGATTTCATAGCTTTCATATTCAACAGTAAATAATTTATTAATTAAATCTTTATTAAAACAATCTATGTATGACTGATTTTCTGATTAACAGACACTTAAAATTTACATTTTTGGAGATTCATTATAAAAAGATACAGTAATTAATTAATCAATCCACAGTCCTAAAATTTTCTATACTTTTCTTTTAATACATATTCTATTTTTATTACTTTATTCTTTTTTAATACTCCATAGAACCTCATTGAGAAAGTAGAGGATGGACAAGTTGCTAAAGAACATTGCATCGCGATGGTACAGTGCAAGGTACTGAAACAACTTTCAATCCTTGGACAACGCAAATTTGACGACGAAGATATCACCGATGATATTGAATTCTTGAATGATAAATTACAAGCATCTGTTCAAGATCTAAGTTCGTTTGACGAATATTCGACCGAAGTGAAATCGGGACGTCTTGAATGGTCTCCCGTTCACAAATCTGGCAAATTCTGGCGAGAAAATGCTAATCGACTAAATGAAAAGAATTACGAGTTACTGCGTATTCTGGTACATCTGTTAGAAACTAGTAAAGATCCCTTAGTTCTCAGCGTAGCTAGCTTCGATGTAGGAGAATACGTAAGACATTATCCACGTGGTAAACAGTACGTTCAATAAAACTTTTTTACTTACACATTAAAAAACGATTTACTGAAATCATTTTTTAAATTATTCCAGTATAATAGAGCAACTTGGAGGTAAACAGCGAGTAATGCAACTTTTAGGACATGAAGATCCTAATGTAAGATACGAAGCTCTTCTTGCAGTCCAGAAACTCATGGTACACAATTGGTGTGTAATTGAAACATCTATATACAAGACAAAATTTGTACTAAATTATTGTCAAAAGTTGTAACATCTGATAATATAAATGATTTGGTATTTTATTTATAGGGAATATTTAGGAAAGCAACTGGAGAAAGAACAAACTGGATCAAATGCACCAGGAGCAAAACCTGGAGCACAAATCCCAACAAAAGCATAAACAAGTATATAAGCTATGTAAGTTTCGATTCAAGTCTGTATACTTTGTCTTTGCTTTCATATTATTTACTTAAATACTTGCTTGTCCAACTGCTTGTACACTGTGTATAAAAATCGGTATGAGAAAAACATTCTTAGTATTGGAATCATATTATAAAAATTACTTTGCATTCTAATGTAGTTATCTGTAGATAGCAAGAGAACAATGTATATTCCAATATTCGTCATGTTGTCAAATCTAATAAATCAAGAAATGTACATAACTGTTATAAAGTATTGAATAACGGGATAAAGATATTTCTAGAATAATATTTATGGAATTTGTAAGTAAAATGTTTATGAAATGTTAAGAAAAATAAACTATTATCACTAAAAGAAAATAGAAAAGTATATGCATTATATTTTCATTTATTTTCATTTCTCCGCAAATGACAACTTTACATTAATATTGCAAGATGTTAATTGCGTTACGAGATATCGGAAAATGTATGGTATGTCAACTTCTCTCACAGATTCATCATCACCGCAAAGACGACATTTTGTCTTGTCATTTAATCCTGATGCACTTAGACCCATTTCCATTACCGGACCCAATAACGTTCCACATTTTTTACAAACTAGAGTCTGAAACAATAACGTTATTACTAATTAAATGTATACTTATATAATAAAAAAAGAAAGAAATATGTGTTCATAGTAGACTTATTGGTGGCAATGTAAAGCTGTAATTATTGCGAGATGTACTTATCTTATCTACATCTCTTACAAGTATTAACTAATGCAAAATAAATCAGAGACTTGGAAAGAAATGGAACTGAGAATATTTTTATGCTTAGACATTTAAATAATTTAAAATTAGACTTATTGTTATACGTACCAGAATATGTAACTATTTTTATATTTCTTAGTTATATGTCTTATATTTTTATTATATTTAGTATAATGATAAAAATAATATTAAAATAATTCCTTTTTCTATATATAAAATAATTGTATCTTTTTCAGATATGTTACATGCAATTAAACAAATTTTATCATAAAAATAAATTTTTGTTCGAAATAATCAATATAAAGATATTTTTAATTTTGATTACGAATTTGGTTTCTTTTGTGAATAATATTATATAAATATAAAATTAAATGGGTAATTTATAAGACTATAAAAAGTGAAATTCGTATGAGTAATAGTTGTGCAAATAAATATTCTTTTGTGGAGGTAGTTTTATAAAAGTTAGCACACAATTTAAAAAGTTGTATTTTTTAAACAATTTCGATACCAGCAAAATGATAACTTAAACCCTTCCCATTTTTATATAAATTACAATATATTTCAATTTGAATAAAAATTAAACAAAAATGATCAATTTTGCATGGAACAGCATCAAAAGTGAACTATTGCCAGTACTCGGCAAATTGAGTAATTCACTCAGTGTTTTTAGCATAAAATATTAAATGTAACAATTGATTTCATTATATTATCTGGGCTTAATTTGAGAAAGAATGAATTTCTCTGCTTTTGTATGACTAATGTAGCTTATTGCAATAAATTGATACTATAAACCAACATTAAAAAAAAAAAAAATGTGGGTTAGTTCATTTTCTCTTAATGTCTCAATTATATGTTCTATTATTTAAATAAACTTACGGTAGTTTTGTCTGAACAATGGAAAAGACGATCCTGAAGTAAGAACGAACAACCATGAGATAGTAATGAATCTCGTTCCATTTCTCCAAAACGAACACCACCACCCCTCCTTCTACCCTTTATAGGCTGTCTTGTTAAAACATCAATTGGCCCAGTACTTCTCACCTGTAAACATGGTAAAACAATAGATAAAAAGACACATTTTAACTTATTCTAAAGAATTTAATTTTCTCTACCAACCTGCCACTTATCTGAAACCATGTGACGTAATCGTTGATAATGTACTACTCCAAAAAATATATCAGCAGTCATTTCTCTTCCGTCTATTCCTGAATACATTCTTTCTGTTCCATAATAATTATAACCACCGCGTTCCAATAATTTTCCAAAATATTCAACAGCTGTCTCATCCTCGTTAAATCTAAACGATGTTGCATCATGTACCAATCCATGTATGGCTGCTGATTTTCCAGCCATCACCTCGATCATCATAGCTATTAAATATGCAATTTAAATAGTTACAATAAATACAGAAGCAAATATTTAAAATATTAAAATCTGTTTAAAAAGTATTAATTTTACCTATTGTCATACGACTTGGAAAACCATGAGGATTAAAAACAATATCTGGAATTAAACCTGTTTCTGTAAATGGTAGATCCTCTGCAGGCCATTTTTGTGAACAGATACCCTTTTGACCTGCCCTCGAAGCAAATTTATCTCCAACATTTGCATTACGCTAAAAAATTCGAAATTCTTATTTGGAATCCTTAGGTTAACATTCTTATACTATACAGAAATTACTATACAGGACTGTCACACATTAAGTGGTACAAGCAACTAGTACAATCATTTTTATGTAAAAAAATAAATTGGAAATTCGATCTGAATTCGATCTGACAAATAATTTTTAAAATAAAAATTCATACTTAAATACAGTCTCTCTTCAGGGCACAGAAAGAGAGAGTAAAGGGGCAAGGACAGAAAGTGTTAAGGAGTTCAAGTATTTAGGTGTACTAATAAAAGAAAGTATAAAAAGTGCGAATGTCATACACTTAGCCAGATATGGGAAATCAGGCAATGAAATTTTAGAGATAATTTCAGATTAAGAATGTTCTTATTTAATTTGTTGGTGATGGGAGTAGTCATATATAGTGTGGAGCTGTGGGGTGTGCAGGAAGAAAGGAAGTGTTAAGAAAAGAGAAGAATATCTGAAAAAGAATGGATTTAGTATAATGGGAGCACAGGAAAGAAGGGAAAGAGGGTATGACATCTCAAGTTGAGAGTAAGAGACAAGGAAGTGTAAATATAACAAGATTGCAAAATCAAAGTCTGTATAGCCAAAGATATAGATATAATATAAATATAAATATGTAAGGACGGTGCAACTGTCAGGAAAAAGATTAGTTAGTGACACAAGTGAGATGCAGATTGATAGAGAGGTGGATCAGATATTAGGAGGTGTGTGTGTGGGGGGGGATGGATATGTTTAGATAATTAAATGAGAATGCAAGGTAGTAAGAAAGATAAATGCAAAACCAACAAAATAATAACAAACTTTTCCTAATTACGTGTGTACTGTAACGTATATCATTTGGACATTGACATCCAATTTTCAAAGATCATCAATTCAAGAGATATAAATTGATATTTTACTTACTGGAATACGAAAAGTGATACAAGCTCTACGTGGAATATGACTATGTAATGTTCCACAAAGTTTTACAGTATCAACATAAGCATCCTCCTTTCCATGATATTTACCAGTAACATATGTTGATTGATCTGCATCATAATAGCTATTAAAAAAGATGTATTTCATATCAAATAAAATAAAAGATTATTGAAAACGTTAATAATTTTATGAATAAAACTTACCAATAATAGACATCACCTTCTGAAATCATTGTACCTAAAATAGGAAGGCCATCGACGTCCAATTTTTCTGCAAGATCAGGTTTATCAGGATTCCTCGCAAAATAACTTTTCTGATCTTTCAAATCTACGAATTCAGATTTATAAATCAGTCCATGTGCAAAACCCCTATCGTGCGCTGCTTTGTTTATGATCATCGCGTCTTCCATATCATACCCCTAACAAAATAAGTAAAGGTGTTTAAAAATTATTAGACCGGTCAATACAAAATGTTTCCTCAAATAAAACTTTCATCTTTGCAGCAATTTAAAAGCTTCTTCAAAATATCACATATTTAATCAAAGTACTTTTTGTATAATTTTATATACTTGTCTCTTTTAATTAATTTCATTATTCAAGATATATAAATGTCATCTATATTTCAGAACTAAAACATTTTTCTTAAAATATGATTGTCAATAATATATTTTCCAGTCTCGCCCTTACTTTATTTTGTAATGAAAACTCAAACCTTTGAATTTCATGAACCAAGATTGAACTCTTCCATCATTATGTATGTATATAATTTTCCTAAATGGTAAATTTAACAACTACAGTATATGTATCTATACTGGTATATTTTCAATTAATTCTCTGTTACAAAAAGAGGCAATTGAGAGTTATGTTATTGCTTTTCACCAACATTGACGTCACCTTTTCCAAATTTAATCTCATTGAAAAAATAGAATTCTATATATATGTAGAGGGTGCTTCGTTTAACTGGGAAATATGGAACATCTCTTGAGGAATTGAAATTACCAAAATATTATTCTTACAAAAGTTGTTTGGTATATAAGAGGATATTAAGTGATGTAGATAATTTTTTTGTAAGTCTGTTAGTGGAGGAGGTATTACAGTCAAGTTCATTTTTTTAAATGGAAATTGCAGTTTTCTATTTGTATTACCACATGATATCAATCCACGTAGTAGAATGTCATAAATTAGATCCTTAGAGCGCCATCATACTATGAATAAAAAAGTACAGGGTTTTGTTCAAAAAACCTAGCTTAACTTTAATACTTCCCCCACTATTACACTTTTGAAACATTATTTAGATTAGCTAATGTCCCCCTATATGCTAAATAACTTTCGTAAAAACAGTCTTTTTTATAACTTTAATCCCTCGAAAGATATTTTACCATTTCCAATTAAACAAGACAATTAAAATATAATATATAATTCTAATATTTAGAATATACATATATATGTTTCATGCATACCAATCTAAAAATTAACATATATATTCGGTTGTACTTACTGTGTAAGAAATAACGGCAACAATTGCATTAGTACCCATAGCAAAATCATCAAGATTAATTTCGTCATAATGCACTGGCCGAAAGAGTGGTGTTGCAGGTGTTTGCAACCTATATAATTTAGTTTCAGATTGTAATTGCCATGTATGGCATGGAGTGCCCATTGTTTGTTTACCCATCTGAAAAACAGCGGAATTTATTATTTGAAAGTTTGCGAATTTATTACTTTCAAGCAAAAAAGATTTGTAAAAAATCTTAAGCTGTATATACACAGAGCATACTAGAAATACATATTTACAAACCCCTTCAGTAATTAATAATATAAATAGTAGTTAATGATTATGTCATAAATATAAATGCTCATTTTACTAAACTTTATGAATGCCTTGATATCTCAAACTTTATTTCTGTGGAAATAAAGAACTATCATCGTAGGAAATGATGCTATTCATAAATTAGTAACAAATGCTCACTAACATATCATTCTTTGTTAACATTTGTTTAATGAAAACATTAAAAAAATATTCTTTATAAAAGTTTGTTAATAGGTCATAAACAATTGCGAACTTTCTGCATAATTTTACCTGACATTGATACATATTTCGTGGACTTTGATTACAATCTGGCATTGGGATAAGACTTGCTAAATTACTTAAGAAAGCCGTTTTTGATAATTCTTGATGTGATGTCAACTGCAATAGTAAATAACATTTTCATAAATAAATAAATAGCAAAGCAAAAAAAATTATTTTGGAAAAATGAGAAAAATAATATATTACCCCTTCATAGGCTTCTTCAGGTGTAACACAGATATTTAAATAAATCTGTTCAAATGTTCCTATATATTCCACCTTTTTGGCAGCTAAATTCATTACCGGTCTCATCATACGAGCTGGATTTGTAAATAAATATAATCCTGGATATTGTGCTGGTACATTTTTTTTTGGCACCAGTGCTATCTCCATCGTAGACGGAACCTGAATATAAATAATAAAAGAAAAAAGGTTTGTCGTGCTGAATTAGGAAATTACGAAGTTACCTCTTGGCCTTTTATTTTAAGCAATCGTAGCTTGTCTGTTACTCTTGAAATTATATTATCGTCTATTAATCCTATTAATTTTCCATCCAATATTACAATGTAAGATTTTTTCCAGTTGTCAGCAATTGACAGTGGAATCATTCCAAGATCCATTAGTATGATGGGAACATTAGCTTTCAATTTCGGATTAGTATGTTTCGTAATGATGCAATTCATTGTTAAATGATTAAGAAGACCACAAGGTGCACCATCAGGTGTATGTACAGGACAAATGAAACCTATAATATTACAACAAATTATTATTATTATTCTTATATTAATAAAGCAAAATTTGTTTAAATATTACAAGTTAATAAACAAATATTACTGTAGTAATAGAACAAACTGGATCGTACATAATTCAATAAAGTAATATAAAACAAAATGTTGTGCATCTTATAAAACGAAAGAAATTTTTGAAACAACTTAATATACTAAAGTATTACCCCATGCATCTGGCAATAATTGTCTAGCTTCTGTGGTCCTCATTTCTTGGAAAAAGGAACCTCTGTGTATTGCACGAAAATGGCTCATGTATCGCATTCTATTAATATTTTCAGCGACAATTGTGAGACCTGTATTTTGCATCAATCCTAAACCTGTTGGTGATCTTATATTTCCAGTAGATAAAAAATTTTCCATTTGTGATTCCAGCGAATTTCCATGTTTCATTGCATTTAGCATTTCCTCTATGTACATATGCAAAACAATTATAATTGTGATATAGATTTATAATCTTTAAATTAATTTTTGAAAATACTTACGCACATTTAAGGTGTACCTATTACCAGCACTCCTTGCACGTTTCAAAATACCCATTTTAAGACCAGTCAACCAACTATATAATTTTTCTTTCAATACTTGCAAATATAAATGACCACCCAGTAAACATTCCTGCATCATCACAGCATCAGCACCTTCTACGGCACATTTATTATTTGCAAGAGCAAATAGCTTTTTTGTCATAAATGCGAGTAAATAAAATTTATCCAGTGGATCATGAAGATGAATTGCTATACAATGCCTAAAAATGATATATGTTAATAACATAAATTAATTTATATTTCTCAGTGCATTAATTAAACTTACTTAATTATGAAGTCACAAACATCAATATCAGTAGCATCATAAGGTAATTCAAAAAGTTTTATTCTAAACATTCTCCCTATATAAGCTTTGCATTCTTCATGACTATTTAAACCTTGTTCATGTACAGCTCTTAGCATATTTAAAATACAACCTTTGTAATATAAATCATCTTCACATCCAGCTGTTAATGCACTATAAATAAAAATGTCCGAAACATCAACCAAGCATTTTAACATCAAGATCAATGGAACATAGTATAAAACTTTCCTATATGAAAACATTAATTTTGCTGAGCCATCAGTTACATAATGCAAAGTATTATTCTGTAAAGCATATAATAATATAGTAACATAGTTTTAATTTATAAAAAATTTAACTGGATTTGGAACACATACAGCTGTAGTATTATCATCTCGTACACTTCTTAATAGTAACCCAAGATCGCTAAATTGTATGCCACGAGCTTTCCAGCCTGATCTTCTAATAGCAATAGGATAATTCCTCCTTGTCATTAATAACATTCTTATAATCCTCTCAAGGCCTTTAATGATGAAATATCCACCCCATTCTTGTTCATGTTCTCCATGAGCAACTAAATCTTTAGGACTCATCTTACTTAAATGACATCTATTAGACTGTAACATTAAATGCAAATAAAATATAACTGAGCAATTTATTTTGCATAACTATATTACATACTTTAATCATAATTGGAATTTCTCCTAAATCCCTTTCAAGCGTCTCTTGCACTTTATTATTGATAGACCATCCTAATTTGACTATTATCTTTCCTTTATAAGTACATCCTCGTTGTCTACATTCTGTAGGATAGATTTTATGATTCTTCACCCCAATTGCGCCAGATGGAATATTTGGTTGATGAATAGATACATCGTCGATCCATAATGCTATTTTGTCTTCATTTGGCAGATGAATATAAACAAGTGGATTGTCTCTAACTGCCTCAGACAGGCCATCTTCTAGCATATAATTAAAAGAATCTATGTGCGGAGCACCTAAGCTCTGCAACAACTGAAATATATAAAGAAATTTAATTAAACTTAATATTTTTAAATTATATTTATGGTTATAGTAATCGTAAAAGAAAAATAGATATTTACAGGATTCTGCTTTTCTGGAGGTTTGCCGAAATTTGTTGACGTATTTGTCAATTTCGGTTCAATCAACATTTCTATATTTTTCCAAATTATAACACAAAATGTTTAAAATAAAATAAAATAAATATACACTACGTAAGTATCCACGTTTATGTTGCACTGCTACCAACTTACATACATAGTACAAAATCTACAATGATATTGTTATGGATTTAGCGGTTATTTAAGATTTTATTTTACATGAATTGCTGTCTTGCTATTGCTATCCGAAAATTAAGTCGTAACTAGTAATGAAAAATCAATATGGAAGATCAACAAAGATGAGTAGAGTGTCTGTGTTTCTATTTAAGATATTCAGCATGCCAAACGTGCACAGAACAAGCACCTTCTTTTCTTCAATGTAGACGATTTTTCACGACTAAATTTTCGGATGATTTCTTCTATACCATCGGTATATAAGTATCAAGACCATATGTACAGTGTATGTATACGACTGTCCAGACTTGACATACATATAACCGTGTTCCTGATCGTGATCATGGACGTATCTGGTAAAGTTCTGTATGATAAAGTTCGAAATTTACGTTCGGAACTTTCGAACGTTGTTACACCAGAAATATTAGATAAAATTTGCGACAAACCTTCGCTACAACCATTTTTGAAATGGTTCTGCGAAAATGTAAATAATGTCAACGTTCTTTCAAACGAGGATGTTCAAATGTAAGTTACTTCGAATATTTTTAAGCCTTTTAATCCATTTAAAATCTACTAATTTCATTCGTATATATATGTGAATGAAAGTTAAAATTATGAATTTAGGTTTTAGAAACAAAATAAAATAATATAATATATACCATATTTTTGTACTTTGAAAATAAAATATTTTAAATATATAATGAATAGTTTACATTCTTTGTGAAAAATATTTTTCTCAAACCTTGATTTAGAAGATTTTCTTTGTTCATTTATGATATAATAAATATTGAAATTTTATTTACGTTACAATAACATAAAGTTTCATAATAGTGAACGACTTGATCGGTATCTTTAATTTTTTCCATGCTGTTGTAATGTGTTGAAAGATGCTCTTTAAAAAGGGAAAATATCATTTAAAAAACTGCTGCGAACAATTATAAATACTTTTAATTTTAAACTAAAACTAAACCTAACTTAAATCTAACCCAAACTGAATATTGAATCTTGTCATTTGTATTTCGCGATTCGTTCACTAAATCTAAACCTAACTCTAACCCAAGGAGTACAAATAAGCTAGACACCGACAACAATGCAGGCGACTACGAAGTTTCATTTTTTCACTTGTTATTTTTTTGTTATTTGACTATTTTTTAAATAAATATTAAGCTTCCTTTTTAAGTGTTTATTGTTTATATTTCCTTTCACTTAATTCGCGTTTATACAGATAGGATTAAGATTAGTTTTAACCTAAAATTAAAAGTACTTATAATTGTTTGCGACATTTTTTAAATTATAGTTTGGCTTTCTAAACAACCCCCTTCAACACATTATAGTATGAAAAAAATTGAAGATACTGACCAAATTGCTCACTATTACCAAAAACTTCTTTTTTAAGTTCAATTAAAAGTAAATTTCAATAATTTGTGTTTCAGAAAAAATAAACTCCAAGAAATGAATGAATGGGTAGAAGGTTCAGAATTAGATCATGCATTAGAGGAAAATACTAAAGATTATCCTGATTTATTGAAAATCATTTTTTTCGATGACACAAATATCGATGATTTGTTTGCAGAATATGAAATAGTGAAGAATTCATATAAGGAAGACAAAAGTTATATTTATACATTGCAAAATGGGATTCAAAATTTAAAGTAATATGATCATTATGTGTTTCTATTTATGTACATATATTACCTTAGATTAAATGTAAATTTAATTACATATTTAAACTCTTAACAGTATAATCGCTTTAATTTTATAAGTACTTAAGTTATAATTTTATTTTCTATTGTAATATATTTTCATAACTTGAAAAAGCATAATTAGCTTTTTACAACATTAAACACGGGACACTATTTTATAAAAAATAGCAACATATTGATTTAGGTCACTATGATTTTTAGCTCTGCACATACATAAGATTAATATTATTATATAAAGTAATACATTATTGCAGAAAATTAGAAATTGAATTAGATGAGACTATAGAAAAGGAAGAAGAATCTTTGGATAGAGAAAATATTAAAGCTAATAGAGCATATGAAGAATGTTCCACAATTATGAAAAAGTTCGATACTCAGAATCATCAATTTTTTGAAGAAGTTGAGTTCCTTGTGAACGTTTATGCAGACGCAGCCGAAAATGTGAGTAATTTGTAAAATATCTTCATAATTTATATTATGATAATATATATACAGGATGCATCTGAAAGTTATGTATAGCGTGAAACAAAGTAATTTATCAAATTTGATCTTGAAAATTATGCTTAAGGACAATTTTGTGGCCCATTTTTTTAAGAGATCTCCACCGATCCAAAGTTGTAGAATCACTTACCAAAGCCATGACAAATAATTTGGTTACACTCTGTATAAATGGATACGAGATGATTCCTAGTAAATGAAAGATAAGAAAAAAAACAGAATATCTTAATTAGGAAATGCTATTTATATTTTTCATATGAGGATTATTACATAATGTTCCTTGTACTACCCAACTTCGAATAATTCATAATGGAACAAAACGAAATTTCAAATTCGATTTTCTCAAAAACTAATTGTAAGCCTCAACTAAAATTTTATTCAATACTTTTCCCTTATCTCTTTATAAGGAATTAACTTGTGTCTGTTTGTACATAACTTTCAGACGCATTCTGATATATATTAGTAATATATGTAATAATAATAATGATATTGTGTTGGTAGAAAGGAAGACCATTATTATGGACTCAAATGCCACTAAAACTTTTTACCAAAACTATAGAACTATATAATCATTACTTAGATGTTCATATAAAACAACAGTTTGGAAATACATCTGAGGAAGAGCAAAAGACTGATTCTAATTATGTTTCCTTAATTAACAGTAATAAAGAAAAAACTATGGATAACGAAAAGTTATTGGAACTGACATTATGTAAAACAAAGTAATTAATATTGATAACTATTAATAAGTTGAATATCCTTTGTATTTATTGATTGAAAGAGATGCTTATTTTATAGCTTAACTAATGCGAAAATAGAAGAAATTCTAGCAAAAGTACAAGAGGAATCATACATTGCAATGTTGAATTATATAGAAGATATATATAATTTAGGAGATATGAAAGTACCCAAACATTCTGAATTAAGGTACTTGAAAGCTCTTTAAGTATAACTATTTTACTAAGCACATTATCTATTTTCTAATGAATATTACATTTATGAATCAAAATTAGAACAGAAATTTTAAAGGTAACTAGGAAAAGAGATTTTTTAGAAGAAAATATCACTTTGTTACAAGAACGTCAGTTAACAGAAGTAGTGCAACAATTCTCAGAATTGGAAATAACTAAGATCTTAAAACAGGATGCTCATACGAGACTTATACGAACAAAAAATCATTTAGAAAAACTTAGAAACTTACGGTTTCTTGCACGAGAACATGGTCATGTGCACACTGATTTATTAAGAATGCTGATGGAAGTGCAATTTCAGTGTCTTAAAAATGTTTCTGAATTTGTAGCTGATGCTTACCACTATTTTACAACAGAATATTCACTATCATCTACAAGATGTGTAAGTCATTTATCAAAACAAAACAAATGCATTTTCAGTTTGTAATGAAATTTCATTTATATGTAGGAGAGTATGCAGAAACTGCAAAACAAGTATTCTGCCATTGTATCTTCACCAAAAATACATAATTCATTTCACAAAATTTTTTTTTCGATGGTATGTAGTGACAATAGTACACATCAATTAAATTCTGCATTGCAAAAGTATAATGATCTCATAGATGAAAATAAAATTAAAAAAAAAAACCTATTGAAAACTTATTTAAATTCAAAAGTTGACAAATTAGAAATATTGTAAGTATTAATTTTTTACCAATATTTACCATTATAATGGGTACAATAAGTGTTAAATTGTTATAATTTAGGGAAAATGATATAAATTCGCAATATTTAAACGAAGTTGAGAAAGGACCGACACATGCATATAAACCAATTTCTTATGATATTGAAATAAATCACAGTGAAGCACTCAATAATATACAAAAGATACAAAACGATTTGACAAAGATCAGAAATCAAATGAAAGAACGATTGGTAAATTGATAAATAATATATATTTGTTTTGTATATATATTATCTTATTTGTATAATATTTTAAATCTTTCATTGTAGAAGGCAGATACAAACTTCGAGCGAGAAAAGGCTATTCTTTGGCAACGATTTCTAATCGATCCTGATACATTAAGAAAAACATATAAACAATTGAAAACTGTGACAAAGAGATCTTGCTTCGATGATGCACTTAAAAAGGAATTAAATGATTCACTGTAATTTACTACTATTATAAATATAGCCATACAATAAATATTATAAATATTATAATGTATCATTAGAAAGATTTTGATAAATTAAGTTATATTAAATACACTGCCAGATAGATTTCAATAAAATGTTTCTAATGATATGCTAAAAATATTTAATTGTGAAGTGTATAATATTTAATCTTATTATCTAAAATTTATATAACTTGTGTATTAGTTTTTAATAAATGATAATAGAATTTATAGAAACTAATGCAAATTGAAATGGAAATAAATAATTGAAATAAAAATCTACCAATAAATTTTTTTATTTATTATCATTCCCTATAAGATATATCAAATCGTTCGTATACAAGCATTGGAATCACTAATAACTGTACCTATGTATATATATTTATGATATCAAAGAGGAAATCAGAGTGCTCACGCTTATGGACCTATTTGTTCCCGGATTAGTGCTGCACCATACGGGCAAGTGCTGAGTTTAATCTACGTTAGCATATATAAGAACCTATAACATTGGGGATCTACCCTGTTTGATTGTACACTAGCATAGACAAGAACCAATCGTCAATTACTTTATTGTGCAAGAAAATGCTAAAAACGAATTCAAGGTAGTCATGTTTACAGCACGTTTTGTAGATTCGGTAATGCCAAACTCGCGTAGTTTTACTTCGACGTTTGTCCATGTTAACGATTGTACAAAGAATATTCAAAAAAAAAAAAATCGGATAGAAAAGTAGATATAAACTTTTCCGTAGAACCGTACAATTAAATAAGTTCTTGTATATGCTAGTATGCAATTAAACAGGGCAGATCTCCAACTTTAAATTTAAATACATAGGTTCTTGTACATGCTAATGTCAATTAAACTCAACACTTGGCTGCATGGTGCAGCACCTGTACTGTGAAACAAATAGAAATACGAGTATGAATGATGGTATTAAAACATGTGATTTTTAAAATTTTTTATCCTAGAAACGAAATAACTTATTGGATAAACTTTACTTCAAGGGATCAAAAACTACTGACCGTTTTTACAATCTTGTAGTTTATGACGTGTAAAATTCGAAAATACAAGTTTTAAGGTGAGAAACTCACTGATTTAAGAGTTATGATTATGTAAAATTAACTTACATTTTTAGGGTATTTTACCAATTACTTTGACGCCATATTGGCTTCTATCTATGATTCGTTAAAATTAGTGAGTTACTGGCTGTAAATAAATGCACGTAGTTCGCGGCCATTTTGCGACGGGATTTTTAATCGTGAAGGTTGAATTAGATTTAGGTTATTCATTAATTCATTACTCTCAGACTACCGTGAGGCGGTCGGTTGCTAGTACAAATTAATTTTCGGTGAAGTTCAGTTCAATGCTCATCTATGCAGACCAATCAGATGATAGGTAAAAGAAATACAATATCAAAGTAACATCTAAGATATCTTACAATTCCTCAATTCTACATAGCCATAACTTTCGAATCACTGGATTTTTCGATTTAGGATTTGTATTTTCAATCAAAAAATCAATAATTTTTGGTCTCTTAAAATAAAGTTTAACCAATTTATTTATTAATCAATAACTATTTCATTTAATGACAAATACGGAAGTTATAAATTCGTACTATATACATACATATATTACTGCCAAATACAATCATATATATATATATTGTTGAAGAGAGGAAGTTGCAGAGAAGAAGATAATGATCACCTTAATGCGAATATGACAAATGCACGCGAAGGTTGAGACTGCCCCTTATCTATTGCTTGATTTAACAAACATGTAAATACTTGTTACATTTTTTCTCTGTTATTGCTATGTATATTACATATGTAGATAGTAACACGTATGTATGCACATGTCAGGTTCATAATTCTGGAAAATTAGAAATGTATCCTTGATGGCTAATACATTTCTTATATTTTTAGTATCTGACATCAAACACCATGAAGAAAAGCTTCATTTTTTCTTAAAAATTAACTTTTTTTATTTGTGAATAAAATTTGTCCGTTTAGAAAATATGAATTGTGTAATTTCGTTCATATTAAACGTGACACACATTAAACTATGTCGCAAATTCATGTCAAGGTCAATAAATGAAGTCTAGTAAAAGTAGAGCAATATTGTATAAAAATCCATAAATAATTAGTAGCAAACTAATTTTCCACAATTAAATAAAAAAATATTGATATTACCATATATTATGTTCTCAAGTAATTTTAAGATTTCCATGAAATTAAAAGCTACAAAAAATTCATATAAATAATTCTAATAAATTTATGAAAATATTAAAATTATCTTATTTTCCTACTTAGTCTTTTTTCTGTTTACTAAATAATGTTTTATAAATGTATAAAATCTTAATCGAGGAAAGAATATATTAATGTCATCTTATACAATTTTTGATTTGTTATTAACTGAGCTTCTCAAAAAACAAATTGATCAATTGTACTTTTTATACATATGTATATTTTTAGATTTTATTACTTATGTAGGTCCTAAAAAACAAACGATTCATTTACATAAACTTATTTACTGGAAGGAGGTGGCATATATAATAATAAATTCTAAAATAATTTTTAGAAAATAATGTTTTCAATGTCATCACTTTGTTCTATTTTTCGATTTATGGAGTTGATCAATGTAACTTCTGAACGGCTTAATTCAGGAAGAATAGCACGTACAATGATAAATTTCGAATAAAAGATCGTAACATCATCAATACGTAGCGTAGGATACATTTTTAGCTGCTTGTGGTTTATTGAAAAATATAGTTCGCGATGATATTGAAGATATTGAAGTTGTGCAAACGGATAATCAGAGTCAGATTTTACAACAGTGATACTTCGGTGGCTGGCTTCTTACTCCCATAACGGTAAAAACGTGACAGATATATACAGGAGAAGTGAAGTAGCCAGAAGGAAGGGAAACCTGCACTTGCTCGCTTGCTTTCTTCGAACCATGATTGGTAATGCTTGTTAGTATTTGTCTAACTGTTGCATCGGAAGCTTTGCAACTTTGTTTTCTTCGATAGTTTCATTTTCCAAAAGGACCGTGATATCATATCATAACCAGAATAATATACTTGAAAATACAAGTAAAATAAATCCTTCGGCGAGGTGAGTCACTGTTCAGAATTGTTTTGTAAGATGACGCGATCCTAGCATAAATTATCCTTTCATTTATATATTATTAGTAAAAATTACGACATATGTATTTTCTTCTTAAATAAATAAATTGTTAAAATTGTCAAAATGTATATTTTCCGAATTTGTGATCGAATTATAAAATCCGTATGAATTTATCAAGTAATAGAGTTTGGAGAACATATAAAATGTAAACTTCTGTCGTACTACTTTCTAATCAATAACTATGTACATAGATTCCGTTGGTCCATTTAGAAAAATAAGTAATGTTTGACAGATGTATTTTATTTAGAACGTAACTAATGTATCATAAAATAATCTAACACAAAACTGAAAAGATAATTGGAAGAAAATGATATGACTATAAATTTCAAAATATATATTTAAAATAACAACTATTTATATTTTCAAACGTATTAGATAAAAATTGAATAATATCTTCGAAACACAATTCAATTCCGAGATTTTTTTTTTAATGTTAAAAAATTCATTTTTTAAAATAATTTTACTAATTTTGTTAGATGAGGAAAAGAAATGAATTCTGTAATCAGAAAATGATATATTAAACCCAAGATATCAATTTAAGAATGTTTATAATAGTAATATATGATATATTCATCGCTATTAATGACTATTACGAATGAGTATACGAAATTGTACAAAATTATATGCCAATAATATAATTATATATCATAAATTATATGTTATATTATAAATTGTATGTTTAAATATGTATGAACATAATATTATTAACAAGTATAGATTAGAGTAGAAGATTAGAAAGACAAATTTTTTGATATACAGAGTAATATGTAAAATATTATATAAATACTATAAGTATTACATTGATTTGTATACATATATTAGAATTATTATAATGTGATTTTATAAAATAAGGATCTATTCAATATAATTTATATAAGTAGCTTTTATTAAAATAAATGACTGAGCAATATGTTTATAAAAATTTTAAATGCATAAATTTCCAAAATTTATTTGCGTTAATCGTTGTATATTAAGTAAAACAAAACCATTTTTCTGAATATTTCAATGATAAAAGATTGAAGAGTACATTTTAATATTGACAAAATGAAATTCTTAGCTCTTGGGTTTTCCCATTGCTTTAGTCACATTATTGTGCTCACAAATCATTGTGCCATCATTAAAAAATACATAATTGCCAATGGAAAAACCAGTTTGACACTTTGAAGTGTCGATAATTACAAAATTATATAATAGAACGACCATCTTTTATATCTACAATCAAGATATACGATTTAAGATACAAGATATAAGATTTTTTCTCATAGTGAAAATAACTTTTATCTCTGTCATTGTACATATGTAGGTACTATATAATATACTAAATTTTGTTTATGTTATTTATATATGCTACTACATTTATGCACAGTGTGCTATTCAAGATTTACTTATTAGTAATTTTATTAATTTGTCAACGTTGTTTGTCATTTTATATTCTAACCTAAATTTCTTTTCATTTTACAGTGACTATAAAAATGGATTGGCAGTGGTTCAATATTGTTATTTTATTCTATTTAATACTAAATGTTACTGCAGAACAGTATGTATATATATATTTTAATTATACATTATTAGATATCTAATTGAAATAATAAATATGATAAACATATATTAAACATTGTATTGTCAAATATTTTATATAATTAATTATCTAACATAGCTTAATAATCAAATTTTGTAATATATTTTTAAAGATACTATAGCATAATAGCTCCAAAGGTAATACGACCTGATTCAGAATATCATGTAGCTGTAAGTATTACTGGTGTATCAACACCATCAGTAATATACATTGAACTGTCTGGGTCATTTGACAATAATTCAAGAATAGGAGAAGTATTCAATATATCCCAAGTTACACATGTACAACCATACAGTACAAGAATTTTACGATTTGAAGTAAATGAATTCAAGTTTGTTAACTTCTCTGCATGTAAAGTATAATAATACATTTTTTAATTTCTTTTTAAATTTTAGATTGATGATATTATTCCTGGTAAATATGAATTAATTGCACGTGGTTTAACAGGAATAGAATTTTCACAGTCAAAGTCGATAGAATTTATTCCTAAAAGTTATTCAGTCTTTATTCAAACTGATAGAGCAATTTATAAACCGGGAAATAAAGTTATGTTTCGATGTATTTTGTTGGACTCCAGACTTAGGCCAACGCTTGAAAGATTAGTAAACATCTATATTGTAGTAAGTATTTTTAAATAAATACAGTGTATGTAACAAATAAGACAAATTTTTGAATTTACATTACATTTTTATAGGATGGTAAAGGAAATAGAATTAAACAATGGAATCATCCATCTGTAACCCATGGAATTTTTAATGCAGAAATCGAATTGTCTGAGTACCCAGTTTTAGGTACCTGGAAAATTACAGCAAATATTGGTGATCAAACATTTGAAAAAGATTTTGAAGTTGCTGAATATGTATTACCTAATTTTGAAGTGATAATTGATGCTCCTAAACATTTTACATTTAAGGAATCAAAAATCACTGCAACAATCTATGCCAAGTAAGTGAATTCTAATAGTTAAGTAAACTTTCTGTAAGTTCCTAAAAGCATATTGCAAATTTTTTTAAATTGATTCCTGTTCCACAATTGTAACAGCGTCATTGATGTTATTTAATGATGTCTTAGTATTCTCCTAAAAGATTTGACAAAAATTATTTATTTCAAAGTGCAAATCATTTAGGTATACTTATGGTAAGCCAGTGAAAGGAGAAGCAACTGTTACAGCATATCCTGATATATTTTCTGATGTTATCCAACCAATATACCAACAGCCTATACGAAAAGTAATTCCAATAAATGGGAAAATAGTTGTTGATTTTGACATTCATGATGAATTAAGGTATATATATATATCTTAAAAAACGTTATTAAATATTTTTTGAGAAAAGGTATAATTTAATTTCAATTTTAATAGGCTTACTGATGAATATGAAAGACCAGTTATGCTTGATGTTACAGTAGAAGAATCTTTAACTGGTAGAAGACAGAATACTTCTGCACATATAACGTTACATAAACATAAATACACAATGGATTTGATAAAAACATCAGAATACTATAAACCAGGATTAAAGTATACAGCATTTGTATGTAGTCAAAATTACCCGTAACATTATAAATTTGAATTCTCTTTTAAATATTATAGATATAATATGAGAAAACTTCTTATAGATAAAATTAACATATCATGATGGAACACCAGTGAGAGATAACAAAAATTTTGTTATGGTAAAATATGGGTATACTTACATTACTGATAATCAGTCCACATACACGAATATTACTGGTATGTTGGATGAAAATGGAATGGTAAAGTTGGATTTTTATCCACCAAAAACTAATGATAATATGTCATATCCTTTAAACATAGAGGTAAAATATTATAGTAGATACAAAAGCACTGAAATTAATAATAGAAATAATGATTTAACAATAACCACCAAAAAAATGATTATAAATAGGCTCAATATTTAAACCTTCATGAATGGTTCCCATCAACAAACCAAGCTATGTCTCAGAATAATGAATATATACAAGCTGTTTTGAAAACTGAAAAACCTATGGTATGATCATCTTTATGTTATTTAAATTATTTTAAAAGTATGAAAATCATCATTAAAAGAATATGATATTCTTGTATAAGGTTAATCGAGATGTGGAAATTGAAGTAAATTCTACAGCTCTATTGAAATATGTTAATTACGAGATATTTGGACGTGGCGATATATTGGATGCAGGCTCTATATATGTACAAAATAAACATACAACAAGTTTTAAGTAAATATTTTTTAATATCTAATTACGATGTAATCTATTTCGTTTATTATTTATCTACAAAGCGTGAAATATATTTTAGGTTCTTAGCAACATATGTCATGGCTCCTACTGCACATGTAATTATATATTATATAGGAAATGATGGAGAAATCATTGCAGATGCCTTAGATGTTGAACTAGAAGGACTACTTCAAAATTTTGTAAGTTAATTTGACGAATTAGTTATAATAAAAATTAGAATTGATAAATCTGAATCTGATATCTTAATTTCTATTAAAGGTTGATATTAAAATGGCATCTGAAGAAGTTGCACCAGGAGATGATATCAATTTAGTTATTACTTCAAAACCAAATTCATATGTTGGATTATTAGGTGTAGATCAAAGATCTATTCTTTTAAAATCTGGGAACGATATTTCATATGTACGTAGTATTATAAATAATTCTCATTAATTTAGGCTTTGTTATAATTATAAATAATACTTTAATATATATCTTAATTATTCGCAGGAACAAGTTTATAAAGAGTTGAAATCATATGATAATAATCATGAATCACCTTATGCAAACTCGGTTTTTGATCGATATTTATGGAATCCTGGTTCAGCTACAGCAAAAGATGTTTTCAGAGTAAATAAATAAATAATTTTATTTGGATGGATTTTTGATACTTTTTTATCAATATTAATATAAATATATATTGTTTGATAGGAAAGCGGTGCTATCATTATAACAAATGCCTATGTCCATGAAAATTTTCAAATTCGTAAGTAAAGTGCTTTCTATATGGCTTAAGTTTATTACTAATATCATTTTCTTATCTCTTACACGTGATACTAAATATTTTCTAATACCATAACATATTTAGTCAACAACATTTTATTCATTTGCAATGTAGAATGAGAAGGATGTTCTTAAATCTAATTTTTCATGTAATACTTACTATCAAGTCTTTAGTTAATCAGATCACGTACTTATTACTTAACAAGGCTTATGTCTGTATAGTATACTACAGATCTGGTGTAGAGTTCGCCTTTCCAACAGCTGCTGGAAGTTTCAGTTCAATTGCATTGCCATCAGAGAAGACGAAAGTACGCAAGAATTTCCCTGAAACTTGGCTTTGGCAAACGCTTGATGCTGGGTAATGCCATTGAAAATTTTTATCCGCTGAGAACTTTTTTTTTTCATCAAAACAACACTGATATAACTCATTAAGTAAATATAAATGTTTCTATGTGCTAACTATCTAAAAATACTTAATATATAATATCATCTTTTAAATTAATTTACTAATATTTGTTCAATAATGGCTTTATGTGATTTAGTGCTATGGTGATGGACTTATTACAATTCATATTTCATTCTCTGCAATGTAATCATCTATTCATATCCAAAAACATAAATCAGAGTATTATTATATAACTTAGAATATAAAAAATTAAAGTACTTTAAATGAAATATAATAAGAAATTAGATTAATTTCTACAATATCTTTATATTATTTTTTTTTTTATTCCCTTGGTTGTGCTGATATAATACAATATATAGAATTGGATTACAGAACAATCGGGAATACTGGAGGGTAGAATAACAGGCTCACCTCATGGGGCATCCACACTTCGACCAGACCTTGGTCCACCTGTTACGCACAAACTAGCAACAAGACCACCACTGGCAGGTCCTTATGCCTTCTCTCGCATCCCACCTCCTGTTTGGAATAAGCCCCGTGTATTCCTAATGCATGACATCTTAAACACCTGGCTTTTTACAAACTTTTCTGCAGGGTATTTATCTCATATACTTTCAGTTTATGAAGCTTTACGTACACGCTTTGTATACATTATTTTATAAATGACGTTCATGGGTCATGCTTTATTTTGTACAAGTTACTTTTATATAAATCAAAGCTGGAATATTTTGGGTATTCTTATGGTGAATCATCTAACTTTGTTACCTTAAATTATTTGTAAACTGCTTATTATGAAAAAAGCTGTATGATATTAAGAGGACATACAATATAATAATTAGTTTCTTTGCTATTTTGCTTTCTTATCAAGATATGAAGATTATTTTAAATTTCTATATATAATGTGCAACATTTGATTCTGCAATTTGAATGTTACATGGGAGTAAAATTCTGTGTCATTCGCACACATTTATTGACTATGAACATGTATTAAATTGTAATGGATAAAATTTTAAGCATTTTTATATTAAAAGTTATTCAGGGAATATTTCATTAATGTACTTACTTTAATAGTTTCTTAAAATACTCTTTCAAATTACTGGTTCAAATGTTACACATTTATATTTGAATCAATGTGACCTTTATATCTCAAAAAAAGATAAGATAACAAAAAATTTATTATTATATTTTACACCACTTTGATACTATATGACGTTTATTCGAAAGAGTTTTAATACAACATACAAGTAATTCCAAGTAATTTGGGATGACAGAATTAGGTGACTTACTCTGTTAACTCTGTATAATTGGCATACATAATCAGTAATAGCCAATAGATATCATTCATATCTGTATACTTTAAATTGCTTTAGATTGTATCATTCTTCAATTGTTTATTCTATCATATTTAACGAATTTTTATAAAATACATCTAGTACTGAATATTCTATAGACAGAACGTATTTATTTGAAGAAATAAGCCATATTAGGAAGAATTTTTTTATTAATTTTCCAGAAACATTAAATTTAATATTATATACAGATTTATTTTTTTAAAATAAATTTGTAAATTATTATTTATGTGTATAATTGAAGTATATTGATATAGTATTTCAAAATAAAATTAAAATGCAAATTAACTATAAATTGAAAATAGATATGAAGGAAAAAATGAGCTGAAAAGAAATGTACCAGATTCAATTACATCATGGGTGCTCACTGCATTTTCTGTAAATGACGTTCATGGATTAGGCCTTATAGAAGAGCCACGAAAGGTAATATAAAATGACTACATAAATAATTGCAAAATTTCCATAATATAAATATAAAAAGAAGAATTTATGTTTTTACAGTTAAAAGTTTTTAGACCATTTTTCATCTCTATGGAATTTCCTTACTCTGTGATTCGAGGAGAAATTGTTGCAATCCAAATTGTGGTGTTCAATTATATGAACAAAAATGTTGTAGCTGAGGTTCTGTTAACAAATGAGGGTCAGTTTGATTTTGCAGAAATGTCCAACGAAGTTCAGGATGTACCAAGTGAGATTAAAATTTTATTATTTCGAAATATTTTGTACAAACTATAGTATATGACATAAACATAACTTATGAAAAATTTTCTAGAATTAGAATTGTATCGTAAGAAAAAGGTAGAAGTGAAAGCTAATTCCGGAAGCAGCGTATCTTTTATGATTGTTCCTCGAGACTTGGGATACATTACGATTAAGGCAACTGCAAATAGTATATTAGCTGGAGATAGTGTTGAGCGTAAATTACTTGTTAAAGTAAAGTGTTTCTTTATAAAATTATTTTTTATCTTTCGCTAATTGAAAGTGAATTTGAACTTTTCTACTAATTTATGCACAGGCTGAAGGAGAAACTCAATATGTAAACAGGGCTACTTTCATAGATCTTAGAAGTACAACAAATACATCGATGAATATTACAATTGATATACCTAAAAATGCTGTACCAGGTTCAGAATATATTGAAATATCTGCAGTAGGTAATGTTCCACAATTATTGAAATTTTGATTAGTACCTTCGATACTCATGAAGGTGTGAAGGGTTTAGTAAAATTTCAAGTTTAGTCAAATATGATTCTACATGCAGAAATAAATCAAAAATATGGAATACAATTTTTTTATATGAGGCTTTTTTTCCGAGAAAATTGAGTTTGAAAATTTGTCAAGTATGCTTAAATTTAGTTAATTATCGGCAAGGTATGAGTAAACAAGTTAGGAGGTTATTCTAAATGCGAAAATAAATGAAAAATGTAGAACAAGATTTTTTGTTTAAGACTTCACTTAAAAAAAAATAGGATATGAACATGTTAAAAATTCTTAGTTAAGAATTATCCTAATACACGTCTATGATAAAATTCTTAATTTATTTGTCTCGGAAACAAAGCGTCTTATGAACAAATTTTATTGCACATTTTCGACTTATTTTTACACATGAAATAACCTATTGATTATTTACATCTGTCAGTTCGAAATTAGCCATGTTCAAGTATACTTGATAAATTTTCAAACTTGATTTTCTCAGAAACAAAGTGTTATATAAAAAAAATTTTATTTCATATTTTCAATTTATATTTTCACGTAGAATCACCCTGTATCTAATTGTACCATTTGAGGTGATACACGCAATTATCTCCCAAACTGTTTGTTATGCAAAAAGATATTTCTAGTTAAACTTATTTTATTTTGTGGGGGACATGTTATGATCCTTTTTATCAAATCGTATCTAGATGGACATGCCTTCTAGATTTCAAAGTGATATTTATTATTTTAAATGGATTTGTATATTTTTTGTTCAGATAAGTGTGTAGCCTGTTCCGTGACTAATTCATTGACCTATAATGTGTTGGTGGACCAAAATCATTCAAGGTCTTTTATAGCCTTTCAAAACTTACCTTCATTTAACATTTAGAAATTGTCCCTTATCATCTGTATTCGAAATGATAACCAGGAATGTCAATGCATTGGTTTATTCTATTCTTAGAAGATAGTTGCACCCTCTCTAATGTTTTAGAAAAAATTTGTTGGCAGTTATTCTTTATATGATTTTTCATATTATCAGGGGTAATGAGTTCTTCCCGACAAACTTGATCTTTTATGAAACACCGCAACAAGAAAGATTATAAGTATCAAATCCGGAGACGTTGGTGGAAAGGGCATCCTGCTTCTTTTTCCTATCCAATGACCGGTAAACATATTGTTCAAGAAGCGATCGTAAATTGCGAATCGAACTGCATCGAAACGAAGAACGCATACTGCTAGTCACAATAGTACTGATTGCTTCGAAATAATTGTAACATAAATTCCAGTAAATAAAATCTTGAGAATGTTTAACAAAGATAAGTTTTGAACGGTAAAAAATGAGCTTGAATGACCTTGGAACAACAACACATAGAACGGTGATTTTGTCATAAAATGGGCAATACGCCGATTCGAATAATATATATAGTTCCATTAAAAAAAGCAAAGACTACTTTGAAATCTGGAAGGCATGTCCACCTAGATAAGATTTGTGACCATCACAAGATGTCTCCTTCGAAATAAAGTAAATTTAATTTGAAACATTTTTTAGTATAACAAATAGTTTGAAAGATAATTGCATGTATCACTGCAAATGGGTCACTCTATATATACGTACATGTATAATTTGATATTAAATTATATATCTTTTTATCAGGCGATATTTTGGGTCCAAGTATTATGAATTTGGCAAATTTAATTAAATTGCCATCTGGTTGTGGAGAACAGAATATGTTAAATTTTGTTCCAAATATAATGATATTAAATTATCTCAAAGTAAGTAGATGTATAATATATACGTAATAATATATCATTAGAGAAATAGTGTAATCGCAAATATATTTGTATTGAAATTTCTTTATAGAATACAAATCAATTAACACATGCAGTAGAAAGCAAAGCTCTTCGATATATGGAAATAGGCTATCAAAGAGAATTAACTTACAGACATAATGATGGATCATTCAGTGCATTTGGCATGTCAGATAGTAATGGAAGTACATGGTATACAAATATTGAATTGTTATGTTACATTCATTAATACTGTAACATTTTTTATTATACTTACATTTTATCTGCTAGGCTTACTGCCTTTGTGGCAAAAGCTTTTAAACAAGCTGCTGCATACATCCCAATTGAAGACAGAATAATAGATGAAGCTTTACAATGGTTATCAAATAATCAAGCTCCTAACGGAAGTTTTCCTGAAGTAGGAAGAATTAGTCATCGAGACATGCAAGGTGGAGCTGCAAAAGGTCTTGCATTAACAGCATTTACTCTTATTACTTTTCTTGAAAATTCAGTAAGTACAATAATTTATTGAATAATTGTGAAAAAAATGAAATATTAATTTTTGAAAATACAATAGTTGAGTACATAAAATACATATTCTTCACCTTTATAATATTCTGTATTATAGGACTCTAACGGAAAATATAGAAACACTATAAATAAAGGAATTGATTACATTGTTCGTAATATGAATGATCTAAATGATACTTATGCTTTGAGTATATGTACATATGCTTTAAACTTAGCAAAACATCCATATGAGACTGCAGCATTTAATTTGCTAGAATCTAAAGCCATGACAAAAGAAGATATTAAATGGTGGAGCAAACCTATACCAGCAAACGATAAAAATCCGTGGTATCATTCTTTACCACGATCTGTCGACGTTGAAATGACGTCCTATACTTTGTTAACTTATATAAGGCGTAATTTAGTCGCTGATTCTATACCCATAATGAAATGGCTTGTAAAACAAAGAAATGCTGAAGGTGGTTTTGCATCCACACAGGTAAATATTAAAGTGTAAATTAGAAGAGTGTAGCAAATGTACATACTATTAACAACTCTTAGGATACCGTAATTGGAATACAAGCCTTGGCGAAGTTAGGTGAAAAATTAGTAACGAAAACTAATGTCATTTCTATAATATTCCTGTACGAAGGAGGTGGACAAAGTCAAATGAATATAAATCCTAACAATTCCATGATACTTCAAAAACAAATGGTAAATTCAAACTGCATTTAATATAGTGTAATAACTAATCACCTTAAGAAAAATAATTACAAGTACATGATAAAACAAAAAAAAAAGAATCTTATAAACATAATGTTAAAATTGAGAAATGTATTCTACGTGTAAGTAGTACACGATTCTAATATTTATTATTTTCTAAGCTTCCAAAGAAGACACGGTTGGTTGGTATAACAGCCACCGGAAATGGATTTGCTTTAGTTCAAATTACATACAAATATAATCTAAATGTAACTGGAGCATGGCCACTGTTTACTTTGGATCCTCAAGTAGATAAAAATTCCAATGCTAATCATTTGCAACTTTCAATTTGTTCTGGGTATATTTATCTCTCTGATATTCTATAAATATTATTTAATATTATTATTATATATTTAATGCAACATGTTTATTATTAGATTCGTTCCGACTAAGGAAGCAAACGAAAGTAATATGGTTGTGATGGAAGTCAGTTTACCTTCTGGTTTTACAGTAGATAAGGAATCATTACCTAGCCTTGAAGTGTCACAAAATGTAAAACGAGTAGAAACCAAGAACGGAGATACGGTCGTAATATTATACTTTGATGAGGTATAGAACAAAATATGTATTTATATTTTTAAACAATCTGAGATTAATTTTAAACCAAATAATATCTTACAGATGAGCAGGCAAGAATACTGCCCTACAGTGTCCGCATTCAGGACACATAAAGTGGCAAAACAGAAACCAGTACCAGTTACTATATATGATTATTACGATTCATGTAAGTTAATAATAATAATATGCAATAATAAAATATTATTTTATAATTCATTATTAACATGTTGATTGCTCAAAGAACAAAGTACTAATGTTACTTATTTTAGCACAATACATTTTTCTACATGCTATAATATACTAGGTTGACCCAAAAGTCTCTTTCGTTTTATAAAGATATAATAGATCCAGAATATTTTTTGTTTTATATTATTTTATTGAATTATGTATGATCCATTTTGTTCCAATAGAAAAAAATTTCATGAAATAAAAAATGTTGTGCATCTATTATTTCGTTATAAAACGAAAGAAACTTTTGGAAGAACCTGATAAAATTAATTAAAACGTTTTATGGTTCTATTAGTACTTTATATGATCAACTTGTCGATTTGTAACGCGATTATGAATTTTGACGAAATTTTTTTTTAATTACTTTATTGTTGCATGCATATAACGGGTAAGGTAATAAAAACCTATGATCGGACACTAATGTCCATAGTTAAACTTCATTTGATGATGAACGATGAACGGAAATAAAATATAACGGGGTTTGAGTTTAGGAGTCGATTGATTCAACAAAAGTTGTCTTTGATTTATGAATCGATTTAAAAAATATCATTTTGGATTAGAGTTAGCGGTCACCTTCCAGCGGTCGGAAAAATATATAGCTCAATCGATATTACAGCAAGAACACCTATATAGTGTCAACAAAGATTAATATTTTAAAGATTTATCTTTAATGCATAAGACAGAGTAAGCTATACAATATTTTGTACCTCATATTTTTCTACTTAAAAATATCCCAAGAGTAAACAATAAATTCTAAATTCGAGAAATTATATAATAGGTTAAGAGTAAAATAGTAAAAGAGTAAAATTTTAAATATGCATGACTTTCGAACCAATTTATTGTTACACTCAAAACTGTTATATTTCAACTCTATTTATCGAGTAATATCAAATTGGTATTTCATTTTCTTCAAGATCATTAGAATCCGATCGTTTGTTCTTATTATTTTTCTTGTTATATGCACGTCACAATAAGGTAGTTAAAAAAGATTTCGTAAAAATCCACGAGGCCGTAATACATCGACAAGTTCACACTTCTTGCATTATTATTATTACAGTTATATTAAAAATATTACAAATCTTAAGAATATATGACTGCTTCTTTAATTTAAATACTTCAACCAATTCCATCATTTCTGAACTCTAGTGATCCTCATGGCAGTCAATGTATTAAGTGATATTATTTCATATCATAAATAAGTTAATATATTCTTTTTAATTTCAATTTTCTAATTTTATTATATGATATAATTTATGAATCTCAATCTATTAATAATTTTCTATGATTAGCAAGAAGAGCAAGAGTATTTTATGAGCCACGTAAAGCCACACTTTGTGATATATGCGAGGATGAAGATTGTGAGGATTTATGTGTATTGCAACCTGGTAAACAAAAGGATTCTCCGCAATCTGCTGCTTCACATTTATCAACTTGTACATATCTCCACTTGCTTTTTACTTTATTTTACATTACATACTTTGGATATTTGTAACTCTATAGCTTCTTAACAAAATTTTACATAACCTTTTTATGAAATACAATGAGGAAGTTTTGTATAAATAATAATTTACAACCAAAGTACTTACATTATATAGAAGAACCAAGTTCTTTTAATATTGAAGTATTGTAATCTATTTAAATGATTATTATTTAAATCTTAAGTAACATAATCTTGAATTGCTTAAAATTAATGTTCACTTCTTATATATATAACTTATAAGAACTTATTATATATATAATTTTATTTTAAATAATATACTAAACATAATTTAAAATATCGCACTTTATTCAATCAATTGTTCACACATTTTTGTTGTATTCTAATATTTTTTATATTAGATTAAATATACCTTATTGTTATTGATAATAATGTAATTATTTTAATAAACTAAAGAAAATTATATTTCTAAATAATTATATAATTTAATATAATATAATACTACCTTACATTAGGGCTTCAAAAATTATTAACTTTTTTTGCAATCCTGTAGTTTTAGAAAATACAAGTTTTACAACGAGGAATTATTGAGTTATGAAACTTCGCGCGCAGTTGAAGGAAAGCAAAGAGAAATTAGTTCGCGCAAACAACAAAGACGGGTACCAACTATGTGTAAAAAAAAAAAAGAAACCAGTTTCTAATCTGTTAACTATTTACAGAAGTTTAGCGGAATTCCAGACAATCCTAACTGTGTGTCGCGATGCATGATTGAGCGCGAAGAGAAAAAAGTTTGTTTGAGGTGTGTGGGTACGTACGTGTATGTCAAAGATCGGAACGGATCGGGAGAAGTTCGAACAGGTTCGCGCGGGATTTCGATATACCCGTATTGCTCGGACTTCAGAAAGTTTCGAAGTTTCGGAATACCGAAACTCGATTCGGTTATCAGCTACAGACTTATGTATCAGCACGAGCGAGCGGGCCGTCTATCTTTGTGTCAGTTCGACGAAAGCTTAAATATTTGAATCACGTTTAGCAGCTTTTAGCTTTTGACTTAATAATAATAATAAAGACACCCATAAAAACATTGATATACACTTTATACCTATATAAACTTATATAAACTTTATAGTCCTCTTAAGCGAGAACTGCGAAGGAAAAAGGACCCTTCTCATCAGATAGCGATGATTTCAATTCTTACTTATTTTCGATAGAAGTCCACGCCTTATTCCGCGCACTCCGGAGTTTAATACTTTAGTGTTTTAAGGCGTTTGTCTTTTTCCGCAAACTTTACTTTCTAAACTGGGACAGCTCGTGCCATCCAAAGGACATTATTAAATTAGGGATATTATTAGACTAGAACATTATTAACCGGCACGAACGCAACACTCAAAATGGAAATGGGGGAAGAAGACATCGCCCACTAGCAAATAATTCGACGAATTGCCAGCTCCACGATCCAGTTCGAGAGTTCCAGTTCGATTCCAAATCCGAGTCGTATTCAGTTGTGAAAAATCAACATGGAAGACAAGAAGGTTATAGTTCTGCGCATGCGTGACATGTTATAAATGTCTCAGACAGAGATAATTCCATGTTGATTTTTTACGATTAGACACGACTCAACTTTCGGATGGTTCCCCTTAGCGAATGTCGAGACTTGTTTATATGATCGTGGCCAGCCTTGTATTGTATACAATGATTTGTACTGTATTTGTTATTAGATTTACATAACCTTAAAGCATTAAAAGACCTAGTTGTCACTTAAAAATTGTATATGAACATTAATAAAATATTGTCGATTGTTGGCGCCACATCTGTTAATATGTACAATAATAACGTGAAATTGCGCAAACAATAAAAATAATCCATACATTAATAAGCGAAAGCAAGCACGAAGACAAGAAATAATGATAGAAACTAACCGCAGATCTCTATAATGAAAAGTAATTAACGAAACAATAATGGATAAAATTTTAAGAAACACGTTACCTATTAGTCGACAATTATTACGTACGTCTTCAACAACATATCAATATTCGAAGTAAGCCATCAAACTTTATTCTTAATTTGTGAAAAATTTAAAATATAAATGACAAATAAATAAATATAAATATAAAAACTTTAATGACTTGCGCAATTACATTATTTATTAATTTGTTTTACTATTTATAATATAAGATTATTTATGTGATATATTATTACATATTAAATTATTTATTGTTAATGTTGCAGAATTTTTAAAGATTGTGTTGCATGTATATATACAAAATACAATAATGTTGTATTAAGATCAAATCTACCTCCTGTTAAAAAACCATTTAATATTATACAAAATCGTACAATGTTTATACAAACTCAAGACACACCAAATCCAAATAGTTTAAAATTTATACCTGGAGTTAAAGTGTTAGAAACAGGTCAAACTAAGGATTTTCCTAATGCTACAGATGCATATTGTTCACCGCTTGCAAAAATGTTATTCCGTATTGATGGTGTAAAGTCTGTATTTTTTGGTCCTGATTTTATTACAATATCAAAAGCTGATGAAGATGTTGAGTGGAAATTATTGAAACCAGAAATATTTGCTGTCATAATGGATTTTTTTGCAACTGGCTTACCTATATTAACCGATGAACAGCCTGCAACAGATACCCGTGAGATTCCTTTTTATTTGTCAATTTTCATACAAAATCGTTTATATAGTGTGACTAAATAATCTATATATTTGTAACTTAATAGATATTTTATATATTGCTCAATTTAGTGGTATGTATACAGAGTGTTAATTAATAACTTTCATTTGAAACATTTTCTAAATAATTGGTATATAAATGTAACGTATAAACAGATTTTTTTATTGCTTTAATATGGTAATATATATCAAACACTTTCTCTTTAAATTTTGTAAGCTTACTTAGAGATCATTCTTTATTTTATAACTAAAAGACCAAACATTTTTGTTCAAATGTAATGAAAGAACAGGCGCAGACAAACTCAAAATATTATTTTCAAGTGACCTGAAGATAATACATAGTTATAAAAGAAAAGATTTAATTGAAACAGACATGTTTTGGAATAGATGGATTATAAATTTGCCTGAAATATCTCACAAAATTACCGTCATAAAGTCAAACAACTTTTATCTGAAACATTTTTTCTCCTTCCTGATATTTACAAAACTAATCACGTGTAGATATTTAAGACAGACATACTGTATGTTGAAAAACAAAAATATTTCTATATGATTAACAATACTTTATTTATTATAGAAATTAGTGAGGATGATAGTGAAATAGTACAAATGATAAAAGAATTATTGGATACTCGAATACGACCGACAGTACAGGAAGATGGAGGTGATATTGTATTTATGGTGTGTAATAATTTATTCCTATTTTGTTGAATAGTGAATATATGAAAAACGATAAATATAAATCAGGAGTCGAAAATAATAATTATTTTAAACATTTCTTGGAAAAAAGTCATAGAAATTAATCTTTATTTAAATGGAGGCCAGTTATCAATAAATCTCAAAGTAATTTCTTAAAAAATTAAATGATTAAAATTTATTTTGATTATCAGTATCCATTATCGGTGAAGGAAATTAACTTCGTTTGCCAGTAACCAATACATATGACTGGACATTTTTCGATTATCAATAATTATCGATTCCCGGAATTTTATTTTGTTTATCGATAATCATTAATCGCGACGAAAAATCTTTTTACTTACTGCTAACCAATATCGACGAAAAAAATATTTTCTAGTTACATTCTACTATTGTCAATTGTTATTAACACTGTTGATAATTAGTATTCATTGACAATATAAAAGAGCTTAATTATAAGATTTATATATTTTATTAGGCAAACAAAATACAGTATGGAAATAAATGAAACAAAAAATAGAATAAAAACTATTGTAATACAATATTATAGTACAATATTTTTACTATCACTTGTATTAATATTGTGTTACAATATTTTTTATTCTCTTCTTTGTTCCATATATTTTCATACCTTTTCTTTTGTTTAATAAAATATATAAATTCTATAATCAGTTATTTTTATATTGTCAATGAATATGTTCGAGTTATCAATCATGTTAATAATAATTAACAATAGCCGAATGTAAGCAGAAAAAGGTTTTGCCAGCGATAATGGCTATCGGTAACCAAAAAAGATTTCGGTCATTTATATTGGTTACTTGTAACCAAAATTAAATGTCCATCATTGATAATGATTATTCATAACCAAAATAAAATTTCCGTCATCGATAATGATTACCGGTAATTAAGAATTTTTAGTTAAGAGTATTAACTGTTATATCATAACTGTTAAAATTTGTCTTACAATAGTTGTGATATCTGATATAAATATAAAATTAGATTTTTAACAATTTTTAACTTTTTTGTACATTTTAACTATAAAATACTTCACAATCCATATGAAATGATCTCTATAAATTAAAAAGAGATTCAATTTCATTTCTAAATTAAAAGATATGACACATTTATATACAGCTATTGTTAAAATTATATCTTTTCATAAGTTAAAGTTAGCTGTCCTGGCATAGAACTACGTAAGTACCTGATGTTCATGAACGTAAAATTACATCATTTTGTAAAGTAATTTGAAAGTATAAAATAACAATAATTTGTATTTTAGAACAAATTTTTATATTTATAATATAAATATAATATGATATAAATCTGCAATAGTAACTTTAGTTCACTCCTTTTTAAGCAGCTTTTAATTATAGGGAATAAAGAAATTATGAATTGTGAAACTGGCTATATCTCTAGTATTATATCTGGTTATAGGGCTTCGAAGAAGGCATAGTGAAATTGAAAATGCAAGGTTCCTGCACAAGCTGTCCAAGTTCCGTGATCACTTTAAAAAATGGAGTTCAAAATATGATGCAATTTTATATTCCAGAAGTGCTTGGAGTAGTGCAGGTGGAGGATGAAACTGATCAAATCGCAAAAAAAGAATTTGAGAAGTTTGAAGAAAAGATTAAAAACTCTAAACCTAGTGAAAAGTAGACTTTTAATCATTGTTTTGTAAGAGCATTGTATATGTATAAATAAATTAAACACTTGTTCCTTTTTTTTCTGCTTTTATTTTATTCCAGTCTAAAGTCTTTAACGGCTAGATACAGAAACTTGCCAAACACGGATAGTATTGTCTGAGTAGCCGGCAAAAAGGGTTTGTCCATCAGTAGACCACGCTAAAGATAGACAATGAGGTGGCTCTGCTTTACTCGTTGCAGACACTACCTCTGGTTTTAATTCTTCAACCATTTCTTTGGTTTCAAGATCCCATATCTTGATCCAAGGTCCAAATGCAGCGCACAGCCAGTAACGATTAGGGCTGAAGCACAAAGCTGTGATAATGTCGTTATGATCTAAGGTGTGGAGATGTTTTCCGTCATTCAGATCCCATAACATAGCCTTACAGTCCTGCAAATAAAAGAACAATTTTTAACCGATATCTAAAAAGATTCTTATATAACTAGAAGTTTAAACATTTTGCAAGAATATGCATCATACTATGATGACATTACTTATATTTTTCTAATATATACCTTGCCGCCTGAAGCACAAAGCGATCCATCAGGGGAGACAGTAACTGTATTAAGATATCCAGTGTGTCCACTGTGATTGATCTTCAGTCTACAATTTGTTAAGTTCCATACCTGCAAATTATTATACAACTAGTGAAAAACAAAAATAATCAACACTTTATTAAATAGTTTACAACTTCGAAAATCAGTCCCATATCCGCTTACACTCACAAATATCATGTTCAATAAAAGTATATACATCATGTTATTATGATTAAAATAAATATTAGTATTTTATATAGCTTTAACATACCTTGACCAATTTGTCCCAGCCTGCAGAAACAATGATGGGATTGGAATGATTTGGAGAGAAACGTACACAGCTAACCCAGTCCGTATGTCCATCATCTTGAATAGTATACTTGCACTCAGCCAAAGTATTCCACAGTTTAATTGTCTTGTCTCGAGAACCAGAAACAATTTGACGATTGTCCACGGAGAAGGCGACGCTTAAAACATCCTGTTAACACAGTTATTTAATTTACACAATTGATTACTTGCTGGCAACATAAATTTGTGTATCAAATGTGGTCAGTACTTACAATACTATATACTTAATTGCCCACCTCTTCTATTTATTAAATATAAAAAAATATATAAAAAAAAGCTTCAGTATATTTCCCAGAGACTCACGTAGTTACATCTTCTGCCAATGGCATTCAATATAAAAAAAAAATTGAAAAAAAAAAGCTTCCATGTATCTCGTGAAGAGCGACGACCATAGATCAGAAGGAAAATTTCACACCTTGGTATGGTCCTCGAATCGTCGTGTCGTACGACCTGCGGCCAAGTCCCAAAGTCGAAGAGTTTTGTCCCATGAACCAGATAGAGCATAATTACCATCTGACGATAACACTACATCACTAATAAAGTGAGAGTGACCATACAAACGCTTCTGAGGAATACCATAATTGGCTTCGTCACGTGTCAGCTTCCATACGATTAAAGTTTTATCTACAAACAAAATGCATAAATTTTTACACATATTTTGCGTATGTTAAATTACCTGCTCCCTTGAAATTAACAAAATATAAATGGATAAAATACTTTGAGAAGCTGTACGAATGTAGATGAACATATATATATATATATATATATATATATATAATAGAAATGCAAATAAATAGTTGTAATAATGCTAGACAACGTGTAAACCGCTACGTGGCTACTTACCACGTGAAGAAGACAGTATCATATCCGGATATTTTGGATTTGTCGCGATTTGGGTAACCCATCCATTGTGTCCCCGAAGTGTCCCTCTTAATTGAAGAGTTTCAGTCATTTTTTGATTATTTTAAGATATCTTACGTTACGGATTGAAATAGATTCCGATCCACGACCCACATTCAACAAAGCGTCGAACGAAAAGAACGACAACCCTCCTCTTTTCGAATGTGTATATTGTCACAATTTATATATTTTGTAGATATGCAACTCACATGCTTAAAATGTAAACCTAAAGCTATATTCTAAGTATGCCACTCAAGGTCTAAAGGAGCATTCAGACGATAAATATTATTGTCAATTTAAGGTTTTCAACATTATCATACGTAAGAGACTCTTTAGACGATTAATGTTATTGTCAATATTTAAGGTTTTCAATATTGTATTAAAAATATATATTGATCGTCTGAACGCTCCTTTATTGGTCTATTCAGAAATACGATACTGATACTCGCTCGAGTTTCTCGCTCAACCAATCGATGCAGCTGCAGTAATCAAATTTTTTTAATGTTCACTACCTCGTCTTGTTAAGCAGACTATAAACGTTTAAATGATCGTACTACCGTGATATGTGTTGATTTTGATATTGAGGTTATGTTCTTTGATGTGCGAGAAAATTAGGAATAAAGAAATGGTCATACATTTAATAAATATTATTGTTGTATAAAGGTATATGAAAGTTGAAACAACGTAATGAAACTTTCCGAAATAATGGCCAGTAAACAAGGAAGAGATTTAGCACTGTCAATGTTGCGAACATTACCTAGACTAGCTTTAAATAACATTCGAAATAATCCTGGTGCAAATAAACCTGTTAGTATTATTCTAAAACTATATTGTATGTTTATATTTCAATATGCTTGTAATTAAGCTTCATATGAATGTTTGAATAAAAAATATATTATTTTTGTCAATATTTTCAAATTTTTATCTTTCATTTTTATGTCTTATATTTTAGTTTAAATAATATTGTTTGGATCAATATAATGTATATGTGACATGATAATTTTTTATAAATATATAAAAATTTCATTTGAGAATTATTTAAAAAAAATGTGTATTTCTAACAGTCAAAACGTGGTCGAGGTCAACATGGTGGAAATAAGCACGGAGCAGGTAATAAGGGATCAGGTCAAAGACAGAATTTTATGCGAACTGGATATGAAACTGGAAATAACCCATTTTATCTTAGATTTAGTCGTGAACCATATTATAAAGGACACCAGTGAGTTGTTTAATTTCTATATAAATTTTATATATGGAATGTAACAATATTAATGTATATATTAGAAAACTATATTTTAATTATAACATATACTTGAATTTTTTATTTAAAATTTTGAAACCTTTATATTAGTTTAAAAATAAGTTGAAAATTGGCATTGTGTATTATATAATATCATTTTGCTTTATATATGTTTATAGTTTAAGAAGAGAGTATCCTCCTTTATCTCTGCAACAATTGCAACTATATATTGATACAAACAGAGTAGATTCATCTAAACCTATTGATCTTGTATCTATAATCAACACAGGACTATATGATCTTAAAGTAGAATGGAAACATGCAGGTGTTCATCTTACAGATGAGGTATTTAAATTAATATTTTTATATAGGAACATTAAATATTATGTTTTTCCGAAACAGAAATTGCTTAAAATCATGTCTTAGGGAGCCGATAACTTCAAAGCAAAAGTCAATATAGAAGTCCAATGGGCCAGTGAACCAGTAATTGCAGCAATTGAAAGAAATGGTGGTACTATTACTACTGCGTATTACGATACTCGCTGTTTACATGCAATAAAGGATGTTGATAAATTTTTTACTACTGGTAAATTTTTAAAGCATATTAGAATTAAATGCTTGATAATATTATATTTAAAACATGCTTACTATTTAGGAGAACCAATACCACGCAGACTATTACCTCCGACAGATTGTTTAGAATATTATATGAGTGCAGAAACGAGGGGATATTTAGCAAATCCTGAAGAAATTTCTCGTGAACGTTTGGTTTTATCTCAGAAATATGGTTACGAGCTACCAAAAATTGAAGATGATCCTAATTACAAAATGCTTGTGCAGCGTAAAGATCCTAGACAATTATTTTATGGTCTTGAACCTGGTTGGGTTGTGAGTCTTAAAGATAAAGCAATTCTGAAACCTAAAGCTGATTATCTTAAGGAATTCTATACAAGTTGAATTATTTCTTTCTAGAACATATTTAATAAATAAATAAATAAATAACATGTAAAAAAGAAACTGTGTGAAACTAAACAAGTTGATGCCTTTATTGTAGAATAAAAGAATCAAATTTTAATCTGTCGTAGATAAATTAATTACACATACACACTTTTCTGCAGGCTTGAATAAATTATAATATATTAAAATAATCTTAAATAAAAGATTTTTTTAATTAAAACAAATACAAAGTTGTTTTGATAGATTTTCTTTTGTATTTTTCATACATAATTTGCTTTCTTAATTTATTTTTTTAATAGTATTTCATAATTATAGATAATAAATATTACTAGAAAACATAACCTAAATATACAGCACTTTTAATACGAATAAGAAAAAGTAAGTAAAAACCAATGATCCCGTTATCAAGCAATGGAGTATTATCTGTGCAGTGAAGTGGAATGGAATCAGTAATTTTCCATGGCTGTGTTTCGATCCACTTCTCCCAATATAATATTTGGGTACATCCTGCATTAACAATTCAAAAATGGCATTCCGCGTTGAGTCCGAGAAAGATTATGGATTTTTACTAAAAAGTTTAATTGCCGGCGGTGAGTTAAACATTTCTTCCAATAAAACGTCGCTAAATAATAATAACGCATTTTCATTTAATTATTATTCGTTTAGAGAGAAATATTATGTGAATCATTTATTATCAACCATAGTAGAACAATTTCATATTTATGACAATATTTGTGTCATTATTATTATTAAGGAAAGGTAGTAATCTGTTTCAAAGAATTTGCAGTATTATTACATAAATTGCTTGATAATAAATAAAGATTGTTTTATTAGTAATAAACATTTTACAGGGGTAGCTGGAATGTGTTCAAAAACAACAGTAGCTCCACTAGATAGGATAAAAATATTATTGCAAGCACATAATAAACATTATAAACACTTAGGTAAAGAATGCAACTTTGTAAAGAAAAAATATTTAGAAACAATACAATCGAAGCATTAACTTCTTCTACTACATAGGTGTCCTTTCCGGATTGAAAGAAATAATTCAACGTGAACGATTTATTGCTCTTTACAAAGGAAATTATGCTCAAATGATTAGAATATTTCCATATGCAGCAACACAATTTACTACATTCGAATTATATAAAAAGGTAATTATTAGTAAATGCGACCTTTTGTATTGAAACAATTAAAAAAATAATGTCAATTTTTTCTGTGTAAAGTGGTTCCACAGAGCGAAGTAACCGTTATTAATATAAAGACATGCTCATAATTTAAAGGTGAGCTTTTACAATTTAGATTCATTTTTGGACTTATGTATGCAAGTGAATATATTGCATATATACTCATATAAATACACATATAAATACACATATGTAAAATATTTAATAATTTACCTATCTTCTGAAAATGTTTAATAATTTATCTATACAAATATAAGATAGACATACAGCTTTAATGAGGGGAAATAAATACAACATTCTTGTTAAAAAAATTAAGTATATATGATTGAAATTATAAGTAAATTAAGCCAGTTTTTTATTTCTACCAGTATTTAGGTGACTTATTTGGAACGCATACTCATATAGATAAGTTTTTGGCTGGATCTGCTGCTGGTGTTACCGCAGTTACATTAACATATCCACTTGACGTGATTAGAGCCAGGCTTGCTTTTCAAGTTGCCGGAGAACATATTTATGTAGGGATTGTACATGCGGGTATCACAATTTTTAAAAAAGTGAGTTCATATTTCATTAAATGTTATTAAAAGACTTTAAGTTTTGAGATTGAAAGATAATATTACTGTCATAATATATATTAACACATTTGCATAAAAAGATGTGACTAATCTACATTTGAAATTACTTATTCTGATCTCATGTAATTAAGCTTTTGTTGAAATGCACAAAAACATATAAGGAACAGCTGCATTATAAATATATATGTAATTTATATGAATAGGAAGTAGCAGCAAGAAAGTTAGCATATCAATTAAAATATAGAGTGCAAAGTTTAGAGCTTTTTGAATTGTGAATTGGTTCATATATTATTACCACATATTCATTTGAAAAGAACATTTTTTAAATAATAACTCCAAAAACAAAAGAAAGTAAATTTACATAAAATACTATTTTTTTAATGATTGATTTCTTATTAATAACAATATTATATCATTGAATCTTTCAGGAAGGTGGTATTCGAGCATTGTACAGAGGGTTTTGGCCAACTATTATTGGCATGATTCCATATGCAGGATTTTCATTTTATTCATTTGAAAAACTTAAATATTTATGCATGAAACATGCACCAAATTATTTTTGTGAAAAATATGACAGAAATACTGGTATGACTAATTTAAAATTTGTATAGATTTATTGAAATAGAAATTTTACTTTCAATAATAATATATAAATTAATATTTTTCGGTAAGAGTTATGTAAAAATAGAAGAGATATTTGGTCTTTAGTTAAATTTAACAATTTTCTAAAAATACTTTTGGAAAATATTTTAATTAATATAAGCATACAAATACTTAATACTCTGGGGACCGGCTACTCTGACAAGCATATAGCCTGAATTCTCGGGTGTCTTTGGAGCGACTGAAAAAGATTCAAAGCGACCAATATTATATCTGATATATTGAGAACGGTTTCGTATTATTCAAGCATTTGATGTAAAAACAATTTCATAACATTTCGTTTATAGCATCCATTGCTTTCTTTTTATTTAACAGCAGTTAAAGTTTTTATAGGATACTGCATGAACTATGAAAGACGCGAATTCGCGTCTTCGATCCCCAGTGTTAAGAATTCTTTATACATTTTTCGACAAATAAGATGATCTATCATACAAAATTGTAACTAAATTTTATAAAATGCATAATTCCGACTTGTGTAATTGTCTTTAATACTTGATAAAAATTATATGTTAATGTAACTATAGGTGGTCTAGTTTTAACGATACCAGCAAGATTATTGTGTGGAGGTATTGCTGGTGCTGTTGCTCAAAGTTTTTCTTATCCATTAGATGTTACTAGAAGACGGATGCAACTAGGTATGATGGATCATAATGCTCACAAATGCAAGTAAGAGTCTACCACTGTTATAATGTGAATATAAAAGAGGATATTTAATTCTTTAATGGTTTATTACACAACATTTAATTATAATTCACTTTTAGTTCTAGCATGTCACAGACTATAAAAACGATATATGAAGAAAATGGTATTGCTAGAGGTCTGTATCGTGGAATGAGTATTAATTATCTACGAGCTATTCCTATGGTATCAGTTAGTTTTACAACATACGAGATCATGAAACAAATACTACATTTAGACACTGGACTAAAATTCTAATTTATTTAATCAGAACACGTATTTGTGATGTCTCAGTTCTTATATTTCTATTAGTGGTAAAACGCAATCAATATTAATATTTTTCTACAATTACTGGGACAAAAATATTGTTTGATTTTTACTTTGTAACATAGAGGTGATTCTTTCAATCTAATTTATTATCTGTATGTGATAAATTTATGCAAGTATGATATGCCACGAATATGTGAAATATATGGAAAATATTTGCGAAGTATACATACATAGAATAAATATTTAGGGTGGACCAACTAACGTGACCACCTGAAATATTTCACTTGTTTTTAGTTAAAACATAAAAAATGTTCCAGCTACAAGTTAGATGGTTTCGAAGGGGACATAATTTGATATGATTAGCTTTTCGTAAGTGACCGCGTAGAAGACATATGAAGGTCACTTTTTTTTTTAACGAAATCATATATTTTTCTATTACATTAGCCAACTTAGCTAAATATTCTGTACAAAAAATTATTAATCTATAAAGCATTAATAAAGTATTAACCTATTTATACCGAAAAAATATTAGCTTAACAGATATTCTAACTGCAAGCTTGATTCAAATTAGCAATCGCAATAAGATCAGATCACGCCAGGTCAGGTCACCAATCAAGAGCATCTTATTTTATTTCACTGAACTGCCTGTCTATTGTAAATGCTCGTACTGAATTACGTGCTAGCGATTTTGACAGGCGCCTGATATGACATGATTGGATCGTACCGTGATCGCTAGTCTAAATCGTCCTTTAATTTTATCAAATTTAGATATAGAGGTTAAGGAAAAACACGACATTCTTGAGCTTATGTTACCTCCATCTTTCGTACGTTAAATTTGACAAATTAAAGTTATAATATTTCTTAAACCAATGGTTTTTCAGTACACATAAATCGATTAATACTTTTTTGTAGAGAATGCCCATATGAATCAGCTAATGTTATAAAAAATATATCATTTCATTTAAAAAAATATCAGTGACCTTCATATGTTCTTTATGTGTTCGCCTACGAAAAAGCTAATGTCAGATTATGTCTTCTCGAAACCATTCAACTTGTACTTGAAACATTATCAAAAACAAGCAAGATTTCCAGATGATCACGTTAGGTGATTCGCCCTGTAGAAACACGCACACGCATATATATAAGCAGTGGTTGCTTACGTACAATTGATATTATTCTTTGATATCACAGTGATAACTACTGCTGATACAAAACTGATACTAATTACCCTAATGCCGTGGTGATAATATCAAAGTGTCACCGTTTTCTGATACTATGACGATGAGCAGTGGTTATAACAAGGATACATTATATGTGAAAAACTATTTTTTTGTTTATATGTAATTATTATTTTCATATTCGTTTTGCAAATGACTGTTTTGATTACATGAAAAAAAGATTGCATTATATTTCATATAATTAGTAATATCTTATATATACAATATTAATAAAAATTTTAATAACACTTTTTGTACAATGTTACCATGTTTAAAAATTGTAGACCAAAGAACGTTATATAATAGTATATTTTTATTCATAGTAAATAGTAAATTTACCATAAACCATAATAAATGGTTATTAATGTAAAGGATACATGTAATGATAATTAAAGAACAAAATGATAATTGTAATTTCGAATTTATAAATAAATTATCTTTTTTGAAACTACAGCCTTCAATTTATACCTCTTAATTAATTCCTTCTTAATTATGAGTGAGGACAGAATAAATTATTTTAAAAATTATAAGAATTGTAATTTAAATTAATTAGTAATGTGCAAAAAAAACATAAGATGTTTCCAAATTTTGATGCTAAAACAATACAATATATTCAAGAAATTAAGAAGATAAGAAAGTTCGTGTAAAATTTTTAATATTTCTTTGTTTGATAAATTAATTTTACATGAATATTAATTGATAACAATGACTATCATTGTTGACTAATTTATCAATTAATAATTCTACAGTGATGTGTTATTATACAATTTTATCCAATCAATTTTTATGTCATCACTTTTTAACATGCTTCATCAAAAATTATCTTAAAACAAGAAAAAATGTCTTTTGTTACACTGTTCAAATTAAGTAGATATGTATAAAGTGTAATTAAAATATCTGGAAATCACTACAAATATTGTTTTCTTTTGATTAAATATCTTGATAAAACTTTCTTCAAAACAGGGCATGTAGTGTATTAAGAAAACAATTATGAATATAGATTTATGTATGAATCCTTTTTATTTATTTAATTTCCTGAATACACTGTACGAATTATATGCTAATTAATTTCAGAACGCTCTGTATAGCAATTTGTCATACTTTGAACTTAATGTCCCATTATCAGTAATACATTTGAATATTTTTAGTTAGTAAACTATGCACTTTAATAAATAATTTTGCTTATTGCTGGTTCAATTTGAAATATTTATTTTTCAATTGAGTGTCTTGTAATAAATGGTTTTTTGTACATGTACTTAAGATATCACTAGGTTTATGTAATTTATAAATATGACTTTAATCATAAAAATTTACCTATTTCTATAGAAATTTACTTTTAAAGTTTTTATATGTTAAAATACATGCGAATAATTATTATTTATGTATTAGTCTTATGACCAGTAATTAGTTTTGCTCATATCATGTCTTGCACTACAGTAGTTCAATGTGTAAAAATGATATAAGACTCTCTAAATATGATAACATTTCTTTATTTATCTAGCTTCTGTTTATAATGAGACGACATAATATCAGTTCAAGGCATACTGTTTACTTTGCTTCAGCAAGCCAGTTTAAAATTTGTAACTTAATTTGTTCAAAATACACAAAGTCTAAAACCAGGGACGCATGCCGAAAGATAAGAACCAAGTGCACACACATAACTCGCAATTGCTTGAAGTATTTTCTATGATTGATATAAAATGTTCCAAAAAATATTGTAAAAGATATTACTTCAAATTGATATATACAATGTAGTCTGTATGTGATATATAATAATTATATACAGCTATAAACTGATTATTTTGCCCTGAATTTATATACATAACAGATAAGTTTGAAGCGTTTTGTTTTAATTTGAATTTCTGCGTGTGCATCGGTGATCAATCAGCTTTTGATAAAAGCATACTCATTTTTAGCTTAGCTCTATGATCACTTTGTAAAAATCTGCATGTAAGTACATAAAATATTGACATTCAAAATTAAAGTGAAACAGAAATAACCGGATTTATGACTTTTACACTTAAAAATAAGTGTTTTTATCACATTATCTAAAGTAAAATTTGACAAATAAAGAAATAATAATGTTTGTGAAGTATTGAATCTTTAAGAATTAACAACATATAAGAGTTTATTTGATATTGAAATTTATGTCCTATATGAAATACTTTAAAAAGAAAATAAATAGAGCAAATACAAAATTAACTATACAAGCTCCAAGAACTATTATTGATTTTACTAAAAGACGTACTTTTAATTAACTCAATCTGCTTCATCTGCTGTTATATAATACCATAATTTTTTTTTCTATATATAGAAAATTTTACCTTTATTTCTTTTATAACCCAGAAAATATGTGTAATATATAATATATAAAACAAAAATGAAAAAATGCTTAGCCCTGCATTAATGCAGAAAAAGTTACTGTATCCACAATGTTATGCTTTCTGTGCTATTTTCTTTTACATTTACAGTCTTAGTAAATTGCTATAGTGTGCACCTATACATTTTTCGTTTTTTTTTCTCTTTATTGTTACTACTGTATCGTTTCATTATGCATATGTTCAAATTACATGTTTAATTCTATGAATTATGTATTCCGTGAATACATTCAATGCTCATGTATACAATGCTTGTGTATTGACGAGTATGAATGATTTGACAACACATTAAATTCATTAAACTTGCATTACACATGTTTATTTACCAGAAGCATTATTTTATATCTATTAATTAGTAAAAAAGTTGTCGGTAGGTTCATAAGCAATTAACTTTCAATTTAATGATTGTGAATGCATGAATTCATTCAGTATAAAGTGTGTGTTTCACTTAGGAAGTCTTGACAGGATTGATGCAAAAGTTTTCTTAATCCTTAAATTATAAAACATGAGATAACCGACGACATTTGTATTTAATATTAATATTTAAAAATTATATTTAGGCAAGCAGGTTTGAAAAATAAAAACAGCAATGAGCGTAACTAAAATAAAATAAATGCTATGGAATAAACATGACTGATGGACTTGCACTAAATTATTTTGTAAGATAATTATAAAAATAAGGCTTATACAAATTATATTTTGATTTACTTAATAAAACAATGTCAATACTATAAGCAAAATTATTGACTGCGACGATTGTGGTTAATTAATACGTATAATGCTATGTTACAATCATTAATAAAATTCACTAGAGAATTTATTCAATTGTTTATATGGCACGATTTGTATATGCCAAATTTACTGTTGCATCAACCCTTTGTATATTTCCTTCAAGTGGAACATTTCATGCTCCATTCACACTAGCAATTATGTGACACTCTCTTAAATATAAACTATTATTATTTTGGTACACTTTTTGAAACCTTAAACAACATTATTTCTATTCAGTACACGCAACAAATAATTTTGCTCGTATAAACAGTTTTTCAATAAATTAATATTTCTTCAAGGTTTCAAACAATACCATGCACAGTTTTTTATTCGCACTACTTATTATGTTCATTTCTTCTGTTTCGTTTCTTGATAATAAAAATACAAGCAATACAATGAAAGTTGTAGAACTCAATGTGATACGTGAATTTTAATTGGTACGTGTGTACATTATTGTTTGTTTTTTTTTTCTATTTGTATACATTTAATGTTGTGTCTACATGAATGGTGTGGGACACGCGCAAAATACTCGGTTGTGTGCCATCTCTCAACAAGACACCACAAAGAGTCATGATATAATACTTGAGACTATAATGTAATGTGTAAGGATAGCTGCAACCTCACACTTTATTGATGTTCTATCATAAATTATGTTCAGTGGCATTGCTATGAAGCCTGAATCATTTCTGTACCCCTACCTTAATAGATAACTCAGGGGTTTTGATTGTTTACAAGAAATAATCTGGTGTCCGCCTAGTAACATGCGGCTCACCGCGCCTTGGAGCTGGATCAAATTGAAGGCTGTAGAGATAAAATGCAAAATATTGTACGAAAATGAATAAAAAATAATTCATATCAATATTTTTGCTCGCCAATTATTTCATTTAATATAAAATCATTATACTTACAATGAATATTTTAAAGCGTCATCTAATTCCATAATTGCAGCTTGATTTCCACAACGATAGCAGTAATTGGGAGCTGAGAATATTGTTACAACATTACGATCATGACACCTGTAATGAAAAATATATATATATGTATGGGATACATAATTTTATAATAATAATACCATAATATTAATACACAAATACAGTACAAATTAAATCATAAGTAAACATTTCCAATAAATATACCAATTATAACCCTCCATAACTAATTGATGAGCTCGTGATACTAATGTCAGGCCATTAGAATGATTAAAAGTTTCTGAAATATCTTGTCCGAAAGTATACCCTGCTCCTCGAGGAGAAATACCCCATCCTCCTCTGTCATCTGGATCTGACCACAAAAGATCACACATGGGTCCCTAAAGTAATATGAATAATATTTTACATATCTTCCATTCTTCCTTTACAAATTTAGAAAGTCACCTATAAATACTGACTTCGTGTGGTACTTCTTGAAGACGGTCTAGAGCACGTATATGATCTAAAGTATCGATCGAAGGTGATAAACCACCATGTAAACAAAATATTTGACCATCTACCAGAGCAGTTAATGGTAAATAATCAAATAGATCCGTGAAGAACTTCCATACATTGGCATTGCCATATTTACGCAAACATTCGTCATAAAACCCATACACCTGTGTGATTTGCCTTGATTCATGATTACCTCTTAAAATAGTTATTCTTTCTCTATATCTGACCTATGAAAATAAAATTTTATATACATTATAAAGGAAAAATAGTGTATATAAGGGAAAACAGGCAGTTCTATATCTGTATATTCAATTTACATATATATCTGTTTAAAAGAATTTTACCTTGAGCGCAACAAGTAAGGTAACAGTTTCAACAGAATAATAACCACGGTCTACATAGTCACCCATAAAAAGGTAATTTGTATCTGGAGACTTGCCTCCTATTCTGAACAATTCCATTAAATCATGGAATTGTCCATGTACATCTCCACATACCGTTACAGGACATTTTACTTCTTGTACGTTAGATTCTTTAGCTAAAATTTCTTTTGCCTGCAAACATATATTAATTCCCTGATATTATTTATTATCTAAAAATGTTAAAGCAATATAAAGATATATAAATACATAATAGGTTAATTTAGAAAATAAAAGAAATGATTTATAATTATCTATCCAGCCACATTTACAATATTATAATAACAATAATATTAACTCATTAACGGTCAAAGTTGCGTTAATGCAACATTTCATTCAACCTTTCTTTTTTAATTTACATTACTAAATTTTACTGAATTCATGTTGCAATTATGAAAAGGAACTTCAAGAATCTGTTCAATATCTGTTTCATTACTATTTCTTGTTTCATATAGATCCTATAATTTTATGAAATTAAAAAAATTGGAATATTTTATGATATATTATTTTATTAAAATTATTGTTTTTGTATTTCCAATTCATACAATGGGATTCTGTGATATACCTATTATTTCAATGGATTTTTTAAAATTTATAAACAATAACTTACTTAATTTGGGTTTTGCGATAATGTTGCATTTACATAACATTTACATATTATTTCACTGCATGGTTCTCAATGAGTTAATATAACAGATTTATAACTAAACTGGAAATATTTATACAAGTTCATAATTTTATGAATGCAATTGACATATTGACACCAAGGCATTTAAAAACTCATAGATGTATCATTCGGGTTCCTTTGCTAGAACTCAGATGATGCGCATGTAAGTCATTTGCTTCGAATGTGTTAAAGAGATGGAATCCAAATATACAAAAATCTGTTTTACATTTCAAATATTACAATGAGTCCTCTATTTTGAATACTTTTATATAAAGTTAGACACACACACGCGCGCGCGCGCGCGCACTCGAACACACACTCACGCACGCATGCACACACGCACACACGCGCGCGCGCGCACACACACACACATACACACACACGCACACACGGTCAGACAGACAGACAGACAGCAGACAGACGGGCGGACGGACGGACATACATACATACATACATACATACATACATACATACATACATACATACATACATACATACATACATACATACATACATACAAGAGTTTATTTACAACAAATAAAACAAAGACTTTTCAAAATATTGCAAATTTTCAGTAAGAAATTAATTTTTACATTACTGTTAAGTTCCATTAACATATACAACAAATTAGTAATACAAGAATAGCAATACAATGAATTAATAAACTACAAATATTTAATGCTAATAGCCAACAAAGCAAAACCTAAATAGGGATTTATTTTTCCTACTAATTATACTTTACTATTGACTGCTTCAGATATTTTTTATATTTTTACATATTACATGCATTCTGCATACTATTGCATTTTAAGATTTACCATAAATGCATAAAATTTCACAGTCTAGTAATAACATTAATATAATTTACATAAAAGATAGTAAAAATATATTTAGGAACAATAGTGATAATATAATAGATTAGATAATACAGCTGATTAAGAAATGATAGTATAAGTATACAACTTATACTTTTTATTTTCTTCCATATAGAAAAGCATTTATAGCAAATTACTTATTTATTATAACATATGAAGCAAATTTATAATCTATAAATATTCTATATTAATATTAATTTGCAAATACACAGATAAATATGACATTTTCTTGTCTATAACAGTACATATTGTCGTATTTCAAGCAGTTATTATTAAAAGTTTCCAAGCATAATGATTAAACATCTTTTAAGCATTATGCATGAGCAAGTATTACATATACAAACATCTCGAAGACGAATACAATCAAATAAGATAATTTCGACATATCACAGGTGTTTCGAGCGTTGAAACATGAAAATTAAAGTGCTCTTTACATGCTGCAAGAGATCTCATTCGGGAAGTAAAAATAGAATCGTGGGTTGATTCGGCAAGCTTGCTTGGTTTGAACAAGTTGCAGTGTAAATCCAAATAGCAATGAACACGGTGGTTTTTGGAGCGTCTGATCGTAATTTTAAATAATATCTATCAAGACTGAATTTGTCGAAATTGCGAAATACACTATCGATAATATTATTTCTGTATATAAAACATATTCAAATGTATTGCAATGAAATTTGTAATGACACGTCAAATTATGCTGTCGGTGGTGATCAGTAGAATACGAATAAACGAGCGTAAAACAGCGTAACAAAATTAATTGTAAGCCAAACAAGAGATATCTCAATAAATAAGATACACTGAAAGAATCGACGTGGTGATAATTTTTTATGGATGAGGGAAAAGTGTATGTGTACCTTCTCGCACAGAGATTTTACTTGGCTTTCTGTTAGTTGTTGGCAGTTATTTAATTGTTCTATCCACTGATCGAGTTCCTTCAACGACGCCTTTTCCTCCATCGTACAAATCTACGTATGAAGTCTACGGATAGCCCGCACTCTTAGCACATGTAATAAAAGTAAAGCGAGTCCGTCCCGTAAACTAAATCATTCGGTTTTACTGGAAAAGCTTCTTAACACAAATATCCCGATCCAGCACACACTCACAAAATGGCCGATTGCGAGTACGGACGGTGACGTCACACTAAATTCATGCGTGCTTCACTAGCTATAACCTAGATTATCATGCCGGCCAATCGCGTTCTGCGTTTATCTCGCTTTTACCAATCAGAAGTCGAGTATACTTTTGTCGTATATATGCTATTGTACACTGTGCAACTGTGACTGCATCGTTTTAACAACTATGGTTACATTTCTATTGGAAATATCGGAGCATTTCAGTAACGTAGAAATGCGGGATAAAATCTGGCGAAGATAAAGAAATATTTTAATACAAGATATATGATGGTTTCAGAGCTTGACCGAAGATTTCATTTCACACCGTACATCCAATCACTTTGTAAATATTACGTTTGTTTTGTTACCATGTCGACATGAGAACTCACCAAATTCGATCAACGTGACATTTACGAAAATGTCAAATTTATTTAAATGCAAGATACAAAATGATAGTTCTTAAAATACATAGATCGTATAATTTTGAATAGGTCAAAATATGTATGTATGTATGTATGTATGTATGTATGTATGTATGTATGTATGTATGTATGTATGTATGTATCAGCTATAATGGCGATTGATTTGTAATTAATTTTACAAATTTTGCTTCGATTTTTGTACTTTGATTATCACACAATGAAGTCTGAACGATTTTCTTTGAGAGAGGATATTTCAGCTGAACTAATTCAGAGAATTCAAGAATTTCGAAGAATTTCAAAGAATTCAAAAGGATTTCATTCAAAATTCAGAGTAAGGTAAATATTTGATTAAATTAAATACAGCAACTATTAAGAAGTAAATAATTTAAAAGATTATGTTTAATAGCATATACTTGCGATTAGAGTGGAAGTCTATTTATTTAATGTTTATAGAAATTTGATTTGATTTAATGTGATATTTTGATTGTACATATGTTTCTCTTTTTTGATATACATAACTGCTTCTTTGTACACTTGTACTGAATTTATTTTATTGTACCTATACATTGTCATGACTAATTTGAAATAAAGGTGTAACATATATAGCACCCCACCAATAAATATTGTCTAAATTTACAATATTTTGTATTTTGGTATGTTGTACAAGTCTTTACATATATTTGAATGTTTATTTTGATTTCGTCGATAAAATGATTCTTTTTGAGCTTTTTTGAGCACACCAAATTTATAACCCATTCTTATATGGTATGATAGTTTTCAAGTAGTTTTCGAAGTAGAATTCAGAAATACAAATTTTAAGGCGAAGAAATCTGTTTTAAAAATTATGCATGTATAAAATTTGTGCATAGCGTACGATTTACTTGGACGCCATTTTAAGAATGTTTAATTATGTATAATTGAAGAATGATTTGAATCGATGGTTGTATACAGATGCGCGTGGTAATTCTTTTAATAAATCAAGAAAGTAACTCACATTTACTTCGCTCAGAAAATTATACAGTATTTTTTGAAAAAGCAATCTTATTAGTTGTATAAGAGCATAATGTTTTCAAATTGCCGCTGCTAGTGACACCATGAGATCAACGTTTTTAGTGAACGGTCGGCAAAGTCGTTATCGTTATATTATTGATCTACAGTGGAACTAAACAGGGCAGCCCCCAACTCTTTATAGGTTTTTGTATATGCCCGCGTGAAACCGCTTCTTGGACTTGACCGTGTGGTGCAACATCTGTATTGGAATTGTGGTGTTTCGGTCAGCGCTTGTTCAAATGTTGGTTACAAAACAGGCAATTTCTTTGGATAGGTGTACGACGACTTTCATGAAACACAAGTTTTTTCTAACAGCAATGGTTTCCTTTACTGCAAATATTTGAACAATTAACGGTAGGGCCACGATATGTTGCAAGCATGTGACGGCATAAGAAGAAGAATGTCGATCCTCGGTAATATCGATGAAATATTCGTGGTCAAGGAGTTGCTTCTGAAATTTCGGACGATGTGGATGTGTTCTGATGTAATGACTGTGGTCCAATCTACAGTCATATATTAGGTTGGCATCGTTAGGTGGTAATGACAAAATCCGCAATCACTTAGTTGCCAACCCAATAAATATGTTTCCATACTTATATATTATACCGAAAGCATAGAAGATACCCTCCAAAAACTGAGTCGCGAAAAGTCAACATGGAAGACATCGAAGTCCTTGTTCTTGCGGGACATGCTATAAATGTCTCAGACAGAGACTGACACATTTCACTCATCTCTGTCTGTCATGCAAGAACAAGAACTTTGATATCATACATGTTGATTTTTCACGAGTTAACTTTCGGACGATTCTACGTAGCAGGTATCGAGACTTTATAAGACCGTCGATTGGACCACGATCGTATACACACGTCTGGGAACTCCTATGAAAGGGGTAAGTAAGTCTCTTAGCGACCAATGAATATTGTTCAATTTAACCGCAATAAGGCGCTTTGATTGATTGCTTAGAATTTTTTGTGTAACGTTATCGCGGAAAAATAACCCAGACCCGGTCGTATCTGCCCCTTTCTCTCTCCCCCTCCCCTTAATGCGGCCTAGGACTCGACTCACGGTGGACCGAGTAGCACGGGAGGTGAAAGGAGGAAACAAGATCACGATATTGATTTTAGAGACAAACTTTTGCCTTATACGATTATTATGATTACCTTACTAATTACTTTGTATTTAACTAATGTCAAATAAATGTTATGTAACATAAATATTTGTTTCATCATTAAAAACCTTTCTAAAGTCTAAAGTTATACTATAATTTTGCTTTTTTAGTAAAAGGATTTAATAACATAAAAATGTTTCAATCATAAATAATATTCTGAATATGATATTATTTACGTATATTAAATTTAACAGAAGAACGAAAACAGCAAACACTGCATGTAAATCTAATATGACTATAATAAATAAATAGACAATATTGATGATCTTTTTTATTATCCTATTTATTGTAATACTATTATATTATTTATTGCAATATTATATAGAAGAAAATGGAAGAAGGGAAGAAACATAAGTAGGTGAAACCATCAGTGAACATGAAAGAATGTCTTATGATATTGATCTATTTCTTACACAAGAAGCTTTTTATAGCTTGCTTTGCAGCAGCGCACTTCGCTTGTTTCTTATTAGCACCGAACCCATAAAAATGTCTTACTTTCCCAGCAATAGTTACTTTTAAAGGAACCATGACAATATTCGTATTATCAATAATAGTTCCTTTCCTGGGGAAAATATATAATTGTTAAGTAATTTTAACGAAGATGAAATGTTAATTGTTACTAATAATACTCACAGGAATTGTGGGCGTGCGCCGTGAGTTTCATATAAAACACGAATTGGTTGTTTTGGAATATTTTTGCTGAATTCGTCTAAATAAAAGCTATATGTTACCACAACTAATAATGTTTATTAACAATTTTAATGTTATTATAAAACTGTTATGTTATTTTCATAAATACGTACCGATTTCTTTATGCATAATGGAATATACAATGTTCCATACTACTGTAAGATTTTTATTACTATCCATATATATTGCACCTATTACAGATTCAAATATATCTCCTAGAACTTTAGGAACGTCTACATGTTCAGCCATATTACATTCGTCTTCTTCTAATAAAATCCATAGAAGCTGTAAATATAGAATGTATTATATACAAATACAGAAATACATTTACATATATATATTTAAATAATTCAAAATGTATTTAACGTTTCCTTTATTAATGTAAAATACCTCGTCATTCACAGCATAATTTCTTTCTTCTTGAAATTTCACAAATCGTTCAATAATATTATTTAATTTTGGAGCATAAGATAGTAGAGCGATATGTAAACCATGTCTTACAGTCAAGCATGCAAAAGTAATATTATTAACAAGAGCAGATCTTAGATCTGTTAATGCACCAGGGTTTAAATTCCCACAACTTTCATAGATATAGCTTGTGATTAGGAAATCTGAAATTATACGTTAAGTCAAGCATATTCATTTAATATTTTATTGATCAATAAACGTTCAAAAGAAGGTTTAAAATCATAAACATTCTGTTACCAAGTATTGCATCACCAAGAAATTCTAATCTTTGATAACATTCAGTCATATTATTCGGTGTATATGAAGGATGTGTAAAGGCCTGAAACATTCAACTGTTTTACTTGAAAGTTATATTTTTTAGTTAAACTAAGTTGCCAAACTAGATCTTAGTATTAAAGAACTCGATATAACAATCCATCAAAAATAAAACACTCAGTTGTTGTAAAATGTTAATTACCTGCAGTAAATACCCTCTATTATTAAATCTGTATCCAAGCTTTGTTTCTATATTGGAAGCCCAAGGCATTAAATGATTTATGTTCCCTTCAGAAATTATTGGATTCCGAGGGGTACCAAGCAATAATTCATTAGCATCAATTTTATATGGTAAAATTTGAAACCATTGTAATAATATTAAAGTATCTTTAATACCCATACTCTAGAAAAATGAAAATATTCATATTAAAAAAAAATTATTACAATATTATAAAACTTTGTTTTGTACTTACTCTAAGATATACACCAATCAATGCTTCTACACAATCTGCTACTGTTTTATCAGAAACTGTTTGTATTCCAAGATAATGTTCCATACCAGTTTGTGCTTCTGCTGTCTCCCAATCTAATATTTTTGTTTGTATTGCATTTTTCGTGGCTTCGCTTATATGTCCACTTAATTGCTCATCTCGAGGTATTTCAATTTCGTATAAAACATTTGGTGACACCTTACGCAGAGTTTGTTTTTTCAATAAATTTAATCAATTTACTTCATTAAATTTTACAACTTATTAGTTTACATCATCTATATTACTACATAATTTACTGTGTGTATGATTTAGTTTTGGAATATTCAAATAATACAAACCTTTGCATGTAATAACACATCTTGAACTTGCCTATACACTGTATAAGCTGGTGCAATAAAATTACTCAAAGGTATAAAACTGTCAACTTTCATACATCCCGGAATGTTTTTCTTAACTCCACAATAATACAGATTACGGTTGCCAATAATTTTTCCTTTCAGTGCGGTTAAATAACCTTCACTATGCTTCGGAAACTCATTGTATAAAAATAATGATGTAATAAATTTCAAATATGCATCTCCTAATGTTTCTAATCGTTCTAAATTGAACGCATCATGTCCTGTTTTAGTTAATGCCTATAAAAATTTGTTTTCATAAACAGACTAGATTAACTGATTACAATTAAATCAAAAACAATTAAGAATATACTTACATACGCGATCTGACCGGGATCGGGGCCATACGAACATTTTAATGACAAGATTTGCAAAGCCGGTACTGGTACTGATGGTTTGTTCAAAAAATTAATTTTGTCATTTTTCTGTGAAATAATACACTTCATGAGTATTATAAATAAATGTTAGATAACAATGTTATACATAGAGAAATGTTGCTCAAATTTTTAGAAATATAAAGTGAAACGTATGTATAGTATGTATATAAAAGATATAGAATATTACAATTGAACTATTATTTTGATCCTGTGTTTCGTTCATAAACTGACAATAGTGTTCTATTTCAATTAGCTGAATTTCTTCGATATTCTTGTCCAAATCTGGTTGTTCTTCATGTTTTGACCATGGATAGTGATATAATTCTGTGAAAATATTTCTAGTGAAATAATTTCATATTATATGAAAATAGACATTTTATTAATGTATAAAAATATATAGTCTACGTATAGGCAAACTATCTTTAAAGTAAAAATAAATTAACAATATATATACACAAGGTATCCCACCTAGCTCTGTAACCCTTAATTACTCTTTTTTACTCGTATTGGCCACGATACGAAAAAATTTTTCAGACCTAATTTCTCCCTTGACATATGATAACTGTTAGTGCAATACAACATAAAGAGGAAGAGAACCAAAAGTGTCGAATGTATAATCTAGATGAAGAGGATCCTTGTTGCATTTCATGCTCTGTGAGGGAATTTATGAAAGAATAAGAGAAGAGATGGAGAATTAGAGAAAAGATGAAAAATTTACTAGGAGGTAGATCAGCGAGGGAGATGTGTGTATAGTAGAGTTTCGAGCAACTAGTAGGGAAACTGAATAGCGATCTAAAACCAAAGGAATGTTGTTACCATAGATTAGCTAGCTACGTTTTAAGGATATAGACTACTCTAGGTTCTAGCTTTTAATTTAAAGAAATTTGTAAGCTTAATGTTTTATGACAAGCGATGATTGTATCTAAAAACTATATTAGGTATAGGAGATATAATATATATGGATAAATAAATAGATAAATAAATAAATAAATAAATAAATAAATAAATATATATATATATGTACACGAACCATCTGCTTCTGTTCCATTTGAAATTGGTTCTGGATGTAAATTATCAATATTTTCTGTAGTAGAAATTTCTAATAAAGGCTCAAATGAGTCTTCTCTTCCTTGGTCAGTTATTACTAATGAAGGCCATTTCATATTATTTGATAATGTTCCTAAATCACTTTCTTTAGCAATAATGTATCTTAGATCTTCTGCAATTAAGAGCTGTGAGACTCTGTGCAATATAGATGGTAAAGTTGTTGCTTTGAGCCAATATAAGGCTGGAAAATTAATTCTAATGCATAATTCTGGAACTAAATGCTCTTTCTTTGATTCAGCACTCTTATCTCTGTATAGAGAAATACGATTTAATTATGAATTTAGTTTCATTTGTATATAATATGTATATAAAGAATTATGTATTACCTAGGCATTATATAATCTATTGCCCTTGATATTGATTTTACTTCTAACATTGGCTGCTCTAGATTGTTTATTACCAATCTGTGTTTTTCTTTATAATAATGAATATACGTCGAAAAGTGATCAGTTGGAAAACATGAACTGGGCATGATATCATCACATACTTGGGTAACAATATATGTGTCTGCAGCTCTATAGTTAGGTTTAACCAGTGCTAGTTCGTAATCAGAACTCTTAAAACGGAATGGAATTGGTGGTGATATATATTCAATAGAACTATACTGTTTCGTAACTTCCCAATTTATGTCCCAGTCTTCGTTAACTAAAAAATTATATTTTAAAATAGCACTAAAATAGAAGATATTAAAAAAGGCCTAATATTAATGGTATCTTATATAGTACGAAAGAGAATACATAAATATATCTTTATTATCTATATAGAATTATTATTTTAGTGCATAGCGCAGATTGAAAAGCTTTCGGAATGGCAATGGTAATAATAAATAAAGGAACACCTAGCGGCAATTCCGAAAATCGAAAGTTTCCAATCTGTCCCCGTTCAATCATAAATTTCATTTACCTGGCACAATTAAAAAGCAATTATCACGATTACAATTATCGAATACCATAAAGGTTTTTATAACTGGTACGATATCACTAAATATTAAAGTATGAAACCTTTTTAAATATATAACTTCTTCTTCAGTTAAAATCATTTTTGCGTGATTTACTTTCACGTCAATATTTAATTCACCAACACGCATAAAAATTGGAAAAGAAGGTATCTACAATAAGAGTATAAAATGTATAAGCAAATGTATAAGCGTATAGAATGTTTGTTATTAAGATTAGAAAACAAATGGAAATTTATACCTGTGGCATTTGTTTTGTAGAAAGTATACCAAAACCTGCCCTATTATGTAACAAATTATAGAATGTCAAATAGCGATTATCATGATGTGGTGCAGGATACTTAGGTGTAGCATGAAGTATGTGAAGATACACTGTCTCTTGAGGAAGAGGAAATGCACCATAGAGAGCTGATGGGAACTATACCATATAAATGGTGGTTTTTAGTAACAACATTTACTACATTTTGCTCAATGAAATAATAAATTTTTGTTTTATTTTACCTGTAACTGATGATGTCGCTTTTTCTTGTATGTTCCTACTGAACTTTTTTCTGATTCAATTTCGTCAACCCAATTTGGAAATAAATAACTTAGGTCCTTTTGAAGTGTTTCTATTGTAACTGGCTTTAAATTGTCAGATAATTCTCCGATTTTATGTAATTCCATACACATATTCATAGCAACAGATCTCTTTGCACTGCTAATAGAAATCATAGGATCACCAAGAATAGTACTTCTGAATGGAGATATAGATGGTAATGTAAGAGAAACCTAAAACGTTATTTAAGGAAATTACAATCATTGCACAAGAGAAAAAAAGATTTAAAATATTTCAGCCTCTAATACCTGATACAGTGGCGGATAATTTTTTGAAATTTTACGTAAAGTCCAAATAGGTGATAAACACGCAAATTTTGATTTCAATAAAGATGTACAGTATTGATTTATTACACTAATTGCCATCTGTTCTGTTATACAACATACTTGTCCATCATCACTAGTTACTTGATATGGTTCTATGTCATGTTGATATAGTTCACTTTGTATTTCATTTTCAGTTGGTACGTTACGTTCATCAGTTTTGTCTACTAGAAGCTAGTTGAAAGATAAAAAGTGAGTAAATTTATATGTATATATGTATATGTACATACAGTTATGCCCCGTATAACAAGCTATTAACCATTATCCATGACCAGGATTTCATTTTGTTTACCGATGATCATTATCAACAGCAAAAAGGTTTTTTCTTCTTTTTTTTTAATATCGCTAATCGATGTCGGCGGCAAAATGTTTTTCCGCTTATACATTCGACTATCATTGATTGTTATTAACATTACTGATATTTAGTATTCATTGACAACGTAAAAAAATTGATTGTACAATTTATTGTATATTTTATTAAGCAGAAAATCGGTATGAAAATATATGCGACAAGGAATAAAATTTAAGAAAATGGCACCTGTTTCAAGTGTTGTTCTATCTTTTTATATTCAGTATGTCGTCGTAGATACTGTGAGTCATCTTTTTGTAGCAATACTACATATTGACTATATGCATGCCGTGCTCTCCCTTTGCTTTGAATATATGTTCTTACATCCATTGGCAAATCGTACCTAACGATTAATGAACATTTCGGCACATCTATACCTTCATCTATAACATCCGTTGCAACAATGCAATTTAACAAACCATTTCTAAATCTAAAAAAAAAAAAAAAAAAGGAAAAGAAAAAAAAAAGAAAAAGGAAAAGTTTAGAGAACTGTGTATTTCTTGAATAGTGATGTATTAATGTATCCGCTGACTTTTATATTAAAATTGAATAAATACGCTTGTATATAATAGATTGTATTATTATTATAAAATATCGTACTTGAGCAAAACCTCCTTATTCCGTTCTGATACGCATAGCAATTCTTTGGGATTTTTAAAAGGATTACTGGACACACCTACCACAAACTCTGGATGCAAGAATTTATATTCCTCGTCATGCAAGGATATGCTCTAAAATATTACACAAATTACAAAGTAATGAGAAAAAGATAAATTTATATAAATTATAAACATAAAAATTACTCTTTACCTTTAATATCTGATATAATATTTTTGCAGTGAATCGACGTTGTACGAAAATAATACAGCAAAATACCTGATCATGATGCTTGTTATTATAAAAGTCTTTCAATACTTTGAGAAGTTTTCGAATTTGATCAGATGAATAACTGAAATTCCATAATATTGTTTCAAAATAATATTAACGAATTATACAATAAATATAAATAGAAGTAACTCACTTGTAAATTCTCTCTTTTTCTGGACTCCCTTTCATTTTATCTTCTAATAATTTTCTACAGTTAATTACGTTTGTTATAAGATATTCCAAAATATATAGTGTTTCCTAAATATTACATATTACATTACACAATATAAACGAACAAAATTCAATATATCTTTATGTTTAATATTTACATACCACATCATCTATACTTTTTTTCAAGTATTCTAATTGAATCAAATGAAGTAAAACACATTTGCTTGCGCCATAAATTCCTATATCAAAATAAAATTTGCTAAACTAGAGAAGAATACATACAAATTTAATTATATTTATTATATTATAATTAATTTTGTAAATTATTCTGCATCCTATTTTTTATGCATACAATATGTTAGGATATGTCCTAAGGTGGACAGGAGATTATTCTAATGCAAGGTTGACAAAAATATATTTTTTATTTGAGACCTTGTCTTTGAGAAAATTAAGTTTCAAAATTCATACATTAGCTTGAATGTAAATATACTTAATGAATCACAAATTAAATTTAATTATCCTGAAACAAGACCTACAAACAGAAAAGGCAAAAATCTTTATTTTCTCCCCGGCTTAGTTTTGCATATAGAATAACCTCTTGCTCTTGAGTGTACCATATATATCCTGGCACTATATATACAATACCTGTACGTAGAAAGTGGTACTGAATGTTTCTTAATATGCCACTCAGCTTTTTACTAGTAGTTTTTGGTCTAAATTCTGCACTTGATTCATTATACTTCAGATTATCTTTTAACGCTATGCAATTTAGGATTAATTCTACTTCCTTAATAATATTATTTATGCACTCCCCAACATCGTCTATAATATGCTGGTCAAATTGAATAATTTCTTCAATTGGTGATGCATAATAACTTTTATCAGCTACAGTCGCAGTAGCTATTCTTGCGTTAAATGTAACTTCCAAAGACTACAGTAAAATTTATATATTATATTAATTAAAATAAAATTTTTCTTTAATGTGATTATATGAAATTTACCTGCATAACTGATTGTACTTTTTTCAGCCTCACATTAGAATTTAATAATGATGCTGAAAGTCCTAATACTCTTGGTTGTTCCTCTTTAGGACAATTTTCAAAGAGTTGCATAATTTGTCGCATAGGATGATCATTTACTGCTCTGTGACATTCATCGAAAATAATCAGGTTTATTCTATTCAAAAATATATATCCATGACAAAGTGCATTTACTAAGATTTGCGATGTCATTACTAAAACCTATAATACAGCATTCTTTAAGATTTTACTAAATACGTAATTCATATTATAATTCATATATTCGTATAATGTTATAAAAACAATATTTGCAACAATATTTCTAAGTTATAATTGACTTCCATTACCTCGTGTTGGTTTAGATGTTCATTCCATTCTTCATCATGCCAAAAATCAACTCCTTCCTCGCTACTGAGTGTTCCACAAGACAAACCAGTTAATCTTTTAATATAATCACTTTGTTGTATGACCAAGGGTACTGTATTCACTATAAATATGGTATGTTTACCGCCTTCAGCATAAGGCCTATATATAAAATTCATAGCACAATGTTTAAATATTGATAAGGTGAAAATATGATTATATACTATATGACAATAACTGACAAAAATGTGTAATTTATGACTCATACCGTCGTATATCCGCACTTAATTCTTTAATAAGCATAACAGCAATAAATGTTTTTCCGGCTCCCGTTGGTAAATAAATAATAACATTTTCTTTACATGCAGTTTCAAATAGATCAATCTGATAAGGTCTTGGTATAAACTCCTTTATATCTGTCTCCATAACTTAGATAATAAAAAAAGTCTGAAAAAATAATATATTTATAAAGAAAATCAAAATACTTAAAAATTATAATCGTACATTTAAAATGAGTACAACTTACCAAAAATAATAATTTCAAAGACGATAAGTAATATATTCCACTTTTTCGACTTTTAGTTCATGAAAGGTCGAGGAATAGTTTTTCATATGAAACTGAGGGAACTCCCTGATATTGTTAACAAATCGTCCGGTTATCGTCCCGTAATTGAACTACGGTCATATAATTACACAGTTCTGGTGATGATCATATAAACAGGCCTGAATACTCATATACTGAAAACACGGCCGATTATAGTACTAGCCTGCTAAATACAAGAATGGCAACAATGCGGGAGTCCGGCATTCATATATATAACAGTCTTGACTTTAGAGCCGGCTCTGTCTCCTCTAACACAAAATATGGGTTCCGATGTAGTATTGTCATGTTATTCAGCACAGCTAATACTAGAATTGGTTCTGCCGAAAACATAGAAGTAATCATTCCAAAACTAAGTCGTGAAAAATCAATATTGAAGGAAAAAAGGTTCATGTTTTGCGCATGCGTGATATGCTATGAATGTCTCACACAGAAACAGCGACATCTCTATTCGCCTGCCTGTCTCGCAAGAACGAAAATATCGTTGTCTTTCATGTTGAACTTTCAATTCAATCGTATATCGTAAGTATATAGTATTTCATGTCATACAAAAAAGATGTTAGTAAATGTCATGTCATACAAAAAATGTAAATTTACATAATAGAGTAGAGTTCAATTGAAAACATGACATCGAGCTGCACCAAGGGAACTGAAACTTGAAAAATGGTGTACTACAGCTGAGTCTAGTATTTACAACTCGATCGGAGCGCCGCTATCGGGAATTGGGATAACACACCGCGCCGCTAAAAGGAATTATCTCACCACGGGAATTCCCAGAACACCTATCTCCCTCGTTAGTAACGCTTTAAAGTGTAAAAATCTATCTGATGCGTAAAACAGAGTAGTCCATTACAGTAGGCTCAGAGTATCAAATTTTAGATAAGTCTTAAACATTTATGCCTAGACTGAGAACCATTATATTTCGTCTCTATTCGTCGGGTACTGTCAGAAAATACGAAAAAACTTGTAAAAGAAGTTTAACCTTGGACGGTATTTTACGTTTTTCAAGGTCATTGAGGCCTGACTGCCCGTTTTCATCATTTTTCTCGTTACATATTACATTTACATCGTAACAAAGTAATTAAAAAGGTTTCGTCAAAATCCATGAGGGCGTCATACATCGACAGATTCACCGATAAAGGAATACGGATCTGGCTATTTCCGATATTTTCAACACAGTCATAGAAATGAGTACGCGTATTGGCCGAAAGTGCCATATATACGAATAAAATAATACAGAATAAACGCATAACGGTGGACGATAGAGAGCAGTAATTTCCTTGCTTCTGTGGCCTCTTGTGTCGTCAGTACTGCATAGTACGTATGTACATAGGAAGAAAGATATGAGATAGATAATGATCGATGTTGGATCTAGGAATTTGGGGGTAATTTTTAAGTTCACCGGTCGAAAATTATCACATAACATAAATAAAAGCTATAGATAAAAGTTGTGTCCTGAAACAAAATTCAATGCTTTTTTTTCATTTTCTTCACTATGATAGAAATGGAATACAAGAGAGGGCAAGAAATAAAAAGAATGCGAATAATTAGATGTTATTGAGTACTAATCAACTTAATTGTTCTCTATATTGTATTGAATGATCGAAATATACTTTTCTTCGCTTATTTAACAAGAGTATCATAAAAAAAAAAATAAGAAAATATATTGTAAAATTCTTTTTTTTTTTTTTTTTTTTTTTTTAGAACAAAAATTCAATTTACAATTTTAACTTGGACCGGCAATAAAGTTTCGAGTTCATTTTATATATTTACATTAAAAATAATAATTTTAGGAACAGTTGTACTAATTAAATTCTACAAGTTTTTCAGTCTAGAATGGAACAAATGTAACAATATGGGCAAGAAACATGATGTAATCATCAAATTAATAAATCACATTTCTTTTGCTTATATTATATCTTAAATATTAATAACTATACTGAGATTCGTAGACGTCCAAAATTATTTTGTTACATAATTATTACTATTTGTAATTATTACTCAAATATATATATTTCAAATTATATGTATAGTGAATGTATGAGCGTACAATGAAAATTTAAATACAATAATTAAATAACAATATCTTAGTTTTGTACATAATTAGATTTTAGTGGAACCATTAGTGTATCATATTCATACATATATCAGAGTGTAACGATTCATAAAAATTAGCAAAATTTGAAATGTTCCATCCATAAATTCAGTAAAATAATTTTCAATAAATGTTGCAACGATTCGTTCTATAGTTATTCAAGTAAAAATTGCACGACGATCAAGGCTTTTGACGGAAATAATAATAATGTTTGTGAATGTAAGTCACTTAATAAATACATATTTACATAATCTCAATATATTTCACATGTATATATCAATAAGCATAAAATTACAGTACACGATGTTATGTTATTAAATGAAAGGGTATACGGACAGATGGTAGAATTATCAATGAGGTTTAATCGAAGTACATTATTTGGTAAATAATTGAAATTAACGTTTACATTTCTGTGCAAACAATCCGTATGAAATGAAACATCATTGATATACCTATTTCCCCTACCTTATCCACTTATTTTTGCCCTGTACCGTATGTCGCGCAAAAAGTTAATCGAATGAGAATGTAATTGGTTTCCTAATGTAGTAAAGATTCTGCAATAGTCATGTACTTTACAATACATTGAAATATGAAATAAATACATTGAGCATTCTGTTACGAATATATTACAAGTAGAAATTGAAGTATGTGGTTTTAAAACAATTTAGTTTCAACAATGTCTTCACACAATTACTGTTCAATAATTCCTTCTATTGCTTGTGCTACTATTCTCGTATAAATATATTGAACATCTTTCAATTAAAGTTCCGTACAATTTTTAAAAATTATTGTATCAAGATATATAAAGTTTTCTCAATAATAAGAGAACAATATAGAGAAGTTCCTCAAAATATTAAATGTTACAGAACAGGTCAATGTACCCACAATTTAAGTAAGATAAGAAAAATGTTTATACTGTATAATCATATGAAGGTATAAAGAAGATACTATTCCCAAATTTCTACTTCGAAAGCTTTTGTACAAATTATGAAAACAATTATCCTTGAGCATTTATATTATTTTCTTGTTGAAAGCAACGACAAATTTCAGTCGTTTAACAATGTGATATCAACAAAATTGCTAATAAAACGTAAAAAAAAGGAATGCATTTCTAGTTAAAAAGACATAATTATTTCATACTTCTCATTGATAGAATTGTACATACATAATTTTTTAAAGTAATACTAGAAGGAGATAGGCAACAGTATCAATAGGTACAGTTTCAAAGAGTTATCAAAGAGGTCTACTTTGCAGAACAATATTGTCTATCTGCAAAGTGTTGCATCTAATTGGACAAGCCATGGCAGCAACAGTTTAATTTTCCTTCTGTAATTTGGATCTTTGGCAATAGGATTATGCTCTAAATACACTGTCTGTAATTTCTTATTAACTGCTAAATTTTCTACAGTTGTCCAATCCTCAATTTCATTGTTGTTTATCTGGAAAATACATTAAGTATCAAATAGTATTTAAATATGCATATACAGCTCTTAATCATATTCTTACCCAGAACTCTTCTAAATCTTCAAGATGTTCAATGTTTTCAATCTTTTTTATTTTATTATTTGCTAGATCAAAAGTTGTTACTTTTGTACAATTTGATAATCCTCGGATGCATGTTATTCCATTTTCAGATAAATACAACTGATCAAGATTCTTTAATTCGTCTAAATTTTCTATTTCTATAATGCGATTGCTTTGAAGACTTAATAACTGAAGATTTTGTAAACAGCCCAAATTTTCTATCTTTGCTATCTTATTTTTACCAAGGAACAAACTTGTTAAATTTTCAAGTGCTTCAAGATTAATTATTTCTCTTATTTTGTTATCACCTAACTCAAGGATTGTAAGGTTCTTTAGATGTGACAGATTCTCAATGCACTGAATCTTATTTGACGACAGGTATAACTTTTGTAAATTCAATAGGTTGTCCAATCCTTCTATCTTTTTAATACGATTAAAAGATAAATCTAAAAGTCTGAAAATATAATATTTGCTTATGTCCAAGAAATTTAGGATATTATTTTGATAAATTTACTATTTATTATATTTACTAAAAGAAAATGTATCTTTTATTTTACTTATATGGAATGTAGTAACATACTTCAAATTTACAAGAGCATCTAAGTTTTCTATAACAACAATCTGATTATCTCTTAATTCTAACTCGACCAAAGTTGTAAGTGTATCAAGGTTCTCAATTTTCTTTATCAGATTCCACGTAAAACACAATCTATGTATCTTCCTCAATGGTTCCAAATTTTCTAATTTTGTTAGTCTCGAATGATTGAAATCTAATTCCTAGAACATTAATGAAATAATTATACATATATATATAAGAATTATGTCATTATAAACTTTCAAGTTGTTATTGATGAAGTTAGTAGTAAGGGAATAATAAAAACGAACATCGCTATCAGGATCTATGATAAGAATCTTTTCCGCTTCTTCATTTTCATCATTTTCATTCTCTCCCTCGATTTCAGCCGAACCTTCGCTTTTATTATCCTCTAAAACACGATTATATTTCTATAAGCAACCATGATCCGTAATGTTTTTATTGACGATTACGTTGCAATAAACAATTATTATACCATTATTTGCCATTACTACAGGATATAAAGACAATTTCTTCGATTTAATTGGTAGATTTAGTTTAAAATTGCGTGAAAAAAGATTATAATTGATTATACTGTTTCATAAAGATCCAGCATTAAATGCAAATCGAACTGTTGTAGTATTTGTTGGAATTATTTGAAATTGTATAAACTTTACACTGCGGTAGGTTCTACAATGTCCATGGTTTTACACTACCCCACAAATGTGGTTGCGAACTTATATCACGTAAATGACAATTACATCGTATATATTGTGAAAGTTTTCCACGGCTTGTTCTTAGTTCTTACACTTTTTGCAATGATCAGTAATTTTAATAAAACTGTTCTAAAGCTTATTTATTATTATTCTAAGTTTATTACTACTACTATTATACTAAGTTTATTATTATTATTATTATTATTATTATTATTATTTTATTACTATTTATTACTACTATTATTATTATACTCGTAATTTTATTAAATAAACATATTGATTAATAAAATATTCCTCTATATTTCTTGCATCTGGCCATTTTCTTTTTTGAAAATAGTTTTTGATATTAACTGCATGAATAGTAGTTTGATATTAACGAAAACTGCCATTAGGTATAGATTTCACGATATCGATTTACAACTGCTTAAATTAATCCGTATATGTATATATAATTGATTTGTTACAATCAAATGGTAGTATTAGAAAATATAATAGGTTATGCGAAAATATTTTCTTCATTATTAATCATTTTTATGTATTCGTCTTTTAATTAATTAATTAAAATAAGGTGAAGATCTTATGAAACATCGGCATCTAAGTTCTAGAAAAAATCTAGGGAAATTCCAAGTAGCAATATTTAAATTTATTGGTAATATTTTCATTTCGATACTTAACATACAATAAGATAGAAAATATAATATTTATTTAAATGCTGATACAGTTTACTGAAGAGGATGTAACATATATAAATTTATATAGAATTTAACAGTTAGTGGAAAATTTAAAAATATACTAGGAAAATTTAAAAATATACTAGGAAAATTACACGGCTGTACTTTATCAATGAGTATTCTCTTTTATGTATCATTGCCGCGTCCGTGACTTTGATCAGTAGCTAGTCTAGTGAAGATGGCCGAAAACAATGGCAGTGATTATTGAGTTAACTTTGCGTTCTCCTGGCACTTGTCAACAAAGAAGTTATCTTTAATAAAAAAGAATATAACATAGGCACAAGTGAGTGCGATTTCTATTTTGTTTGCCGCTGTTGATCGAGATTTTAATCTTCTAATTTAGTACTATAGTCATTTAACGCTATAAGGAATAGCAATTGTGCTTTTCATCTTTTCTTACTGTCACCTCATCTAACATCCCAGAAAACCTTTCGAACATTTCTCAGCATTTTTGAAATACATCTCACGAAAATTTTCATTAAACGTTCGCGTGCTTCTATAAACATCGTCTCTTTTAAATGTTTGCGCATTTCCGCTATGTTTCACTTGCAGTAATTTTAAAACAATTTCGTAGAATTTCAATTTAACTTCCTCCGGAAATTCATTATCTTTCTGAATTAAAATTGATATATTTTTTATAGGACGTATCTGCATACTTATCATATATCATTCCAGTGAGGTAACATCAGTAACATCATGTTGTTTTACATAAAATGTCATTATTAGTTATTTAAATTTTTAGAGAAAGAAACTTGAACCTTTACTTTACTATATAAGATCATTTTTTTTTAGAAGTACCGTATTTTTCAGTTATTGTTTTTTGTATGATTTTTTGAGCTTCTTATGTTTTGGGTATTCAATATAAATGAAAAGTCATTGAAAATTGAGGAATACAAACTTAAAATTTTTTAAATTGGGAACTGCGGACCCCTAACATTAAATTTGAGATTAAAGTATATATCGATTTACATAATAGTTGATGGAATTACAAATAATTTAAATGATACAATATATATGAATATTTCTGATAATTAATGGCATAACAAACGGCGATGTTATATTAATTAATCAGTAATTTTTTTAATTTAGTGATATAACAAATAGATATTCTATTCCCCAGTACTTAAATCAAGCAAAATTGGCTTTTATGAAAAAAAAACCAGGACATTATTGTTTAAAAATTACTTTATAAATCATAAGACGAAATGCTATGTTGTATAAAGTAATAAGTGATGTAACGCTACTAATTAATGTTTCTATGTTAGATTATATACACAGGATAATGGTAGTTACAATTTTCTTTTTTTCTTTTTATTTGTTTTTCTGTAGGTATATATTATGGCAACTGCTATTCAAAAGAATGGCATGAAACCTTTAACAAACACATCGATAAATCATGTAGAGGATGTAAAGAATTTAGACAATACCAACATATGTAAAGAAGAAAAAGATGAGAGGATATTTGATGGACAGATCCAACCTTACATGGAGCCTCATGAACAAGAACCTCGTGAATTGGATATCGTTATCAATAATGTAGTTTGCAGCTTCAGTGTTAGGTGTCATTTAAATTTACGAGAAATTGCACTAAATGGATCTAATGTGGAATATAGAAGAGAGAATGGGGTATGTTTTGAAGCAGTCTCGTTTTGTTTACATTTGTAGCAAATTAATTATATTTAATATATTTGATTGTGATGTAAGCTTAATTTTTATATCTTTAATTTCTGTTCAATGTTTCTATGCAGAAAATTTAAATTACATTACTAGAACGCTTACATACTTGATCTTTCTTAATTACATACAACAATTTACATACTTTAATAAAATTTGCAATGTATTTTTAAGCAGTGAATAAAAATTTATTAAAAAATATTAAACATTAAAGTAACAAGAGAAAGTATCAGTGTTAATAAGATGCGAAGAAGATATAAAGTTATTTGTTATAAATTAATCATAAATATTTTACATTTGGCTTTTAATTTTTTGTAATTAACAGTAAAAGATTATGATTAATTGTTTAATAAAATGGTACACTCCTTGATTTTATCCCATTCATAGATTATATAACATACATTATCTGTATGATAATGAAAATGATCTTAGTATAATTTTGATATAATATTAATTTCTACTTGAGAATATAACTATGCTTTAATATATATTAAATTAGAAATATCAGAATATGTTGGATGTATCGTAAATTTCCTTTCAAGATCGTTAAAGCCATAGTTCAATTTTAAGCGAGATATACATACAATTTAGGACTACATGAAACTTTCTAGCCGAACAAGTTGATCTTTAGGTTTTAATATAATTTTTAGATTCTAAATAATTTGAAATATTGAATAACATTTATAGGCAATGTTCTTAGTATATGCATGCATGTTGTAGATGATTACTATGAAACTAAGGAGACCATATACCACTGCTTCTATATGGTCTTCTGGCAAAGTAACATGTACCGGTGCAACTAGTGAAGTTCAAGCAAAGATAGCAGCTCGCCGCTTTGCTCGTTCACTTCAGAAGCTTGGATTCAAAGTACGATTTAACAATTATAGAGTGGTTAATGTACTGGGTACATGCTGTATGCCATTTGCAATCAAGATAACATCATTTTCATCATGTCATAAAGAAAATGCAGAGTAAGTATACTTATGTATGTTTAAATAAACCTATATGATTTACAGGAATAATTGAACTGATTGACTAACAATGATTTTGATATATACACTTTTATATATAATCTATTATACCGATAATGTATTATAGTCAAAAATATTCATGTATTCGTTTTATTTAGTTATGAGCCAGAATTACATCCTGGTGTCACATACAAGCTGAAGGAACCAAAAGCTACATTGAAAATATTTTCTACTGGAAGTGTCACTGTAACAGGTTTGTTTTACTATTGGATTAAAGTTTGCGTTGAATGAATTACTAATTCTTTTGCAATCGCGAATGAAATATCTCGTTGACACAATGTTATTTATGCAATGCTACGGATGAAAGATCGCAAGTGTGTTTTAGAATAGAAAATGTCTCATTCAGAAATTTGCAATGAAAAATCAATTTGTAACATAAGGACGAATGACATTCAATTATAAACACTGAAGGACGGCTGGTAAATATATCCATAGCTTGGCATAAACGACATTCATAAATACTTTATCTATGAAGATTGAAGTAAAAATCTATAAGGAAATATATTGTTTTCGTATACGATCTTAATTATTATGTTTATTGAGTAAATTGAAATGTACATTGTAGCTCCCAATGTTGCTGCTGTCCAAGCTGCAATTGAATATATTTATCCACTAGTCTACGAATTTCGTAAGGAGAGAACGACAGAAGACGAACTTGCCCTAACAACGAAGAAGCGTAGAATGGGGCTAAGAAAAAGAAGTCGTGATGAGTTCCTACATGATCCAGATTATATATATGATACCATGTTCTCTGACGAGGAGGAGGAAGAAGAAGAGGGTGAGAGTGACGCCAGTTGGGACTGAGCTGTTTATTTCGCTGCTCCTCTGTTAATTGTGAAACTGTTATACTTCTTACATCTTGTTTTACAAGGAAAAGAAAAAAGAAAAATAGATACATACTGCTTTGTGTACAAAAGTGTTATCTAAAGAGTGAAGTGAAGTATTCTATTTCCCTTAGTGAAAAGACAATGTGCGAGTGCTAGAGACAAATATGCACATGCAAGTGCTTTAATTATGATTACACTAATATTGAAACAACTGAACTGAATTTCATCACCGTAATATCATCATAATTTACTTTCATTAATGATACATATACGTACATAGATACATTCTTATATATATATTATATATATATATATATATAATATACATACGTGTATATATTGTATGCGTGTATATATATATATATATATGCGTATATATATATATATGCGTATATATATATATATATATATATACACATATATATAAATGTTAGACATAAAAACAATGTATGCATACTCATTGTGTTTAGCAAACAATATCTCAACACTTGTTCAATCTTTTCTGTTTTCCATCTTTTCCTTTCATTTTTGTTCTTCTGATAGAATTTACTACATTTAAGTAATTAGAATTCGAAAAAGAACTTGTTTGTAACCGTGCTCCTCTATAGTTTAAATAATGAATCGATTCATGTTTATTTAGTTCTTCATTGTATAATGACAGATTATGTACTGAATTTTTGTAGCGATGGAAAGTGTATACATTTTTGCTGTTTTATTGTTCTTTTTTCTACTTATATATATATATATAATCTATTTCTGCTTAATTAATACATTGTGCCAAAGATGGATGTCTAAAATTTGAGATAAAGTGATCAAAGGACATCTAAGAAGCTAAAAATTTTGTTTAGTATCACAATTTACTTTTCTACTACAATGACATGTTATAGTACATTTGAAGGTATTTCTATATAAATGACATTTTTGTTAGCAAATAACAGAGAGTTGATCTAATTTAATTTGATTTTAAAAGTCTTTTAATGGAAACTTATTTGGTTTCCTGTTAAATAAGTTGAAAAAGCTGCAGTACGGGAAAAATTTGTTTTAAGCGTTTGTATGGTTAAACGTTCTTATTCTAAATGGCTATGGGCTGTTAACGCAGTTAACGATTGCAACAAAGAAAAAAAAAAAAAACGCTATGTGATTATCATTTTTTATTAATTGTATCAAAATTACACAGGCCTGATTGCGGTGTTTTAAGATTGGGCTTCATTATTTATGCTTACATCAATATACAGATTAGTCCCAAGCCTGAATATTAGTTTAAAATAACTTGTCAATCCCCCCTTTTTTGGTTGTTATGGAACGTACTTGAAAAGTGAAACAAAACATCGTAGCATCAGTGACGTGTCTCATTTTACCTTTTGAGAATCGCAACAAAAATTTAAAGAATAGAATAGATTACGATAACATATTACTTATCATTTCTAATATCTATTACCAACATGTAAGATCTTGTTCATTTATTTATTTATCACTTGCAGTATCCTCATGACGATAAGCGTATTTGAATTATGTCGTTATCATTTAATTTTAATTAGTTATTGTCATATATCATAGTTCGAGGAATGATAAATGTTATGTTTTACAAAATATTCAACAATTCGAGTCTAATACATCTTAAATACGAGAAGCTTGACTGACATAAGGCTATTTTCAAATTCTGTTTGGTAATAAAAGCTGGGAATAGATAACATACAAAATTTGTTATAATTGTATGATGTACTTTAACGGAAACAAAAACATTCTCTAAAGACATTACTATCATTTAAAAGTAGGCGCATGGACTTTAAATAAGACATAGTGTAAATAAATCAAGTTATCCAGATATACTAATATGCAATTAGTTGTATACTTTCTGAATATTATAAAACAACATGCATACCTTACACCTGTTACTAATTATATACATTCTCAATGATCCCTTTTCGTATCATAAGTACGTGTGAACGAAGAAAAACATTGGCAATACAATTTCAATACTATAATGAATATTGATCTGTACCTTGTGCCATACATAATGCTATTTGTACACTAAGCTTAATTGAATTCTCATAATCTCCAATGATTTAATATTAACTATATGCGAAACAAGTTCTTTTACAAAGATGCTATAGTCACTGCCCGTAGTATATCCAAAATACAAAAATTAAGAGCTCGAATTTAATTAAAATATATATGACATTAGGCACTTACTGGAGCACCTTAATTTTACATTGATTACCATATGTATTAAATATTATCATACGGATGAAGAATTTTTATTTTAAGAATGGCAATAATGTCAGAACCGCTGTGTAATTTATAACTTTGTTGAAGCCAATGCATATATACTATTCATGTCTTTCTTTCTTTCATAGTTAGAAAATATACAATATGTGGAAACATTATATACTTTTGTAATTATTTTAGATGTGCATTAAAATTTAATACGAAGTATTATGAATTTCAAGCGTTTTATAGGAATGTTATTTGAACAAAATTTTCAAAAACTTTCATTTAGCATTTATAAATACAATTCTTTTTTATTATAAAATAATATCATTCTTTAGTTTTTATTTGAAGTCCTCCATGTTATGTCCTTTAACTAACATCAATTAAAAAATCTTGATATTTCATGGTTATAAACAATCATAATTAAAAAAATGCATTTTAAAGTTATAATTAATGCTGGAATGAAAATAAGACGGTAATAAAACTTTCTTTACCTTGAGTAATGTAATAATAACACTAATATGAAAAAAGGCAGTATATTTAATTTATGTTACGTAAAACACATTTTCTCGTTTATTGTAAAACTATAAAAATGCGATTCATGGATACAAAACTTTTTAGAAAAGTTATTTGATACGTAAAAATATTTGTTTCTTAATTTAATAATAGTTTCTACTAGTTTAACAATCTAAATGTAAAGGTTTCTGGCATTGTTCCATAAATTTTATATTGGAACCTAGAGAAATTGTTTAAGGAAATCTAATGACAATGCTTTTTTCTAAAGCAGTATTTGTTATAAAAAAAGAAAAGTTTAGTGGAATCTAATATCTATACAATCATTGCACACAAACTTGTATAGCGAATTTCTGGAATGAAATATCTTATTCTACATATCTCTATTTCTGGAATGATATATCTTATCCTATATATACTGCAGCATGAGATCTAAATATAGTAATAATATTCAATGCAGTAAATTATTGTCCGAAACTTTCTCTGATGTATTATTGTATGCATAGAGTACAGAAGTATTTACATTGAAGGAATTTATATAGGAATCATATAATTTTCGAGTAGTAAACTATCTTATTTGGAATACTTAAAATAAATAAAACCATTCTTTATACTTATTTTTTCAATTATATCTGCTGGTATTTTATTCTTTTCTGAATAAGATTATTAATGTCACAAAGAAAATTGTTGTATCGTAATTATTGCCATTATTATGTTTTACATTCTTTTGAACTTTGTATATTTAGCTAATGTTTCCTAAAGCATATTTAGAAAGTGTTTGCCGATGAAGTTATATTCAAATTCAACTTAATGTCAACATGGAACTGCAGTGATGTTATTAGTATTACATGTAATTTAAAGTTAGTTTCTAAAATGAATCATTCTTTATTACAACCGAGTGACTGCCAATCACAGACTATAACTAAATGCTATTTCAGTACTCTCATCCGAACAAACGCAACTGTTTTAATGATTTTTTCAAATTCACGACAATAAAATATTAATTGTTATTGTTTACTAGTATAACATCATATGTTTACGATACATTTTTTTTTTTTTTAATAATAATTTTAATTTATTCCCTATCTTTGTAAGAATATATCAGGCTTTACATCCAAAGTAGTTTAAGCAGCATAAGTATTAAACATTGTTGTAAATATTTCTATTTCTACTGATACTTTTAATATCCAAACATTATTTTATGCTGCTCATACTATCTGATTTGAACAAATTAATTATAATTGACATATTATAATCGCTACATATAGAAGCAACGTTTCTGATCGCTAATATCATGAAAAATGATGTGCACTTTTACCAAATCTACTAAATTTAATGTACATTACTGTTTTCACATTCCAGGCCTCTTGATACTATTATTTTCTAGTCTGAGAATATATTTACACCAAAGACAGTCCATAAAAACATGTTACAATTTAAAATAGTATAGGTAACATGGATACATTGCTCAAGATTGATGAAATTTAACTATGCTATTCTTAGTAAAGTGCTTGTACAGTTATTAATGAAAACATGTAATATCTTTTCAAGATATTTGCAAATCAAATTGTATGTTATCATGAAAAAGAAAGAATCTATTAAAAATTTTGGTAGAGGTGAACATTCTCTGTTAATTCTTATATGTACTCGTAGTTATAACATCTCTGAATGTGTCCATAGCAAAATATAATTTTCTAGCGTAATGCGTCACCATATATAATCATTATTTTTATAGGTATAAATAACTAGATGTATGAATATGTATCTGGTTGTTATATCGATCTTTGAAAATACTTCATTTGCAGCTTAACATGAGACATGTTTAGATGGTACAAATGTTATGATATTAAGCAAAGTTTCACAGTTTTGATTGATTCATTAAAACTGGGGACAATTTTATAACATATTATAATCGTTATAGAAGCACTAAGTTCTTGATGTTGTCATTGTCTTCAATCGTTATTGTTGACATGATGATGTACTATCATGTACGTAGCTGTATCAGTTTATAGCGAAGAAAAAGAAAACGTAGAAAAATATGCTAATATGGTATATATTGTATCAATTAAATAATAGTAATACATCGTATATACTGATATTTAGAGTAAATCTTTCTTTGAATTCAACATAGTGACTAGTATTATACATTTACATTCTTTATTCATTCCTTTGCACGGTACGATTGAATTCTAAAGCAATAATGAACGTGATTTTGTGAAAATCAATCCGCAGTAGATAAATATATACATAGTTCAGTTATAACGAGTTTTTTTTTATATATATATAAATTTTTTTGTTCTGTTCTTGAAACTTACTCGAAATATTGATGAATAACATGTATCAAAATGGTACCCTATCAATTCTTTAACGCACTATCAATAGTATTAGTAATACGTACATGTATTGTTTTAAAGTATGGTAGTTATAAAGTATATTTAGTATTTAGAATGATGTTGCATCGATAGCATGGCCTCTTCTAGAATATGTATTTAGAATACTTTTAATAGAGCATTATATAGATTTTAAATTTAAGAGATGTTCACGCTCACTTTCAAAGAGATTTTCTGCATAATGCATTGTCAAGCTACTATTTTCATGTAAACATGAGTAATTTTCCATCAACTGCAATGTGTACACTAAATATTAATGCATAAAATAAGTAAGATAAATTAAAAGATATGTAAAAAAAAATGATATAGTTTCTAAAGTATGAGCCCAAGGCATCCATGATAATTTATATGTAACTTTTCATTAGGTAGATATGTATTAAAGACTGTTGAATGAACTGTACATGAAAATTTTTATGTAAAAATCAAAGAAATAAAAGGCAATGATTAATTTAAATCAACTTATTTCACACGTACTTATTATTACAAACTTTATAAATTATTGTTTTAATGTATAAAACGTACAGTTAAAAACATTTATTACATCTCAAGAGTATCTTAAATTTCTTCGGAAATAATGTACATACCTTTTAATATCTAAATTTATTATTACAGTTAATTTTGAAATATATCAAGAAATTCACTTATGGTTGGATAATAATACAATGCTACGCTCATAGCAGCCTGTAAAAATATTATCATCGCTGGAATAACTTTTTATCATTTAGAAGTTATCATTAAATGTTAAAAAGTAATTCTACTCTATTAGATACGTCAATATTATTTAAAAAACTAATAGACAAAAAGATTAAAAATAACTGTGCGTTATTTCTTACCTCTCTTGTGTTAATACTCAGTCCTGTTTTGTTCAATATACATTTGTAAGGTAAGATGGCATAATGGTTACTAATATTTAAAAGGCAATTTAGATTGCAATGTTTTAAATCTTCCATCGCTCTCGTTGGAACATTTCTTAAAAAGTACATATTACTGCGTTTTTTAAATGGCTGAAAAATATAAATTTAGCAAAAAATATAATTCTTAAATGCCAAAATTAGGAAAAGAAGAATTATTTTCTGATGGTGAAAATTTAATACAGAAAAGATATTTTAAACATAATATTCTTATATTATATTAATTATAATTAATTAATTGACAACATTCTAATTTAATTCCATCCCGATGGGATTTTATTAATATTTTATCCGAATTTTTAATTTCGATTCATAACGGCAATATAATAAAAAATACATGTTTTCAAATTAGTCGAGCCTAACAGCACAATTTAATGTAGAAATTCATTACAGAATATTAACATTTGATGATTAGATTATTCATTAACTGATTTCAGTGTCATATTTACATACCTCGTCATACCATAATGCTTCAACAATGTCCTGAGCATAGATAGATATAGTATTAAACTTTTTCTTATATAACTTTTGTATCTTACGATTTTTTAATTGTAAACACCTATTACGATACCTGTGAGCAGATATTGAAATTGAAAGGCTAATTTATAAACGTAAACAAAGTTTATAGGATGCATACCTCAATAGCAATTTGCATACTTTTGACAAAATCGCACAATGCTTCGTAATAAAGCCTCCATAAATTACTGCAGGAGGTGCTAATGTAAACGACATTATGGTACTTCGATTTTCCAATATACAAATCTAAACATTTTCAGTAAAAGTACGGCACTGAGTTATTAATATTTTCATTACTATCTATATTAATTATACGAAGATATTATTATTTATCTTCATCATATACCTCCTCATAAAATGATAATGCTTCTGAGAGTAATAAAATATCGTACGAATGTATGTTTAAACCAGACACGATAAGGGTTTTTGTGGTTTTTGTGAGAATAGGAATAGCCTCTTCTAAATTATCCACTGCACCTTGCCCTAGAAATGGTGCAGGTGTTTTATGACTGCATTCTTCAAATGCTTGACTAACAAACTACAAAAAAATGGCATTGTAAAATTGTCAGTTGACTACTATTGCTTTATTAATAATTATGTTACTCTTATTTTTATGTTATTTTTGATATCTAAATAGTTTCAACAAAAGTAATTTATGCAATAGGAAAGCCAACTGTAAGTTAAATAAGGTAGTAAAATAATATGTTTAACATACCAAATTTGTGATCAACATTTTCAATGTTCTGATAATTTCACACTTCATACTTAAGGTTGATTCGTAAAACATATTTTGTACATGAACTAATATCTTTTCCTGTAAATCTGAATATATTTTATTTTTATAAAATAATTACACTAAGTACAGAAATATATAATACAGCGCTAAGTAAACGAAATTCTGAACTAAATCGCTTGATAGAAACAAGAAGCAATTGGTTTTTAGGATAGATAACTAAATCTTTATAAAAATTGACCATAGAAACTCTGCTTATCCATATCTTTTCAAGCCAATATGATACCAATAAATCAATCAATTAATCAAAGTCTATCGATAAGAAGAAATATTCTACGAAGATCGTTTGAATAAATATATTTCTAGAGAATTAACTTTTTGTACGCAGTCCCTTAATAAATATAAATGAAAATGTACCGCTAATAGACACCGACGTCATCCATTGCAATAAAACTAGTAACTTTGATTGATATTCTCCCGTATTAAAATACAGATACTCATCAAGGAAACGATTAACGACAAGTATATCTTGTTGCATATATTGTGAAAATTCTATAGTTATATCAAGTAATTTGTTAATTTCTTCTGTAGAAAATTTTTCATTTTCCAAAATAAATGCTGAAATGAAAGAAACATTAAATTTATCTTTCTAGAAACATTTATTATATTACAGATTATATTATAGATGTACCTCTTACTAAAGTATTGTAGAGATTATAAGAGAATCTACTCTGATAGTGGAAATCAGCAAATGTAAGAAGGTGATACCCAGCAATATTAGACAAAAGTGATATGGCATTACACGGTAATTCTACACTTAAGTGCAATTTTCCCAATTCTTCTGTACTGTAATAGCTTACTATGTAACGAATATCAATCAATAAACGTAATAAAACAATAATGTTATTTATTTACCTAGAAATCTCAAAGATAGATTTTGTATCCTTTTCTTTGAAAATATTGGAGCCAATTTGAAAATATCCTACAGGTGGTAACAGAGGTGCTACAGTCTTCTTTGTTTTCATAAACTATTAAAGTTAAAGAAATATATGAATATTCGACGTTTATATAAATTTTATAATTATCAAATACTTACCTCAAATACATTCCAGTTAAAACACTCTGAATGTAAGTCCTGTGTTTGTTGACTCTCTAAACGACTTTTCGCATCTTGAAGCATTAATCGCAAAATTTCAGGTATCGGTTTCCATACACTTTCTGTGTTTATAGATTGAATTTTTTCAGGAACTAATTCCGGTTTGTAAGATTTGAATAATCTAAAATAAATCTTATGCAAATTAATATTACATTCGTTAAATGAACCAACTCAAATCGCAATTACTTACGACAATAAGACAATAATATGTTTACGAGGTTTCAAATATTTCTGATGAAGATTTAGTAATCTAGATACATCTCTGCGAGTTACATCTTCTGGTTTTGTTAATACATAAATGATACGTGCTATATGTCTTTCCTACAATGGTAATAGTAGGAAAATATTTAAATAATGTAACTACGCAATATGACTTATATTATGATCGTTATTAAAATTTTTTATTGTAATTACAAGTTCTTTTATAAATTTACATACGCAGTATTGGTAAACAGAATGTATACACACTTACCAGTCTTTCCTTTTTCAACATCATATAAAAGAAGACGCTATAATATATATTTATAACTTTTTTATCTATTAGTTGATAGTCCAATATGCCTGAAAGCACGCAAACACACATACAATTTAAATTTTTATCTTATATATATTTTGTTCCGTCATATTATTATACGATTAAAAAAAAGAAAGAAAATATTACCAACTGTCCATTGTATAATAATAGTGGATACAGTAATAGGCAGTTCATTTATAGATGCTAGGCACCAAGAAATAAGGGACTTGACTGTGCGTTCAGGTATCTCGTGTCTTGGAACTAAACACTTTGCTAAGGATACTAATTTAGTAGCACCTGGCAAACATATTTTTTCCTTTATGTTTTCAATAGAATGTAACTGTTTGTTTCTTATAACGGTCTGTATGCTCACCTAATTCAGTATTTATAATAATATCTGCTAACAAATCGATATCTTCATCTATCAACCCTTTAGTCGCGGCATAATTTTGTAATATACCGAGTGATTCTTCAAATGTAGAATAATCTTTCTTATTTACTACAAAAGAAAGGACAGAAAAAATGCACTTATTGGAAGATTTAAAATTAAAAACATTTTATCATGCATTACTATTTGCATATTATATCAATCTAATATATATTAGTAATATATATTTGTAAGGGAAAATAACTATGGTATATATGTACATATATACAGTCAATAATAAAAGTATTCAAACAGGATGATAGAAAAGCAATTCATCGTTCAAAAATTACAATACAATATTGCATTGCAATATCGTCATTACATAATATTATTCTTCCATAAAGTTTGCTGACATAATTATACATGCGCTTTTTTCTTCAATTTTGTAGTAATAATTAATACCAATGGCACCATGATGCAGGTAAAAAATAATTTTTTTCTATATCGCAAAGAACTGATTTCTCTTCTCTTGGTGTTAATTTCTTCTGATGTCAGGATGGCGGTTTAATCGCAATATTCTCATTATTATTGAACTCTTTAATTATGAGCCGAGTTGTTGATTTACTTCTTATTAAATGATCTATATTTTCTCTTTGTATAATTTCCCTTTTCCTTAAGTTTCTCAGTAATGGACAGATATTAAATTTTCATTTTCATTTCCTTTCAAAATCATTTAAAACATACCGAAATTCATTTATTTATGTTTAGTTTTCTTAGAGCAAAGGAAATGACAAATTACATGTTCAAATACTTTTCTGCTTGGTATGAATACGTTACCATAATAAAGGTTCTATAGCTGTTATTTGTTGTCTTTAGATTCTTAGAAAACATGGACACATCCTAATGAATAATTCCAAATACACTATAACTGTAAGTACTAGCGCCACTATTCTTTTATATATTGAAACGTAAATCATACTACTGTTTGAATACTTTTTAATGCTTATTGTATTTTTAGTTACGTACCTTTCAAATCTCGTAAAAACTTTAAAAAGGTATCCCTTTCTTCATCTGTCATTTTTTTATATTGTATAACAACAAATTATTTGTAACAAAAAGAAATAAACATTTTTAAACGTTCAATCGTGTTTAAAAGCTCACTTTTTAACTAAATCATTACCGGTATTTTTAACGATATTGTTGTACATCATAACCTAAATATCATAACAACTTAAAATATTTCCTTTCCGTATGTTCCTAACCTATTTTTGTATCAAACAATGGTTATCCCTATAAGTAATATTTAAGGTAAAGAATATAATGCTATTGATAATGAAAAATTCATTCTAACCGCTTAAAATTCTAAACAAACACTATATATTGTCATAAGTCATAGAGCTTATGGCTTGTATCAGGGAGGAAGCGAGAGTGCTCAGTGTTCACGCTCATTATTCTGGTTTATTATTCAGATCATGTTCTCAGCGTTCTGGTTGTTCTCGGACCAGTGATGAACAGTTTGGAATAGCTATTGGAATCGATTGATCGAAAATACAAGTACATTGCAATTATGTCCGTATATATGAAACTTGACATACTAGTTAATATTATCATAAAACTTAATTATTAATTCATGCTATCAGAGAACTTTCGCACATATGATCATTTTTTTTTTTTTTTTTTTTTAAAGTAATTACGAAGGGGTTGCGTTAATTTATGCCGCTTTTTTACTTGAAATATTTATTATTTTCATATTATGTTACAATCGGATATCAATCAAAGTAATTGCAATTGCAATTTCGACTATACTTTGCCATCTTTTTGGTAAAAGCTGGATCCCTTGGCTTCTCTTTTGAGGTGATCCAATCATCGATCCATTTTCAAAGTTCCTCGGGAGATTGGCAAAATGCGTGTCTTCCAGGGCGTGTTGCATGGAACGGAACAAGAGTGAAAACCGGAAGGAGCAGTGTCGAGAGTGTATGGTGGGTGCGGGAAAATTTCCCATTCCAGGTTCATCAGTGTTTGTCTAACCGTACTTTTCGCGCCTACTACTGGCCATCGATGGGCATTTTTTTTTTTTTTTTTTTTCATTAATTCGTCCTTCAATCACTTCAGTTGGCGTTGACAAATTGTAGCATTAACCGTTTCACTGGGATTTAGAAATTCATGATACACCACGCCTTCCATGTCTCACCAAATGCATAGCATTATCTTTTTTCCATGGATATTCCGTTTTGGTGTCGATGTTGGAAATTGTTCGGGGTCCACCCACGATTTCCTCTGTTTCGGGTTTCCGTAGTAGATCCAGTTTTCGTTCCCAGTTACTTCCCCCTATGCTTAGGAAGCAAGGAAATGCAAATGCCAAGCGATTCATTCAACTTTCAGCTTTCTGACAATCAACGAGGCATCCCATTTTCCTTTCTTGTAGATTTTCCCTGGGTCATGTAGCCGTCTCGACACGGTCGATATGCCGACTCCAAGGACTACTGACAATTTTTTAAGCGTCTTGTCCCGGATTTCCATCCAATAACTCCTACAGTTCCTCATCGTCAAATTTTTTCGGCAGCCCTGAGCGTTTCTTGTCTTGAGTTTCAATATCACCTTGTTTGAAACGTTGCATCCATTTCCTGCACGTTCTTTCCGAAAGAGCGGCTTCACTATAAATGCCCAGAATCAATTGATAAGCTTCAGCTGCACTCTTTTGCATATTAAATGATGAAACCATTTCGGAGAAATATTTTATTGCGTTCGATATTCGCCTCGATTTTTATCAGCTTTTTCTATGCGCATGAGCGACACCTGTTGACTGTGCAAATAACAAAATGTTCAACCTCTAAAACCTAACGGCTACAGCATGAATTAAAGCAACATCCGTTTCAGAGTCATCTGTCCCCAACGGCACGAATTAATGCGATCTACTAATAATATTATTACGTACGAAGGTAAGTAAAAATACGGCTGAACTTCGTATTAATGGAAATAACATTATTGGTTTTTCTGATTTTATTGCAATTTGGTAGCTTTCAATGCGTCGAATTCGAAGATGCAACTCTTAACTTTAGGAAGGAGAAACCAACTAAATAGTAGTAAGAAAAGGCAATAATGTTACATCTTACAACTAAGTAAAGATTATTATCGCTATATTTTAACCAAACCGAAGAGAAAACGAGAATGCTCACGTCCGTAGTTCCAGTTGTTTTACAGTACTGGTGCTGCACCGTGCGGCCAAGCGGTCAACCATGAGGTTAACTAAAGTTAGCATATACGAGAACCTATAAAATTAAGGATCAGCCCTGTTTGGTTGCAATTTAACATAGACATGGAGTTTTTTTCGAGCATTCTTTGTACAACCGTCAACATGGACGAACGTAGGATTAGAACTACGTGAATTCGATATTTCCGAATCTACAGAACATACTGTAAACGTGACTATCTTGAATTCGCTTTTAGTATTTTCTTACATAGTAAATTAATGATTGACGGTTGGTTCTATGTTGTCTATGCTAGTGTGCAACTAAAGAGGGTAGGCCCCTGATTTTATAGGTTCTTGTGTATGCTAACTTTAGTTGATTTCAGCGCTTGGCCGCATGGTGCAGCACTAGATTGGGGTTAGGAAATAACAAATTTCCAATAAAATCCAAAAATTTCCAATAAATGCCTAATTAGATAAGGACAGAAGGCGCCTCTGTGCCAGCGTTCTCTTTCTTTTCCCACATCGCGTCCACTTACACTGTACTATATAAACATAACGTATGACTGCCCGTGCTCTATCTTTATATCTTTGCGGCTATTACTTATGCACATGTACCTACGTATGTATATATATACATATATATATGTATATATATATGTATATATACGTATATACTTATTTTCTTAATCGTTTCCAAGGCAACGCGCCAAAATGGCTGCTCTCGAAATATTTTCAAGTCCTATCGATTATAAATACAAAAGTAAAATATGTTCTTTAAGCTTTCTCGTCGTACTATTTCTTATAGTTTTATCGTTGATTACCCCTTTTTTCATTATTTCGAACACAGGAGGTATATATTTTTTAACATTTTATTTTTACACGTAGTTATGTCAGTATATTTTAGCATAATTCGTAACATTCATAACTATGGTATCCTATTTTATGGCAGCGTAATTTATATTTTTATATTCTGTATTATATAGTTAACTAATATAATTTTCAGGTTACTCGTTGAAAAATCGTGTACTAATGGAGAAGCCTGATGTATCGTTTAACTACAAATATATTTTGTTAGCAAACAGAGATTACAGTATTAATCCTATAATTTGTTCAACTTCTAAAACATACAAGGATAACGAAATCAAGGATGACTGTATATTGATAAAGGTTTTATCTTTACGTTATTATAATGTAAAAGATACGAATTATTACATTGATATTTGTAAACTGTTGTTATCGTATATATATTTTGCATAAGAATTAATGAGAATTTAAAGATTTTAGGTTCGAGAAATAGATACAAATATGGATGGTAGAAAGGACATTTTAAAGTTTGAAGCACACTTTTATACCGACGAACCTATAAGATCTCTTAAACTTTTACTTTTCTTCAATTTCCAACTAAAGGTAAGACCGTACGTTTGTTATTTTGCTATCGTTTCTTCTTATCGCTATTGTATTATTCTTGCTTTGTTATTTATAAGCGACGATATTAATTCTGTTATAGCAGTTAGTGGAGACGACGATAGAATCCATTGCATATTTTACTCATACGTTAAACGAAGAGGCGCAGAAAGTATGTTTCTACGGTGACTTGATATTGCAACAAAAGAGCGTGATCACTAGCGAAGGTTTATATCAAACGTATAATCACAGTATAGAAATTGCCGACTATTCCATAGATGAATTACTTATGGAAAATTTTAAGAGGAAATGTAAGTGGTATTTTTCAATGTTATCCCTTACTAGAAAGAAGATACGGTAATAAAAATTTCTTTCAGTTGCAGCTAAAATAAGCGATAAATATGTAATGGAACAGTCGGGTTATTCGAGCGAAAACGTAGTAGTTATCCAAGGAGAACTAGTTTATAGGGATTATTTAATTCATTATCAACCTAGTATTTGGGAAGAATTGAAATGGATATGGGTTCAATATTTATCATGCTTTCTGGTATTTGCTTACGTAACTAAGCATGTGTTGGTTTTCTTATTTTCAAATCGATATTTAAATTGTTATATTATAAAACCGTGGAAGAGTAAATAGTATCTGCAAGAATAAGTAGAAGTATAATTTAATTTAATTTAATTTAATTTAATTGCGTTAAGCGAGCGAATGTTAAAAATACTGAAATTTACGACACATTAGTATCTATATATTATATCTTTTTATACGAGTGTTTTTTATAGCGTTTAAAAGTTCTTTAAAATATCAGGAGATGATAATTAATTTTATTGGTAAATTATCGCTACACGCTGAATTATCTACTACATTGCACTAGTCTAGATAAGATTTTTAATTTATGTACCATTTTCATGTTGTACTAAAAGGTTGACCAGTTACAATCTGCCCCTATGTAATCTAATATTTGCCAATATGATACGCGTAAATTGGATCGATATTAAGTTATTAAATTTACTTGCATTAAACAGGGCCGCAGATTGTATAAATTCGTAAGGCTATATAGCGAATAAATTATAATATTGTATAAATCGAATCACGCGTGATGGATTCTCAATTTTATTTATACTGTATAACTTGGTTGTAATACGATAGCTTTATTATACAATGAAATTTGTTTTAAAGGAAAAATTAGGAATGCCGTGTACCATTTCATCGTGTCGTGCAAAGGATCAGAAATTTTGTTGCGCTTATTTTATCGTTTAATTTTTTATGCAGTTCTATCATCTAAAGATGATCGCTAGAAAGCACTATACGGTTTATAACGCGGTTCCGCACGAATAAATATTTATCGATCGCGCGATATATTTTAAACACGCGTAAAACAATAACAAATGTATTTTAAAATTTGTAATCAATTAGAAACTTATCTAACTAACTATGTCTCTTAATTCGATCTAATTTATTACATAATAATTTCATTCACGCACGCACGCACGCACGCACGCACGCGTAGAGGCGCGCTATAATAGTTAATAGTTGGTCTCGTATCGCGCATGATACCACGAATGATTACGGTAAAAAATAATTGAACGATTGGTAGGATAAAGTAGACGGGCATTATTTGATTAAAATAACATTTAGATTGTTGTACGGTATTTCTTATATGTTATAAAGAAGGCATCCTAATATGTTACTGCTTAATATTGCTATTCAGATGGAATTTATTATATTTTTGGAAATGGGCTTTTTTTTATTTATCGTGAAACATAATGATATAATAATTGGATGAAATTTTTTACAGGCAAGCTATTTATACAGACAAATTTTTCCGATTAATAAAAATGATAAAAAGAGTTATTTTTGAAAAGATAATGCTTCGTACTCGTTTGAAATTTTGAGACGTATCGATGTTCGTTCGTAACTTTCGTATAATGAATGGCGCTTCTTAAACCATATACAGCGTATGTGGGGTCGCGTAACAGATTTATTTACTGGAAATGGTGAAAACTTGTACAACTGCCATACCACTATATACTATTGCCGTAGCAGTGAAACGACAATCGTCCGTGATTAAAGGATCGTGAAAAAATCACCGTGTAATTAATCGACATAGGTGTAAAACATTATGTTTTTAAAAGATCGTGTTTTTAAAAGGGATTTTGCTTGGAATGAAATAGGCTGAAACGCGCTTCTAACACTTTATACTACGTATCTATGGCGAAACGACCTGTTGTTTGTCATCGACGACGATTGGATCCGATGGAAATGATAAATCTCTTGGTAAATTCGGATTAGACGATTCGAAATCTCTATGGAAGGTATATAGGTGATAAGAAAGATACTGTAGAGCGAGCGATTGATTAAAAGCGATGATAATAAAATAAAATGTGTAAAAGACAGCATAGTAAAATGTTGAGATAGGCTGGAAAATGTCGTAAAATATTGAAACAGTAATTAAAACAGACTGGACGATCGGAGCTAACGATATATAGTTGACAGAGTTGCTTTTCTCGTAATTTATTCATCTTTTAACTGGTAAATTTTAAGATAAGTTTGAACTTTTCACGTAACATTTGAAAATTCGAAAGATGGTAATAAGGCGTTGGTCTGGATGAGGTTAAGAGACGGCCCTGGGCATGGTTGCTAGCAACCCTTCCGAACTACGCGCCCGGCCAGTTTCAACGAGGGTGGAGACTGCGCCGTGTTCCGTTGTCGTCTACGTACTGCGTCCGTGCGTGCTCTCGAGGCGAACGCATCGCGCCTCTTCTCTCCATTATTTATATACCACGGACGCGTTAGTAGATGACTAGCAAACGGTCGTCCAAACGGAATAACCGCTGATCGTAAAGGGAGAAAAGGGAGAAAAGGGAGAAAAGGGAGAAAAGGGAGAAAAGGGTGAGTGGTGCAGTGTTGCAAACGACTCGTGTTAAATACTGTCTATATCTGTGCTGCTGCGGATGCTGGCGCGATATTTACCGAATCTTGTCTCGCACCAGCCTCTTTTTCCTACGCTACTCTCCTACGACGAACCTTCGTCTTTCTCTTCTTCTTCTATTAATTATTCCGCTAAAAAGATACTCGCGCTTTGGCAATATAGGAAACCTGTTTCTCCATCTATCAAAGAGTAACGAGCAATGTGACGTTATGAAACGAATCGTATACATGGTATCTCGTTTACACGTTGCCGAATGGAGTTGGTGGTTCTACCGTTTTACCACCATAGAGCGAGCACAGAGATTCGTGTGTCGTAGAAGGCGCGTTATCGCGCGTCGAGGTGCTAGCTCGTGTTGCAAGAAAATTCTTTTATACCGTTCCGGTTAGTTTGACTAATAATATAATAGTTGGTTTATTTATATTAATCGCCAACGATTATCGGCGGATATTAAATGTATTTATATCAAACGTATCTGTCCACCACGTTGTCATAAAAAATGTGCTTCGTTGTATCGCTTTCTTTTTCAGGGAGACTTCAGAGACTCGAGAGATTTCAGATTGTTTACGTAAATCTACTAATTATAGTTGTTTCGATAACGTAATGATAACACACGAGTCAGTCAGTTTACTTTTTCATAGGTATCGAGAAGAATTGTATTTTATATCGTTCTACTTTGCCGTTTGAAGCTTTTCAAAAGCTTTGACTTGGTATGTTGTTAAAAATTAGTAAAAATTGAAAGACTCGTGTATCGGAACGTGTATATGTGTGAAAATTATGGAAAAATGTAACGTATTCGTCGTTTCAGGTAATCACTTTTCATAGATAGACCGCGAATGTTTAATTACACACAGACACACACACACACACACACACACACATGCACACACACAAGTGTAGAAACACGCAGAACGAATAATACGGACGTAACGTACGTACGAACGTAATACGGACAAAATATAGAGAATATTCAAAGTAGTGCTTTTGTCGTAACATTGGTAACGTTTAGCGGGTGAAACGAAGGTTGTGTTTATCGTTAGGTGGAAATTAGGTTGAAATAAGCGTTGTTTGTAACGACGTGAAGTTTCATAAAAATTTGCAGAGCAGTTGATGCTGTTATCGGGGTAGTATGAAACGAAACGGAAATCGAAATTTCAATGTTCGATCATACCTTCTTGACAAACTTTATCGCCCACCCATTTGAACGATAAACGATAAATTAAACTATATATTTTTAATCGTATCGATTCATTTCAGAGATGGTGGAAATTTGACCAACAGAAAATTACGATTATAAATAAATAGCGTATCGTAAAACTGGCAGAACCATGTCTACGAGATCGAAGGAGAAGGTGGTGGCTGCTTTTCGAAAATTCTTTCGACCCTCGGAGAAGATCTCGGAGCAAGACGGAGCAAGCAGTTCGACGAGTTCTCCGTCCAGGAGGCTTCTGAGTCGACATCATCGCCCGGATGCGGTCACTCCTACCGATGCCGCATTGTCCGACAATCCCGGCGCTAGCAACTCTAATCATGCAAGTTGTTTCTTCAAGTCAAAAAAATCTACTGCTAATTCCACGCAGGTATTTTTCTTACTACTATGTGTCCATTTACTATGTGTACAGATGTATTCACAGACGTATCTTTTATATAGATCGTGTTCGTTATAGTCGAATAGTCGAATTTACGGACGCGGATCGAATTCAATATCGAAGATTCGCTTCATAATTGTCGATAAGACGGATAAGACGGATAAGACGGATAAGACGGAGAGAAGTCTTTTGCAAATTTATTGGCAGACACACTCTGTTATTATAATTTGAATTTTTTCGCGTTTAATTTGACCGCGTTTAATCGAACCGTATAAAGCCGTAAAGCGAATAAACAATTTACGTTGCATATGACAGGTATTCCAACGAATACCAACACCAACACCAGACCACGAACAAGATAGTAAATATGGTTTTGGATCGTTAGTTTCCCATTAATTTCTACGTCTTAGTAAGTGTGTTAGTAGCGTTGTTAATACAAATATTGTCACATGGCGCGTCGTTTTCGAGAAAATCGTTCGTTAGTTAGTAGAAATCGAATAGCTTTCGAGCGTTTTTTGTCGACAAGCTGTGTAATCGAAACGTGGTTAACGACGTTGAAATAAACGCTTGTTACGAACGTGAAACGACGAAACTTTGTCCGTAACAAGTGTCCGTAACTCGAGATTCGTTTCGTAATTTTAACGTTGTTTCAGGGAACGGTTGCAATGCCGATTAACAGAGTTCGCTTACGTCGTTTAATGAAGGAACTAAGCGAAATTCAGAGGACGCAGAATCGACTGGAGTCAACGTTCACCGCGGAGTTGGTAAACGACAATTTGTTCGAGTGGCACGTGAGACTGCACAAGATCGATCCGGAAAGTGAACTGGCCGCGGACATGAGGGAGCTCGATATACCTTACATACTTCTCCATATGGTGTTTCCCGAGAGTTTCCCGTTCGCTCCGCCTTTTATGCGCGTTATATCGCCAAGAATCGAGAAAGGCTTCGTTATGGAAGGCGGCGCGATCTGTATGGAGCTTCTCACGCCCAGAGGATGGGCCAGTGCGTACACGATCGAAGCTGTTATCACGCAATTCGCGGCCAGCATCGTTAAAGGCCAGGTAAAATATCCTTTTCGATCTTCTTCGCGATCTTTCGCCGATTCCAAAGTTTCCAAAAGATCCGATACTTTGCGAACATGTACGCTTGATCGGATACGTTTTATTATAAAGGGACATACTCGTCGGGCAACCGTCCTGTTTGCCAACAGAAGTAACATGTAACTCGTAACAGGTCTGGGTATTCGTACAGGCGAAAAACCAATATTTCGCGTCAGCTCGAGCAACCGTTTTGCGCGACACATTCGCACTATCTACTTTTATTCCTATTCTATTTGTTCGAAGGTTTGCCCATAAACGGAAAAACGTTGTTTCGCCTTCTTTTACTTACTCTCGACGTAGAAAATCTGACTTTTCGTAGGCCGAAGCGTCGAACGTATAAGATCAAACTTGGCGATATAATCGAGCAATGGAACGAATAGTTAGAGAATAAGGTGTCGTAGCTCGTGCGAATAACGCGATAGAGATTGCGGAGCACGCGGAGCAAAAGGAGACCGTGTACGTGAGGATGCTGGGAATAATCTCCAAGTGACTATCGGCAAAAGAAAGTTACAAAGCCAGAGTGAGTATTCTGCGCTGGCTCGAAAGAGATTAAGAATATACGGTAAGGAGCTGATAAATGTTTGATAGTGCGATTCTCTGCCAACATCGCTCGATACCATCGTCGTTTTTACGACAACAAAGGAACAAAACGCTTCACGGACTTGAAAGAGATTTAGGGGATACGGAGAGACACTGGTAAATGGTCGTCATTTTTACGAAGAAAGGAAGAAACCCTTGTAGCTAGATTCGACGGATTAAGAAAAAAAAATGGTTATCGTTTAGACACGATAGAAAACCGAAAGCGCGAGTCTCCGTAACGGGTGGAAAGAAATTGTAAAATCAAAGTGGCGAACCCCGTTTACCATCGATGGGATCCTAACTGGATTAAATTTAACCGTTAAAAAAACTGATAATCTGCTTGTTTGCCAAGTCGGCTAATCGTTATCGGTTAAATATATGTATATTAGGTGGTCCGAAAAGTTTCTTTCCCTTTTCTATTATTTTATCCATTTCGTTCTATCGAGATAAAGATCGCAACGTTTGATGGATTAGCTTTCACGTTTGTATAAAGATGCGTCGTTGTAAAAGACGTGTCTGTAAAAGAAAGACACTTTCCGGATAACCTAATATAATATATATATATATATATATATATCGGTTACGTGTTATAGTCATTAATTACATATTAATAATCTTCCTTGCGAGCTTTGCAAGATAATTCCCTGTATATGTATAGAAAAATTTATTAGATAAACAATTACACACGCACACACACGCACGCGCACATACAAACAAAACTATTTTATTCCGCAAACTACTTTTCAGGGCCGCGTAGCGAGAAAACCAAAGTCCAGCAAAGAATTTAACAGACGTTCCGCCGAAGAATCCTTCAGAAGTCTGGTAAAAACGCACGAGAAGTATGGTTGGGTTACGCCGCCGCTTACAGAAGGATAACTCTGCAGACGTTCCGAAGGAGCGGAAGACGTTGTCGTTATTTAAGAATTCATGCTCACAATCAACAGGTTTCGGACGTGACTTCGGTTTGTATCATTACGGCAAACATTCGATAATCGCGCACACGTAAAAACGATCCTATTCCTAGAAACTGAGATTTTGGACGTGCCAAATTTTTGACTCGTGATCGATAAAACCTTTACCAACACCTTTGTCACATTTTTCTGATTTGAACGACACCAAATACCATTTGGAGCGTAATTTGGAGCGTAATTTGGAGCGTATTTGCTTACTTAGTAAATGATAATTAAATACATATCAAGAAGTAAATGTAATTCGAATTACATCGTGCGATTGGCTCATGGTGAACTCGTAGAACCGTTCCGTTCTCTTCCAGTACCATGATTTTTTTAATACGTTGTAAAGCGCCACATTTTTTGAGTATCCTTTTCCCACACATATAACAACCGTCCATCTCGCTTACTTTCCAAGATGTTACAAGCTACCGTTGCACACTCCGTTTCTGCTTGTAATCGTGCGTTCTGTGCCAGCGTATACATCGCTATTGGATGTCGGTCGTTTACTTGGCGACGGTTCGATCGAAAGTACCAAGGCAAACCCAAACCCGATACATCCATGATATTCGCTTTTAATCGAGTTACAAATTATAACGGACGTTTCTTGCATTCCTGCAGCCTTGCATATGCCCGTTGTGCAATAATCGGCCGGCTGCCGAACACGGCAGTGACGTGTACGCTGCCACAGACGCGTAATTAGAAACAGAAATACACTGTAGCGATACCTTACGATATCTTGGAAATAAAGGCGACACTTAAACGGTTATATATACGGAGAGGACGGATCGGTTCTACGAGTTCGTCGCACTCGTTTTAATCAGAGACATCTATCAAATACGTTGGCAAAAGTTTCATTAAGAAATGGCGAAAAACAATAAAGTTTCACGTTTGAATTAGCATAGCAACTACGGGAAACATCTTTCTGTACAAGTATCGAATGCTTTCTGTACTTTCTTTTCCCGGAAACAATGTAACTGAGTTATAATCGCATTAAACGTTGCTTTTATAAATGACAGATAACGTGACACGTAGTTGAAAAAGCAAGGTGGAAACGGTAATGATAAAGCTCGAGATCTAGTTGCGAAAACCAGTATTTTACCAATTCCATGTCGAATGGATTATCGGTAAAACCATTATGATCCTACAGTAATAGGATACTACTACAGTAGTAATAAACATAACCTAATGATAAATATTTTATAACTTTTACCTGGGTATCTAAATATATTTACAAATATTTTTGTTAACTTGTTACCAAAAAATGTCTCATCCAGCGAATTAGTTTCGTTCCATTGAAACGTAAGATTAAGAATTTAATGGTATAGAAGGAATGTGACATTCGTTACAATGATCGAGTAATTTCCGTTACCGCATAATACAAAATGTTTAATACAGCCATGTTATTTATATTTGTAACATCTACAGATTTTTTAAGCGAAAAAGAGAAAACGTAGTCCCTCGATCCTGTATTTCTTTGTTTCGACTCTCATTGCCTTGGACATGTGATGCTACAAACACCTGCATAAATTTTTATATCGCGTCGATTAACATTTGTAAAAAAAAAAAAAAAAAAAAGAAAGAAAAGGGAAAGCATAGTGTTAAGTTTAGCTTTTATTATGCTAGCCAATTTCCAAACATATTTCATAGCACTGTATAATATAATTTTCAGTATTCTGAAATCAACAACGTTATTCTATATATGCATATGAGTGGGCGAGACATTCTGTGCTAATTGTAAATTGACTCAAATATAGTATACATTGTCCTGTTGTATTTACTTGATACTGTCTCTATCATCGATCGTAAAATGAAAACGAGCGAAAGATATTCAGTTGAAAGATTATATCCAGTTTGCTATTCGATCGAAAACATTAGTAACGATTAACGATTATCTATCTAGCATCACGGCTAGAAAATGATTAAATAAAAAGATTTGTTACTATAATAAATCGTTTATTACACCTATCATGATATTCGTTGCTTACGCTTTTGTCATTCTTTCACATTTTCATTCGGGTACGTTTTAATTTCGATCTCTCGACAAGCGCGATTAATACGAAATATTTCAAGTTTTCATAGTACACGAGCGAATTCATCGAATCGATTATTTCTAAAAGTCACTTCGATCCGATCGTCGATTATTTTAAAAGATAACGAAAACGTTTTTCGTTATTTTTTAAACAAATAACGTTACAATGATTCAGGATCGGTTAACACATTCGGAACGTTACTACTAATTAAACGAATAACGACCAATTTAACAGCAACGAACGTAATTAAATATATATAAAAGTATATAACAACACGTTTTGCGTACAAATGTAGTCGTATCGAAAAATTTGAATCGCAAAATTCTTTTCACACGCGCTACACATAAGGCACATGGTCGATCGCTATCCTTTTGAACACATTTACTATCACTGTATGACAATTAATTAATTGCTTACGACGTGTTTCAAAAGGCCTAGTGTCTTACATATTACAGCTTTCTGTTTCTTAAAAAATACGCATTATCTAAATCCTAAATTAAATTTATGCGTCGTAGTTAAAATCGGGAACGTCTCTAGAAAAAATGCTAAGAAGGCGTTATTATAACGATACAATATCGAATTTGTTGGTCTACGAGTAGCTGATCAACTAACAAGCGGTATAAAATATTATCTTGTTGTAAAATATCTTTGTTATATTATATAAAATAACCGGTATCGTTCGATATAACGAGTGTGCGAGATATCGTTCAATTTTCCTACCTTTTAAATGCATTATTTGACCAGACGTGTCACACGGTAGTAGCAGAAATACAATCGTGAATCACAAAGTATACTTTCTCAGCGCGTTAATTATAGAATAATAATCATTTCTCTTTTCGATATTCTATAAATAATTTAACGTAACTAAATAGAATCATGGTGCGATAGACGAAAGAGACATACACGTATCAATGGAAGAATTACTTACTATCATTGGTTTACGGACCAACGCCGCTGGTGCATGGCGTTCACCTATCGAACAGCATATAGTCGATCGAATTGCCATAAATAATTTATAACGCTTCATTTTGTGTATGTACAATTAAATAGTTTAAATACGACACCCGGTTCTACTGCTTGTATTACAGTTATTATGCGTCTATTAATAAAATAATACCCGATACGTATTATTTTCATTATTACGAACAAATGGAAAATTCACATTTTCTTACGATTAGGTGAAATGCGTTTAAACGATATCTAAAACAATGCACGGCCGTGAATTAATCAAATAGGTTTTTGCGTGATGGCGAATATTTTATGCATTGTCGATTAATTTTAGCCAATGCACAATACGGAGCACGTGTATTATCGCGAGACAAATACTTCTTGCAGTCTTATGTGATTTTATACACACGCATTATCTACGGAACACGGTAAACAACCTTGTAGTTAAACGTACAAAGTGGTCAATAATCGTTGATTCGTATAAGAACAAAGAAGAATACGGGGAAAAATGAAAAGTAAAGAGTATTTGAATTTTTTAAGCGTGTAAGAGTATCGATCACCTTGGAAACTACAATTTTTCTTCTTTCTCTTAAACCTTTTTCTATTCATCAATTTGTAATTTATCGTTTGATCCCGAATCCCGAGTCGAATTCTCGTTAAATCGTGTCGTTTAACCATAAGAATGGTTAACCGTAAGAATGACAACGGAGGACAAAGTGCAAAGTGCAAACGTTTAATAGTGCAAACAATTCTGTTGTAAAATAGGTTTCATTTAGGCAAAGAGGTCGCATAACGAGACGAAAATCATCTCTTCGGAGACGATAAAAAGTTGTTAAAATTTGTCGTTAAGGCAATTAAGAAAACGAAATTAACGAATTAAATGCAAAGGGAAATTATCTGAAAAGAAAAGTTGACGTATTCCTTTACTTTTCTGCTTTTCCCTTTCCCACCTTTTCTTATTCGTCCGGGATAATTCTACTTAACACGTATTTACAAATTCTATAATAAATGAGCAATTGACTTTCTAAGATTCTCATCGTGTGTATACTTTTCGGTGCATCTATTTCTCACGTTATACCTATAGCTTTGAAGCAGTTTGAATAAATGAGAAATTTAGTAGATGAGATTGAAAGTGAAAGAGGAGACGATTCTCCTCTGGTTAAATGCAACTAATATCTAGCAATTATGCTATGCGATTGTTACGAATACGAATTATTAGAAAACGTTGTTGCGTGTAATCGATGAACCGCCCAATTGACATATAGGCAATGAAAATCATGGATATATCGTTCATAATATGTATATAAAAAATACGAATCAAGTGTGCGATCGATTCGTTCATTTATACATTCTACGAGAGACAACGTAGGTTTGTAGATTCGGATCTGTTGTTCGGATGTAGAAGTCGGATCTGTTCAACTTGTAATAAAACAACCATGGTTGTCATTGCGATATTTATAAACGAAGAAATCGATGGATCGATGTGGCGCACATTCACATTATAGAAATTTCTATACGAAACTAATTATAAAGTAATCGTAAACATTAATTATAGTAGAACGGCACTTGGTGATCAATCGCTTTTCTCCTCTTGCACGCACATGAATAATTTAGCGCAGATCATGTTGAAATTGTCTGCAAAAGGTAAACAATTTTTGGTTATATAAATAACGTATGCTCTGTATTCATAAATTACAAGGAGAATTAATATTCGACTAAAACGAAACTATTTTCTATTTTATCTCGATAAAGCAGACATTTGCTCGTTCGCGTTGTAGATCGAATGCAAATATATAAAAATACAGGAACAACGATGTAAAAATATTGGAAATAGGAAAAGTAGAGCAACATGGAGTATCGTAGTAGATAGAAACGTTTGTTGAAATCAAATTTTTGTTTCGTTCGTCGTTCCCTTTGCTCTACACCTTATCTTAAATAACGTTATTCAAACGATAATATGGGTATCTGTAAAATCAATTATTCGACTTTTATTTTATTACTTGCGTTCTAAGTAAAGAGTAGGCAAGTCCGAGTATTATTAGATTTGGAAAATACTCTGTTAAGAAAACAATCGTTAGAGAGCACTTACGAGACGATCTGATAATCCATTTAGGTTTCTTTTCCCAATAAATGAAGATGCAATACATAGGAATGCCAGATAAGATGATTATCACTCCTACTCCCACTTCCCATGGAGACACGTAGCAGGGGAATGTGACCAGGAAAGCACATATTATGAAAAATATAATTGGTAATACGATGGACACCTAACGAAGAGAAAGAAACAACGTTATTTATTTATTTCATCTGTATTCCTTATCATTAGCGATTTCGTTTATTACGTTTCGGATGTTTTATAACCGAATCTGGTTTTAGTTTGAACCGATCTCTAATTTATTACAAATTTATTACGATTCTAATTTAGGCAATTGAATAATTCTAAGCAATTCTGCCTGATATGTGTATGTGTATGTATGTGTATGTGTATGTATGTGTATGTGTGTATATATATATATATATATATATATATATATATATATATATATATATATATCATATGTATATATATATATATATAGCATATCGCTGTACATATTGTGATTTTTTTATGGTAATTCGTAATGTTAAAGAAATACAAGGTATATCGTGCTTTATTGTCGTTATCATGCGTTAATTTTGTGGAATTTTGCATCTTGGAATTTCCTATAAACGGATAGAATACCGCGCTGTAACAATTACAGATAAAATACGGAGGAGGAAAGATTTGCAATCTTTAAATTCTTCGCATACCTTTATCGGTCGTTGGCGATCGGGACTTTTGTAACGAAGCCAGAGGAGGCCAGACACCGAGAGCGTAGTGAATAGTGCTTCAACGAAGCTAACATAATAGATTAGCACATAGACATCCTCTATGATCAGAAGTGCCAGGGTGATAATGCACTAGAAACGGAAATTATAGTTTAACGCTTGAGCCAATCCGAGTACAACAGCGAGAAAAAAACGAATCTTTTACATTTTATTATTTGCCAATTGTAATTAGGAGAATTAGAAGGAAAACAGGGAAAACGCGTGGTTCGATGTAAATTCGAAATACCGAAAGTAGCGCGTAGCAAACGACGTTAAAAATAATAAACGTTTAATAGTATTGCGATTATTTCGATACGTATAGTTTGACTTTGGATAGAATTATTCTATAGAATATTTGCGATTCGACCGTTTCCAGCGATAAATACGAAGAATCGGATCGACGATATACCGTTAACTAATATCAGCGTCAACGTTATTTTCACGTTCGTTCGTCGCTCGAAACGCCAAGAAAGGAACGAACAATTGCCACGTTATACGGATACGACAAGTACCGGTCGAGATAAACGTATTATCCGTCAACTGGTCCGTCAACCGGAGTCGCATGCGCGTATCAAAAACAGTCAAGTTTTCCATCTCGTAGGTTTTTAATCGACGAGACCCGCGTTGAACCGCGTCGTCGAACGAGAGAAAAATTGATCTTTCGCTGGAATCGTCGTCGAATCGTAGTTTTCGCCTCGAGTATCTTAAGCGCGGAATAAAAGTACGCAACAACAGGTACTTACGAGAAAAATGAGCGACGGCATTGGCGTTAAGTTTCGCACGTTGATGAGAGCAATGGCAGCAGGCAGATGTCCATTGCGAGCTCCTACGAAAAATAATCGCGACGATGCGAAAATTGCTCCGTTCAACGCCCCGAACGTTGAGCAAGCTACGAACACCGGCATTATCCAAGACATCACACCCAACAGCTTGTCGCTGAAAGTCTGCGCAGAACGACAAATTTATAAATGAACAAATTGTTTCTACTTATCGCGTACGTTTACGCGAATTTTTCTTTTTTTCTTTTTCTTTTCTTTTTCATCCGTGCGATCGAAAACGAGTAAAAAACGCTATAACGCGTAACTATTATTTTCGAGAGTAACTCGGAGATGAGTACGTTTGCGTGTCACGCGCGAGTCGAGTCCGCGACAAAGCGTAGGAGGCAAACGCGGCGAAACGATCGTAAACACCGTTCTTCTTTCTTCGCTGTCTATCCGTCTATCTATACGTCTATATATCTATATACAGATAGATAATACTTTGCAACAGAATGCTTTTGCACCTGCGAAATTTACCGCTACGCGTATTGTACATACGATAGAATGTCTCGAGGCGCGCGTGTTAATACGACATCTTTTGCCACTTTTAGGACCATAGTCCTTCCAGTGACAGAAAAAGGATCGTAGAAACGATCGTAGAGTGGAACTTTGTAAAATTTTGAAGCAACGTTGTAGCTTATTTTTCTACTTGCTAATTTACGCGGTCGATCGGTGTAGTTTCTGAGCAGTTTCGTCGACTCGTAGCTTTCGCGATACGTAAAAACCATTGGAAGTAAAGAATCCGCTTTATTTCGATTTTAGATTTCTACTTTGGTTTAAAAGGCCATCTTTCTTGTTATTTCCGACGTTTCTCTCGTTTTTTCCAAACGAAAAATCACCACCAGAAAATATTACGAATCGATCTCGAACGTATTCGCGTTCGCACGACGTTTTCCAACGTTACGCGTTTTATATTTCTAGCTACTTTTACGGCTCACTTTCGAGTTTAAGCACGTACGAGAAAAGATTACACGAATGTTCTGATTATTCGTGACAGTCAACATACAAGTTTTAACATACTCTGTTATACATTTTTTTTTCGCTTTCGATATATCTTTTTTTCTCTGATACGATCGCTCGTAGTCGAAGATGCGGTTGGAAAGAAATTCAAACTACCGTGTTACGACCGTTCGCGGAGAGACGCGGTCGCGAGGAAAACGCGTCAGCGAGAGGCGTAAATTCTCGCTACGATTCGGTTAATCGACGCCGCGAAATAGTCGTTCCCCTGTTTCGGTTAAGATAAAACAGAGGTGGTTAAATGAATATGACACAGTATAGTAAGTGTTATATATCACAGTTTATTCTAACAACTTGTAACGAAGATAGTTACGCGGGTGCGTATGTACGAGATGAGTGAGCGACTGATCTACGGGTGTGTATACCCGGTCGAAGGATGTTGACTGTTCGACGGATGTAAAATCAGTAGTGTCTTGGGAGACGAAGGATGGGTGTGTCTAGCGCACGGGGCCATCGGATTTGTTGATGACGATTTTGGCTAAGAGAGCGAGGGAAATAGTCTTCGTTGTTAATTGGTTGAACGAAGGGTGTTAACCGCCCTCGAGAGAAAGTGGTTAGTGGGAGGAAAGTTGCATCATGCGTGAGAAAAACTAACTTTCCCTTGTCAAGCCGTAGTAGACAAAGGTCTTTAGAAATGCTTCGAAAACAGACGTTTGTTCGGTTTGAAGGACCTCGACTAGGAAATTCCTGAGATTTATGGAAGGCACTTGAGACTATCGAGGGTACGCAGTGAGTATCCGAAGACATCTGGTTGCCATCTTGGCCGCGGTGTGTGGCCTGGGCTAGATAGAGTGTTACGCGACGTAACAACCGAGAAATACGAAAGATCGAAGGATAGAAAAGTATATATTCGCATATTCTCGGTGTAGTTTGATAATTCTGAGCGCGTATTAATCAATATCGTATTAACGCTGTTGTTACGTCGCGCGACGTTCTTCCTAGACCAGGCCACACACCGCTGACAGGATGGCAACCAGATGTCCGCACGCCTTCACTGCGTACCTTCGATAGTCTTAAGAGCCGATCATAAATCTTAGGAATTTCTAAGGTCCTTCAGACCGAACCAAACATCTGCACCGAGTCACTGTCCAAAGGTTATCGTTTATTACGGAAAGATAGGAGAAGTTCGTTTTTCTCGTGTACGATGTTTCACACTAACGACTTTCTCTCGGGGGCGGTTAACACCCTTCCTCCACCCTTCCACACCGATCCAGAAAATTAACCAATTACCAGAGAAGTCCTTCCTCCCTCGCTCTCTCAACAAGAACTTGGTCTTAACAAATCGGCTTTTCTCGCATCGTTAGACCCATCCATCGCGAGTGTCCTCCGCTGCATCAGCGTTGCAGAAAGTCAGTCTTTATACATTTTTTGAACCTTCGACATCTAAGCGTGCGTCGTGTACAACACCTTGTTACTCTAGCTATCGATCGAATTTAATTGTCGAATTTCTAGTCAAGAAGTTGTTGGAATAAACGTCAATTGTATCCGTTGATTCAGCGGTAAAGTCAATTCAATCACCCCTATTATCGCAACAGAAATCAGGGGATCGATCGTCTCGTGGCGTCGATTATCCAATCGTAACGGGAATTTACGACTGCCGTTGACGTGCTTTCTCGCGATCGCGTCTCCCCGCGAATGGTCGAAACAGTTGTATTAACGCGAGCGTCCGTTGACTCGACAGCCAAATAATCGCTCGCGAAGAAACAAGAACGCTGCGTAACGCCGTGGCGTGAAAATGTCCGCGAAAGATCGAATCGGATACGACGCAGCAAAATTAGATACGCGTTACTATCGATGGATGATGATTTTAACCGTTATACGTGCATCTATTTTCTGGAAAGTAATACGCAAATTTATCGGGAACAAGAACTAAGCAGAGTTAAAAAGGAGAATTTCCGGATATATTGCGCGTAGGAGCGAGCATAAACGGCGATGCGAGAGAAGAGGACGTAGAAACGGAGGCGGATAGAAGAGCAAAGAGCTACGCGCTATTCCACGTAGTTACCAAAAAGAGAGTCGCAGGTTTTTTTTTTTAAACCGTGTCACAAGGAAGTCGTAGGAAAGAAAAATTCGTGCAAAGACAGGACCAAACGTATCTCGAATTACGTCGAACGCGATAAAATTTGGCGCGTAACGTAAGATAAGCGGATCTTTCTCGTTTCCATGATAATATATATATATTTTGTTGTTGTTGTTGTTGTTGTAAGATTGTCTGCAATTCTAACGTACTACGTCTCCTTTACAACGGTAGCAGAATAGGTGTGTCTTTACCGTCGATAATCGATAGGAAGAAAATTTTCCCAATGTCCAAGAAACGTTCGGTTCTGAAAAAACCAAATTAAACGAATTCAAAGTAAAGATAAACTTACGACAGCGACAGCATTCGATGCCAGAATTTCATCTTGCGTTAACACCACGAAATAAGCGATGTTCGCCAGGACATAAATCACAGTCACCAACGGCAATGATATGCAAATCGCTCTTGGAAGATTTCTGCAAAAATGATAATTATACATATATATATATATATCTCTTTTTTTACATCACGTTATCGAGATAACTTTCCCGATTCGCTTATCAACGTTCCCTCCACGTTTACTACGTATTCGTTTCGTGCTAGGAAAATTACGTACTTGAAAATTTCGGTCGAGAAACCGTTGGTAAATTTTCTATGAAATTGACATTTCGGCAAGTAACTTTTGTCATCGTCGTAAAAGATTTTTCTATCTAAAAAATCAAGCCCTACTGTTAATTTTGTAGAAAGAATTACGTTCTTGTCGTTAGAAATACAGTCATCGATGCAGTTTAAACGTCATTTTTAACGATATTTGAATATTTATTTGGATTTTAATACTCGCTTTCTGCCGTTCGTTATCAACGAAAACAGGCGTGTATTTTCTTCAAACTGTCGCTTCTATCGATGATAAACGCGACAACAAAGACTCGTATAAATATCGACGAACAAAGAGCGCGAAACACGAAAATCTCGTTCATGTTTTAAATATAAACTACGTAAATATCGCTGGCACACACGATGCGTCACTTTTACTCCGTAATTCTACAAATATCTTTGTTCGCGATGTTATCGAGAAGTTCGTTCCACTTTCGTACTCGTTGTTAGTTGCTCGGATCGAACAAACGCTGCTCGACGCTTACCGCTTCCGTTCGACAGGATGTATCGTTAAATTGCGAATAAATCGAGTAACGATGGTTTCGTTCCCTTCGATATAATCGTTGTAGTTACAGCCGATTTACCACGACTCGAGCAAATCGATTCTCCGAACATGTTTCTTCGTCTTGGAATTTTTCATCGTACAGCTATAGGTTAGATCGAGAAGAGCGTTTTAAGCCGTCTAATAAAACGAATAAACAGACGTCTAACGCTGATAACCATATATATATATATATATATATTATATATATATATATATATAGATGATAGCGATGGGAAGTTTGCGCGCAACGTGGATATAACATGTACGCAGGATGTTCCCCTGCAGTACTTTAAGCGACTGTCAAAGGAAAACATTGGCGCAGAACGTGCACCAATTGACGATACGTCTCGAGGTGGTTGAAATCCGCGAGATCGCTTCGAAGACGCGAACGCGACGAGATACGGAGCTTCGATATCGAACGATGTCCGTTTATCGCTTTAACGCGTATACACGTTCGGATGGTACTCCTCCCGGCAAGTTGTTCGAGGATCGATCTGTCAGGGTGTAAATATCGTGCGTAACGGGTACGATCCCGCATCCTCGCGAACGATCCTCGCGTACGACGATCCGGATCTGGCTTGTACAACGGATCGGTGTCATCCGACGAGCGGACCGCAGTTCGGCGGAGTTTCCCAGTTTCGGAACGCGTCCGAGATTTGGCTTACTCGCGGGAATCGTTCGACTCGCGACCGACGAATCGGCAAATTTCTGCCAGCGAGACCACCAGGGGAACATCCTCTACGAAACGTAAAACGTTTCTCATGCCGATAGGAACGATCGTCCGCTGCGGAATAATCGCTGGACATACATAAAAGATACATACTCGTCGAATCGATAACCTCCTCCTTTTCGAAGTCGGTTAAAAAGACAAGAGCTGTCCTCTCTCCATGTGCCGCGCGCAGCTTCAACTTCGTATATCGTTTCGTTGTGCGCTAGAGGTGAGACGTGTCTTTCAGTGATAAGATTCGGTTAAACATATTTCTTATTAGAGACAGGTGATACGGATAAGGGAGAAGGAGAGCGATCGGATACGGAGAGTTGGCGAAAAGGCTTGGAGTTTCGCGGCAACCGATAGATCGTTTACGGACCGAGCTTACGGAGAGAAAACTCTGGAAACGGACGACGCGCGATAATATATTTGCCATCTTAAAGACATCTTTGATCGTCCCTGATTCGAGACCTCGATCTTGCCAGCCTTTGCTCGTCGATTTGGCCTATCGTTTTTCGTCCGAACGATCATTCGTTAGCGTTCCTACGTAGATGGAAAGTTGAGCCGTTTGGGCGAAACGCTCGTACACGTTGGCAAGCGGAGCAAGCGGGACGGCGTTTACAAGCAAGCTTTTTTATCGTTAGGCGCGTTTTTTTTATCGAAGCTGTAGGACTATTGCTGGCGTCGTTAGCCGCAGCTACAGCCATTTTTGCAACGAATCTAGCGTCGATTTCTATCTCGCCTCCTAGGAGATATTTCCTAAAATCTTCAACGGAAAGTCGAAGTTTCGGTGCATCTCGTAGAACCACAAATATGCCTTTCGAACTGAAATTTCGCTCGTACTTCCGTCTAAGACGGAGGACGATTCGTGGATTGGCACGGCGAGTAGGTGGACATGGTCGGTTTCCAGTAAAGCCGGTTTTCTACGTATACTTTTCGTGGCTCGTTCTACGAGACGCGTGGCTTACTTTGGCCGCATCGGTCGAAAACAGTCTGCTAAATTTTACGATATTATCAGGCCGGCAATATCTTTTAACGATCGTTTCTTTCGATTAGTCATAAATTTGCAATGTCAAGTTGCCAATATCATGTCGCGTTCCCTCTATTTCAACGAATACGTACTTTAGAACGTACTTTCTTCCGTATCGAGTTTATTTAAGAGGATAAACAAATCGTTTCGTTCGCTCGATAAACAAAGATTCTAGTAGCTAAAATCGCTACTTCTTGAACCATTCGTACTCGTAATCTCGAGGACGAGCCGAATAAAGTATAATACGTGGCACGATCGAACCAACTTATCTTTAACCGGTGTTTCGTTAAATCGGTCGTGATCGTACGAAGAGTCTCCTTCGAACAAACTTTACCAATTACCGAATATTACCAATTTTGGCACAACCCGAAGTTACGAAGCGGAAACTGCGCCAAAATGCCCGCGAAAGAAAAGGGAACGAATCTTGTTTCTTCGTTGGTTTATTAACTGCGAGACGTTGCGAGACTTCCGACGGAGAGAAAGCGAGAAAGGAACGTGTTACGCTCGTGATTCAGGCTCTTCGCACGATTACGAACGTGGCTTACGAGTCGGTTCGTTCGATCCCTCGATTGTTATTTCGAGCGAATAAGTTTTTCCTTCGTCTTTATGGGAAACCGAAGAACGGTTGTTCGGGGAAGATGAAACATCGATGATCGAACATTTCAGAAACCAAACCGAACGATTTTATCATTTTGTGCGTAAAAGGCGTTGGTCTTCGTCGTATAACGTATACAATTCCGCGTTTCGTGTACCCCGCGTATAAATTATATCAAGGTAATTGCAAATAGTAATCGTAAATTTTGACGTAAATATTTTTCTTCCGCTACTTTTCGACGTATGGAGTTCGATCGCAAAAAAAAAAAAAAAAAAAAAAAATGGAGCGAGGCTCGCAAACTACTTTGTTAATTAACACGCGTCAAAGTTCGGCTAGAAACAACGATACGTTACCTATAAGGATCCTTTAGCTCCTCGGTTACGTAATTCAGATAATTCCATCCGGAATAAGAGAACAGGCCTGAATAAACGGCTAGAGCAACGTAGCCAGGCTGGGTATTGGTTCCATCCATGGGATGGCGAAAATTTTCCGTGTGACCCATGCAGAGCCACCAAAATCCAGCAACCATGATGATCACCAGGGCGAAAATCTTCGTTCCGGTGAAGATATCCTGCACTCTGGTCGCCCATTTCACGTTGTAACAGTTGATGGCTGTTAACAAGCCTGCAACCATATCGATCGGATAATATCGTTTATTTGGAATTGAAGGGAAAAATACGATTTTTCTCATTTGTTTGTTTACGTTCATCGGCCATTCGTCTACGTACTACGTACTATTTTCGTACTACGATACAAATTCGCAAGTACGTGCTCGAGACTGCAGCAACGATCACGAGGCGATGTTTCTAGTTTCGGATTACAGCGATAAAATATAAAGCTCGACGCGAAGCGTAATTACGTTGTTATTTGTTACGCAAACCCGTGGATTTGAAAGGCTAATTCGAAACCAGTCCGTATCGTAAATGGTAATCGTTTTTAATACGCAGCTGTGCACACGGGGCTGTAATACGAAGGATCAGCCTTCGTTAACACATTACAATATGTATAAACAGAAGATAAGAGTCAGGTTGAGTTAGCTTCATAAATTCGGCGAACGATACCGACGCGTGTCGTATGCACGCTACGGATGCACGCGGAAATCGCTGTAGCGGTACCACCGATAGTTACTCGCAAATATCTCGGCAACTAAGGTCGAGCTGTGGTAACGCGCAAAAGTAAAAGTCGCTCGAAATCTAAGCTATCGTCAGCTTTCTAAATAACAACATATATATTTCTTGAACGTTTATCGTTCGAAACATACGCGTTAATATCGTTAGAAATCGTTCATCCACGTTTCTAAACGTTACGATCGTTCTAAAAACCCGTTGGCCAACTTTTCGTCGAATCGACGAGCGATTTTCTTCTTCCTCTTTTCCTCTCGCCGATTACCTTCTCCTAGCAATTTCTAGAAAATTTATTATACGTACTCGAAACGAGACGAAACAAAAGTGCGACATTTTCGAAAACTCGGTATTAAGAATTTTTGACGACACGCGGTAGATCTCGCGGCATACGCGTTAGCGAATAAAGGTCGCCGACGAGTATGTATAAGTAATTAATACCCGCAACATTAATATTTGTGGAAACGAAATCACATACACACAGGCGAACGTTTGCACGAAGCGCGTTAGAACTGCTACTCGAAAGTACGCGAATATTTCAAGTTATCTCATTGCGCGCTTCTGCTTCGAGATAAACTTTTATCGTCCTTGTAATAGCGATTTCTATACGAATTTGCTGCTAACGGACAGCGAATAAGCGAAAATTTATCTGCGAACGATGAAAAGATATTCCGTCGGATAAAAGTTTGATGTATATCGTTAGACCGCGGATGTTCGCGCAAACGTGTATCTTTCCGACGTGCATAGAATGCGAACGGACAAACGAAACTTTGATAGATTAGATTTATTAAGCGATCAGAGACAGAGACAGAGAGATTACGAAAATGCGTTTTTTATTTCGCAGATTTCGCATAATGCACGTGTTTGTTGCATATCTATGTTTAAGAACATGTGCAAAAACGTATTGCGTATCGTTTACGCTTATATATCGTGTCGTATATTTATCCTAATCGTTTAAAACGCTAATAACGATAATATATAATCAATGTCAAGTACAGGCTACATCGAGTTGTTCCGAATTAGAGCGGCAATCGATTAAATTAATCTTAATTTCCGTTTATCTGACAATTACCATACACGTAGGGATAATCGCCAAACTATTGTTAAGTATCTATTACCAAATAATTCTATCGTGGATAATACTTCGTACGTATCGTAAATCGATATCAAACATACAGATATTTTACGTATTTTATGTGCATGAATATTCGTAATCTGCAACCGCCTCGTTATTTATCGAACTTGAAGAGAGCGTCGCTACCTTTTCCTAAGCTATTACTTCGGCACTCGATTTCTACCATCTTTCGCCTCTATTTACCTTAAATATGGATCGTCGATCGCATTATACCAAAGCGAAAACACCGTGAAAAGCGAGTCGACGCTGAAAATCGTTCACCTTATAAACGTTAAACGTTACAAAGAACGTTATATCGATGTTCTTGGTATCTTGACGCGTGATATTTGTGATTACAAGTAACGTTGTTACTCGCAACATGCCTAAAAACTAGAGAACGTCGTCGTCGTCGACTATTAGTTTCGTCTAGGATCCGGTCGTTTCTTTTCGCGCTACGTTACGTCTCGATCTCGGAGAGCGAGAAACCTTGGGTTACGATACACCGTATGCACAGGATACAGTAACGCGTACATTTACCATCACGATCGTATATCGCGCATCGTGTTCGAGCTGCCGTTGGAACAAGTATAATTATAGGCGAGATAGGCGAGAACACGGAGCGATTTGTTCGTCGCCGTGGAACTTTAAATTTGACGTCGCAACAAGGAGATCGCTGTTCTCTATACGATAAAGAGGAACGAGCCTCGCGTTTTCGCCCGACGATTTCGCGACCTTGCGCGCCACTTTCTTCTCCGCAGATATTCGTATTCTTTTTCGTTCTCTTAAATAACTACGGGTAGTTACGATTCGAATTTTTCTTCTTCTTTGGTTTAAAGTCGCGTTCGACCGTCAAAGTCGACCGTCAGAGAATTGAAAAACGATCTTTTAACACGCTGTCGAAAGTACGATGCCGAACAACTTTCTTCTTATACGCGATACGTAGCCGATGGCACAATGAACGATACAGTTGGCGGAGACGTCGGCGCAGATGCGAAATTTCTAAACGTTATCGTTCGATAACGACCTTCTTCTCGAAAGATGGACGAACGAACGCCGTTTGGTTTTTGTAAAAATTCGCCAAATTCGTTGGACGGTGGCAACTTGGCCCAAGCGTACGCGCGCGTCGGTGTTACGTACGGTAGCGAAACGACCCGTGCCAAACCTATCTTATCTAAACTTATCTCTGATTTATAGCGTATATAAAGGAGAGTTGCGCCAACTTGGCTATTCCGCGCGATCCTTCGGACGATAGAGGCCCGTGCGCGTACCTGTACACGCGACGCTGTAAGAGATCTGAGAATCCGTTATTAGCCGAGTTTCTTCGATTCGGCTGTCGCGAGGCGACGGACAACGTTCGCCTAAAATAACGACAAATCGTCGAACGACGAACGTACGTAGTTGCGAACGAGATTATCGTAGAAGCTGTTTATTCGCATCCGTGTAATACGACGCAAAGATAAAGAGATCGATCGGGGTTGACGGACAAGAAAACAGGTCGCCGAGCAACGAACGCGCGGCGGTTACGCTTCTGTCATCACACGGACGCGTACGCATGAGCGGCGATCGATGTACCGGTACCGGCAGTTTTTTTGCCAATATTAGGACCGAAATTACGACCGGCCTACGGCTACACGCGTAGAAACAATTCATTTGGAATCGCGCGGCCGATAACGTTCGAGAGTTTAGCGAACTCGCGATCCGAAGAGGTCTATGTCGTAATTTCAAGGGTGTTCTTACATGTGATAACGGCAGCGAGTAGTCGCACGGCCGCGTACGGAGGAACGCAACCGTGCCAAACTGGTTGCAAGATGTATTGTGCGAACGTTAGGGCTGTGATCGCGTTTCCAGTTGGGACCAGCACGAACAATGCCACGTAGAGGTAGAGGAACGCCGGTAGGGGTCCAAAAGCGTCGTTGATGTAAGCGTAGTCGCCTCCGGACTTCGGGATCATGGTACCTGTATTGAAAAAAAATTCAAGTATTTTTATTTCGACCGAGCAACGTTGTCGATACGAGGCTGGTAAGAAAGAAGGCGATCGTCCATCGTTTTTATCGAGATCGTTCGCCGTGACATTCGTAAAAAAATAGCGAATTTCGCGCTAGCGTCGTTTGCCAGCTCCGCCTTACCTTAACGCGCAACACCGCCATTCCTACCTCCTCGTTCAACCACCGACTTTCTTCCCAAAGATCGGTACGCTCGATATCTCGAAAGCTAATCGACATCGATCCTACCCTACGAAAGGTCAACGAATTCGCCTTCGGAAGCGCCATCGAACGACATTATCAAACACCGGTTGCAAGCCGCAGAGATCTCGTGCGCTTATACCGTATTGTATTTATCTATGCACGCTACGACTCTGATAACTTTGATAACGAGCGTGCACGACGTCGCGGCTGGCAAGCGACTAGAATACGCGTAACGCGTAAAAATACGATATATCGAGTACTTCGAATGGAATACGGGTTGCAATTTTGGTAAATAACGTTGACCTCGACGCACGACCTCGGACATAAGCTTCGCGTTCCAACGAAAGATTTCGGTGTTCACCGGCGAGGTTCGAGTACTATGGAGTTCGATCGTACTGTAATTGAGACGAATCGCGTCAAATCGAGACTAACAAGGTGCAAAGCGTTCGAGCGATCGCAAACAGTGGCGGAGAGCGGTTAGAGAGATCGTAAGCGTTCGATAGCGGATAATCGCGTTTAACGCGTCGAAACTCGTGGGCGATCGAACGAGTCGCAAGTACCCATCGCGTTATTCGCGAGATACGTAGAGACGTTCGCCGCTCCTTACGTTCCAAGATTTAAACGCGATAGAGAACGATTTAAACGTCGGTGAGACGTTTAGATCCGAAACTTTGAAACTACGTCCTATTAATACCGGTTTAACTATCCACGTGTCGCTTGCAACAACGTAAAACTAAATCTCTCTTTGCACGACTAGATGTACGGTAATTGGATCGAGTTTTTTATCGATGCCGATTTTGTTTAAACGTTCCAAACACTCTCAACGAGCGCAATATCCAACGTCATCGAAATAAATCTCTGTTCAAATAAATAATCGGTCAAATAAAATTTCTCTTATTTTAGTCGATATAGATAGGAGGAGTTGAAAATACGCAAACTTTCGTCCGTGGTACGCGGAATTTCTACTCGAAAATTCTCACGCGTAAATCTAAGTAGCACGTTCCATCGCGTAATTTTTATTTCGATTTTGGCGTCCTTGATCTTCGTCTCGCTGGATCGAAAAGACGGACCATCGAGGCGACCGATCCTTTCGATCGAACGTATCGAATCCGACCAATTATAGGTGGATGAATATCGTTTTCGAAGAAAGCTGTAAACGTTGAAAATTTGATGGAAAATTCGGCCGTTTCGTCTGCAACGACGCGATAACACGCTGTATCTACGATAGGAAGAAGAGTTTCGAAGAGACTCGATGAAATCGGCTGAATCGCTCGCATCGGTAATTCGATTAAGTATCGTTGACCCTTTTCTCGGAGTCACGGATCGGGTTACGTTGGTCGCGTGTCACGACCACATTTTAATTACATCGTTTAAGAACAAGAAACGAATTACGCGTTCTCCAACGCGAAGAAAACTCTGCCCCTCTCTCGCGTTATACTTTGGATATTATTCTATGTATCTTTACACACCGTATCCATTCCGCGCAATTTTATCTAAAAGATGGATTTTACGAATCGGTAGGTTGTCGGATTTTACATCCATCGTGTGTCTATCTTTTCGTTTGATTTTACGATAAAAAATGTGAGTCGCTGTATCGATATAGTACACGCGGTACCATAACGGTAACGCGAACGATTATCGATAGAAAAGTCTGGCGTACTTTTGGATAATTTTATCAAAATCGATCCGCTTTTTATAGATGCGGTCGCATCCGCGCGCAGATAAATAAAATGTTGGTTAATCCTTCGTATTCGAGTACGACGTTCGTCCGATCGAACGTTAACGTATTGCCAGAACCATTCGTTGCCAAGGAAACGTCGTACATTTTCGACGCGAGATCGCGACAATATTCAAACGTTTTCGCAGTATCTACGAACGTAACGTGACCACCGTGCCAGATTATTTTCGCTATGTTCGTTTCGGTTATACGCGTATTTGCACGTATTCTGCTATAGCGAATACTCCTTTTGCGAACGTTTGTACGCGTCTCGTGGACGCGGGCTGCGAACAGAGTGGCCCAATTTACGGCAGGGCACAGAGGCTCCGAACGAAGGCAAACGACGAATCGTCTTCTCGACTCGGCAAGACGAAATTATCACTAGCGATAAGACCAAGTTCGATACGTACTCTTAAATCCGAATCCAACTCCAAGGCTCGTCTCGCCGAGTTTCAATACTACTCGTTAAACGGAGGAGCTTGTTACAAATTTACCAAGAAGGTCGTTCGAATTTTAATCTTTCGTCGATAAAGTTACTTTTCGTATCGTAAATGTTACTTTTGATCGTTGCTTCCCCTCTGATTCGTATACGCGTACGTATGTATATGTATGTACGATTAGTAGCGGTATAGTTCGTTTCCGTGACATTTTGTATCATTCGAACAACGTAGAAATATCGTGGTCCAAGAATTTTCATCGCTTCAACGATAGGACGTTGTCCTTTTGTCATTTAAATACAATAAATCTCCGTTTCAGCGGTGCCGAAATACCGTCATTTCAAAATTCGTTTCGTCTTATCTACTTTGTAAAAAGACGTTACTCTTAGTTACGCGTCAACGCTGGAAGCATCGACGAAAAATTAAAAAGTAAAATGTAAAATGTAAAACGATCGATGCTACATGGAATTGTAAAGTATTTACCGACGAATCTCTAGCTTCTTGGAAATTCGTCTAGATTTGAAAAAAATAATTCGTACGATCTGTTAACCTTTGCTTGCGAGTCGTCGAGAGCATCGTTTTCCGACCATCGTGCAACACGTGTAGTCGAGCGTCGTTACCAGTTTCCAAGCGTCCTATCAATTGCGGTCGTTCTAATTGTGCTTTTAGTTCGTCGTTCTAGAGTCTGCACTGCGAAGCGTCTCAACGCTGAAAGTGTATTAGATGAATAGAAACGTCTATTTCCAAGTTAAGAAAACGGAAAAGAAAGGAAAGTAGGACTCGCTGCCTTATCGCGGGCCTGGTAAATCGTAAATTTAAATTACTTGCTAAAACACGCGAGGGAAACGCGTGTTTTGCCATTTAAAAATTACTGTATTCGGATATCGCCGTATACGAGTTGTCGAAAAGTCGCATCGACCGACTTGGTAAATTGGAACGTTTACGTTGAAAGTTACCTCGACGGTTGACGGTCGCGTCCGATAACACAGAGATACGTACAAAGAGCGAGAGCGAGAGAGCGCGCGAGCATAGTCGTACGTCTTCTGCTTCTATCCTTGTCTAATCAGGCGTATACATCGCCGCTGTTCGTTGATCGGTGTTTCGTACGCTCGCGTATTTACCGTAGGATCGTACGCGCGTTATTAGACAAAGACCCAAGAGGTATCTATGCGGCGCTCGCTTTCTATCCCTACGTCGCTTTTTCCACTCGCTCGCGCACTCTGTCTTCGCGTTTCTATGCTCGATAGCTGCACCTCCACGTCGTCCTTGTCACGTTCTTGGCACGCGAGTGCTTTATCGACGTCTACCGACTTTTGTCGCCCGACTACGTGCATTCTACACCGCGGACAATCAGTTTACTTTTCAAGATGTCGCAAAAGGAAAACGCCGATACGGTGAAAGCTAATCGGAGCTTAATTCGTGGTCTACGCTCGTACAAAAATAGCTTTCCTAATCGCGTTTGTCCGCCTCGTTCGGCGTGTACAAGACCGATAAAAGCGAGTTTCTTCAAAACGGATTTTTTCAAACGAAACCTTTCCGCTTACTCGCATCTGCCTGTCGACGTTTACGAAACATCGCGAATCCTCGAAAGGCTTTTCTCTGGTAATCGTTTTGCCCGAAGGAACCGTTGGAACGTTTACCGTCGAGTACCTCTACGGGTATTTCTTTCAACGAGGGCCATATTATTACTCCACACCTTTGTTAGACCCGTTGACCGCGACTACGTTCGGCGACTGATCGTCGCCTCGCGCCCAAGCTCGTTGTCGCAAATCTCAAATAAATACAATTGGGTAGAGAATGACGGCAAATTGTTTGCAGCTGTAGACTTTAATTACAATTTTATGGATTTTCCCAAAGTTCCAGAGGGGAGACTCCGGTGTCCTTTCATCTCCGACGTATGTGTGTGCGTGTGAGTGTGTTATAACTGCAGGCACATGGACGAGTTCCAACGAGCTGATCACACAGTCGTTTCGATTCGAAGGAAACGCCAATTTCGATTTTCAAACCGTAAAACTGTTTTATAACGATGAGACGCTCGAATCATCGAATCTGTTGAAAAATTTACGGAAGACGGCGAGACCGAACAAGACTAGAGAGGGAAGGATTCGCGGAGGATTCGAGGAGAACGAGGATGTAGAAGGCGATAGAACACCTGGCTGAGGGCTGCAGACGCCGGAGTGCGAGGACGAGCATGGAGGTCTTTCTGGACGACGCAGGTACTGGCCTAGAGCAAATGAAAAGAATTTCGAGGAACAAGGAAGAAAGAAGGGTAGGCGCAGAGGCGAAGGGCCGACGAGAGGAGGAAGGAGGACACCGGCAGAGGTTCGGGGGACAGGAGGAGAGAACGGCACCAAAGAGAGGGGTAATAACAGCAGAATAAAGTAGGTTTAGCCGTAATTGGAAGGAAAAACAGCTACCACAATCTTATCTGGAGTAAACAAGAATTATGTACGTACGAAATATTAATCTAATGCATATTCGTTATAAAAATATTGTTCTTTTTGTTTGACATTACCATGCGTTTATTCGAGCAACGCAAGAACATTCGCATCTTCTTCCGTAAAATAAGAATACAATTGATTTAGAAAATAAAACGATTATTTCGGTTTTCCATCTTTACAATGTCGGATTGTTTCTTTACGTTTAAAGATGAATTCGAAAGACGAAGCGTTACATGAAAAACATATCCGATTTTCTTTACATTTCTTCTTAGCTATACCGTGGCTTATCCCACCTTCCCCTACGTACTTTCGTACGACTTCCAGAATTTGATACCGAGAACGAAACGTGTAGAGAAAACGCGTAGAAAATAAAACATTATTTTTCTACTTCGCTTTTTCCATGTGATACCGAGAACAATTACGTTAAAAGCTTTCGACTTTGATTTTTCTCATCGCCGTTACATCGAACCCTATGACTTTCAAAACGTTACGATTATTATGCTACTTACGCGTAGACAATTGCGTCTGATACCTTTATAAATAAACGATGAAAACAAAAAGAAACTAAAACTATGCGAATAATGCGGTCTTCGCTAACTTGTGTTACAACGTCGTCGTGCAACTATTTCGCAAATGTACTGCGTGTATAATTCAAGTATATACGCGTGATAATCAGGGGAGAGCCGTGCAATACCGATCAAAGTTAGTTCTGGCTCCTTTCTTCCACAAAGATTAGCTCCTTTATTCGAATAAACGAATGACAGATTTCTACAGCCGATATTTTCTTTCTCACGTAAGCAAATGAATGTTTTCTATTAACTACATTATATCTAGCCTATTAAGCGTAATTAGTCCCAATGGTAACGACCATGATTAACAATAAATCAACGACGAAAGTAAAAAATTGATCGTAAACGAATAAAAATTTCGATTCTTAAATCGATTTATTTTTAAATTATGCTTATAAAGTAAAGAACAAATTGATAAGCAAAAAGAGTCTCATCGCGTCTGGACCGTTAGTTGCTGAGATAACGCTCAGTTTGTATGCGCAGGATCAATTCTTTGTGCGGTAAATGACGCTACTCTCCGGTCGAGACAGCGCGCCCCAACCGCGCTCGGGCCACTAGCTCGCCGGCATACTTCGACTTTATTAATCTATTATTGGCTCGTTTCTTGTTCAATTTATACAGAAAACGACACAAACAAACACATTTAAAATCGTAGCAATCGAATTATGGCTAATAACGAAAATAATTTAGAGTTCTATTTGCTGTAAATCGAGCCACCAATCAAGTACCCTTTTCGTAATCGATCGGCTTATATGAAAAATATAAATAACATAAGAACGAAAATAATTTGATCGCTTCGTGCTTAAATTTTTAAATCGATTTGAAACCTTAAAAATAGACCGCAAGTGTCTTAGAGCAAGTGTTACTTTCTAAGCCAATTGACTGGGGCAAAAGGTGATGCAAGAGTCGAAAGGTCTGTCCGTAGACGTGTATACTGTCGCGAATAATAAAATCGAAACGTGTAGTAATTAATAAAAAAATGATACGCTATTTCTTTCGTACAATATTCTGAAACAATAGCTACATCTCTATTATATGTTATTTTTCCGTCAAATTGCATATAAATACAATGCATTTTACATTTAATATTTATATCACATTCTATGTTACGCTGATGTATATAATGTATAAAATACTAATAATACTATATTACCACGATATATACGTGGTCTATTTTAATATTTTAAATTCCTCTTCTAAAAAAGCATATGCATATGTACCTTCGTTAAAAAAGATAAGAAACGAAAATTAACCATACGTGTACCTTTTTTCACCATGCCACCGCTGATTAGCCGTGATTTACGAATAACCCTACATAGATCATACAGACGCAACGTGGACGATCGCGTCAGAATTTTAAATTAAATGTAGCAAATATTTCTCGTCGGTAACATCTGGACTGATACATATTTAGTACTCACCGAGTTCCGCGTAACATAGTGCACCGATCAGAGACAAAACACCGGAAAAGATCCAAACTATCAAAGCCTGTCCAACGCTGCCGCTATTTTCCAGCACACCCTTCGGCGATACGAAGATTCCGGCGCCAACGATAATGCCGACGATAATCGCCACACCGTCCAGCAAACCGAGTTCTTTTTTCAATTTCACCGCATCGTTTTCATGGTTGATGACTTTCGTGATCGCCAAAACTTGCTTCTCCATCGGCGCGATTTTGTCCGGCATCGTGTGCACCGCTTTCAAAATTACTGTTCGCGAGATACTCGTCCGTCGATAGCCGAAAAATTACTGAACGGTACGAGCATACCGAGAGACGGCACACGCCTGATGCACGTGTGAAAACGACAAAGAAGAGCGAAGAAATATACGTGCACAGAGCAAAGACACCGGCTCTCTCTCGCCGCGTGGCGTCGTTCACTCAACGGACACACGTGCGCGACTGCAGTCCTTTCTACGGTAGCAACGCTGTCGCCGCCTGCCGGCGATCGTCATTTCCACGATTAATACGCGAGTAACGCGAGTAACGATGGGACCGATGCAAACAAGATGCAATACGCGTTTCTCATATTCTAACAATTCGATTCGAACATGTGTATGGAAAATCCATGCAAAGTCGCAGACGACAGTTATCGTAACACTTACGATTCAAGCTAAGAAAGTTGTAGCATAACGATCGATATGTTAGTTTGAATGATTTTCATCGTGAATAAACATTATAAATGATTACGATCTGTTTGGTTACCAGTGGTAACCATTCAACCATTATCCATGACGGATATGTATTCTTTTTCAGTTACCTACGATCATTACCGACCACGGAACAGTTTACTGGTTACGAACAGGATAAAATTAATTTTTTTAATATCGAATTACCCTTTAATTAGTTATCGTACTCTACAACTAAAAGAGGGAAGAAACGGTGTAAACTTTTCCAGCTATTAGAAATCGAAAGGTCGAAAGACAATTTTCGAGAGTCATGGACGATGGTTACTAGTAACCAGAGAATGTCAGTATCGCGAATAATGGTTGTTCGTAATTTTTTATATGCCGATTTTACCCGGTATGATTGTGCCCCAAGATGTACGAACATAACCTTTTGCTTACGGTCAAGAAAGTTAAAAAACCGAGAAGCTAAAAAGTTAAGCTCTTTTGTCCAAAAATTCCGCAGTTTCGATGATGAAATACTCACGTTGCGATCGTGTTCAGCATTTAGCACGGCTTACAGTTAGGTTATTTAGAAAAGCATAAATAAAGTAAATTATCGTTTTGCCAAGTAACAAAGATTTGTATTAGAATACTGAATACATTACCAAAAGCCATTACACAAATCGAAGTTACAAAAAGAATTTGGTAATGTTAGAAAGATAGTTTATTATAGCGTTGTGAAGCATTTCAGTTTCTTTAAATTTGATAAAATTGCGGGGCCTAAATGGAACAAAAGATAGTAACGAAGAAACTATTGAATAACTTCTGAAGTTTTTTTTTTACAATTAAAATGCCTATTCAGTAGTGTAAATTGACTAGAATCCAATAATGTAAATCGATTAAGAAGAAATTACAAATAAAATATGTGTGGCGTTATCGCGACTTTGGTCCTTAATGGATTAATAGAGCTATTAAATCGATATTGACATTTTCGTATAAGTATCGAAGACGTATCGATTCTTCTTGATGGCTGCGTCTTTGATACAATTCGATACAAGATCGAAACTTGTAAAATGGCCCACCCAGCGATAAATAGATTGCATATATCTATGTAATTATAGGAGATTTTAAAGTGTAAAAATGTCCAGAAGAATATGCATGTAACTAGAATAATCGTGCAAAATTTGAATTTGATAAATATCGATGAGGTATCAGTCCCAACGTTATTCGTAAGTTTTATTTTCACATACCGTTCTTTTTCATTAAAATCACGATCAGCTGACGTTTATTTTACAGAAGCGCGGGAGCATTCGCTCAACGTACATATATATATATATATAGATATATAGATATGTATGTGTATATGTATGTATGTATGCAGCGTTCTCCCCCCCCCCCCCCCGTATATTTCTCACTCTCTCTCTCTCTCTCTCTTTGTCTCTCTTTTAACCACACTTGTTATACATGAATAGCGATACTCCAATCTTTTGTTTTCGAAATCTGCTCTATAATCTTGTTATAATTTTTAGCTATTACTATTGGAGTTATAAAGTTGAATAGTTGGATAATATAAATATTACTATCTATAGATTTTACTACTGGTATTATAATTTTTAGCTGTATTATTATTAATATTACAAATGTTACTATTTGTAGATATATTACTATTTGCGTTATAATTTTGCTGTAATTTATAGTGGACTTTTCGTAGGCATTATCATTAAATTGGGTAGTTTATGCGATAGAAAATAATTTAGTAATTGAGAATTGATTAGCGTTATAAGTAAGCTGCGAAAAATATAACTATGAAATTGAAACTTGCATAAAAAGTTGTTTATCTATTAAATATCATAAAGGATACAGTACTTTGGATATTTTATACATTTCTGCATATTATGTGCATTCAAATCAAATCGCATCTAATCCAATTGTATCCAATCTATCAAGTACGCAATCTGTACTAACACGTAAAAATATCACCGTTACATTCACATATTGTCATTATATGTCACACTTATATATCGCATTTTATCGACCGACGTTCCACAAAGTTGGCACTTCGTTTTGGCTACATTTGAAACCGCGACAAAGCACATGAATTTCATTTGACACAACCGCACGGTGCGTTAATGCCACCCATACTGTATGCTAATGTAGATATCGTGTCGAAACCCTCGGACGAGACATTGCATTAGCGTCGGCTCTACGTCGAAAGTTAGATGTAAATATACAAATACACGTTATTTCAACGTAAATAAACCTTCGGACGAATATAAATGACGTACATAATAATTATTCCGAGATATCGTTATCAGAGAAAAAAGAAGTTGGATACATAATTCATATTGGTAATATCGTGGAAATTTACAATAATTTGTGTACACATACACACGCACGCACACACTCACACGCGCCATACACACACACACACACACACACACATATACTTTTTTAAATATCTTTAAAATTACATATTCTTTTTTACGGGTTATAAATATCTTATTTAGATCGGATCGATTTTATTAGAATTTGAGATCGAATGATTAGTTCGGTTTGTCTGATGTTTGTAATGGTACACTTTATTGGGAACAAATTTTGTAGGCTACACCAGTGCCCACGTCCGTTGCGGCGCGGCGGTACTGTGTACTTCCTCTCATTTTTCTCTGCCTTAACGAAATATGAAATTCATATTTCGAATCGTTATTATTTGCTTTTGCTCTGGAATTAAACGGTCAATTTTTTCCAGAAACTTGATTCTTAATTAAAAATTTTGAAACGTTTAGGAATACTGAAATTGGCAATCTTTGTTTATCTTAAAGTTAAGTTTGTATTATATCGTAGTATTTTAGATACTGCTCCTTGTATAATTTCAAGATAGACTTTGAAATACCTCGTCATATTATAAATATTACTTTAGGATGCTGTGATATTGTATGCGATACTTGCGATCCTTCTTTTACGATTAATTACTTTGAGAATACATCATCGATCTATCGTCGACATCTATAACAACAAAATATGTATGTAAAAGATATTAGTCGAAATTGAAAATACGTATATCTTTATCCAGTTATACTAAAAACGTTAAAATACATAAGTCACAAAAGATATAAAAAGATGTTTATCTATATAAATACCGTTAATGTAATACATACGAATATTCGTAGAATTTAATACATTCTCCTATATAGGGATATAATATATATATATATATATATATATATATATATATATATATATATATATATTGTATATTTTTTATTTTACAAAGGAGATATAAGGCAGAAAGTTTATAAATATGAACATATAATATATGCATGTGGACATGCAGATAATGATAATACTAGCTCGAATTACTACTGCGTATTGAGAGACGTTATCTCTTGTGTCAATGCTGGTAGAGTGTACATCAGCTGAATTAAATTACAAACGGCAAAACATAGTATGAGATACAATCAGAGCAGCAAACTAAAATTATATCGGCAATTTGAATTTGATAATATTGTAACATAATATATTATATATTATCATAATTCGATAATCACATAAATTTTTTAATTAATACTATATTATAAATTAATATATAAAAGTTTTAGATACATTATGTGCTATTCGTAATATAGTGCTTTCGGTATGGTAGGTATTTCTACGCTAGCGTTGACGGACGTCCCTTGGCAGACGAATATAAATTTTACACGATTTATAACCCATTAGTTTTTCTCTTTTAATGTGTAGGTTAAGCTATATCATAGGAATGTGATCGCCACTAGGGGACCGCCTATGGCAGAATTTACTCCACAATTATTTAATATTCATAAGGTACGTCTAATAAAAGTTTTTTGCAAATATCTCGGACGTTAAAGCCGAACGGCGGTAACATGTACGTTAATAAGTTTCTCAGAATGCTCATCTTGACAGGATACATCATTTCTGATTAACCTAGAGATTAGATTTGCATTAGGTCAGGTTAGAGTTTTTTCTGGGTGATTGTGCAGCGGAGGGAGGGATTCACACTACTTTATCAAAATATAAGATGATTTCACCACAAACTTTTCTTGATAACAACTTTCTGATTACTTTTTAAACGGCGACCTTCGACTGAAACTTTCACGATACTGCTACTCGGGACGATAATCTTGACAACATATTAAGAAATTATCGAAATCAGAGATGCCTCTCTTTTTCTGAATATTTACCCAAAGCTTTTAGCGAAATATTAATATCGTGTTATTGACTGATGCACTAATTATTTGACTATCCAGGATGAAAAACAAATTGATATTGCCAGTGTATGTATATATTGTTACATTTAAATAAATTGTAAATAAGTCAAGTAAATTCATTGAAAATGATATTATTAATTTGCGTACATCCAAAACTTGTACGAATTCATTTTCGATATGACGTGAAATATGTGTATACGACATAAGATGAAAATATGGAATACGGTAAAGTATAGCGCATTTTAAAAATTGTATAATTTATTTTGCCAAATTGTACACAATTGTATTCATGTGTTTGAAATATTCCCGAATTTGAAATCTTTTCGATCGATTTTTTTTTCTTTCGTTGAATCATTGATTTTTAACGATGTCTATTTTATTCATCTATTTTCATTAATTCAGATTAAATTTATAGAAATATAATAAACAATTTCCATGTGCATTGCACAACATTAAAGTTTAATTTTTTAGCAGCGTGTGTGTATATTAATAATAATGTATATGTGTTTTTATAATTTTACTTATTCGTATGTATATGTATGCTATGTTTTCGAAGCAATTGGAATGCATTTGACTCCGTTGGTATTTGGAAAAGCATCGTTGCGCGCTCTATACATTATTTTATAACAGTCTGCAGCTCAGTTGATAACGAATAAACGTCAAACATTTAACCTGAAGCGGACCCAGCGGTTCGTTAATAAATAACGTTTTTTAATCTACAGTAGTACTTTAAAAAATGAACAACATCGAAATCGAAGACTTTTATCATCATGATTTTACGACAGCTTCTGAATGGGAAATGTTTATCGCGAGATTGGAAGAAATTATGCACGAATGGAAATTACCAAATACAAAAATTGGTCCTTGTTTAAAATCTGGAAACTTTGTCAACTGTGCATGGGAAGAAAATTTCGAAAAGCTTCATTTTGCTGGTTTGTTCATATATAAAATTACTTTATCAAGATTAAAATAAGTAATATTCAATGTACGTATACTTTCTTTTTGTTTAACCGTTGCAACCAGATGTTTTTACGTTATTACAGATGCGGAATTTACATTGAAGCACTACAAGTTAAAATTAGACGATGAAAATACAGATAATCTTTTGGAGGAAAGCGAAGAAGAAAAAGTACAATGTCACAAGGATGCGTTAAATGCATCGAATGATTTTGCTAGAATCGATGGGAATCACTTGGAAATAGCTTGCTATTATGGTATTAGAGAATTTCTTGTTTTACAGTCCACTAAAAGAGATTCTGTGATGGATGAGACCAAGATTAGGATTTTACTTAGTTCTCTAGCAATTGCAGCGACCAATGCTAATTGGTAATTAGAAAAGCTGTTTTCTTGGGATTATGTGACGCGTGTATTTCAAGAGTGACATAATTCAAAATAATTCAATTCCGCGTTACAACGTGACGCACGTCACAAAATGATCAAAGCGGGATCTTACGAAAGCTAAAGATAGAAAATTACAAAAATAACGTACCGTCATTGTTCCTTAGAGTCTGTTCTTTTTTGCCAATGTTATGATATGTTCAATCAATAACTGCTTTATACGCTTCCAAATAGTTTCTCGCTTTTCTTGAAAAACTTATTTGAGCCGTGTCACTTTTGTAATACAGGTATACTCTGTTTAACATGGTAGTTAGGTTCCCAAAAAAATGCCATGTCATGCGTAACCTTGTTATACGAAACAAAGAATTAATGCAGAAATGGTGGTTAGGTTCCAATAGTTGACAAAAGTATATATATTTTTACTATAAGTTTACTACAACAATCAATAATTAATTTAAAGTATCGTATGTTAATTTTATTTACGTTAGTTTAATTTTCGAACCATGTTAGACTGAAACCGTGTTGTAAGAATATCATGCCATGCCAGGGATATCTGTACACATTTGCAATATATTAACACATTATAATGAAAAACAAGAATTGCCATTGTATATGGATTGGTCGTTGTGTACAGAAACCAAAAATTATCTGTTGTAACTTGTCTGTGGATTTTTATATAAATTCGTATTTCGATGAATACAAGAAAGGAGGTGGGACCTAGATAGGTATTTACTGCATCTTCTGAATATTGTAACGAATGTAATCAGACGAAAGTAAGTAGGCAAAAATTGGATGCCGTCGAAGGAACGTCGAAGGAAACATGGTTTGATTTTGTTAATTTTCTTAGCAGATGGATGTCGCACGGAGGTCAACTACATTTCCATAAATGTAATCATATATTTGCTAATGGATTAGTTGATACATTTTGTTATTCTATGCAAAAAGAAGTATAAAGTTATTTATGCCAGGAAACTATTAGTCTAGGGGATGTTCATTATTTTCATTATCCTATTTTTCATTCTACAAATTTTTCAGTAAAACCATGCATGAAACAGTATGGTCAAATCCATTTCAAATTCTCTGTCATTTTATAAAAAGAAACGCGCCCAATGTCATTCAATAGATGAAATTAGAAATTATTGAAATGTTTCTTGAATTAATGATTTTTTGTTATAAATAGCGTAATATTTTTCGTATGGAATAATAAGTCGCACCAACTAATCCATTGTGAAACTAATAATATCGAATCATATTGTCTTCAATGTCATGTCGAATCCATTTATCACGATCGCGACATGCACTTTTTATTCGTTCTGTACATTTCGAATTACAAAGAGTAGCTTTGATCTTTTTTTCCCCAATTCTGCTTATGTGTCGCTATTTAAATAAAATGTTTTTAAGTTTAACGATATACTTATTTTTAGTGATATACCTACGTTAGTACAAGTCCAGGAACCATGGCAGAAAATGTATCTTGGAACTAGCATTGGGAAAGGAATTTGCACTCACTTCGATATGGTACACTTGAAAAAAGTTCCTTCGCACTGCAAATACCTAACTGGTACGAATACAGTTCTTAAAACAAAAGTATAAAAGTAATTGTATCAGTTATGCAATTGTGCAATTGGAACTATATTTATCTTTAGTATACCTATGGGTAATAGCTTTTTTGTACATGTTATTTTCAGGCCTACTTGCGTTATTTAAACAGAAAGTTGGAGAAGGTTGCGGAACAAGGCTCGACCCAGTGATGATATCTGTAAGGTTTTCGTATTTATTGAAAGACTGGACCAATAGTACGTGGACTCAAGAACCGCCAGATTTTGATTTCATGCAAGGTGAAACATTGGGTGTAGCTGAACTTGGAAAACTTCCATTTGGAGCAACGTATGATCCGATTGCGTAAGATTTTTATGTTATATACAGAAAAGTAACTAAGATAATTAACTTTACGAGATGAAGAATTTGTTTGGTCGAATCGTTGCAGAGAACTTCATTTGTACACTACGTGGCCTGAAATGTCGGAGAACGTCGTAGTTGATAGCGAAGGTTTTACAGATTTAGAACCACAGTCTGCCCCTGAATGGTCTGTGCAAGTAAAGATGGATTCTTCACCAGCCTGTTTACTCGGAGAATACCTAACTGATTTTTTATATCAATGTAATAATCAAAAAACTATAGTGGAGTTGCTGGGAGATGCTGTAACTTATTCTCAACAAGAAGATCAAGCATTGAGTTCAGTTTTTAACATATTAACGGAATCTAAGATACCAACAATTTCAACGGTAGTTAGTAAAGCAACCACGAAGAAGAATAAAAACGTAGAAGGGCCAATACCGGAAGAAATATTATTGTCAATACTCTATTTTCTTTTCCCTGACGCGGAAGAAAACACTGTAAGTAATTTTTTTTTTTAATACGATAATACGATAAGATAACCGATCAGATTTTTCCGGTGCTAAAGCATTTTTTAAATTGACTATTTACAATCAAATATTTACAATCAAATCAGTCGGTACAATAAAGTTGTAGATTCAGTTTTATAATTCTTAGAAAAGATCGACTTGTTTGAAAAATTGTAACGTTTGTAACGTTTGATTACAATCTGTTAAGTTATCTTTTAGCCTTTCTTTATCTCATTTACTCTTAACGTAGTATATAATACCGATATTAATGTAATATAATCATTTCCTTCACTTCATGAAATCTTACAAAGATACGTTACTTTACTTCGCGTTAGGCGATCATGAGCGAACCTCGCTGAAGTTTTGTGATCGTTAACCCTAAAACTGTCGCGTTTTGATTATTTGTTGTAAAAGCAGGTATAGTTGCCGTAAAGTAATAGAATGAATTAATATTATAGAAAACTCCGTACAGTGACTTAACCACGTGTAACATAGACGAAGATCAGTGGAAAGGTGTAAAAACATGTGCAATGGACAGCTTAGTGTGGCGTCTCGCAATCGTTGCAGCACATTGTACGCATTATCTCGGTGGAGCGACAGCCTTGGCACAATTATGGTACGAGTTTGTACAAGAAATCAGATTTCGATGGGAAAGGAGCATTCTTATATCTGGGTAAGTACCGCACGTTTTATCGATCAAAATTGCACCGTAAAAAATAAAATGCGTGGATCGTTATCGTAAAGGGAAATTGTGAACTGGCAGTTTTATGCAGTGTGATAAAATGGAGAAATGAGAAATTATATCGCCGTTTCCGTTAATCTATTAATATTTAGAATTTATTAGTACGCATTAATTTTACAAAATATATCAGAGTAATACACATAATTGTATCGTATGTGTATTCAGTTTCGATTTTATTCTAATACTGAAATATAAAATTATCGGTACGTAGAAATATACAAAATTGCTCTATATTTATCAATAGCGAAATCTCTTATTATCAGAACATATCATATGTTAAGAAATACTTTAATATCAGTACATTTCTTATAAACATGCGTCAACAAGCAGAAGACATTAAACATAATACAGAATTTGACAGACGTTGATTTATAATACAGTCTTTGGATAAAAACACATCCACCACGTACGCGATAAACTTGACTTATTCATCACTTAGTGCTATGTTTTTTTTTTCTTGTTGTTGTTGAGAGATCGTGTGCTAAAACCGTTTGAAATCGAACGTTTTGCTCGAGCACACATAGCACGTATATATATTTTTAACTGTGCACCTTCAAGCAATTTCTTAACATCAACTTTCTTAAAGCTACACGTTTGTAACGTATCCTCCATGTTACTATGTTAATACATCTATTACACAGTAATTTTTGTAATAACATAGGTCTCAGGTCTTTAATTTAACATTGATACTATGTCAACGCTATTCTATCTATAAATCTCTGAACCTTTTGAAACGTCACGTTATATATTACAACTACGTGAGTGAGAGCAGTTCAAGCGGTCTGAAGAAAAAGAATGTCACTGAACACGTTTGAGCAAAACCGCGCACATACAATGTGTGGAATCAGAGAGGCATAAGACCAGTCCTCGTAGTTGGATTACGTGCCATGTATATGTCCATATCATGATCGGTCCAATTGTTCTCTTCGTAATTATTAAGGGTGTGCGTTGAATCGGCTATGCTGTATCTGCTACCTGGTCTTGGTGGGTTTTGCTCCAGTGTTCGATTACACGATCTTGGCCTTTGCCTTCTAGACGAAGAATGCGGTGGCACGTGACTGGGTGAGAAGTTCGTTCGCGATATTCTGTCAGAAGCTGCGGCCAAAGATTGTCGAGATTGTCTCAATTCTGGACAAAACGAAATATTACATTAAGAAGCGGCAGATGCGTCTATTTGTTTTACGTATCGGATAAGTTGGTCAGGAAAATCTCACCTGATCTTGTGTTAGCGAGATTGGAAGTCAAAGTGTTGTTTGCAAAGTATCTCGTCGATGTGTTAGAGAAACTGTGCTGAGATTGTCCATCGACTACGGAACGAGTCGATACTTTTCCGCTGTAATGTCCTGTCTGTGATCTGACATCGTCGATGCAAGAAGCTCTAGTTATCGAACCTAGAAACAGACTGTTCTAAAATATATATATGTATAAATTTTTATAACAAATTGAATATCTTTCTTCTACAATGGTATTCTATATTATATATATCTGTAGTATTCCAGTATTCTATATACAAGTTCGTTTAATATTTATACTCTTGAAACTTTCTTCTTTCTCTTTTTCTGTTTTCTTATACCTTGTCGATCAACGGGGAATATCCTTGGCCTTGGTATGCTTCTGTTACTGTATGCAGATACTTGATCCCATTCTTTTTGAGCATTATAAGCACTGAGTGTCGCCATTGATGACAACGGCCCACCAGGGCTGGGTGTCGGACCAACGTTGGAACAACAATTCACAGGTAAACCAGTAATGGGTCCTCCCATTTTTGTCTGATCAATACTGTGAAGAGTATGAAGTTTTCTGGCCCTTCGCCGATTCGCAACAATAAATATTATCACTGCTACCACTATAGTGGCGCATATGGCTGCACTCGCAGCGATAGTAATTTTATCCATGTTGGACGTAGGCGAGTTTTCCGTTCTTACCTCCTTGCATTGATTGTAGGGCACGTTTGCAGGAGTGATGTTTGTTTCTTCCAACGATACTACGCACACTACGATACATTCCTGCGAGATAAAACGTATATAGAAAACTATAATTTATTATTACAAATACACAAGGAGGAAACGGGTTTTTCAAAATGCGTAAATTATTAAAATGTTTACTTATGATTTTTCGATAATTGCGCAGCTTGCAAACGTTGTTTCAACGTTTTGTCCTTAACGAGTTGTCCTTGACGAATTCATAGTCGATTAACATTCCTAGTAATAAACTTTCGCACTCTTGTACGCATATGTATCGTGCTTGATACGTTTAGATAGGACAAGACGTTTAGTCGACTATGCATTTATAACGCTTTCGGAGAAGTGGTTTTATCGATTTATCGAGATGATTGAAAAGTGGAAGCAACGTTTGCGGCAACCTCTTTAAATTACAGGAATAAATGCTGTAAGCTAGCGAAAATAATTTTACCTGCGAAGGAACGTTCTTGATTTTGAATTCACGTTCACTGGCCTCCAAAGGCGGTGCCTGCTTGAAACTACTGTCGCCAAACAATCTATAAATTACTTTGAAACCTAAAATATTCGTCGCTTCCGTGTCCCAGTATATAATCACTGCGTTATCTTGTCTGAGTACGTCCTTGACGATAATATCTTTGTCGGTGAATTTTGATTTATAAAGTGGCGAACCAAGTACCAAGGGTGGTCTTGGTTGATGTTGCTGCAATTGATCCTGAATTTGTTTCGGCGGGGTTGGTGTGGTCCTCATTATCACCACGTTTCCTGTTCGCGCAACGGTTGGCCTGTTGGTGACGGTTCTTGGTGTAGTGGAAAATGGTGTCTCGGTTTTTTGGAATTCCGTTGTGGAAGATACAAGCGCTGTCGTTGATACGGTCGTAGTTGTTGCAGTAGTAGTAGGTAGGTTAATCGACGGTCGAGTGGTTGGATTGTAACCGTTGGCTACTATAGCGGATCCTGTAGGTTCTCTCGTGTCCACGCTTTCTACCGTTCCGATTCCGATTATCTCTGGAGTTCTTTCGCAGGTCATTTCTGTGAATAATAATAATAATAATAATTGGATAGAGTATACGGAGGACGTCTCGGCTAAAACTAAAACCGACCTGGTCTAAAACTACGAGCTGGTCACCGTGGAAAAAAAATTCTAATCTATAAGAAAACAAACGAGACACGATATAGCGATATATCGTTATATATCGGTAGGTAAAATAATAACAGATAATAAGATGAAGATACAAACATTTCTTACAATCGGAATACCGTTATGGTTAGCATATTTTTGAAGCGTATTTTTTCATACAAATTGCATGATTTCGTATGTCTGGTTTTTCACGTTATTCGTCGTGGCTTTAAAAGGCGATTCTACGCGTTCGGATCGGCGGAGATCCGTTAAAAAGGCGAACCACAAAATTGACCTCGAGCATGATTTTCTCTGTTTCATCGTACAGTGCCGATCGCGAAGAAGAAGAGTGCGAAATATGGAGTTACGCGAATCGCGAGTCGATCATTCTCTTGGGAGAATCGTTAAAGTCCCATTAGCGCTTATACACGGCACACGTATATCGGATCCAGACGCAGGGAAAATAGCGTCTATCGTTGCACGTGGATGTGCACCGATCCGAGGGAGTAGAATCACCTGCCGTCACGCGTTCCATTCGCAAAAGTAAAGGCAAAGAGTATATTTTGCTCGTCACGTTGGAAACTTTTGACGGATCGCTTTATCTCGAATTACAGTATCGGTTCCTTTAACCCTTTGCACTTTCGTGTCGGGTATGACTCGACGGCAGTTTTTATCTCAGGAGCTGCTTCGTCGAGTCCGACGTTCTTTCAGTGCCACCTTTTTTTTGTGAAACGTGCGAAAGAAAAGCAAGATCGCATCCTGGAAATTGTTTCAAGGTATATCATACGCTTGAAAATGACAAGACACAACAATAGCGCGAGTAAAACCGATATTTAAGCGAATTTGTTTCTTCGTCTATTTATTTGAATCGTCTTATTTTTTAGTCGAGGTAAATTTCAAATAAAACGCTCGAAAGCGTTGGGAGCTGTTGGTAACGAAATTCGAAATAAAATTCGCAGTGCAAAGGGTTAACGGCGGATATACGGCATTTTACGGCATTACACGACATAACACATCTGCTACCACTAACGTGCTACCACTAACGTTCTACCACTAACGTTCTACCACTAACGTGCTACCACTAACGTTCTAACGTTAACGATCGTTAACCGTTAATTAATCGTATATCACCTGCTGTGTCGATGTTGTAAAAGCTTTTATCTTGCAAGTTTTGCGGACTTCCGCAGAATTGCGGCTTGCGTTCCCGACTAGTGACTTGCAAGTCTCTGGTTTTTATCCAGTCGACGATCCACCGTAATCTGCAATCACAGACCAGAAATCGGCCTCCTAAACTCAGACCTCGAAGCGTTCCGTTTAGTCGAGCTAGAGCTTCCTCCGGAACGGTTGACAAAGGATTTCCATCGATCGCTAGCAAAGTTATCGACGGATTCTTTTGAAACGCGTTTATCGGCAACTCCGTTATCAGATTGAATCCTATATCCAGCACCTGGATCAGGACAGAGATTGGAAAATCGTAAGAAATTCGAATTATTCTATCTACTTTACGTTATCATTTTGTTATTTGTTAGGTTTCAAGCGTATAGACGGAGAAAACTCGGTTGTACTCGTAGAGAGAAGAGGGAGTTTGTAGTTTGCGGAGAACTATAGAAAAATCGATTTATTCCATCGACGTTGTCATTGACGATGAACTATCAAACGTCCGAGTTTCGCTTTACGCTTTCTTATTTCGCTCTTCGTTACGTTTGAATCGTAAACAATCGAGTTAAACAAGCGATTGCCGTCCGCGTGATACGAAGCTATCGGCGAATTGAAATTTCGCAAATCTCATCTCGGTCGACGTTCGTCGGGACTACTGTCCGACGGGACTACAAACCCGAAAATATCGTCGAAACTCACCCTTAGGTCTTGAACGCTGTTGATGGCAGCCGTGGGAAAGTCGGGAATAAGATTGTTCAACAAGCTCAACGAGCTCAAAGTATGCTTGATACCATAAAACGTATCGGATCCGATATTTTGTATCAAGTTCCTCTCGAGATTCAGACCGGTCAACGAATCCAATCCCTCGAAAGCTTTGGTACCGGCGGAGCCGGGCAACTCTCTGATACTGTTCTGCGACAAGTCGAGAAACGCCAGTGTCCTTAAACCTCTAAGCGCTTCGGGAACCTTCTTCTGCCTGGTTCCCTTCAAATTCAAATTTTTCAACGACCTCTCCAATCCTCGAAACGATCCAGGCGCCAAAGTAACTTCGTTGTCGGAAAGTTTCAACGTAACTAACTTTAATCCCGCGAAGGTGTCGTCGTTCACCCTCGTAATTTTGTTCATCGAAAGATCCAGTACCGTGAGATTCTTTAGAGTTTTCAGCGTCTCGCTGGGAATCTCGGTCAATTCGTTGTCTTTCAGATTGATGCTTTTCAAACAGCTTTCCTGGCCCCTAAACGCGTGCGCCTCGATACCTTTGATTTGGCAGCCAGATAATTGCATGTTGTTGATTTTCACGGATGAGAACGAATCGTTCCTCAAGATTCCTATGGTGCTGTTGTTGACGTAGAATAGGTCTATGGTGGTTTTGGAAACGTGACGCCGCATAGCGGATAGAAGTTGCTCGTAATCGACGATGTCACATTGTACCGAAAGTTCCCTGGCCAGGTTGTAGTCGCAGATGCAGGAACTCTCGAGATCGACTACGTGTTGCGCCCATGGACAGCTGGAGGTTGCTGCCACGATTGCGATTATGCTTTCGAGTAGCAGCAACACCGTTCGACGTATATCTGAAAATATTGCCATCTCGTCAGACCCGATTTTTCTTTCTTTTTCTCCGACAAATATACCAACTTTGTTCCGAAAGATGCATTAACGACAACAGAGAGGCGTACTGAACAAATTTGAATCTTTTTAGCGGAATACGCGTAATCCTTAACGAACGAACCTTAATCTCTCTATCGCAATTTTCCATCTCCAAATCCTATAAGCTCGAACTACGATTCGCCAAATTCGATGCGACTAGTCGACGTTCGGTAGTAACTGGCAGTCGGTCGAATATATTCGCGCGTCTTCCATATATCGCAATTTCTAACGGTTGCCTAAAACGATTACTCGTTTTTCCTTTCGAGGGGGTAAATTCGGCCGAGAAAGTGGTACGCGTAGCGATAGGCTGGAGAAACGATCTTCGAGTAGTTTGGGAAACGAAGAAACGTCACCGAGATCGAATACGTGGATTTCCGTGCAATAACCAAATCGCGTGTCGACGATCAAGAAACGTTTGTTTGGTCGTTTATAATGGTTAAACGTCGGCCTTTTTTGCTGGCATTTGTTCGAAACTTTGACGATCGTTATCTCGTATTCTTTTTTTAATTTTTCGTAAAAATTTGACAAACGGCTGTTACTTTTTGTCCCTGATAGTAACGCGACTAAGCGGTACGAAGGAGAAGCGGAATTTGTGGCAAGTTACGAAGACGATGTCATATTGGGTTCTTATCGTTGGAAAGTCGGACGAGTAGCGTTCGAAGCCCGCGAAGCGAACTGGGATATCGAACTCGATCGAATACACGATCCCGTGGCTACCAGCGAGCAAGGTGCGTGCGCAATTTCGAAACTCGCGCCGCGCAATTCCTCGTATTCCCGCGATTACGTCGAGTGGTGTGGCAGTGCGCGAGCTCGCCAACTTTGGAACGGGTCGCTACGTCCACTCGAAATACAGCGATCGAAACAACGTGGAAAAAGTAGAACAAAGTTTGCGTACACTTGTAAGTTTAAAAGTAGAACCGGGCTGATTTGGACAGCGGCGAATAATCGAAAATTTATCGAGTACGCGTATATTTTTCGGCGCAGTAAAGGTAAAAAACTCTTGTTCCACGTTTTCCACGTACTTTGGCGTATAGGATACGGTCGGCCGCCGAGATCGCTCGTTCGTAACCGATCCGATACTTTGAAATTCGATTCTACGGAGAAGGAAGCGCGCTACGAAAACATTTAATTATCCTGCCACGCGGAATCGTCCACTCGCCGTCCGTACCACGATCGCCGAGACGCGCAGCATAGAGCTAGTCGACGGTACAAGGTGGTCGTTTCGTTCGATTTTTCGTCGATCGTACGTTCTCGCTCGACCGAATATGGGTCTGTAGACGCGGAAAGGACGAACGGCCGATATATACGTGGAACGTAGGACTGGGATACAACGGTTATCGAGAACCATAACGCACGAGCGGACCAAAGTTGCGCAGTCTAAACGAACCGCGACGAACCAGGGTCCATAGACCGAACCCGTTACGAGTCAATGGCCGGAGTAAACGTACGTCCTCGCGCCGATATGGGTTCTATCGATGCCAGTCGACCAACGGTGTACGAATTCCTACCGAGATCGTCGGCCTACCGCTCTTCTTTCTATTCGAATTTTCCTACGTTTGGACAGAGCGTACGAGTATTCTCGCGGCAACGTCGACGATATTTTCAACGATTCTGCGAACGTATACGAAAGTTAGCGCGTGCGTTTGGCACGGTTCGCGAAAGTGTTTGCATCTGGTAGGATCGTGTTCGTCGGTTATCGTGCTCGAGGTACAGTCGCTAACCAGAAACGTTTTCATCGTTTAGTCGCGTTAATATCGTAACCAAAGTCGGTGAAACTTTCGAGCGTTTCGCTTCTAACCGATTCGAAGTTTTCCGTAAACGCGGAAAAAGTTGCGAGAAAACTTGCTGCGCGTTTCTTTCGCAACTTGTCTCCCCTAGCACGTATATATTTAACAGCGAGGAGAATAGCCATAGTTGCTTGGAACGTTCTATAAGATCAAGGTTGCGATCGGTACAATTGTTCGGACATTCTTTCCAGAGATATTGGAAAGTGCAGAGTGGCTGATAGAAAGGGAATCGTTGCACGACGGAACCTTTAGCTTAAACTCGAACTTTATTTCCCTCGGTCTACGATCCGATAAGATCGACGAGTAAGTCGTTCGTCGAACGGACCTAATGGCAACGATACGAAGTATTTTCGAAAAATTGTAAAAATCGTGGCAACGAATCGTTGGTTGGTCGCTTAACGAGAGAATTCACTCGTGGATTTACCGCTTACTTTTAAGCTATATCTATCCGGCATCTATTACGATATATCGTCGTATCATTACGAACTATAGGAAAATCGCGAAGGTAGCATAATCGACATTTTTCCGACTTCTTCGAAAGGATGAAAAAGGATGAAAAAAGTTATTACCCCGTTTCTTTCGTCGTTTATGCCCGTTTTAAATCGGCGCCGAAATTGCGTTAAAAAGATAAATAGAGCATCGACGTTGATACAACGAGGGTAGATAGTTCGATCCGAGAGAGTCGATTTCTTTATGGAAATGAAATTTTCTATAATTTAGAAATGGAAATTAATCGGAATTATAGTAATAAATTGTAAGACGAATCCGAATCGTTTCTCAATTAAAATAATAAGATAGATGTTAATCGCACGGTAAAAGGAGAATCGTAATCACCTGCTCAACTGGGTTGTCGCATTTTTCTACGCCTCGATGATTCCGTATCTACCGCTGACAACTAAATTTTACCTATACTTTCCTCCGTTTAATTTATACGTTTCGAGGATATTCGTAAAATGGAACGTGACGTTACTGTAATATGCGCGGTTTGGTTTCACAAAGGCCGGATAGTCGATTTCTCGATTAAAACAAATTACGAAAGACGATTTAAGTTACCTGGATAACTCGTCGATCGAGTTCAATTTTAATAACGCGTACGCGTACGCGCACGTGGGAATCTTTCTTTCCGTATAAAGTCTAGGACGTGGATCTTCGATTAGACGAGTTTTATTCAAATAGGAACTGAAGAACGGTATAAAATCCTCGAGAAGCAAAATTATTTCCAGCGAAAAAATTTTAATGGATTTTCAAATCCATTAAGAGACGAAACCTTTGTTCGATTTCGATCGTTTGCCGCTGTTTGTTACTGTTACGCGTCTCCTTTCTTCTACGTCTATGCGATATCGCAAACAGTTACGCGCGATATTAGAAACATTGGTGGTACGTTGGTACGTAAGGACAAACAGCGCGTATTTATGGAAATATTGAGCGGTGCGTTGGGTAAAATTTTGTTTGAAAAATAGGTAAATACGCGGGGTAGAGTCGTCGTTCTGAAAACTCGCATAGTCTAGCGGTAGGTAGCCTAAAGCTTAACGAGACTAATAAGCGGCGGCGTAATGTAGAGTTAAAAGATGCCGGAAGTTGTTCGGTAGGCAAGATGGTCGAATTTCTAGAGCGGAGTCAACGGTTCGAGTCTTATTACGGGTTCAGGGAAACGGAATAAGAACAGATCGGAATACCTAATTAATTAACGTGCTCGTCACGGCGTTGCATCTCGGAATACTTGTTAATGGGAGCACAGGAGCGCGTACCACTCGCTATACCATATTATACCATTATCGCGATCGTCTATCGCTCGGCCAATTTCCCTTGGTAATTAATAACAGCCGTTGTCACGAACGATTCGTTGAGACGATTCGCTAAATCCGTCTACATCGGTGTTGCAGCGGTAATCGCACTCGAGCGCACATCCGTCGATCGAATTATCGGCGATAAACCAACTATCGGCGTGGAACTAACGCGATCGAAGGAAAATATTTTCTTTGGTCGGAGAGATTCGGTAGGCGTCGAGTCTCGACTACGAGGCTGTTGTTATTCCGCGTTATTCGAGTAACGCGTGTTTGGCTATAGGCTTGTTACACCGAGAGCAGATTCTCTTCGTTTGCCACAGGGTGGTGGTCGATTTTTCCCGCACGCAGAAACGTTCGAAGCGAGAACAATTTCGAGAGCAAGCGTGGTTACGTTACAAAAATTCGTCGAATCTGGGTTTATCGATGGTCGAGCAGAAATTTGCTCGTTCGAATAAAGTAACCTCTCGCGTCAGATCTCGTTCGTTACCTGATCCTGTTGTTTCAACAGGATCGCACGAACGAGAAATTATTCGAAAATGTTATTTTCTTTCGAAGGAAACATGGCCAAGCCTGGTTAACTGCGACGGTGTCTTTGGACCGTAAATGGCCACGACAGGTGGTGGAATCAGATTTGGATCAGGTTGCGTAATTTAAAGAAATACTTTTACCGATTACTCGCGAATACTTGCGAAAACTGTTACGACCGTCGATAGCAACGACTCGACGATACCGATCGGCGCTTAAAAGTCCAACGTACGATCAAGGGTTGTCGAGCGAAAGAAAAACGTTGCCGTGGATTCGACCAGTTACTCGATTCTTAGGAGCGTGCAAATCGTATACGACCGACGCGATAATAATTTCCATCCTTTGAAAATCCATTCGACGAGGTATCAAATTTTACCGGTAAAGCGTGATATTTCGATATTGATATCGCGCTGCCCGACGCGCATAATACGTCTAGTTATCAGACTGTGACAGAACCTAACTCGGAATAGTTATTACGATAGTTGCTGCCTTGACAGAGAAACCTCGCTGCTATTATCGTGGGATGGTATTTATATTTTTCAGAAAAATATCGACCTTTTCCAACGTCACGCGCGATTTAGAATTGGCGCGTACACGTATACTTGTTAAATTCGATTCGATTTGCTCGTTACTACGAGGTAGATGGCAGAATAGACGATAGGATACACCTTGAAATACGTTATCGAGGTCAAGATTTCGAACAACCTTTTTCCACGCATACGATCGTCGCTCGGCTGTGCAAAGTATCGCGAAAACAGCGAGAGAAGAAGTCGAGCGAAAAAGTTAGGATCGTCGATTCATCGATGACGATCGTTTTTAATAATAAACGAAGAAGAGACGTATCGGTGGATGGTAGCTTGGGCCGGATCGACGCGTTCTGCTCGATAACAAGGTCGAAGGCGACAGCGTCTCTAACAAAAAGAAAAGTATATATCGTCTCGAAGCAGGGGAAATAAAAATAAAAAATTGTCCAAAGAAACGAGAAAACGAATCGGAGAATTCCGCGAGTATTCGATGTCCGTGCACGCGACAGGATATAGGGAAAAAACGTCAGGCAAATCGAGGCAGTTGGGCGATTTTGTTCTCTCTAAACATCGAAAGCAACGATCGGGTGAAAGTTATTCTTTGTCGCGTGGTATTTGCGAATACGCGCGCGTCCGAGATCATTTGGTAGGACGAGCGCTGGCATTCCAGCGACGTACTTGACCGGCTCGCCTTTCGTCTCCAACGATCCAACAACGAACAAATTATCGTCCGACGATAAAATTCTGCGTGTTCTCGATACGCCCGTCGGCGGCTCGGTCCGAAGCCGCGACAACTTTCCGAAAGCCATGGGAAATTTTATAAATAAATTCTTGTTTCCGACTTCGACGCCTATCTCGACCGTTTCCAAGTACGCGGAACGAACGATAACTTTTGTATTTCCTTACGAACGAACGTCATCGGCGTCGTTGGTCATCATCGGCAGGCGACGATTCGTGACGGGATTCGTGAAATTTTTAGCTGGATCGTGCAAAAGTACCGAATTCTTGCAGCTCTCTGGGTAGATTTTCCGACCTCGACGAGATCGGAGAACCACCACGGAGAGTTCGAGGTTTTCGCGCGGAAATTGCCCGCGATTTACGGTTACGCGTTTACGCTGCGTGCAAAATGCCTCGTTGTTTCATTCATCCGGCGATACATGGAGAAATATAGGAGACACGCGTTTAGTCGGCGCGTAGTTGCCTACGGAATTCGCGCCTTTCACTTTCGTTCTCTTTCGGTGTTCCGTTTTGCTCCTACGAGCGAAATATATCCACCAGCGCGTTATTAACGAAGATTTATGCAAGATAGAGCGCGCTTTGGAACGTCGATACGACGTTGCTGTTAACCGCCGGTTCACCCAGTGTCGATGTTGGTCACGCGTAAATAGCCTTTTCTCACGGTATCGTTTTACGTTTTTTCAAACACCGCTCTCCTCGTTCGTTTAATCTCGTTCCTACGGATTCCAGCTAGGGCCAACTCGTCGTTAAGTTCGCGAGTCGTAAAGCAATTTACGCTTGATACGCGAAAAGGTGGCAGGCCGCGACTTTTCATAAAAACGCGTTTTATCAGGCTGCTCGATTAGTTTCCCGTTGCGATACGAAGCGGAAGCTGGATACAGTGACTCGCCAAAGTATTCGAATATATACGGTAGAAAATTAGTATCTACCGGTTACCTAGTATTGTACCGGTTATACGAAACAGTTTGATATTTCGCTTTGATATAGAATTGCGTCGAATATCTTGCAACTTGTAGCGTCATCGCACTTCCCTTGTAATTTCCGTTGTAACGTCGATGGTTCTAAAGTCGTTTCAAATACGCTGGAATCTGTAGGAAACGAAATAGGAAAATGATCGACGACTGACCAACCAATGGTCGATGCCAAATTTAACGATACCGATGCAATTAACGCGATTAAATTTTACGATCCGCGAAACTATATTATATAATACCAAATATAAATACCAAATAAAATCTTAATCCAACGAAATTTGCCTTGAAACCACCAAAGAAAAAGGTACGAACGTAACGGAGAAGAGGAACGATATTAGGAGGTGGATATCGTCGGATTTTATACGGCGAACCGTGCGTACCAAGTACTTTTGTTGGCGAATCGCCGGACTTTCCATATTCGTGTAACGGTTCGTGCTACCAGTTGGAACAGTATGCGAAACAAACCATGCGAGTACTGTTAACCGCTCCATCTCGCGAGCAAACGCGTTACGGCAAGAGTTTTCTCGGGTGTGACAGAGACCTCGGTATTGTTCGGTATCAATGCCAGCTCGATCCCCGATGCTATCGTCTCTCGGAACGTTGCTCTCTTCCTTAGATCTTCGTACGCCTGTCGAATTTTGCGTATCCGACCGACCGGCGTAGCCCAACGAGCTAAAAACGCGCTTTCTCGCCAAATTTCTATTCGTGTTCGTTCGTACCGACAAATCGGCGCGAGTATCGTCGAGTACGTATTCGCGGAAGGAATTAAGAGAATCGAAGCCTGCCGTTTTTGCCATTTCACCTAGATTTTATCGAACGTGTTATTTTTCTAACGCCGTATCTTCCCATCTTTTTACCGTTTTTCTCGACGAAGGTGAAAGTAAACAAAATTAATTACGTATAAAATTGGTAACATTTGGAAACGTAACGCGCGCGAGCCTAGAAACGGGCGAATCGGCGCGCAAGTGGAATTCGATTGGCGCGATACAAGGTTCGTTTCGTAATTGGAAATTGCATAGTGGAAACTGTCGAACGACGAGAAAAGACGCGTTTCCCTCTGACGCCGCCGCTCGTGTACGAACCGGACAGCAGGATATTACCGGTAACGCAACGCGCTATTCCCGCGATTGCCGTTCCATTGGTTCCGCTTGTCTCCGAACGATCGAGCATCGTCGTTCGTTCGAGAAATGAAGCGCGAGACGCGCGTCCAGTTTCTCAACGAGTGCAAATATCGTGATATAATATAATCGCGGTGGAATCGAAAGCGGTCGACTCGGTGTTACTCCGCGACGCGACGGTGACATTGGTTACGCTGTCACGGCGTAACGCGACGACATTAACCCTTCGACGCTCGACGTGGCGCCGCGTATACGCGTGTTCTTAGCGTGTATTGCGCTACCTTTATAACGATATATATATTCGTAATAATAATAATAATAATAATAGTAATAACGATATCGTCGTAGTACGTATACGCGAGTAGGTGTAAAAACCAAAATAACGTATACGTTAGGATAAAAGTCTCGTCGAACCAAGGATCGATCGCTGGATGAGAGAATTTCGCGAAATTCGGTTTACAAGACTTGGAAACAAATAACGACGCGATAAACTCGATCGACGAGTTATCCTGGCCGCTGAAAATCGCGACATACGCGATTCCGTGCGATCTATGACGAACCGAAGCGATTAACAAATACGCGAAACGCGCGCGCGTTGCTCGAAAATGTAAGATAAAAGACGACGCGTCGTGTCTGCGAGCCGATAGAAATATTTATTTACCTTTGGTTTCTCGCTCTGTCGAAATATGCATTTACGCGAACATCGGTGATTCGGCAATTACCGATCTGTTCGAACGACGGTAAAATTACTTTCGCCATCGTTTATCGATCTACTGGCAGATCAATTATCGAACAACTGTACCGATAAAATTACTACCGATAATTCGATAAACGATAGTTTGGTAAAACTCGATTATCGACAAACCTAAGAAAGATACGAAAGATCGGGTCGGAGACGAGTTAGAAAATCTTCTACGCCGCGGAAAGAAGAATCCGTCGTGAGTTACGTTGGAGGAACGCAATGTCGGTTTGTTTGATTGCGCGTCGTGAGAATACCGCGTACAATGGACGACCGAACGTGAAACGCGCATAGGGAAAAAACGGAGGCACAATAACTAGGAAACGTAGGATCGTCATCGTGCTAATTACCGGATTCAAAAAACCGTCGCAGCCAGTAGAGCAATCGCTTTTGTAACTGTGAATCTTTCTCCCGAGTCGTTCACCCGCTGTCGCGTCTCCGTCGCCGCGTTTCTCCGCCACCGAGTATCGTCGAATCAATGGCATTACGTATCGAACGTATACGTACGCAGTGAGTCGTAAAAGTTCACCTACAGCCCCCAAATACGAGATATCGTGTTCCTAAGATAAACGCGATAGCTCCGGAAAGAACTGTTTCCCTTTTTTCTTCTCTTTCTTCTCTTTCTTTTCTTTTTCTTTTTCTTCTTTTTTCTTTCTTTTATGGAATCGAAGTTCATCCCCTTTGAATGTAAGAACCTCGCGGAATCGGAGAAACGTAATTTTCATCGTAACGAAAGGAGAACGTAATTGCGAGGGAAGATCGTGTTAGCAAGCGTCTTGAAAAAAAAAAAAAAATGGTCCGTCGTGTAAAAAGAATTCAACGCGCCGTAGCTTGTGAAACTTGAGAATTTCGGTGGAATCGTAAAACCGTAATTAATATTACGCGAAAGTATCAATTAACGTATTTAATTCTGGCAAAACTACAATAGTACTTTCACCTTTCTTTGTACTTTCTTCCTTTGAACAGGAAATCGAACGATGCTTATCACCGATAATTAGCACAATCGGCAAAGATTTCGCAAAGTTTTAAGAACGCGGTTACGCGATATTTATTTTATTTAGCGATATTTACGCAAATCGATACGTAGCTTTCGCCTAGTTACGTTTAAACGAAATATTTGGGAAAAATAGATTATACCGCGACGATTTCTTAAATCTTAGTTGGAAAAACGATAATTTTACTTAAGAGAGCTACTTGATGTCGCGTTAATATCAATCGCTGCGTATCGCAGCGTATTTCCAGCGATTGCCAAACTTTCGTGAAAATTCTAACGCTTAGCCGGTCTCGCTTTAAAAAGAGACTGGCAAGAGGCGATCGCGTTAAGAAATTTTGAAACAAAGAAAAGAAGAATGCAAATTCTGGAGATTATCGGGTTTCTCGAGCGCAATCGCCGCGAGACGTACAAATCCAAAGACTGGAAAAGTCAAAGTATTTTAAAACCGTTAAATTCGTTGTAACGAGCGTTTACTAGACCGGAACAAATCAAAGTTTATTATACTTCGTATCGATCGATTAACCTGATATAAGCGTGGAAATATATTAAAAACGATTAAGATCCGAAAGCACGCTAAATTATTTTCCTTTCCAATTTAACCATCGACTGATCTCGAAGAAACGCGTATTTTCTCCGAATCGAAGATATTTTCTGGACAAGTAGAATTACAGAGACGTACGTGTCCGATTCAAGTTCGTTCGTTAGCTTCGCGTGATCTACGTAACGAAATAGCGACGCGTCAAAGAATGGTAAATGGGCGAATTTTTATCGACCCGATGGTCGTCGATAATCGCGACGGACGCGAAATCCATTCGCAATTACGCCAGCAGTCCGATGACGGAAGTTAAGAAGCGGTTGCGGAAATGAGAGCTGCGACGTTCGCGCCAAACTCAGTTTCCCTCGACCTTCCTGGGATGTGGGTTAACGCGTACTACTAACTTTTAACTCTGACGATTCGTCGACGATTTTATCGGACACTGCCGTCCTCCTTTCGATCGTTCCCAACACCGTTTTTACTTTTCGTTTAACTTTTTTCCGAAATTAGTTTCTAACGTCGAAGGTGCTTTCGTTTCGTTTCGTTTCTGTTCTCCCAACTTTTAAACCTGTCGATTCTTCCAACGATTGTTATCGCGTATTTCCGTAGCAAAGAATCGTATTGGCCTCGGTGGATCTTGGAGCGAGAAAAAAGTCGACGAGAAATTTTGTAACGCGTACGATCGCGCGGTATCGATCGGCAACGTATTCCGATAGACTGGGAACGTCTCCGGTCGTAAGACGCAAGAACGGAAAAACCATCTCGACGAATCGATCGATCGATAGCGACGAAACGGTCGGCTATTCTGGTTTATTCACCCGTTTCAGGGTTTCACGGCGTAAAAGAGAAATCCCTCGTTTATTAACATTCACTTCTGCGGTTGATTTTCCCAAGTATGCGAAAAACTCGACCACGGAACGATCGTGCGGAGTAGAGCGTAGACCGGCGGCCTTTCTCCGAACGCAACACGATGCAGTTACGAGTAACCGCGAATGGAATTGCTTTCAACCGAGTATATACGATATACGTATAGAATCCGCGTGCACTATGCTCGTCGATCGTGTATTTCCTCGCGAAGCGTTTCCGACGAGTCGGACGAGATAGAGGGGGGAAGTTGGAAGGAATAAACGGTCTATGCGGAGTGACCGGCGAAAATACGCACGTCGTACGTTACATCGTATAAAACGTTTGCGAATTTCGTTAGCACCGTTACGAGACGCGATTGCCGCGATCGTATCGACAGAAATTGGACGCAATCTGAAAATACGCAGGGTGAAGGTTACTTTTAAGCAATTTTGCGACGAGCGGAGGATGGACGACGAAAGTAAATATCAGTTACGATTAAAATTTATCTCGCTAAGCTTATCTTAGTAAGAAAACGTCGATGTCGTGCATTTTCTCGATAGATCTTTAGAGATAATTGCGTATTACCGCGTAATGATAAAATTTCTTTTCCCGCGTTAAAGCTATCGAGGTAGAAGTCTCGACGACCAACGTAATGCGTTTGAGTTACGCTTAATTAAATAACGTAACGTTCGAAAAACGTTATCGAGATCTAAAGCAACGACGATCGATACATATTCGTGTGGTGATAATTTGTCATTGCTATCGAATGCTATCGTTGCTAATGAAATTACTAATAGCAATTTTATTAGTTTTGAAAAGGCCAATAGCACTTTTTTTTCTCGATATTTATACTTCGCATACAACCGTTCTAAAAGCCATTTATACTTTCTGTCTCGAAATCCAAAGTATCGCGGCGCTTCTTTCGCCCGTCAAGTCCCGTTCGAGGTTTGAGTATCAAACGCTTTTTATTCGTGTATAAGGATTACACACGATTATCGGAGACGTAGGAAGTGCAAGTAACGAAATAGAAGAATCGAAGCAAGAGAAGAATACGGTTGGATGGTCATGGCGAGCAAGCAACTGGGCAAGCGAGCCAGTACCGCCACGCTTGTTGGTCTTTGCACGAGCAAATCGTAGAAATTTCTTCGTAATAGTTGCCAGATAGGACGGAATTATCATAGTCTCCATAATCATTTTTAACGTAAAACTATGTGGAACAGGACGTAACATTTTTCAAGGTTTCTTCTTTTCTAAGACGATCGTTCACGGATCGAGGCAGTAACCTCTGTTCCATTTCTTCTTGACTTCTTTTCCTTTAATTTTATTTTATTCGATACGCGCTCTTTTAATTATCGACGCCAATCGATCGATATATATGATATAATAATTTTCGATAACGTAAATGGAATGGATGCTATTTTCCATGTAATTTTAACATTCGTTCGAATCTCTACAGAGATAGAGAGAGCTCTGTTTTTATACAACATCCAAAGTAATTGATTGAATTCCGCTAAACAAAAAAAATAAAGTTTTTCTTTACGGAAAGATCCCGTTATTCTTGACGATGTCGCGAATGTAATTTAAAAAATGGAAGCTAGTAGAGAACGTTAGCGTATTATGCGCATTTTCGCACCGCCGAATGACACCGCTTGAATCGTAAAAGGCGGCTCTGTTATAAAGAGCTCGGTAACAAAGTTTTCACGGGTGAAGCAGCTATTCTGAAATCGATGAGATCCAAGATGTCTATCTTTTAAGCCCATCCTGGCTACGTTGTTACGTACACTAAGTACGTTTCAGCTGAAAAGTATACGGACAGTCGCTTATTTTTCGTATAACGTACCTAAACGGTGCTCGATAAACTTGATAAATTACTCTTTACGTCGTAGCTATCGTACGCTAACGTTACACGGCCAATAACGCTTTGTAACGCGAAACAAGTACCCTAACTATCGCGAATTATCGGTTTATGTCTATCGAATCAAATTTCACACCTTGCCGACCAGATTTCGACCAGATTTATATGCTCGATTTGAACCAAAATTAAAATCAAAATCAAAACAGATTTATTTAGCGATATATCACCGGTTGCAAAGTCAATAACAAATTTTTCAAAGAGTAATAATTTTAATTGCCTGATTATTAGATACGTAGAACGTCGCATCTTTCTCTCGTCCGTAGTTAGATAAATATTGTAACAAGTACGCGTGCTGCTACTGAAAAATTGGACGATTCTTCGTGATAAAAGAAAAATTTGTCAAGCAAATCGTTAAACAACGTGTATAGCGGAGTTGAAACGTAAGGCTGAGCTGCGGCTACGCATATACAACGTAAGAAAGCATTAGAACGTAAACCTTGAGGACATATTTCAAAATCAGCAAAACCGACGTGAGAAGGTGAAAACGTGAGAACGTAAGATCCAGCCTATTCTACCTGATCGAGGAATATTTTTTCGAACGTTGGAAAATTATCGCGTCGATTGGAAATTTCGTACGGATCAAAGTGGACGTCGTTGGTGTAACAGGCGAGAAACACACTGTATATATTGGCCTCGTGTAGTACATGGTTCAAGGTCGGCCAGTACACGCCGAAGACGATACCCATGAGGTGTGTGCGTAGGTGCATTCACCCTTTGAAACTTGTTGCTATAACTATACTCGTTCAAGCTGTAGGGACAAACTAGCGAAGAGCTGTGTCTACTATGCAACGCCATCGACAAAAATCTCACGAAGGAAACTTTTGTTGGATAGACACGTGCCCGGCCAATTTTCATCTTATCTTTTCTTATATCTAAATAACGAACACAATGAGAATGACGACGACGACGGCGATGATGATCGCTTGCTCATAGTGGGAACGGTATACCCACGTTTATAGGAAACGGGCTTCGATTCGATTGTGCGTGATTTTTGTGTTTGTTCTTTAATTCAACGTTTAAAACTTCTTCCGCTCCATTTTTTACCCTTTTCATTTTCTCGTGTATACAACAAATACGCAAGATCGAATTGCCGTTATCTAAAGAATAAAATATATTCAAGCGAGATTTAAATTCAACGTCAATTTCTTTTCATCTAACAATTATAAATAATTTACGATGTTCTGAATTATTGTTACGTGCGATATAAAATTTAAACGACGCTTACGAATATGTCGTGAAACTCGTATTAAATTTCCTTTTTCAATTTCTACGATAATCAGCAATAATTTACAATAATCGATCATTTCTGCTGTACAAAATAGAATTTGCATACGTTGCGTGCATAGAATTTGAACGAGCTTGAATTTAATTAATAAGGCATGAATTTAATCAATATTTATCCGATTTATTTCTTTGCTTCTACTTTTCTTTTTAACTTATATGATAGATTTTTGAAAGATCGGATAATAGTTATTACACGAGTAAACGATTTAGTGAAATGTATTAATTCAGCTGTAAGCTGTTGGTAAAAAAGACGAGAGAACGATTTTGGACGAAGATGGTATGTACCGTTAAGTATTTTGAAATCGTCGGAACCAACATACCTCTATACCGTATACGATTATAATTGAGCGCAAGAGTTAAATTCTGTGGAAAACGTCATTGCAATATTAATATCACTAGAGGTTTATTAATAATTATAAAAACTACTTTCAAATAGAGATACAAAAGTATAGGTTATCCAGAATCCCTCAAAACGGAAACCAGATGAATATTTCACATTTCAAGGGCAAAATGTCTTTGAAAAATTCATATTCGATTCACTTTTCTATACAGTCGACGCTCGAAAATAGATAATAATATGTTGATGACTAATAAGTAGGTTTTTTCATACACCGTGACAAAGAGCTTAAAATTAATTAAAAATTTAGCAACATCGCGAGTACGCGAATTTGAAAACTAAACGTAACCAAAACTAGGGAATAATTTATAAATATCCAAAACGCTCCTAACAAAGTTCCTATGAAAAGAAACAGGAAAAGAAACAACACCAAATCGATTCAAATTTCTTTCGCGTCAGAGACACTCGTATCATTACCAAAAATTAAGGAGAAAACAATCGTAACGATTACGAAAAATTTGAAGAATGGAAACGATAAATTGAAAGGAAGAAAACTAACGAAAAATAAATAAGAACGTTCTTTTATACGGCAATATGCACATGTTTATGTACATGTTTTACATATGTGTATATCTAAGAAAATAAAATTGCTATTTCATAATTATCCAATATATGTACATATTTACACGTGGTACCCATAATTCAAAGAAAAAGAAACCAATACAAAAAAAAAAAAAGAATCCAGATAGGATTTACTTACTCATATTTGTCAGCATTAGTTTATAGCCAGTTTTGGCCCATGACGTGTTCCGGCGAAGCCGAAATTCGTAGCCAGTTGTTAAAGAAATCGCGTAAAGGGACGCAACACGTAGAAACAAAAATCTGTTTTGTACGTGTTACAAGATAGAAGCCATCGAAGCGCTTCCTTGACGGCACCTGTTGTTCCTTGTTCTCGAAACGAGATAAACGAACCTTTAAAACTCCTAGTGATATACTTCCAGTTACCTCTACTAGCGCGCGTGTGTTACGCGTGTATAGTTCGCGACGTAAATCACCTACTAATCGAATAATTCTTGTTCGAGTGTATAGATCGATAGGAACGCGCGTAACTCACGAACAACGACGCGTTCGATACTGGAGAACCGTTAAGTTCGGCTCGGTAGCATCGGCATCACGGTCTTCCACTAGACTGCAAGAATTTGCCGCTCTTCGACCCCCTCTAGAAGCACGTCTCTCTCCCGTAGCAGTGCAGGTCGAGGTAGGGCAGGATAGAGTGCACGGGTCTTGGAAAAACGAATTTTCGATCGATCCTTCGACCGTCAACTACCGAAACACTGTCCTGATTTTTCGCGCGATCGTTCGATTGGTCGTAGGCGCGCTTTCAGAGTGATATATGGCACGCTCGGTATGGCCAACCTAAAATATTTCGTGGGCACTAGGCATCACCGTATGTCAAGTAAAGGACTATTTAACGTTTCTATTCGGGACGGCTCAACGAATGCCTGCTAATATATAACCAGTATCGAAGAATCGTTACAACGAGGATACGTAAAACGTTAATATTGGATATAGTACGTTATAGTACTTGGTCCAAAATATTGAAAGTATTCGAAGTTAAATATTGAAAACTAAAATAAGATTATGAAAACCTTCTCTGGATACGCTATATGCGTTGTACGAAACATTTTGAAATTCCAGTAGCACTCTGGCTATGCTGCGAAACTTTGAAACAAATCCGAAATTATATATAGAAATTACAAGATATTCGGTACAAGTACGATATCTATGTATTTCACAGTGATCATAAAAGTATTTGAATAGTCAATTATTCGTTATATTAATAAGCTTCGATACTCGTTTCATTACATGCTTAAGATGGTTGTTTATGCTGTATGCTAAGTTTTTTTTTTATTAAACTTTTCATGCTTCTAGTAAATATTTTGTAGCCTCTATGTACATATCCAGATTGATTTCAAATTTGACCAATATAACCGTGTCAATAATATGTCTCGTAAGAGTGCTATAATATGAAGATTTGTCTGTATATGGAAGACGATGACATCTTTCGAACGAACTTTATTTGCCACCACGAAAAGTCTTTGCAGAAACAAAATATGAACATTTTGTAAAATTTCTGATTTGCATCAAACACTTTCATAGGCGATCTGTCTACAATTTCATATGAAACCATTGATTTATATGAAGAAGCCCCTCGAGGTCCGAAAGGGCAACTGAGGTATCGGTAAACAAATATATAATCATTCCTTGATGCGTTTTAATCATACAAATTTATTCTTATTATCACGATTTCTTATTTCCTTATCATAACGATATTACTGAAAATTGTGAAAACGATTTTCATCGTTATTTTCGTTACGTTTTTGTATATTTACAAAATAATATTCGCAAATAAAAATATCTAAGATTGATTTAAAGATAATAGTTATTTAAAAATAAATACTATTTTTCCAATTATTATTCGTTCCATAATCGTAAAGTTTTCCAATAACTTGACGTAGAAGTAAACAAAATTCAGATTGTATTAAAAAATAAATACGTGATATGAACTTGGACTTTTGATATAAAAGTAGAAAGGTAATATTCTCGAAATGGAGTTATTATTGTACATTAAAGCAACTGAACATAATAATTATATAATAAAAATGATTTGCAGTTAGTACGAAGCAAAAAGTTCTTCGCAATCAATGTAATTACAAAGTGTTGATATCTTGTATCAAAACGTGCATCGTGCTCCAAATTATGATAAAAACTGCATAAATAAACCTGTTTTATTTCAGAGTGAGCCCAGGATTCCCGGATTCCGTAAGAACATGTATATTGCATCAAAAACTTCAGGTAATATCCTTTCATTATTCTTCGTTAATTCTTTTTTCTTGAACTTGATTGTTTAAAACTAATTTGTTATTTATTTTATTATAATATTAATTTGAGAAAAATATGTAACGAAAGGATTTCCTATTAAATTTAGTAAGTAAAGTATTCAAATTACCAATAAACATTATTCCTTTAGATGATGAATTGTTGTATCGAAAAAAAGAAAGCAAGGGAAGAGATGGCGCATAAATCTCAAAGTGCAGATACTGACGAGTTTGAAACAGGTAATTCTTCAAAGATCTGCTTTGTATGTACATATGTATATGTTATAAATTTTAAACTAAAATTGAGATGGAAAATTTATTAATTTTTATCTTTGCAGTGAAATCGAATTGTACGCACAAATTTGTAGAATTTATGTTTAGTATCTACATAAAATTGTACTATATTAAAATTTCTTTTTTATTTTTATCTATACATGTATAATGAATTTTGCAGCAACGTATACATAGATTAGATACTTTCTCAAGCTGTGAACATTTATAATATAATACGATTATAAACTTATCTATTGAAAGATATTCCGCATTTTGGACGTAAATTATCAGAATAATATTATTAAAATAATAAATTAGATAATAAAGGGAAAAACGATACAATAAGAGAAATACAAATTTAAACAATTAAATTAATTATTTACTTTTTAAACGAAACGAAAAAGAAATATTATGTATTTAATTTCTTTCTTAAATCTATTTTACAATAAGATCGTATAATTTAAACAATGTTTTCCGTCCGATTGTAGCAGAATCGGAAGAAGAGGAATTTTTTGAATGCACCTCTGAGGAACCAGCGAACGAGGACGATTCGTCATCATCAAGAGCACAGCAGAAAGCGACACATCTGCTGTGGAACAAACCAGCAGGACGATTAGCCAAACATCCTTCGCTCAAGTATAAAACTTAGTTGTTGCTTTTTTATTTTTATACATTTAACAGCTTTTCAATTTAAACAAACTTCTAGCAAAGCCACGTTTTGTGAGATATTACCTATTGTACATACGTCGACCGATTAATTTTCATGCTTAGAGCGTGAAAAAAATTAAATACCTATCTTCATTTTAACATAGACAATGAAAAGAAATTAAATTTAATTTCACGTTTATAACTTTTTATTTCATTTATTTACTCACATAATTTTCTTATTATATTTGTATTTAATTACGAATAACGATTCATTTTCAGAAAATTGGCATATAATCGTCAGGGAGGATACAGTGTTAATAATTTATTTTCACTTGTTTGAAGTATCAAACATTCTAGAAAAGATCGATTCATTCAAAGTTATTTTGTGCCGACGCAGGTTTGCTAACTTACTTACACCACCCTATTTTCCTTTCCTATGTAATGACGTGTTCCTGGATAATAATGATTCAAGTCCATTAATATATCAAACAATCTATTTCAATTAATACATAGTCAATATGGCAGACATCGTTGAAAAATCGTCTATAATGAAAACATTTCTTATGATGAAATGCCTCGGTAATAATAAATTTCCGTGGAATAATTTTCGTAATTTACGCGTTAAACAAACGAATTCATTTATGTGTTATGTGCACGTGTTATGTTTCGTGGAACGTGGCTTTCGTAGGTATAGATATACCATTATTTGAAATAATAGATATAGTAAATCAACTCTCGAATAGTATCGTTATAGTTTACTGTAGTAACTTATGTTAGACCACACTTTAGAATAATTACTTTTATTTTCTGTTTTACATTCTTCGTGATACGAATTAACAGTAAAATTTAATTAAATTAAAAATTTCAAAACTAAATCATTTCATTTTTAATTGCTATAGTCACAAATGATATGAGGCTGAGAAATAAAAATACTTAATCAAACGATCATTTTGTTCAGATTAATCCAAACTGGAGATCCTCTTTATCTGCCGATAACACAGGATCCTGTACCAAAAACAGAAGATCAACTTGAGGAAGATGCCCAAGTGATGATGCAGCTTGGAACTAGCAAACATGCTTCGGAAATGCGGGCCAGATTAATGAGTGCCTCGTTATTGTCCGATATGGAGTCTTTCAAGGTGAAAATACAAAAATAAATTGTGCAGGGTATTTCACAAATAGATGATCAAACTTTGACACCATATTTTACTCATCCTAGGAATGAAAGAAGATCATATATATAGGTACTTTTTATTTACTTCGAAGATTTATATAAATAGCTGTCGCACGCGAGCACTACCAACACTTTTTACCTGTGAAGATATCTGAAAATAATTTAATTTATAATAATTAAACTGCGGATATTTCTGTAATTTTATATTTCTATAATCTAATTAAATCGTTATATTTAATTAGATGATTTAATTAAAGAAATAGAAATCTAACAGAAATTCGTTTTATCTACTAAAAAAATATAATAAATACTCTACTTTGGGTATTTTATATATTTTTTATATTACATGCATTCTGTGCACTTTTACGTTTGTACATTTCGCAAATTTCGTGATGAAATCGAATAGTTTCTTTACAAAGTTGCCTCTGAAAGCGTACATCGTTTCTGTACATAAGCTTGTCGCTCAAAGCTGACTTGACCTGTGTTGACTTGAAGTTACTCCCTTCGTCAAACCGTAAATTATTTAATAGATCGATCAACTCTATATCATCAATTTGCCCCACATTAATGATGGATTTGCAGAAAGAAAATTGGTGCCATAAATTAATCTCTACAGCACATCACCGTGGCTGTACAAAACATCAATATCATTTCACTGGTGGTAATTGCGTGATGTCATTAAAGAGAAATACATTTATGCCACCAAATAGTCTTTTATTGGTCTTGAATTTTTGCAGTCTTAAATGAATTGTTCGCCAATTATCGTAAAAGATCATTGATATTTCATCAATGATCGACCATGACACCACTTTCGGCTCTCTTGTTCAAGTCTTTGTCCTGTCATTCGCTGATACATTATAGCAGTGCCTTTCTCAATGGGCAATGAGAAAACGGAATGCAAAGTTTTCCCGAATATTTGATGAACGGCAACACGTCTTCATATAATCATGACTGAGTCTTTTAAACATTCACTGTTAATTCCTTCTACGTGTACTGCATTCGAAGCAACAGCCTGAGCGAGCGCTGCTTCGATAATTTGTTCCGCATGAACAACTTTACCTGTCTTCAAAAAGATTACAATATTTAATATGCTGTTTAACGAGTAAATGAGTAATTTTATCTGTTGTTGCATATGTACATGTGTAAATAAAGTGAAAATAAAATTGAAATTATTTCATACGTTTTAGTGACGTTTAGTGAAGTTGGTAACATTTTTTTTTTGGAAAAAATTTCTTATATAAAATATTAATCGAAGAACTTATTAAACATAGGCAGCGAATCCTGGAGCAATTTTGGAAGACTTCATTCGTTGGTATTCCCCAAGAGATTGGATTGAGGAGGATGTAACGGACGAATGGGGTCAACCTAAAGGTTTGTTATGAATTTCCTTATACTCTTTAAATTAAAATTATAAAATGAAGAAACTTTAAAGAGAAACCTATAATTATATAATCTATTATCTAATATAGGTCACTTATCGGCAAGAATGCTGATTCCCAATAATCCATGGTCTACAACTTGGAGTTCAGCCCTGCCTGTACCTGCACATCGACAAAAACGTCTATTCGATGACACAAGGGAAGCTGAAAAAGCTCTGCATTTCCTAAGTACAAAGCGCATAGGCCAAATTGCTCAACTTCTCTTACCCGCATTAACTCATGCAGCGCTTTACACTTTGAGCGAACAAAAGCAAGATGCTTTACCAAATCTACCTGATGTTACAATCAGTATACTTAATAAGTTACAATATGCTACGAAACCTATTCATCAAAAATTACATGTATATGAGGTATCTTTAACCTATATAGTTAGCAATTTACATTTTACATTATGCAGTATGATACATCTTATATTATTATCTTCAATGAAAAATGTTGTAGAACAAAGTTCAATGGTTTCAAAGGAGACATTATGGTGTTAGCTTTTTTATCATCATGAGCTGAGACGCTCAACAAAACTTTTCAAAGTTACACCATTCACACATATGATTAACATGTAATATTGAAATTAAAATATCTCCCAAATTAATAATTTTTTCATATAAAAGCAACACATTTTTTCATATAATATATGATTTTATAGTAAAGAATGACAGATTAAATTGAATAATATTATAATATTACGTAATGTTATTGTATTATATATAAATAATAATATAGAATATATAAATAATAGTAAAAAATATATAATTCTATTTAAAAAATTAATAATACTAAAATGTGACCCTTTGAAATCATTTAATGTTCATTGGCAATATATTTTACTGAACATAATTATATTAAGGTGTTTCAAGATAATATCAGGTATCTTACTCTGCATAAATGAACAAAGGAAAATCAGGAATTAAGTAAATTCATTTCAGGAAATTATTCGGGACGTAGAAGGTGTGGAAGCTCTTGTTGCACAAGTAAATTCTTTACAACATAAACTGGGTGGAAACAATGATTCTAAAGAATTTACTTCGTTTCTCATCCAGTTAATGCGAGGAAAGGAAGTGGATGTGCCAGGTGGATCCAATGGAAATATCGGTTCTCGAATAACAACAATGTTTAGAGATGCTCAAAAAGTACTAATTAATACTTGATTTCAGAGGGTATTCTAATCTAGACAACACTTTTTGAATCAAAACCTTCTAACATGTGAAGATATTACTAAATAAATAAAGAACTTAATTTTTATTTTTCACATTTTAACTATACAAGATGTTTCGTTTACATTGAATTTCTTAATACTTTAGTTGCTTTTACTGATACAAAAAATTATGTCAAGATGAAGTTCATTTATTCAAAATGAACAACATTCTGATTCATGATGTTTACCCTTAAGATCTCAGAGTTCTCGGAAAAAAGATATTGTTTTAAATGGTACTATATTTTCTCCAATCGATGTTCTTGTTATTCTCTATAAAAAGTACTGAGACACTTCTATTACTATTTTGGTTTGAGAGATATGGTAACTTTAATTTTAACACTTATCATATGTAAACAAAGAAAGATGCAAAATAGTGTTCTTGTGTTTATGTTTCCCATATATTCCATAAAATAAGTTTTACAAAATTAAAGCTAAATTTTGGTTATCTTTCAGAAACAATTATCTCAATACTTTCTCTTATAGAAAATGTCAATAATGTAGAAAACTTCGATTTTTCAAAAAAATTGATCTTAAAGGAGAAAAATCATAAATCTCAATGTACATTATTCTGACTAAACCAATCAACTTTGTACCAATAAAAATAACTAATTGTGAGATATTAAGAAATTTAAGACAAACAAAATACAATGTGTAGATAATTACTTAACGTTAGTTTGATTAGATTTTCAAATCTTTGACTAAGCATCTATATATATGTAGACTGAGCTCTTTGTTATCCAAAGTAGCCTGTTCATGCTAAATAAATCATCAGTAGCCATTAGTCGGCGAGAATAAAAGTTTCATTATATAAACGAAAGTATTCTCTGCAATATTATTTAAGATACAAAGGAAAATGAAAGTATGACAAATCCTAATGCATTCTTTTCATACTAATTTATGCTTATGTCAAAAGTCTTATTGCCTTCTGATCACAGAATATATTACCTAATTCTGGTATAGATAATAAATAGTAAATTACAGCTGATATAAATATTAAAGTGGCGATATTTAAAAGTGTATAAATTCATTTTTAAATCCCTCAAGCTGTTAAAAACATATTGCAAATATCAACTTCTAATTCACTCGCTAGCTAAACGACTATTTTATATATAATCAAAAATGCAAATCAATCTATTCGATCATTTTCAAGAAAACTTTCATCAATTTGGAAAATTTCATTCTGAATATAAGGCGTTTGGATTTCTTCTTTTAATTATAACGTGATTCTACAATTTTACGAATTTCGTATTAATAATTTAAGAATACATTTTTGCATGACAAAAGCTAAGTACAAAGAGAATGCAAATATCCAACAGCCGAATTTTTGAATAATCATCTAGATTGTAATACTCTTTAATACAAATATTTATTTAACAAAAGTAATATGCTATTAATAACTTTGTATGTTCTAGGCTGCTCTTATAATGACCTCCCTCAATAGTAATCCAGACGTAGATGTTGCTGGAGATAAGTTTAAAACATTCCCAGAACCTTGCTGTAAAGAGTTTATTTTACGAATTGTAACACCAAGGCCCTCGCCAACCTCAACTCCACAACCACAAAGGCTGTATGTATGTCTTAAACGAGATGATATTCGATTAGCTGGATTCTTCTCGAAAGATACGATATTTTTATAGTCCACGTTCTAAGACTTGTCTAATTAAGAATGTATTGATTAATGAATACTTTAGAAATTCAGTCGTTTCTGTCTTTCCATCTTTTCCAATTGTGTGAAATAAGTTGTTAAAATAAATTTTCTATACATTAGTTCACTATTATTCCGATTTCTCTATCGGCAAATTTGTATATAAAAACTACCATAAAGAAGAATTGGAGAATTTTTTTGATAAGTTATTACAAGATAAAAAATTTAGATCTTTTTCAAATGATATTAATGTGACTTTAACTTTACTTCACAATTTTTTTTAAAGGAAAAAATATTACAAAATGGCAAAATTATTCACTACATTCGAAACCTTTTCTGCTAAAACATAGATAACTGGCTGCCATTTCTGCAGAGTACTGAAACATTTAAGATAAAAAATTCTTTTCTATTTATAAACTAGAATCTATTATTTTTTGAAAGTTGCAGTGCTCGTAGAAATGGCAGTAGTTTGAAGAAAAAGAAACCTTTTACCAAAAAAATCAACTGTAAACATTTAAAAAGTCAGTAATTGAAGTATCATAAATATATTACATTGTAAAATAAATCAATTATGCAAAATATTCCTTCACATTCCTAATTTTATCAGAAATTTGAATTTTGATAAATTCCTTTGATACAACATTCTATTCGCCTAAAACTTTTAAGGCAGATAAAAGTATATATTTTATAAGTATAGGGTGGTGTATTCTCTTAATGGTGTAGTACATGTGCAACAGCATCAAGCCAGCATCAATGTATTCACTTTATATATATATAATGGTTACAAAAAGTATGTATTTCCATATACCCTTATTTTCCAATGAAGCATATTTTTATCAGACTCAGACATACACATATATAACAACACATCATCAACATTTCTTCATATCACCTTGACAACCGTGAGATTCTTAACACGAATATTTTGTCATATCTAGACTGTGGATGTTTGAACATTTATGCGGAATTTAAAACTTCAAAAGTGCACAAAATACATATAATATACAAAAATATACAAAATATACTAAGAATATATAGTACTTATCACGACATTTAGTAGATGAAATAAATTTCTGTTTAGGTTCTATTTCTTTAATTATATTTACAGAAATATGAATTTCCATAAACATTCGCAGTCTAGTTATATCAAGTGGTAATTAGATCTATTGTTTATTGTTCGTACAAAATACTCATTGGTAACAAATTGTACTGTTTTCACTCATGTTTAGCCACCTTAAAATAATTATCTATATAAGTGAAATTCACTCGTACTTTTTCTTATATTCTTTCTTATATTCCGTAATTGTTCATTCATATATCTAATTTCTCCTTCTTCTATTACTCTTATGCTCATTAAGTGAAGTCTTTATAAACTCATTTTTTCACAAAACTATTTTTTCAATACTAAATCCTAATATACTCCTTTTTACATAATATATGTACCGAGATATGTTGTTGATGTAGTAATGGTATTGTATTAATAGTATTACATATATATATATATATATATATATATATATATATATAACTTATATATATATATATATATATATATATATATAATCGTATTAATAATAATATTTGTTATCATTACATTAGGTATTGACAAAATGTATTAATGCGAAGAGAACTGAATGTTGTGTTCAAAGCAACAGCCTTAAACATGCTTGTTTCTGTAGAGAAAAAAAAGGAGACAATGATCAATGAATAAATTAATAACGTTGACAAACTTTCCAGACGTGTATAAAAATATGTAAAATTTGAATACTTTGGTCAGAGACTTATGGTAAACGAAATCAATTATATTTGCTTTTATTTAGAACTATAACAAATAACTCAAACTTATACATTAAAAAAGGAATAATGAATATAAATATTCTTTGTAGGAACCAAATAGTAAATATTCTTAAACTATATTTTAGGAAAGAATAATTTTTTTTTCAAGTTTTGGAGAAGCAAGGATGAAGTCTTGCACAATTAAATCTAATTCTTCCAACGCTAGTTGAGCATGTAAACGTAGTATTAGATCCTCATCGTTGTCTCGTAAGTGTTTAAGGCCACGATATAAGTCAACCAAATCTTTACCCAGGCTTGTTAATGTATTCTTTCCAAGACCACGGAATAATAAAGTGCTAACCATAACTGCAGCTCGTCGACATTCAGGGACTTTGTCTGTTTTTACAATACTGGTAAGGCAATAGATCACCTAAAGATTTATATTAAAACTCATTTATAATCGAGTTTACATATACATTCAAAGCATAACGTACTTAAATATATATCAAATTCAATTGTATATAATTGTATATACTTTTAGTAAGAATTCATTATGATATAAAATATAAATATGATATAAAATATAATAATATCAAACGGTAATTTTTTGTGAAAGAATAAATCTGAAATAAAAACTAAAAATCTTTTAATAAAATTTTCGTTTAAAGAAAATATTTCGAGTAATTTATAAGATAAAAGTTGTTTTAGAAAGTCAACATTTTGACTACTCTTTTTGAACTACATTAATAAAATAGCAAATATGACAGAAAGACAAAAATATACCAAATTCCATGAAGTCAATATCTACAAGTCAAGAGTATATGTACAGTAAGTTTTTAAAACGAAAAAAACGGAATCTTATATAAATAAATACATAATTGTCAATTTCATGAAAAATCGTTCTCCGCTTGCTAGAACTACGTTTTATGGCTTTATATAATATTCATATTTATGTAAATTAATTGAACATACCTCAATAACGTCATCCCCCAAACGAAAACCTAGTACTTTACAGAGTTCAGCTAAGCAAGAAAGACTAGATGCTCGCATTAAAGAATCTGCATCTCGTATAGCACATAAGAATCCGTTTATTAAAATATTCTTATAAGGCGATACCATTTCACCTATAAAAATATACAATTCTGAAAAATTTTATATACAAGGGGAAAGGAATCTGTACAAGACATACCTAAACTTTTGGTCATTTTTACAAGTATTTCTCCTAACTTAACTCTAGTTTCTACATTTATGTCTCCACCAGAAATGCGCTGTGGTATATCAATATATTCCTGTACTAATGTTCTAACAACCACTTCTGGATATGATGTGGCTAAAGCACATAATCCGTTAATTGCTGCCAAATATATAAACGAATCTTCATGTTTTACATTTTCCTATAAAAAAAAGATATACAATACACAAAATACATTAGAAGAGAGTGAAATCAGAAAAAGATTCTTTCTACCAACCATAAATAATTGTAGAAGAATTGATTTTCTAGAAATAGTACACGGATCCATATTTTCAATTAGTTTAGTAAGAACTACAAGTGCATGAGCACGTACAGGTAGTAACGGATCCGCAAGATCTTGAATTACGCTTTCGAATCTGTTTGATACTTCACAACCGGCTGACACGTCCTGATAATGTTTTTTTTCTGGCTTACCTTTAGTTTCGACTAGTTCTATCAATTCTTGCATTAACATTAACAATTGAGATGGAATATTTGAAAAAGCACAACATTCTTTCAAGAATCTTAGAAAATCATTGAATATTGTCCAATTTAAAGATTTCTTCTTTTCGTTTACAATCATTTTCACTAACATTAAGCCTACATATAAGATTTCACAGTCTTCATCTGCTGTCAAATCCTGTGTTTTTTTTATATGCTGATTAAATAATAATTTTATAAAATAGAACATTAATTTTGGATCTTCAACTTGTGATTCTTGCACAACAGATACATTAGCTAAACTTGATAGAAGTTTCACAGCTGCTAATTTTTCTTCCATCTTTTCCATTGTATCTTCCACAGCTTCTAACATATTTTGAGCTTCCGTTTGATCTACTTTTATGGAATTTGATAGAAATTGTAATAAATAGGAAAACAGTTTAGTTGATAGATTTCTTGTAGTAAACGTCAAGTCAAATAAAGTGTCTGCAAATTCTTCATATTTGCAAGTCCTATCTAATCCAAGAATTTCAATTCCACCTGCTGGTCCAAACTTTGATTTCAAATAATTTCCAAATTTATTAGTTACATTGTGTCCAAGAAATGCGGCGAAAAGTTCATTTCTTAATGGTTGTTCATATAAAAGCAGTAGTACAAGTTGTTTGAGTTTAGCTTTTAGTACATAAGCACTTTGTCTAACAGTGTTATATAATGAAAATAAAGGAACAGCTACATTCATTAAAAGTTCAGAAGGCAATTGTTTAAATTTACTTTCCATGGTGACAAAGCATCTTGTTAAATTTTCAATACATTTTTCCACTTCTTCCTCGCTTTTCACCTTCTCTTCATTTTCTGAATTTACTAGTAATGGATCGCATATTACTTTTACAATATTTTCATAGCAAACAATCGGATTGTAGTGATGAAATATAGTAATGCAGTAGCTTGCTATTGTTGCCGAATGCATAATCTGGGTTGAACTTAAAAGATCCAGTAACTGAAACAAATATAGTTTATCCTAAAATTATCAAGTATTCAAGGAAATAAATATGAATCGTTAATGCAAAAATAATTTGTAAAATGTACTTGTGAGCATATGGATTTATAATATTCGTTAGGATTAATTCCATGTGATGTAGCTATTAATCGGGAAATAGTATCCAATTTATTCCAATGTTGTCCATAATCCAATGGGTTTTCACAAACAATAGTTAAGATTGAAATAATTCCATTAGGTTGCATTAGTTGTTGTACTAAATATTTGCGGGTTTCACGTTGGAGCCATCTTGGTACTCCTTTAATGCCAAGAATTACCATCATTTCTCTCATGCATATAGATGAGGGACAGTTATTTAATAACTTATGAAACAAAGATATAAAGTGTTCTTGATCTCTTTTTAATTTATCATATATATCTTTAGTCATTATAAATTTAACCTTGCTTTCATTTTCTTCTTGAGTCAGTATAGTGTTTTCAAGTGGTTTTATCAATGGGGCATAGGATAATTGTAAAAGTGCAGCGATTAAGGATCCTATTTGAGCAAGTATTGGAGGACGAAACATAATATCATCGTATAATTCCATCATAGAATTAACTGCAAATTTTAATCTCTTATATTTCTGAAATAAAGGAAATATTTTTAATTTTCCCAATTAGTGTTTTTTAATGCAATAACTATAATTCATACTTGTAAATCTGATATATCTTCCTTCCAGACCACTATAGCTCTGGGACATAATTTAGCCATGTCAACTCCGACACCAGGTAAAAGACAAGATATAATTCCTATGGCAGTTATCACTTCTATACAAATTTTTAAAGTACGAAATTGCTTAACACTAAGTAAAGATCTATCGTTTGTGGAATTATTCTTCTTTATACTTTGTAAAACATATATGATGATATATATGTACCGATACCTAAAAATACATTAGAAATTTTGAGACATCTTTGCATTTAATTTTAAATAATTTTATATAACTTTATATAATTTTAATGTGTTAGCCATCACATGTCACATACCATTTTATAATGCATTGCACTTTATTAATATATTTTTAAATGCTTGAGATGCCAGAGATACTTGTTTATCATTAATGTAAAATGATTTTGAGCATTGTTTTTTTTTTATTTGATTGAAAAAAAGAATAACAAAATTGCTTTTTATACTGTCAATTTATATCATGGCATGTGCAATCGAAAAAATTGAAATTCAGATATAGCTGCCAACATACTAAATTTAAGAGTTATAAAAAATGCTGATATTACCTAATATCATCAGGTTCATTTTCATCTTCAATACTGTTAATTACAAGGTTTACATCATTTTTCACTAAAACTACTTGTATTTTTTGCAAAACCTTCTGCAACTTTTCATCAAATTCAGCCTTTCCGACAACTTAAAAAATTATAAAACTCCCATTAACAATTTTTAATGATTATAAAATTTACTCATTTTAATATATAAAAAATATCATCATACCACTTTCACTTTTATTAAATGTTATTAAATGATGCAGTATTTCATGATAATCCATGTTTTTGTTTATTTAATCAAAAAACTAAACTATTACCTCAAAATATAAATATAATAGGTACATATCAAAGAGTAAGAATTGCGATCACGGTCAGATGAACTGGTCTCGACACAAATATACCGAAAGTGTAGAAGAAACCGTTCGAAAATTGAATTGCGAAAAATCAACATGGAAGACAAGAAGGTTTTCGTTCTGCGCATACGTGACAATGTCTCAGACAGAGATAGAGACATTCTATTCATCTTTATCTATCTTACAAGGAAAAGGATTTTGCTATCTTGAACGTAGGAATATATTCCTACAGCCTCTCTGGTTTTTGAATATAATAATTGAAGCCAACTTCACACAATCATACTAAAAACAAGTTCTGATGACAGCGTAACATGATTTTATCATATATATATAATATATTAAAATTTAAAAAGTGGGAGCTGTTATCTCTTCTAACAATTTTAATAGCATTAAAGTGGTCCACAATTATTACATTTCGACCGGACATACATCGTTTAACAGAATTACATAAATGTCCAGCATGTTTTGGTATTTCTGCATGCAATTATATTCATGAAATAGATATCGCATTTCATGATTTTTATTCCGTGTTTGCATATTTTTTTGGAGTAAAAAATGTATTTTTTGGATTCTTTAATAATAGCAGAGTTGTTCTGAAGAAGTTAGCACAAAATTCGGAATTAGATGAATTTGATCGAATGCTTTGCGAAAACAAAAGAATTTCTCACATTTGTATAAAAAATGCAAAAGAAATAGATCATAAAGTTGAAGTCAATTTCCATGAACTTATCAAAAAAGAAGTTCATGTGAATTCTACGAAAGATAACTTCAATCATTTAAAACTTTGTCCTACTGTTCAACATTTAAATGATCTCTTAAGTAATGTATATCGTAATGAGAAAAATATCGATAGAAAAATACTTCATATTAATATTTGGGTATTAACAGTTCTTAATCCTGAGCCTCTCCTTCTTCAGGTACATATATACTTGTTTATGTCAAATTATTTAAATATAAATTCACAAAATTTACTTACATTAACTAAACTAATCAAAAAATGTATTATTTTTATATTATATTATTTTTCATATATAGGGATTTCTACATAAGCTTTTATCAGCAAAGACAATTGAAACATACAGCTTTATATGGTTATAAAATGCTTTGATAAAATAAACTGAAATATCTTTGTTTATAGATATTATCTACAAATAAGGATTGGCCAGTACCAAGATATTTTGGTACCTGTGGTCGCATTTTAATCCAGGAATATGTTGGGATGCCGTTAACTGCTTATTATAATGAACCATGGTTACGTAGGGCTAAATTAGCTTCGAGTCTTCTAGATGCTGCTTATAAATTTACTTACAAAGATGATAATTTTGGCTTCTATTTAACTGATATATCTGCTGATAATATAGCAGTTGATTCAATTGATAATGTAAAATTTGTAGATCTAGAAAATGTCATTATTGTTGACAGAAACATTGCTGCTACAGGTAATCTAAAAATAATTGAAAAAATTTTTGCATTTATTAGAAAAAGAATAAAGCGCAGAGTAACACTCATATCCCAGTTAATTATTTAAGAATTTTATATACTTCTTAGAGAGATCAACTACATGGAGTCAATTACAAGTAAATACTGAGAATTTTAGCTGCTCAGAATGTCTGGCATTTTCTGGTATTGATATATGTAGTCATAAAGTTAGTGATCACAATTACTATGCAATATGCAAGGTTGGTTCTTATTATTTGTGAACATAATATGTATACTAACTTATTATTTGTATAAACATATTATGACAAAATGAAAATGAACTAAGCAAATTCATTTAAATTTAAGTCAACATCATTTTCGATAGAAAGATTATTTACATAAAATATTTTACATTTATAGATATTATTAGCAATAAATATTAATAACAGTATACTACCTGGTGGTTTACTACACGATATACCGGCAGATATATTAAAAAATTATCCAGATGTACAACATTTAATACAACAATGTGTATATCCCCAAACACTACTCAGTAGAATAGATGCTGGAATGCAACTTAAAAAACTGTTAGATTCTATAATACAAAACCAAATATAAGAATTAAATAAGAATTAAATAAAATTATGCAATTAATTGAAATCAATTGTTAAAATAAATTATTATGTAGCAATTAATATCACAATTAACTGAGATAAATCAGTGTCATCCTATCGATTTTCAGAACATGTTATTATTTGCAAAAATATCTTTATTTTAATAAATAAAACAGTTGTACACAAAATACAATAAATAAGCTCTAATATAATCTACATTTTTATGCTCTCTTTATGAAAATCAAATTATGATAATATTCAAGATATTTATAAATATTTTATTTCGATGTGTATAAAATGAAACATAAATAAACGCATTTGTTATTTTCTTATCAAACAATATTTTTATGTGCTACATATCTAAAAAATGCACAGTTATATTCGTACAAGAGCACTCTCTTTATTATTTTATCATGGAGTTTTAAAAAGTAATGCTATATGCTTTTTTTCTAAAAAAAAAAAACTCGCTATCTTTCAGTCTAATAATACAAAGGTTTATATATCTTGCAACGATGTACTATGTTTAACCATCTGTTCTTCTAATATTAATATCCTTTCCTGTAATTTTTGTATTACATCGTCTTTTTTAGCAATGTCAATCTTTAAACGCGCTATCATCATATCTTTATCTTCGTTTAAGTCTTGTAACAATTGATTCGTTGATGGCCGATTCTCGGGCTCATCTTGAACTAATTGGCTTACTATATGCGCCTAACAAACATTGATTACCTTTACCTTCAATTAGTATTTTATTAAAATATCATCTTGTTTTAAATACACATACCCACTTAAGATGAGTAGCAGCTAATGTTGTTGGTATATGTCCCATTTTCAAACTATTAATTATTTCAATTCTTTCCATCTGAGTTCTTGTATGCACTATCAGCTCTAAAAGTACTATTCCTAAACTATATATGTCACTCTGGAAGAAGAAATGTTGCTTTATAATATCTTTAAAAATTATTATTTATTAAAAGAAAAAAACAGTGATACTTTAGGATCACATTTTCCTTGTAGTTGCTCTGGCGCTGCATACATTTGTGTTCCTATTATGGAATGGTGATTTTCACTTCGTAATGGACAAGCTAATCCAAAATCTCCTAACTGTATTTGTAGCTGCCCTGACGTTGAAATAAATATATTGCTTGGCTGAAGTTGTGTAAAAAATTACATATATTTTTAAGCAATAAAGTGAAAGCTCTTTAGGTATTTTATTTGAATCATAATCTTTTCATTTTCTTGCTTTACCTTTATGTCATGATGCACAATTCCACGAGAATGTATGTAGTCTAAACCATGAAGAGTTTGTGTTAATATTGCAATGAGCATTTCTTGTGGCGTTACCTCTATCCTTTCGTCAAGCCACTGTTGAAGTGTTTTTTCACAAAGAGCCATTTGAATATACAATGTTGTATATTTATTCTTTAACATCATATATAAATTAGACATATATATATATATTAGATATATATAGTAATACATATATACATACTGTTTGAGGTATATATGGTAAAAGCATCTTATTTTTACTGGATTCTTCATATGAATTACTGCCATCAGTATAATTTGTATTATTTTCTGTTTTATTATTTTGATGTTCGCTATCGTTCCTAAAAGATATACTGTTTGAATTAGTTCTCTCCTCATCCTTCTTAACATTTTCTTCTATAACAAGAGATGAATTCAATTTATAGGATCTTAATATCATGGTTAATCACAAATTATTTGATATAATTATATGTACCAGAGTTATAATTTGTCCATTTACTATGTTGTGACAACATGTCCTGTTTGTCATTTTCTTTTGGACTTTCACTACTCCCAGTATCCAAATTTTGTTGACTTCGTGAACTGGAAGTCTGATTTATCCACGATCTATATTCATTTGTTTTGTTATGTTCAATAGAACCTAATTTGCTTTGCAAATGACTTAAGGATACTAAATGCTGCCTTGAAGGCAACATTGGTTCAATCCATGCACCTTTATATGAAACTATATTGGTATGATTTAATTTGGCAAGAGTTTTCACTTCTTCAAGATGCTGCATTATATTTTTAACTCGATCAGAACGAACTGTTATCTTCTTAATGGCATATTCAATACCATCAAGACGATGTAAAGCTTTAAAAACATAACCAAATCCTCCAGCAGCAATAAAACTTATTTCTTGAAACTCTCTATGATACCGGGACCATTCTGTCATTGATGGTCTACATAAACTAAATTTGTATGAATTAAATATAATATAGCTTCTTTGTAATTGTACTTTGGAAAACACGGTATTAAATTTTACCTTGAAATCTGAAGTGAATTTTCACAACCGGCTGCTGCACGTGTAACTGTAAACAAGTGATACAGTGCTTGTTGATATTGATTTCTTAATGGTTCGAATTCCATCATATTGTAGGAATCATCAATTAGTTCCAATTTGTGAAGTCTATCACAAATAGCTAAAAACAATCATAGAAATTATTTCACAATCTATCTAAAAATTTATTAAGACACTAAAGAATTTAAAAATTGTTGAAATTTGAAATAAAAATGTGCTATAGAACATAATTCCTTAATTGAAATGTTTTAAACAATGGAAATTACTTTTTTAAATACTATTTGATAATTACTTTTGATAAAAAATAAAATTTTTAATATACTGCATGGTTAAGTAACTGAATTATTGACAAGAAGCTCTTGCTTATTTTAAAATTGTTATATTTAATTTTTAAATTGTACAAATACAAGAATTTTTCATACTAACAAAAAGATATAAAAATTAGTTGTTATAAAGAATATAAATATATTACCAAAATACAATTTATTTCTGCGTACTGAATCATCTTCAAATAGTATACACAATTGCTGTATGAGTGATGCAATTAAAAGACTACTGGAAGTTCTAACTATGCTCACAATTTGCCTATTGTTCAGATTACTTTCATTGTCCAAACATAGTGTTGGATTTGCATTGTTACCTAAAAAGTAAAAACGATATAACAAAATATCAGTCAGAGACTACTTAAAGTAATTGAAATTTTGTAATTATTATTCCAGATAATGACCGATTTACTACCTAAAAATTAATTTTTGTACTATTATTGTTTTTAATTGAAACAATACATTTTTTTACGAAAATTAGTAAATTATCGATTAAATAAATGCAGATGACAATATAAAAAGACTAAAATTATAGTTATTAGAACTGTTACTACGAATACATTTAAAAAACGCGCGGGAGTTTAAGGTTATATTATTTACCTCTGTCAAATGTAGTTGCGCTGGATAGTGTATCCCAAAGATTAGTTGGAGGTGAGTTATTATCAACCATTTTTGAACTTATTACATTTTTACATCAATACTTGTATTATTGTAAATCCATGTACACTATCGTAGGGATAAGGTACTCTCGTGGTCACTGATTGCACTATTCGCCAACAAGATTGCCACCCTGAAATCTTAGGTATAAACCAAAGGATACTAAAAAGAAAAAAGTCAGAAAAATGTCAAACGGACGTTGTGCAGTGCGATCTTGTTTCTGTAATCAACAATGCTATTGTATTACGTCGGTAAATCTATGCATCCTTTGTATGATTAGCTAGCTTAAATACCTTAGTAAATTGGTAGCATTCGCCATGAAACGTCGCGTCGTGGAAAATCGCAGAGATATCATGGGATGTGTGTGTTTTGTTTTTAATTAATTTTAAGATAAATATATCTAGGCTTAGTTCATAGTGTGTACTTTTTATACAAAGATGCATTGTCTGACTTGGAACAAGTGGTTTTAAGTCCTAGTTTTAAGGCTTAGTCTTAAGCTCTACTTTTAAGTCTTAGCTTTAAGTTTCGTCGTTAGTTTTAAGCGTTATTGTCAAGTTTTAATTTGAAATCACATCGTTTGTTTAGTTTTAGCATATTTGTGAAGATCGATGTATTTGATTGGTATTTTTCTACAGAAGCATAATTTTGGCGACCTTTTTGCTTTTTTTATTGGTTCTTTGTGAGTTTGTGAGTCAGACTACCTATGTTTGGTAATATATAATTAATAATTGATTTGAGAATAGAAAGATGAAAATAGAAAAGATTAAAAAATTCACATTTTTATGTGTCAGATACATGAAATTACAGCTTTAAGTTTTGAAACTAATTAAACGAATCATTTAAGTAATTCATTATTTTGACAGTGTGCAATACTTTCTAAAGTATTATAGTGGTATAGGATTCTATACTTTATTGCGATTACAGGATATCTCATTCTATATTTTATTTATTATTTTCATATATATAAACTTTATTTAGTTTTAATTCAAACCGGCACTATGTACTGAATCGATAACGCCGTATGTGGCACGAAAATGGTAAAAGGATCAGATGAGCCTCAAAACATGAGGCACGAAAAAGCACTACATGTCACGTTTATTCTGTACTTTGTCTGTGCTCAGGCCAAATCAGTAGGTAAATCGCCGATAGATATTTATTTATCTGTTCATTTATTTATATATTTTTATATTTATATATTTATATATCTATTTATGTACTTATTTATTTATAAATTTTTAGTTTTTATATAAACATATTTTTATTCCATTATTATAAATTTGTTCTTATTCTTTATTTTTGCGAATAAAAGTCTACATATCCCTTACTGGAGAAACATTTAAATCAAGTGTAATATAAAAATGTCACCTTTGCGTTCAGAAGTATATTCTTTTCAAGAAATATTTACTATTAAGAGAATATTTTTGTTATGCCTATGGTAATAATCTCATGCAACATTAAGTTTTTTAGTTATATTTTCTTATTTCTATTCCATTCAAGTTCATTATTAAATTTATAATATTTTATCTTTCTTAATTTAAAAAATATATAACATTTCGTTTTATAGCCTTGTCTGGATTTATCATAATTGTTTTAGTAATAGAAAAATAACTAGCTAGAGAATGTTAATTATATTTCAAAGAAACCGAAACCTCTCGCGCTTGCGCAGAACGATGTCCGATGTTGTCACCATATTAATCTTTTGTCATCACTCGGCGGACGCTCGCCTCTATGTTTTAGTATAGGAGTGTTCAGGCCTATGTTATGTATATGACATATATACATGTATATAGTTATCATAAATATATATCATGACATAGATCATGTATATAGTTAACATAAACTTAATTAATTGAAACTAACAATAGACGTTTCAATATCGGTTACTGCTTATAAAACGGAAAATGAATATCCATAAATTGAAAGTCAATTTTAATCTTATAGGGAAAATTGCAATATGAATAAATAATTTTTATAATTTTAATAAACAATAAAAAATATTGTATATAATTTTACAGTAATACAGAATACATTATAAATACAGAATACAGAATCACATTAATAAACTAAATAAATTACTAAAACAAGCCTTTTTCGAAATACATAGTAGAAAATCGCTATATTAACCATTGTTTTGTTGCTTTGATCTGTATGCTGGTAGGTTCTTTTTAAACAGAACCCATTTTTTTTTGTAAAAAAAAAACATTTTGATTGTAAAAGACAATAACTCACTAATCAATTATAATTACTTATAAGTTAAAAAAAATGACATTTCTTACAAAACGTATTTTATAACTAATTAGTAATGAATTATTTATATAACAAATCGTATCTGTTCATTTTTTTTAAAAAGACATCTAACATATGATGTTAATGGTTAAGTAAGATACAAGTTAAATTCATAGGTACATTCGTAAAATCAAGCAAAGATATCTCAATTATTGAATAAATGACAATATAACCGATACGAATAGTCTAATTCAATATGTTCGATAAAATAGAATGAAAAATAACTTTTTTTATCGATTATATTTTATTAATCGCATACTAAGCAAACAAAAAATGTATAGTATCATGCTATTTTCACCTAGATATAGCACGTAACTTTTAGATTATGTAATGTGAGAAAGAGATGAATACGGAAGAGAAAGCTAGACAATGTCATGTTGGTATCCATACGACCTTGAAATGTAATATAGCGCGTAGTGCAGTTGGTGGCATACATTGTTGCACGTGGTGGAGTCATTGACTTTAGAAATACTTTCCACTTTCTACTTAATATGTCCTTGCTGATTTGACCTCCTTTGATCTCTTATCCCTTCTTTTCCCTACATCTTATACGTTGACTATAAGTACATCATAAAATAACGTCATATTAATTATATTTCCTGAAATATCAAGCATATAGAATTATACAAATTAATTAATTAATCATAGATTAATTTTCATAAACAATTTTAGATTGTATAATGGAATAAAACAGATCTTATAGTTGATATGTATTCTTATTTTGATGAATCGATAGTTATAAAGATTGGCAAATTTTTTTTTTCGTAACACTTATTTATAAATAAATAGACTACGGATGGTTATGCGTATTCATGTTTTTATAAATACAAGTAAAGAACTTAGAGTTTCACTCTTTAAATATTATAACTAATACTGCATTTTGGATATGCTTATATTTTTGAATATTATGTTCATTCTTTATATTTTTGTATATTTAAATTTTCTATAAATGTATAAACACCTACAGTAAAGACTCTAAGTTTAGAGAAGTGACACTAATCATCTATGATGATATCAATAAATGCTTACACAATTCTTTTGGATAACACAATAAAAAATAATAAACAAATAAAACAAACTAGGTTTGACAATCAAATATGTGAAATTTTATAAGTAAATTTTACAAATTTGTGTAAAAGGAAATCCATAATCTAAAATTCCCAATTTATCAATTCACTAATATCGTTAGTTTGTAAATTATTGCGCGATTTTGATAACAAATATTTGAATGAACAATTTCTATTTAAATATTAACTGTTAATATATATTTATTCGAAATATAACCATATTCATAAGAATATTTCGAAATAAGAAACACGAAAAATACCAAACCGGTTATTCTAATCGGTTGATCTATAATAAATACAATGATCAAAAAGAAATGTCTAACTCCTTTTACGATTGTTTTCGAAATTAAACTCCATCACTATACTGATACAAAATAAATATAAGAATATGTCTTGATAAAATTGATTTAGAATATATGATTAGAATATATAATTTTGTGTCACTCATTTTGAGTTATCGTATCAATTAAAACTAAGCGTTGGTCAATAAACACAGTTAGTACATTTTTTGAAGCTTTACTTTCCTTCCATAAATGTATATATAAACATACAGTATTCAACAAAAGTATTGGCACAGATTAGGTTTTCCTAAAATTAATAAAATTCTTTACCAAAATCTCTTGTAAAATATAATTCTAATCTGTTGATTAGATGTTAAGTATATTGTAATTCGTTATTGGTAAGTATCTGGTAAGTATAATGAAAATTAATAATAAAAATACACTATAGACTGTTTTTAACGAAACATAAGATTTTAATTACTATCAAATCGATACAAAAATTAATTTTATACCGATCTAGGAATTAAGATACCGTCAAAAATATAATAGCTTCGGAAATTTTGATTTCTTATACTATAGGTTAGTTCTAAATAAGGATTAAAATTGATATTTTCGATATTTACTTATGATATATTTAATATTTAAATTCGAAAGTTATATTACAGAAAGAAGTTAAATAAAAAATTATGAATTTTTATAAATTTATAAAAAAAATGTCCTATACCCATATTTTGTATATATCTATCTAGCGTATTATAGTTAGAAACATTTGATATTTTCTAAACATTTATGAGAAATTTGCAAAAATATATGAAATATTCAAAGTATAGTACTCGCATTAGTATAATATTTAACAGGTAAAAGAATCTCTACGTAGATTTCATATTTTTAACTATGTTTATAAAAATATAAAATTACATAAACATCTTGATGGTTAAAAATGAATACTAAACTTAAACTTGAAATATTCCAAATAATGGAAAAAATATACAGGTATCTAATCCGAAATAAAAGGTGTAGTATTGCGCTGTAGTTACAGATTAATTAGGAGTGCGATAAATTTTAAAATTGTACCCCTGTAAAACCCAAAATATGCAACTTATTATCTTCAATTAAGATGTTTTATTGATCTTGTCTGTATACAATGGATTGATATGTCGACTTTCGTCTCAACTTTTCAATCTACAGAACGGTGAAAGACCGGGAAGACGCGTTGGTCAATAAAAAAACAAATGAACCAGGTTATGTTTTCTCTTCCCTTTGCCATTTTGGTTTCACCACGATCGCGAGTCATTTCTAAGGTCGCCGCTGGCATAGCTTAAAACAAGTCGCGTTAAGATTGGTCAAGGTACGACATCGCTCTAGAGTTGATTGCTACCTCGACCGTAACCCCACTACTCTTGCCTCCCTACCCTCGAGATTTCTATTTGGTCCATAGCCCCACCAACCATCGCCCGACCTCTTGTACCTTCGACGCGACGTCTCGGAACTGGAATCCTTGTCGATCTCGCCGCGACCCCGACACTGCGTATGTTTAAGCCACGTAAGTCGTGTTGACCCACGTGCCTCCACAGGATCGTACATTGCACTAATGGCACCTTATGCTCTTAATTTGATATGTTATTGTTATACATATCGTGAAAATAATTATTTATTTTTTTCTACCAAAAAAACCTTTTATCAAAGAATGAAGAGAAATAAAAATATATGTTTTTTTAACTTTTCTAGTCACAGGTTATAAACTACCGATTTTAATTAATTCTCCTCTGCGGCATTAATAGATATGATGATAAAAGAAATTAAATATTCTAAATAAATTTTATGTTTTATCAATCACTTTAGGTAGAATGAATTTTGAATAGTTCCATATTAGGGATTTCTGGTATTATTATTGAAATTTTACAAAATCGCAAGTTACTAGTTATCAGTACCAATAAATCTTTTTTATAACAACAATAAATCTGGCGTAAAAGAAGTTAGATTTCCAATTAAATTTTTCATATTACTGGTAATTTGATTATACTATATGACATAAAACTGCAGAGTTATAAATATATATATATATATATATATATATATATATATATAATCTATAACTACTAACTTGTCTATTTACTAATATTATTAGCTAATAGATTATCAGTCATCATAGCTAGCAGAGCAGTAAAAGGATCCATGCAATCGTTTATCAGGTTTACGTTTCATAATAATGTCTAATTGGTAATTATGCAATTTAGTGATTTTTCTCAATTGAGATTATTTAACTCGAGTTGCATAACTGGAATAATATTATTTATCTTTTGCTACTCTGCAAACTTCTTATTAAAAAATATTCTTTATTCAAAATTTTACAAGACTCAAATTACGAATTGCTAATTCTAATCTATTTTCTTCTATGACAGTAAGTTTGGTGATAAGAAAATTGTATAATTTGTCAATTATTTTTGGCAAAATTGCAAAATTGTAAAAGAGAAGCCTATAACTTACAAATTATAATTTAATTACATATTGATCACTAGATTATTATCATTAAATTACCATCGATTAGTAAATTATTGTTCAAAATATAATGCAGTTGCAAATGACAATTAAGATTTGAAACGATAATTCTGTTTACATTCACGTGTTACAAAGTGTTGACATATTTTAAATACGCATTAAAAGTATCGTTAATTAATGTATTATATAATACATATGTACTTCGCATTCTATTGTTATCTCTTTTTGTAATAGAGATATGAATGCGCAATAACGATTCCGAGTCCGAATGTATGTAAAATAATTGAATGCGGTTTGACGTAATTCAAACCCGGAAACGTGTTTCGAAAGTGCTCCTTATAGTACAATAAAAATGATCAAAGCACGCGATAAAATTAATTTAAAAAAAGTTGTGATAAGAACTTGATGTAGTAGTACTTTTTCTAATGTAGTAAACTCCTGAGTATATTTATTTTATGTATACTTTTATTTTAATGTTCAATTTTGAAAGCATAATAATGTGGCGGCGATAAATTCAGGTTTGGAGAAATATACGTCTATCTATACGCCTATCTATTTATTATCTGACTTATTACCTGAATCAACGAATATGTATCGATGAAGGACCACTATCATAACGTTCTAGTTACAAATACTTTTGAAAATTTATATACAATTTAATATAATTTATAAGTCTCAATTTATCCAATATATGTATGCATAAGTTATTTCAATAACATTAAATATTACATGTAAAATGAATAAAATATTAACAATATTGAAAAAATACTATGTATTGTAATATTATGAATATTACAATGTAAAGAAATATAAAAAAGGTATTAAAATATATCAAAACTGCAAAATGATATTAAAAAATCAATAAATTGTACTAGAATCGTTATATCATCTTCGATATAACATAACATATAAAATATCAAGGATATTAAGAAACATATTTTGCTTTGAATTATACTAAAATAATCAGCATATGCACATGTACTTGTAAACCCCAATTTATCTACTTTATACATTATTCTAACGAGATATTTAAAAAATATGAAACTACATTAAAGATATTAAAAATATTGTAAGATACAAAAATATTTTAGAAATATTAAGTAGTATTAAAAAATGAATAAACTTATGATGTTCTATTTTGATGTTCTATTTTAGCAAAATTAATTAGATATCTTTGAAACCAAACTGGATTCAAATAGAATTGAAAAAAGTTTTCCTTGATCTTCATTTTCATTTTCAGGTTATTTATGAACTGACAGAAATAACGAAGAAAGGAATTAAAGTATTCAAAAACATTCGATGAAATTTTAATATTGTTAGATACGGTGTTGTTGCTACCGTCACTGCTATCGTCTACACACTACACACCGCCAGCACAGTCTCTCAGGGGCACCACTACACAAAAAGCGAGGAGTACCAGTGTAGCCCCGTCGTTCTTGCCACCGCACGCGGCGTCCAATGCCCCGTCCGGAGGTAGCAGCCGTGGTTTCCACTCGGCACACGTGCACCGCGCGCAGTGGGTCATTGCTCTCCTGTGTTCGAAAGTAATATCGTTACAGCGCACGGCACTTGTCCCAGGCATGATCACCACGAAATGCAACTAATTTGCTCATTTATAATTAATTACGTACTAATATATACCTATAATGAACTCGCTAGATTCTTCAACTTTTTTTTAATTTCTTGTCTAACGTAACCAATTTCTTCAATTCCATAGGTTTGTTTAGTAATTATGTTAAATTTTAATATGTACAAATTTGTAAGTATCTTAGGTAAAATGTTTGTCGAATTTTATTGTGATAAAATAAAAGATAAAATTTTCGTGTATCGTGACAAAAAGAGAACTAATGATACATACCAAGGAAACAATAATGACAGATAAGGCAAGGATAGTCAACTAGTGACGAAAACTGAAAGAAAGAAAGAGAAAGTAATACACGCGCCGATCATGAATTCACCAACACATTTGCGTCGACCGGATTTAACCTCTGGCAGCTTCCTGTACCGGCTGTTAAATATCATGCAGACTGCCTTTTCCTCGTCATTAATGAACACTCCTTTTCGATGTGCTAATGTTTTTGCATTTACAGGTGTATATGAATACCTGATAACTAATGCTTTTAACTTTTATAAAAATATTTTACTTTTTGTATTTTTCAAAATACATACATGTAAACATTGGGAATTAAAGATCTTATTTCTTTCAATTTAATGTTTATGACTATATATAATATATATATAAATTATAACATGTATGTAGTATTTCATACATGTATTTACAAAAGTTGTTATTTTTAAAATAACATAATAAATATGACAGTGTTGTATTTTAATACCGTTTATTTACTAATTTTTGCATTTTTTACTCAAAAATTTGCTAAATAGAAATAACTGTTTATCTATATAATACTACATGCACATACACTATATGCCCAATATAAATAATTTTCGAACCCGAAAGTCGAGTGAACCGACTTAGATTCGACGTAAGTGATATAAATCCCGAGCCGAATACATATTTTGATTATTCTAGCGATGGTAACAAATCTGTGATTAATCAACCTTATCATAACGTACGGTGGCGTCACATATGCGTGTGTAGAATACGCGTCTCAGTCTCTATAGACTGAAGATATCTATGTCTCCGTCTGTCGACGGTCTTTGTCATGCTTATATCGCGGGGTCGGCCGAAACCACGACTACTGCCTCCACGTGCTGCGAAAAGCACTTACTCGCCCTAAATTGTAGGTCGCCGCCGTTGTTGCAGTAGTGGGGGCAACCAGAGTGGAGGGGCAGGGTCGAGCACGGCACTTCGGTCATGATCGATGATTTCCGTCGCCGTTCGGTATGGCCAGGCGGTAAACATTACACAGTACGATTGGCCGTGTCCTGAGGGTCCTTTGGTTTCGTTTTCGAGTTTGAGTTTTTCGTCGGCATTCAGTTGGTGAGAAGTGACAAACAAACGTGATATGCGTTAAAGAGAACATCCGTAATTCGTTTCTGTTCTGATTTCTCGCGTTATTTCGTTTATTCGTTGTTCTCCAGAGGATGATGAGCTGGAACGTGGGATTTCTTGGCCGTGGAAGGGTTTAACGAAAACCTCACAGGTGGGAGATTTTGACATTTCTGCGTCATATATTCCACGAGAAACAATAAATTTATAATAGAGACTTTTGATACTGTGGATTTTTAAAGACTATTGAAAACGATAGTTAAACGTAGTTTTGCTTACATTCCTTTCAATTAGCTAAATTAACATACGTACTGGAATTTTATTATATAAAAAATTGTAAAATCAATGACAATTTAAAAGAAATGATAATTTGAATCTGTACTCGATTTTTTTATGGACAGCCAATGTTAAGATGTAATACAAAATTAAGTATTTTTTTTTTTAATTTTCGAAAAACATCATTATTAAGAAAGTGGAGGAAAGAGCGAGAAATTGCTGACTCTGAAATCGATAGTTTTCTCCTTGGCCGCGAACTTCGGTCGCGCTAGTGGCGCTATTTTTCGTGATCAATCGCATTTTCCGTATCCTGGAAGTGTTGCGAAATTGATAAAAAGGATAGGAGATTGAGGTGGGGGGAGGGGATATCTTTGTGATAAAAAGAAAGAAAAATCGCGATAGATTCGCTTAGGAGAGGCGATATGTAGCTGCGGTTCGTGATGTAACTCAACGTCCTTACTGCGCGGCGAGTTGCACGAGGTCGGTGATCGCTATAAAAAAATGCGGCGAATACACGTGGAGGCAGTGGTAGGCGGTTTCTACCGCGGCGCGGTATTGCACCACCGCCGACCGCGACGACTGCCTCACTGAGAGCCGCGCGTGCAGGTTTAACCCAGCCTTAACCTATTCTGAACCGACGACCTCGTACGAATGTGCGAACAATGTCGGGTTTCTTCAATAAGCTTTCCTATTAAATTAGAAATTTAGATGTCAAGCGTTTCCATTACGTCTTGCTATTTAAATAGCCTTCAAGGAATATACTAAATTAATTTTACTCGAAAGATTAATATGTATGTATATTTATTAAGATCAGTGGAGCTACTGCTGTTTTACTACGTATCTCTGATGGCATTAATTAAAATTTAAAATGGTCTTGTTACACGATTTCATAAAAAATTTATCGAAATTTGTTTGAGATAAGATTATTATTATTATGTCTTAAGAAATTGATTGAGAAATACTTAATTAATAAATGGTAAATAAATCTTTGGTTGTAAAAATACTAATAAATGTCAATCTAAATATTCTTAATTTTATTGATATAGTACGTAACAGATTAAAATGATAATTTTTATTTCAGGCTATTGTGTAATGGAAATTTCTTTACTTTCATATATATAAATTTCTGTAGAACGAAATTGATAATGTGTATTCTAATTAGCAAACTCTCTATTTCATATTTGTTAACAATTATTACTAAAAAGATAAAAATAATCTTACAAATTACTTTTTATACAATAATACAAAATGAAAGAAAAAATATAGCTTCTTAAAACATAAAGTCAACAGTAATGGTGTATTATATAGTAAATAAATTAGTAGGAAAATATCTTTGGTAAGTGGTTAAGATGATCATCGTCTTTTTCTAAATAAACGGAATGAAAAGGTAGTGAGCGTGACAGGTTCGGTGCGTCGATAATACGTTCGGGTCCATCATAGGCCCGGTAAAATCGGGGACGGGCTAAAATTGCAGGATGCGTGCGCGTATTTGATGCGTGAGCGTGCGTGTACCCACGGGGCGGCGCGTCGCACGATTCGTGGGCGTTTTTTTAGGATTTGAAAAGAGTCAAATGGTGGGGAACGGAGCCGTATTACCCCAGTGTTTCGAAGCAGCGCGTAATCAAAGCGTTTAGACACAGTTGCGTTCACACGTAGGACGACGCAACGTCATACTGTTTCCTTCTTATCTATCGCATGTCGATCTACCTCACAAGAATAGTCTTCCACTGTACAAATAAATGCTTTATTGTTATTGTTATTATTCTACAGGTAAATCGACTTGATGACGTTTTTGTATTTATATTTATATTTTTTTAAATAGAGTTTGATGATCAAAATTATAACTTCTGTACTATAAAAATATCGCATTTTCTTTTTCTTTTTTTTCTTCCTTTTAAATGAATTTTGATGATTATAATTGATTATATATAAGATTTATTCTTTTTTTTGTATTATAAAATTTTTCTGGACAGATATATTTAAAGACAGTACCTGTTATATATTGTGTTGATTAATTGTAACTTTGAGCGATGCTTTTTAAAACATTTTTTATAGAAAATAGATTCGTTACCGTTTTTATAATTTACTTCGTAATATTTGTAATTTGTAAAAAATATATGTGCACTGAATTATTGAAGAACATTGTGAAATGCTTTTAATGTTATGTACATTGTTGCAGCATGCCATTTGTTTTCATGACAGAGTCACGTAAATAAATTCCATTGTAATACTGAAATCCAAATATAATACTTACACTTGTCTTTAAAATGATCATTTTTCGATTTCATTACTTCAATTCAATTTATCCAGATATAAAAAGTGAAATAAGTATTTACGAAGGCTCGCTACAAATATGTTAATTTATTTAATAAATGCCTTTAATTTATTTATTAATAGCATTTTCAAATAATAAATTTTTCACCTGATTTTTAAAACAGTGTTTTTCAACTGCGAATTACTTGTAGTGATTCCATATTCTATGGTAAATTTAATAACTTTAAAAAATCCTATTCAATAAAAATCAGCCATCGTTTTCTTCTATTACTTTCAGATTGATACGTTCGTAGCGAAGAATGGTGAGTTACTATCAAGCGAAACAGATGACAAATTCGACGAGTATGTCGGTCAACAACGAGATATCAACCGTGGAGCCAGTAAACCCGGTGAAAAGTCTCGTATGTAGTCCGGATTTGAGCGTGTTCACACCAGCGTGCAGTGGCGAGACTCTATCGGCAAACGTCGAGGAGAAGACGTACCAGTGTTTGCTGTGTCAAAAGGTTTTTAATCAGAAGAGTTTGTATCAGAGCCACCTCCGTTCGCACGGTAAAGAAGGCGAAGATCCTTACCGATGCAATATTTGCGGGAAAACTTTTGCGGTACCTGCGCGATTGACTAGACATTATCGTACGCATACTGGTGAAAAACCGTACAGATGCGAATTTTGTGGTAAATCGTTTTCCGTAAAAGAGAATTTAAGCGTGCATCGTCGTATACATACGAAAGAAAAGCCTTATAAGTGTGGTGTGTGCGAACGTGCATTTGAACATAGTGGTAAGCTGCATCGACATATGCGAATTCACACCGGAGAACGGCCACACAAGTGTACAGTCTGCTCGAAAACGTTCATTCAAAGCGGACAGTTGGTAATACACATGCGCACGCATACCGGGGAAAAACCATACGTTTGCAAGTCCTGTGGCAAGGGATTTACATGCTCTAAGCAACTGAAGGTACATACCCGCACGCACACCGGGGAGAAACCTTACACTTGCGACATCTGTGGTAAAGCCTTCGGTTACAACCATGTCCTCAAATTGCATCAGGTTTGTTCACTTCTGATAATATACTATGCATAGATGAAGTTTTGTATATATAAAATCTCCATAATTTATTCACTGATATTACTTTATATTAACACTTATATTTAGCTATAATTAATATAACTTATATTCTAACCATTTGTTGCTTTAAACAAAGATTACATAATAATATTATATTATTTTATAATAACATCAATATAAAGTAAACTCAGTTTCATAAGGATAAGTCCAAGATTTAATGTATTATAATTACATATATAATTATATATACCTATACGCATATACATGATTTCTTAAACATTATCATCAGGTATATGTAAAATTTAATTAAGGCCTTCCAAATTTTACATACACCTGATAATAAAGTTTAAAATTTAATGGTTAAAATTTAATTAATGCCTTTCAAATTTTAATTCAAATTAATGTTACGTTATAAAATGTAAATTATAATGATTTTGTAATTGTTTTGTAATTTTAATGTTCCATTAGAGACTTAAACTCATATAATAAACTATTATAAATGTATTAGGTTGCCCACTATGGTGAAAAAGTTTATAAGTGCACACTATGTCATGAGACGTTTGGTTCAAAGAAGACAATGGAGTTACACATTAAAACACATTCAGACTCATCGGTCACTGGTTCTCCTCGGGACTCACCAATTGAGCCAGAGATTGAGATCTCGCAGGCAAATAGTGTAGGCACTGCTAGTGACAAGGAGAACTGCAAGACTGAAGAGCCAATTGATGATGCTGCTGCTTATGACGACACTCCACGAGAATTTCCTTATTACATGTATTCTAGAGAGCAGTATTCACAACCGCTTCTGATGCCTAGTGAAGATAGAGCTTTTCAAACGACGTCTGTAGTCCCTGTAGAACAGTCTCACTTGTTTCTGTATCCTGAGGTTTCTCCAACATACACTGGTCTTGGAATTCAAAGCAACGAATTTGTCAGTGACTGCTCGTCTCTTCTCAATTTACCAGGGAACGACGCTCGTAGAAGAGTAGAGGCTGCGCTAGAAGCAGTCGAAGAAGAAAGACAGAGGGAGTATGGCATCAGGATTGAAAGAGAACCGATTTTAACTCCTCCAAGTAGCAATCCCGTAAGTCCTGTTCCTTCGCCGGATCCTCTCGATTTGGCAATTCCAGTACGAGAAACGTTAATTCTCCCTCCAAGAAAACGGTGTAAAATGATCCTGGAGTCAATGGAAAGTGAGAGAAATGGTCTTATCGCCTCTCAAAGACAGAACTCTGTTATCCAATTTGCAAAAGCATCATAGTGCAAGATGTGGAAGAAATTGATTCCGAACCAGTGATAATTTCATAGATGGTGAGACATAATCTAAGTTTTGTGAGGAGGTATAAAGAACTAGATACTAGAGGTGTCCGGTTATGCCTATGTTCAGCAACGGAACGAACCTCTTGATAAATGAAATCGGACGGCTTCTTGGCACACTCGTTTTGCCCGAATGTTTCGGGATAAGCATGAACTGACAGTATTGCTTTGCATCGGTTCGACAGAAGATCGACTCAAAAGCCCGATAGATCCAGCTATGTATTAAGAGGAGATTGATAAACATGTTTTTTGTATGCTAATTTAAAACTGTAAAGCATTTGGTTTTTTCATATAGAGTTTGTAGCAAACAGCGTGCTTTTAGTCGTTTATACTTGTTTTATTTTAACCTTATACTTTATTTTTTATGTAAAGTCATTGAAATATTTTGTAATTAACTTAAAATCATTGTTAAAGTAAAAAGAATCTTTCTTCCAAATTTTCCAAATATAATATTTATTCATTTAAGATTTATCATCACCGTTTCTTTCCATTTCCTTTTAATACGTAGTTGAATGTATCGGGCTCTGAAACCAATCCTGTCCGACTTTTGCCTAGCCGATCAAAAGCGATACTGCCCGTTCATGCTTATTCCGAAACATTTCGGAATCCGAGCAAAACGGGTGTAGTGAGTCCCGCTCGAAATTCTTTTTTTGTTGGTCCGTTTTAAAGTTCGGAACATGTTCGAGACGATCCGCACATCTCTACGAGATATACATTCAGAGTAGTAATGGGCTGAAAAAATTCAGATAACTAATGTTACAAATTACTGAAGAACTTGTTGAGCTTTTAATTGTCTTAACAAACTTTGAATTTTGGAGTATAACGATTAAAATATGACATAGAAATAATTTTAATGCACTGATAAAATATTTCAATACTGTTACAACAAATTCAAAGATTTTAAGACTTTTAAATCTTACATTATATTGAAATAAGATAGACATTTAAGAGAAAGATGAAAAAATGCCCATTGCTAACTGATTAAAGAACTTTGTGCTGCGGGAATGATAGAGTTATCTTGCAGTGGAATTTCACTGCGGTATTATACGATCTGAGTTAATTGTTTTTATACCGAGTATTTTCTGAATATTTTGGGGTTTTCTTCAAACATTCAAATACTTTTTCAAAACGAAGTACAAAGAATAAGAAATTGATGGAAATAATTTTTCTAATAGAGTCGTATTTAATTTTTGCGACTGACAAGAAACATTTAATTAGTAATCGAACTGACAATAACTTTTCTTACATTTTGAACTGTGAAAGTTTGAAGAAAGTCGAAAATTATATCGGAAAATATACTTTACAAGCCTTAAATGAACCAATAGAAAAACGTCCAGTAATTTTACCACTTGAAAAAGTAATTCTGAAAACTTTGCAGTCTAATAAGAGTATGATACAGTGGCCTCATTACATTCGCAGATTCAACTGGTTCCGAGAACTGTTTACACGTGCCTCAGGGTAAACATCGTAACACACTTAGAGCTCGCCAGCAGATCATCTATTACTTATAAACTGCCAAAGGATATAAAGGAAATGCTAGCTCTTTTCGTACTATCGCAAGCTATTTGGAACATTTTTGACAAGAATAATATCAGAAAAGGATTCCCATTCAGAACTGCATTAGCTGAACATTATGAATCTAAAAATTGTATAACTTACAATGTTAAATGATTTTATTTTATTTTTAAAAACGCCGAAATTCTGCGTTATAAAGAATGAGATCGTTCGTTCTACTTTCTTCAATATAATATGCGTAGCTGGCGTGCTCAGTGTAATTTTTCGTATTTCACGTTATATAATATATATAGATATGTGTGTGTGCGTGTGCATATATGTATGTACATCATTGAATTGTAACGAATTAGTGTAAAAGTAATGAAGATCGTGCAGGTCACCGTGGCAGAACTAGCATCATCATTATAGAGGGCTTAGAACGATCGTAATCGGGAGAATTTTTAGATTTTATTTTAACTTTTGTTGTACAAAAAAAAAAGTACAAAAATATTTGACACAAAGAGTATAAATAATACGATTAACCTATTATAATATTTCTAAAAGTCAACCAATTCAAATTCTGAACAAATGAATTCAAATAAATTATTTAATCTTTTATATTGATAAATTATAATTTAAAATTTTATCCAGATTTTAAAAATTTGAGATAAACAATCGAACGTATCGACTATTTCCGAAGCCTACGCCACTGTTACCAAAAATGAATCGTTTTCTTCCTCCAAGTAATTTATTCCTTTTTTCTGGAGGTTAAATTAAAATGTTATGCGTGTTTGCTATATTATAAGGTTTTTCTATATCCAACGTTTACGCGAAGATCAAAGATTTAAATTTCTTGCCAAAACTAACAAGACTGATACCAGTCTAAAGAAAAATTTTCTTTGCATAAACAAATTTCCAACTACGTATTAATACGATGCGATAAAAGTGATATTAAAATATGTTATTGCTCAATTTCGTCATCATTAGTCTCGTAATGTTTGTTTAAACAAACTGTTTAAATCATCCTTATTAATGATTTATCATTGCATTGAAAGCGAACAGGAAATACATTGAAGGCACTGTACAAATTCAATTTACATACTTTCATAAATGATTACTTTTAATTCCAAAATGCGCTTCCAGATGGCGCTAGTTTGCTGTCACAAATTGGTAACAATATTTAATCCTGTAATAATTGGTATATTAATATCTTGCAGTTTATTCTTTTCTTTATTTCTTAACAAATGTATACAAATTATGAATTGCTTTAAATTCCTTTGTAATCCATTTGCAGTTACTGGTCTGTTTTACAAATTTATTGAAATTTCAATGTATTTATATTATCAGTATCTTTGGTGTATTAATTCTTCAATATTGACTATATTAAGGCCTCTGTCGATACAGTAGTTTCTGTACAGCAGCTGTCCGTGAAAAAAATAGATTCAATTTAGAACAAAACACTTTACTTGTGTTTCTATATATCTATTATGATAGAAGAAAGCATAACAAAAGGTTCAACTATCTGTTTCGTTAAACCATCAGGATCCGCAAATATGATTGTAGAAGCACACTAATTTCAAGTACAAAAGCATTGAGTCAAATTCAAGATTCAACAATCTTATAAAAAAAAAGAAAAAAAAAAGAATTAATATTATATATGTATATTTAATTCCCAATGAGTAGTATTGACTACCTTAAGAGGCTTAGTTTTAATGAAACAGATCTTACTGGAATATAACTGATCAAAGTTCTCACTGTGAGAGTGGAGCTGGTAAGGAAGAAAGTACCAAACTCATTATTAAAAACTTCATTATGCCAGAGTATCGAGAGGAGCTATGCTCACTGCCAGTACAAGTATGTCTGTGTATACAACACATACGAGTTTAATATTAAATATTAAATTGTATCGTCACAATTTACAATTTGAAGCCATTTGTATTTACATTTGGCATCGCTCCAGTATGGCATACGGAATGTTTTATAAATTGTGAAATAATTTAATGGTAGATTTCGCGAAATGCATCAAATAAGCGACAGCGTAATAATGTTAATAATATTAAATAAATTTAACAAAAAAATAAATTACACACGAAGTTTGAATCTGTATTTATAGCCGAATTTGATATTATCATTTTTATTGTAACATTCTGAAGTTCGCTTCAAAAATATTATAGTTCATAAAATTTTATTATGGTCTTATTATGAAAAGCGTTTTAACATTATTAAAATTAAATGTACTTTGCGTTTAAATCTACCACTAATTATCGATCTGTGGTTTATAAAACAGCTTGAGTATACACTGAGCCATGTTTATATTAATAAGTAATGTAATATTTATATAGGAGCTCATGTATATTACACCTTTTCCTTTTCTTCTTCTTCTTTTTTTTTTTTTTTTTTTACGAGAATGATTCGACACGTGGCCTATTCCTATTTTTTAAGACGTTGAAACTTTTTGTTGTGTGCGAATTATATTCTCATTTATTATATAAATCACGCATGACATGAATTTTATGTGCAATTGTATATTTAAGTTTTCTGGGGCGATTCGATTAGCGCTTCCCTTTCTTCATTGTTTTATTAACTCTCAGTAAACATGTTTTTAACTAAGAAAATACTCGAGTGTATTGTTAGAAATTTTAATGATTGTTATTATTGTTGATTTCGAAGCGCTTGAAATTAGCTTACCATAAAAATTCGTTTTTCATTAAGTCATCGAGCATAGGCCACGTGAGAGTATATGGAGAAAGAAAATGGATGCGAATTGTTAAGTATTACGATAATGATAAGAAATAGATTGAAATGTGCAGAGACAGCTCTAGTGTAATATTATGATTATCTGTTATTACTTATTATTTTTAAGATATACAAATACATGCCAAATGGGATGTGTTTTATCCCATTATCTCGAGCGTGTGGAACTGATTACACATAAAGAAAAAGAAAGAAAAGAGTTTTGTAGAGATTCATTTATACAAGATACTTTCAATAAGAACAGAAGAGTACATTTGTATAAGAGTCCAAAAGGAACGAATGTATTTTTTCGTTTCTCGCGCCCTCATTGATCGATCAATAAAGTAGAAAACGTATAATAATAAAATATCAGTGTTCATTACGAATTAACAAAGATAGAAACAATGACAGAGAGATCAGCGCGCGTGAAACTGAAAAATAAATATCCTTTCAAAAATTACTCGCTGCAATAATTTTAATTGCAATTAATTTTAAGTCGAGGCATCATCCTTCGTTATTTTTTGCATCGACAAGAATTTCCAGAGGTCAGAAATTTTCCGATAATTGATAGGCACTAATAATTGTATTTTCTTGTTTTACTCCGCCAAAGTGCGTACGAATAATTTCATAGTCAGCCTTCGACAGGAAATATATTTATTTATTTAATATATGTAGCTATATCTATATATTATTTATATATGTATTTTTTTTGCCGTATGTCGGAACAAACTTTCGTGTATTCACTGCATTAAAATATATTCTATCGTAAATGTTGTTTTTGGAATTTTACGTTTAATTTTAAATAATAAGCTTACACAAAACATGGTTTTATCATGTGTACACCTCATGAATCTATTCGCCAATGTTTTGGTACTTTTACTACAAACACAATACATATATCTTTACCTCGATTTGAATTTGACACGCCAGGCATTTGGAAAGTAACGTTTTACATTTCTCGTTATATTTCGCAGACAATACAGTATAACTATATTAAAGTTAGAATTATGCAGTTTTTAACGAGACACGTGATGCTTTTGCTAATGTCTTTATAATTATCAATTAAAGTAATTGATCTTGTTTGCATTTCTAAAATTCTTGTTTTCAATAATCCAATAAAAAAAGAAGGGATTAATATTTGATAATTCCACTTGTACATATATTCGTATGTTTACTTTCTTTGTGCAACATTAAATTACAGAATTTAATTTAGCGTCAACTGCCTGCCATTAATTAGTATATACAAAAATATATAGATATGCATTATACATACGTATGTACAATTTGTCTGGTTTATTGAACTCATAACGTTCGAATGCCAAAAAATATGAATGATATGAAAAAATGTTTCAGGTAAAAATTATATGATATCGAGGGAGACATAGTATGTCTTTTGCCTATTTGACCTTGCGATGACATCGAAACGTCCTATGAAAATCGTAATAAAATTTTTAAATGGGAACCTACTTTTTTATAACGTATTCTTGTAGCTGTCATTTAGATGTTCCCGAGACACTACACTACTAACTAGTGTCTTTCGCATTATGCAAATTGCCGTAATAAATACAGTATATACTGGGTGTCTCGTTTTAATCGTTTGTCGTGATTATCTCTTAAACTGTTTGTTATTCCAAACTATTTTTATGCTTCAGGCGTGATTTATTTTGTTTCAAGAGATATTCTAAGGCGAATTCATTAATCTAGAATATATGGATTTTTATGATTATCTGGTGGTACCTTATGAAATTTTGTAAGAGATAAAATTTATTTTAAAAAAACCACTATATCTACGATAATATGAATTACCATAAGAATTTTCCAAGAAATTAATTATATTATAAACATCAATAATAAATAATAACACAAAAAATTGAAAAATTAAATTGAGACACCCTATATATGAGATGTTCCATAAATTTTATTATATGTACAGATTTAGTAAATTTATTGAATAAGTATGCATTATATATTGATACGTTAGATATATCGAGTTGTATGATTTTTTTATTATACCTTTTATACATACATATACATACATATACATATATACATACAACAAATTTTATAAATATTCGCCCTTTTAAAATATTTCTTGACAGGAAATATAGTTGCTTTTAGCCTTGTGTATTTATTTAATGTTAAATTAAACAGGCATCATTAACGTTCAATTAAATTAATTGATTAACAACAAAAATATTAAATTAGTAAATTAGTTGGCACTAGGTGTTACAAGCTTCTTAATGTATTAATATAATTAATCTATATATTTTCGTTATTGAATTATACAAATACATTTTCAAAACTATTTTTGGTTTATTTATTAAGAGATTATTACGATGTAGTATATCTTGCATATAAAAATACATATAAAATTTATATTGTTTCACTTTGGAGGAATACGACCGGTGAACACTGCTTTCATCCCTCAAAGTGACATAGTTTAAATTTAACTCTAGTTCCTTGGATCTTTCGAGCCACAAACTACTCAATTGTTTGAGGCTGCTGAAAACGATTCACGCTACTCGATTTTTTCGAGCTGTTCGGTTCTTTCAGGTATCTATTCAAATCGAATCGGTAACCGATTTAATCTCGACTCTGTTTGACTTTCGAGCAGTTCGAATATTCGTGCACTACTTTAGAAACTAACTACTAAGTAATACTCCTTGTTCAACCTAGTCTGATCGATTCTAAGTTGTCTTGATCAATCTTCACTCGATAATGAATTTTGCAGTGGATGCGATCTATCCCCAGATCTTGGATTAAAATTTTCAAAAATAATAGTTTTTGGAATCCCAAAGTATTCTATCGCTCGCACATACAATACAAACGACAATTTTTATTAATTGCAATTCGCATACGTACCACATTCTAGAGTATTCTAAAATTCTATCCAAGTACTCTATCACTTTCTAATTTTCCACTGACGTCTAAATAGCTCTTTAATCTGTGTATTACTCATACACATAGATTCATTGCTATAAAGTCTCGCAGTAAGAAGATGAAAAAGAAATATAGATAGGAAATTATGTGAAGGAACAAAAGGGTGTTTGGAACATTTATTATATAGCTGTAGGGAAATCGATAGAGAAATTTGGAAAGAGATTAGATTAGGAAGTATATTATACAGCTCAGGAGATGTTAAGGGAATAAAATGAATAAGAGAAATAGAAAGACTGAGAAAACAAGTAGATAACAGATAGATAAAACTCGAGTCAGGAAGGACGACTACACGTTGGAATGTAACAAAGTGCAATATAATGCAATAGAGAAATCCCTACAACAAGGATAAAAATCAAAGGAAATGAAACGATCCCTAAATACAGTGAAGTAAGAGTTAGCAGTAAAAATAGTATTAATTAGCAATAAGAATAACCAAACCAAAAAATCTAGAACGGATCGTAGGTTGGAGAAATGTGATATGAATGAGATAAGGAGTAATGTAGCCAAGCCTATTTCAAGGCCGATTAATAGGTCTACGTAACCCTCGGCTGGTGGACGCTTCTTGCATTGTATGCAAGGTCTAATCTATATTTAGTCAATGCTCATACATACGTATGTATGTATAGAGAATTTTGAATCGTATCTAGAATATTCGTATTTACCTCTATCTGTCTCAATCGAATATAGTATATGTTTATTGTTATTTATTGTAGTCTTTACAAAACTTATTTGAAAGATATAGACAAGAAATCAAATACTCTGAATACCTATAAAATTTTGACTTTCGCCATTCTTCCTATATATATTCGTAACTATAATAATTACTAGATACGAAACTAAATGTAAATTACTGCTCACTACAATTTGCTTAAATCCTATTTCCACATAACGTAAACGCTGCACTGGAGAAAGCGGATTTACGAACGATATCCTAGTCAACTTACGTGGCGATAAAGTTTTTAAACGAATATACCGAATGTGCCGGCGTTCCGGTTTCACAGGTCTATCTGTTACGATGTGAAACGTTCGTGTTCAATGGAGTAAGGTGGTACGACCGATTGTTAGAGGCGTCATTGGAAACGTCGTTTTAATTGTAGTACGGTATTTATGTGTCAATAAAATTCTGAAAAAACGATACATACTTGGTAAACTTCTAGCCAGCGAACGAAACACATTTATAGAGTAAGTGACTTCTCTGAATCTTCAGATTGTGCAACATCCGCGCGTTTCTTGGGTAACCACAAATTAGATTTTGATGCTCTTCCAATAGTTTTGAATAAATATTTATCGAAAGCTGTTATCTGAGTCAATTCTTTTTGTTTACGTAATACATAGGGCTAGTAGTTATTTATTATGAACATTAATTTCTTCTGACTGCGTGGTTTTAAGTATTTGTCATTATGTACCAATAGTTTATTCAAACATTAATAAAATTCTTTGATTAATCATTCGGTTGTTATATACTATATGATTTAATGCTTTGTTTTAACATTTTGGTTTTCTTAATTTCAGATATTGTGCATGTTTCTCTCCAAAATTACTTTTCTGTGAATATTAATAAACTTGGTTACGTTAGAAAACAAGTAGTTGTGAAATAAAAATATTATTGAATATTATAGTTTTTATTTTATATAATCTTACTGGAAGTAGATTGTTATTTTATGCTTTATCTGTTTTATTATTTGAAGTTTTAGTGTTTTAATATATATTGTTTTTATTTTATATTTTTACATTACGTATGTAAATATTGAAGTAAAAATATAATTATCAGATAGTAGAAATATATCTGAAAAAAGAATTATTCAATGGTGAAACAAACATCGATTACTAAAAGATATAATTAATTTACTTTTAATACATGAATAGAATATCCAGATGCGATCTTAGTATGAAACAAACATTTTCATTGAATGCCAATGTATGTCAAAATTTTTTATATATTAAAGTACTTTAGAAAAGTCTTTATATGTTCAAAATGTAGGGTAGATATAATAAATTTACTACATTTGATTATATAGTTGCCTTGGAAAGTAAGTTAATGTTGCTGCTAAAAGTATAAATGTAAGACCATTGACTTACTTTCAGAGACGACTATGTAATATTAACATAAACATGTCATACACAATATCTAGAATACATTTAATTATTGTTTATAAATTGAAAAGTATATTGACATTGAAAAATGAAAAAAGCGTATTATGAATAAATTCTGAATACATAATAGGTTTTAGAAAATAATTTAAAATATATTTTTTATGAGTTAGAAATATTTATTTATTAATAATATAGAAATTCATATTATGTGTGTCAAAAATTTTATCATTGTTATGCTATTTTATCATTGTTCTATTAAATTTTTATGTAGTTTCTAAAATTCTAGATGAGCATTCTCAACATAAATAACATTTTATTTGTAATAAATATATTTTAACATTAAACATTACTGTACTGATATGTCAATTATAGATACACATCTGTAACATACAATTCTAAACTAGAGTTTTTAAGAATTTTGTTTTTCATATTTTAGATATGAGACGCAAAAGTGAAAGAAACAAAGCAAAAGCAGGGTCTCCAGAGAAAGAGGTTGAACGAGTAACACGAAAATCAACTCGAAAATGTGTGAAACAAGCATCTTCAACATCCTTAGAGCAAGAGAATGTTGAGGAAACAACAAAAAGTTTGAGCAATAAAATCACGGAAAAGAAGTCAGCACATATACAGAAAAAGGAAGTGGAACAATTAGAAGAACAAAATGAAAAAGTTTTGTCTGTTGAAGCAGATGTTAAGACCAAATCGCAAGAAGATGAAGAAGACAACAATTCTGGATCAATCTGGAAAGTGTCAAAATCCGATGCATCACCTGGCGAGATACAGAGATTAAAATTATCTAGACAGTATAACACAACAGAAGGGTTATCTGATACTTCTTTAAATAGGAAAAAATCGAACAAGTGGCAGGAAAGTGGTGAGGGAGTTGCAGAGGAGGTTGACTCGGCAGACAAGCAACTGGTTTCTTCTACAAGAGTACCCAGTAGCACTGAACAGCCGAACGATCCCTCCTCTTCATACCCAGGTCAGGACTCCAACGAAGAGGTAAGTGATAGCAAGGAGATCCTGCCTGAAACCACTTCAGCCAACTTGTCTGACGATAAACCAAACATAGATCAGCAAGGTGAATCAAATGAGGCAAATTACTCCAACGAAAACGCTGATAGTAAATCCATTAAGTCGACTAGTACAACTATATTGGCTCCTAGTTCAAATGGTAATCATTCATCCGAGGAGACAAACATTATACCCAAGGAAGAAAAATCTGTGGAAGATACTAGTGAAAAGACAGTGGAAGCATTTAATAAAGAAACTAGTGTTGAAAATACTCAAAGAGATTCAAGCAGTGACGAGGAAGAAGATAAAAAGGAAAAAGTTCGTGAGCTAAATTCATCATCCGAATCAAATGATGAAATTCATACTAAAAGTAATAGAACTGGTGGCAGGATACAAAGTGCCAGTCGCAGAAAACATCGAACTAAATATCGAGATTCATCTAATTCTGATACACCAGATTCTGAGGATGAACCTTCTATTAAAAGAGAAATTGATGTATGTATGCAAGAAGAGAAAATAAGTACAGAGGATTCCCACGAACAGAAAGATCATACTGAGTCACCAAAAGCAAGGAATAATTTTTTATTAAATAACATGGAAATGGAAATAGAACATTGTGAAGCAAATAAACAAAAGTTAGACAATCTAGTTGATAAATCAGAATATACTGCATCAGTAACAACTCAGTTGGTGACTTACAAACCCGTGAAAGTAAATTTAAAAAGATCATTGTAAGTATAAATTAGCGAGTCGTCCAAATTCTTATCATTAATATCTTGCTATATCGTTTTATAAATTTTGTTTCAGTTCTTCGAGAATGTTAACAGAAAAGAATGATGTTAAAAAAGAAGATACTGATGCAAATGCAAATAGTGAAGCAAGTGCTCCAAATAAGGTTCATTGTTATACTTTCTTTCTAAATAAATGAATCATTTATCAAATAATTGTAATGTAGCTTAGTCATAACCAGTATATATCAAATATTTATGGTATTATAATAGTTATTATATAAGATCATTAAATATCACAATTATATGTTTTTTACAGGAAAATCACGACAACACCGAACCAGATTCCAAATGTGTTCCAAGAAAGCGTCGATGGGGTACTGCATTATCTACTGACACCGCACCTTCGTTTTCAATTTCTACGGATTCACTTAAAGTAATATTTCTATTTTTAACGTCTAACATTTTGTAAATTTTAGAAAGAAATATCTATGATGTTTTATGATCTTAAAAATAAATAAAAAGAATACAATTAAATGTAAATATTTGCATATGTAATATTAATATCATAGTATAAATATTAATATTAATGTCATACATTATACTTGTAAAGTTTTCTAAATTTGTGTGTACTCATACACATTTGTATTTGTGTAATAGGCGTTGGTGCCAGGAGCAAGACCATTGTCGATAAATGAGGTTCGTCTTTCAAAAGATGACGATGAAGACAGAGATCGTTATCGAGTTAGCGAAAAGTGGCACAATTCTAATGAAGGAATAAACGATAATAAGTCCGGTGACGAAAACATCATGCAAAAGAATGGTGCAACAAAAAAGGGAGACCCAAAGATAGATAATCATATAGGTATGTGAACACTTTCAAAGGGTCTTATGTGAGTTATTTTAATTTCTATAAACATGGTATCATTTATATCAAAATAAAAAAAATAAGTGAATATTTCCTAAAATCACACCATTTAAATGTATGAGATTTAAAATAACTATTTAAAAAAATATTTAATATATTGATTTAAATGCAGTAAGGAATATATTAAAAAATATTCTTGATCCTTAACTATCACTATTATAAAAATTAATCTAATATATATATATATATTTGTTTGTTAAAATTTTTTTGTTTGAAGATATTTGGATAGAGATTTTAAAATTTGTTGTACTAATGAAATAGAAGTTTACTTCTCTGAGAAACAATAGGTTTGTAATTAAGAGCTATATTTGTAATTGGAGGTATAATTGTAAGGATATGTTTGTGAACGATCAATCTTTTTTGTTTTTTTTCCTTTTTTTTGAGTAGAATGTGACGAATATGAAATATTTTATGTATTTATTAGTTAAATTGTGGTTTGTAGCAGCAAGGCGTAAGATATCGATCGTTAAAGAAGTGCCACATGTCAAATCTCCAAGTCCACCTGCTACGAAGCCCACAAATATCCTTCTGATCAAAAACTTGGTTCGTCCGTTTACTTTGAATCAAATTAAAGAACTTCTGTCGCGTACTGGCACAATTGTCGAAAATGGATTTTGGATGGATCGAATTAAATCCAAGTGTTTTGTAGAGGTATGTCAAAATAATTTTTAAAAATGCTCATTTAATTTTGATATGTATCAGTCCTCTGATTTATGCAAAGTGTTTGTTCCATGTACGTCTTTTTTACGTAAATCATGCGTAATTAATTTAATCATAAAGATCTCGTAAATGAAGGCTGCCAATGTGAAAAGAATACTATAGAGAAAAGTCAATATAAGTTATAAAAATATTTATTCCACATAGATGGAAAAAGGGAAGTTATAAAATTCTATATAAAACAAAATAAATATTATTCGCTGTAGCTGCTGATATCATACTTTAAAATAAACAACTTTTTCTTTTTAATTAACTTAAAGTTATTATCTTCATCTCTTGAGTTATTTTCTGCTTCAGTTTCATTATTAATGTTTCGATCCTTTGGCATCCGAGTTTTGAAAATCTCTAGATAAGCACTCATTCTTTTCCTTTGTTGACAACACAGTAAATTTAATAAAGATTATAGAAGAATATATTTTCTACGTAAATTGACGGACGGGTGCAATACTGTAATATTATTTTGAATTACTAGAAGATATATTCTACATATTATACTAAGATAGTAAAAAATAAATAATATTAAATTAAAAATGATTAGTAATGTAAAGATTGTTTTTTATATTCTGTAATATCTGTTATCTTTTAAATATTTTTATATAAGTAACGAATATAATAGAAAAAGACAAACGAAAAATTATTAATATATTAATATAAAAACGTTCATTATTTGATATTTGGAGATTCATTTTCTTTTATCAATATTAAAATGCTGTCATATAAACATATAGAGTTTATAATGACAATAATCTTTAATAAAGGCTTTTGTACATATTTTATTGCATTGATTTGTTATTTCATATTATTAAATTTATTTATTTATATTATTTACATTATGTTAAGGTATCTTCTTCTTATGTTCTTTCTATTTTCTTCTTTTCTTTTTATTGTTCTTTTTATATTTCAATATTGATAACTTTTGAATTTATTGTAAACACAGTGTCGTAGATGATAGTATTAATTGAATTGTTTTAGTATGCTAACGAAGACCAGGCATTTGAGACGAGGCAAGCGTTACATGGTATATCCTGGCCAGTTTCAAACCCAAAGAGGCTTCATGTTGAATATGCAACCAAAGATGACATGGAATTAGCACGCGAATTGTCAAAGGATCAGTCCATCCCAAGAAAAACTGAACCTCTCGTACCGTCTGATTCATGGCAGCAGGATTGGAATCGCGAAGAAAGAACGAATACAAAGGTATATCAATTTTATCATATTTTACAATTCGTACACAGAAAGAGCTTTAAGGAAAAGTATAAAATGTGATAAATAATGATAAAGAATGTGTATTATAAAATTTACTATTATTTGTAACTATGTTCACTTTCTTTTATAAAATAAAATTTAGATTAAAAAGTAAAAAGTATAAACAAATATTTTGAATTTGATAATATAATCGTCTACTTGAATTTTATATTGAAATGTAATTATCAATCCAAAGAATTGATCAAAATCATTATCACTGATTTTATGAAAGTTTCTTTTCATTAACTTTTGGAAATACTATCTCTTTAAATATATTCTAACATATATTTAAAAATAAATTATATTTGATTGATCAATTGCTATGGTGAAATAGAAATACATATATTAATTTCTCTTATGGGATCCTGATGTATTTGAATGAAAATTGAAATTTCAATTTATAACTTATAATTATTAACCTAATTGAAGATTAGTGAAATCTTAATTATATATTGTTTTAGAGCAGAATTATGACAATGTTTATAATATCTGAGATAGTTCAGAACACCAGAATAGCATTTAAGGGCTAAATAAAAATGAATAGATTATGAATTATTAAATAAAAGATTGCAGTTATGCAATGACTAAAGCAGAGTTTTGTAAACAATAGGTGATGGTAGTTCGAGAATGGGATCTTGGTAAAGAAGATGGACAACAGCATATAAAAGAAAAAGAACGTGAAAAGAAAGAACATGATAAAAAAAGACGACAGAGGAGTCGGAGTCCAGCAGTGGAAGCACACCTTCCAGCTCCAGCTCGTAAATTTAAAAAGAAAGAGGATGAGCCACCACCGGCTAAGCTTCTAGATGATCTCTTTAGAAAAACGAAAGCAACGCCATGCATATACTGGTTACCACTCACAAATGAACAGGTACATTATAGATAAAGTACAATCTAAGTACTTATATTTTATAACAAAACTAAATACTACATTTATAAATATGATACTTATAAAGTAGAAAAACAAATGATGATTTTTTAAATTGTATTCATTTATATAAAGTAATTTAATACAATATTTAAAATATACGGAATGAAGTTCTCATTCTAGTATCTAACCTCGATTTAGCCTCATTTCTTCATAAAACTATGAATTTGCATGTGTGATCTAATTATTACTACTCATAGGGATAATCATAGATATGTTTTAATTACAGATAGTCGTAAAAGAAGAAATGAGAAGGCAACACATGGCAGAACATGCACGCAGATTAGAAGAGATGAGACGCGCTGAAAGAAACAACAGGGACGGTCGTCGCCGTCGCAGCCCAAGAAAATAGTTCTCTGATCGACCACTTTCTATAAACGTACCTTTCCCTCTCTGATGCAAAAGTTCCAATTTTGATCAGTTATATTTTTAAGAAAAATGTTATAGATCACGAAAAGACGAACGAATTTTTCCTTTTTACATTAGAGAGAGACTTGCCGAAGATGCTTTTTAAATTTTCCTTTATAAATTGTTCCACAATTAGCAGCCCGTTTTTATGATTAATGATTTAATAATGTCATGTTAGAGTTTGTGTTTTTTGTTCTTCCACACTTTTTTCTTTTTTTTTTAAATTTAGAAAACTTCTGTTTCACGTGAGAACGTAATTTGTATTATTCCTTTTCTCTTGTTCTGATACCAATCTCGCGTATTTATTTCTCTGTTTGATTTCAATTTGTTCAATCGTTAATTTTCATTCATTGGTCAGAAACTGTACAAATTTGTTGCATGATCAAGAAACGTCCCGATCTCCGATCCATTCTCCCCGAAATTTCAGCATTAAACCATACTTCTTACAGGTCGACATTAACTATCCAACAGAGCGCTGTAACTGTAGAACGAACGGTAGTGTTTGCATCGTCTAGGAGTGATACATCACGTTCTACGATACGTCGTAGTGCGATATCGCAAAACGTGCCCTGGGGAATCGAAGGATAATCAAACGAAAAAACTATCTACATAGAGAAAAAACGCTCGGAACGAATTTAGCATTCGTGATCGTTGAAAAACGCTATTTGTTTTCTTACGAGAAAATAAAAAACGAAACGAAACAAAAAAAAATTAATGCTGGGGCGAGATGCTGAAAGCAGCAGCGAACAAAAAAGTCCAAAATAAGGATGCTGAGAGACTGTGATTCATTAATATGAAGTCGTCCTAAAGCGTCAATGGGAGTGTTTTTCTCTCCCCTGAATCTATCTCTCTTTTCGTCTCTGTCGGTAGAATAGCCTGACTTCCTTGAATTTTGACATGTACTGCCACATAGATAGTGGTAGTAAAATGTAAAGTTTTGGTGTTTCTCGTTTTCGCGCAATGAATTTGCACAGCCAGAAACACGTTTGTATATAAAGCATAATTCAATACGCCGTGATATGACATGTAAAATTATGAATAAATGTAAAACATTGTAGGTTATATACGAAAAGTATATCTACCGCTTACTTTGTACAATGTCATACCATATTTAGAAGATTTGTTATTCACCCTTGAAATAAGATCGAAAGATTTACGAAGAAGAAGCGAAAGAAAAAAAATACATACATTTTAGAACGAAAAATGAATTGTTCGTTATATTTATTTCATCGTTATAATATATATTTTTTGTCTGATTCGAACAAAAAATGTAATTGAAAAGGAAACCAACGAGGAAAAACAATATTATTAATAAAAAATAACTCGAACATGGCGATAAATGTTTGAAATGTTTGCAACAGGGAAAACAAATGTTTACGTAAACTTATTCGATCTTTATTTATATTAAAATCGTTAACGCTAACGTTGTAATTGCTTCAATTTACAAAAATCGTGAATTACAGAATGTGCATGTCAGCTATTAATTAAAATATTTCACAATCACAAATACTATGAATAGAAAGAATAAAAGAAAACTGAAATTCCAAGTTTGGTGTGTAACTTAACTACTAATTTATACACTGTATATCTTTCCTCCAATTAAACTAATTTTAATGACGTGTTGCGTCCAAAAATATTTTTTTACACATTAAGGAAAAGAACATAGTTATGCAATAATGTATATTCTTAAATATCCTTATTCTTTTTAAATTATCATGTGAAAAAAATCAGAAATTGAAACAATTATGAGAAACTAACATTATATTTGTCTCGATTATGATTTGAAATTAATTTTTAGATCTCTTTCTAAATTTTTTTATAAAATTGTGGATGGAAATTTAATATGTAGTTATTTATAATTTTAAAAGTATTTATTATCATAAATGTCTCTTCTGAATCAGCTTTCCAAGAACCAAAAGAAGGAAACTTTCTTTTTATATATATTTTGTTCCTTTTTTATATAATATTTGAATTATCTAAACCGGAACAACATTATAATAAAGAACTATAATCAAAATGTTTGATAGAATAGTTATATGAATCCGGCTAGAATCGATATTTTCACTAAATTTGGCTTTCTATAATTGTTCTTTGAAATTTGAAATTATCTCGAGCACCTGAATCGATTATATGACAGTTTCTAACGCCTGAAAAGAATATCTTTTTTAGAGCCTATAAATAATATTTTGCCTAAAATTTTGTATTTCACAATATACTTAAAATTTTAACGAAATTCATCCTTTGTGGTCGTATTTATACGTGTGTATGTATTACAAGTAAATTAACTTAATATACATACATATTTCTTTCTTTGCTTATATCGCAAAAAGATTAAATTACTTTTACGCAACCATTTATAAATTTTATAATATATTCAACTTAAAGAGTTAAGCTGTGTAATACAGAATGCAAAGGACTCGATCTTACAAACATGATAAAAAATGTGTGTACATATTACAATTCAAATTTATAGTCCAGAGAATTCGAGAGACTACTTGACGATTACAAGACAAAAGTCTTTTCTTATTTACATTGTTGATTAATATCTTTAGTTTATCAGCTTATTATTGTAAACAAATGTATCTAATAATTATACATTACATCTGGATTGCACAATTCATTTGTAAAATGTATACACGTATCTTTATAGCTTTGATACACTTATCTCGTTATCAAAAGAATGCATACTGACAAGTACGCTAAAGACTCTATAACGGTTCATTCTGAGATAGCGAGTAGTAAATAGAAATTAAAATAAGATTTGTCATTGCTTTGGTATCGTCTCACGAAGGCGATATTGAATATAATAGATATGTATCTTAAATGCAATTAAATCTTGAATAAAACATAGAGTTAAAGTGCAATCCTTTACAAACAATTATAGAGTCTTTACTGCAGTTAACAATAAACACATCAATGTTATGCTGATAAATTTCGAACATTTTGTCTCCTGGTTTTCAGGTAGTAGGTCAAATTAATGACCTGATTTGTAACCCTTTTTATGCGCATGTTTCAAGAAGCAAGAAAATGTATAAAAACAATTTTGGCAAATAATACTTCTTTGGAAATCTTGCAAAATAAAACAAACGCTTCTTATGACTATTATCATTATCAAACAGTATTTTTTGTACTAATTTGTAATATTATTGTTATACTTTATTTATTATTAATAACATAAATAATAAGTAATATCTGAAATATTTAATTGCATGAAATATCTATAATTGAGACAATAAATAAATTGAAACTAGAACACTTGCACATAAAAAGGAGTTGATGCTAACACTTGCGCATAAAAAGGACTTGATGCTTGTACGTTAACACCGTCTTTTTCGAAACTGATATCAATTATCATTCATTTCTATGACTATTTTATTCGTACCACATTCAGTTTATTTCGATAAGTATCATTTGATACATTAGTCGACTTTTACGACACTGTAGATCTTTCGCACGAACCAGAAACAGGCAAAGAAGCCAATTGATCCTATTTAATACATAAAATACGCAATAATTTTTTATTTAAAAATATTAACATTTTATTATTGTAGAAGAAATAAATACTTTACCTGTTAAAACGAAGAATAAGTAAACCATAATACAAGTATAACCAAAGTAAAGGAACGTAGATGTAGCATCTTCTATTTCCAACTTAGTCATGAAAAAATGTATGCAATATATTAATAAATAGAACGCAGTAAATCCAGATGTTAGGAAACTACGCCACCACCAATGATAATCCTAAAACAAAAAAGATGATTCGAATATATGTATCTTGAGAAATGTTTTATTTATTTTATTAATAAAAGGCCATTCATTTACTTCCGCACAAAGATGGAAATAGCAAAGTAAAATCGTCGTTTCTGAACATGTAATTACGAGTATAACAAATACCAAAAAGAGAAATCCAAACATGTAATACACCTGACTTGACCTGAAACAGATTAATTAAAGTTTAAATATTTTGTATATTAAAAAATAAAAACTTTCTTATTTATAAATACAATATTAGACTTAGTAGTAAGTGGAAGTAATTAGAATAAATAAAGCTGATCAGTGGAATTAATGATGCTTAAAACTTATATTATCTATGTTATTAAAGCTACTAGGATTTTAAAATGTGATATTTACCATAAAGAATTAAGTATAAAGAATAATTGTATAAATATACATCCGAAAGGTAGAACTCCACCCATTATTACACCAGGTATTGGTTGAGTATAAAAACTTTGTTCTGGTATTTGTCTAGGAATCTGATTGGTTCTAACAGGATGCTCCAAAGACTAAAATAAAATTCGTTACTAATGAATTTCTTCTTTGAAATCTTATGTTTTGTTTCTAGAATTTCTACAGAACAACGCTACTGCTTCTATATATATAAAAGAACATTCTACACTATTTTTGTTGGTAAAAGAAGTCTTTACCCTTTTCCGGAATCCGAAATAAGCACCAATAAATGTTAATGGAAGAGATACTCCAAACCAAAGTGCTAGAAGAGCAATAAGGGTGCTGAATGGTACTGCAGCTGAACTTTCATTTGCCCAAAAAATTAAATTCATTATAAAGAATAAACTGAATACAATTCTGTAAATAAAAATACATTTTTATAAAATTCGTCTTCATACTCACGATATTTTAAATATAAAGTAAATATGTATTTACATAAATTAATAAAAGGATCATAGCCAAAGGATGAACTGTTATTAACTTTGATTTTCAGATTGTATAGCTTTATAGACTAGTTGTATTTATCACACACATGTGCATATATATTTATTAAATAAATCGTATTACCCAGGACTCAACATAGATGTAAGTACAACGTTCGATTTCCATTTTTCACCACCGAAGCTTTTATATATTCTAGCAGATACATAACCAGCAGTAGCTCCGAGGCAAACATATAAAACCATGGCACAAGTCATTAAAGCTCCTCTGTTTGCTGGAGATAAAAATCCTAAACACGCAAATGCTGTGGAATGCAAAATGAAACTTTATATTTTTTCTGTTTATATATCAAGTAAATACACTTATGCATGTAGATTTAGAAACTTACCAAGTGTTACAAGTGTCATATAAAACACTTGAACACCAGACCCAAGTAAAACTGATAATAACATTCCTTTGCGAGGAGGTCGAAATACATCACCATGAACTAATTTCCAGCCAAATTCTTCATGTGCGTCTTCTCCTGATTCTATCTGGAAGGAAGCCTGCGTTATTGAAACACAGACAAGGGAACATCACAGCTTTATGATATAAAACAAAACCAAACATCGTGTCATACGTTCTTGTTAATTAATGAGATAATACCGTCATTTTAGTAACTTCAAAGAGAATGAGATGATTTGAATAATATGTAAATAAATAAAAATGAAATACATATTAAATTTATCGATTAAAACAGAATGAAACTTTCTAATTCAAGTAAAATGAAACAAAAGTTAACAAATAGCATTTCATTAGTGTACCTGATTGTATCTCGCAATATCTTTGTGTAATGTTCGGAGCAATATCATGGCCACCATTCCAGAAAGGAACAAAACAATTATTAATGAATTAAGAATACTAAACCACTGGATATTTGTATGCGGCATAGATTCTAAGATATAATCCCATCTAGATGACCATTTGATTGTACTGTTTTCCTAAAATAAAAAATATAATCGTATTTTTTGTTTAAAAACTATACTATCAAGGTATAGATTGCGCTTAATTTGTTATTGTAAATGCTTACAATATACGTCACAGAGTATGTGTAAGTAATATCTAAGTTTTTCCCAACAGAAAGTGGACTGTGTGGTATATCTAATGCTTCTTTGTGCTCACAGTTAACAACAGTACCATGTTTAATACTACGAGGAACCACTTTAACAGCTATTAAAGAAAATAAACATAAATTTCGTTAAAAATTAGCATTGCAAGTTTAACAGCATACAAATGAAATTTCAGTCCTTACATATTATACGTCCTCCATTTTCCTTAAATGCAGATCCCCATTCTTCTTTAACACCACTATGATACGTGATCGTAAGGTCTACATGATTATATAGGTAATAACTGTTTTCTCTTTTGTTATATGCATCCTAATAAAGAACAAATTGATTAATTTCACTTAGCGCGTATTTTCTGTAAGTTTAAGGAATTTTTTCAATCTACTATTAATGAACTTTCGGTTTTTGATTCAGAAATAATAATACTTTAAATTTACATTAACAGTACAGTCCTGTTGAGATCTTGAATCTCGCAAGAAGCATCCCATAGGAAATCCAGTACTACAATATTGTCTTTCATCCTCTAACTGATAACACCACGTAACAGGCATATTATCTATAAGAAAAAAAAAAGAAAAAAGAGAAGGAACTTATTAACATGGTGATATGAACAATAATAAAGGTTTTCCAGATTCAACTTGTTTTATCACTAAGATATTACCAACTATCCAATGATGCTGATATTTAAATGCCATTCCTTTCCTCAAAAATTCCAATTTCTTTTCTGAATCTTTATTTCCACCTTGATATGATCTTTTACACACAACGTCACAATTAACATTTTTCATGAACTCTAGCTGAAAATTTACATAATTTATATCTTTTATTATACATATGTATATTATACATAAGCTAGGGAGCCAACTTTTTTATATCATAAAATTTTTGTAACATTTTTATGTTACTCATTTGTATTGATGTTACTACATATAAATTGTATTTGACTCATAGATGCAGAAAGAACAGTTTTCGTATGTAGAAAACATTTAAACTTGTTTTTCTCTAAAGTTGTTACTTTTGAATTATGTCACTATTCTAGCAAATGAACAATATATTAAATCACTGTTCCAAAGAAAAAATGGAAGATAGAAAATAACCATTGTCATAATTTTTCAGGGATTTCCAATAGTCTGACAAAATAATGTTTCCGATGAGAGTTAATTACTTTTCAATTTGCTATAAATTGTAACTTAAAAAATTTCCAAACAGTTCTTTTTACAATAAAGAATCAAGGTCATATTGAATTTTTAATACGACACTCTATTTTTAACTTTACAATGTTATAGCTGATGTTAAGATGAATTCAACAATTCCCTATAGCATGACATAATATTTTGTGGACAGATTATGTGCATACAAGCTGTATACACAGTTTAAAAAAAATTTTAAATAATGTGTACAAGCTTAAGCATGATAGAATGAAGATTTTATGATATAAAATATAGGTCCACATTAATCAATTAAGTATTCGCTAAATGTTGATGTTATCCACATATCGACATAATCCGAAAATATTAATTATAAGCAGTGTAACAGGTAGGAATTCTCATGTTGTGTCCTTTGAGATAAATTAAAATACAACGAACGTTATGATCTCAAACACCCATGAAAATTAATTGTTCGAGTAGTTTCAAAACTTAAAACAGATAAGAACAATTTCGAGTATTGAAATTGAACCCCGGTAAACCGTGTGAAACTTCGCGAATGTTCGATTACACAAGATAACTTTATTTTGACAAGGTGATAAAAATGCGGTGATATGTACTTAAGGGCAAAAAGTATAAAATCAATTTTAGAAATTTTTTGAAATGTAAGTCTTACTCAAAATCCCGATGAACTCAGTTTCTTGAATAGGCTCGTAAATTTCACTTCCTGCTATCCCACTGACATTCGCGTATACGGACACAACATTTATTTTCCACATTGAATGTGTTAAATGCATAAAATATACAAAAATAAATACAATTGAATATAACGAATGATTCGAAAGTTTCTTTTTTATCATACCTTGTAAGGAGAAGGCCTTATACGTTCTCCAAAAACAACTTGTCCTAAGTTTTCAACAGGACTCTGAGTTTCATCGGAAGGACAAAAATCAAAGCTAAAAAAAGAATTCTTGGTATAACAATTCAAACTTCTGCGAGATTAAAAGATGTTATCAATTATATATGTGTTTCTTATGAAAACTTACTGATGATATTCATATGGTATTACATATTTCTCAGTGTTTAGACGATTTACATACAGTTTAATCTCGGACTGAAAGAAATAAACATTATCTAATAAAACACAATAAATTATAGATTACATACATTATATTTATGTAATACATCAATTATTACACTTACGTAATATATAATTATTATTACATTGTAATTATAAATAATTTATGATTATTATTTTTTATTACTTTTAAATGTGGAAGCTTTTGATTAAATTTTTATGAATTTTTTATAATTATGACATTTATAATGAAGTTAATAAATACAAATTCGAAAATTTAGAAATACTTAAATTTAAAAGATACATATGTAATTATTATGCTTTCAAACACAACATATTTGAACAGCTGACGTTTCGTCATAAATCGTACAAAATGTAAAGTACCTACATGTTCGTGTAAGGTCGATTTAAGAACATTCTAGTCAGATTGTATAAGCAATTAAATATTTTTTCCAAATCTTTCGTGCCTCAATTTCGCTGTTATGAGTCATATGTCACGAAAGGCCACATCGAAACATATTTACAATTATTAAAAATTACTTCTTAATTAAAATAATACGAAAAATAAAAATTACATTAGACTGTACGATCAAAATGTAATGATTATTATAATTGACGAATATGAAGGATGTATATTAGAGAAAAAGGAGAAAAAAAGTGATAAACTAAATATACATGATCATAACCAATTCTTAAAATAGTAAAAAATAATCTTTATACGCACTTTACACGTTTCAGAGGTTTCTCCGGCCTTGCAATAATTTACCGGTGCTAAACCCGGTAAATAAAAAGTCGATGAGTGGTGAATTAGACATACAACGAACAGTAACCACAGTAAAATTATTCTCGCCATTGTGTATTGTTGTTCGTCCTTACTAACTACTTGCCTAGTGCAAGTATATGTCAATTGCTATATGAAAAACATCGGACCCTACACTACCATGATACTGTCATTGATAACGAATTCTAGATAGATTGGTTACCTCTACGCGTAGCAATCTCGCTTTTCATACTATCGAACTTCTAATTGCCAATTGCTAACTCTGATTTCGAATCATAGAAACAAATATCAATTAAAATTTATTTTTCGAGCTTTTAAACTTACTGATATTGAGAATTTATTATACAATCTGTCCCAATAGTCATGGTACAAATACCAAGGGAGTAATTATACTTAAAAACATAAATTTGAAATATCGAATAAAGTTTGTTTATATAATTGGAACTAAAACTAGAAATTAGGAGAATGATTGACAGGATATCTCTATAATACGAAAACAGGGAAAATTAATTGAAGATATAGAACAAAATTTTTTCATAAAAAATTCATTGTTTTTGAGAAAATTAAATTTAAAATGTTATCAGATATAGGTATACTGAAACAGTTCTTAGCTAAACATGTTCAAACACTGTTTTCTTCAAAATGAGGACTTGAACGAAAAAATGTTATTCTACATTTTTTATTTATTTTTACATATAAAAGAATCTCTTGTTAATTGTTTACTTATTTCAGTTTGTACCTAGTCGGTATTAGCGAAGTTCATATACGTATAGAAACAAATTTTTAAATTCGATTTTCTCAAAAAAAAAAAAAAAAAAAAGCACAGTGTGAAAACATTTTATTGCATATTTTCAATTTATTTTTCACACAGAATCACCCTCTTATTATACCATACTTTACAAGTTTATGAAAAAGACTGAAGTCAAATAACTAGAAAAAGTCTATAAATTGTATAATTACTTTTATATCAATTAATAAATTCAAATAATATATAATTATATAAAACATTTTTTTAAGAAAAAATGAAGCTTTAGCGATTTAAAAATGCAATGTTCCAATAACCATGGTGAGTAATGAGTAATGAGTAAGAGAGCGATTCTACATGAAAAAGTTAATTGAAATTATAAAATACAATCTTTTCATACGATGTTTGCTGTTTTTTGATAAAATCGAATTTGAAAAATTATTTAGCATATATAAATTTGGCTAATTACCGACGAGTAGATAATCAGTGGGAGGTTATTCTACATGTGAAAATAAGTAAAGAGTATAGATTAAAATTCACGCGTGATACAATTTGTCTATTTAAGCCATTTAAGGTCTTGATTTAAAAAAAAAATAGAGTTTGAATATTTTTATTTAAGAATGGGCCTGATACATACGTATTTGATAAATTTTAAAATTTAATTTTCCTAAAAACGAAGCGTCTTATTGCAAAATTTGATTTTATATTTAGGGCTTGTTTTTACATGCAGAATAATTTCCTGCCGTCTATTCACTCCTGTTTAGTTCAGAACTAGCTAAGTTCAAATAGACCTGATAAATTTTCGAACTGTTTTTCTGTAAATAAAACTTCATATAAAGAAATTTTATTCAACATTTTCAGCTTTTTTTTCACACAGAGCCGTCCCTTTGTCGATTTCTCCACTGTATAAATCTTGATATTGCCTTACTTTATTGTTGCTATTATTGCATAAATGGCCTAAAAAGATTTACTTTTATCAACATAAAAAATCCCACACTTGGATTTTATTTTATTGAAAAAGTTAGTAAATAACATGTTTGCAATATCTTTTGACAAAACGTAAGATAATTTCATCATTGTGAAGTTATTTCATTTCATTCTTTTATAGTCATACATTTCCTATAAGTATATTACAATGTCATACATTACTTATGGAAGACTTACAAGTCGATGTTTTACTCTATAATTGTTAATGACAGGGAACGAAGATAGAAACGAATTCGTTTAAAATACAAAATGCAATTAAAATTTTTGTCTAACAATCTTTACAGAGATAATAACCATAAAAATTGTATATCTAAGTTAAAAAGTATTCAACAATTAATTTACTCACAGGCCATTAGTCGATACAGTATCATTTAATTAGACATTCACGTATTTTTTAGACAAGAGACCAGTTAATTTAAAAAGACGCGCTTGTCGTCCTTGTTATTGTACAAAATGTGAACTGATTTAAGTAATTCCTCAGGAATGTTTCCACATACAAATAATACGCAGCAGCTGATTATTTTTAATGGTTTTTGTGCTAAAGTTTTAGCATATTTTCCTTTTTTTAATCATTTTTAGTGTCATAGACTCCGTACAATATATCACATGAAAATGATAAATAATTGTTGAAATGTTCAATTACATGATAGATAAACGATACGATGTTCAGTCTCGCAAATGTTCATGATATAAATGCCGGAAAACAACCTCTTTCACTTCTTTGTTATAATTTATTCAATTCAATGTTGTTTATTTTCCGAGCAATCAGATGAATTTTTAGTCTATCTCGGACATCTAGCTCGTATTATGCAACGGTAATGCCAACCGTTTGAAGGTAGCCTCTCAGGTGGTTTGCATTAGGTTCTGGAATTTGGTCAAGAATACTAAGTAATTGTCTTGGTGACAATCTTGCTAATCCTTGTGCTAAATGTAAACGTACGTCGCCAATAGCTATTTATTAAAGAAAAATAAAATTTATTAAATTGATTAAATCTTTAACAGTTATTTATCAAAATATATTAAACGAATAATATGTAAGTATTTTATTAAAGCTAATATAATAAGATAAAAGTATTTTTGTGTTAATACCTTCCAGAGGATCTTTTGGAGGATTTTTTCCACAAAGCAGTTGACTATATCCTACTTGATACCCAGGCGTATCTTCAGTTTCTGGGAATATATTATCTTCGGATAATGTAGTCTGATCCTGTGGTAATTCGAAAAATTCTACTAACGTTGCTAATAAACGGGGATAATATGTATTATATGGCCTTTCTAGTATCATTGGGCAATCAATTAGTAAATTTGACATTCCCACAGCAGTTACTTTTCGTTCGATATCACCTGATACTTTTTGCATATCTGCTATTAATACGCGTTCTACAACCATACCAAACATTCTGCAAATATATTATTTATGTATCGTGAATATTGATTAATTTTAATCATATATTTATTTTTTAAATTTTTAATGGAAAAGAAACTTACCGAGATTGTATTTGATCAATAATTGTAACCAAATTATTTGAGCCATATCTAATAATATAGTACGCAAAAAATACGATTAGACCCTTTACAAATTTTGTCGTTTTCGAAGATGAAAGTCTTTGGAACAATAGCACAAAAATTTGTTTCATATATGGTTCTAATACATTCCTAAAAATATTATGCTATTATTAATATAGATGATAAAGTGACATAAAAATAATCTAGTGAGAAAACTTACGGTGCAAAATATTCAATAATACTTTGTAATAATAGGAAACCTTCGTGATCATTAACCTTTGAGGCAATCAATTTTTGGAATACACCTAATAAACCATTTGTCTTATCTTGTGCTACGATATGATGTGCACCATGACTAATGAAAGCTCTTAATAATCGATTTAATGGGTGAATATTAGCTTGGCGTTCAAATAAAACGGATGATAATAGACAAGGGAACAAAGCCAAATACGCTTCTGGCATATCCTGTGTCGTTCGTAGTTCCAGAAGTAAAGCAAGGATTTGAAAAACGTATGGTAGAAATTCTGAAAAGCATCGATTAGAAAAGATAGGGAATAGAATTATGTCAAATGAAATATTTTACCTAAAACATCTTGTTGTAAGATTTCTTGAAAAATTGGGAACAGTGCTTCTTCAAATGACGATACTGCAACTTTGTGTGTTTTACAAACGATTCTAAAATTATATTACATATATATATTTTAATTTTTTTGTTTCTAATGTTCCCTCGTTTGCATTCCATTTTATTCTTATTGTATAATTTATATTACTTACTTAATTGATAAAGCAAATGTTTCGAAGAGATAATGGTTAAAATTGGGACGACTTGGATTTTTAGATACAATAGAAAGTTTTTCTGTAAGTTTTGGGAGAAGATCTGCTAAGAATGGTACAATCACCTCTTGTAGAACACCGAAGCTTCTCATGATAGCTTTCATTACATATTCGTTTTCTTCTGAGCCAGGTGTATTTAAACATGCAAATAGACCCTTTAATAAATCCGACGTCAATGGTGATAAATCATTTGCTTTAACTCTATAAATAAAATTTGGTAATTTAGAAAATATGCACATCGAAATAATGATATTAAAATAAATCATAAGTAATATATTTAGAGTTATTTTTCATAAAAGGAAAGCAGTCTGCATGTATACTTTTTTCAATACCCTTATTTATAAAAGTCAGTAGGTTTTCATTTGACGAATGTCAATATATATTCTTGCATAAAAATTTTCATTATGACACGAAGGTCATAAGGTCGACGAGAAAAAAACTTCAATTCACTAACATTTTTTGTTGCATATAATCAGGTCGAATATCTGTTTTTTTTTCGATCATCTAAAATTTTTTTAATTATAGTCCAACATTTATACATTTATTTTATTTCGATAGTTAAAAATTTACAGACCAATAGCTTTTCTATGAAAAATATCTCTGAAAATTTATTCAAAAGTGACATTACTTATGACTTAATGTAATATTATTGGTAAATAAAGCAATCGATTTTCTTACAAAGGTGTATTATCGGGTCCTTTCATTGCGAGTATTTTTTCAATCGTGCAAGCAGCATATGTGTGTACAACGATATTTGAAGCACTTAGATGCCTAATTAGTTGTGGTAAACTACCAATTATCATTTCTCTTGGCAATATTGATCTGAAGGTCATTATAAATTTAATTGCATCAGCTTTAAGTACAGAAAATTCATTCACTGGAAACAATATTCAAATTTTTTAATGCTTTAAGAGATTTATGGAATAAATTTAATTTTAGTAAGTTTAATGGCCGTATGTACCATTTGGTTTGACTAACTCCGGTTCAATATGTTGCATTGCAAATTGAGGTAACGAAACAAGCTCGCTGCTCTGCGTAACACCATGTTTTTGTGTTTGAGCTTTGCTTGCACTACTGGTGACTAGATAAATTGCAGCATCCTTACTGCGCCAATTTTCAACTGGTTTATCAGCATAATTTTGTAACATCACCTAACAATTACCAAAAAAAATGCAATGATATGTATAAGTCAATTTTGTTTGCATGCTCTTGTTTACTTACCTGTATATAGGCACCAAAAATTTCCATTATTTTCGCTTCAAAATATTTAGAAAGTACTTTAACTAAATCACAGGCAGCACGTCTTCGTGTATCGACATCGCTACCCTCAATATCTCGCCTGATATATTCCTCAGGATTATCCTCAAATAATTCATTATCCGACTCTATTAAATATATTAAATTTTCTTTTTATGCAAAGTACAAGACACATAAAGAATATACTTTTAATATAAGATTAATAGTAATTACCTCTAAATTCCATATTAGGTATTATAACCTTTTCACAAATATTGCTCAAAGTGGTTGGATCTTCGAACAAGTTTCTATACTGAGCACGGTCAGCTACTGTTGCTAAAAATTGCAAGGCATTCGAAACTAGCTGCAAGAATATAAAAAATTAGATCAATTTCAATATGTATACTATATATAAAATTTACCTACAGTATCATATTTTGGTTGTTGTCCAGTCGATGTTAGTAAATTCCATACAGCAGTTACAAATTCAGGTAAGTATGGTTGAAACTCTTCATCATATTTCTGAGCATAAAGGCCAATATTGTCACAAACTTGTGACTTTAACTGTTCAATTACTCCTGGTTCTTCTTCGTCCTATGCATAGGTCAAACATTGTAACATACACATATTACTAGAATTAAAAATATAATAACAAATTTATATATAACACTACAGTAGATTGAAGAGAGGGAACATTTGTATTCAACAAAATATGAAAATTCCTCATCCACACAGCCATATTGTCTTCAAAAAATTCTGGTAAATCCTAAAAATAAAGGATATATAGTTTCAGTAAAGAAATTTAACACTTTATATTGATTATATCGTCTGTGTCTTTTACTCACTTGGAAATTAAGAGAGTAGAACACCTTGGATAAAATTACCAAAGAGCTATATATAACTTTCAATGCATCTATATTGTTTGCATGTACTTGCATTAGATTCATTGTAGCCTAAAATAAAATTTAAGGGAATAATTAATAAAGAATAATTAGAGGAGAAACTATAAAATAAAATTCTTACAACAAATAGATCTGTCAAAGGTTTAGCAAATCTATCCAATACAAATTTTATCTCAGTCCATAGGCTCTGACTTTTAAATTCATATCTATATCTTTTAAATAATGAATGTGCTGTATGTAAGACACCATTGATAACATGAAAATCGCCTGTATTGAATTTGTCAACCATTTGGTCGATAAGCTCTGGCCATTTATTTGGGAAATCATACTTTCCAACTATTGAAACAGCATCAGATAACTGTTTTTGAACAGAATCAGGAGAATGCAGCATTAGATTAACAATTAATTTTTTTATAGCATCCCTATCTTGCGCATGTATACGATCTACAGAATCTTCTCCCTAGGTACAAATAAATTATGTTATAATTAAGGATTAATTTATTGGAAAAATGTTATAATAAAAGTTACATAAATAATGTAAATAATTACCACTTTCCAATTACGTTTTACATAATTTTTAAATGCAACTGCTCCAGCGATTCTTATAGTTATATTGATTTCAGACTTATCCACAAGATGTAAAAGAAGTAATGGATAATTTTGATTTATTTCAACTGATTCTAAAAATTTTTCGGCTAAAGCATAAAAAACAAATAATTCATGAATTCAGTAAAATACGTGTATATATATATATTTTTTTTTTAATTTATACATAAGAAATATAAATATAAAAGTTATTTCTCTGTAAAAGATTCATAAAACATTAAAACAAAAGACCAAAATCACAAACTAAATATTATAAACTATGTATCTTGTTGATCTTAATTAGGTGAAAACATAATATTTTATCAACACAAGTTATGTTATTTAATAAAAAATGGGAAATCGAAAGTATAGGACATCTTTCGATGTCTTTCTGGAAATTCAATCGATACATATCTATATTTAAAACGATTTTATTAGTATTAAGTTATCTCTGTTTTTCAAATAGTTGAAAGAAAAATAAAGTACTTGTTGATATCCACATGCCAAATTTCCTCTAATAGCAGACGAATCAAATTGCAAATGATGATCAAAGTAATTAAACAAAAAATTTAAATATAAACTATTTTTATAAATAGGAATGTACACATGTTCGGGATTATATAAAATATTTTCAATTAAGAACTTCTGATTAATAGAGAGGTTATATTCACCTGGCCGTCTAACATTTACATCGGGGCTAAGTGTATGCTTTAAATATTCACTGAGTGTAAGCAAGTTGTCATCGGTGAGTTCCATAATGGTTTGTTGTAAAAATTCTGTATACTCTCAATTCGAAAAAATATGAAATCTTCAGAAAAATATCTTGAAACAACGCAATACACCGGCTTTTGATAAATTCAATTTTCTAACCAATGATCGTTGCCTGTTGGCGTTAGCGCTTTCTACAATGGTTTACGCGGGAAACGTTTTTGTTGAAACCAAGCGGGATAATATATTTTATTTTATTTGTGTAGGTTATGATAGTAAAAAATTTCTCTGCAAGGAAAGGATAAATTAAAAATGACAATTGGAATAAATCATGGATGTACGGTTTATTAAAATTCACATTAATCCTTTTTTTTTTTAGTAAGAAATGAGATTTATTGAGGTTGAAAAATCGATAAATTTGCGTTTGATTAATTATTAAACTTTAGATTGCATGATAATTTTCGTACAATTATTATAATTCAACGTTACTTGTTTATGTATTTTTTAAGAATGACATTTTATATCTAATTTAAAAAGGTAGAAAATAGGAATGAACTCTTTAAGTTCGAGGTTTTAAGTAAAACATTTAAGATTCGTAAGCTTCATGTTTTATGACAAGCAATAATTGTATCCAAAAACTGCAAGGTATGGATGGTGAAAATAAATAAATAAATAAAATAAATAATAAATAATAAATACAAATATTAAATGTATTTTACAATTAATAGAAAAATTAACACTTAAGCCGAATATTTAATTTATATTCCTATTTTATATTATTATTCTATTTCAAAATATAGGGTATAATGGTATAAATAAAACAGTTTTAATCTTTATATTAATGTATTTTATTATTGCAGTATAATAGTAATATATATTAACTTATATTAGTAATCACTTGTTTTGAACATTATTAAGTATCATTCTCTTCTGTTTAATTTCATTCTCCAGCTTTCTTAGCATATTTTGAGCACATGTAATTTGTAATAATTTATAAGTATTAATTGTCCTATATATAGCATTTAAGAGATACACAATTATTGAAAATATACCTGAATTGATAATTATAGCAAAAATTAATTGCGCTTACGTTATATTCGTCAAAACGAAATTAACTTTCGATGCTGTTTCAGTTTCTTCAGAGTTTGATATTGTTTCTAGGTTTGATAATTTTTCTGCAAACGTTGGCAATTCGTTATACATTTGTTGATACTGCTTTTGAAATTCTTCAATTTTATCACGTAAATTTTTATTTGTCTATGAAAAGGATACTAATTATTTATTATATATTCACAATTATAGGATACAATATATTTACGATGCAGAATATACATAAATGAACGTACATATTCTGTCTGTGCATGCAGAAAATTGTTTGTATACCTTATGCCTTTAATTCGAAATTTATCGCTGAAAATAAAGAAAACTTCTCATAAAATTATTATTTTTTGTCAATGATTTTTTATTCATTAAAGTAAACAATTTCTTTAGAAAGAAAATCAAACCATTGTTTCGTGAAATATGTTGTTCTTTTTGTTATTAAATCTTTCAATTCTTGTTGTTTAAGATCAATCACATTTGTAGCCTTCGATATTGCTTTTTTAAGACTAGCTTCTTTTTTTTGAAGTTCCAAATATTTCACCTGACCTGCCCAAATGTTCATCGATAAAGTAGATAAATGTGAGTTCCAGTAATATCGATCCTTTTTTTGTTTGCCATTCGTTTCTTCTAACTCAGTGAACTTTCAACGAAAGAATAAAATGTATAGTCAGTTATTAATAAACTCAACTTTATTTCTTACAAATGGAAAATAAAAATGAATGAATAAAACGACTACCTGTTTAATTAGATAATTAATTCGATCTACTTGGTTAGTAAATTCTTCGTAAATATCTTCCATTTTCTTCGAAGATTCAGTCATATTTTGTTATTTTATTAATATAATTTAAGCCTTTCAATCTACTAGATGATCCATCAAATTTTTTGAATTTTTATCTATGCTTATCTGTTGAAAAGATGTTATAGCTACAAAAAGTACGTCTGTCGAGACCTCTATAGAGAAAACATCAAATTACATGCATATCTATATATATGTTTGTATGTATGTAATCGTATGTTATGTATTATATTAAATATTATGTATGTAGACCATATAAACAAATCTCGATATTCGCTAGGGAAAACCGATTGAAAATTGAGTCGTGACTAGTTGCGAAAAATCAACATGGATGACAAGGAAGTCGTCGTTCTACGCATGCGTGATATGTTATAAATATTTCAAACAAAAACAGAGATATTCTACTCATCTCTGTCTGTTTTGCAAGAACGACGGCTTTAGTGACCTTCCATGTTGATCTTTTATGACTAGACCTGACTCAATTTTCGAACGGTTCTCCCTAGCGCGTATCGAGACCTATTTATATGATCGTGAACGAGGTAGAGATAATATCAGAAAGGAAATTTCTTCTTTGATAACACATATGTTAGGTTAAAAATGTTTTTAAATGTTCATAAACATATTTTTAAGACATGGTCTAATCATACTTATATACATAAATATGGGATATGCAAATTATGATTTCCAAATTTTTTTTATCATTTTTAATTTTAAATAATTTATTTATTATAGATATATAACTTTTATCATTAAAAAATAAATAAATAAATAAATAAATAAATAAATAAATATATATATATAGAGAGAGAGAGAGAGCCACTAATACGAATCGAATTGTTATTAATGTTCAAAAGACATCAAATACTATTGAAACGATGCAAATCACGGCATTGTACCAAACTTGTCAAACAATCGGATTACGTTCAGCTGTGCGATTAGTAATTAAAACGTCTGCGTCATCAGACGAATGCTATTTATGAATATGAATCTATGCATCTTTCCAAATATAGGGAACGTGTAATTTAGAATTTTAATTTATGTACGTATTATAAATCGTAAACGATTGATCATTTTCACAACGATATTTTTAACTTCATTTCGGTCGATAGTATGTAATACTTGAAAGATTCTCGACTAAATTCTTCTCTTCTTCCCGTGAAAATCAAATCAAAACTGAAGTATGTATTTTTGTAATCTGTACGTGGTAAGGTTTAGTGATATATGAGTAGAATAATCATTTTTTTCAGTTTGTATTTCATTTATGAAATTAGAAAAAATGTTCTTCTATTTAAGTAATATAAAATGGTAAGTAATAAAATGTACAATTTTATATGGTGAAAATTTTAACAAAAATAATAGGAATAACGTCGTTACATAAATAGCGATTTATTTAAGTATTTTGAAGTGATAATTGTATGTGTAAATGAAAATAATATTATTGTAAATAATTATATTACACTAAATTCACATTAGTTACAATTATCAATCGTTTAAAAATAGTGCTTTTTATTATTAATAATATTTTAAATTATATTTAATTTTATAATAAGAAAAAGAAAGCAATGTTAATAAAGCGATATAAACAACAACGATATTTATTTATCTAAACATGAGAGCAAAATCGATAACGAATAATGACCAAAAGAGTACATTAATTTTATAGTCACTAAAACTCTTCAATTGGGACTCGAAAATCCAGTTTCTCCGATGACGTCTAATCTAATTATTGAATATAACAAGGAAGGTTCCATATTCACTAAAATTATAAGTCGATAAAAATCACGAATGAAAATCAAAGTTTTTTATTAATTACTAATTAACATTTCATTTCCTCTAATCATAATTTTGTCGTTATTAAGAGATTAAAATTTCTTTAATTAGTCAAAACTGCAGTTGGAAATTAATTATTTACCTATTAAATATCTATAACACGAAAAGCTTTATATTTGTTTGAAAAAACTTTTTTTAAAAATCTTTTATTTAAAGACCGTGAAAATATTACACGAATAAGAATTATATGCGAAAATTGGAATTTTTCATTAGTTACTAATTGATACTGTTAAATAAATTTCAATGATTATTATTCTTGTAACGTCGCATCTTTGATGAAAAGATTTTTTTTTCTTTTTAAGGCGCTTGAAATTTTACGTAAAATTTATTTCAGCTGTGCAGATATTCACAATATTAATATTGACAAAGTTAAAATATTGTTAGATTTTTCCAATAATACGCTTTTTCAGAGAGATTTCTTCTTAAAAAATAAGTTTTTTCTTAAAAAATGATAAATATGGAATTAAGCCGATATAAGATGCAATAATTCAAAAAAGAACAATATTGTTCAATTTACTCGACTTGGACCTTCTTACGCAATAATTTATCAATTTATAACATTAGTAAATTGACAGGTTAGAAGTAGTACGTTATAGATTTCTTTTTCACGATCTTACAATCTTGAACAGTGTAACTAGATAACTAGTAATTTGTAAAATTTACTTTTAACGTTCCATTAATTTTATTATCAAACATGTTATTATTATGCAAAAGAATTTATTAATACTAATGGCTCGAAATTTCTAACAGCTGCAACTTATAAAGTTTCGTTAATACTAATAATATTAGCGAAATGACAAGTTACGAGTTATAGGTTATAGATTTCTTTTTATAACTCTACGTCAACTAGGATAACTGTACTTCTGTTATGATAATATAACAATAAAGAAAATTGATTAGAAATGCTAATAACTTGTGAAGTAACATTTCACTAATAATATCAATGGAATAGTGGTAGAGGGCTCTGATTCGATTAAAAAATCGAATTGGAAGCTCGAGGGTTTTGTACTGCATGTTTCTATTTTCCTAAGCGTTGCGTGTAGTGTAATTGACGACGTCTCAGTGAACGTTTACTCGTAAAACGCGTTGGCGGTGTTTCGTAGTCGGTAAGTAGTCGCCGAGTAGTCGTCGCGCAAACTGCATTCATCGAGCTTTTCCGTTATACTCCTTGTAATTTCAGAGAACTTCAATTAGTTTCAGTGTTAAAAACCATACAACAAGAAAGAAATTATTCTTTATCCAATTAAATTCTTATTAAGAAACATGTACCTCAAGGTTGGTCAATTGCAGTTTTTATCAAAATCTTTCTAATTCGAGGTGAGTCATTGATAATACTTTATACACCGATGTTTAACACTGATGATTTAATAGCAATGAGAGACAGGTTGAAATTGCGAAGTTATCAGTAACATCATATTCTTCATTTTAAGAAAGGAATTTTTTAGTAGGAAATTGGTAAATATTGTTTGATATTGTTTTTTTAGAGAAAATTTATTTTAATGGTAGTTTTGGACAAGCGTGTAGAAGAGTGGAACAGGTGCAAGAAAAAAGCCACATTGTAAACCCTCTTCTATCAGTAACAATATTAATATTGTTTTTCACTGTGTGCATTATCAGAGAGCATTCTTATATGTACAGTATACAATTTTTAAATATCTATAAATTTGATAACAAAACAAATAAAATTTTACGAATTACAATTTACATATTTCAATTTATATTCAATCATTCAATAGTCATATTTTGTATAAAATTTAATTAAAAAGAGAGTGATCGATTATCTTAATATTTAATGAATTCTGTTATAAATCATATTTATCAAATATTTTTAATATTATCTATTAACCACAAACTATTAAAGTATTACTATTAAACTACAAGCTATTACTTGTCAATTCACTAATATTATTAGTTAGTACATTATTGTACAGGAAGACTCGGATATTTGAAGACCGATTGTATGTATACATACGTATGTATACATACATATATGTTCAAGTAGAAAATAGGATAAATAGGATTTATTCTGTTTTAGTTTTTTTATAATTTTTATTTAACTTATCGTAACATAATACATAAACAAGATAATAGATCATTTCTTGGGAATTTAATTAATTTCTTTGATTTTTATTTGGCGTAATCATGTAATTGGAATTTCCTATGTGCGATGTGGCGTGTGATCACATTTGATCGCGTAACTGATAATGTTATCGCTCGTTATCAGCATGAGAAATCGACACACTTACCACTTTCGTTTCTATCGTATATTGGCGAAATATTAAATATTAAATATGTGTATAATTGTATGATAATTAAATGTATATATTGTAAGTTATTGTTTCCCCGATGAGGTTACAGGGCTCACGTTATCTTATCTCACACACTATATCAAAAACCATCTTTTTTACATTAACTTAACAACTAACTTACACCTATGGTATTATTGTCTAACTACTTACATTTATCTACACACATGTACAGATTGAGTCCTCCCGTCACATTCTACTCCTGTATGCGTGTACTGAGTATATAATTGTATAATAATTAAATATATTAAACATACAATTGACAATATCGTATATTGAATACAAAATTGTGTATAAATAGCGTGTATAAATAGTCTTTTCAATAAAAGAAACAACACACTTTAATATAGTGTATTGCAAATTTCGAACTTATACCAAGTGATTGTTAGTGGTCATGGGAACAAGTTCATTATGTATTTATAGATTTAAAACAAATTTCATGCTCAGGGCTCACTTCATAGGATTCAATATAATGGTTTAATGATTGTATTTGTCAGGTGTGAATCTTCACAAGGTGGATTCGAACCGCGAATCAAGTATTTGCAAGTTTCGAAAATCTATTTCTAACTACTTGGACGTTTCAACGTATCTGATTAATCACTTGCAGATAACAATCGAGTAACAATCGGCATTATCGTTTCAGTGAATTCTTTTAGCAAACTTAAAAAATTAATTTTGCTAGAATTATAGGTGATAAACGGGATTGCTATAAATTTCATTTAAATGGCTGCACTTGTATGTAACTATTTCAGAACGATTGCCGAGAAAACTGATTTTAAGGGAATAGAGAATTTCTGATAGGTTGCCCGTAAAGTTTCAAATTTCTATTCTAGCAAATTATGTTCGATTCTATTTGAGATTGCCCTTTTTCTTTGCCAAAGCATTCGTGAAAGATTCGAATCTATGTTAGACGATGTTTAAACGTTCAAACTTGAGTGCATCATTAATTGCGAGCAATTTGTAGGAAGGCAGGTTTCATGCGATTACTTTATTATGCGAACTATACATATTCACGAGAATACGTAGTACGAAACAGGATGAGAAATGATAATCTACCAGGAAATGACACTATTTCATTTTGCTACAGGAAAAACAACAATTTCAAGTTCTTAGAAAAACCATTACAGTTTTTATGATAACTGATTAAACGATTAACGACGTAATAATGAAATTAAAATTAGAAATTTTTGGTTTAGAAACGTGAAATAATGGAAAATATTTTCTAGATAAAAGTCTATCTTCAATTGGAATGAGGTTGTAAAGATAACTACTCAATGTACGTGATAATTAGAATGTCGACCAAGTCACGTAAGAAACGATGTTTTGTAGTTTTTAATTATGTGCTCTTGAAGGCCTAACGCGAACACGCAGGTTCATGAACAGATTATGTCATCACTACCATATTTGCGTGTCTGCAACCTATTTACATACATAAAAAGTCTTACCTCATTGTGTGAGAGAAAGGTAAATATTGCGAATCTTTGAAACACATTTTATTATTATATATCTATACATAGATACACGTATATGCATACAAAAAGAACAAGAAACATTTTACATAATTCTAATTCTATATATCGGGCATTAGAGAAATAAATTTTTAAGTTTAAATAATTATTCAAATAAAATTTTGATTTCATTTGTTATTTGCTTAGTTAATTTATCTCAATTTATCCTGCTTTATCTTAAGTAAGATAGTATTTGAGTAATAATGTATTTCTTAACTTCCGCATTATGCGATTCGATGAAATGTTTCAGTTGAAATGAAATGAAATGTTTCCAAGGCAAATATTTCATTGTAAATGTATTTCTTATGCACGAAAAACATTTGTCTCTTATCTTCTATCTTCTATTATTATTTGAAATAATCTAATATTTCTTGAGTAAATTATTTGAAACTAATCTATTTCTCAAATGAAATGTTGGAAATAATTTGCAAATAACTTTATTGTCAAACAAATTTCTTTGTCACTTTATTTGGTCTAATTATTTGACTTGCTCGTTTATTATGTTCATTTCAAGTAAAAACTGTTCAATCCTGCATTCAAACATCTTCATGTGATTACATATGTGTATTTGCATATTGTATTTATGTAGAACGGCTATAAAAAGCATGTATTTTTCAATGAAACATTTCACTACCAAATTACACGCACGCACACGCATATATGAAGTCATATGAAAATACATACTACTACATGATATGCAATTTAATATATTTAGACCTAATTAATCAGTATATAGTAAATGCTACAATAAATATAACAATGCACAAATGCTTTTTGTAGCCACTGTGTATGAAAATCAAAAGTGTGTTTACATGTATATAGGGAAATATCTCGTTACTTTGTCCACTTTCAAATATATAGTGTTTTGTTTCTTTTTTGAATTGTATTCAATATACATACTTTACTAGTTTGAAAGAAAACAGAAAGAGTTGCCAGAAACTTGTTTTTATTTATTTATTTACTAATTTATTTCATTCCTCTTTGTCAGTAAAAATTATATTAAAATAAATTCACGTTAGAATATCTTTGTGTTTTTCTAAAATGCGGTGAAACATAATCTACTGTTTAAAGTGAAACATTGCATTATAACGTAAATGTTCTTGCTTATAGCTCATAGATTACGACATAGAGTTGCTCTTTATGGATACATTGCCGCACTATAGGCACCTAGGCACAGTGATGAAAACAAGTATTGTTCGCACAGATCAGCTTGATGAAGACAAGTCGAAAATGTAGAACCAAATTGTTTCATAGGGTGCTCGTTTTCTTTCGTTTCTGAGAAAAATTCGTTTCTGAGAAAATGAAATTTGAAAATTGATCAAGTACGCGTGTGCCAGGCTTATTCTTCTAAAAATGTTCTACATTTTTCACTTATTTCCGCGTGTGGAATAACCTGCTGCTGTGCTATCCAACTCGTGCCCTGTTGGTAATTAGACCAATTCACATATGCTAGGCAAATTTTCAAATTCGATTTCCTCGAAAACAAGGCCTCAAATGAAAAGAATTTATTCTGCTACACACTTTTAAGGTGCTTGTTAAAGATCAGAATTGGACATTTACTTGAGTTCTTTCGAATAAATATTTCTTTACAACAATTATCAGGATAAATTCAGACAAATTTTAGAGAAAAATTTTATATAAATATTTTATTTACATACTCATAACAAATTGTCCCCTCTATTTATTCGAATAATTCGTTATTATTTATTTGAATAATGATTGCAAAATTATTCGAATAATAATTAGTTGTTCCCGTTTCTTAATTTTGTAAGAGTATCCTTATACGATTTTTTACGATTAATTTATCAATGAGCGATTGATCTTTACTTTATGATCTCGGCTTTCGAGAGAGATAATTGTTAAATACAATATAATAACAATTGGACAATAAAACGTGAAAACATATTTTACGTAGTTCGGTATAGTTCACATATTTTTACTTGGTTCATTTGTGATAGAAATCCAGATAAATAAATTTCAATACAAATAATTTCTTATTCAATGGAATATTTAACATTACGATTAACGACGAACATAGCCTTATTCTTTATTTTTACCCATTATCCGAATTAATATTACTGAAACAAAATTTTGCACAATTCTGTTAAAGATTATACTACAGGATTTCCAAAATTAACGACAAGTTCGAATGCGGAAGGAAGGGCGTGGTTATATGGAATTATTTCATGCGTCGTATGTTGGAGGCACACCCTCGATCTACCTACGCGTACTACCCACCTTTTTGTCTCACTGTAATTTTCTCATATTTCGCATATTATCGACCTGTTCTTCTCTTACGTCGTATAAACATAACCACCGTACAGATTTTATTCTTTTTTACCATTTAAAGCGCATAATAATTTATCATTAGAACAATCAATTTCTAGTATATGCTTAAATATACTATAATTTACTTTATATTTAAATTTTTATACTTTATATTTAATTTATAATTCACAAATATCGAGGAGAAAAATTCTCAAACTGTTGGAGTTGATACATCTATCTTTCTTTATATTTTTTATTTTTCTAAAGTAGGTTCTTAACAATTTTGTATTTCCTTGTATTTTCTAAGAACTTGTGAAAGATTCGATAATTTTACGTTTTTAACCTTTTCGATTTTATGTAACGTAACATTGTACTTTGATAGATTATTATATAAAGTACACGATAGAAATTGGTGACGGTTTCCCACTTTCTCTGTGAAAGATGTAAAGTACTGATATAACTAAGAGGAAAGTGTGATGATCTCAGTTTCATAGGGTCGAGTGGTTTCACAAATTAGGAAACATAATTCCATCGTTTCAATTTAAACAATTATTCATCGTCGTGTTACAATGAATCAGACGGAAAGTATTCTGTGGTTACCATTTCAACCGCATTGATATCAACGCTGATTAAAATTACTTTGAAATGTCATTATAGTATCCAACGTAGGTACTATGACCTTAGAGAAAGTCTTTCTTTTATTTTACAAGCTTGTATTTTAACTTCATAAAAGATATAGAAACCAAAATCACTCAAGACTCGAAGGGCAAATGGAGGGGAGGTATCAATAAATAATAATACAATAATATTTCGACTAAATAATAGTTCGCAAAAAATCAAAATAGATTTAAAATTAATTGAAAATTAGGAACATCTATGTATATAAATATATCTACCTGTTATTTTTCATATTTCATCAAATATAATATTTGATTGAAATTATTAATGGCAAAAAACTATGAATTAAAAGAAGAACAAAAGAGGATAGATTTCATTTATTTTGCGAAATTAATGTAAATTAATGTAAAGGATCCTTAATTTTGTTAGTGTATAGCGTATTAAAAGAACATTTATAACGTTTAAGTGGAAATATGTACTTTTACTTAATTATACATCTCAGATCAATGTACGCATATCATTAAGCTTTATTGATATGAATTATCAATTTCTTTCATTTTTCTACAGCTGAATAATGTGGCGGATAATGGAATTGGCCGGATGACAAAAGATAACTTGCAACGTTGACTACTGATAAAAACGGCCCCAAATTAAGCGGCAAGTCGACAACGAAATTGTAGTAGACTCACAGGGATTGAATTTATTTCTGTACGCGATGTGCAATAACAATAAGGGTAACTAACAAACAGAACATCCTATTTAAATCTATAAGACGATTTTTTATATTGCAGACATTTAATTTAATTCGGTTTAAGAAAACTAAAAACTTATGGAGAATTCAAATATTTTCAAATATTACGTGAGTGAAGATTGAAAATACGTATGTACATATTAATATAACTATCAACAGGCGGTAAGAAAAATTATGACAATGGAAAAAATGCTCGTTCCTAACTCTTTTTTAGTAAAAAGATAAACTGTATTTTGATGCATTTTTTTAATTAGAAGCTAGAAGTAAAAAATGTAGAACAAAATTTTTTCATTTAAGACTTCGTTTTCAAGAAAGTAAAATTTAAACGTTTTTAATCTATTATTATATAGCCTAATTTTAAATTTATTTAATTGACCAAAGAAGGGACAAAACATCAATTGAAATACATTATTTACCATATAATAATTGACATTACATATTTAAAACATTTTTCTTAAAAATTATTATTCGAAATAAATGATATCTTAAAATTTTGAATTAGACCAATTAAAGGATTAATTTAAATGAAACTACTTTATTGAGAAAGAAATATGTAACTAAATAATTTGTTAGAACAAAAAGAATTAAGATGGGGACATATAGAACGGAAAGAAAAGGAATGACATTGATGATTCAAGATATACAGTAGCAAAGGCATGCACTTCGAAAACGCACGAACACAGCATATCTGATTCAGACGATGACTTATAGAGGACGAACCGCGGATATAGATACTTAAGTCATATGATATACAGAAGATAATAAATTTCAACAGCTTTGTAAAGAAAAATATTACTTTCGATTTTCAATAACGATATATTTCTTTACTTATATTTCACGAGACTTTAATTTATCTACTATTTATATAAAAAATCAAATTCTAGCACAAAAAATATACTATGTAAAACTAAATTAGTAAATATGTATACATATTTTATCATATACCGTACAGTTATTTATTTATAGAATAATGCAAATTAATAAATTTTTCAATGTAATCCGCATTTATAATAAATAAAAATTATAAAAAAATGTATTTTCTATTCAAGATAAGATTATATTTTGAATGTCATCAATCTTGAGTATTATACATTAACAATACATGTCATATTTGTTCAATTTTTTCATTATTATAGCAAAATGATAAAAGTGTACTACCTTTCGGTTCCAATTAATATGCGATACAGCAAGCAACGACAAGGATAGCCTTGGTATATGGTCGCCGGATGTGTTGGTTACCTTTCCAACAAAAACGGCATCAAAATTACAAACTAATTTTTTTTTAATTCTGTTTTCTAATATTTCTATCAGAGTACAAATTTAATTTCTTTATATTTAATTTGATCAACTGCATATTTTAATGTGATAAAAATGATTGAAAATTGAACAAAACAAAATGAAAAGTGGAAAAGGATCTATTAATTTTTAAAAAAATTCAATATAACTATATTCTATATAATATAGATAAAATTGTCTTTTTATTTTTCAGAAAATAAAAATACAGTCTCCAGACATAGGCCAATCAAAGTCACAACAATTGGAGATGGTACTGTAGGCAAAACATGTATGCTTATTACATATACAACAAATGAATTCCCTTCAGAATATGTGCCTACTGTGTAAGTATTAAGTTTTTAATACTTACTTGACTTAAGTATTGGGTTTCTAAATAAGTATACCTTTATATTAAAAAATTTAATAACAAAATGAAAAATTGATCCCATACTTATTTTAAGATAGAAGATGATATTTATAATGGTTTTAGCTTCGATAACTATGCAGGCGCAATATGTGTAGATGGACAAGAATTTGATATGACTTTATGGGATACTGCTGGTCAGGAAGATTATGAACGAATCAGACCTTTATCTTACCCAAATGTGAGCAAATCTTTCAACTAATTATTTATTTTATCAATATTCCCTATATACTAATTATTTTTGCTGAACATTTGTGTTATAACAATTTACTATTTCATTTCATTTTCAGACTGATTGCTTCTTGATCTGCTTTTCAGTAAATTCTCGCACTTCTTATGAAAATGTTGCAATCAAATGGCATCCAGAAATTAAACATCACTGTCCAAATACACCTATAGTGCTTGTTGGTAAATATCTTAATCATTACTAATTTATATGAAAAAGGTCTTATCTTACTTTATATCATATATTATATTTATATTTTATATTTCTTAATAGGTTTCATACCATATAAGGCTTTTGATAATTAGAAGGATAAATTTTCCATTATGCAGACAAATATATTTTTGAGATCAACATATCAATCATTTAGCGTGAATGTCCTTTCCTTTAGAGCTGCTTAAAACTCTTTTTCACACAAAATATGTTGCAAGATTAGATAATTCACAAACTCTATCATTTATATTTTAAACTCTAATATATGTACTAGGATTAAGGCTAAATTAAATTTTTTAATTAAATTTTTTTATACTTAATAGTACTGTGAACAGCACTGTTTGAGGCTTTCGAGTAAAAGACATGTTCAATTTCATTTCTATTGCAGCAAACTTCTTCACAAGGTCTAATGACACACTGAAACAGTTTCAGCATCGTTATATTCTCTGTATAAGCTAGCTGCAATACTGCTGAAACGTTGGAAAGAAATTCCAATTAGACATGGCCTTTACATGAAAGTTTCAAACAGTGTTATTCACAACAGCGTTAAGCACCAGAATCCGTGCCATGAAAGGCAAAAGTCTCCTAAACTCATTTTTTATTTTACTAATAGGTACAAAAGGGGATCTTAGAAATCAAGAAAATGTGGATACAATTACTTTCAAAGAATGCAAAAAAATGAAAAAGAAAGTAAAAGCTTATAAATATGTCGAATGTTCTGCTTTGAAATGTGAAAACTTAGAGGAAGTTTTCACTGAAGCGATTCGAGCAGTACTGAAAAAACCATCAAGCAAACTTTGTTGTTCATTTTGAAGCTTAACTTATAAAATAATATTTATAATTAATTAATAGGAAATATTGATTTATAGTAATATTAATGGATAAAAATATTAACTGTAAGATCTTTGGACCCTACAGTTTTCCTACATTTCCTCCAACATTCAAAATTTAATAAAACGATTATAAATAATACCAAACAACAAATAATTCATATTTTGTAAATATATTAATGCTGATTACAGAATCAAGTAGACTTCATTGTACATCTGTATCATAGAATACCATTAATAAAAAGGAATTTATTTCATCGATATTATTAAACAGTCCTTTGAATGAAATGAAAATGAGTTTTTTTTTGTGGACTATTTCTTATTAAAACATCCTTTTTTCTTTATCATCTAACGGTAACAAATTGGAATAGAAATAAAATTTCCACTATATTACGTATAATTTTTAAAAAATAATTTTTACTTATGTTTCATAGTTGTCCTTATTTACTATGTATGTACATTTGTTATAGTTACTATTTTATATATCATGTTATTCATCCTTAAATGCGATTAATTAAATACTAATAATTTTCTTATACATACAAAATTTAAAATTAAGAAGCAGTCATATTCATACAATTTTAACGTCCAAAAGCTCCATCAGAAAGTGGAGTTACTTTTTGTTGTATTATTTTACCATAGCCTCCTCTTCCACTATCAAAGTCTGATCTGTATTCATCTCTTACCTATAATAATATAATTTATTATATTGATAAATTTTAATGCGCTATAATTCTATAATTATATTATTATAGAAAATAAAGGTACACACTTGTCCTCCAGTTTTGCCTCTTCCATATTGCCTGCCTTCAATAAAACCAGCATCCCAATCTGTTCTAATAATTCTATCATCTAAGCGAGTACCATTAATATATCGCATACAGTTTTCAGCGTCAGCCCTTTGATAATACTCAACGAAACAAAAACCACAAGGTGTTTTTTTATATTTATCCAATCCCATGATAATTCTTCTAATATCACCACATTTTGAAAATAGTTCATATATTTGTTCCTCTGTAGTATAAAACGATAAATTTCCAACATATAAAGTTGTCGAAATTCTTAAGAGCCTATCCTGCTCAGCTCTTGAACCCTGAAAACATAAATTATTATTAAAGAGAAATTAATACTAATAAATCGTTTATTGTTATTATGATCACAATTAACATTTTTGCTATTGCTTTATGTAATTTTTGTGCCTAATATTACTATTATTATATAAATGTTCTAGGGGAAAATCAAATAACTTTACCATTATGTTAGGTAATTTAATCTAAATCAAAAGGGTCATACATACTATGGGTCTAGATTCATATGTTTTTGAGATAATCATTGTTTACTTTACTCAAGTAGCACACAAAATGGGAGTTGAAAGTAAATAACAGACTGTTTAACACATTCTACGTAGAAGAATTTCTATGGTTCCTACATTCTATATCGAAAAAAATTGGAAACAATTTTATCACTTTGGTTTGAAAAATATCGAAAGAAATATAACGTTGACACATGTACTGATATCATTACAGAAGTGTTTCCTTCTCCTTGATACTCAATGTAATTCTATATTTCAAATTGTTCATTTCAATTCGGCGATTTAATTTCTATTTACAATGCCTCTTATATTTTTAAATGTAAACTATGCAGATATCTAGATTTTGTTCACTTTGAACTCCTTCTTTAACATATACAAGGTAAAAAAGAAAGAAACAGTAAGAAATACATAAAAAATAAAAAACTATTGCTCTATTCCAATTACGTATATGTGGAGTCTATTTTTTCAAATAAATCAAAATCCAGTAGAGCAGGATCCATAGTGTGTATGACCTTTTTGATTTCCAAACATACTGATGAAGTTATTCCATTTCCTCTTGGGACACCCTGTATGGCAAAATAGATGTAAAGCATTACAATTTGAAATAAATAATATTATAAATATAAGATACTATAGTAATCAATGACAAGAAATACAAATATTATAGTGAATAATTAAAGAATAAACGAATTTAAATCTCATGTAGTTTATATCTTGTGGTATTAAAATTTTCTCTTTATGAAATATTAAAATTAAAATATTTGAAGAATATGTTATAAAACTAACCTTAAAATGTTGATCGCGATATGAACTTAATTCAACGGAAGGCGAAGTTGATGGATTTAATTTTATTGTGGCCATTTTAAATTGTTATGAAACTATTTTCTTTAGTAATCTTATCACACTTAGAAATGTGAAGGCACGTAATCTCTCGACATTCAATTTTATTTAACCACACAAGGCATCATTAAACAGTCTCGAAGCAACAAAACTGTCGCCATCTATCCCCATGTAAATAATTCAATATATCGAAAATTATTTGATATTTTAAATTGTCTAATTAAAATTTAACATTAATGTTTTCAATATAATTCATAGTATCTTTACATAGGAAGCAAATCATAACAATTTCATAATCAAAAACTAAATTTATAAGCGCATTTATATATGTTTTAAAAAAGTAAATGTATTTAGTAAAAGAGGTACAATTCAAAACTAAGTTTGGTATCATTAAATTTTGATTGCAAATTTATGATCATGTAAATATAAAATATGCATACCAATTTACAAATTCTACTAAATAATGTTTTTTGATAAACCATAATATGGTGCTAACCCTTTGTTAAGTCAAATATTTGTGACATAAATACCATGATTATGGCTTTCACATATCGCGAAAACACACACGAAGAATTATGAATTACAAATTTCCCTGAATAAACTCGATTGAATTACAAAAATTAAAATATATTAAAGAACGATAAATATATTTTTTTAAATATTTGAATTTTTTGGAAAATATTTACACGATTTTGAAATGAGTGGTAAATTACAAGCTTCTGCTAGTTCACATGAAATTGCAGTTTCTAGTTCATCAAAGGCCAGTGTTATTTCTAATCCTAAAGCTAACAATAAATGCTTTGAATTGTTCTTAAGTTGCTTTAGAATTAATTCCAAAAAGGAGTCCTTAGAAGACATTGTAAATAGTAATGCCAAAGAATATGATTATATTGTAGAGAAACTTATAGTAAAACGCGTACCTTTCATTTTCTTTTCTATGTCAGAGAACGCTTTAAAGAACAAAATTAATCCTGAAAGTAAAAGTAATTCTATTAAAGATGGCCTGCAATTGCAAACAAGATCAAATAGTACACATTCAGCTGTGTCAGAAACCCAATCGTTATTATATTATTCTAATAGATTTGATCCAAATATGATATCCTTACAAACTTCTAATAAATGTTTATACTTTGATAAAAATACATTTACGTTGAATGAGAGAAATAAAAAACATACATTATCCAATGATTACCATACTAGAATAACTGAATTGATGAATACTATGAGTAGTTTACATCCAGATTTGAAAGAACATGAAAGACCACCAAAAGATTGTTGTTCTTTAAATATGCCAAAAAACAAAAGTGTTATGTCTGCAAAAATGTCTCTTAAGGGATTAAGAAATAACATACCTCAGGAGCAAGAGATATTTAAATCACAATCTTTTATTCAAGAAGCATTTCTAAAGAAAAAAGGTTTGTAGTTTCTTTTAATAACTTTGAAAAACTTAATAATTTTATTTATTTTATTTAAATTTTGTATTCTTTCAGAGTTTAGGAATGTAGATGAAATTAAATCAAAAAATGATCAAAAAATTTATAGTTTGAATCAAATGGAATATATGAATTTGGATAATCTTCAAGCTAATTCTTCTAAAATTAAAAAGTCTAGTATCCAATCTGTTCATAAAGTTTCTTGTAACTCAGCAAATTTTGTGCAACCAATTATTGATATGAATCAAATGAATATAGAAAACAAAACAAATAATAGACGATTGCAATATAATCACCAATCTTCGATAAAGCAATCTAAAACATTATCTGAGAACATTGTAAACACTGATCCTTCAAGTACAATATTAAGGTGGAATATCATTATAAAGCATTGTAAGTCAAAAACATATTCTTCCAAAAAAATGAGAAAATATTTCAATATAAGCTAGCAGATTCAAATATGTGTACAATAAAATCAAAATTAATTTTTTGGTGTGATCAAACAATAAATTCAGCAAAATTTTTAATTTTTTATGTATATTATATAATGAAAATTGATGTTTTCTTTAAAACAATATCAAAAATATAATAAATTAAAATCTGATAAAAATAAATATTTTCTAATAAATATCTTTAAAAACTATACATTGTTTTTAAATTTTATATGAATTTAATGCTTTCTTTTTAGTTTTAATAAATTTCATATTTAAGTTGCATGATTCATTTTAAATTACATTACTACAATTACAAAACTATGTCATTAATTATCATATATGTAAGTTTAAAGCAATTTTCAATGCTGCCATAAAGTATGTATTAATCAGTATGCAGTGTATGTGCATGCGCGCGTGCGTGTGTGTGTATGTGTATAAAAAACACTTAAATAGTTACTCCAAATATGTTTAATTTTTCAAAATAGTAGGATATTTAATCCAAATTTTTAGATTTATAAATCGATATAAACTTCATAGATAAATAAATTTATAGAACAACTAAAGATTTGGAAAGTAAAATAAGATAAATATAAAAGTTCATAATTGTTTATTATAATATTAATATTTATTATGTATACATTATTTATTGTAACATCATAGCTTTATTGGTAAATAAAAATATTTTTCATATTTTTTGATATTTTAATTTTGATATTTTGTTTAATAATGGCAGTATTTTATAGAGATTCAGTTAATAATTGGAATTGCAATTATATAAAATATGTTTTTTCAAAATAGAACATAATTATACATAGACAATAAAAAAACAATAAATATATTTTTAACTCCATTAAAATAAATAATTTTTCTAATTTTTAAAAATATAAATAAAACCTAACCAAATGCTTCTTATCTTTGTACAGTTCTTGTGAATTGTATCTGATTATATGTTACATTATTTTTTATTATATATACTTATCTTCCAAAGTGATTTTAAATATATGTGTTATGAAAGAAGAAATTTCCTCTCTGATGTTATCTCTACCTTGTTCACGATCATATAAACTGATCTCGGTACTCCCTAGGGAAATTTGTTCGAAAATTGAATCGTGACTGGTTGGGAGAAATCAACATGGAAGACAACAAAATTTGCGTCCTTGTGAAACAAACAGAGATGAGTAGAGTGTCTCTGTCTCTGTCTGAGACATTCATAGCATGTCACGCATGGGCAGAATGAGAATCTTCCATGTTGATTTTTCGCAGCTAATCAGGACTCAATTTTTGGATAGTTTTCTTGTTTCGATTTATGAGTATAGAAACCTACTTATATGATCATACATTAAACGCATTAAACTCTACGATAGCATCATCTGCTTATATAAAAAGGTTATGTTGTTAGAATAAACAACTTCACCTGATGTAACCGGATAGTAGCCGGCTGACATAGGTACATAGTTATAAAATAGCTAAAAGACGATAATTTGTTCCTAATTTTGTTTGGTGTTGATAAAGGCAGACAAAATGGTAAGTGAAAGAAAGATAAACTTTTCCTCCGGGTACCCAATTTTTTCAACCCGGAGGGGATCAAAAATTATTGACTTTTTTGCAATCATATAGTTTTCGACGTGTAGAATTCGAAAATACAAGTTTTATGGCGAAGAATCCACCGGTTCAAGAGTTATAACAATATAAAACTGAGCAATTTTTAAATATCTTACACGTTACTTTAATGCCATATTGCTTTTATCCATCATCTGATTGGTCCGCACAGATGAACTGAACTTCGCCGAAAAGTTTGTATACTAAGCATAGCCGGCCGCCTTACGGTGGCCGGAGAGTAAAGGATATTTCAAAGTGATCCCTAACTTAACCCAATATTCACGATTCAATATTCAAGATTCCTAAAGTTAAAACTGGCATCATTAAACTCTATTCGATAAGTACTTTCAGTAAATATAGGACTCGACCAAAAAAATTGGATACCCAGTGAAAAATAATAAATATATATACCTTTTAAAAGTGTTTGAAAATAGTGGTAACATAACCTTATCACATTATGGTAAATGTTAAACAAAAAGAAATCATAAATATTTTTTTTATAAATTATTTTTTATGAGTAATTAAACTATTGCAATATAAAGGAAAATATGATTTTTTAAAGTTGTATATTTTTTAAGTCGGATATTTTCGTTAAAACTGAGTATTCGCCTTGTACATATTTAACTGTAAAAGTTAAAACAATTTTTTTTCAGACGATTGGTAAAAATAATAAGATGCTGCAGCATATCAATTACAGAGTCAGAATTATTTTGCAAGACTCAAGGACATTCATAGGCACATTTAAAGCCTTCGATAAACATATGAACCTTATACTTGGTGATTGTGAAGAGTTTCGTAAGATTAAACCAAAAAATACAAAGCAACCTGAGAGAGAAGATAAACGGGTATTGGGCTTTGTACTCTTAAGAGGAGAAAACATTGTTTCTCTGACTGTGGAAGGTCCTCCACCTCCAGAAGAAGGATTACCCAGAGTACCAATTCCTGGGGCAGCACCTGGACCTGGAATGGGTCGTGCTGCGGGGCGTGGCATGCCTGCTAATGTTGCTGGAGTACCTGCTGGTTTACAAGGTCCTGTTAGAGGTGTCGGAGGTCCTTCACAACAAATAATGACACCAGGAGGTAGAGGTCAAGTTTCTGCTCCACCGCAGATGCATCCAGGTGGTCCTCCACGTATGCCAGTTGGAGGTCCTCCACCTGGAATGATGGGTCCACCACCAGGCATGATGGGTGGGTGATATTTTACAGATTTTAGTTGTCTTCTTTTAAACTGTTAGTAGAGATTTGCAACAACTTTATGAAATCTAAGAGTTGTTTTGATTTTAAATTATTAGTGTTAAAGTTTGAAATTTGGTTGCTTGGTTATAGGAATGCCACCAGGAATGCCACCCATGGGACGTGGAGGTCCACCAATGGGACCACCAGGAATGAGAGGTCCACCTCCAGGTATGATGCGTGGTGGACCACCCCCTCGTCCATATTAGTACTTTTTAACATAATACAATATTGTAACTGGTGATAATAAAGGTCTCTTTTATAATGTTAATATCTTTTCCATTCATGTAACTTTGATTACCAGTTATAAAGAACTTATGTAAGATAAAGATAAGTATTTTGTATAAATCTGAATACATACTTCTCAGATATTTTAATAGAAGAAAAAAATGCGTAATTGTAAAATTGAAGTATATGTACTCAAAAATTAATTGAAAAAAAAAAGAAAAAATTATATAAGAAATATTAAAATAGTGATACAAGCATACATGTAACAGACAATAAAATGAGAGACGAATATTGTATGGTTTTTTAATTGTTTAATTTTTATGAAATAACAAATCACGGATAATAAAGGCATGAAAAGCTGATTCTCTATATAAATTTTTATTACACGCTTCAACCATTCCATCAAAAAGCCAGTTGATAATAAATTAGAAATACTATCGAAATATTAAAATTTCCCAATTAAAAACAGATTATTAACTGAATTAAAACTTATAAAAGTGTATTCTTTATTTTTTTGCACAGATTTAATACTTTCAATACCAATATTAGTCTTGGAATAGCCGAGTTCTAAAGTTACATATATGTATATATACAACAACATTAAATGAACATTTTGATTTTTTGAAAGACAAGATACAGTTCTGTGCCTTGTCTGTACTTATCTGTATATAAATTGTTCATCATTTAGAACTGTATCATCATATTTCCTTTTTTGAATTAAATGAAAGCTTTTCTTATTTTCAACAAAGTCTATATACATGTTTATCAATATTTTAAATTTCTATTTCTATGTATTAGGTTAACTTAGAGTCCTAAAATCAGAATCAATAGAACCGTTTTGGAGTTCATAAGAAACAACTATGATTTATATGTATATATATGTATATAAAGTTTGATTATCATTCTATGTACTTGGCTCTTGAAAGATTCTGTTTATATCTTACATATACATTATTTTAATGATACAAAGCGTGAGCAAGTGTCAGAATTATAAATTTCTCTATTTAACATATATATATATAATTGCGATGCGTATTCGATTTGGCTGCAACAATAAAAAATATGCAATATCAGTTTCCATGGTCACACAGATTTTACGTTAAATAAGATACTACTAACAACTTCTAAGAATCCGAATACCTTGGGCAGCTTCGGTAAGAAATTACATTAATAATTGTAAAATTAGGCTTTACGTAAATAGTACCTTAAAATGCGAGTCAGGTGCAATACTAAGTACGAATGGAATTTTCTATAGATAGATTTTTCTCTTTCAAAATATACAATTTATGTCATGTTAAATGATGTTAAAGGACTTGTTTCTGAAATCATATTGTTTTCCATTTTCGTAATTTTTAATATGGAATGGCATAACATGATCTAATGAATGTATTTTTTTATTTATACAGAACTTAAGTTTAACAGTACGGATATGAAAACTTGCATTGTTTGATATATTTAATATAATTTGTTATTTTGTGTACAAAATTTGTTACGACACAAAAAGTATTATTTTTAGATCCAATAAAGTACGATTATCATTAGTAGGTTTCTTTCCTATTAAATGTTTAATTGCCAGTGACTTACAAATTTGGCACATACCAAATGTAAATTAATTATACTGTATTATAGGTATCTGAAGAATTGTACTGTTCTTCATGTTTCATACAAACATTAATTGTATAAATTAACTCTCCGACAAAAGGCTTATTTCTTTAAAAAGATTAAAATTTCGTTAAATGTTAAATGCACAGGAATATATATATATATATATATATACACACACACAGGCATATATATTTATATATATATATATATATATATTCCTCTTTTTCATATTTATTTAGTACTCTTTCTTGTTAAAATTTTTTTACTTTAATAATGCACATTAGAAACATTTTTTTTAAATTATATAATTTTATATCAAGTATTAAATATTTTTAAAATAGTTGCAATTCTACTTATCATGTTTTATCATCATGTTTATTTAAAGACAATGTGCATTAAATAAGTATGGAAAATTATGAAATACTATTCATGAGATCAGATACAAAAACTTGGGATTTAGAAAATGATTTAAGCAATGTAATAAATCATTTAAATCATAAAAAAAATATACAAACGACACTTCGTAATCTTGTACAAAAGTAAAATTAATACTAAAACACGAAAGCCATCAAATAGGATTTCATCAATTTACCTTATGTATTTATATTGTAGTTTGAATTTGAAAATATTTGTTTACTTTTTGAATGTTCGGAGGATCCATATATAATTCGTTAAATAAAAATTTGCATTTGCATATATATCTTTACTTTCCTTAAATAGAAAAATATGAATTAATCGTAGCAGAAACGATAAAAAATATGGAATACGCTTCATAAAATAGGTTTAAAAAATTAAAAGTTTTATAGTACAAAATAAAATAATTTTCTTCTTTTCTTTTTTAAATCACCAATAGCAAAATATTTTAATTTGTTATGCATGCGCTTAATTTTATTCATTTATGTCATGAAAAGTTTGTAAATAGTGTTTAATTCGACTCAAGAAGCGTATATTTTTGGGTATATTTCAATCTGCAAAATATTTTGCACATAAAACATATTATTAATTTACAATGAACAATTTACAAAAATTTTTAAAGTAATTATAAAGTTAGTTGTCGGTATTACATGCGCTTTTTAACACAACAATTTCGTAGTACATTTCGATAGTTTCAGACTGACCTGTGTTTCTCATCTTTAACAGTAGCAATTACAGCATCGGTTTTTAAAACTAGCTCTTTATCCTGTACATGTAAATCACTGTTACTTGGTTCCTTTGAAAGAAGAGCATTAGTATTTTGTATCACAGTCTTAGATTCAGAGGTAAGAACATGAGATGATTCAAGAAGATGAGAGAGTGCTTTATTTTTTTCCAAAACATCCTGCCGAAGATTGAACATAATAGTATTACCAGACTGAAAAAAATTTTTTTTAATGTATACTTTTATCATTTTGCAAAAGTATCATACTACTTATAGAAGGTATAGACATGTTGATGGTACAATTGGTTATGCATTCTGTGCAAGTATAAAATAAAATCTTTTATTCTAGATATTATTTTCTAAAAATTATTAAATATTACATGAGAGATCGATTTCTAACTACATTAATGATTTATTAAATTCTTCAAGAAAAAAATTATTATAAATGGTTTATTACCAGATGCAATTTGTAACTACTAAATAATAAATCTATGAACTCTGGTCAACAACTTTTTTGTCTCTTATTTTTGTGTTTGTTGTAAAATGTTAAATAATTTTTTAATGTCATAATTATAATTATGCATTACAATGATAATTATAATATGTAAAATCCAAGGAAAATGTTTCGTTAAGTATATGTAAACTTGATTATTGCTCAAAAATTGATATTTTTAAACATTTACTAAAACGAGAACTATACTATATACTATATTTTCAATTTATTTTTTTTATAGAAAATCATTCCATATTTGTTCATGTCATCTTTATGGTGACATTCTATGCATCAATCATAGGATAGATGTATAATTAATAAATTGTCATTTGTTCCAGAAAACGTGTAAACATTAATGAAAATAAGTAAATATACAGTGGAACTTCGTTTATATGAACGAAATTTTAATAGTGCCTGGTTATCTGAACTTTAGCTGAGTTCCTATTGGCTGAAGTACATAAACAGTAGGGGCGCGCATTATGTGACACACTCTCATTCTTCGCAATCGATACAAGTTTGCAACATTATTATATATTTAAGAGCAATTGTTTCGAGTTCTTATTAATTAAACGAAAAACAACAATAGATAATGTCTTGCCCTTAGACAAATTCATGTAAACGAAGTTCTAGTGTACATATTATACTTATAGGTTTGTAAATAATAAAAATATGTAATTATTACCTTTACATTAGATGTTATAGATTCTGTATGAGATGAGTTTGTTGTGGATAGCATAGTTAGACCTTGATCTCCATTATTCAATGTAACATGGCGCTGAACCACATTAATAGGAGCATTGTGTTGACTCGTGACACACAAACTTTTTCCACCCATTATTACTTTCCCTAATACTTCCTATAATATATAAATTATATAGTGTGTTTACATTTAGAATAAAATGCACGATAATTATTACTCTACAGATAAACTATTACTATACCTTGCCTGCTTGAGAGAGAGTAACACCTTTGGTTTGACCCTTTTGTATAACAATCACGTTTGTTTTAGATCCTAATTTTGTATCAGGGTGGTGAGATATATTTACAGTTTTATTAGAATTTAGTGTAACACCCTAGAACATTACATATTTGTCATATATTTTTGTATCCAATTTTTAAATCTAATTTACATTATATCTTTATATTTAATTTTAATATCTTTATAATCCATTTCATTGTATAGGGTGTTTGAGAAGGATTTGTCATATATGTCATCACAACAGTGATATTCTATACTTACGAGTCGGCGAAGATCTGTAAAAAAGAATTGCCGCAAAATTGACCTTGATCAGAAAATTGATTTTGATCAAATTTCCAAACGAGTGTAATCATTTTTCTTTTTTTTTTTTGCTCCTTTCGCCAATGAACGCGAGATTGAACGAACTGTTTTCCGATGTTTAGTAGTATGATGTAATGCTATTTTTTGATGATCTAATCATACGAAATCGCATCGATCTGGAATCTCTCGTGCACGTAGTGATCTTCCATTATTTTTCGCTGAATTACACTATATTTCGTCAATAGCACGCAATGTTTCTCTTATAATGCACCACATTTTCCTCTTCACTCTTAGATAATAAAAACAGACTGAAGCCTCACTGATTTTGAAATCGCAGAGCGTGCACTCGTATTTCGTACAAATATTGGGAAGAGAAAGAGAGAAAGAAAGAAAGGAAAGAAGACGCAAACTCATTGCTACAGGGGTATCTATGCGTGAAAGCAATCTGTTAAAGATAACAACTAGCTATTTATGTCGTGTATCCTCCAAATATAAAGAAAGAAAGAAAAAAAGAAAGAAAGAAAGGTATGAGATAAATAATAGTGTATCCGGGATATCTACTGGGGTACATACAATAATAATTGTTATATAAAATAATATATAGGCAGATTATAAATAAAGTGAGTTTGAAAATTAACGAAACTTTAGTATTTCCAATTTGTTCCTTTGGGACTTTTTATCATTACAATGAGTAGAATTAGCCTTGAATTTCTCGGTAAACATCAATTTTGTGGCAATTTTTCTGTATAGATCTCCATCGATCCAGAGGTGTAATAAGTGCAGAGAAGTAGTACAACGCTGTGGTGATCGCGAAAAATCATTTTCGAACACCCTGTAACACTTATCTTTAAAATCATACCACCTTGGCAGTGGTTTGATTGTTGAGCGTTGAAGATAATTTTTTACAAGTTAATGTTGTTATTTGCTTAGCTTGAGGTGGCCCTGGTCCATTAGATACTGTTGTAACAGGACAAACAGCCATCAGTCGATGTGAATTACCTAATGATGATCGTGAAAAAATGAATTAAATTATTGTAATTTCTGAATTCGACCATGATTAATTTTGATAATACTTGCTGGAGGTAATAGTTTTAGGTATTGGAGGTTTTATGTTAGAATGTATTACTGGCACAACGCACTTTGTGCTGCTTGTAACTGAATTTGAATTTTCTGAACTTGATGGTTTTTGTAAAGTGTGAGATACGGATACTTTTGAACCTGAAGTAGTATCAAAAATTAATCCAATTAGGCTCAATTAAACAATGTATTGTATATTCTCAGATAAATGTATCCATACTTAAACTATCTTGTGTAGATACATCTTGAACATCAGGCTGAAATTTATTTCCTGTTGTACATGACACATTACCGGACACCAGAATTGCAGATCCGATTTTTGTATTAAGCTTATTTTGCGTTGTAATTACTCTTCCTTTAGCTTTTGTAATATTTGTACCTACTGGGATTACTGTATTCACAAAATTACCAGGTGGAATTACTGAATGGTTACTGGCACTTTCTTGTACTACTGATTCCTTAGATTCTGAATTTGACATAATGAATTAAAAAAAAATTGTATATCACTTAACCATACCATCAATACACTATAATTAAGGACAATCACCTGTAATATTTTCTCCACAATTAATATTTAATGGTATTATAGTGACATTTTGATGCTGTAACGAATTTGTAGATATTCGTGACAAATGAATAGTATTTTCTAGCGATCCTTTATCAGCAGTACCATGATTAAAAGTTCCTATTGAACTTGAAGATACTACCAGAACCTACATTATATATATAATTATTAAATAGTTTAAAAAAGTTATTTTCAATTGTATTATTTTATTTTCTCTCTGTTTTTTTCTTTTTTCTTTTTTTAATTACCTTGTTTGGAGGTGCTGGTGAGAGAGGAGAAGAGGCTTTACGTTTCTCAGGTATAATACATCTTTCACTGCTATCAGAGGTATTGCTGTGATTATTAACTTCTTTATTCCTATCTGATTCAGTGACCTGTAATATATTATGTGTAATAATTAAAACAAAATTTGAATATTTTTACAATATAAATAATCATATAATTTAAATTACCTCAGTTAGAACATTTTCATCACTTAATTTATCTTCACTAGATGCAAACTCATGATTGCTAAACGAGTTTTCTTGTACTTTTACCTTCACAGGAGATTCATTTGTAATATCTATGGAAACAAATATAAAACAAGAAATGAAGTTTCTTTACATTTTGAAATGTTCAAAAATACTATTGGTTAAATCTGCTTAACTTACAGTTCTATAGCCATACATTATTTTACATAGACTAAAACCACACATTTACCAAAATAGATAATATTTTTCCTTAAAACCTTTTGCATCCTCTGCTATCTCATGAACATGAAGATTCCTTTTGTTTGCTGCTACTGTTGCAAGGGACAAGCTATTTGCTAAAGTTGTGAATGCAGATCGAGCCTTTAATCTTGGTAAAAGTGGAATAGCACGTCGTCCTTCAATAGTCCAATCAGTACCAGTATTTGGACCACTTAGCCTATATAATGACATCTTATGAAGATTCAATTGCAAAATGTTCAAACTCAACAAAATAAGTTAAATTTGAATAACAATCTTTAAAACAAAAATTGATAAGGAAACATACATTAAGAGAATTAATATGAAATTGCAAAGCAAAATCTATTTTGGGTCATTAATAGCATTCTAGAATAAAATTTTTTGGAATGATATATTATAATGAAATGTTATTTAGAGAGGAAAATCATATAATGTATCTTGTTTTAATAAATACTTACTGCTCAGCTATTGTTGCTAATTTTTCATCATTAACAGCTCTTCGTACTTCAGCACGATGTCGTTCATTAGAAATATGTAAAACTTTAGCAAGTTCTTGTAGCAATTTCTGTTTTTCACTAGTGAAAGGACCTTGAGCACGTAAGACAGACACCATATTTCCATAAGCTTCTAACTCTACATTACAAAGAAATCAACTTCAATGTATAAACATAATATATGAAGCTTAAAATAATTATATATACTTAATCAAATAATAGTATAAATATATATACACTTATACAATTATATTTTCTAATAATATAATTTTAAATAATTTGATAATTTTTTTATTCTAATTATTAAGTAATCATTTAAAATACAAGAAATATATATTTAACAGTATCTGAATTGTTTTACCCATAATATTTAGTCATAATAAAAATTTGTACAAATTTACATTACATTAGAGATACTTGCAACCAATATTTATGTTACTGATAATTATCACACAACTTTATCTAGGAAGATTTACTTAATTATTGATTTTTTTTAGTTTACAACTTATACACGCTTAAATATACATAAAGATTTCTTTCTCTGACTTAACAGAGTACAATGAGTATGAATATAATACAATGCAATACATTATTGGTTTTACAAAACAAATTATCTTATACATACAATATATACAAAAAAATTACAAACGTACTACAAAAAATAAGAAAACAATTTATGGGAATAGAGTTATATTTAATAAAATGTAAATACATTTTCAGAGAGTAGTAATAAATTTGAATACATTCATAAATAATAATGATAATCGCATATAGATCATTGGATTTCTATTTAATATGTTTCAAACATACAAGTTACGGGTGTTCTGATATTCAGTGCTTATTTTAAAATTAAAATATGTGTTTAACGCATACAATGATAATGTTACTGTAAAAAGCTAAATATTACCGAGGCAAGAAAATTATACGAAACATAACCTTACCCAAACATCGTAAACATTTTCTGCATTCATCGCGGGTCATGGTTTCGTGTCTCGTCGGCCACATGATTGCATGATTCAATCATTATAATATACACCGTAAACTGTGATAACTATTCATACACTTTTCCCACATTTTCGACGTTTCGTTGACAGTATGGTAAGTTGTAGATGAAGTTGCCGTATAATTACTTTTATTGTAACTAGTTTTTGTTGTGGGTTGGTATCACTGCAGTAGTATTGATAGTACGTTAGTTAACTTGAATTCAGAGTACCTAACCTATATAATCTCTTAAAACTGCAGAATCAAGAAAAGATAGACATAAAAAATAATGCAAAGACTTAAGCTCCATAATTCGAATGTGCATTTTAAAGAAAGAAGATTCAAATAATTTCATTTTATATTTTTAATTTATTTCAATATACTACAATAATGTATCCTTTTAAAATTTTTATTTTCATGCATACATATCTCAGATATTTTCTTTGATAAATGTATGTGTATATGTAGGCACAGTAGTTAAAAAAAGTCTGCGTACAACTCTCTGTACCGCAACTCTAAGACAGATGTAAAAAATGTTTAAAAAGTAAAAAAATGGCGTTGTACTTGTAAAGAAATATAGAGTACATAATTAATCCTGTGCCTATCTTAGATTACAACACGTAAATTATTATATAGAAAGTTACAACTTAATATGATATCATGACAGAAATTCGTATCAAAAAAATCTGTGCACAAAGGTTCTTTTACATGATAATGTACGCTTAACGCTCTAACAACGATTAAATTATTAATGCTTTATTGAATAACTTCTGTCTTCTCAACATCCGGCAAACGGTTACCATAGAATTTATTAGTTTTTTAGCATTTTCTATTGATATTTTATTGCACTATTCTTACAATATTCTTTGAATGTTGTATACATATTATGTTTGCTTATGCCTTTATTAATACTTTCTCGTACAAGTACCGAGTACAATCTCACATTTTACGTTTGCAGTTCGCAGAACAAAGGACAACGAATAAAAAAGAATAATAAAGTAGAAGTCGCGAAAGGTCTTTGTTCATCACGCAAAAATTTCCTACTTTTATCAACAAGATAATTAAAAAATCTATCACATTTAGATTTTTCCGGTTTTTTCTTTTCTCAATGCTCTCGGCAAGATATTCAATGGCACGCGTCTCTAAAGAGCATATTGACGTAGACAATGCTGCTAATTTATTGTCAATTTCTAATTGTATATTTTCACTTTCCGCGCTAATGTTCCCTTTTTCTATTTTGTTTAATGGAATATCGTCTGATGTGGAGGTTGTAAATTGGAACAATATATCCTCTTTTAATAAAGTTGCATCAGAATCAAGTTGACAATTACTGTTATAAGGATTAGTATTCAAATTCAATATCATATTCTTCCTGATGACAAGGCGCACTACTTTTACAAAAGGATTGGCATCGTAAGCGCCATTGTTTATTCTAAGAATTAAAAATAATTTTTTTAAAACATCTGTGTTTAAGCAGGAAGTCATAAAAGATATTACATCTTCCCTTTTTAAATCATGCCAAGGCTATGCGGTGACATTTACTGATTGTCGCAATGCTAAGAAACAAGGCGGAGATTTTGATCCAGAAGGTGTCATTACAAACCAATTAGTTATATTCTCTAATTGTTGTAACAAATCAATTTTGACAGAAGAATATGAATTAAAAATGACACGCTTGTTTAGATTAGGATCATGAGCAGGTCTACTATTTAAATTATTATTAGTTGGTAGTTCCTCTGACTGTCGCTAGAGACATCATTGTCAGAAAGGCATGTACGTGTGTGCATTAATGATGTTAATAATACAGAACCTTAAAGTGGCTGCATTTGTAGTAGACTTCAGAGCTACTCTATACCAACTTCAAGCCAAAGAAGCACACCGCACCAACTTTAAGTTAAGAAAGCTCTCTATTTTATCAATCATATATTCATATATTCATATTCATATATTCATATTCATATATTCATATTCATATTCATATTCATATTCATATTTCACCATATATTCATATTTTGCTATTTGTTATTTTATCACACCTCCATATCTTTTCTAATTTGATGCAATGTAATGGATACCAGAGAACTAACAGGAAATAATCACTAATCATCAGAGCGTCGAAACGCCTTATATATTATACCGCGGTGTGGAGCTGTGATTAGGCGATCGTAGCGTCGCTCCTACTAAGTATTGTAATTTGTGTTTTAACACAAAAAGGAAAGAAGAATGTAAAGTTAATATGGTGTTAAACTAGTGAGATTAATAATTCAAAGTTTAGAAAGATGTTTATGGTATAAGGATCACTTTTCGAGTAGACAATTTTGTAGGCATCTTTCGAATCGAATGATTTCGATCATTGACAGTGTAGAACGTCATGACATCGACCAGTAAAAGTACGAAAGAGGTTCTATTGTCTATCGTCGATGACATCGAGTTGATAGCGAAGTACGATTTAAATTTGCTACAAATATTTAAAATAAACATGTTTCAATAAATTGTGTTTAATTTTGTCCTTTTATTGCCGTTTTTATTATCCTAGAGAAATGATAGAAAATACGATAGTTCAAAAACCATTGAAACTGTCAAACGAAGAACACTCTCAACTAACAGAATTGTTAATTGCTAAGGACAACGAATTGAAAGCAATTCTAAAACGAGCGGCCGAGCAAGCAAAAATTAACCTGAAAATGGAAGCTTTAAAAGCCGAAGTTGAGAGACAAGACCAAGATATTCAACAATTGCAGCGACAATTAAAAGAGGCAGAACAAATTTTAGCCACTGCAATTTATCAAGCTAAACAAAAATTACAATCCATTGCCCGCGCTAATAAGAGACCTGTACCATCTGAAGAATTAATTAAATATGCACATAGAATAAGTGCGTCAAATGCTATATGTGCTCCACTTACCTGGCAACAAGGGGACCCTAGAAGACCTTATCCTACTGGTATATTATTTATTTGTTGCATTCCTATCATTTCTTTGTAAGTCATGAAAATTATATGTATTGTTACAGATATTGAAATGAGATTAGGTTATCTTGGAAGGTTAAGTGATCTTCCTTTAAATGGTCAGATGCCAGGTACTCATCCTGGAATATCATCAGATTTGCATAGACCTGGACATCCAGTAGGTGGTACGTTTGTAGGAATTTACTTTGTGTATATGTTTGCATATACATATACTGGTACACTTAAACTCATTTCGTTCCGAATGGAATAATGATTATTTCAGAACCACCTGTATCGCAAGCTAATCAATTTGCATGGCATTCGTCGGGTGAAATTCACATGTCTGTGAGTGGACAAGGAAGCGTTGCCATGAATACCCATAAGCAGGAAACAGAAGATGTTGAAGTTATGTCCACAGACTCTTCAAGTAGCTCATCTAGTGATTCTCAGTGAATATTGATTTTTTGTAGAGTTTGAGTAAACTGTTTTATGGATTCAGTATGATTTTAAGCAAATTGTATGCATATGAACGTCCAAACAAGTATTTTACAACGAGATACTAGATTTATTAGGGATTAATAGAGATTCTTCACTATTAGTTTGATACATTTATTAATCCCTGATAAAATGAAGCGACGAGGATGTAACAATATAAATTATCATTATACCTTTTATACATTTATTACATAGATTCAAGTAAAACACTTGGTAAAACACTGTGTAAGGATTGATCTGTGTAATACATCTCTGGATGTGTCTGAAATAGCAAATGATAATGGCTTTTTCCATTCTTACTAGAGATTATAATACCTCATCAATTTCTTCTGCTTACCAGTTGGACTTCATCTTTGAAATTCGCTTTTTGAAATAAAATATTTTGATTGACGAATATAAGACCCAACAGCTCACAATCTGCTCGAATTTTATCTATATCTTTATATAGTAAAAGTTGTTGCAATTTAAGTCCTGGAAACGTGAAAACTTTATTGTTGTATCCTGAGCTCATGATTTTCAATGCCATCCTGTAACATTTTACAATCGCACGTTAATGGAAATTTTGCCTGTCGAAATTTGGACGTATATGCATACCTTCTTAATTTTTGTATGCCCGTCATGGCTGCGCAAATAAGTAACGGAGGAAGTTGTGGAATTAAAGAACAGACGCGCACATAATTTTTTAAATACCAAGCGAATGATATTTTTATGGATAATTGTACATTTGGAGATTTTCTACAAAAAATGATAAATAGCGACGAGAATCATTGTTCAGACATGAAATATGTATTTGTATTTGAACATATGAATTGTGAACATATATCATTTATTCTGTTTTGTTCGTACCGTAAATCGGGAGGAAGTTGTAATCCTCTCATCAAAGCTTCCGTGTTACCCATGTGTAAAAGAATGTATAATGCTTCCATTTGTGGACGATCATCGTTTAACATTAATTTTTTCATATCGCTATTAAGTTCCAGAGAATTTTTTTTATCTTCAAACTCGTCGTATAAGTTTAATAAACGCATTATACATTCGGCGAGGTGTTGCTCATTGATTTTTGCATTAAATTCGGAAATACTTCGCTCGCATAATCTGCAATTGTTCCTCCGCATCCATTCTACTACTGTTAACACTGTACAATCTCCACATTTACATTAAAAAATACGATATATCGTACCTCTGCTCAGAATAAACCAAAAATCGAACTATGGATTCCAACAACCGAATGTTCGTTGGGGCATCTATCCTTTGAATTGCAGCATCTTGCCTGATGGATCTGATACGATCAAAGATAAAATCATATACTACTACCCAATCAACATCGTTTCGCGTAGCTATCCTGAAATGAATTTACATACGTATGTATATGTACATTGATGTCCATAAATTTATTTAACTTGCTTTCACTCGTATGAGTAAATACTTGGTAAACAAATATCGAATCGTTGATAATAAGACTGGTGCTGGACGTAATTGTTTCATATCTGTCATATCTAATCCTGCTGCTGGACGGCTAAAGCATTTTATCGTTTTTGCTGGATCTGCCTTCGGCAATTTTGCTCCCTTCGTAGTTTCATTGATCTCAAACTTGTGTAGTAAACCCTCCTTTTCTCTACTATAAGTATGTTGTGTTACGAATTATTAAAGATTTATTCTTAGCATAATTTAAATTTGTATTCACATTTGTATACGATGAAAATAAAATAATTGTGTACGATTCTTTATAATTAATTAAGTCTTTTCTTTCAAGCATTCAAAATGAAATGAAATGAAATGAAATGAAATGAAATGAAATGATAACCTTTATTTGTGATAAAATGAAAAATTATGTAGTATCATAAATTGTTCATTCAAATATAATTTACATCTATTTAATGCAAAAATTTTTATCAACAATAGAAAAGTAAACGGATGTAAGAGAGATAGTCACCGTTAAACTACCACAAAAAGATATTGATGTATAAATTATAAACAACAATTTACAAGAAAATTTTCGTCAAGATTTGTTTTGATTTCGCAATCGTGTATGATCGAATACATGATAGAATATAATTGGCACACGTATAACTTACATCCAACGTTCTTTGTCTGGACACATTAACAAACACGTTCCTTGTATAAATTCGGTCATTTTAAAGAAAATCCCTTAGAAATGAATGCTTATCGTGACTATCGCGTTTCGCATATGTATGCATGTACCTAAAAAGGTTATGTCAGTTATCCCTTGATCAATTCCGCTAAAACATTTACAGCGTTTTCTGACGAGCGGCACGTAATACAACGCGATTAATTGTAGCGTATGAGAATCGTAAAATTCGTAAAAACGAGTTGCGTTACCGTAGACGTTGGTTGACGTACTCTATAAATAAGATCCTACATGGTATACACATATATTTATGTATGCATCGGTTATCAAATAGTTATATATGTAATACAATTTTTCTTATAGTACAAATTACGAGTGGAATTGAAATAATCGCATGATGGTTGTTCTTTTATAGATTTATTTCCTTATTCTGAAATAAGAAAGTCTCGTATACATATGCGCATCTTAAATGATGGAATTTAAAATGAGAACGTATTAAGAATGATCGAGGAAAACGTCCTTGTGGATTACGCACGATACACCTGCTATTGCGTAGTCACTTTATCGACATCACCGTTATTACACGAAGGTCAACGTTCTTGCGTAAACTTTCTCTTCTCTTTTTTCTTCTTCTTTGTCTTCATTGTAAATATTAATAAAACTAAAACAAAGTTAATTATACTATATTTCTCTACCTTAAAACAATGATAATAATCCAGAATCTATAGTCTAGATTGACTAAACTGATCTATGCCGGTGATGATCAACGACGACATTACGCGGTAAATGCATGTATTCGATATCATCGAATTTTCTTGAAATTTTCGCGTGGAACGATAAAAGGAAACGACCACGTCAAAATCGCGTTTGATCCTCAACATAATTTTGTAGTCACTTGGTCTCATTTTCTGGTTGAGGCAACAAATTCCTTTCCGATGCTTTCCTTTACGATGCTTCCAACGAAATCATTATATACATATGTATATACTTTATTCATTACATGTTTGTAATGTTCGACCTTCTTTCGAGCTCATTTTTCGAGAAATGTAATAATTGCGTAATAAAAATGCTCAAATGTTTTACATTTTGATTATGAGTACCTGATATTGTCGTCGCGTTTCAATTTCAATTCCTGCTTTTGTCCAAACAAAAACGTTTAAACGTTCGTAGGAAAAATCATCTTGCGTCGATCTAATCATAGAAATATCCATTAATATTTCCTTTATACGATTATTAATGTTGCCGTTCCATAAGCATATCGATTGTATCTTTAGCTGTATTATATATCTATTTATATGCATCCATACTTGGAATTGGACATTACGTGAGAAATTTTTCATAAAAATTATAACTGTCATTGTCATTTAAGTCGATCGTCATCGTCGCCGTTACTAAATCATTGTTATTTCTATTTATATGCGATAAAGGTTGAGAAGGGATAAACGATTTTATACATTTATGCATATGTATATGTATGTCACGTGTAATTTTGATGGGAAAACCGTGACGCATGTCCGCGTTCGATCGCCAGATTCTTCGAAAAAATTCATACTCAACTCTAAAGTTTCGCTATGTAGGTATGTTAAAAACGAATGATGATTAAATCGTTCAACGATTGATACTTCAGGTTATACGTTGCAGTCTTTCATGTAAAAAGACACTCGTTATCTTAAATTGTTGTGCGATATGTGCAGTGTGATATGAGCAATTATGTATGTATAGGTATAGAAAGTGATCCTTATTTTGACTGTAAAATGAAATCTTTTATCGTGTTGTCTTATGTATCAAGGGCGATTTTATGATAAGCGCGAATCATTTTCTATCTAAAAATTTGTCAAATTTTTAAATTTCGTTTTTTTTTCATTCATATTTATTGAGAAACTCGCAGATTTAAAAAAAAATCACTTTGAAACGCATTCGCTTCACAGAGAATCTTTGTCGTTTAGTTTTCTCATAAAAATTCAAATAATAATTCCGTTACTAATTACATATATATATTACTAGTTGTAACATACAAGTAACTAACTACTACAAGTAACATACTAAGTAACAAACAAGTAAGCGAATTCTTCAAAGTGTTTATTCTCTACTTTATTTGCATATATAGAAAAATGCAGTTTAGTACGTATACAGTTCTTTCCGGGGCAATCTGGCTTTATTTCATCTGATGAACAAGATCATTTTTGGAGTGTCAGATAAATGGGCTTCGTTATCATTTTAATACGATAAAACAATACAGTTACGTAATCTGATTATAATATCACAGCAAATATCATTAAGAATTATCTGTTTCATGAATATTCTGTTCATCCATTCGTACTTAAACTTGATTTACAGCAGCATTGTATAGCACTGTAGGTACATCAAGAAGGGAAGTTTACTCGATAATGTATCATCGATACGCCAGAATATTTCTTTCAAGAATATCGATGGAAATTCCCACGATGTTTCCTCACAGGGGAAGAACAATTACAAGAGGAAATAACACGAAACCGTTGACGTCTACATCGTGATGTAGACACACGTTAATCGGGTAAAGTAAGAGGACCGTTGGTAAATCGTGGGGTACGCGTGACCTCCAGGAAATCCTTGTATAGAGAAACGAACATCGCTGCATTCATCCAGTCTTTCTTAAAACACCGTTGATTTTACACAGCCGCATACGTATTGAGACGAGCAGACGCGAATAGGAGATCGACGTTATCGTAAAACTGTTAGATCTGTTAGATCATTAAACTTATGCTTTGCTTTCTTTTTCTTTCTATTTCTCTTTCTTTCTCCCTTTTTCTATGCGATAAACGACACATAATATTATGTCCGCATATTGTTGCAACGAAACATTAAAAGAAAAAGATTCGTTGACGGCTATTCTCGGTCAATCGTAAAGACAAATTGTCGGATAATCACATTTGATCAGCAGCTTGAAGGGAATACTGTTTGACGTAAGTTTATGCTTTTTCATGTAAGAAGTGCATATGGATATCGAAATGTATAAAAAACGATCGGAAAGTACCGACAACAACCTTATATAATGCGGTATATGTGTGTGTCTACATTTTACATACATATATTGATTTTGAGATTTTAAAGTATATGATTTATTATGCAGATTATCAAAAATTAACAAGACATTAACAATTAACAATACAGATTGTCATTTGTCCGATCAAATTGTTGTTACTTTGCTATTAAACATCTAAAACTGGTATCCACTTTGCGTACATAATATGCGTGATACGAAATCATTCCTTGTTAACTATTTGGTTTGTCGAAATTTAAAACACTTATGATATTTAGATTAGATAAGATAAAGTGAAATGTATTGCATTTGTTCCCTCTATTCGTTCGTTGTCAATCTCAATATTGAATGCACTGTCTGTTCGCGATGTTTGTGCAATTTCTTTTGCCGGTAAAGTGCAACACTATCGGACAATTGTAAATCGTGCGAATATTCATTTCGTATGCCCGTAATATCGGGCAACTCTGTAAATTCGCAGATCGTGCCGAAGATGACGCATCAAAAAGTGACATTATTTTTGATAGAGCTTTTTTTACTGCTTCGCTGCTTTCTTTCGGGTAAGTGAAAACAAATACATACATCATAAAAGAAGTCAATTAGTTGACATTAGTTATGCGCATCGATTTCCACGCAAACAGGGAAGAGTTCTAATTTTCTACAGCATATACAGTATATACTTTAAAATAGAATAACTTTTTCAAAATTGAACCAAACTATTTGGTGTTTTTTTTTTCCGAGAGGTTAGACGGATTACTTTACTAGATGATGTATAAAAAAGATTTCGAAAAAATTGCAGTCAATTGGAATCACGAAGAGAAAAGTAAAGTTTATTTTTTATAACTTTTTTATCTGGTCCTATAATAAAATTTTAAACAACATGGTTTGAAGATTTATGCCCGTTATACATATACATGTTGAAAATTTTATCGAAATCAATTGATACGGAAATAAGCGATAGGCATCGAAAGATGTAAGAATCTTTCGATTTTAAGCCGAAAGTCATGAAAAACCACCATTTTTACCATTTTTTTTTTACTTGTACATGTTTGTACCTCATAACAGCGTTAATCAATTTCAATGAAATTTTCACCATGTATATAACTGCCAAAAAATAAATCTTCAAAACGTGTTGTTTAAATTTTCATTATTGGTCTAGAAACAAAGGTTATAAAAAAATGAGTTCGTTCTTTTTTTAAGAAATTATTAATTTCTTTTTTTCAATTTTTAAAAACATTTTTTTATACGTCTATCGATTAACGAACCACGAATACCTCTCTACTTGAAAGTACTAGTACAATTTTTATTATTGGATAATCCTTTATTTCTTTAGAAACTATTATAACGTTGCACAATGATTTTGAATTCGGAGACATTGACCCGGAGATAGCGGATGAATTAGACTGGACGAAACATCCTTGTCGGCGAAATTGCAAAGACGATGATCCACCGATGGAATGTCGTTACGTCTTTAGATTAGAAGCTTATTATACAATGAGCAAAGCGTGCTACGATTGCCCATTCAATGTCACGGATTGCTTTCGTGAACATTGTATTCCGGCAGACGGTATTCAAAGATCGATTTTAGTAATAAACCGACAAATGCCTGGGCCGCCTATCGAGGTATGTATGTACGATATACAACCGAATAACGCGTGTTATAAATCCGTCGATTGAAACTGATACTGGGACGTGTAAAATACTAAAAATCAAAATTGATTTTTTTAATCACTTTGGTCTTCCTTTTCTTTTTCTCTCCCGATGACAACCGTGTATACGTGTTCTAATAATTGGTTTACTTTGTTATTTATTGTTATTAATTATCACAAAAGTACATGTATTGATCTATATATAATCTATAGTTTTTACAATGTTCAACGACATGGTATATAACATACATATATAACATATGTAACCATTCCCTGATAGAAATGATTTAAATTCATATTTAGTTACGGATATTGGCATATTCGAAGAAAATTCCTACTCCGTAATATCCTAACTCTAACTGATATTCATATACATACGTAGTTACATACGTAGTAGACATAGCTAAATTAGAATCTATTTATTTATTAATGAGTAAATTATCTACTCCGTCGTAGGTGTGCCAAGGTGACAGGATAATAGTCGATGTAATAAATTTATTGCATTCTGAGAGTACGACAATGCATTGGCATGGTCAACATCATGTTAAAACGCCGTACATGGATGGTGTACCCTACGTATCTCAATGTCCGATTTCGCCAGGTTCAACTTTTCGTTATGATTACATTGCCACAGAAGCAGGCACGCATTTTTGGCATTCTCATTTAGGTGCGAGAGCATTATCAATTAAACGTTCCATTTCTCGTTTGTTTGGCAAATCGGTCAACCGTTTTTAATGAAAATCCGAATTTTTAGGCTTCCAACGAGGTGACGGAGTATACGGTGCATTAATCGTACGTACACCACCGAAAGTGAATTGGCATAAAATCTTGTACGATATCGACGAACATACTATCCTGATCTCAGATTGGACTCACGAATTAGGAATTGATAAATTTTTAAGTCATCATCATGCAGGAGGAGATAATAAACCACCCAATATATTGGTTAATGGTTTAGGTCGTTTCGTAGTTAATCGACACGGAAAGAATATATCTGCTATAATGCCAACTGCAACATTTACCGTTAAACAGGTAACCTTAAACAGGCAGATAAACAAATAATTTCTGCTGGAGATTTACAGTTATCACGTCTCTTTTAATTTACATTTACATTTACAGAATGCTAGATACAGATTTAGGCTTATCAACGCCGAATTTCTTAATTGCCCGATCGAATTATCAATCGACAATCATACTATACGTGTAATTAGTTCAGATGGACGTGATATCGAACCTGTCGAAGGTACGTACAAGTATAAAAGGAAGCAAAAAAGAGGGAGAAAGAAAATGATAAGGAAAGGGATTTCTTAACGCAGAATTTATAATTCTAGCGGGATCTTTGATAAGCTACGCTGGCGAAAGATTCGACTTTGTCATTGAAACTGATCAAAACGTGGACAACTATTGGATACGACTTCGCGGATTAATGGATTGTGACGAAAGATTTACCAAAGCCCATCAGGTTGCTATATTACGATACGAAGGTGCGGCCAAGAAAGATCCAAAGGGTGTGGTTGCGTACGAACGCGAATCCAACGATTCTATGGGTCAGGTGTGTTTATGTGTACTCTGCTCGAATTTTTCAATTTATCATATATCTATATTTATACGAATGTAGACATGTGAAATGCAATAAGATATGCATATAACAAATGTCTTTTTCTTTCAGCGAGTAAATGCTTTAAACGAGGGTACAGAAACTGATAAAAGTATCAGTATACCACTGTTAAAAGCTATGGACAAAAATGACAAATCTAATACTGCACCTCCTGATTATCAATTTTATGTGTCCTATGACTTTTACAAAAAAGATAATCCTCATTTTCATAGGAGCAACCTTTATGGATTTAATCAAGGTAATACCGCCCATATTGACCAAAGATGTAATAGATATACAATATATGTATATGTATAACATAAGACATATATGTAAGTAACATTTGATAAATTTCTTGTCTGCTTGATGCAATTTCTAGTAAAGGATACAAAGCGAGTACTCACTCCTCAATTGAACCATATATCAATGAAATTACCTTCCATGCCTTTGTTATCTCAAAGAGATTTCATTGATTCAGATCAATTTTGTAATGCGAGTACTGTTAAACATTGTGTGCAAGATTATTGTGCTTGCACTCACGTGCTCCGAGTAGATCTTGGTAGTGTGGTGGAAGTAGTTTTAGTGGATGAAGGTTTGGAAATTATTTTATATTATCTATCCATAAAAATCACACGATTGAAATTGCTTGATTTTTCATTATTTATTTTTTAGGTTTTGCTTATGACGCGAATCATCCATTCCACCTTCATGGCTATCAATTTCGCGTGATTGCAATGCAGAGAGTCGGCAAAAACGTCACCGTTGACCAAATAAAAGCATTGGATAAAAAGGGAGCGATACAACGAAATCTTGACCGTGCTCCGTTAAAAGACACTGTAACAGTGCCGGATGGTGGTTATACCATTGTACGATTTCATGCGAACAACCCAGGTATTTCTGACAGATAATCAGAGCACAGTATACTATACGTTCGTTCGATATCTTTACAAATTTTATATTATGGTCATTTTTATCAATTTTAGGCTATTGGTTGTTTCACTGTCACATTGAGTTTCACGCGGAAGTCGGAATGTCCTTGATTTTTAAAGTTGGTGAACACAAAGATATGTTGCCAGTACCAAATAATTTTCCTTTGTGCGGTAATTGGCAACCTGAAGATATACGATTTAAATCAAATGCCGCCAACATTTTATTAAACACTGCGGAAAATTCCGTAATAGAAAATTCAAGCACGACACTGGATAAAATGACTGAAAACAGTATACAGCAATACATAAAGGTGTTACCGCAAATTCTAAAAACGTTACATATCTCATCTTCGGCTAGCATCTCAGTTATTCCGTATTTCTTGATTTCTTGTTCTTCTTTTATCGCTGTAGTCTATAAGATTGTGTAAAAACGGAGGTCGTTTGTAAATATATATATACTGTATTAATCTTCCCATTACAGCTAAATAAGTGATACACAAGTGATATGTAACATTCTCTCATGTGAGATGTTAACTTCACTTGGTTATTTGAAGTCACCAAACAATCGTGTTACCAAGTAATATTTGATATGCAGGGTATATGTTTTAACGGAAAACGGTAGAATATCGTATAACAAGCTGAAGACATTAAAGAACTGTCCTTACAAGAATAATCTGATATCGAGATAATATATTACAAAGTACATACATTAAAATGCATTATCTGATATAGGTAACTATTCCCCATGAATCGTATGTATCTCTTTTTAAAGATATTTCACGTTCATTGTCAACGGCAATTGCATATCGTTTCATTCGTTTCAGTAAATATTGTCACATACATAAATATAGCGTTTCATTTAAAGGAATTACTTCACTTACAGAAAAGCTATTTATTTATATGACACATAATCAATCCTCTTTCAAATCAAACCAAAGATTTGTAACAACATTCATATATGTATATATATATATATATATCTTCAGTTCTTTATATGATATCACACTGGTTCCAGTTAAAAAGGACAACCTGTATTATTAAATGCAAACTGCGATATTAAATGAAGTTGAATACACATTATACGTATTTTATTACTTAGTACTGTAACAAAAAGGAAATGTTAAACAGGAGAAACGTCCATTTGTGTTCTAATCTACTTTCAATTGTAAGTAGTTCTATTTATTGAGTATTTCTACGCTGTGATATAAATATTATAAGCATATCTATTAAAGATTAAATACTGTTAATTGCAGAGAAACATTACTTGTAGTAAGTATGTAGCTAACTTACTTCTTGTTTTTACATTTAATAATACGTGCGAGCGAATGGTTGATGAATATTCTCATGTTATGTTACATTGTTTTGTAAATGATTATAAAGTTTGATATAAAATTTATGATAAATCAAAAAATGTTGTTTTATCCATCCCTTGTCGTAATATTTCGTGCGTGACAATCCGTTGAAAAGTTTTTATGTGTAAACATAGTCGACGTATTACAAATGTATGTATGTAAATTCACATGTAAGCTACTTTAACATCATTTTTGAATTTTATCAATGTAAGGAAAAAGAATTTATGACGTGATCAACAAAAAAACGATGAACAAAAAGCTTATATTGATCGCGTATATATAGCATGTAACAATATCAGGAGTACAAGAGGTTTCTTAAGCTTCAAAGCTTTATTTATTGCATGTATTTTCAATGATTATATTTTTTAAACATACATTAATGTTCCTTTTAACAATTTTCAGAAGACAGAAGTTATACAGTTAAATATTATTACATGTTTCTTGAGAACCAGGAGATGGACAAATTGCATAACATACATCTTTTTGAGGTGGCCTTTGTAGGGGATGTGCCAGTAGTTTAGCCATACTGTCATGCAATTTTGCTGCGTTCCTTCCTACTTCTAATATGTATGAAAAATTTGTTGTATCCAATTTTGCTATTTCAGAATAAACTTCTTCGCATAAATTTTCTGAGCAAGGTGGTTCATGTACATACAATACATCTATAAAAAAATATGGATTTCTTGTAAGAGTATCTAAAGGTTTTTTATCAATATGAAATTTTGGTACACTGTTGGAGCGTGAATACACTAAAATTACTCTGACAACAAATGCTGGAACAGCTGTGTCATGTTCTTTTGTTGGTAGAGGTAAGTTTCGTTGTATTTCATCAAACATTTGCCCAAAATCGTATGATTTTTTATCTTCTTCTAGAAGATCATCATTAATAAGATTCAAGTGATTAACAATGCTGTTGGTGTTATTGGTAAAATCGCATATCCATTGAGAGCTGTGAGAATTCAAAATCATTAATGCATATTCATGACTATGTTGAATGATAGATTTAATGTAAATAAAATTTTCAATAGTTCGTTTTATCATAAACAGAGGCATATAGCTAGCTCCTGTAGAAAGTTTAAAAGGAGTACAATTTCTCTCCCTTGTCGTATCGATTACGAATAGAATTTTCTCAGGTAAATTCATTCCTGACAAATTTCGCACCAACGTGTTATCTTCATCGGAATATGATGACTTGAGATCCGGAATAAAACACGAAGCGCTGCCAGTGTTACTCATTTTCTACTGGATATAGGTTAGCATCTCCGAGAATTTTGTTAACAAGTTAATATCATTCGTAGGTCGTTTTCTATGCATTGTTTTCCTATTACAACAGTAATTCGTATAAATTATTGATATAATATGTGTATATGTATTGTATATGTATGTGTTTACTGTTTATAACGTTTTCGTGTGGTACATAAATCTCATCGGCCAGTTAACTTACATATGTCTGACATTGTTGCATGCAAACAAGAATATGAAAGCGAATAAAATACAATTGGTCTTTTCCTCGTAAACAATTATTTCGTTTCACAGTGCTTCTGATTGACTTTAAGCATATAGCACAACACGAAAGTTTCTCGATACAATATGCTTGCTTTGAAAGATTATGGTAGTAGTGATGATAACAGTGAACCTGAAAATGAGAGTGAAATTAAAAAGAGGGAGGTTAACTGTATTGTTGATTCTACCAACGTTTCTGTCGTTAATCCTATTTCTGCAGGAAATTTGACTGCATCTATAAATATGCAAATTTGTTCTGCACCAGAAGTAATACCAACGGTGAATATTCGTTGATAAATTTTTTTCATTAATTCACATAGGTTAAAAATTAGTTTTATGTTGCATTGATTCAACCAAGGATTATTTAAAATTACAAACAATTTTGAAATTATTCTCTTAAATAGTACAGTAATTAATACTTGTTATAATCGTTATAATACAGGGAACTGAGTTATGTATGAATCATGTAGATTCAACTGTGAAAGAAATAATGCACAACCCTAAATATGAAGAACTTTTTGCGCCGGATGTTGGTCCAGAAAATCCATTTAAAACGCAACAGCAACGTGCTGTAAAAAATATGCTTTCTGGATATGTAGAGAAAGCTCATATAAGTGAATTTCAATTTGAAAATCAAAGAAGAACATTTGCCAGTTACGGTATGTATTATAATAATAATAGCGTAATGATAGAAATCTTAAAAGGAACCATGCATTGCAATACGATTATAGGTTTTTGCAAATGTATTTTATAGGATATGCACTAGATCCGACTGTAGATGGTAGTGCAGACGAGGGTAAAACAATTATTGGTGCAAAAGATGCAGCTGAAGAATCTGGTGGTAAAACTGTATTTGAAAATACAACATTAAGGGCTTCTGACAAAAGAAAACGTCACAGAAATGATGATCCTGCAGATATTGAAGGATTCTTGGGTCCATGGGGTGGATATGTGGATGAAAAACGAATTATCAAACCAACTGAGGAAGAAGCTGCAGAATTAGAAGAAATATTAGCGAAAAGAAACAGAAGGGGAAAACCAACAGAGGAAAAACCGCTTGAAGAAAAAACAGTATTACATAGTACTATCGTGATAACTTTTAAATATGTAAATTATTTGAATAACGAGAGAAATTTTGTAATTATGATTAAACTCTTTTTAGTTAAAGATAGTGTGGATTATCAGGGTAGATCATTTTTACACGCGCCACAGGATGTTGGGGTGAATTTGAGGTCAGAGTCACCACCTGACAGATGTTTCTTACCAAAAGCACAAATTCATACTTGGGAGGGACATACCAAAGGTATTTCACAGATCAGATGGTTCCCACATACTGCGCATTTGTTACTTTCTAGTAGTATGGATTGTAGGGTGAAGGTATGTATTCGAACTTTCTGTGAAAAGTAATATGAAAAACAAATGTCAAGTTGTAATGTTGTTTATATGGTATTAATTATAGTTGTGGGAAGTTTATAAAGACAGAAGATGTATCCGAACTTATTATGGTCATCGTCAAGCTGTAAGAGACATAAGCTTTGATAATGATGGGAAAAGATTTTTGTCTGCTGGATATGACCGTTATGTAAAATTGTGGGATACAGAAACTGGTGCTTGCGTAAGTCGATTTACAAGCAGAAAAATTCCATACTGTGTGAAATTTAATCCTGATCCAGATAAGCAACATTTATTCGTAGCAGGGACTAGTGACAAAAAGATTATCTGTGTAAGTTATAAACATTATATTCTGATGTTTGAGGGATTTTATAAATGTCAGTTTCATAGATAATAAATTATGCATGCCTTTTACAGTGGGATATACGTTCCGGTGAGATAACACAAGAATATGACAGACATTTGGGAGCTGTAAACACGATAACATTCGTAGATGAAAATCGAAGATTTGTAACGACTTCGGACGATAAAAGTCTGAGAGTATGGGAATGGGATATACCGGTCGATATGAAATACATAGCTGATCCTTCGATGCATTCTATGCCAGCAGTTACACCCTCTCCTAATCAAAAGTGGCTGGCGTGTCAGAGCATGGATAATAAAATTGTTATATTTTCTGCATTAAACAGATTTAAAATGAATCGTAAGAAAACATTTACGGGACACATGGTCGCTGGCTATGCGTGCGGTTTGGATTTTTCTCCTGACATGAGGTAATAAAATTGTTATTAATTCCTGTAAAATTCTTTTGGCATGGCACAATTTAATTCCTTTATTCTAATTTTAAGTTACCTTGTATCGGGAGATGCGGATGGAAAATGTTATATATGGGATTGGAAAACGACAAAATTGTATAAAAAATGGAAAGCACATGATGGTGTTTGTATCGACGTATTATGGCATCCTCATGAACCTTCGAGATTAGCCACAGCTGGTTGGGATGCAAAAATAAAATATTGGGATTAAAAGAATTGTAGATCGTGTTTTTACAAAATTTATTGTGCTTTCTGTTTATTCTTGTATTTGTATTTTATATAACATGTATAAATAGATTTACTCTGTACATATATTTTCAATTGCGTACCATTAATAAAAATACATAATTATAAAAAATTTAAATTGAAATTGAAAATGAATTTTTCGTTGATACGATACGAAATATACGTAAATATATTACTTTTTTAAATAATAAATCACCGTATTAAATATTTAAGAGAAAGATGTTACTGTGCGTTAGTTAACAATTTTTATTACATACTTTTTTTCGTTAAATTTCTGATTACATTTCTGATTAGACACAAGTGATACATGTAAGTGTACATATAAGGGTAATACACTTCATTGACGATTATTTAATTTTTTTACAAGTAGTTGAAATGAAAATATTACAATCCCGTTTAAAGTAAATGCTAAATCTTAAATAAGCTACATCACAAATATATTTTAAATACTTTTTAAATAATAAATTACTAATTCTATTATTTCATGGCGGTGGTAAAAATCAATAATACGCATCATGATGTCCGCCGTTTTTGTTTCATACGTCGTTACGAATTTGTTTACTATCTTCATCAAATTAGATCCTTTGAATCTAATTGTTAGATTTACGAACGCTTAACACTATACACATACATATATGCTCTCTTCAAAATTATTGGAATCTAACATGATAAACCGATTCATGCAAATATCTTGAAACTGTATAAATATCTATCAAGAGTCTTTACTAAATAGGAAGGTAACAGTAACTTTTTACTTACATATATAAGTATTTAGGTATATCTTTTTCCAATACAAACTCTAGTTATACGAATAAATTTATTAAATTGTTCAAGTATATTGTACATATGTATATGTTTTCAACATCTTCGTCGAACACGTGGCTTTCGTGTCTGTGTCTATGTCATTTGAGATGCGAGATTGTTTTCTTCGTTTTATTAAAAAAGATATAAAGATTGGAATAATCGAATCGATCCAAGGAAATCTATTTATTCGCCTCTCTGAGACTACCATTAAACAACGCGAGATTACATTACATTACAACGAGTATTACATTGTGCCCTTCTATATATAATCGCATAAATATCATTAAGGAAGGTGACAATGTGTCTTTAAAAATATACGTAATATGATAGGTTTAATATAGAAATGGACGGTCCTGGCTTAGGATACTCGTATCATCTCCCTTCTGCAGGATGGAATTTTCGAGTTAGAAATGTACTTTCACAGTTCAGTGATCTCTTTAGTGAATTTAATAAATACATTGCACCTGCCTATCATCATGATCGGTGCGAAAGGTACTTGCCTCTGTTTCTATCAATTATTATGTACGTTCATATTGTTTACTAATAATGGTTTTATTTTTTAGATCAGTTCAAATGCGACTATATTCTATGCATAAGAGAGAATTTGTTATGGTGTTTGCTGCTTTTTTTGCATGTTTTGGATTAGCTGTATTTATTGGACTTGCAGGTAAGTAAGAAGTAGAAGGTATAATTTATAAAAATATGTTTTCTTTTGTCATTGTTATTCCTTTTATGATGATGATTTGTTATTAATATAGGCCCTCCTATCACTTCCACGAGCGAACAAAGAGCTCATGTAAATGGCAGTGAAGTTGCTACTGGTCCTTTTATGATGAAGACTCCACCATTATCTACGTACAGTCAACAGCTATGGGTCATCGCAAAGTTATTAACATCTAATAATGATGGTAATACAACTACAAAATGAAGAAATTTTTAAGAAATAATAAAATTGAGATTATATGTTTTGAATTTTACAGATGAAAGATATGACAAAAGTTTTCAAATAAGCATCTCTATAGATGGTATCACCATTGATCATAAACTCATACCTGTTTTGTCCTCAGAAGCTGGCCATAATAGGTACGTCTAGAACCTGTATAGCACAATTCACTGTTTGACAAGATTATACAATGTTAAATATTTACTATTGTGTGTTTTCTCTTTATAGAACCAGACACTTAAAATGTGAAAGACAAATGTGCGAAGAACTTGTAGTTGCTCATCTAGGATTTCTCGATTACAGTTATTACATTATTACTGTTCACTTTCATGGGCTCGAGAGCTTCCACCAACGCTATAACATACGCGATCTCACATTCTACGTCAGTAAGCACTATATGAAATAAAATGACTGTGTTATAAGATTTTTCAGAATCGAAATAATCGCATTTGATAATGTTCTTACCTGTTCATAGTTCAAGAATTACAATCCAGCGTTTACGGAGTTCGAGATTTGGTTTCGATTTATCTTTTTGTTAATTGCATTTGGAGTTATGGTAAAGAACAATTTTGTGTAATATATATTCGCATATTACTTGAAAGGAAACATTATGCTATATATGAATGTTATCAATTTTTAGTGCTGGTTTGGGCATTCTCTACGAAAGTACCAATTACACGATTGGTCAATAGAACAGAAATGGATCTCTATACTCCTTCCTTTGTTAATTTTGTATAATAGTAAGATGTTAAAAATTAACTTATGTTTTTACACATTTTCAAGAAACTAATTTATTTCACTTTCTTTATAGATCCATTATTTCCAATGACGTTTTTAGTGAACTCTTGGGTACCTGGTATGATAGATGCAATTTTACAGACGACGTTCCTTTGTGCAGTCCTCATGTTTTGGTTATGTGTTTACCATGGTTTAAGACAAGTATGACATTTCTTTAATTGATATGACCTAGCAGAATTTAAATCATGGTATTGTTTGTACTTATGAATCTTACATTTTAATAGAACGAAAGGCGTCTTATTACGTTTTATTTACCAAAAGTTTTGGTAGTGGGTTTACTATGGTGTTCCGCATTTATTTTAGCAACATGGTTGCGCTGTACAGAATTAGAAGACCCCACTTATAATTATGTTCTAGATACATCAAATTATTTTGTAAGTTATCAAGATAATTGATAGTTAAATCTTTGGCATGCAACATTTTTAGTTGATACTTAAGGATCTATATGATTATAGGGTTTCAAGGTGTTCTTCTTCACAGTAGGAGGATTTTACATAGCATATCTTCTTCTTTTAATATTGAGAGCGTACAGCGAATTGAGATCCATGCCGTATTTTGGTATGATTTCAAATGATTTATTATCTTTCCCCTTTGTTTCTCTTTCTTCTATTCTGTTTCGGTTTTTCTTCATTTCTATGTTGTTTCTCAGATCTTCGTTTACGTTTCTTAACACTGCTTGCCGCTGTGGTTTCGTTGGTTTGTGGTTGTGTGACAGCGCGACAATTTGGAGCTGGTATTTTCGAAGACAGTTTTGCCTCTCGTCTCACCACCTATTATCGTTCATCCGCGCAATTTATGGCTTTATATGGTCTTCTAAATTTTTATCTATATACGATGGCTTATGTATATGCACCGGCGTATCAACAAGTATATGGTCAACGTGAGTATCTTTAAAAGAATAAAATATTCCTTCAGCAGATCATTGTATTATTAATTCAATCGACATTAGATTCTTCTATAACTAAGGACAACCCCACGTTTTCTATGATCAACGATTCCGACGAAGAAGTCATATATGGGTCAGATGAAGAAAGTCGACGACCTTTAACGCGAACGTCACGAATTGTGAATAATAATAATTAATCGAATTAAATTTATTACTGTGAACGAGAAAGAAGCATTTTTAAAGCAAAGGATGCGGTAACGACATAATGTCAAAAATAGCAATCGTAAATATGTTGTAAAATAAAATACATGGAAACGAATAATTTATCCTAAGCGAAACTTAATAACATGTAATTCGTTATTTGCACGTATTTGTGTACATACAAGATGTATTATACTTTCATTCAATGCATAAAATTTTAGTTACAAGTTACTTGTTACTTGACGTGTGATATTATGTATGTTTTTCTTATTTTTGATCGACTAATATATCAATAAGATATCTTAACTGTATTGTGTTAGAATGTCTGATGATAAATATAATAGAGATGTAAGTGCATCGAGTGACATGTGAAAACAAGCGTGAAAAAACGATCAAGTATATTTCGTCTGCGTAATGTTGGTCGTATGCGAGAACAAAGGGTTTCTTGTATTCACTATTGCTCGCTAATACTAATGTATAATGTATGTAATTACTCTTGAATAACATAAATTGAGAACATTTTGTGTATTAACAATTATAATTCTAAATTATAAGTCGAAAAGAGAATAACTGTTCTATTATTTTGTTATATTTTTGTCAAGTATCAAAATTATCTGTATAAATATGTTCTCCGATTGATATAAAACACATAAAAGTTTAGCGTATTTAATTGTCACAACTTTTAGCTTTTTTGCAAAAGCTACTATAAGAATACTCTTTTACATAGCAATTCATTGCAAAAACAAGAAATATAGCAAGACACGTATTAATATCAACCGATTCAAAATTTGAAAGACGGGGAAGAACGGAAATCAATGTGCTACACGGAAGTGTTATACATATGTATGTATTTACTACGTAGGAGCACGCGCGATATGCATGTGTGTGTGTAAGCCACATAATCATATAAAGTGTAACGTGTAACGTTCATTTCGGATTGTTTGAATCATTATTAAAATAAATAACCCGTACCACATTTTACTTTTTCTCGGTAAGTTTAAGTCTCGGTAATAAAACCTGGTACATTTACTTACAATGTTCCGGTCAAAGTACATTGACTCACGTAAATAATTTGTTGTATATACGTATGTAAATGCGTTGGCTTGTGAAAGGTTATAACAAACAAAACTGTTAAGTCTCTAGAAATTACTATTAGTTTACTCTTTTGGACGTAAAATGATTATTTTTAAGTATAAATACTGATTAGTATCGTTTAAAATTCGATTGAAAGTAACGTATATAAAATTATTTTAGATAAACACGTTTATAGAAAATGCCGAAGTCAAAAGAGTTTGTATACACGGATGACAGTAGTGATGAGGTATTGTTATCAAATTTTTAGTATATTTATATTAAATATTATATTATATTAAATTATATAAATAATGAACATGCATATGTTAGATAATATCGAATAAGATTGATATAGTACTACTTTGAGTTTAAAATACATGTAAATACAAAACACATACATTATATATATATATTTTTTCTTCTTTATTATATAAGGAAATAAAAACAAAGAGGCAAAAGAAAGAAATTGAGGACAAAAAAGGAAAGGTATCAAAAAAGATGCCAGAGAGAGAATCTAATAAAGATGAAGATACTGTATGGGATTTGGGAAATAATCGCCAAATTAGTATAAGAGACTTTAAAGGAAAATTATATGTTGACATCAGAGAAATGTATTACGATAAAGAAGCAAATTTAAAGCCTGGAAAGAAAGGTACTAATACAACATTTTTTGTATATGTTTATATGCCGTAAATAACAATGATTGAAAAATATTTTATTCTTTATGTAGGTATTTGCTTAAGCATAGGTCAATGGCAAAAGTTACTATCTGTTGTGGATGATGTCGATAAAGCAGTAAAGTCTAAATCCTGAATATTTATCTTCTTCTGTATCTAGTAAATATTTCAATGGTTTGGGATTATTGAATATGTAATACATGTTTCTATTACTATTTATAGACAAACTATACTACATTTTATATATAATCTTTAGTTACAGTCATGTATCGGTTTACGTTATATCCTTGAAATAGTATTTTCAATAAAACATGTTTTCCATCTTATGCATATGTCAAAACAATTTAAAAACTTATCACTACTTTTATCTTCTATTCACAAGATTAACTTTTATATAATACAACTATAATATTATTATAGTTTCTCAGGAAATTAAATAATAATAAAAATATACCGAATATTTATGTTGTACAGCATACACACACACGCGCGAGCGCCTGCTCCCTCACATACATATACACACATGTATGATGTTTTATGTTTCTGTACAATTTTAAAAAGTTAAAATACTTAATTATTGTTCATGCTGGCCCATGGACTGAAGTTAAAAACTTATCCAGATCTAAATTATTCAATAATGTTTGTGGATCTGTTGTGCATTGCTGTTTCTCAGTCTACGAATAAAAAGAAAAGGGAAAGAGACAAAGAATAACAGGTAAACTTTTTATGAAGTTTTATGAACGAACAAAGAAGCTTAAATTGATCACAAACCTGTTTGCTTTCTTTCAAATCTGAAACCTTCCTTTTTGAAATCTTTGCAGCAGTGTTGGCTGAAATTAGTAATTTATTAAATCTGTGCTATTAATAAACAAACTCAAATTACCTTAAACTAAAATTACCTTTATTAACTCCTCGAATTCCGTTTACGTTCAACCGTTTTTTACTATTGTGCAGTATCTTGTTATTTCTTTCATTCATAACAGTAGCAGTATTAATAGCGACTTTTTTTACACAATTTTTTGTGCACGCAAATGATTCGTCCAAAGGAGACGAAGTTGCTAAAGGTTTCACGTGCATTCCCTTTTTGGTTGAAGTATCGATAAACGGGTTGTTTAGTGTTTCACAATTATTTTCATGCTTAATTGGTGATTTCTTGCTTCCTAATCTTTTTTTAGTCTTTGGCGGCAAATTAAATATCTCTTCATAGTCAGTGGCAGTCATTACTTTAATTGTTTCATCGCAATTTTTATCGTTCAAGACAATATTAATTTGGAATTCTAATTCATGATTGCTATGCCTACGCCTTCTTTTTTTGGAAGATGCATTATCGTCATATAGGAAATGATATTCTACCGAGTTAGGAATAGTTACATTAAGATCCATTTTACGATTATATTTCATACATTGAGATTCGACCATATGCTCGTGCTTATACGTGGGAACGAGCTGCAAACACTGAAGAACGCGCGATAAACTCTTTGGATTTTCCGAGTTGGTATTTTCTGTGGTTGTACTTCTAACAGTATCGTGTATTTCAATAGGAGGAACATTATTATTCTTTTGATTAATTGAATATTCGATAGCATTTGATATCTCTTCCCTCCTAAATACTTGTTCCTCGTCACTAAACAAATCTCGCTTTACTTGATCAACTTTTGATTTTAATAAAGTACTTGTTGTTTTACCACTATTATAATTCGGGTATTCCCTTAACTTACATGTATTTTCTCCATTATAACTGCCGTTGTTTTTTGTACCACTGCATTCATTCCCACGTAAAATAACTTTATTAATGGTATTACTGTCGCCTTTTTCAATTTTCGTGTCAATCTCATTTTGCATTTCTGGATTCTCTGTCACATCTAATTCTACTATTCCTCTGTTTTCCGTAATTTTCGAGTTATAAGTTTGATTTTCCATTTTAAGCGCATTTGCTTGTTGATATACATTAACTTCAACGTCACTCATAATGTTATCAACCGCTATTTCGATGATCTTTTTGGTGTCATTTTCGAGTGCTAAATCATCATTTTGTACATGCTTATTGTTATTATCTTTTTCTTCTGAATCTTCCAAGCTATATAGTTTACTTTCTGATGCACCATCAATGGATAAATGCTTTGTGCATCTGTCATCGTTATTATTATTACTATTACTATTATTATTATTATGTTTATTATTGCTGCTACTAATGCTAGCATTATTATTATCAGTGTCGTCACAATTATTGTCACTACCATTACTAGATTTGTTGTTATTATTGTTGTTGTTGCTATTATTATTATTATTACTTTTATTATTTTGGTTATTATTAGAATGATTTGATTCTTCCATCCACTTTTTTCTTTTCTTCTTTCTTTTCATCTCACTGAATTTATTCTCACTCTTCTGACTATATTTGTACTGATTGTTTTTTTTCTTTAAACTAATACTATTTTTACCCCGAAAAATGATTCGACCTTGCTGGCTTTTATCTCGGGTAAGATTAGCTTTAGGTATTTCACGAAATTTTGCTATCATACGTTGTCTTTTTGCCTCCAATTGGACAACTAACTTTTTATCTATAGTTAGAGATCTTTGCCTTTTTTCCATGGAAGAATGTTTTATGGATTTAGTTGGTTTAAAAGTAACCAAAGAATTCGATCTTAAATGTTGTATATTGATCACTTTGGGCTTCTGTTTAAATCTTCTATTTGTAGAATTTTCCATAATTAAACGTTGATTCGATTTTGACAACTTTCGATCTCCCGAAGTTATTAATGCGGAAATTTTCGAAGACAGATTAGTTAGATTCTCTATACCGATCTTTGAACTATTAGGAGTCTCAGAAATATCTACTTCATTCAAAGTTTCATCTTTGGCAGGTGTTTCTTTCATATTAGTTTTACAATCCTCTTCATTCTTTAATATTGAAAACACTTTTGAGGGTGAGGATTCACATTTTCTTAAAGTAATAATTGCCTCTTCTGCATTGATTGGTTTCATTTTTAATCCTAGAGTATTATTTTCTGAAATTGTTGGACATTCAGTTCTTTCTTCGTTTATTGTTTCTATAACATTTTTAATTTTGTGTGTCGAATCGCTGTTTGTATTGATACAAACTTGATTTGTAATATTTTTGCTTTTTTTATTAAAAGTTTTTAAACTAGTTAAAATAGTTGATGATGGTGACGATGATGGTGATGATGGTGGTGACGATGGTGGTGACGACGACGATGATGATGATGACGACGACGATGAAGACGATGACGACGACGACGAAGACGACGACGACGACGATGTCGACGAGGATCGGGATGAAGAGGAAGATGATATCGATGCATCGCTATCATACGATTCTTCGCTATTCGGCAAATATTTTTCATTATCGACATTCATTTTTTCATACATATCTTTATTCACGTTATGTTGTTGAGTAACACCATTCTCGATACAATCAGTTTTCGTATAATAAGTCGAATCTCTTGAATTAGCTGATATTTTAAGTTCTTTTATTGCTTCTTCTTTCGGCAAATTCTCTTTGATTACTTCGAACTGTGTTATTTCTAATTTCGTAGATACACAAGCTTGATACGTATTCGTAGAATTGATAATGTTTTTCGGTATAGATTGGTTTGTACATTGTAATGGTACTGCGGATGATTTTTCGATATTATTATCCGGTTTTGTTTGTTTTTCACGTTGATATTGCTCAGAAGTTGGTTTATAATACGGAGAACAAATATCAAATGTTTCTTTTTTTATATTGTCTGTGGTAGTTTCTTCCGAGATTTTTGGAGTCAATGCAATGCAAGGTGTTTTTGGAAATTCTGGTGTATTTATGAAAGAACGTATTTTACTAGAATCTTCGCTAAATTTAACAAACGGCGTTGCATTGCTGCTTGGACTGAGCAATCTTGGTGTTGGTGGAACACTAGAAGGATTTTCAAATTTTTTCGGTGTTTCGTGATCCATCACATTAGGTATTTGTACTAATTGCTGTGTAATATCGACAGAAGCTGTCGCAAGTTCTGAATGCCGTGTGACGTCTACGGAAACGATATTGTTCTCTAAATATGGTTTCCTCTCAATTTGATTGTATTTATTTAAATTGGTCTCCAACGTTTTCAATTGAGCATACTTTTTCATATTTTTCCTTTCGAATGATAAGTTATTGGTTGTCGTTGTTATCGTTGCATTTTCATGTAAATGATTACTCTTTGCTAATAATTGATGCTGAGCATTCTTCTGTTCAACAACAAGCTTACTTTTATTTACTGCTGGTTTCACGTTAGAAAAATTTGCTTCCAGAGTATTGTTAATCCCAGAATCTAGAAAGTCTTCCTTTGGTTCGGATGCGTTACGATCTATGCTTTTTATGCTCGATGATTCCATTACATTCCATTTTCCCATGGTACATTCGTCTTTTACATCTTGCACAACGTTATTTTCCTTTGGCAAAATATTTTTACTTTTTCCTTTCGATGTGCGTAAATTGCGCTTGCCCTTCTTTGTCGGTGAGAGAACAATATTTGATTTAGCAGTCTTTGTAGAATTCGTTCTCTTGTTACTTGTGGATATCTTCGTTCCTTGGCGATCCTCGTCTATACCAATGTGTAGAGCTTTCCGTAAATCTGCATCCCATGTACCTTTCGTAAGTTCCAGCGACTTGGATTGGATCTTGACAAGTTTATTTTCCGAAGAAACGTTGATATTTGAACATGGAGGGACATCGCCTATAATTATCCCAAGTCCGTTATATTTCTCCCATTCGCCCATAAGCTTTGGTACTGGACTTCTCGTCGCTATTGGAAGTTGGCAATGTTTTAATGGAGTCTTAGTTTTATGAGTAGATGTGGTAGTATTAGAAAGCGGTGACGATTTGTAAAGAGTAGTTCTACATAAAGATGTAACGAGTTTTGCGGATTCCGAAGAAAAACGCATCCCTTTGTTTTCATTGACCATTTTATCGGATACAGTTGTCTTCGTCGGCGTGTTAAAATCAAGAGCTCTTATATGACTATTTCTTCTTCTTGGTGTTGATAAACTTAATCTATAATTTTTCGATCTACTCCTCATCAACGACCTCGGAGTACGTTTATCAATGATATCACAATCGGTATTTTTTGAAGCTGAAAGATGGTGATCATTAACGATATTGTTCGTTTTTAACGGAGCAACAACTTTTGCATCCTGAATGACAGATGACAAGTCAATATCTGATAAGTTTTGATTGCTCTTATTCCAATTGAATTTTATGTATGGAGATAATCCAGAAGTGGATAAGCTAATGTTATCTTCTATATTTATCATAGGCATGCTTGAACTATCTAGTAATGTTTTGGTGCTAGTTTCATTGCTATACAGGGTTATTGATTCTCCAGCGACTGATTTGACGGTATTGGACACTATGGGATTAGTAATTGAATTGCCAATAAAATTATTAATATTATGTGTGGTTCTGTTTTTCTCTTTATTATTGTTTATTTTGTTATTATCTTCTTTTTGAGATGTGTGTACTTTCGTGGTCGTGGTCGTGGTCGTTGTCGTTGTCGTTGCCGTTGTCGTCATTATCGCCTTCGCTGTTGTTGTTATTGTGGTCGTAGTTGTTATAGCGGTCATTGTTATTGCACAAGAAATACAGTTTTTTAAATCGTTTGACGTACCACAGAGTGGTGATGTTACTTTTTGAGCGACATTTACGGTTGTTAGATATAATGTTTCCACGAAATCTTTATTCGTTTTATTGATTATCGGTCCTTTGGGAACAATAGGAATGAACCTCGAATTTGTAGTAGATGTTATTGGACGAGTCAGCGGGTAAGAATTTACCGATAACATATTATTTATTTCTTCTTTCGAACATAGTACTAATGTTGGCATTGTTATTACGTTTTGTTCAGATGTATAATTATTTATGCTACCTTTTGGTTTCTGTTCTTTAAGCTTCGTATGTCGTAACCGTTTTACCGACGATCTTTTAATCTTTGACTCCATATTATCACCTTGAATCGTTGTAACAACGTTGTTACTATCGTCTTTTTGAGTAGCGTCAGTTGTTAATTTTCCAATTTGCCCTGTATCTTTATCAAGAGGAATTTGAAATGTTGGCAGTTCTTTTTCGCTATTATTGTCTAATGTACATACAATTTCTTTCGTTCTTTTATCGTTTGCCGATTTGTCGTTAACGATATTTGCGTTTATTATACTTAATACTGCAGCGGCGTTTTGATCTTCCAACATATTATATTCTTTCTCTTGGTCACGTTGTTCGTCTTCATTACGAATATTTTGTTGTCTAGAAGAACTACGAAGTCTGTGCTTTAATGGAATATCTGCATTTACTGTTCCATCTAATTCTGTGGACGATTTGACATCTAATATTATAGATTCTAATGGATTATTGTTGTTTACAATCACTTCACTTTGTTTATCTTGTGAGTCATCAAGAAACTTTGCTTTTTGTTTAGCTTCGGTATCTTCATCATGACTTGCATCAGTTTCTATGTGAGGCCCGATGATTTCTTCAAGAAACTTTTCAAACACAGGATCAGTCTCTGTTGCTTCTACTATTGATTTAATCGTGTTATTTAGTTCTGCCATAATAGAGGTGTTTGCTTCACCATTTAGAGGATCATTTAAATTTTCATCTTTCAATGACACATCTGTTGGAAGTATTGCTTTATTTATATTCTCAGCAATTCGCTCTTGTAACTCGATACGGTTTAACAGCTCTTTCGTTAATAACTATAATACAGATTACAAAAAGTTAAAAATCAATTGAGAAGTTATTATTATAGAAATCGTTAGTAGTGTTATATTAATAATTAGTGATCGTTAGTAGTATTAGATATATCGTTAGTATTACTTACACTAAGATTTTCTATTGGTTCATCATTACTTTCTGATTCAGATTCCAATGTATCATATGGGACAGTTTGAACTTCTGCGCACGAGTAGCTCAATAATTCTTCCGTACTTGTCGCCGCGGTACACTTATCAAGCATGTGCAAATCTTTCATATCGTTTTCTGTACATGCATTACTTGTGACAATATCTTGTATGTTCTGAATGTTTATATCGCCGCCTAATTCAAGCATTAAGAGTTAAATGACAATTTCCACATTCCTTTACCCTTACTATTTAACTATGATTATACATATATGTCGAAAAATTATTATACTTATTGTATTACTGTTACTATTATTTTTGTCCTAATTATTGTTATCTTCAAATTGAACAAACCTTCATGTTGTTGTATACAGTTATTATATTTCTTCTCTTTGATATTAGTGATAGATTTTGGTAATTCTAATATATCCATATGACCTGGTAAACTTTCCAATGGAGTTGCTTCTACATTATCGAAATTATATGCTGTAGCAACCAAAAGCTGTTAGAAAATTATTAGAGAATCTCCTAATATCGTATGTATGTCCTTGACCTTGTACCTTTTGATGTACCTTGAGCAGAGGGTGAATCAGGTTGTTGTGATGCGTTTAATGTTACTTTTGTACGTTTACATCGCTCGCGTTCATTATTACTATAACGTCTTTTACGTGTACTACTACTAGATATTATGGGAGAGCCATTGCCTATTTGAGAATTAGTCTGTAAATATGTAAATACGTGGTACAAAAGTAGCAGAATACATTACGATTATTAATATGGTATTATAGAAATACGAACAACATAACATTTAATTGTAATTAATAAATTTTTATAATTTGTATATACCTGTGAAAGAACATTAACTTTGTTAGCACTAAAATCTTGACCCCAAGATTCTCCAATAAGAAATTTCAACTGTTGGATTAAGTCTTCACAGTGCTTTGACTGCTCGTGATTAGCTATATTGCTAAGGTATTCCTGAACTATAAAATAAATGCTAGTGGAATAAAACAAACGATATTTTTGTTCGGGAATTTTATATTTGTATTGAAATCTTACCAGTTGAATTAATAGCAAAAAATTTGTCAATGACATCTATTAAGGTCATTCCATTAACTTTAGCACTGAATCGTTTTCCATTTGAAATTACAGTACGGCACTCTTGTAAATGCGGAGAAGTCTCTAAAAATACTTTAGCAGCTTCCATACATGTTTGACTTTCAAGGTACCCTAAAATTGATTATTTAAAAACTCTCACAAATCATATGTAGGAAAATCCAATGAAACTTTTGAAAAATATATATACTATGTTGTGTAAATTATACATCCTTTATGCATATATATATGTATATGTTTAAAAATAAAACATCACTTGTTATAATGTTATATTTATTATATTTAATATCTGTATGTATTTGGTGCAACATTGATTCATTCATTTGTGTAAAACTCGTTACTTTTCTTACGATATTTTAGTGTATATAATTAAAGCAATATTATTATTATAAAATTCTAACATCTTGTCAAAGATGATATCACTGAATCTCTGTGTTTTATTACTATCTATATTCCCGCCAAATAATAGGTTATCATAATAGGACGCGTAAGATAAGTACATGTCATATTACCCTTACCAAAAACTAATCTAGCTATTTCCGAAGGTAATAATGTTTCCATAATGCTTATCGTCATTTGAAGTCTGCAATTATCATTGAAAAGTTGTAATCATTTTTAGAAATGTTCAAACAAAACGTATCACAGCATAATGTACACTTTGAAACAATATTATAATACAAATCTTGAAGGATGTTGAATGGAGTACCTTTTACGCGAAGCAATGTTACCACCATTAAAACTATTTATATTTTCCTCCATATCAGTGAAAGTGGAAGGAACTTTTTATAAATTTAAGCATTTCGTAAGTAAGTACGTTCTAGATGTTATTATACATTTTTAGTTGTTTAGACGGAAATACGAAAACATCTCTTCTAGTAATACAGTATATGATACAGCATTGTACAGCGTTTAATATTATCTGATATTATGTATTGTTTCTCAAGGTTCAACAGGATTACTCCTTACTATTTACGACAAAAGTAATCATTCTGCATTATTTAGTAAGAACCTGTATGTACTTTGAAATATCGCAAGCTATAAACACAGTCGTGATTGTTATAAGTGATTACTATATATAATGTGTTTCACTTAAATTTAATTTTTTTAGATTTTTAACAAATGGGAAATTGGCAAATGGAGGTTGGGAGAATGATGTCGTACATATTATTTCCCATTGGTATTTATTATTATTTGAATCAAGCAGATAGTATCGAAGAATGGGTACAGAATGAGATGAAAAAGTTTGAGCCTATGAGTAAAGAACAACACGCTGAGTTAATAAATTTTATCGAGGAATGTAATAAGAAACGACAGTTGAAACTTATTGCAGAAATAGAAGCGCAATATCAAGAAGACTAGACTAGGTTGATCAAACTTAACATACACATGTAATTTTAATTTAAAGCAAATGAGTAAACAAATGTAAACGTAAATATAAATCCGTTTATTGTTTTTATTATCTTTAATAATAGTATTATGTAATATTAATAAATTGTTAACTGATTATATTTGAATTGTTTACATGTACTTCATCTCATATTGTACTTTATAATGTAATAAAATTTTATTCAATTATTAATTACATATAATAAAGATTATGAATAACAACGATGTAAACAAATGTTATATATATACACACACACACACACACACACACACAAACAGGTATACGATGAATATTTGATTGTAATATTGTATTTCGTAACAATAAAATTTCTGATTGAAACGTTTAATTAAAATGTGACATAAACTGAAAATGATTCGATTTATTGTGCAAATTGAATGCTATTTTTCATACAACACTTGAAACCACGGACGAGTATACAGTATAGACCTCTCATCTTATGGGATATCGTGTCCCATATTCTAAAATACCGATCGTGTAAAAAATCGGAGTGTTTCTTACGCCCTCTGCGATTTACAGTAGTGAGTGTAGGAATTATATTCGATGCAACTACTAAAGTTGGTAAAGTAACAGACGAGTGTGGTAAACTGAACAAAAGTAAAAATTTATAGTAAAAATATCCCTCTGGTTACGTGTTACACTAGAAATGATATGCACATATCTATGTACACATGTATACATATATTACAATGCGTTTTAGAATGTTTAACAATTTAACGACAACGATTAAATTCACCTGAGATAATTGTAATCATACATCGATTAAAAATGTATTTGCTAACTTATATTTTTTACCACAGTATAACAAGAATGTTATCAATTTCTGAGATCTTATTCACTTCGTTACGGAGATTCTGAAAAATATTGTCTTAAAAACAAGTAACGACAATGACAATAATTGGAAATATTTTCAAGTGAAAGGATATGCGTTTAGTTGTTTGGGAAAAGTTGCGGCTCGTCACTCCGATGAGCTTTTTTAAAACTATTATTCGTATCTTATAGAGTAGCTAAACTTAAATTTATTCGAGTCATGTTAAGAAAAGAGCTTCTTAAAGAAGACTCAGGACAACATTTTGTTTTATTTGCAGAAATATTTAAATATACCGAAAACTAAATATATACCAAAATCGGAAAAATTAGATAGGTACATGAATACGTGCGACAAAATAGAAAAATTTTGAATGCTAAAGACTTTGTTAATATATCGATATATACTTTTATACCGATTTGAGAAATTCCTCCGAAACAGCTTAACGAATCGGGATGATCTTTTTTTTGCATCTTGTAGGGCACGTTCTCCGATCGACCCTGTTAAAAAATGTTTTTCGATTTGGTCATCGTAATCTATCTCTATTTTTTTAATTAATATTTTTGCACCGATTTCATGCTGTGTTCATCGGTTTCCCCGGGACGGCTTGACCAATCAAGGTGATTGCTTTAGCATCTCGTAGGGCATGTTACGCAATTTTTTACATTCGTTTTTCGTAAACTGTTCTTTTTGCAAAAATCCAATTTTTATCAAATTTTGTAAAATCTAATTTACTTATACATAACACACGTGTTTGCTTGACGCACATATTATACGTATATATGTGTACAAAAAAATAAATGCAAATTAACCATTGATAATTACTCGTTACTTTTCTAAAAAACTGTTGGATTGATAAGCTGCAATAATTTATAGACATGAAACATATGTGACATATCTAAATCAAATATTGCCGTGAACTAATAGAAATCATATCAAGAGATGACATACTGTGCAATATTTGTATAAAGTATCTATATAATGCAAATAAAACTAATTACAATAGTTACGTGTACCTATACTGAAAATACGATCAAGTCACGATAACTAATTCATGATATTAATATGAACAAAAGATATTGTCATATAGCGATGGTATGAAAGGTTTTCCATATAAAATTACCACCTTTTCAGTTCTACCATGATTATAAAATATCGTATAACATTATCGTATAACATAAATATCTTATAACATATTATTAATTGTTTACTAAATTACCTCTAATTGACATCGTTATCTTCACAGACTAAAATTTAATTTTTTTTCTTTTAAATTTATCGGTCAAAATATCAAAATAACTTCTATAAAGTCAAGCAGATATTTCGTTTCTTAGAAATCCATATTTAAATTCTTTACTTATTATTAGATATTATACATATTACATCGAGGCTTTCAAATGTAATGAGATAAGAGTACAAGTACCTATTGAAATTTTTGTACAAACACAATCATACATTTTTCACATCTAATTTGTCGTGATAGTTACATCCCCTCGAGTTTCTTATCAGTTAACGGTTAAATAGATGTTGCACACATTGTATGTACAATGTACAGTCTACAATACGCATACATACATACACACATAGAAGATGGCCAAGTAAGGCTGTATCCTCTAATAAGATAATCATCGCTATTAGAGTAAGATCAACCACTATTTTTAATACAGGCTGCCATCAAATAATATGTCAAACGGGTGGGAGGTGATTCCTTGTGAAGAAATAAGAAAGAAATATAAAATAATATTTTTTCGTCCGAGGCTTAGTTTTCGACAAAAGATCGAGTTTAAAAATTTATCAAGTATTCTTGAACACGGCTAATTCCGCACTGAATAGGACCAAATAATCGACACAAGGTGATTCTACGTGTGAGAATAAGTCGAAAATATAGAATAACATTTTTTTTCTCAAGAGGCTTTGTTTCCGAGAAAAATAATTTTGGAAATTTATTCAAACTCTATCTTTTTCAGAATGAAGCAAGAAGAGGACTTAAACGAAAAAATGTTATTCCACATATTTTGTTTCTTTTATAATCAGTCAAGTTGAAGTATACTTTACAAATTTTCAGACTTGAATTTCTCAAAAAAAAAAAAAAAAAAAATCACCTACCACCCGCCTGATTTGGTCAAATCTTGTGTTTCGAATGAAAATTAGTCAGTTTTCAGTCCGCTATCACCATTTCTAGATCTAATCTATTCCTAAATCAGTCTTTTTTCTAACGCTACATATTCCGTTTTTAGTCTTACTCTATAGGTACACAAAACTGTGCCAAACTTACCGCTCAGCAGACAGTTTTATATTATTTATCATGTATAGAAGCTTTGCTTTGTTACATCGTTGAGAAACAAATCGTTTTCAATCGTTTTCAATGTGATTTCCATGCGAAGCGATACCATCAGACTTAGACTTAGTTTCTATGTAAATAAAATATTCGAAAAATTATTCATTAATTACAATTAATTAATTATCGTTCGTATTATAGATGACTAACACGATATAGCGTTAAACTTATATATATATGATATTGCATTAAAAGTCGATGTGCAAAAATTTATTATACTTAACGTATCTATCGAGAGCTGTTTTGTAAAAATAAAGTAGTAATTTACACTATGCAGTGATCATGTACATATTGAAAATTATATTTATTTTTTATCGTCATCGTGGTCTATTGTTACGGTATATATGTTCAATTAAGTTAGCTATTACTCTGGCTAAATATGTTTATTCAGACATTAACGTCCAACATGTTCAAGTGGACATTAACATTAATGTCAGCGTGTAATTTTATACGCTCTTGTGTTCGCCCTCTTTCGTTCGCTCAATTATCGATTATCTTTTTTCAGTCATTTATCTTTTTCTATCGACGAATAACATTTATGTTATGTTTGAATATTTATATCTACCATTGTACGTACCTGTATCATCAAGCTGTAAATTTACATAAATATGTTCGAGTTAATCGCGCGTGTAAGAATTTTTTTTTTGGATAATTTCGACACGATGAGCGGTTACCTGATAGATACATTTTTGTATAGCATTTTGGAAAGTACGGAGTAAATTTCGTGGTTTATAATGCATAACGATTATTCACAAGTACTTACGTAGATGTGTATTGAAATTATTTATATGCAGAAATTGTCTACGTCAAAGCTCGCGTATAATAGAAACTAATTATGAGTTGATAAATTGAGGAATAGAATGCGCAATTAGTTATTACCAGGCATTTTTAGGAAATGTCTATATGTCTAATGTCTCGCTATATGTCTATTTATTATCCTCTTTTTATAAAACACAAATCGAATCAAGTCAATTGGAGCAAGAAGCTAACAAGAGCAAAAGAAAATATTCTACTGTACAAGTGAGGCGTATATTTCTGCTCTAATCATGGCTAATCAAGTAGTCTTTTCTAACATCGTTCATTGCTTGCGATTGAAACGTAATTGAACCCCTACCGCGAATAGGATCGAAGATTTATTCCTTATTCATCAAATCTTGATAAACTCGAGCTTCGTGTAGGTATATGCGAATAAAGTGAAAGACGAAATATTGAAATCCTTCTCCAAAACTTTTTCTATATTTGTCAAGAAAGATGTGTCGAGTTTCTGGAGCTTGGACGACATTTTTATCTTTAAAAAGGATCAAACGCGATAACGAAGTTTGGGCAATAATTTGAATTACGTAAATTACGTAAAATTTGAGATTCCAAATAATTATTAACGCAGCGAAATCGTCAGATCATAATTCTATTCCTTTTCGATAATCGGAATTGTATATTTTGTTGCACGACGATATTTATGTTAAACCATACTCGCTTAACAATTATAATAATTTGATCGGTACGGTATTATCTTTAACATTGTATTAGTCGAATGTAAAATTGTCCGCGATACGGAGAACTGATCGATAAGCTGAATGTAAATCACCGGCAGGTCGTTTCCAGGTAAACCTGTTGACCGAAGCTTTGAAATTAACACTCGGATCGACTAAAGATTTTTCGTCGTCCTCGATATAAAGCAACTAAGTAGTGGCTGCGAATCGATCGTAGAAAGTTGTCGAAAAGTGCACGAGATCGTTGGCGAAGGAGTTGCGAGTGATTCGCATCGGAGGATGCAAAAGCTCGAAGAAGGGGGGACGCTTGCGCTACGGGAGACCGCGTACTTTCATTTCGAGCGGCCACCTGTGCTTGCGCTCACACTCTCCTACCCCATTCAAACCATCCCAACCCCTGCCCTATACTATATATACGAAGACACTCTCGATACCGTTTCACTTCTCAACGTTACCACCGCGTCGGACTCTCTACATTTCCAAGATCGTATCTGCTTCGACAAACGGACTCGCAGCGATTCCTCGTTTATTCTTTCACCCCTATTTTACTTGGTGAGTTAACGTGTGTACCTCGTTTATCCTCTTATTTATTAAATTTCCACAATTTGTTCATTAAGTGGCAATTACATGTCAACAGACCATTGTTACGGTACAATTAGTTCGAACGAAATAACAGATTATTTCGTAAGAACGAAACATCATTAAGTGGTTTTTCATTTTTGAACTTGTGACTCGAAAGAATGTCTGAAAAAGTCGTTCACATTTACGTGTCTTCTACTCATTATGTACATAGATACATGCATAACATGTACTCGTACATAACGGTTTTAAGATCATTTTATAGGAATGGAAATTTAAAAAATATATAAATGTATTTAAATAAATTTTCAATAGATCAACACAGTGATAATAGATAGATAATAGATTACGACAGTGATAATAATAATAATAAAAGTACAAAACTGTACTGGAATAGCGACATAACACCTACTGCCTAACCACTTACTGCCTTTTTTTTCATAAAATGTATTCTTCGATGAAACGTGTAATACATTAGGACACACTTGTAACTATACCGACAACTCGAATCAGTCACATTATAGACTTTCTTAGATTTAATGGCCGAGTAGTATGCCGAGCTCTCGTAATGTAAATATTACATTACTTAAAATTTCCTGATTGTATATCTTGACTCGGACTACGAGAATGGTTGTCGTTACCTCTCTTACTGCTAGCTTCCATAACGTGGTAGATGCGGAAAGTACTAAAGCTACTTTGATGGATACGTAAGAACGTTTCGTATACGAGAATCTGAATACTTGGCACGTGTACCAAGGACCAATACGTCAAGGAAGTCGTCCTGGACGATGACACATCCAACGACTGACAATAGTAGAAGATTACGTCTTTACCAAAATTATTATATAAGTTTTATCACAATTTCGTTTAATCTGACACGTATTTATACAGAAATAACGTAACGTTGCCTCGTTGGGTTGCAAACTTCCTGATTTCTCTTTATGAAAATGAAAACCAGAATAGTCTTTTGTACCACGGTGTACTATTCGCGGTGTACTTGTACGATAATGTGTTCGAATTTTCTATCGTCGTCTATCGTATCGCACGAATCGTTATCCAAAATCCAAAACCTTCGTCGAAAAGGTTGATAATCATAATCAAGGATAGGAAAATAGAGTGATATTATTAAGGAGATGCTATCGTTCGATTCAATTTCACGCCCATAAATCACGCCCTAAATGTGTGCAACTGCTTGTAATTTTATCAAATTTCTTTAAAACTACGTCATATTACCCGTCTAAAAATATTACTAGTTGATCGATAACCTAAGTACATGTCTGCCCCTACAAATAATTCATTGACGAAACATCTATGAAATTTTAGGTAAGCTACTCGTACGTCCTCCCTGTGCTCGAGCAACCCAACGTCTTGTCTATCGATGTATATGAATTCTATGATTGCGATCGACGACACGTACTACTAGCGATTATAGGTGCACTTGATGTTTGGTCAAAGTTTTCACGGTACATACTACGATTATCTTTGTCGATGTATGTATTTCTGCACACAGATATACGTATATAGCTGTATATTAGAAAGAGCAAAAGTATAGTTATATATAAGAGTAAATTTATAGTTTTGTAATAAAAAATAAATATAGAAAATTTATCATTTGTAATAATATTGTAACTTGGAATCGTTACGATTAAATAAGATACTCGTATATTAAAGATACTGGTATGTCCATCTTGTGTACATATTTTCTCCAAAGAACGTAGTAAAACTTCTTAAAACTCGATAAAAGTTTTTCCAGCAGTCCAACAGGGAGTCTCGTAAAAAGTCCAAGAAAGGTTCTTTAAACGATCCAGAAAAACTTCTTATTTATTCTAACTGTTTCGTCCTTACGTACGCGTGGTTTCTTCGGACGGTTTCAAGAAAATCCAAGACTATCAAGGAACTAGCAATCAATTTAGTAAAGGAAGATAGGGAAAAGTTATAATAGGATGGTATTTAGAAGCAGATACATAGGTATCTATTCAGAGGCAAATTCAGATAAGATTGGAATATAAGATAGCACGTAAAGTATGTGCAACAAACGGTGCTAATACAATGCAATGCAACATCATTACGATACGATAGAGATTCAATGAAGAAAGTAAAGTTTAACCGGCTAGCGTGGATGTCCACCGCGAAAGTGGTCAAAAGTTTTGAATATTTCAGATCACCTACATTTTTCTTCAAATAGAAGTAGAGTAAAAACAAAGAAAAGAAACAAAATTTATCGACTGACGAATGAAAATAACGGTGAATAAGAAATAGTACGATGCGATAAATAAACGAGAAAAGTATTTCATTATCTACTTATATGTATTTAACAAAATCTTCTTACCGAGTTTCATTCATAAACCTATTCAAGATCAACTAATATGACTTTCGATGAAAATCAATTAAAGGCTTAATATTATTTTACTTTCAGGAAATTTGATAAGATGTCGATCAAATTCTACGCAAAATCGCTCTTCCTATTTATTATTGTTGGCCTTGTTGTTGGTGCTGAAAATTACATAGATTACGGAGGTAGGTGAAAAAAAGTTGAGAATATTCCTTCGACCGAGAACGAATGTACGTATTATTTATGTTCGTTCAATGAACGTTCGAATATAAATAATATTATCCTTTTATTTTATACTTTTTATATTTATTCGCGTATTATTTATTGGTATTATTTATATGGTATCTAAATGCTTATTTTAATTTTGAATCTGTAAAACTGTATACGTAGATGGTTACAAGCTGTTACAGAGTTTTTGCAGTCTATAAGTTGAGACGACCACATTACCACATTGAGGAAAGCATTGCTTTTGCTATCGCTATGTAATACAGCAGCAACGTACTTCAAACGATGAACGAACAAGCCTTTCAAAGGTCAAAGTTTTGTTTCGACGAAACGATCTCTATATCGTTCCTATAAACATGATAATTACCGCTTTAAAGCTCGTAGCTCGTGTACGAACGTTGAAAGTGGAAAATTACAGACGTTCGATGTCAGATTTACCTGTGACAAGCTTTTAAATAATCGCTCTCGATATGATAACTTCTTCGTAACTTTGCAATTTTCATTTTGCATTTTATTATACATACAAATCGCTTAATGTAAACATTGAAAATTTAATAAATTGAAATATAATGTTATTTATCAAAATTAAATGCTCGAATATCTTTGACGATGTTAGCAACTATCGTTTGACTGACAATGACTAACCAACAACTAGTCGAACTGTCTAATTTCACTGATCTTAATAGCCAACAACGTACCATCGCTTGGTCACTTTCATCTGTACGTCGTATTTACAGATGAAGTAGCAGAAAAAACGCCAGTTGAAAATATTCACGAGCTTTACAGAATTCTGATGCAACGTAGCGCTTTGGAGAATGCCGGACTTGGCGAGACTCCACTGGAACATTTGATGATCCGTAAATCTCAACGATCGCCTTCGTTACGTTTACGTTTTGGACGTTCGGATCCTCGTTCGTCCGTAAGTATATGAGTTTTTAACGTTTTTATCTTTAGATAGCGATCTTGGATAAACACTCGCATAGAATAGAAATTTAGAAATACCGATGTAATAAGAATAATAACTATATTTTCGTCCTTTCTTTGGACAATACGCTCTTTCAATACTTTTCCTTCGTTCGTGCAACAGCAAGACTTACCCATTTTTCTTATCTAATTTACGTACCTACCTGTAAATTTTCTTCGCTTTTTAATCATGACGAGAGCAAAATATAATCCGCTAAAATATACATAGATATGTATGTACGTGTGGCAAGTTAAATGAGCTAAATTTTATTCAATTTCGCTCGAGTCGTGGAATTCTATTCGAGGATTGATTCGTACTTAATATAGGATAATAGAGAAACTATAACATCTAATTATCTTATAAATCCAGAAATTACAGATTTATCGCGATCGAAATGACGTATATGAAAAACATATTTGTATATTTATTCGTATCGATGTAATCGTAAAAATGTAGAAGTCAATAATTGTGCGATACACTTTGGGACAAATAGTAATAGAATTTGTATAAATAACATTTGAAAATTGTATTTTTCAGGTGGGAATTCTACCAAACCTATAAGCGTTATCTCATCGAGATTCGACAAGTGAACACGGATACGAATAACATTCTTCAATTTCTCTTACCATATATACAAAAATCGTACAGAGTGTACAACGTACATCTAATTATATCGTAACATTACGCGATCTGCTAGAAAATAGAAATTATTTTTATTTTTCTTCTTTTATTCTTTTTAAACACCGTGAGAATTAAAAACATTGTCCATGATTAAAATATTTTCCATACTAAATATTATATTTTTGATGGTTCGTTATGTAAAGTTAATTTTTGCTCTGACTGTAAGCAGTATAAAAATATAATAGACGGTGTAGTGTTTGAAAAGAAGATCGACGTTTGAAATTACTAATAAAAGGGACACAAGAGAAATTTACTACATCTTTTACATTACGCGATTAATTTGTATCTCCTTGTTTATTAAGTTAGAGATTTTTATTTATTTTACCTACATATATCCAGTGACACCTTTTATTAAGTAAATGTCTCAACATCATTTACGTTATATTATTAGAATTGAAAAAAGATGTTGCTTATCGGAACAACACGTTCGTCCCTTGGAAGAGAACAATTTTTTTCAACGTTTTGCTGAAGTCAAAAATTAATGATAAGAATGGAAAACAACCATCGCAACAGTTGTATACATAAAAATGAATATACCGAATACTTAATTTATTTTCAACTTTTTATTATCGTTAATTTCATTTCTCCGAGTACGAGTCGTTGAAACGAAAAGATCAAAATGCCGAAGATTGAATTATTTATTTGACTTGATTTCCAGTGTTTGTTGGTGTCGATCTGTCAATTCGGACCATGAATTTATGCAATGACGCATCATGTAATAAACATTTGGTTAATGGATGTTCGAGATGGAAGTATACCTATTTAATAATAAGGCGTACTGAATGTGGAAATAATAACAAGGCTTATTTGAGATGCAAGTATATTTAATAACAAGGCATAATATGATAATATCGAGAATTTCAACAGATTGAAACGAAGAAATGTGAGTTTGGGTTTTTTGTAAACTTTGGAGTGAAAATTTATTAACTACGTATAATTACTTGACACTTACAATTAGTTGCAAGGTATAAATTGTTTCCGAAACGTTATAATTAAACGGCTCTATCGTCCTATATGTGTTTTTTCTTTCGCAAATTTTAAGTACATTCGTTGCACTTTTACGTTATTTCACTCACATAGAGATTTCAAGCATTACATTTTTATACGTATAATTTCTCAACATTTCTGGCTCATGCCCTAAGTTTGCGATGTAGAAAATTTTATAGAGAGCAAAGTTTGAGTCTTAGAATTAGTTAAAAAAGTTTAGTTTATCTTGAGCTATAATTTAAACGTTTAATATGATTTCATGATATTTAATCGTTACTTAAAGTGTGCCGTTTTTATGGAAGAACAAAGTTTCTTAAGCGAACACGCGGCTTCTCTGTCTTCGTGAATCAATTCGCCGATATTTTTAAATTCTGGTCGTGATAAAAGTTGGCTTCGTGCGTGGTCTATGGTGATAGAAAGTGGCATTGTTAACATTTTTCTCCAATTCGTTTTCTCATATTGGATAAGAAACTGTAAGAAGATGACTTTGTTATTCTTTGTAAATATGATAATACGTATTTTACTTTACATAAATATCGATATCAACAGAGTTTGAATACTTTTACCGGGAAAAAATTGTATCATGTAGTTGATCGTTCAGACTATACTAGTCAATATGTCCATAATTTCGACATATCTACTAATTTGTTTCTTTAGAAACGTGAAATAAATTTGCTTACCGCTATCCTGTTTGCCGTACTATTTTATCTCTATTAAATGCGTCAACTATATCACGTTTTTATTTACAAAAACCGAAAACGTCTTTACTAAAATTGTTTCGCGAATAAAGTTTCTAATTATAAGACAATTCGATTAATGGATAAAGAATATATATGTACATACCATTGTATATTTTACATTAACCACTCTATCTACTCTATGTATGTTTGTATTACTTGGTTAAATTTTTAACTTTATTTTATTCGAGCTTTGTAACGTAGCTATTTTAATAAAGATCTATATGCTCCCTCGATTTTTCTATTTATTTATCCTATCACGATTATTCCAATTATATACTGACCTGATCAAATGCTGTGTCTTCGATATGGAACATTATATGCGTTAGTGGTTTAAAAAGAGGTGACATATCCGGTATATCGTCCACAAGTTTCGTAATATCATTTTGTCGTAATTTATTTAATATTAAATCAGACGCGCGAATCAGAAATTCGTGCGTTACCTGTAACGCGAAATATTTTGCACGAAATTAAATTTTGCATGCAATAATTTAGACCACAGTATGTTTTATTACGTACTTTTAAAGCCTGTCGTCCAGAACTAGTGAACAACAGCTCGTCGGTATGTACCTCGATAACGGAAAACAAGTTGTACGTTTCGTTAATGCATGAATCTATATTTGACGTTTGTACACTGAAAGATTAATTTCATTGTCTTTAAACATTTAAACAAGATGGAAGGGAAAAATTGTTGACCTTAAAATCCAAGATAAAGGCGAATTTCGCAGCAGCTTTCTTACCTTATTTTTCACCGATATAAAGATCGAATTATCATTCACGCGAAAAGCGAACCTCTAATTATTTTGAATAGTGCGTTGTGATTGCCAATTTTACATAAAAATTTCATATAAATATTTTTTTAAGATTATAAAATAGTCTTACTTTTTTTTTACAAGCTGGAAGAAATCATCGATTTGGGAAGTATGCTTATCGTCTTCGTCGATACTACAAATAGCTTCGGCCAAGGTGGTTACTGTTGCTGATACATCGTTGGGGTCGAAAAAATTTAATTCTAAGTAATCTATTCCTTCAGAGGTTGAATCGCCTTGTATTTTTGTTTCGCAAGTTTTCGAAAACTCGATAAGGGCGGTATAGAGGGATGCACAGAGAACGTGGAGAAGGACGTTCCCACCAATTGGATGACAATGGGCAGGGATATTATCTTGTAATGCAAGTACAGTTTTTAAGATTGCAGGTGGTAACGTTACATACAATTCAGCGAAACAACCAATTATCAACGACATTGCCTGATATATAGAAGCGCCTGTCTGCAAATTATTAAGATATTTTTCAAAAACCAACGTTTATTAGACTTTTTATGGTTACTATGTTACGTATTGGTTTCAAGGATGACGAGCAATTTTCGTATCGCTTTCGCTTGTAATATCTTTTTCGGATTTCTCAGCAATAATTGCAGGACAAATTCATGTCAAATATCTGCTTGTTACGTTTACATTCGAAGGTAATACATTTGTATAAATACCATATCGAAGACTAGCGATAATATTAACATACAGCTCGCTCTACATGTATGTACGTACGCATGTAGAGATGTAGTTTGTTACTATTAAAATGAAATTAGACGCACGTTTATAATCAGCAACTTACTCTTACAGCTTCCAAAAGAAGTTCGATAATTGGATGCATCATATTCTTTAATGGGCTTAAAATCGCATTCAGCCAGGGCGGTCTTGATTGATTCCACACCTAAATAAATATGTTTATGTTGCTTTTACATATATTATTTTTTATTCTTACATATTTTATTTTTATTCTCGATATTTTAACGAATACCTGTTGGCGGTCCAGATAGCTCGACCAATCAGGAATCTGCTTTAAAGCTGTCACGATAACACAACCAGGGTCTTGCGCTATATACGTTAAAATATACATTAAGCTATAAAGGCCTAATGCTGACGTTACTTTCATCGATGCATTGCACATTATACCACTGCATAAAAAACCACCGCAATTCATTCCATTGGATTGTATTTCTTCGAAAATATCAAAATCATTTTTAGACGTAAAATTACCACATTTGTAGATTAAAGTGTTTAATAATATTTTAGCCACCGCATAGTCGTTCATAAAGAGTACCTATGAAAATTTGAAATTAGCATCTTTTTTTAATCGTGCAAATGTATGCATTTGTCGGGGACAAAAATAAGCGGACAGGTAGCGGAAATGGATTGCATTGTTTTACCATTTGACGAACATCAACAGTAGAAAAAAATTATTGAAAAGAAACTGGTTTTATGTTTATAGCTTATATCTCTAATTAGAGATTATTTCATTCTTATGCTATAGATAGCGTTTCAATTACCTTCATTAACTGAGGCCAATTTGGTTGAGGTTGATGTCTAAGAACGTTTAATTCTAAAATTGCAACTCGATTTTTAGGCAAATTTGAAATGTAAATGTCAGAATCGACGGAGCCTAATAAATTCGGTGCGCATACCAATAACCAGGCAGCAGGTTCGCGACGCGGTTGCAAAATTGTTAAATTTTCAAGTCCAAAACGGAATACCTACAATCAAAATTCAACCAATCTACAACAAAACTGTATGATCTATACCTACGTATTTATGTATACCTATTATAAACTATACATATGCAGCCATATGCATAACAAAACTTAAAGTAAAAGTCGAAATTAAGATATTCTTATTCTACCCCATACAGAAGAAATGATTTTTAAATTCTATATTTCTGTTTAATCGCATTGATACTAATAACGATAAAAAGACGAATTATAAAAGATTTTATTATATCACTCCTTAATCATCTTCCATCTTCGTTAAATACTATGTGAAGATGTTAAAAGATCGTGCGAGATGACCTTGAAATTTCCAAAAAAAAAAAAAAAAAAAAAGAAACAACAAAGAAGTATTATCACTGCCATAACATGGCTCGTTCTGCAACGTTACTCTACTGATCAGTAGAACACATTGTAATAAAAAAAATTGTTATCCTCGAAAATCATGTTCAAGATCAATTCTGTATCAATTTTTCTTTTACAAATGTCCACCGATCCAGAGATATACCTCTCAAAGAATCACCCTGTACATATATTTAATCGTATTTCAACTATTCGAAACTATTAATATTTTACCTGATATAATTCTCGAAGAGGGGTTCCTCTTAATAACAAGCAAATCAACAATTCATTGCATTTCGCGTGTATGTCCCTAATGGCAGTTGGTAATCTATTTAATTTCATTCCAATCATTTCGTTGGCGCTTGTACAGGCACCCAAAGCAAGATATCCGGTACAACACAGAACGTTAAAGGCATCCGCCCAGAATTGTTCGGAACGTGCCAAACTCGGTCGACCCTATTTTTGGTTTATATTTTTCTGTATCGATATTACCTATACGCATAGTAAGTGAAAGCGATATACGATCGTTAGATATTCTTACATAAATAAATCTTGTAACAATAATGGACAAAGACTCGTTCAACATTCCAGAAAAAACACGTTGTGCCATTTTTGGAGATACGGTACTCCATAGATCTCTCTTTGTTCCTAAAAATATGAAATAAAAAATATAAAAAATATAGTTATAATTAAGAGGAAAATACAACAGTATCGATCCGTAGGTGTTTAAATAACATAATTACAAACGCAGCCTTTGGATAAGGCAAATATGGATCCCCGAAATCTTTTGGAAGGAAAATTATAAAATGTTATGTTACGTGAACGGTTACAACTTTCAGATTTCAAGGAATGTTAAAAGCACGTTACATACCTTCTGCTGAGAAATTTTATACCATTTTATACCATTTGTTGTATCATATTTCCCAATCGTTGCTGTAAGTAACTACTATCTATTCACGTTACTGTAATATTAATTATCAAGATAATGTCTTGTAACAGAGGCTGCATATTAAAAATCCCTTTACCAAAATGAAATTACTTATTGCTGTATGAAAGAATGTCTGTAAACTACGTCTTACTACGTGACAGATATCAAGAGATATCAGGTAAAAGGTATAAATCACAACTACAGCTTTTACAAACTACTAATATTTCCATATCGAATACCGAATTCGTTTTTTCGACGTTTAGATTCATAGATGATATATTACTTTCTAACTTTGTTATAATTACCTTGCATATACAGCCACCACATTTGTATTACGAAAGAGCATCGTTCTCGTTCAAAAAATGACGTAGTATCGTGCCAACTGAGAGAATCAGCTTCGTTAAGTATATATAACGAAATTAAGCGGCAATGTAAATCCAATAATCGCTCTGCTACAGCTTCAGTCATTTCATGATAGCATTTATACGATGTGTTTAATTTCTCGCTATCCCAAAGAAAAATTATGGAAATTATTTGGAAATTAAATCACTCTAAGCTATTAATTGGAAATTGTGAACACTAGCACGATATTATTATTATAGAAATAAGATTTTTCTTTTATCTGAATATTCTGAGTATTCGACGTTATATCGTGAAATTACAAACTTTGCAGATATCTGCAATTGCATGTGGAAAAAGTTTCCTAAAAATAATGCTTCGTACGAAAATTTTCAGAATAAATGTTTCACAACCATTCAAACTTACATGTACGATCCTTGTATAGAATTCAGATTTTGTCATTTTCTTATCATTAGACACGTCTATGAAGATTATCGATCTAAATGAAATGAAGTATAAAACGATAAAAAAAGAGACGAATAAGCAACAACCGTTGATTCGTATAAATTAGAAAAAATAAGTTATTCGCTGTTAGGTCTTTCAATAAATGGAATTCCTTCGCTTTACAAATATTAAATTTTTTAAATCGCCTATATAATTAATTTCTCTAATTCTTCGCGTATCTCTTAATTTTAATTATATAATAAATTTAACATTGCATTATACCTTGTGATAAGTATACAATTATAATTATGTACATAAAGACTGGACTTTATGAAAGGTAATTCAAAAGTTCGTGCAATCATATAAAAAGCACGCGCATCCATGCGTGCACAACAAATATCAATTACCTTGATTGCGGGGAAATTAAATTCTTAGCTTGTCTATTATAGCACCACAGACAATTTCGTATTAATGCAGCTGCTCCTAAAGTAGCTGTTAATACCGTTAAATCTGCATGATCTAATGATTCTTGAATAAGCAGATGTAAATGTTCTGAAATAATGTTATTATTACAAAATGCGTAAAATATTGTGTATTAAAATGTGTATTAAAATATTATATATTTTGCGATAAGTTTGATTGTTCGTTTTATTTTAGTAAAGCAACAGCAGATATCTATCTAAGTACGATTATGTACGATGACTTAAGCATCCATCTTTTTCCAACAAAGTTATTTTTTTTACCTAATAATTTATCGGCGGTATCGACAACAAGTAACACAAATTCGGATGGTGAGATCTTTTTGATAACTCTCTCTTCGTTTTCTACGATTGCGGAAGATTTGTTTTCCATTAAACTCGTTAGACCAGAATGACGTTTAAAAGCAGCTTGAAAATCTGCTTCCCACCACGTAACAATTTTAACCGCGACAAATGACGCGTGTCTCGGAAAATCAAGTTTTCCACCGCTAATACGTGAGCAAAGGGGCTCCTTTAGTACAGTTTGCATTTCCTGTATCATTATGATATACTATACGTTATTATGCCATAACAAGCTCACGGTATTATTAGTTTGTAAGAAAAATAAAATTGAGATAATTTATATTTACGTGTATATTTTTATATGGTTGTCGTCTAACGCTTTATTAATCGAATTGTAAAAAGAACTCGTATTTGCGTTTAAAATCTACAGTTCGATGTTACGTACGTACATACAATAATTATAAAAATTCTGTATAAGTAACTCGATAGTAAAGGAGAAAATTTTTCTATCCCAAAAGAACTATCATAGATATATAGTACACCTTAACTAATATATGCATATGAATGACTAATGAGGAATATGAACTAAGCGACAACAGCTTGATCGCACTAAACCAATTAATTTTTAATCGTGTATTTCTTCTTTATTATAAAAACAACATTAAAGTTAATATTATCAGAATTGAGAAAAGATATTAGCATCGATTTCTAAATTTCTGATTTCATATGCAAAACTTTATTCGCAATAGTAGAAATTTTTTATCGTTTGTAAATTAGCTAAACAACTTAGCACCTTATAGAAAATTGTCATATTAGATAAACTTACACGAGTCACAGCCGAAATCGTACGCAACATGTACTTGTACATATAAAAGTACATTTCATCTACTAAAAAAACTTCAAGGGTGATGGAAAAAAAGATCGAGACTAATATACATACATGTATATATTGTAAATGTTGCTAATAATATAGATGTACAGTATAGATGTTCTTCTTATTTTTGTTTTTTCGAATTCTCCTTCGGGAAAATACATACATATATCATACACATGTCATACGATTTTAATTGTAAGATGGTTTCCAAGCTAATATACATGTATATGTACAGCAATCTTATCTTTTTCCATACTTAGAAAAATTCCAAATATCAAATACCAATACAGAATATTAACATATTTTAATAACAATCCGTATAACCATTATACAAATTTACTTATTATTCACTATATATTTATTATTTTGTAGTAAAAAAAAAAAAGTGTATTCTTATCAAGTTTTCAAAACAAGTTCTTTAACTTGGTGGAAAATTATTCGAGAAATTCAGAACTATTGATTAAAAATAATAATACCTGATAATATTGCATGTCCCGTTGCAATAAGATTCTAACGCGGTCTACTAAATTGCCATCTTCCATAATCTCCATTTTCGTCGATTCTTTGGTAGATAATAACGTTCTTAAAAATATATAAATATATAAAAATATTTATTAACGACAAATTTTAGATAATAATATTCATTAATACTCAACTTGAATATTACTTATTTACATAAAGCATACTCGATAAATAATTTATACATAAAAACGTATAGCGATCGTGTATATATTGTTATATTAAATTTTAAAGTAAACTATTCTTGATTACATTTCTTCTTTTGCACATAAATATGCATATAAATACCAAACTTATAAATGTGCCATTCTATCATGCAAATATTTGTGTCAATATTTTACAAAGATACTCACATAAATATATTACAATGTCATATCTATTTTATATTATTATTTATATACATAGATTGTAAAATTGTACATTTCCAACTGAAGATATTCAGCCATTTCAATCTATATTACAACTTTGAACATCGATAAATGGAATTAAAGATCTGTCGTCGTTGCTTCTCTTTCTTTTCCACCAAAGGAACATTTATCGAAGTTTGTTTGATTCTTTATGATTGCTGCTATTTCACTGTTAAGTAGTTCGTGTAATGTTTTTCCGTCATGTTTATAAATCCATCTACCATTTATAAAATCGTATCTCTTTGGACCAGACTTAGGAGAAGATAGCCAAATTTGTTTATTCGGAGTCTGACGATTTATGACATAAGTGCCATAAGAATTACCAAACTTGACAGTTAATACTCCATCCTACAACATTAAGTATGATATTATTATCTAAAAATCACAATTACGTAATATCTTCATAATTGTAACATAGTCATAAAAATACCATATATATGCTGATACAACATACCCCATATGACACATCTGCATCTGATAAATGTGCTGCTTGCTCTATTAATTCATCAAAATATTCAGTTAAAGAATCAAGTGTTTCGTCAGAAATTCTCTCAAATTCTACAGGCGTCAATTCTCTATGTAAAAGAAAAGATTTCTTTTGTGTTATTCATAATTTACTGTTGTTTGTTAGTATATTCTTGTTAAAAAATAAGGCTCAAAAAGGATTAGAACTGAGTTAAATTATAAACAAATAATCATACAAATAATCATGTAATATTTCTACGCGCGCGCGCGCGCGTGCGTGTGTGTGTGTATGTACCTATGAGTCAAATGCACGATAGATTGTACTAAGTGTAATATATAATATTTATACATATACACTTTATGTATTTAATATTTGCGTGTAATATTTAGATTTTCCAATTCAAAACATTAATTGAAAGATCTAAAGAAAGCACAGCTACTTTAAGCTTAGAAAATGAAAACAGAGAATAAGTTGTCATTATTATTATCATAATATGTACTCACTGTGTAATTGGAAATACAACACTACTATTTGAGCTGAGATAAGCTATTAGTTTGTAATTGAATGTCTTTACATTATTACTTTTATTTGAATACTTTTTAGAATGCAATACAAGATAACCTATATTCTTTGGATATTTTATATTGATCTCTTGTATTAAACAAGTATTTATAACTTTTGATACCGAATCATGCGATAGAATTCTAAAAATGTTACTTCTTGTTATGCTTCTAGTTAGTAACATGATATAAATTTTTTCTATATTATATATTGATCAAACAAGATACCAAGGGGGCATTGCCATGCGTACACTATGCGCAAAACATGGTTTTGTTGTGGACTGTATAATCATACATATTAGTATATATCCTGTTACGTTATAGCGTGAATAATATAACTTGATGAGAGTCCTCATGCTTATAGACCTGATCGTTCCCGGATTAGTGCGACATCATGCGGCGAAGTGCTGAGGTCAACTAAAGGTAGCACATACAAGAACCTATAAAATTAGGGATCTGCCCTGTTTGGTTGCACAGAACATGTAGAGGCAATGCGAATTGATTATGACTAACGATAAATAAACGACGAAAATAAAAAAATAAGTATAAACAAATACACATAGCGACAATATATATATATAATAATCATTAGCATTGCCTTTACATGTTTTTATAACGAACATTAAGAAAAATGGAATTATTATTGCACTGTGTATGAAAATACTAAAAGCGAATTCAAGGTAGTCCCATTTACAGCACGTTCTGTAACCAAACAGGGTAGGTCCCTAATTTTATAGGTTCCTGTATATGCTAACTTTACTTGACTTCAGCTCTTGACCGCATGGAGCAGCACCTGTATTGTGAAACAATTAGGACCACGGGTGTAAGCACACTCGTTTCCTCTCTGATATAAGCTTATTTGTAATGAATTTAATATGGTTTTAGTATGGCTTAGTCAAAAGACAGTCGGAGCGTAATTTGAATTGTCAACCGCGTATGTTTAGAAAACTATTTTAGGATTCAATACGTAGTACGGCAATAGGAAAGTTAGAATTCGGGAACAGAAATGCTTCATCTAGGACCGTAGCCAATTGACAGCTTTAATTAAAGTCACGTAGGCTCTCTCAAACTGGATGTTTGTTTCCAACCTAAGATTATATACTCAAACGTTCTGCTTCTAAGATATTCAATCGAATTAGCCAAATGAATCTTCGCTGAAGAGTTACGTTGGGTATACACATGCTGAATATTTAATCGAAATTGGTTGATGCAAAAATAAGCAACAGATCTTTATTAACATGAAATAAAGGATAAAAATAGCTTCATAATAATAGTGATTTTTTGACTTTTATTATAATAATTACTTGTCATGTTGAACAAAAATATCATGTTGAACAAAGTCGATATCTCGCATCTGAAGGGAAAGACTGAAATTTTTGAGTTGTGAAGGTTTCATCTTATCGAATTTTTTGATTAAGAGAACTCGATAAAAGAAAACGTCTTAAAGAAATTTTATACGGGATGAAATATTTTCCAAATTGTAGAGGTTCGAAAAAAGACAAATTCAACTTTTAGAAATCAATAATTTTTTTTTTTTAATGGATGACACTTTACGTTATATAGGTTGCTTATGAGGACACGCACGTAGTGCGATAGCCGAAAATATAGTAGGTGTAGATCGAGATACGATTTTTCATTGTAGCGTCGATACGTGCAGTAGAACTTTGTTTATTTCAGCGAAATTTTATCTGATGCCTAATTATCTGACTAGTAGTGATTTGAAAAACTGCAGAAGCAATCATAAATCGGAACCACGTGTATAAGGAAATATATATCGTCACTACCAAGATCAGTGTATCATCGGCAGCATTCCATGCAACTTCATCGATGTAGATAATTTCTGTTACATCAACTAAACTGTCATTCTTAAGAAACATGTTTCATTACGATATTTGTTCCATTTCAATTTTCATATTATTATCATCGAACTTGACAAGTTATCTTACATTAGTGAATTCTTATGTTGTGCCCACGCCAACGTTTGAAGTGTTAAATCCAAAAGGAATTCTTATATCGATATCGGGTAAGTGACTATATAGACGTATAATCTATACATATCTACTTGTACGAATTAGCCGTACGGAAATGCAATTATTTTATATAGCACTACATCTCTGTCAGTGGTCATTTTCATATTGCTGTCAAATATTATTTTATCAAGTTATGTTCGAGATTACCGATTATTTAAAAAAATTAACCAGTTATCCCATAGATAATTTTTGAAGCTACAAATAGTAATTAATATTAAATTACAAAAAATAATGGTTTAATACTGGTTGTAAAAGAAATTTACTTATTAATTTTTTTTACTCATTTTACTGTACTTAATTATTTATCACACATTATACAGACTCAAATTCATACGCAATCTGTTATATTTATACACAAATGTATAAATGAATGAATAAATATTCGTACACAAAGGTATAGAAATATTTCATTTTAATAAACATAAGGATAGTTAAGAATAGTAAGGAACATCTTGTCGTAATCGTCTTATTAATGGAAAATAACATACATACATATATGTATGTTATGATTGATATATATGTATGTGATTGATGCCTTTAAGTTCATCATACGTATAATATATATATATACATCGCCAGTGGTCATTTACTTCGTATTATTCATTTGGAATTCCTCGGGAATAACCGGATTTAAGATTAATGTTTTCCTTCTGGATGGAACGATGACTAAGTAATATAAATGTGGACGATACAAGAAAGTAATACATCGGATTAATTCTGAAACATCAGAGAACTATGAAATCGTAATGTGCAATAAAACATGATTGCAATCAAATAACTACTATACTACTATATATATTGTACTATATATATTGTATTAATCATACTTTTTAAATATTATTATCTATCTTGAAAAACAATGGTCTATCATAATTATTCTGGCAATTGAAATATTTATAAATAAATTTTATGTGATATTTATACTCAGCTATAGATTTATATGCACAAGTTCGTGATTTTTTTTTAATTCCAGTCAAATTAATTAAAGTCGATGACGTTGACTTTATAGAATAGTATTTTGCAAAATTCCATAATTCCATCGTAAACATTTATCTTAAAAATTTGTATCTAATTTCTAATTTTATACGCGATTTTTAACTACCGATTAATTATAAATAACTGAGATTGTTCGTTTAATTAAAACTAACAAGTAATAATTAACCATCCTTTATAAGATTAGATTATTACAGAAAAATAAATGTGTAAATCAAATTTATACTTAAAAATCTATAAAGTAGAATAATACCGGCTATAACTTTCTTATAAGTTTATGTGATATACATAGTTCTAAGAAACTATATTTTTTAGAAACTCGCTTACGTAAATGCATAAACAGATCGAGATATACAATAGATATATCTATTTAACAAATATGAAACGTTTTACTTATCGTACGCAATATTTCCATAAAATAGAAAAAAGGTTTTCATCGATAGTACACGATACTGATCAATGTTAAATAATATTCGAGTTTCTATTTGTTTTATATATATATATACCTTATTTATATTATTATTTTTATGGATATTTTGCGGATATGCTGTATCAAAGAGTGTCTCTTTTGAAAATTTTGAAAAATGTACAAAGGTGATATATTTCTCGTTTCCATTTACATACTATATATCTGCCTTATAATATTCTCATCAAACGGAAAGGAAGGTCATTTTATTATCTACATACTAACTTGATATTTCCAAAATTTACTTTTACTTCGACACTACGGTTTGTGCGATGAATATAATATATGTATGTTTTTTATTTTATAACAGACGAGCCCGGCTTACAATTTTTTGCGTTTCAAGGAAACATAAATAGGACTATTAAGTTGAATGAAATAGGACGAATATCGGGTGAAGTGTATAAGAAGAATAACGGAAAATGGATCATTCAAAATCGAAATATGGACTTAGCAAACGGAGATGTTATACATTATTGGACTTATGTACAAGTTAATGGGATAATGTATAACAAAGGAGAACAAACCTGGACAAGTACGAATATTTAGCTTATATTATACATTTATAGGTATACATAGGTATACAGCAGGTATGTATCTGTGTATGTATACATGTATATTGTACCCACATTGCTGTTTATAATGTGGACATTTTGATTAATTTGTATAAATAATACATGAATGCTACTAAAATATATGAATTAATGACAAATGGTTAAATCATCTTCTTACAGAATCAAAATATACATGTATATATGTATATCACATAAAATATAAATTTTGTTTATTCGATATTTTATTAATAGTAGGTATATTAAAATGAAATGCACGACTCTGCAAAGTTAAATATTATTGCTAAAAATAACTGTTAGAGCTATGATATAAATTGGGAGAATTGAAATTTAAAATAAATTTGTAATAATTAAAAAATAAAATATAAATGACAAAAAAGTCTATGAATATAAAGAATAGAAAAAGATATAAGTAGAATATGAAAAAGTATGTATTTTTTAGTTACAGTTACTAATGAGTTAGTGTTCAATGAACCATTCGACATCTTTAATGACTCCCTTTGGAGACATGAAGTCAAAATACCGCTAACTCCTGTAAGTATAAATACGTACTTAAGCCCTGATCGATAGTAAGACTTCTTATATAGTATTTCTATTATAGGATTATGAATTTTGTATTTATCACAATAAACAACATACATTTGTAGCATCCGTTAAAAACGGAATGCTTAAAATCAAACCAGCGATTTTAGAAAACTACTATGGCGTAAATGCTACTACGTATGGAACACTAATACTTAGTGAGTGAGTGTAGTATGACTTTTTTAAATACAGGGTTTTCACACAATTGTATTACCCAACCAATTACCTAACTTTTATAGATTCTATATTTACACGATATTGATGCGTTTTATCTATATTTTGCCGATTGTTTGATACGTTACTTCAATTTATTTTTATTATATTTATTATTTATTATATTTGTTATAGTTGTAGTAGTACGAATCGAGCTGAATGCCAACGTAAAGCTACGTCATTCAGTATTTTACCGCCTGTTATATCTGCCAGATTAATTACGAAAAACAGTTTCCATTTCCGATACGGAAAAATTGAAATAAGAGCAAAGTTTCCTGAAGGTGATTGGTTATATCCAGGTAAATATTAATTCGATTACGTAGCATATCTGTTTATAAGGCACGAGATATCCATCATTTTATGCATCAATGAATAAATGTAATTGCATCTAAGCGTAATCATGTTTGTGTTGGAGTCAGGGGTAGACACTTTGAGCAATTTCATCGAATAGTTATTACAATACAAAACAAGCTGTAACTTAAAAACAAGATTACATCTAGTATATATTTATATGTACGTTTTTTCTTACTTTAATGTGCTCAATTCACATCTGCTGAACTTCCCACATACAATGGAACTCCCTGTACATAGATACGTGTTTTGTGTTATTTACCTTTTTTTAAGTAAAACACATTGAAGTAAATGAACAAATTTAATTCAATTATTTACATAACATTTTAATTCGATTAATTCAACTTTGATTAATAATTTCATTAAATTCGCTCAATTCGAGTTTGATTAATAAACAAAGTAACCAAATATTGTATTTATTTACGACAGAAATGTGGCTTAAACCAAAGTACGATTATTACGGTCCCGATTATTCCAGTGGATGCATTACCCTCGGCCTTGCTCGTGGAAACGATAATTTAGTGAACACTGTCGATGGAAGCATCTACGATTCAAGAAGATTAGATTTTGGAGTCCGTATAGGTACAAATGTAAATATTACAAACCACATGGTTTCTCGGATTCGAGAGAATGGCCCAAGATGGACGCAGGATTTTCACGTTTACACAACAATTTGGAATTCCAAAGGATTTCAATTCTTCGTAGACGGTGAAGAAGTTGGTAAATTAAATCCTCCAACAGATGGTTGGATGTATGGGAATAATTTTACCAAAATGGCTCCTTTTGACCAAGAGGTATGCATTTACAAAACTACCTGATCTATTTTTAAGTATTTCGTAATGTACCTTCAATATATTTTTTTAAGTAATATATTATTATTAAACTAATTTCTTGAGAGTTTAACGATTTTTGCATGAAATTTATATGTATTTCTGTACAATGAAGTTACATAATATATAATTCATACTAATATACACATGAGCAAGAAATGAAATCTGTAACAACTTATTATTGACAAATATGTTTACTATATGTACGTACTGTCTGACCAACGAGGCGAGATAGCACTCTCTCTTTCTCTCTCTCTCTCTCTCTCTCTCATAATATATATGTATTTTGACATTTATCGATTCAAAAGACGAAAGATTTCGTAAATGCTTTCGGTATAGGAGAGTCCAGAGTTCGGATCTGTTTATATGATCGCCACTACAAATACATATGTACTCGATATGTAATCGATAGTTTGCTTATTTCTTCAGTATTACATATATTTTTTAGTAATTAATCTTTTTCTATAAAATTATAAACAATCATTATTATCGACAAATATTATTATCATTATTATGATTACTAAAAATTTAATTACATATTAAATGTACAGATCGATCAGACATTTAACTTTGACGATTTTCATTGTACTCTAACAGTTTTATATCGTAATTGGTGTGGGAGTTGGCGGTATTCGCGTATTTCCTGATAAAACAACTAGCTCGGGACACACAAAACCGTGGAAAAACATTGGAGCCAAGGTAAATATTCTACGAATATTTATACGTAGCAGATACAAACGAGCGACAAGATCATGTCGCACCTTCCCATATTTCTTCTGCCATAGACATATTTCTATAATCTTTATAATTATGTTACCATAAAATCGATCCATATTGCACCCCAATTATTAAGGATTCGATATCAAAATAATATATCGATATCAAAAAAATGCCGTTTGGATACCTACTAAAATAGCAAATATAATAATGGTCATCGCGTTGCCTCTCGGTCGCTGTATGGTTTATTTGAATCTTCGATTTATTTTCGGCCGCTTTGTCGTCACTTGTCTTGCCGCTCACAGTTCTCTGTATAAACATGGCCTTAGCGAGACTATCTTTAGAACGAATTATTGTACATACATACGTTTGAGATCACGATCTATAATGATCAATAACAAAATATTATTTTATTGTTGTAGCATTAATCAAGCACAATTAATTAACGACGATTGATATATTCTAGGCAATGCTGAACTTTTGGCATGCAAAAGATAAATGGTCACCAAGTTGGAGTGAAAAAACTGCATTGGAAATCGATTATATTCGAGTATGGTCATCTTAAAAAAGATTATGTTATTAATAAAATTTATATAAAAGTGTATTAAAAGAATTAATTTGTAAACAAGTTGCAATTTTTGAAATTTAAATATAAAATAATTCTTTATAGCATAATACGTCAAATATGTTTTAGATATTAATGCTATTAGTAATAACACGACATTCGTTATTTTACTTTTTCTTATTTACAATCGCTGTACTCATAATCATAAACACGTACTAAATAACTAAATGCGTAAACTTTATTTTTACTACTGAATGTATTATTTTCCTGTGACGAATACATATCACATTTTAAATATATATGTTTCATTTTATTTCGCCATTTCCTGTTTGCTTCGATAGAATGTTCTTAATGTTTTGGTTTCATTTTCTAATGAATAAAATAAATTTTATAATATAAAATGCGCATAATTTAAATTTACAAACAAATGTATTTCGTAAACTGTTTTATTTTGTTGATCGCGCGTAGAAAGATACTAAAATTGTTTCAAGCGGTAGAAGAATTTCAAACTCGACTCTCTTCCTTAAAACCGGTTTTTCTTGAATAACATTGTAAAAAGATTAAATGAAGACAGCAACTTCCACTCGCTGTATAGTAGTAGTAACAGAGAGTTTGTTAATCGACAGTGGATTGATTTTCATATTTTTTATCTTACTAAAAATTTAACAAAGGTGAAAATATTTTCATTTTTGTCTTATATCCTTACACATAATTAGTTTCTTTTATGATAAACTTTGTGTACTTAATTTTTAAATTTTCTAGTACATTTGAAAATACTATATTGAACGTGAAAAAAAACAGTATTTCTATATTAGACTGTATTTCAATTTATTAATATATTTCAAATGAAAAGATTAATTATTTTTCTCACCATAATTATAATTCATTTAATTTGTGGATTGGACAGCGACTTACATTTTCAATCAAAATATTCTAGTAAGTATAATAATTTAAGAACGTGATCCACTATTCTACATTAACTATATATGAAATATCTTTTTAAAATGTCAGATATAACAATAAATATAATACTGAAATATACAGAAATTGTTTTCTAAATTTTATTAATACTTGCATGAGGATTAAAATGTGTATAAAGCAAATGTTATTGTTTAAAAATCACGTATATATCACATATATTATTTATAAAATATTTCTACATCTTATTTATGTATATTTTCTATATTTCCAGGATATGAATTCATTTTACATAAATGTATAGCCAGTGCTCAATTAAATAGAAAACATCAAAGTAAAGACATATCAAATACTACTGCGAATAAACTTACTTAAAATTTATTACATAAAGCATATGTTTCAGTTGCAATGCAAGAGAAAAATTCGACTGCACGGCAGGTGCAATCTCCAACTGTTTCTCTAAATTTGAAATTGAATAATAGTCATCCATTTAACAATTCGAAAACAACCTATAACAATGTGGATATGGAACATTATCTTATAAAACGCATGGAAAATACACCTTTGAGGACTTTAAATATTAAAACTATGCAAAGTTTGTTACCTATATTTACAAAAAAAGATTTACTACCAGAATTGGAAAAGGTCACTAACAAGACTACAAATTCATCACACAGTATTATACTTATTAAATCAGCAACATAAAGATAATAATGTCGTGATTATAGCAATGATGTGATGTAAAATAATACACGTACAGTTAAAGATGAAGCAGTAAAATCGATTTTATGACTACCATGCCTATTGTTAATATTATTATTGAAAGACAAACGAAGTTATTATGCATATATAATTTATTTGTCTATTTACTAAAATAATGGTAACATCATAATTGTTTCATTTATTGTTGCGAAGGCATTGCTTGTTTAACTGTTTTGGGTAAGGTTTGTAATTCCACCTGCAAAAAGTAAAATTGGTTACCTGTATCTTTCATGTGTAGTTAAAAATAAAGAATCTAAATCATACCTTTGTGATTTTCATTGCCACTCCTTCTGGGAGATTTCTTTCTATATATTCTAAATATGTATCTGCAGTTGAGCCAGTTAAATTAAAGAGATCAACATATCTGTAATATGTTCTTCTTTCGTATTGAACTCTATGTTTCTTATGAACGTGAATAGACTTAAGTAGTGTTAATCTTTCAAATATGGGTTTTCGTATTGCAACACTGTCAATTTTAGTATTATGTATTTATATCTTCTTGTATATATTTTTATAGATATTTAAAAATATTTTCACTGCATTAACTTACTGTCTGCCTACAGTTATGTCTAAATGACCTGCTACCACAACAGCAAATTCTCCATAACTTCTAAGAACAGCGGGATTGTTTCCTCTGACTTCAATTTCTAGTTTCTTATATAGTTTATCAGGCTCAGACTAGAATGTAGTATTATTTAATGAATTATATAATTTATACTTGAAAATCTATTAACAAGTCCACTTAATAATATCCTAATCAAAATACATGTATTTTATAATAGTAACAAAATACGTGTTATAAACAATCACAATAAGTTTACAAGATTAAAATTTATAGTCTTTATTGCTATAAAAAAATATTTTAATTCACAATATAATTACTATAACTTGTTTTAAAACAATAAACAATGTATACGTAGAATGTATAGGTATCAATTTTCTAAATTCAATATTCTTTTATTCTGATGATAGAATAATCTATTATTCTGAATAATAATATACTGACATATTCTTGCTTTTAAAGAAAATGATGCTTAGTGTATTAAAACATAATTATACAGAATACATTAGTAATTATTTATAATGCAATAATTTTGTTCGCTACATATTCATATTAATTTAAAATCTATTAATATAAAATATATTATCAATATATTATTACATACCTCTGTGGGAAAGGATGAAGTATTTGATCCAACCGAAGCTTCTAAAAAAACCTCTGCATTCTCAGTTGAAGTTTTAGATTTCTGTATTGTTTCATCTAAGGTTTGAGGTTGCTGTGAAGTGATAGATAAGTTTTCATTTAAAGTTACATTTGATGTATCACCTGAATCTCCACGCAAAACATTAGTTGAAAATAATGTGTTTCGTAATAATTTTGTATGTCCGATATCATAAGAACTTCTGTTTATACTTCGTAAAACAGAAAATACCTGAAAGATATTAGAGGTTATCTTTAGCCTAAATACCCTTAGCATTTACTTAAGTGTTTCTAAACGTTATACCTTTGAACGAAACATTTGTTACTTTTGTTTATGTAAATATGGAATAAATTAATTGAAATATTATCGTTTCAAATTTAATTAAATTTAAATATAAAAGTAGATGTCTTTTCTTTGATGTAAATACATCATAAATACATAGCAAATTACACGTGCGTTAGTAAACAACTATCAACACAGATGCACATATACATATGCATATACATATATATGTATGTAGAGTACGGCTTTTGAATGAATTTTGTATACTCGCATTAGGCTTTATTTACGTATATGCGCGCCTATCCTTTATTCAAAATCGTTTACTTCTAAATTGAAATAAATGCTTAATTTTATAAGATATTTTTACATAATATTGTGTTTACTTCAAAATACTAATCAATTAGCATTGTGAAAATAATACAGTATGTCGAACTGCTAACGATTTTGTTGTACATTTATAAAATAATAAACTGACCGTAATTTTTATACATATGTTTTATACATACAAATTTCATAAAATTTTAGAGAAACTACATTTTAAAGAAGAACTACCTATGTTTTAAAGGAACTCATTAAGTTACGAAAAAATCTTTTCCGTGACATGTCAATTCCTATTAAACAGAAAACGCCAAAGTTTAAAAACTTGTTTACTTAAGCTTTATATTTGTTTAACATGCTTAGTTAAAATATTCAACTTCTGAAAAATAGCAGATATTTAGTTAATCGCAAACTTGATGCAGTTGAGTATTTTTTAAATGTCTCAATAATGAAATCAAACGTATAATGCCTAAATATATTATTTTATAAAATTATAGGATAGATATATTTACTGCCTAATAAACTGTATAAGTATAGGATATTGTTGATATATATATGCATATTATATATGTATCTAGTTACAGATCGTAATTAAAATTTTTAGATAAATATTTTATGTATGTATCAAACATAGTTAAGTGAATTGATTTTTTATGTAAATGCAGTTTTATTTGAAAAGTATAATATAAACTTATATTTTAGATTGTCTTAAAAGAGATATGCATAAAACACCATTGCCTAAATTTTATGATAGCATATTAAACAAGTCTTATGTTTATTTAAAAATCATTACATCATATGTTTAATACTTACATTATTTCATTAACATCATTAATTTGGAAATAACAAAGTAGAAACTACAATAATAAAAGATGAAATGAATAATAATCTTATAATATAAACTTAAACACTCTTTTAGTTTCAATTACATCTACAATTGTTTATTTTATGACCTTTTAAATATCTGCTTTACGAAAAAAAGTGTGAACTCCGCGTTTATAATCTAACAAAATTACAATATGGTACGAATGACCTAATAAATTTAATTCCTGATAATCAACATTATTATCAAGATCACAAATTTTAATATGAACTTTTGAACTGAGTTGAAGGAAAAGAACGTTGTGATTGAAAATTTGGATTTTGAAATTGCCAAGATCCTACACTATTCCCATTTTGCCAACCACTACATGTAGGTTTCTTTTCATCACTATGGGGAAGCCAACGTGATTCTCCAATATTTTTACTGTCATTATTTTGCCACTGAGATTTTGTAACAAAAGATAATCCTTTATTTTGCCAGTTATCTTTATTATATTTTGAGTTCCATGAATCTCCTCGCTGTTGTTCATTTTCCCTTACCCATGCATTTGATGTACCAGTACTTTCAAATTTATGCCATCTTTCTTTTAAATCTGAAATACCATCATCACCCCAAGGATCTTTTGCATCTTCTGGTAAGTCATTCAAATCTTCCTTGTCGCACTTCCAAGAATCTTTAACATTTAACGATTCCCATCTACCTTGGTTTTTATTGTCCATCCAAGATTCTGTGCAAGCAGACAAGCTATCTTTTCCGCGAATATTCCAGTTATCATTACTACTACCGGGCATAGACATTGGTGACCATTTATTATCAGAATTTAATGACCATGTTTCTTTTATCATAGGCTTTGTATACATCTGTTTGGAATTCCAAGTATTTCCACCATTATTCCAACTATCACTGCACATAGGATCTTTAGCAGTTTCCCACTTCTCTTGATTAAAACTCTTACGACGTCTATCGTTACATGTAATTTGTTCCCAATTATTACTAGATGCCGGTGTTTGTTCACTTCGCCAGATATTTTGTTCAGGTATTTGCTCAACAGGTCGAACCCAAATATTTTGTTCAATGGCTCTTCTATTTGGTATATCCCAATCATCGGTAAATCTTGATGGTGACATTTGTCGTTTTTGAGGAGATTGCTGTCGTGATAATGTAGGACGTTCAAATACTAATTTATGTGACTCCATTCGTCTCATTGTCGATGTCTGCTGTCGTTCTTGTGGTATTGCCTGTCTCCTAGAAAGTAACATTTCCTGTCTAGAAAATATCATTCGATTAGGAGATGGAATTTGTCTTCTTAGTGGAGATATCGGTCGCTTCATCGACGATGATTGTCTTCTAGGAGATACAGTGGATCTTATGGGAGACATTTGTCGTGGTGATACTTGATGTCTCAATGGTGACATTGGACGATTCATAGACATTTCTATCCGTCGTGGCGGTGATGGACGTCTCGGTGATGAAGGTTGTCTTAAGGGTGACATTCGTCTCGGTGACATTGGTCGTCGTAACGGAGATATTTGACGTCTTATGGGAGAACGTTGTCGATACACAGGTGACGTGGGACGTTGAAGAGGAGAAAAATGTCTTCTCGGAGGAGAACATGGACGTCTTGGAGGTGATAGCAATGGACGTTTAGGAGAAAGTCTTTTTGGAGGAGTTACACGATGTTTTGGTGAAGAAATTTGTCTTCTCACAGGTGAAATTGGTTTTTTCATGTTTTCCATTTCATTCCTACGACTTCTTAGATCCCGATTCTGGCTTACCTCGACTCTGAACGATCTGGCAAATCTTTCTGGTGTTATACGGAAGGATTTTTCTTCTCTAGAGTTAATTGCATATGCTACTGGCATAATTGTATTTGGCTCTAAAGGTGATAAATTGTTATATTTTTTGTACATTGATTTTGGTTCAGGCTCGTCATTATCTAAGAATCTCTTATTTGGCATTGTGATTAGAATATCCTGGGAACCCATCTCTTGAACATAACGACCCTTCAAAAGAGGATCATCTTGTTTATTTTCCCTCTGACCGGGATTTATATTTCCTGGTGAAGCAATACGGTCCCAAACAGAACGTGGAAGTTGACTTTGAAGTTTATTTGTTTGTTCTAAAACTACATTTAACATATTTTGCAATTGTTTTGCAGTATTCATATCAACAGTCGGTGCTGGACCGCTTAACTTCTCTTTTGCTATTTCTAAAAGTGCTTGATGTTCTTTTAATGTTTGAGCAATATCAGTATCCAATCGATTATGAGATAACCTCTCTCTTAAATCAGTTTGTTCTTTAGGACGCTCTTGCATCTTTTTTTCATGGAATATATTCGTACATAATTGTGAATTTCCCGTGTCCCATTCCTTTTTCTTCTTTGATGCTTGATCTAATATTAAAAACAAAAAAATCTTATATAAGCATAGGTCGTTTAAGACTATGTAAAGGAATTATGGCAAGAAAGACGAAACAGAAAGGGAACAGTAAAGAACTTGAAATTGCAGCTATACAATGTAGAAGCAGATCAGTAACATTTACCTTTAGTATATCTGCATACCGTTATAATAATCGTGGAATTTTTATACGAAGTCTAGCGATTTATTAATAGTAATTACAGATGAACAGAACAAAAGGAAATATTGCTGATTTATTCCTACATTGTATTGTTCCTACAGTAATCGCAAGTTCTTTACTGTTCCCTTCACATTTCGTTTTCTTGTTATAATTTTATAAAACATTCTTTTCTTATTTAGACCTATGGAGTATACTGATAAAGTTTCGCTGTTAAAATCTAAGTCATCCTGTATATGATATTTATACAGAGTGTATTGAAAATCGAGGTACAAGTTCAAAGAGGGGGATTTCCCACGTAAAAGTAGATTGGAAATATAGAGCGACAATTTTTGAAACACGGCTTCGTTTTCGAGGGGTAATTCGAGGGGAAAGGGGGTAATTCCCTGTGCGAAATAAGTCGAATGACAGTAGAATGACAATTGTCGATACAAAGCTTCGTTTCCGAGAAAAACAAGTTTGAAGTCTTGTCCACTTGATTCTTACTACTTTTCAAGTGCATGAATACTAAATCTTTTACTTACTAGATTTTCGATACACTCTATATATATACATGTATATAACAAACTGACATGAAAAAGTTTTTAATAACAGGAACAACTAATATGCTACAGCTTACACTGTTTAAATCTTACCAGTGTTATGCAAAAATGCAAATTTTAATAAAAGTAATAGTAACAAAATTTCTTAAATTGATTTTTCCATAAATGAAGCTTTGAACCAAAAGGTATTATACTATGGTATTTACTTATTTTGTTACTTTTTTAATTATACCAAAAATTACATATTACTGATAAAAAAATATCTTTACACTTCTTCCCAAGTTGTTAATTTCTTATATAATTTGAATATAAACTTACCAGGATGCCATGCTATAACACATGATTTACTGAATTTCTTCATTAGTTTTTTTGGCGTTTCTCCTTTATCTGGCGAATGGGAACGTTTCCTTTTGAATCTATTTTTTATAGATGAATTTTCAGCATGTTTTATGTAAAACGCTTTCTTTATCGATATTTTTGACTTTCTTGCGTGATTCTTGACCAAGAATTTATTAAAGTTCATTTTAGTTTGTAATTCAGTTGGTTTGCTTGAGATCTTTTTGCCTATTTGATTAGTGTTTTGTTGATTTATTTTTTCGTGAACAATTTTGATTTCTGAACTTTTTATATCTTCCCCTGCAGTTTTTTGTGACCATATTTGAGTAAACTTGTTTATCATTCGTCGTTGCATCAAAATAACTGCTTCAAAATGAGGACCATTAGGTAAAGTGTCAACAACACATGCCACAATAGGAATAAATGGTGAGCCATGACTATGATCTCCGGGACGAGCTAATTCTAATATAGCACGCACTGATTGCTTGGTTAATGTTGTTATCATTACTATTCGTTTAAGGGATGGTATTTTTCTGAGAGCTGTCATAACCTCAATTGCTATAAAATAGAAACAAATACACAATATAAATAGTTTTTATTAATATTTGGAAGATATATCAGATTATCAGAAAATTATATCAGAAAATTATCAATAAAGAATGATTTCTCAGAAAACTATTAATAAAAAATATTTTCAATGACGTATTAAAACATTTTTCGATTTATTCTTCAATGTATTGTTTTGTGTTGTAAAGCTCTATTTAATTTAGAATCTTATTAAATTAAAAGAATTTACTTATATCTTTATAGCTAATAATGAAATGATATTAATAAAATAAGTTAAAATTAATCGTAAAATTATTTTAAAAATCAAAAGAGATGTCATAAAATTACTTAAAATATTTTTTCATGTTTCAAACATCTCACAAACATCTGTTTATAATGTAATATTTTTTACATACCTCGACCAACATTAGTATTTGCATTGATTATTGCACACGTTTTACGATTTTTTACTGCTGCAATGATTTTAGTTGTTACTTCAATAGGAGACCCCATTATAAATGAAGCATTCTTTATATTATTTAATTCACATGTCATCTCAGCCTCTTCTACTTCTGATGGAGAATCCACTCCTATGACTTGTTGACATTTCTGAAATTGAATTACAAAACTATAAATGAACAAAGTACAGTGAAAAACAGTAAAAACAAATATTTTTTATTTACAGAAGCCATCATCAATCCAATGAGACCAATACCACATCCTATTTCAAGCACTGTTGTTTTTGGAGTAGGAGCAAGTAAATCTATTACTGCAGTTGCTACATTCTCTGCTCCTGCAGTATTTGACCAAAAATTTGTTTTAGGCGCAAGTTGTACTTTTAGGCCCCCAACAATTTCATCCAGAGCTTCTGAACCAACTAAAAATGTTGTATCCGTGACAGCAGTATCGTCATACCTGATATTAAAAAATGGTATATTATTTAGTTCTCAATAAAAGTTATGTAGACTAGCCATTTATATAAAATTATGCAATTTATATACTATTAATTTTGCAAAATATATTCTTACTTATTTGTTGATTTGCAATATAAGGATTTAACATTACAGTCTTTCCCAGGTCCAGATTCATAAACCTGTTTCAACCTATCCATTGTAGAGCGACTGATATTTTGTCCAGTTGCAAATAGCATAAGTTCATCCATACTGTTGCAACGCACTACTAGCCATAACCAATCCTGTCTTTCTTCATTATTTGTGTCCTTTTTTGATACTACATCTATAGATACATCATCAGAAAAGTTTACATCTGAAGAATTATGCGAGATTAATGATTGTTCTGTTGTTTGGAGAAAATCTTCAAATATCTGTGTAAAAAAAGTATAATGTAGAAGTTATTATATACAACATAATCACAATTTCTATAATATTTTTTAAATAATTGTGAATTGTTGTTATATTTATCTGAAAAATACAAAGATGTTACATGCAAATCTTTATTAGAAAATAATTATGCCCATTACTGAAATTATGAATGAAAAGGTGGAATTTTTCATTGCAAACAATAAACATTAAAAAGGATTATATATAATAAAAAATTATAATCAATTCTAATTATTGAATTATTCTATATTTCACATTATATTTATATGCATATTTTATTTGTTCCATGAGACTATAAGTAGTTATTATAAATGTACATAAATTTGTTATTATTTTGTAAATATACGTGGCCAAGGCACTTATTTCATTCTTTGTATTTTATTGAAATTGCAAACTTTTCAGATATTTAGACAAGTCCTCCTCTTGAAAATCATATTTATCAAAATTTATAGAATAGTAGGAAACATACCTTTACAGCACGTAATACAAAAGATGGAAATTGAGATTCGTTATTTATATTTACACCCCATGCCCCACTGGGTTCTAATTTCCAGACTATTTTTCTATTTTTACTAAAAGAAATGTCAGGATTGTCCACTTCTGTTATGGACTCGTGTATATCTTTTTTATTACCTAAAAATATGTAAATTTAATTGCATTATTTTGAAATTAAAATTACTATATACATATATCTGTTTTATTATAATTAAGAGCAAATAAATAAACGCAATATATAATTACACGCTATTAAATAAAGATTTACAATTATAACTAGAAGAGAATTTTATATTTTAAATTTTATCTTAATGTATACATGATATATGTCATGTTATTGTTAATTATTCTAGACAAATTATGTTTGTAATTATTATATGTACGCCTATGCATCATAAAACTTAAAGGGCTTAAAATACATATATTAGTCAATGTAGAAAGAAGTAATCAATACATTGTTCTGCAAAAATAGGCTTGTGAATGCCATTATTTATCTATTTATTTTATGAATTTAACATCAACGTAAAATAAGTAAACTAAGTTACTGAACCAATCATAAAGATTTAAGTAGAACTCTTAAAAGCTGTCTATGACAACGCTATCTTACAACTATTTGACAACTATGAGATATAAAATGTTTTTTATATAAATTCCAAGATATCATATGAAACATTCATTATAAAATTTTATCACTAGAAGGAAATGACAATGTATAGGCTGTCCTAATTGTTTTTAATATTATGACGAGTAAACAATTTTTCTTAAGATCATATTTTTGAAGATCTTAAGATCATCAATCTTTTTTTATATGCAAAGTTTTGCTTAATAAGTTAAGAAAATAAATCTAGTGTTTTTAGGAGAAATAATGGCAGAGATACTTACAAATGAATTTCCAACGATTAGTATATGGTTTATCCAAGCAACATCGTCGAGATGGTTTTAGTTTACAGAGAGGAGATCCATTTATTTTTTCTTCGTGTTCTAACCATTTTTCATAAAATGGATAAGAAATTCCTAAAACTCTGGCCACTTTTGAAAGTCGTTCTTTTATAATCGTTTCCTTCTCAATAAGCTGCAAAGAATTGTATGTGTTACTCATTCATTTTTTCTATATTATATTTCATACATTACCTTTTTTTCATACCAATCATTCTTTTCAGATTTCTCTGATTTTTCTTGTTTTATTTCTTTGTTTATAGTATTTGATGTTGTTTTGTCTACATTAATACTTTCATCTTCTTCACTTTCTTTAACAAATTTACTTTTCGTATGAGAAGAGTGGTCTTTTGTGCCTTTTTCCATTGGCTCATTTTCCTCCTGTATTTGGAAATCTTTAGGATCTAACTCTATATTTTCAATTTCATCCAAATTATGTAAAATGTCTTCATCTGTCATACTTCTTTGTTGATCCAACTGATCTAAAGTAATATCAGCAGTAAAATCGATTGATTCTACATTTGATTGTTGTGAACATTTATTTTCCATATTTGATTTATTGTTTCCATCATTATCATTAGGATTTAAATTATCCGATAATGCACTATTAGTTGAATCAACAATTGGAACTTCCTCATCTTTCTCCATACTTATATCATCATTCATGTCTATGTTTGTATCTTTCTCCTTCCTTATAGTTATATTTTCATTTTCCTTTATCTTTGTACATTCTTCCTTCTCAATAGTTGTATTTTCATTTTTCTCCATATATGAATCGCTTTTCTCTTCCACAATTGTATTTTCATTTTTCTCCATATATGACTCATTTTTCTCTTCCACAATTATATTTTCATCTTTTTCCATATATGACTCACTTTTCTCTTCCACAATTGTATCTTCATCTTTCTCCATATATGAATTGCTTTTTTCTTCCACAATTGTATTTTCATCTTTCTCCATATATGAATCGCTTTTCTCTTCCACAATTGTATTTTTATTTTTTCCTACATCTATATTTGTTCTATTTTCTATATTTATATTTTCTTTCCTTTCATTCGTATCATCACTCTGCTGTATATTCTTATCTGACGTATTAGATTGTTTTTCTGTATCTATATTTTGGACATATTTATGTTGTACACCGTTAGATGTATCTTCTTCTTCGATACATTCATCTACTACTTGGTAGTTTTCTCCTTCAATTGTAACTGCTCCTGAACTTTCTATAACATATTTATTTTTAAATTTAGGCATTTATTTTGATTTACTTAGAGGAATAACTATATATATATAATATATATATATATACATAATTATTATGGTTATCATTTTTATAACCCCGATCTTTTATATATAAATTTTGAATTTTCCATAAAATTGATTTTGGAAACATCTACGATAAAATATGAAAACATATAATAGTAAAATATAGTGGTATAAGAGAAAACAACTTACCCATTCTGCTATCAATATTTAAATGTGAATATTTAGTTTCAGAGTCCGTAAGACAAACGACACTTGGACTAAAATGTTACGAACGTTGTATTTGATATTGATAACTGATTTTATGATTCAACTAATGTATATATAAAATCAATATACAAATGGAATTATATCAATCTTTTATCAAATACTTCAATGTTATTGAATCTTTACGATATATCATGAACATTTTACATACACTATAATTTTACAAAGATAAATTTCTTACCATGTACAAAGATATACATGTGTATGTGTATACCACTGTAATGTAATATTATTTCTTCAAATATTCTTATTATATTATATTCCGTTAGTTACAAAAGTTTTACATAATCCCTTCTTTATTTCATCGTACTACCCAATGCCAAGTAAAATTTAATCGCGCGACGGGCAATGGCGAATATGGCGTTCCGAAAACAATCGACTATTATAGAGTGTAGAGTTTAAAATTTTAGTCCCTTCCAAATTGTCGTGATCACATATAGTTATCAATGACTATTTTTATATTCATTATATCGTGACATTTTTGTGAATATATATAGCTTCTTGTATTATTATACACACGATATTGGGTGATATTAGTAAATTAGTAAATTAGTAAATTAGTAAATTAAATAATGTATAGAAATCTTGCCTAAGAAAATTTCACTATATGAAATCTTAAAAAATCCTAAAATTGTTAAAGTTAGTGATTCCTACTACGATCACATAAACAAATCTCGACACTCGCTAGGGAAAACCGTCCCATAATTGAGTCGTGATTAGACTCAACATGAAAGACAATAAAGTTCGCGTTTCTGCGAGACAGACAGAGACGAGTAAAGTGTCTCTGTCTCTGTCTGAGTCAATCATGGTAACAGATAGTATCAGAGAGGAAATAAGAGTGCTCACGCGCGTAGTTCTAGTTGTTTCACAGTACAGGTGCTGTACCATGCGGTCAAGTGGTGAGTTTAATTGGCATTAGCATGTACAAGAACCTATAAAATTAGGGATCTACCCTATTTGATTGGAACTCAATATATACAAGAACCTATGTATTTAAGTTCGAATTTAATTTAAAGTTACTATCTATAGATGAAAATAAAAACTATTTCAATTATGCACGACAGTCACGATTTTAATTTACCTTTCAATAAAATCGGATGCGACAAATTCAAACTCTACTCTTCGACAAATTCTAATAATTATTCACGATAGAAAATACTAAGAAAAATCACGACATCTTATAATTCGCAACCATAAAACAAACGCGATCGTCTTTCCAGCGTAACGCTAAACCAAACTGAAGTCGGTACTTTTTTGCAATTCTAATCGATAACGCGAAATTTAGACTCGCAATTCTGGTTCAAACTGTAATTAATAACTCTCAACGCTAATTGCAAAGACCGCGATTAGCCCAATACGACGACGGGGCGACATGTTACGATGGGCATATCGGCTACAAACAAATCACAACTAATACTGCTATAGATATAGAAGTCGAGAACGGTGACAAAGTGGTAACGAGAATGACTTTCCATTCTTTGGATAATTCAGAAGATGAAAAACCATTAGTAGACGCCCTCTTCTATAGTAATTTGCTTCATACTGATATTTATGTGTCATCGTTCAAAAATATAGTTAACAATTAATTTCTCTTTCTTAGACAAGTTACAATTAGTTTGATCATTGCGCGATTTTGTTATTCTTATACTTGTATATCTCGGATAGAACAGTAGATATGAACTTTTACGTAGAATCGTACAATTAAATAGGTTTTTGTTGCGTGGAACTCAATAGGTTCCTGTCGATGGTAGTATGTAACCAAACAGGGTAAATCCCTAATTTTACAGGTTCTTGTATATGCTAACGTCAATTAAACTCATCACTTGGTCGTATGGTGCAGCACTATTCCGGGAACAACTAGGTTCATAAGCGCGAGCACTTTCATTTCTTCTGATAGTATCTATGTATAATGCATATGTATATATGCCTTGAATGAGACCTTTCCTTCTTTTCCATCTTGATTTTTTTCGACTCGAGAAACGGGCGGTTCCGTTAATACTTTCGGTATAGGAGTGTCCAGAGTTCAGAGTCGAGATCACGGTCCTACAAACAGATTTCCACGCTCATATACAGAAGCCTAGAGAAAGCTGTCCTAAAATTGAATCGAGAAGAAACAACATGGAAGACAAGAAAACTCTCGTTTTGCGCACAAGTGACACGCTATGAATGTCTCAGATAGAGACAGAGACATTCGACTCATCCCTGTCTGAGTCGCAAGAACGTGGATTTTGTTGACCTTCTATGTTGATCATTGACTAGACAGGATTCAATTTTCGAACGGTTTTCTGCAGCGAGTATGGAAACGCGTTTCTATGATCATACACGGTATCATCTGTTTATACGATCGTGGTTCCTACACATCGCGTGAAAGAATACGCGAGGGAAGATATCTAATATCGCGAAATATATGTACATATATAAAAACACAGATATCGATGTAAATAGATCTTTATAAATGAAATGAATTTTATTTCTAAATTCTAAATATGTACATAAATTATGTTACTAGAAAAGCAGAATAAGCAATGATATTTCTCTACATACCTGTTTTATACTTTTTAATACTTTACTACTAATTCCAATTCGAAAAAGATTGTGGACGAATATGAAAAAGAATACGGAATATAAAATATCTTATCTTCTACGGATTAAGTGGACCAAATTTTATTTTAATTTCGAAGTTTCGTATAGTAATTTTAGTACTAATGTTACATATGTAATATTTGTAATTTGACGTATAATCTAAAAAAGAAAATCGCGGTTTTGCTTTAAATTCGAATTTTTCTGCTTTAAATTGAACTGGAAACTTGTGGGAGGCAACTGTTAAATCTTCAATTTCGTTTACATTGTAATTGTGCAGTGCTTAAAAATAAATATCGAGATACATAAATGCATATATAACTATTTTGTAAATGACAATTGACAATACGCGCAAAACTCCTTAACAGTAGATTATCGCGGTATTTTTTTGTGGGCTACGACGTGTAAACTTTCGCGTGCTTTTTACAGTCGACGATTTCTTTTCGTTGCGTTATTTTATTTTTCCTTCATTATTGTACGATTATTCTGAAAATCTTTTAGTTTTTAACAGAGGCAACGCATAAAGGATCATTCGGTCAGAGTACTTATGTATGTAAGTACATATATCTAGTTTATCCGTTTTCCAAATATTAGTCGAATGTCTGGTTAGTACGGCGGATTGATTTCGATCGTCAGTTCGATCATCGTTTCGATCATTTCGAGCAGCAGGATGCTAGTAGCTGTGCGATTAAGTTCGCGATGCTGAAGGAGGCTTAAGCGGGGAAATTGTGTGGAGCAGCATAGCGAGGGCGCAGTCGCGGCTCTTATAGATTTTCCCCTTGCTACATAACTTGGTACGTGTAATACCGACACAAAGCTCGGGGGTTGCGAGGATGGAGTAAAGGGGATGGCGCGTGTTGAACGCGCAACGTCTACGGAAGCGAAAAGGAACTGCGCACACCCAGAGGTGGTGGAATAGGAGGACGAGGAGGAGAAAGAGCAGGAAAAAGAGGCAGAGTAGGAGTAGGAGTAGGAGTAGGAGTAGGTAGGAGGAGGATACAGCAAGAGGACAGAAGCGACGGGCTAGGCCAACCGTCTACACCGTGAATTGCCCGATCGGGAATGAATAATCTCGCGCATAGGTGGTGCCCGACGCGAAGCATTTGGACATGTGACTAAGGGTGAGTGCATCATCGAGGTGCATCTTCGTGGTGCACTGCTACTCGTATTTCACGGTTAAACACGTGGTCCCGTCCTTCGATGCATCTTTCGAACGGTAAGTCTTTTTCCCTTACGTTCGTTCCCTGTCTATTCGTTACACTCTCGGTATCGCATGGTGCCATGAAACGGCGAAACTGTTAATGTTCGCACGATATTTAGCAATCGGTTCGTATATTTTATCGCTATACGTTCTCACGGTTATAATAATCATCTTTTCCGTAAGCGCGAGTTACCAGCTGTTCATTTTGGAAAATAACTCGCAACAGTATCTATCTGTCAAAATCTGTTTGATGTTTTATCGTTTTCTCTATGAAGATCCTATTATACCGCCAACTTCTAAACTAACTATCAAGCATTTTTACGATTCCTTGTAAAATTCCTATCGATGTCAGATTTTCGGGTGCGGTACTTCTTACACTTACCTCCGTATCCGCCGTTTTTCTCAATGAACTTCTTTAATTAGTTCCTCAGTTATACAAAGATCATTTAGTAGTAAATATATCTGTGTACAATAGGATGCTTTTCTCAAAATATTGCAATTAACGTTATCGTTATCTTTCACGTGTAAACTTTGAAGTTAAAAGCTACTATCCGATATCTATCCGAACCTGTCGCTTAATTTCAAATAATTCAATGTTTCTATATCGATAACATTGGTATGGATTTCGAAGTAGGTAACTACCGTACCGGATTGCTTTTCTATTAATTTTAATACGATACATTTTAACGAAATAATACAATACATATTAATATATATGTATGATGTACCTGATGCTTTGTAATTAGTGTTGCAATACAATAATGTACGGTGTTAATGTCAAGTATACATGTACATTCAAACATCTTGTTCGATTGTTTAAACTTTTGTTTTGTATTTGCGCTTTACAAACGTATCTGTTTTTCTAATTTGTAACAACATGCTACAAACGTTGAAAAGTCTGTTACTATAGAAATAACGAATCGAATCGTTAATTAAAAATTTAAACGAAAAAGTTTATCGTATTGAGACATAAGTCTACAGATATCTGTATATACATGTATATTATAACACTTTTACATGGAGAAGATTTCAAGAAAATTTCAAGAAAATACAACAATACATAAATTATATGTATATTTATATTTATTAAATACAAACAGCGTATAGTCGCGATAGAGATAAGTTAGTTTACTTAAATTGTTCATGATCGAAGATTTTGAGCGTAAGACTTTAACAGTTTAAGGGAGTTTGTTTAAGACAAGGAAATTTTAAATACCGAAAGATTTATCATCATCGAGGACAAGCTTGGGTGATTAACTGTTACAAAAAGCTATAACAGGTATAGTTGTAACGACTATGATGGAAGTAGCAGTTTTGTGGCGAATATTTTGCACTTATTGAAACACTGTATAGTATTACGCGGGAAAAACTTAATACATACATAAGTACGTACATGTACATATGTAAATAAGTCTAATGTTTTCCGAATTCGTGGTTTTGAAAAAAATAGATACTGTTGAAAATTATAGTACGAATTACAGCAAAGAAGTTTGAAAAGTAAATTAGTTTGTACGATTTTGGTCTGATCGTTGCAACTTCATAATAAGTCGAGTGCATATGTAAAGATTATATTCGCTTATGATATGTAAAAGGAGTTACGTACACGATGTTATAAAGTTTTCCTATTTTCTTCGAGAAAATTATATCGCGTAGTCTCTAACGTGTATCGTAATTTCCGAATGTTCAACTTTGAACGATTATACGATATGTACGATATGTACGATATGTACGATATGTAAAATACCAGTTTTATATCTGTGCTTTTACTCGTCGGATGATTTCAGTACGAAATGTTGAGGTTACCATGGCAAGCATTATACGTATGTACATACATATGAGAGGGGTGAATTGGGAAGTGGGCGTGAAGGTTGATTCATGCTGGTACGGTGTTCTATACTACCTCTTTAGCTATATTTCGATAATAAGAACCGATAGCATCAGTACCGCATTACAGCCGGATTTAGTATCATATTCGTAAAGAAAGCTCGATTCGACTAAGGTCGATTGTTTCGTTCCATTAAGCATATTATTATGTAAAAATTCTATCTATTTTTAGCATTATGAGTATACATATACATATGCGTATATACGTTTATCGTGTGTATGTACTGTGTATGTATCGTGTGAATATAATTTATATTATTTTACTTAAACCTTACCGTATCTCTCTCGCGAAAAGAAGTATATCCTTAAACATTTACGAATGATATTTATACGAGTAGCTATACACAGTTATTTGTAGCTATTTGTAGTTCTGTCAATAACGAAAGAAAGTAGTCGATTATATCGATAAGCTATCTATGTACACTAGAAAAACGAACAGAAAAAAGAGAAAGACGATAATCTCATTTTGCGTTTAGCGTTAGTAGAACGTTTTTAGTTCTTTGGTAACGCAACTTTGATATACACATTTTTCAACTGCAGTATCTACCTATGTACGTACGTATATCGTTGCCTCTCTATTTTAATCTAATTGATCCAACATACGATTACGGTTATTAAACATAAATAACGAATTATTCGTTTATAACTAATAATCGCAAATTAACGATTAAACATGATATTAAACAGCGACAAAGAACGTTATTTGAAGTAGTGATGTACTTTGAAGCGCCGATGCATTTCGATCGAAACTAAATGCTCAAAATCATATATTACGTTAGTTACAGCGTTATATGGAAATAATGAGAAATATTACGTTATCATAAAATATATTATTGCTTATCATTACGTCTACGTTACGCGTATCGCTGTAACGTCCATTCGATATCAACGAGATAGAAGATTCTTCCGAAGGTCTGATAAAATTAAGGAAGCGTTTGATCCGTTGTGTGAAGAGTGGTGTTCGAATCCAGCCAGACGGATGATATGTGCCGAACGATTCGCATAGTGTCACCTTCGTAAGTAATTTATTCTCATTTTTCCTTGGAAAAATGATCATAAGTGGCGCAAAGTTTTCTGTCGCTTTCATACAGCGCGTAACTGTTATCGATGCACCACGTTCTGCTGCCGTTAAGTTGGCCATTTGCCTTTTTTCCCCTCAAGACCAACAACTTTTGATACTTTTGACTGTACAGCGGTAAAAGCCCCATCTCGCCTGTATTCTGAATTCGATCGGGAGTATAACGATATTTGTCACGCTCTTGATCAAGAATATATAAAAAAAAAGCATTTACATTTTCTCTGTCGAAGCCGAGTGTTCTGGCAGCTGAAGCGTCTGTTGGTGTCAGTGAAACGATCTCGTCTCGATAACGGGTTAAAAAACGGTCTATCCAGCCTTTTCCTGCCATGCTATTCCGAAAAGGATGCTCGATACTATTTCTAACGTTCGCTAGTTGATAGATGGTTAGTTGGATATGTTTAGTGGACGTTCCAAAGAATTTTGACTTCGTCTTCAAGATACGTATAATTAACCAATTGGGTTTCGAGGCCATTTTCTAAAATTGCTTTTTACGCTGATTTTGTGCAAGCTACGTTCTCAGATGCGACGCGTTGACCGTGGCACGTTAAATACTTTTGCCGCTTTAGAGTACATACATTTTTTTAATTTCACAGTTTTAATAGCTTGTATCCTTTTTCTTGCTCGGAATAATTTTAAACCTTTGTTTTCTTTACTCAGTTTCGTTCGTAAGATTCGAAGAAACGATCGAACTTCATTTTATTATTTAGCGATCAATTTTTAAATGTGGTAGTAACGTGAGATTGTCTCATATTGCTACCAATCAGGTATCTCATATTTCTATGAATTTGCCATTTCACTTTCTCTCATTATGTATCGCGATCAAAATACAAACATTTCAAATATTCTTCGATGTACGAAAACTATGATTGTCACGATATAACTTAGCTTTTTTGTTTTTTTTTTTTCAAAATCACAAAATGAATCAAAGTAAATTTCAGTTTAAAAGTGATTAATGTTTGTAGTAGATTTTCGTAACTTCTCCTTTCTTAGTGAAATCTCATCGTTGTTGATAACACGGTAAATGCGATGAAGATTATAGAAAAATATGTTTTCTCACCGCGTATAAAAGTACCGAGTAAAATAAACCGAAAGAAGGATGTAATGTCTCTGATATCGCTTCACTTCGTATGTATTTTTAATTAGAATCCCGATAGTATTTTAAATTTGTAAGTAATTAAACGTATTAGAGAGTCCTCGGACGATCCATAATATTGCCAATATCTTAAAGTTGCCGATAAAAATGTGGCTTGACAATAAATATTGACAATATCGTGTTGACAATGTACGTATATATTGATCTTTTTAGTCGACAACTTTAAATATTGACGATATACGTTGAAGGTTCCCTTGGTTCAGCCTGGTGTAATGAAACAAGAAAAATGTTTGCGAAATAAATACATACATATATGTATCGTGTTATATAATATTATATAATTTAGCAGATGCGTATGATTTTTAACCTGAATATGTCAGAGAAATAAATTTATGCCATACGAATCGTGGCAACGCTTTGTCAGTTACAAAATTGGTCTCGCGAAGTTCTATCTTTTCGTAACGTAATTACCTAAATACAAGTACTCGAGTATGTATGTTGCGTGGATCGCGGCTATTGTTCATCGACTATTTGTAATGTCATCCTAGCCGCTATGTTAGAACGTTTAGTAACAGATATATACGTATATATACGATGGTGGATCTATAGCGGTAGAAGTAAGAGAGATCGATACGGATTGAAAAAATCATATCGTTGATAAGAGCAAGGGTAACTAGATATTTAGAAAGCGGATAGCATTACCGATTTCCATGATCTTTAAATATGTCGTGGAAATCGACGTTTTCGACAAGTTTTTCCTATAGCTACACACACCGGACTATCTTAGTTGTCGAGATATTCGCAAATGGCAAAAAATTATCGTTACCATTATGCCTGGGCGCTTTGCAACTAAGATTCTACGCGCAGCGCCGGCCGATCGGCAACCGGTACTACACGCGTACGCCACGAACGCACAGTTGTAGGCAGAGTTCGTTCGCTGTGACGGTGACAGCAATTTTCTCTTATTAATTTTATAAGGAATAACCAGCAACGGCTAAAACCTTCTCGGGGTTGCTCAAGAGAGTGTCCTTGACAACATGCGTCAAGGTCAAGATCTGCCACCCTTAAAGTCAACATTTATCGTATTTCCTGTCTTATATGTACCGAGTGTAAAAAAGGTAAGTGTTAAGAGCGATCCTACACCTTCGAATCGACGAAGATTCGCAAAGAAAAGTTTGCGTAAATATAACCTTCATTTTCAGATGCAAGATCAAATTTCTTTTTTATCGTATCGTATAGTATTCATCACGAGGAACGAAGGTTTCGAAGGAACCATGGATCGCAAATGACCGTTTACGGAGGAAAAAAATGTTAAAGTTTTAATAATTCTTACACTTACTTTTTTCCACACCCTGTACATAGTATCGTCCTACTGATTTTCATTGAAGAATTTGCAATTGTAAATAGTTGCTATTTAGATTGAAATATAACGTACCGAAGTAGTTCGATGCCATCCTAGCGATCCTACTATTATTTATGTAATAATATCCGCCAAAATCTTAAACGTCTTACAGTTTTGTCACGGAGTGTATTTAATGCAATACGTAAATAGCAACCGTTACAGATCACAAGTCAGATAACTTACAATAAACTACTTAAGACTTAACAGAAACTTACTAGAGACGAAAAATATCTTTCAAAAATCTAATCTTTGCTTCTGGTATTAAATCTTATGGAAATCTACTTGTAATAATATTGAGGGAATAACGAATCGCGAAAGATCAGAAACCAGAGTTCCAGTTTCTAACGTGCGATTGTTTTCATTATTATGCAGTGAAAGTAAATAAAGTTTAGAAACAGTACGGACCTCTGTAACAAGCAATTGACAAGTCAATGATAATACGTGTGCACGTAACTCGTTACTAGGCGAATTCGGTTACTAGGTGAAATTCGTCGGAATCGAACATTAGAACCGAATATTTCAATAGTAATCTATTTTCACTATGTAATTTGGCATGGCGGTTTCACTCTCCCGTTGTAGGGTAGACTCGGAATAGATTCTGGTTTCTAGAACGTCAATTGTATACTAGAAATAAGCAGCTGCACTCAAAATACGCTGGTTTGTGTGAAAATTATGTCAAATGTATCAATGGATCGACAAACGTAAGTAAAAAGTTTCATCTGTTTTGTGCCTGTTGTCCTTTGATATATGCACGTATTATATATATCGGCCGAATGGGTTCTAGTAAGGTGCTCGAGTTTTCTTACTGATTGTTTATTGTCCTACGGTAGATATTACGTATACAGAGTGACCAACTTTAATCTATAAACGCAGATTGCTATGCGTTGTTAAAAAGAATCGTTCGGATAAAGAGTGAATGGTTTTGGAGAGGTCACACACGTATATGTATTTATGTACTGTGTTGACACACTCCGTGCGAAGCGATTCGAACATTAGGAGTTACAGTCGACCGCACGTGTTCTCACGATTAACAATATATATAGGTTTGATCATATTTTTTACAGAGTCGCGAATAGTATTTGATTATTTAAATTGTGATTTTTACTAAAAAAATGCGGTTTATAAATTGCAATTTTCATAAAATAACGTAATTATACTTTGCATTTTCCCTATGTACTTTTACTTTGCAAATTAAGCATGTTTCGCTGTTTCGTCGAAGGTATTCGTTCGTATCTAATGGCATAATTCATTATTTTTCGGATACGGCATACGTATATAGGCATATATTACAAAGATTTAATTAATATTAGAATTAAATGAAGTTTGAAAATATGTGAAAATATCCTTTGTCTTTATTATTGCTTTTAGTATTTGACTCTGTAATATCCAGTCTTTAGTGAGTTGTCGCGTTTGCTTTCTCGCTCAATAAATTTTACGGAGTTTTCTATACGTATCCGACAAGGATTAAACTTTGTGTTTACGTTAACAAAGATATCGTTACCTTCAAAAGGATTGGTAGAAATGATTGTCATTTCAAGTGGATATCTTCAAACTCGGAAAGTATACCGTATACGGTACACATACACTTAAGAAACTTTACAGCCTAAAGCGTTAATCCGAAAATTTCATGTTGATATCTGCAATGGCTTCGGAGAGAACAGTTGGCAACGCTTTATCTATCCCACCCTGTATACATATTGATATCTAACATGGTTATGTAACAATAAGTTAAATAAGCACACATACTCGTATGTTGATACTTTTGGCGAACTGACAGTCGAGATTAAATATGCGGGCCCACGTTAAAATAAAACTCGCAGAAACACAGACGCGTAGCGATGCAAAACAGGTGAAATCTATTAGTTTCCTGTTACACGTATCGCTGTTAAAACTCTTTGTACCTACATCCGGGAACACGGTAGTTGGAAAATATTCAGGTGTCGCGTTATTTAGGTTATCCGAACGTTTATAAAACTTACATAGTACCTACGTTTGGTCTATTCTTTATTCACACTTCGCATAATTGAAGTATGTGCATACGTCTATGGTTTGTAAAGTAAACTTTTGTTTTCTGCGCGCTCACGTTATGCGATTTATACCCCTATACTATAACGTAATAGCTTCGATCATCTCGATTAAATCCTATCGAGCATCGATTAATTATTGGTATTACAAATTACGAATCGAACTGTAATCTATATTTTATGAAACGTACGCATTCGTTAGGTGGCTCTTGTCGCAATAAATGATCGAACAACAACTTTTAAAATAACAAAAATTACGTATTCGATAAAACATTTGTACATTGAGAAGTCTATCTGTCAGTACCGTTAGCTAAATTGCGAATGAGATTGTAGAGCACAATACAACTATATTTCCGTATATTTATCGCGCTAATTTATCATGTAACGCGAATGATAATATGTATGCGAGGCCCATGATGTCGAGTCATTGGATGTGGTACGTAATTGGACGCCTGCTCCAATTGCGAAAGGGTCATTAAGTATATAATCGATATTTTTCGCGATAACTGGGCTATGTCGTTAGAGGCAAAGCTTTCGTCAAAATAATAACGAGTTAAGTAAAAATATACAAACACGTAATTGCTCGTTGCAAAAGAAGCGCGAAAGAAAGAGTAGTTGCCAATAACACTTAAATTCAAGAAATACGATTAAGCTTGCAAACAATCTGTACGAAATGAAAACGCTGTAACGTGTACTTGAACTGAATCCTTTTCTTTTTTTTTTAAATTACAAGTTTAAGGTGATACGCAACTTTCAAGGTTATTAGTAGCCACAGTGAAAATAGTCGGCGGAATAAACACGTGTCTACGATACAATAGGTAGTAAAATCAATATCTTTCGGAAGAGTTAACATTTTTTTGTAAGCTTCTTTTTGTAGCATTTTTATAGCAGGTAAGTCGCGTTATAATCTTTTTATACCGTATTTATTGTTAGGACAGTTGATTAGAATATGATTGGAAGCTTTGACGATAAGGTAGTAGCGTGTCCAGTCCAGTTTTTGTGGTCGATCCTTACTAGTATCAGTGAAACTTGATCATGTTTCTTCGCACGATAACATACGTATAATCATTTTTATTGCGTTTTTATGTCAAACGTATTTCTTGGAAACAAAAATATTACGCAATAGAAGTACGAAAATTTACCCAGAGACGCGCAAGTAAGTACATATACCTATACATTTTACATGGCGTAGATATAGGTATATTATACATATTTCTAGCAGCTTCGACGAATTACCGAATATTGGTTACATAGTCGTCTACTTATACGTACATCGATAGCAACACATGTATATTTGACTGATTTATTATTAAATCATTTAGAGCGATTTTGTTCGATAAGCATTAGTGACTAAACACAATGAAATCGTAGAACCGGAGAATACTTTATGGGCATGACATTAATTTCATATATTTGATAAATGTATAATTTAATAAATGCCGTTTAACACGCCTTATTTTGGCACATTCAGATATCAAAAGCCTATGAATCATGTTCGTGTTAATCGAATCATATTCGTCTAATATATAAGAAATATCTATCATGTTTTTATAAAGTGTTTGAAAGTAAAGACTATCGTTATCTTAAATCACAGAAATAATTCAGTTCCATCGTACGAATTTACCAAAACGGTTTGCCTATCTTTCGACAACTTCTCTATAGTTCATTAGTGAACATGAATTGTTCATTTCGCGTTTCCATAAAAAGAAGTAAACGTACGATCTTGTAAATAGAATCAAGCGTAAAAGTGAAATTTCGAGCAACAAAGGATCCTGACAGAGCAAAAGAGATTCATCTTGCGATTACAGTAAGCAACTTGATATTACTTTCAATAATGATCAATTTATTCGAAGAATATGATTTTCTTTAACCTTCGCAGTGACATGTCATTTTTTAAACGATATCTGAAATTCCGTAATTCAAACATTCAAAACAAAAAGCGTACATATTTGATCACTTTGAAGTCACTTACATGCATATTCATACTTCGTTGAAATAAAATTGTTTGAATATCATTTAAAATCAAAAGTACAGCATATCGGTGACAAATAATATCAAATTTTTGATCTTTTATATCGCAAAGAAACTATTTGCTTTTATGTTTGTAATATAGTCGTTAAACGGAAATCATGCATCAAAAGGAATATGTATAAATTTATAGTATTCTGTGATATTAAATTTTGCATGCTACTTTTACGTAACCTAATTTATTAGACGTATTAATGCATTATATTTATTTACATCAAAATTTTATACATATACATATACATATGTATGTATATGCACACGTTGAAAATCGTTTGAAGCGATGGCAAGGAACTGAATTGTTAGAAATGTTGTTGTTGTTGTTGTTGTTCCGTAAAGCTTATAAATTATGCGATGATTTAAGAAAAAATATCTAAGTAATTCGGAAAAAGGTAAATTTCTGCCCCCTTCGACAAAGATATTTAAATCAATATTTGAATGCATTCTACATATGTATGTAAAAGAAAAGAACCGTAAGTAAATATTACACATCTCCTTTAGGTTCGTTTTGTTAGTCTTGCAATTACTAGCGATAACATACTGATAATCGTGGCGTGTTACTAATGGCCATCGATGATATACAAGTGGCCTATGGTAGAAAATGTGTTTTCGATGTCATTCTCGTTGAATAGTATTCAGTCATAAATGTTATAGCGATTTAAAATTACATAGTGTAACTCGGGTAAACATGTTCTCATCCGTATCTATATTGTATGAAATTAAAGTCCTTAGAATTGTTCGTTTTTAAATTATATATAGTATATTAGATGCTCAATTAATAGAAAATGTCTGAGGCAGTTGGACATTTTCACTCAAGTTAGAGCTAGATTGTACGTTTTCTCGATTGCAGATTCGATGAAAAGGAGATTAATAACAGATAAGCTGCAGATAAAGGGATGAAAAAATCGATAGTTGTATCTCAGATTTGTAGAGATAGATACAAATTAAATGTGACATCGACAGGTGTACGTGACGTATCGATCGCATTCGCCGCATACAATCCGTGACAAAACGATGGCGCGTGTTCCAGTATACCTTTAAACCCAATATAACGAAATTGTAACTCTTTTTATTTCTGTTAACTTTGGAGGAACGTTGAACTGTCGGCCGAAAATATAAGAATCAGCCGTTACCACTGTGACAAAATGATCGAAATATATAATTTTAGAATCGTAGAATTCGAAGTTAAATTTTCCAACTATTCAGGGCAAGTATTGGCATGTATTGTATTACTATAATACATTTTGTATTTAATTTTCAATTTTAAACAGCGCTAATAAATCTTAGAAAGTGAAATACAAATGACTACATGACTGTGTAAGCAAATTTTGGGTATTTATGTAAATTGATACAGTATATGTTCCCAATTGCATATGTTTTACATATTTGGCAATTGTATAATATAATTTAAATGTCGCAAAGAAAGTAAATACATATGTAAAAACCAGTAAATATTAAATATTTCAAGTAATTATATTCCTTGATCTCACCTTATTTTCTTAATTAATCGGTTCGTCTAAATTTCTCCTGTAATTTATGCAACTTTGGTTAACAACTGGTAAGTTGTCGATTATTTAAGCTGGCGATTAATATGAAACACCTTGTGTACGCATTTTTCATTATGTAGCCTACAAATGTCGCATCGTTTACTCGGCGATTATTCAGTACGTGCTAGAACCGACTGTGTGCTTAGTGTTTAAGCTCGGACGTTTGCTATGTCCTAAATGTTGAGCTAGTCTTCTGAAACCGGTTCACTTCCTTAAATAACATACTTAGCGTAGACGATTGTTACGAAGGTAAATATTTCCAGCTATATATACATAGCAATACATATATACGTAAATAACTATTGTAACTATTTTGCTATTAAATTAATTTCGTGATTTGTCGCTTAATACTTAAACGCAGCATCGCGTTATTTTATGCATTTCGATGCGTACAAAATTCTATATATATTATAAATATGCACATACGAATTGCGCGTGATTGTTCGGCTGGAATTGCACATAAAAGTGGCCATAAAACGCGTCGTAGTAACGTACTGAGATAATTCTTGAAATGTACATAGCATGCTACCCAAGTATGTTTTTCAGAAAGCTGACAGTTTTCTTTTACGTTACAACCACTTTTGCGATCCTTTACTCCGAGATTGCTACAAAGAACTCGAAACGAAGGAAAACGCTGTGAAAAGGCAACTAAAAGCAAGAGCGAAGAAGGTAGAAATGCGCCAGTAAGATGATTATATTATGCATAATGTTTTCGAAATAAACGATGTAATACAATATAAGTTATAAATTATAATAATATCTACAGAAATGTCGAAAGAAATTATTTCACGGTTAGATCGTTATACCGCTTGTGTATCGAATCTCTATTTTTATTATATCGTCTAAAATTTAAACGCATACGCGACATAATCCATCCTTTCATACGGTGAACCTTGCGAGGGCGTAGACCCTGTTCGTGTGTTATTCTTCTCACTGGTTCGTGTGAAATCTTTACTCGACAAGCTATTATTTGCAAACACAGGAATCGATACGTTTATGTACAAACGATAACTTTGCTCTTCCTTACGCTAATGGACACGAGGATAGTCTAGCGAGGAACTGGCGTAACAATCGTGAATCGTTGAACTCTTTGGAAATCACAACGATCTGGAACTTCTCCTCGACGCTGCGATCTTCCATCGATATACCTTTGCTCTACGCAAATTGAACATGATTTTCTACGATGAATTTGCTTTAAATAACTTTAATACTTTATGCGGTATTGAATGGAAAATAATAGATTTAAGTTAATATAATTCTTTAAATTTACTATCCGCGTTATATCGAGAAAAAATTAAAAGATCGTAATAAATTTCTGTACGCCATGTCGAGACGTTAACAGAGTTATGAGATGGTTGGTCTCGATGCTCTCCACTGTTTGAATAAAATCGAATTTTCGTTCTTCTCTCGTTATTACCTTCTTCCACTCTATTTGCTCTCTAAGGCTGTAAATTAAGCGGAAGAGTGTAATCGCAAGACTTACCGTGCAATCCAAAGGTTGTCTACCGCGCTTTTTGCATCATTTAGGTCATTCCTTTGAGCCCATTTAATTACATTTATAACTTTTAGCACCTGTCGTATAAATTTAATTCTATATTATCAAATTTCTTCAGTTTTAAAAAATGATACTACTACTACTACTGAAAAATAAATTACGCGTTTATGGTAAACTTATTAAGCATCTTTTTTAATCGAGGAGAAATCATAATATAAATATACATAACGACACGTCTCGTGTCAGTATCGAGTGCTAATTGCTTCTCGACTATTTGGTTTCGCTGTTTTTCGGCACAAGACTGGTGTCAAAGATCGAGATTACTCGACCGAAATTTAACTCATCTTCTTTTACTTACCCGACCTCTCGATCGGCTTTCGTCTTTCTGTAGCATCGAGTTATCCTAATTGTAAGCTGTGTATCGTAGCTGTGTTTTGACAGCCACGAGACGAGACCTTCCAAACTGAATGTGTATCGTTACTTGACGACTTACTTGATCGATAAATAATTTAACTTAACGGTTATTTAACCATTAGGCGTATTTAAAAGGCCATTTTTGGTAAAAAAAAAAGTGTTTGTATAATTAATGGATCGATCCAGTTTTGTTATCTGCACGTGGATCGAAATACTAATACGTTTAATTATCTTAAGGAGAATAACCTTTTTAACGCAGATGAATATTTTCATCTTTGCGCGTTTGCAGCGATAGCTGTAAAACATTGATTTTAAGATTTTAAGCCGTACAGATAAGTAGATAATTTTGTAAGGTATACATGTACTGCGTGTCTTTCAATGTCACTGAACTTTCGTTTGGGTCGGAGATTTACATGAAATTGTTTGTACTGGAGGTTCTAAGTTAATTACGAAGCAACGTGTGAAATGAAAATCATGTTACTTCGAACGGTGCTTGATGTTGTCGCGAAGTTGTTAAGCACATTGTATTAACGAGTCAAATGTATCGATTGCTCTCGCAACGAATATACATATGCGTTTCGCGTTACGCTCGAGTGTAGTCGCGTGTCTCTTACTTCTTCTTAAAGTATTGTCTTTTGCTTCGTGTTAATTTTGTGGATCGTTTAATTTTTTCTATACATAATTTTCTTAAGAAATGACGAACTGAATCGAGTAACGTATTAAAAAATATACTATTCCATTGAAAAAGCAAATTCGATCATCTGCATAAAATAACGAATAACGGGAAAAATACTTTTGGAACCGCCCAACATTTTCCGCTAGAGATAACATTATCGATGTAAATCCAAATGATAATATCGGATACACCACCTTGCATGTATGTGATCAACCGTAGATCAGATAAGAAATAATGCGAAAAGTACTGTTTATACTCTTTTACGTTCTCTTTTAGGCGATATTTTTCGGATGACAACGTATATACGTATATATACGTGGTACGTAGTAGCCGTATTCAGTGGTAATCGTATTCGGCAGTAGCTAACGCATACTTGGTTATCGCGAGAATATTTTACGTTACTATCGATCTAATCTATAATTCTGCATACCTAATACTCTTTCATAGTTCAGTGGACGATATTGGTAAGAAAAAATGCAGCGATCGCGTCGGACTTCTTTTTATTTTCTCGCTACTGTTTCGCGATCTTGCAAATACTCTCGCGGCTATTTAACGAGAGTGTTTTGTCGAATTAAATTAACATGCTAACAATGGCAATAGTCGCGATCGAACACTTTACGCGTAACGCGTGTTTCGCCGTTATACATAGAATTCTGATTTCTATATACGGAGTGTTAAAGCAGAAGAGGCGGTGTTTGCGAACTGTGATCTTAGCCACCGAGAGAAGGAAGAAAATTCGTATATTATATACGTACCTACGGAAGTGTCGTTCGATATTTATCTTTCAAGTTGTGATCTATTTACTTTTACAATTACGCTATAGACGGACTACCAGCTGTCGTAGATCAATGAATCGGACGAAGATCATTCACGTTTCACGTTTCCCATAGAATTTCGACTGCTATGCATATTTAATATCCGTCGTTTGTCTCACGCCAGTCTGAACAAGAAGCGTGAGTGAAATAGAGAAAAAAATTTATCGGCTACGTCTTTTTTCGATCTACTCAGTCAGCAATGTATTTCTAGAGTAAAATTAAATTCTGTTTAACCGGAAAAATAATGTTTCACCGTCTTGATCGAGTGTTACAAATATCGCTCGTTTCTTTTCACACTCTGTACACGTATGTATTACAGGGTACGATGTGAGACGATTTCAAAAGTTTATACGTATAATGCGAATCATAAAATCAACGATATTCGATACGTGGTATTTCCATTTCAATGCAAAACTGCAAATCATAAATCGATATAATCGTAATCTTATCGTCGTTATCGATTACATCAAAGTCTTCGAGAGGCTCTATCGAAATTCAAACTAATCGTTCCGTTTATATTCGGTATATTTTACTTCTTCTCGAACGTTGTTCCATGTTTATCAGAAAGATCGTAAGAAACAGAAACGAAAGCACGAATGTAATATAGTTTTCTCAAACATTGAATACATCTCTATCTCATCTTGTAACCCATTTCATCCATGCCCCGTAAACTCTCCGTTATTCCGATTTACGTGTCTTCCGACAGTACCTAACAACGGTCTATCTTGACCTATCTACCATCATTCTCTTCCTAACCTTTCCGAATCCTTAAAACGCTTGACATTTTACCCGCCAATAGGTTGCTATTACCGAAAGTTAATCCGCGTTGATCTTTGTACTCACCCGGTGCCACGAATAAAATCACGGCTTTTCTGTCCGAATAATCCACGTTTAGTACACAAACGTAACGATCAGGCAATGCTAAATGCACATACTAAATACGCAAGTATAAAGGAGAAGAAAAAAGAGAAACGACGTATATCTTTGCGACTAAATATTTTTATATAGGCGTAACGTATCGTAAATAACCATATATGTATGTACGTATCTATGTACAAATATTTACTACTTTAAGCATAATTGGTTGCATTAATATCGGTATTCTTTCCGTCAGTTTACAACAGCCACCTTAACTAACTTACGGTCAAAAAATGAAAAAATCCAAAGATAAAGAGCTCGTCATGTAACAAAGTATGCAAGTATATAAGCGTTAGTAATATATATTGGCTTTCGAAAATCAATTTCGACTCTCTCTGTGTCGCCGTGTAAAATAATTCACCGTTTAATGTCATCAAGTTCCACGATATATCGATATATTCTTTCAACTTAATTTCATTTCTATACCATTGCGACACCAAAGTTACAAAGTTGCGTTTTCCGCAATAAAATCTTTGAAAATTGTAAACTCATGTTTGATAATATCGATGTAAATCTGTGGTTCGGTGTAAGAAGGCCAATGTCACATTTTCACAGAAACGAATTAAACTCTACAACTAAGTTTGTAAAGAACCGTATAATCTATACAAAAATGACAATTTTAAATTCAATCTAGAAGTGACTATAATTAGTATATATTAGTATATAATGACAGTATATGTGTACGTAGCTATTATTCATTATCCGTATTTAATATATTTAGTATTTAATTAGTATATAATTATATTATCCATAATCTTTGTAATCAAAATATGTGTATAATGCAAAACAGTAAATAGGTTTTCCGGATACTTTTCAGTGGTAGCGTATATCTGTAACAGCTCCTTTATTATTACGTTATTAATACGTACGAACGTATTGGACGTATCGCCATTTCGTCAGAATTAAGCCTTATACTTTATGTTCTACATTTTACATTTTCCTTTTCAGTAGCTGAATGGACACCGTTCGGGCAAGACACAGCGTATGGATAGATAATTTTTGACAAAGAGGAAACGTGCGGCATGAGTCTGCCGCGTCCTTCCCTGAAGGGATACTTTTTCTACGTGCTATTCTTCTCCGGTTTGCTGCTAGTTATCCTGAATCTACTACAGGACGAAATATGGCATCGTATGCGACCTCATCCTGGACAATCTCAACCGGTTCGAGTTTCCGATACCAAGGTAATAAATTAAGCTTCCTAAATATCGTGCGTCTTAACGTTTAAGATTTAATTCGAAAAAATATTCGTTCGCGTATCCATAATCTCTATTTTACGCTATAGGCAAATTTTTACTCAACGGGGGTGTTGGTATACGCTGTGACCAACATCTACTTATACGTGTAATACTATATTATGCTATCAGATTTACGAAAAGTCGCTAGAATTCTATTAATTAAATAGAGATAAAATTTCTCACTGCCTGTACGTACATACGAAATATCGATTTTCAATATTTCCTCTAAATCGAACCGTGCCAACTATCCAGAAGAGGCGACAGATATTTCAGTTTTATGTTCCTCGAGGTAAATTTTTTCCAAAGACACGATTTAATTATCGATGATTCTTTTTTATATAAACAACGGCGCTGCAGGTGTTTTGAATAAAACGGTTCGAGTATCACGTGTGTTGCGGTTTTTGATTTACATTTTACTCTAATTATAACTTTGCGTGAAATTGAAAATTAATAACAATGAGATGTCGCTTGTTAGATTGGTTTTATCGGTAATACATACCGCGTATGTAGAAGTTCAAGCTAGCGGTAAATCAAAAAACCAGCTATTTTATTATTTACTGAATTTAAATTATTTTGCGTATCTGTATCAATTAACGAATAATACATATACAAGTTTCAATTTTTACAAAAAAAAAATACAAACTCTAGGAGATTCAGTCTGTTAAATATATATATATATATATGTGTGTCGGAGAAGGAAAGACAGCGGGATTTCCCGTCCGGAATGTTGGGACAAACCCCAATACACTAGTCCAGACTAATAAAATATCTTGCTTTTGTAATCTCGCGACTTGATCCGCAATATGGGGTAAGGGATGCCGATCCGGGACCGTATTTTCTTTAGTTCTCGAAAATCTACCAATCATCTATCTGAACCATCTTTCGTCTTCGCGAGTAACATAGGGCTCGCGAACGGCGAGTTACTAGGCCTTATGATAGTTGGCTCTAATAAATTCGCTTATTCTCTTCTGCGCTCTTCCTCGCCAAGTCTATTAGGACTTCTTTGTACGGCGATGTTAGGATCGCTCAATTGTAGTTCCAACTGGCCTGTATTTACGCGAGTACGTAGGAAACCCGCATCGAGTGAGTCTTCGAATTTTCGAAAAGAAAGATTAATCGACTTTTATCACTACCCCGCACGCCATTGTCACTTCATTAACATCGATCTCGTCTTCGGCGACTTTATTACAGGCATTAATTATTTGTCTTACACATAGCGAGGCTATTTTGTGTAATACTACGTCAAAACCTTGACTTGTAATTTTACGATCAATCGCGATATCGTATTTTAAAATAACTATCAGTGAGGACATGACGACTTTATTTCTAATGCAAAACCACTAACGCCCGCGACGGGCAAGAGTTGAGATGTACCAATATTTCTCATTCCTCGCATTACGACTATATCGATCGTTCTTTTGCCAGAAAATCTCAAGACTACGGATTCTGTAATCAGTGAACACTTGGCTCCCAAAAATCGGGGTAAAATGGAAACGACTCATCCGGATGACTTGATCCACCAGTTGATGCTTCCACTATGTGGAAATCGATTCGACGCTCGTTATTGAAATTATATTCAGGGCACTGCTTTCTGAGGATTTTTCTCCATAATCGAATTGACAGCTGCGCATCATGCGGCGGAATCGGTCGTAAGCTCTTGCAGTGTTATGACCGGCACTGATCCCACTTCTGATGTCGGAGGCAGGTTGGCAGTTTGGGGCGTTCGGTGAACCTTCGCCGTCTTACTTTACCGTCGCGAATGTAGCCAATATTTATCAGTACGAATGCGAACGCTACAAGAGGCTATGAGGAATGGTAATAGGATGGTCGAGATGATGGTGACAACGAAGTCAGGTTCGATAACGAATCCACGGTCCACAGGAGGACTCGTATCAACGTGCTACTCGATTCGGGTAACTTCCCGATGACTCAATCGGCAATTCGTCCAACGACTCACTAACTAACTGATTAACTCTAACTCTCACTCTAACTCCGTCAATCCAAAAGAGGCTGCCCTTATATACTCCTGTCCCCGCTTCTCGGGTTAATCTTTGTTTTAAGGAGAGCCATATAATCGTTTCATACCTCTGTCAGGTACATGTCCCTCCCGTGACCGTGGCTACGTCCGTCCGTGACCTGCCATGTCACTTCGAGCCCAAACTCATCGTCATAAAGTCAGATTGGAACACTAAGACTATTTCTTATTTTTATTACTTAAGGGCGGCTATAGTAAAAGTCTGGACTAGTGTATTGGGGTTTGTCCCAACATTCCGGACGGGAAATCCCGCTGTCTTTCCTTCTCCGACATATGTATAGTAGTTAAATAAATATTTTGTTGCTGTAGACACATGGAAGTCCTTAAAGACGATAGTATTAACGAATAGAGGAGGAAAAATTATTACACGCTGAAATGTTGAAAACGTTAAAAATGTTTAAATATCGGATTTCGATCGCAGATCAAGCAAAATTGGCCTGCAAAATTGAAGAAACCGACAATGCATGTTTCGCAGACTCGAGAAAAAATGGAGAAAAAGCTTCTATCCGAGGTATAGTTGTTAAATTGCATTGTCGATAGATGACTGTAACACGGTGTATGCGTGAAACATAACCGAGACAACCTTCCTATCGATGTGTATCGAAACGTACCAATTAAACATCGTCATGAAATAATCGAACAACTTTTTATACGGTAATTAAGTAAACATAATTTTGAAGTATTAACTAATGTTAAACAACCGGAGACGTTTCAAGGGAAATGATTACATAGATATTCCTATTATTATTATTATCGTATAGGAAATCGTAGTTAAATCTCGTGTACAAGAATTCTCGAAAGTGAAACGCTTGAGAAGTATCAAATACCGAACGCTATTTTTTTTAGTTTTGATAAAGCAATACGACAAGTCGTGTCTAATCTGTGTATAAGAGATCAAGCCACGTACGATTTCCATGTTTTCCAAAATAAAAAGACCGTCTTGAAAATTAATCGACCGTCTTGCGAAGCAAAAAAATAAACATAGCAAAATCGGAATAAATTTGAAGCTTCGTTATTTTTATTTCTTATTGCAAGTTATAAAATCGGAGGTACGTATTATCTCACTCTTTATTGCTTTCATAGATAAGCTTAATTACCCCGATTGTATCATTGTATTTCTCAATTTAATAAACATATTTCGAACGCTACTAAGATAAACGTTTAAATGATTTATTATGGTTGTCTCTGTGGTTTCTAAGATACTTGCAGCTAATACCCAACTAGTTACGTTAGCTTCATGTAGACTGCTTCGTTCCGTGTGACTTGCGATACACGTACGTACGTACATATGTACATACATACATACATACATACATACATACATATATAGCATAATACCGCATACGAGCAATTAGATTAGTTTTTACTATTGACGATTAAAGCGTGATCCGATAGAATTAGCATGCAGGTGCAACTTTCAGAGCTATGTAAAACGCACAATCGCTAACACTTAGGAGTAGGTACAGCTACAATCGTTGTACTTCATAATAGTTACAAATAATATAATACGCGTGATTACACGGAAAGTTGCTTTTACGCTTATCGTTGGTATAAAATTATGACAAATATACGTTAACACGAGTAATTTACGTATTTATAAATGTATGTAAACATCATTTATAAGCAGTAATATTATGTAAAATACTTAGGTACGAGTATACCGAAAATAACTGATAAATACAATCTTTTAATGGGATTTAATATTTTGATATTTCACATGAAGTTTTATCCAATTTATCCATCGAACAAATATCATTTTTATGTCGTCGGTGATTTGTTTTAATGTAGATCGGTGAGACGCAAACCATGTAAATTTCTACAATTTCGATGATTTCGTAAGTATATAAATAAATCGCAAGCTTTTTTAATTTACCTTTATTCGTTCGCGCCGAAGTTCATAGTGACCGTATCAAGTACAAATAAAAATGAAAATTTTACTAAAACGTACATGTATATGTATATATTACGTTAAATATTTATTTATTTTCTTAAAGAGTGATGGATTTTCTTAAGCGATGTTCAATTTATGTATCTATAGCAGAGTGTTGAGAATTATCGCGTCTATCATCCTATCGTAACAAATACTTGTAGTTTCTGAACAAAAGTCCAGTAGGTGATGAAATTTTCCAGTACGTAATACACATATTCAATTTTTGCATTCTGTAACTTATCTTTTCTGATAACGCTAAGAATCGGTTTACCTCAAGAAATTCGATTTAATCGAATAAAAGCGAAGCTCTATCTCACGTGCACTTGTAAAAACAATTGTGCCATAGAATATAACAAATTTCGTTAATTTCGAAAATATTTTACCGCTTTTTAACGCGTTATATCCAACGCTATCTGATTAAATATAGCGAAGCAGTCGTAACACCATAATTTTTAGGCGACGCCAGAGTGTTGAGAAAACATGAATCTTCGATATCATCGCAAACATCATATCGATTTACACGATCCAGCGATAAATCTTTTTAATCGTATTATACTTTTTTCATCGAGATAGAGATAGCGAGAGAATAGTTTTACGCGATAGAATGTATTTAAAACGACGATCATTTATGCAGAAATAACGTTATGATCTTGGAACGCGAATATTCAAATGTTTCGAACGAAATAGTTTTATGTCGTGAGAGAGGAAACTGAAGAAATCGTTTAAAAACGAAACATTTTGTTTACGGATAAGGTACAATTTCAATTACCGTTGACAAACAAATTCAACAGCATCTTACAAATTAACCTTAGTGCAGAGAGATTAGATGCTATTATGCCTGTGCTTAACGAACAGTAGCCGTGTTTAGGAATTATAAATGGATTGTGCGAACGACGAAATTGTAGCACGCAATCGTAATGGAAGATGTGCAACTGTGTGGTTCTTCTGTTAAAAAGGTATCCAACCTAACCGGCACGACGATTTTAACACGCAACAGTCTAGAATTGATGGATCCATCGAAAAGACCTTGGTATATGAAAGGAGGGACCAGGAGGCCTTATCCTGCCATAAAATCGCATCGTACTGGCCGCAGATTGGCGCGTTTGTGGCCCGACGAAGACGCTTACGACGATCGTGTTACCAATCAAGTAAGCTTCGATCAATTTGCAGCAACGATATCTGTATTTGACCGCATCGACGATAATTTAATAATCGGAATTTGTAATTTAGGAACAGCGGTTGCCACGATTCACTTTTGTAGAATCGGCGTGATATAAGTTTAACTTTTACCCCGTAGACGCGAATCTTTCGTAACACGATGCCATAGGTATTTTATATGTTTTACGTTTATTCGTCGAAAATTTTATAATCATCTTGATCTAGGACGTTCGAGGAGGCTACGCGACCTTTCCCAGATTTCTCGAAAGAGCGTTACCAATGGAGAGGCGCGTAAGACACGAAAGATCCACGTTTACGTATCAATTTTGACTCGAACAGAAACGTTGGTACGAAAACGTTTTATTCTGCCTTGAACTTAGTTTTTGTTGCAGCGCTACTCCTTTCCCGGTTAATCCTATCATCTACGCCGATCTACAGGACATCCTGTACATATATTTTTAGCACGGTACAACGGTTGATCGATAATAGCCGTTATAAATATAAGTTTACCATAATTTATCAAATTTGATATTCGATAATCGATATTATTCGAACGGTGATAAAAGTAATCGAGTAATCGGATTCGATATTAAATATTTGCTAGTCGAAACAAGAATTTATCGCAGCGCGTCGTCTTTTTCCTTGGAACAAGAAGCTGCACTGTAATTTGCAGTTTGAAACGAATTGCCTATTTACGACTTTGTCGTATAGCAGTCTACAGCGTACTTTACTAAACGAAAATAGGAACATTGTGTTCCACCTTCTCTTTCAAATCGCGCATGGCCATGTAGTAGCGGTACATACTTTGTCTTTCACCCTTTCTTCTACGCCTGCGGCACAGTGCAGTCTATTATACGAGTATATAGGGCAGCGTTCTAAAAAAGGCATTGTACACAATTATGAATTTTACACGATTACGATTCTTTTTCTCTGTTACTATTATTTTTATTAATGTATTTCTATCGCGCTGCTGTCCATCGTCTTTTTAACGTATCTCGTCCGGAAAAGCATACGTAATACCTGTGCGAGATAACTTTTTCGTTTATTATACGTTTCCTAAATATCTTTCTCTCTTGTTTCAACTAATTTTATCCAATACGGTTTATCGAAACTATTCGTACCATTTCATTCCACGTGCAACTAGTATATACGTATTTTGTTCTTTAATTAGCTGTTTTCTTTTATGAACAGTACACGTAGTTATATTTAAAATACTTGCTCTCTCTCTCTCTCTCTCGTGTTCTGTGATGCGTAATGTAATTAACTATTTTTGAAATTAATTATTTGCAGTTGATGTATGTACCGACTGATTATAATAAAACTGGTGTCGATCGTCCATTGAAAAAGATAATGGTTCCACATGGTATGCCCGAGGCAAAAGTCGGTCCCGACATATTTCTTCAGCATCGATGTCCAGTAAATACTTGTATCATCGTCAGAGATAACGCCGAAGATGCTGATTTAATCTTATTTAAAGACTACATAACGCACGTGGGAAGAAGATCTGCGAGTCAGGTACGAAATTCAAATTTTGTCGTATCTTTACTAAAAGTGATATGTAAAGTAACAACAACGAGCAAAGTAACGCACGGAGAGATGGTCGTTTCTATAATTTAGCGTAATCAACGTTTATATCGTGTAATAGCTAGATCGTAGGTTTTTATGCTTTTATGCGAGATTTAAAGGTACAGAAAAGTTCACGGAAAGCATATAATATGCAAATATATGTATATTACGTACATAATATGTACATACATATAGTATAGAGTATTTAGATTCCAAGGTAGAGCGTTCGTTACGATATATGTGTAACGAGTAAAATAAGTTTCTATTCAAGTTCTCTTTCTTTACTTATGTTTAAAACCATATGAATTAAAAAGAAAGAAAAAACTTCTTTCCATCTACGGTCTCGTGTTCTTTCGTTACATATCGTATTATCGTTCGTATCGTCATATTTCTTATTTTAAGAAATTCGTTTCTTCAGCTTTTTAGGAGAAATCAAAACGCTTTGTAGGTTTACTCAACTACGTGTATTCGATGGTTTTTAATCGATTAAACGCTATTGCACGCGATCGCGAAACGTTTAAATTTGGTAATGCGTTTTGCGCGAATCACGAAAAAACCATGTCATACGGAATTTAATTATACACGTCGAATGAGACTAATACGATTTTCAGCAGGTGTGGATGCTGTATTTTTTAGAGTGCCCTTATCACACGCAGAGCGTGAAGAACGCTGTCATCAATTGGACGGCAACTTATCGTCGTGACAGCGACATAGTCGCGCCCTATGAAAGATGGCAATATTACGACTCTAGTGTCACGCAAATACCGCAGACTTTTAATTACGCAGCCAACAAGACTAAAAAGGTAACAACGTCCTTATCTTATTTATTTCACAGTCGTTCGTTGATTATATTTACTAGATGCTCGAAACAGTTTTTCAAAAGATCATGGAAAATAATCAAACTTTTGATTAAATCGTATATCTTTTTGACATTGAAATCGTTTTATTTTAAACGCGCCGGGTCAAGTTGTTTCTTACGAAAGTTTCAAGAAATAATAATATCTTATTTTAAAAAACGGCATACCGTTGAAATATACGACGTAAAACGTTACATTACGTTACGATTATCGCTGTAACCATTGTTTTCGTCCTTTTGAATATCCCACGAGTGACATTCGATAGAACGATAAATCGAATAAGAAGAAAGATATTTCTAGAAAGTTTAATATTCAAAGTATATCGATAATGTTGCTTCAGGTAGCATGGTTCGTTTCTAATTGTCATCCACGAAATCAGCGTATGCATTACGCGAAAGAGCTTTCGAAATACATCCAAGTGGACATCTATGGAACCTGTGGCTCCTTGCGATGCCCACGTTCGCAATCTCAAGCGTGCTTCGATATGCTCGACGAAGACTACAAATTTTATCTAGCTTTCGAGAATTCCAACTGCAAGGATTATATTACGGAAAAGTTCTTCGTCAATGGTCTCGGGTATGATACATTTTAATTTACGCTTGTACTCGCGGTCGATGTTACGCGAATTACAAATACACGAATTTTAACATAAGGCGCCATCTTTTACGAAATTCATACGTACGCAAAGGTATACGCGAGGTTTAGAGTGCCACTTAAAAAATTTCGTTGGGTTGTTGCCATAATTGTTAGAGTGTGCTTCACGCTCGGTTGTTACCTTACTTACCCACCCTTATTTAGCGCACTTTGATGTATGTAGAGGTTCTCAAGATTCCCTCCTGCCCTACTATGTTCGAGTGTTATCTTCACCGAGATTTTGGAATAAAACCGAGAATAACAAGTTACTCTTGCCAGAACCTAATGCTTTCTTGCAATGTTTTATACGAAGTACATACATACGTATACGATAGGTACATGTTACTGTCAATTAGGTTTGTATCGTTGATACGTTGTTGTTCGCGTTATTATATCGTAGATGTTTCGACGTTGGCGATTTATCGCGATACATACTACTTTCTAGAATAATCGGTATAGAACTTTTAATCAAATGGAAAACCCTTTTGGTCTATTTGCGTCAAAGAACCTACACCGTTTCCATAAAGCAAATGCCATGCAATTGTAAATTGTAAATTGTAAATTGTAAATTGTAAATTGTAAATTGTAAATTGTAAAATTTCGATCAATTTTGCCACGTTATTGAAATAAATTTCTGTTTTTGATTCAGACACAACGTTCTGCCGATCGTAATGGGTGCGCATCCAACGGATTACGCTCGCAGCGCTCCTTACCGCTCGTACATTCACGTGGATGAGTTTGAGTCACCGAAAGAGCTTGCCGAGTATCTTCATCGTTTGGACCGAGACGACGAATTGTACAATTCGTACTTTCGTTGGAAAGGTACCGGCGAGTTTATCAACACGTACTTTTGGTGCCGTGTTTGCGCCATGTTGCACGACGACCGGCCGCCAAAATTTTACAAGGACGTGAACGAATGGTGGAGAGGCGATGGAATATGCACGACGACTTCGTGGCGCGAACACGATTCGGTTCGTGCAGGAAACTTGAAAAACACTTGAAACGTTCTTCGCAAAGTTCCGTTGATATACGTGAAAGGACGCGGTGCGTCTGAACGTCTATACGCGAGAATCGACTGGATTTACAAAGGCCACGTGGAAAGTTTTATCGTTAAGAAGCGGTATGTTCGAGAACGATTCGTTCTGTCACTTATCCTTGATCGTGTAACGAATTTGTTGCGGTTGCGATTGCGGTTGCGATGCTCAAAAAAAAAAGAAAAAAGAAAAACTACCCATGGATTCCGAGGAATCCGATGTTAACGAGACGTTCGAGTCGAAGTTAAACGACGCCGACGCGACCCGACGTCTGGTTAGTCCGTTAATCGATAAAAAGACTGCCGACTACGAATTTGATGAAACGCAAAGACCGAATTTGTATTTTTCGACGAGCAACACGGACTTTTACGTGCAACGATCGACGACCGATTCCCCACTTTAGAGGTACGGTTACTCGTGTTTTTACGGTGACTATAAAACGCCGGTGTTCTTTCTTTTTTAGCGACAGTAACGATCCGAGTCTTGACTCTGGTCGATTACTTCGTTGAATATTTATCGCAATTTCTATTGGAACAAATCTCTTCTTTCAAAATTTATCATCATCGATCTTCGAACTTCTTTGACTATATCGATTATCAAATTAGTTACGCACAGAGTAAATTGCTTCGGCATATCGCTTACCGACAATGACAATTTTTCGAACGTTCCTTCGAAATTCGTATAGGTACACGTAAGACTCTCGTTCTAGTCTTTTGTGGATTGTTTTGAAAATTTCATATTCAAATTAGACGTTTGTAAAACGTTATTTTCGTAAAGCGTATTACCACGATCGTGGTAATTTGACGAGACAATGTTTTATACGATTATTAATAAATTACGAATATCGACGTAGTTAGTGGAAAATTAATAACGTATTTGAATAGACGCTGACTATTCACGCTACACGTTCTTGATTCAAATTTCAAGAAATATACGCGTTTGTCGATTCGCAAAGCGTATGTAAATTATATACACGCAAATCGTATAGTTGTCGACTATACGTCTCATTGAATCCGTGTCTAAACTCGCCTTTAATAGCACGGAACGCGTATTTCGTTAAAACGCAAAAGTAACTTTACTTTGACTGTATTCTTCATATAACATACAGACAGACTATCAACGATTTGCTGTTTTTATCTTCGAAATTTCAACGATATAACGATGAAAGAATTGGCAAGTAAATTATAATTGTTTGCAAGAATCGAAGTAAGAGGAAAACTGTAGGTTTTGAAATTAATTTAATTTTCGTAGCAAAGCAGTCGCGAAATATACGTATAATGACTGAACGAGGTTACTTTTGAAATTAATTTCTTCTAAATATACATATATATATATATATAAAATATATATATATATATGTAAATAAAGTGTAACAAGATGGCAATTATTCTTTTGAAAATGAAAGAGAGCAATACTTTTTCGCAGCTCACGCTCAACGGACGTGTTGGATTATCATTACGCTTAACACATGGAAAATGCGAAATCTGTACGACGATACAAAGCTGGACGATAACGCGCAGGTTAATATAATTTTAAATGTTCCTCGTAACGACACGATATCAATTTTATCTTTATCCCGGTATTCGGATAAATATTCATGTGGGTTCGAATGCGGATTGTACGTTCGTTATATACGCCACAAGGTAGCTACGAAAATCTGTTGCTTTAAAAATCTTTTCGTCGCACACATTTTATCGCTGATAGATACCTACGGATGCCTTTTATAAATACATGTTGTTGCGTATCTATCATAGGTGTATGCATAAATCTGTCGAACCTAAGGACTCCTTGTTTTAGGAAATTTGCTTTGTTAGTTTATCGACTTATCGCGTATGTACGAAAAACGATTGTCTCTGTATGAAAATTTAACTTTAAAGTTGAATCGGAAAAGTCGAATATAGGGATTTACGATTGTATTTATAATTGTATAACGAGTGTAATATAAAATCGTATAAATGGCGACAAAGATGAATCATCGCGTCGTTCAAAGTACGTTTAATGGATAGTGTCATTGCCGCATTCTCTGTAGTATCTCGTGTATGTACATTTCTATGATCTACATAGCGCGTACAAAGATAGCGTGGAACGAATTATCTGTAAATTAACTCTAGATTAAGTCTTTCAAGGTGTGATGTTTACGATCGTACTTGTTAATAGATAGAAGTAGTTGGGATAAATATCAAAGTCAATGTGCTACGACCAGGATAATAATTTGTTGGAATATTCTCAAACTTTAAACATAATCGTGTGAAAAAATAGTTTCGCAAGTTCTGAGATTATTGAAGTTTACGAGCGGAATTGATATACGCGTAGTAAATGTAAGAAAATGTTTGCACATAGCTGAACATTGTTTACCCTTTGTATCATACGTATACAACTATTTACATTAGTTCGCAGTATGGAATTTATTAGATTCGAACCTACACGGATAAGTATCGTGTTAGGCAAATCGATGTTTGACAACTGCGATCTACCGTAATCGATCATTGAACACGTTACAGCTGTGTCGTATTTTCTAAAGATTCCCACCTCTTGTTCGTCGAATCATTGCGCGAGTCGCGCGAGGAAAAGAAATAGCCGTTGAGAAGATCTTTTCGTCAACATTCGTATACCGTAACATAGGTACGCTGTTAATCGGGTTCTGTACGCGAGTCCTACTACAATATCGATAACGGGTAACGTTCGTTGTTCAACGTTATCAAAACTACTGTCATTAGGTAACGATCATTTTCGATTCACGTTCAACGTCGATGCGTACTCGATACGTTATACGTGTACAGTCGTTATTTGTAAAATATCAAGTACGCGAGACTTTCGCGAGATCTAGTCAAACGTGACCTTATCGAGAAACTTTTTCGAGTCATTCTCGTCGCTACGTACGCAACGTGTACCTGTTCAAACGAGTCCTAGTATAACTTACTTTGAATTTAATTAACGTAATATTAAGTTAATTTATATAGCTGTTTAAATAGTTGTTCGTCGAACGAATCGTTGCGTGCTCTATCCGTTAATTATAGGTACATGGTAATTTTCCAACAATTACGACTATTTCACGAGCAAACTTTATTCGTCGCACGATAATAATTATGATTAAAGGCACGAATATTTATATCGATTTATTTCTAACTTATAGACGCTTCTTTAAACACGCTCGACTTTCTGTAAAGAACGTACCAGTTTGTTCGATTCTTTTACATTATATATACTTCGTTCAAACGTGTACGTTTCGAAAACGTTTCTTTCCGTAGTAATTACTATCGCGACAAATAAAACTTGCTATCGATATAATTATCATCGGTGCTGAATAACAATTTCAAATATCGAATGTATTATGATCACTATCTGCAAGATTCGTTAATTTGCAAAAGACTATTTTGATAACGCAATTATTCGCCAAGAAGTTTTAACAGTTTCGTTGTTTACCGATGCGTAAGCGCGTACATACGCGAAAGCAATTTTTGTGCGTTGAACGCAAGGATACTACTTATAGAATACCAGACTTCCTCTTTGATCATTTCTGGTATTTTACGTTTTATTGCTTACGTCGAGCAACTTTTTTCAAATTGTACTTTTCGTAGTATCGTTTGAATATTTTCGTAAACTACGATAATTTGTAAAACGCGATATCGTTTCAGAGATCAAGAAGAGGAAGACAGAAGAAAATTGGAAAAGATATTACACGTTTCTTCATACGTTTCTACAAATTTTATTTGAACAGAAGAAGAATCGCGTTTGAATCAACTTGATCGCTCGTAATTTCGATTTCACTTTAAATACGATTAATTTCCTATCAAGCACATATCGATCGATCGATAAATAATAATTAAACGTTAACTATCGGTTGAAAACAGATTATAAACAGCTATTACGTGACGTGAGATTTCGCGAACGACAAGTACGATTATCGAAACGAATCTCGTTGTTGCACGAGCACGAAGAGGTACGCATATTGCGCGAGGAAGTCACTTTTCGCTTCCATTCTTCCACAAAACACAGTTACACGAATATCGAAACGATGGTGTATCGGCTAAAGATTTCCATCTTACACCGGTATATATTCGCATACGGTAGTAACGCAAATCGTCATGTTGTTCAGTTTATCCGTTTTGCTCGTTATCTAACCGTTCGTTCAGAGTCGAGATCGCGATATTTCGATCGAGTGATTAATTTCCCACTCGTTGTCGTCGTTAAAACTTGTATCGATAGCATGGGGTTGTAAACCAAATGATCCTAGATAAATTATTTCTATTTTTATGCGCGTTGCAGAATTCCATGCTCTACGAATCGTGCGCTTTTTATCAACGATAGTTAACTTTCGGGTGTACGTAGTCCTCGATGTTCGGTAAAAGAAAAGTTGACAAAAGTTGGTCGAGATTAGCACGTTGATAACAAAAAATGCGATAAAATATCGTTAAAACTGTAAAAGTATTCGTGTACATCGAACGCATGATTGCGAAGAAAGTTACGGTTAAAGTACAGTGAAAAGATAAAGCCTGTCGCGACTAATTGTAAGACGTTCCATTGCCGAGATTCGTTTATTAACCTTTACCTGTTCGTTACTTGTTTCGATCGTACGGTAGACGCTAATGCCAAATACCTACTGTAAAGTAAGGGTAAATGTAAGTTCAAAATGCGGAAGAATTAGCGAGGATATACAGAACTTACTCGTAAAATTAGCACAGCTCAAAACGTATAGCTCAAAAATGCAAAACGTTCGATTGTTTTAGTTCAAAGCGTTCTTGTTGGCTCAAAAGAAAATCGATACGAGGCAATGTTGTTTCTGTAGTGTAGGAATGTCGCACGAACGCAAATACGATATGGAATGCACGCGTAAAACTGTACTACAAGCGGATTACTTCACGGTGGATTTTGCCACAGCTTCTAATCGGTTCCTACGTAACGTCGATCTTTCAGAGTGCGCACAACCAAGCTAGATAATCGTATAATTAAGCAACGACTTATCGATCGAACCCGACAGAGATCGAACGATCGGCTGCAGAATCGAACGAAAGGCTCCGATTACGCGACTGATCGTTTCGAGAATACGTGTCCGCGCGCGAACACGAGTTACAGATATTTTATTATTTGAACTTTCACTTTCTTTTTTCGAGCAATTAGCGAATTCATTTGGAAATTATATGGAATTAAGAGGTACGTTACGAACTCGAACGTAGGCGAGTAGTACCATTGTTCTAAAAAGCTTTGATTCTATTATGCGTAACGAAGTACCGACGAGTACACTCGCGTAGACGATTATTTCGCTTCGACGTTGACGATATTTTCTATACAAGTACCTATATATGTACATATATTTTACAAATATCTACGGTGAAAAATTCAGAAAGATATCGATGTCGAATCAAGAACCAATTAAGTTATTTATTCCTTCGTCGACGTTTACGTTAGTTATCGTTGTTTGTTTGCCAATTATTTAAATATATCACGTTACACGTTCGTTCGATATTTTAACTTTATTTAACTACACATAATATACTGATGTAACAGTTAGTTTAACAGCTAGGTTGGTTATACGCGACCGTTTAGATAAAATTATCAAGCTTTGATACTTGTTAGCGCGGTACATGAAAATTTCGTGAAATAATCAATATCCATAGAATCGTAGAAATTTGAATAATAACTATGGAATTCAAAGCGTACTTTGAAAATCGTGATATGTGCTTTATCGATTCTTTACTACTTATTGATTATTGGTGCTGTTTGTAATAATCGGTGCTGGTGTACGCCATATTTAGACCACATATTTTCGTTATAGAGATTTAGCGTGTAAGAATTAGCGGCCGAAAATGATACATAAAACGCAATAGAATAGGTAAAATTTTCTTCTTTTGCTTTCCAGCGAATCTTTCTTCCATTTGTTGACGTACAAAATTAGAATAGCGTATCTTAGCGTACCAAAGAGCTAGGAAATCGAAGAGAAAAACTATAGCAGAATCAGGTGCACCTTTTCGTTTTTCACAAAGCAAGTGTGAATCGTTGTTTCGTTATATTCGAAATACGTACTTGTATTAATATTATATACATGCGTATTATGTTATAGATCAGTGCTATCCGAGTTTTACGAGTAGTACCGATACTTTATCTTATTTATCGAATTATGCAGCGCAGAATAACACGTATCGTTTTTATCGCGTGAAATTTTTATCTCGAATAATCGGTTGTTTACAGAACCTCTAAAGGGCTGGATCACGTTTGATTATAATCGAAAAACACTCTTACGCGGCTTTACGATTAAGAAGTGTCTCGATACGAAACAGTCGAAAAAGGGAATAACCTGATCGATTCGAAAATATAAGCCTATCGAAAATGGGTATCGAAGATATCCAAGATGTTTGGTAAGAAACGATCGATATTAGTTTAGTCGTTGCGTTACTGTAACTTAATTGACACTAGTTTACGTAACTAACGTTCATCGATATCTTTGACGCGTCGAGACGATGAGAAAACACGTGTGTGAATACGTATTCCCAAAATCAAACGCAAAGATAATTTTGTTATGGAATTGATCGACGACGTATTGAATTTTAAAACTGCTCTTCTATCAGAGGCGGGAAATGCGACTTGTTGTATTTTAACCTGTAGTCCTCATAAACGTGGAAGAGAAAAATATTACGAGATTAGCATAGCGAAGAAGAACACCGTGGACAGCACCGCTGTAAATTAACGATCGTAATTGACTATTCTTAACTTACTGGTCTATGTTCGCGCTGTACGACACGACAGTGTGTTATAATTTCGACGTATTTTATCGGTTATTATTTTCACGCATTGCTGTGTAAATATCTTCATTCTGCGACGATAATGTTACAATTCGCTATTTATAGAGAATAATTGTCAAAGTGATCGCACATTGTGAGACTAGATAGCGTCATAATTTGTAAATAGTAACTTGTACGATTATAATAAAATGCTACGTGTAAAGAAATCTAACGATACATCGTAACGACGTTTAATGTAATATTGATATTTGAAATTTCTAGGAAATTGCGAACAGTACTACGTATATGAAAAACGTATTCTCATTTTGCCCTATCGGAAACCAAAACTTAGCGTGCCACGACTAATGTACTACGCGATTATAATCGCCACGATTAGACAGGTTGATCGTTCCATTTAATCGTTAATTTTCCTTTATGATTATTTTCCAAGTAAACGTTTATTTCGATATTTCTTCGACCGTTATCGATGTAAAACTGAGAAAAGTAATTGGATGTAGCATTACGTTCGTAACATTCTGTTGTTTCTCAAAATTTTCCTGTTAAAAATATTGGATTCGCACGCTTTCGACGGTTCTCTTGATTTGATCGTCATAGGTTTCTTTGTTCGATACAATTACCGAGTATGTATTGCGTATTTATATTTGTATTTTATACGTTCCTGATTGTGGGAATAAAAATGAACGCTATTCTTACTTTTGAAATATTCTTCTTTCCTTACCCATTGATAAATTTCTATGATAACGATGGGTGTTTGCCGGTTTTATAATCGTTAGTCGTATTTCGATTCGATATCGTATCGTTGTACCTACATTTTTACAAATTCGACGATTCTCTAGACACTCGGTAAATTTGAAATAGTAGCAAATTAACGCGATATACATGTACCTGCGGAAATCACACGCGCATCTGTTAACAATTTCCGTTCGAACAAACATTGGATCATAGCCTGTTTTACAAATCTTATTAAACGTCTACCTCGATGAATACGTATTTCGTTTCAAATTAGCACGCGTGCAATGTGTTTGGTCACATTTGCGATTACTTGTGTGGTCCTTTTGTGTCGCGATATAAGGCCGCTTCTTGTCTCTCGATATACGCTTCGTATATATTTTCAACGTGTATATTTCGTATTTATACGTGGAAAGAAGAAAGGATAAAGATACGTTTCGATTATACGATTATACGAAAGATTATCGAACCTTTCTCGTCGTACGTACCTATTCTTTGTGGAGCGGACATCAACTGTAAAGAAAGGTTTTGTTGAGAATAAAATATCATTGCTAACGGCTACGCGTATATGTTACTTTGATTTTTCCCGCTTATTCGGTCTGTCTAAAACGGAAACCCATCTGCTTCTGCAATGGAAAACTCGATAGGATCCGTTAAATTTATACGAATCCCGACCTTACATGGTTTTGAGAGCCCTGATCGGATAGTACGCGCTTGGTAAGCTTTCTATCGCCTATCCGAGAATAAAAATTCTCGAAGTTGCTATCAAATGGATACGCGATACGACGACCAACGCACACGTATACACCTTATTCGTTATACCCAATAACTAAACGCAATTCCAATATTCTATATTTAAAGTTGCTTTTTGATAAAATTTCATTTTTCCTAGAAACGCACAGTGCCCTTTTTCCTCTTTGTTTTGTCTCTCTACTCTTTACACTCAATAAACCCTGATGGGCTTCACATCCTGTGGCTCAATCTGCACGGCTGGTCGCCTTTCCAACTACACCTCACAGAGCATATGACCTCTTTATCCCTTTGTTTTTCTCTTACCCATCCTGCCACCGTATCCCTCAGTTTTTTCTCACATGCATAGGAATTCTTCGTAAAGGTTATTTTTCACCACGTCCATATCGCGATAAACTTATAGTTTATCCAGACATTTACATTTATACACATAGATTGGATTTTCGTCCATTGGATCGCGTCCAATGCAATACTTTGATTTTTTCTCAATACAAAGTAAGTACATGTTATATTAACGCTTGACTCGATATTATCCATCTTTGTATTATACTTCCTAAGAACGTTCCTAAGAACGACACAGCGTAGTAAAACTTTGCTCTTAGTCTACATTCGTCGCGTATGTAAAATCGTATCTTTGATATATAAACGTCTCGTATAATTCTATTATACGGGTCACATACATTTTTAAGTCCTTATTGTCTAACCCTATACGTGAAAGTACGAGTACGCTAATCTTTGACAATGCTCATAAAACTACGTGCTAAAGTTTTAGAATCTTACTTTTATTTATATTAAATAACAATCCTGTATCGTGTTACAACTAAATGATACGTATGTAAATCTTGTTTCAACGTGCCAAAGAAAATGTTTCTCTTCGCAATTTATTTTAACTTTCTTTTTTACGCTCATCACACATATTTCCCGATATGTTTCCTTATATCGTTCATTGCTAAGACTCGCTAACAACGTGAAATAGAGTTGCGGCGAACTTGCGGCCAAGTTTTATGTTACCTCTGTTAGAATAAAAATGCAGGACAAGGATTTTGCGTATAGGATTTCGCTCTTGAGAGAAACCAGATTAGTTTAGTGGCTTTAATTCGAGTTGTTTGAACTTGCGTAGCCTCGTTTCAGCGACATATCCAATGGAGAATAAAAGAAAAATAGCTACGTTTGAATGTAAAATTGTAATTATAATTACGAATATAACGGAAACGTGAAATATAAGGAATTTGATCGAATATAAAGTTGGAAAACGTCATGTTAGTTTAGGGCATCGGTATCGGTAAGTGCGGAACTGGAAATAACGTTATATTACTCAGAAACTACGTATTCCCTTCGAGTTAAGGAATAGCCGAAGGAACCTGGTTGAATCGTGGTTTTGGAAAATAGACAGCGTGTACATATATATCGTACGTGTGTACATACACGCGTACGTAGGTATGTACGAACGAGAGTCTCTCGCTTCGACCAAAGTTCTCGCTTTGGCGGTTTATGGTGGTTTATGGTTTATGGTTTATGGAGTGCGATCGAGGCAAGTGCAGAAGGGAGAATATCTTAGAATAACCGGAATTAATCGCACCTTATTCGTCTTTCTGTAAATCTAACTCACATTCTGCCGCGTTGCTTGTATAAAAACCTAACGAATCTCAACTTCGTTTGTAAGTTGAGAACATATTTCCAGTCAAGTAAAATAACAGATCCATAGCGGTAAAATATTTCGAATTATATATTTGGAATCAAACGTCTTGACTATTACGGATAAGCATCGAGACACGAGAGAATATTTCAAATAAATAACAATTTTACGTTGGTAAAGAGATTTCAAGTTACTCCGATTTAAATTGCTCGCACTCGTGTCAGGCAACTTGACTACTCTATCGGCGGGAACGAAGTTGACATTTCGATTTGACGGAGCTCTATTTATATAGAATATGACCGCAAATATTATATAACGCAAATAGGCAAGAGGTGATTTCTTATGCAAGAATTAAACAAAAGCGTAGAACGAGCTTTCTCAAATAAAATTAATAAAATAAAGTATCGCGGATATTCTTTGCTCGGTTTCAAAGTTCACGATAATTCGTAAAAGTCGAACGTCGTCAAATTTTGTAAAAGTTACGCCTTTCGGTCAATTAGTTCGTTACACGTTTATCGCGTATTTAGGTCATTGAAATACGAATGTGTAATTGTTCGATCGTAATTATTCGTTATACGTGTAAGTTTGCATCAGCTGCTATGATGCATTTTGGAATATTTAGCTTGTTGCTTTTAACCCTGTTTCATCCCATTTAGGCACCTACAGCTTCTAATAACTAAACTTTGAAGGCGAAGTTTCAATGTAAGACTACGTATATACGATTACGTTGTAAATACGACGAAGAAATGCTCGCGAATATGACTAATCGCTATCGAACGTACGTTGGACGATAATCCTGTACGAACTGTGTTCTTTTTCAGTATATTATGCTTTTACGTCGCGCTATAATTATAATAAAGTATGAAGATAATTTTTTATTTGAATCGTTTACTCATGTACGCACGATTCTATGGAGCAAGTGTAAAATTTCTGATTATGCGTCGAAACGGATAAAAGAAAAAATGGATACTCCAATCACCAGCGTTACGTCACAGTATGGCTGCACGTAATGCCAGTATCTATCATCGGTTAGGGCATTTTCCTTTGATTCCCCTCATTGACCTAATTGGCTGTGGTTGCGGAAATCCCACATCACAGTTGGTTAATTGGCAGTCAAAAATATCTTACGTCCTTCTGTAACCTATCGTTATAATCCTGAATGTCTGTCGCAAGCTTTTGTATTTTAAGTGAAACTGAAATGTTATCTTTTTCCCAGAGATATTTATTTAGTTCGAATATTCAAAAATCGTTGTGACGATTTTCAATTGGTCGAGAGTCGCGTAACAGCGACCAAACAGTGACAAAAGTAAATAAATCGTGTTAAAAGAAACCGTGGAAAAAAATGAACTGTGTAAAAGTGAATCGTGCGACAAGAGTGCCACATGTATTATATCCTTTTCATCGACATATTTTCAATTATCGATTAAAGTATTCGTTAAACGTAACGTAATACTTTGACTTATGCGCGTCGATCAGTGTTTAGGTGTTTTCTTGCCTTAATTTAGTTTGATCATTAATTTTCTATCAAGTACGTTACACGTTGTTCGTAATAACGTTTCATGTCCGCTCTCATTCCGGTTTCCAAGAAGCAGGATTACAAGGGATCTAGGAAATGCTTTTAGTGGAAAGGTATTAAACCTTGAAAGTAAATATGTTGAGAGTTGGAAGGATTTAGCTCATACGCATATTTCATCTTTACGTATCACATCTATCTATCTACGTATCCTACATATTAAATGTTATTATACGTATATCGTACAGTGCAGTACAATGGCCATAGCATAATAGTCATAGCACGTAGAAAGTTATTAAAAAATAGTGAGGAGTAGTGTTTCGGCCAAATAGATCTTTTAATAGATTTATATTCTGGAAACGATACCTAAAATAATTTTTACTGATGTTGGCTATGAAAATATGTATTGGTTTGCTGATACGAGGAAAACCTTACTTTCCTTACGTAATGAAGAAGCACATTGTAAAATGGAAGAGAAACACCATTTAACGAATTGTTTTACACTCTACGACATTTCGAAATAAGTATAGCAAATTAATAATTTTTGATATATTTAAAGAAATTATTCAACGAATTAAAGAAATTTCTTTCCCGGCTGCACATTGATATCGATTAAATTACCTGCAAGCAGCATCTCCGGAATAAAACGGTAACGAAAGTACCTAATTAAAATTATATTTTAAAAGAAAGTAAACGTACTGTACGACAAATTAATAAAGCGATATGATTTTAAACTTAAATCAGATCAAAGCGAGGAAGATTATCGCTCGTTTATATTAATACGACTAAACATTATTGCACTTATTATTGTGATCTCAGGTGAAGCAGCGAATAAACTCGCGTTTTTATAAGCTCTTAAAGCTTACAGGCAAAGGCCTTATCAGTTTCTAGAATATCGTTTCCACAAACTTAAAAACTGTAGTTTCGAAAGCAAAATGGCTTCAAAGTTTCGATAAGGATTCTTATACATTCAGAAAAGGTTGTTTCATACTTATAATCAATAAACTATTTTAAGGCAACATTGGCTGTTTCTGAAGTATATCAATGAACTTTTCCAGCATGCTTGTCAGGTCATCCTATACCGAAAATGTCATTCTTTGCTTGGTATCTTTTCACTAAGGATGAAATACAAAATTTACGCTTCGCTGAAATATGCGTTAAAAACGGTAATTTCAATTTCTCGTAAAGGAAATCTTGATATAATACATACGTATTTAGAAATAGTTATTCCCTTTCAAATACGTAAAATAAAATATATATCGCGGATCACGAACATAGATTTGCACGATCGGAATATACAGTGGATATTTGAATACATGCTTACCACGGAAATCTGTGCACGTGTATGCATAATATGCTCATTTATGGTAATATTAAATCACTATATCGACAAAATTTAAAAACAACAACGTACATAGAAGCTGTAAAATGTTTATCGCAAACACATATCTAGTACAAAATTACTATGCAGCATGGATAGCAATTATAATTGAAGATCATAATATGCAAGTGTTAAGGATGGTTCCACGTGTAGGCATATCGAGGCCTTTTAATACAGTGGATAATTGACTGTTTAAATATTTTTGCGATCTCCATGAAATACATATATGTATACTCGCGCTAGATATTTTGTAGTTTCTGTGTCGATTATCAGATTGGTTTTGGTTCATGATAATAGTATAGAATTCTAGATGCAGGAAATTTCCTAATTGGAAGCGCGATAGCATCTAGTTTCCTTTTTCTAACATTTAGCTGTACTCTCCGTGAGTGCTATAGATACTGATCCGATAACCCTCAGCCTCGCGTTGCGTTGGTTCTCACACGTCAAGCTAGGATAAGAGGACTCTGGCTGATTTACGTGACACTGCTATCCCTCTGTAAAAGATTAAAGCGCGGAAACATATGGCTCAATGAAAAAAGAAACGAATAACGAAGTGTGATAGCAATTCGTGTCGCTCCAATTTCGCTAGAATAATTAATCGATGCTCATAATAAATGTGGTTATAGATATACAAGATCGTTCGTTATTGATGGCGCGGTCAAAATGTAAGATACCCCCGGAAAAAGAAAAGAAGAACAGACGACGCAATCTGTATGGAAAAATAAATCTGCAATAAATTCTACGGTAAAAATGTACGATGGATTGTTCGCATTCAGGACTCTTTTTAATGTTACCGACGGAGAATATCTTTTTCCACCGCACTTTTCAAATTCCTTCAGCAGCACTTAGGAAACAGATGCGCCTTCTACTCCAAGCATCCTTCATTTTAGCGATACGGGGAACACAGCCGCGATTCAGCCGAATGGTCAATAGTCTACCGATCGAAAGAAACGAGATACGTCTGGAACACTCGCAGTTCAATAAAGAATAAAGAATAAAGACTAAATAGTAAAGAGTAAAGAATAAAAGCGATAAAACCAGCAGCTATAAAAAGATCATTCGTTAAACGTATAAACGCAACGGAAGTAGGTAATAAATTTTCTAGCGATTCGTAGAAGAAAATTACAACGTTACTTATGGTTGGAATTAAAGATAAATTTTACTATCGTATCGTACAATTGCGATACCAATTTGTACGTTCTAACATAAAATTAAACGTAGAATTTGATATAATTGTAGACTAAACTTTGAGAGATATAATGACAATTTTTTCAATTTTTCATACAAATCCAAGCTCATACGAAAATCAATGAAACAATTTGACAAATTCTCCAACTATACGTAATGCCATTACGGTTCGTAACAGGCAAGTTAATATTATAAAAAATAATATTATTAGAATAGATGCTATCGTTGTAATCTAATAGCATTGTTATTGGAAATTTTAATTAGATCCATACTTGTGACATATATAAGTACGTATTTCGAAATCACGATGAATAGCAAAAACGACGTAATTCCACACATTGTGGAAAATACGTTGTGCACGAAACACTACCAATGCAACTTCAGTTGCTGTGAAATTATTACTTAGCTTACGAACTATGATCATTATGTCGACTGCTTTTCTTTCACCCAAGCGGTATCTAGGCACGTAGAGTAGAATTTATTCATAACCTTAGAACAATATTCTTTGATTTTGTAGTCTCTTCTCGTGTCAAATTTCGATAATCCTTATACTTTGCTTTGCTTTACTAATTTTATGACTTGTTATGTTACTACACTTTAACGAAAGGAATTAGTAGCGAATACATTTATATCGATCAACTAAATGAAATATTAGTAGAAATATTCTATTCAAGCCGTTCTTTCGTCGAAGTACGTCTTTGAAAATACAAAGGATCGCTCAAGAATTGTTTTGGTTCTGAAATCTGCCTATCGCGTATTATCTACTTTGCCCATGAAATTTGATACGTTCTCGGACGAACAAAGTTCGACTCTAATACCTTCGTATGTTTGATAAAAACAGTGTTATTTATGTGAAAAGTTTAAATAACGAAAGATTAAAGGTTATATCCATTAAACAGAAAATTTTTATGCAATTTTCGATTCAAAATGAAAAGTTCAAACTTTTTAATTAACGATAATTATTGTAAAATACAAGTAATAAGATTAAATCTAGTACAAAATACAAATCATGTACATGTTTACTTACGTTATTGGCCTTTGCAGTTCTTTTCCAGGGAATAGGCAGGGAGGGAAGATGAAAAACCTGTAATAAAAATATAAATTATTGTAATTTGTAATTTTGAAAAACACAGTGATAGTCGCTCAAAAAGTTTCAGTTAACGAAATATGAGATTCTATTCAAACTTGAAATTATAGTAATCATAAGAATTCAAATTTTCTAATAAAATTTAATTGCTGTAATAATTGCAACTATAAAATAGAAATTAAAAATTGAGATACTGAAAATTTACAAGTATACCTACATAATAAATATACGATTGATTTGTCAGAATTTCTCTCCACACTGAATGTCCGCCTTTATCTTGCTATATTACGTGAATTTGCTACAGTTAATGTCACATGTTTGCAACTTCACAACTTATATTTTTTCCACAAAGGTGGCGCGCAATGACGCTCAGATGCTTCAAAATAAGATTTCACGCGCGCTTTCACGTAGTGTCGTTCTTCAAGCATATTTAGTTGTAAAATTTAGATTTCTTGCAAACATTTTCGAATATTTATAAAGCGTGATATAGTATGTTAACGGAGTGTATGTTCTATATTATAATAACGAACGTTCAGAGTATGATTCTTGCAAATAATCGTATTGTGTACATTCAGGGTATACACAAGCATTTATTCAATATCGAAAGACGTGTTATAATTTACATTTAATATCTTTAATATATATTGCAGTTTCTTAATAATCATTTCTTAAGTGTAGGACAATAGCAGTATTTTCTTGAATAAGTTCGATAAGGAGGAGATGCAAAATATGAAAATATTTTTCTTCTTTCAACCTCCCCCCTCCCCCTTCCCCCTCCCCCCTTCCCCCCAAACAGTTTTATTTTCAAAGAATACTTGTGATCGCGAGCGATGCTGTTGGTAGAGTCAGTGTTTACATTAAAGTTTATTTCAATGTTTCCAAGTCACGATCGCTTTGATTAAATCGAACTGTGTAAATAATAATACGCGAAAGTCGTAGAATCTTATCGAGTGAATTTGCACGCAATGTTAGAGTTCTTGTTTGTCGATTATATTTTATAACCGGTCGCGTTAACGTAGCGTTTTATTCTTTTCTTTCTTATGTTTCTTTTCTTAAATGTTCATTTTCGGTATTAGAGTCAGTGCATCTGTCAAGAGGATAAAGCCTTTCCAGGAGCTGAAAAATGTAAGTAGTTTTGTATATTGTACTTCAATTTATTCAATTTTTTGTATTTTGTGTTAATCAAAAAATATAGATGATCGATCATATGAAAAGTTATAAATATTTTCCTACTGGAGTAAAGTCTGCAAACGTTAATAGCCAACGTTGAAATAAAAATGTCTGACACTCATTAGAAATCAATCATTGTATTTTTAATTTTTAGATTTTAAACGTTTATATTAAAGTTCCAATTCCTATACTTACTGGAGTTTATTAGATCATTAGACTCTATCATTGCTAAAGTTTCAAATTTAATAGCATGTCACCTTTTGCTGTCTGAAATATTTTAATCAACAAAATGTGCTTTCAAGAGCAAATTGTAATATTTTATGTTTTGTTACAGATATCTCACAGCCTGGACTTCTTCTTGTTCTTTAAGGAAGATGCAACAAGGGCTGGAAAGGCAAGAATGTAAGTAGCTTTGAAGTATATCATACATTGATCAATTATATTCTATATATTTTGCAATTTTAAATATCATCAACTAAGAAGTAAGACTTTTTAGAAAATTTGATTTGTATTCTTCTATTGAAACAAAAGTAGGATTTAATAAGTCTTCATATGGAATTACAAGATTACAGATGCCTGGCATAGTTCAGAAATCATAGGTACTTAATTTTTAGATTTCAAACTATTACATCAGAGTTTCTGATCTTATACTTATCAAAGTTTATTAGAATTTCGATCATTACTAGTCAAAATTTAATAAAGTTTCATCTTCTTAAGTTAGTCGACTCTCTACTTTTTTAAGAACCTTGTATAAAGTTTCATGTTTTATTATAGATTTGTTTTAAAAGCTAAGAACAAGTACTTTTGCATATGGTATATGAATTAATTTTATACTTTATAAATTGGCTTCCATTGAAGCCAAACGATGAATAACTTAGAGTTTGGATAGTAACTACAAGATAAAATATGTCTTACACGATTAAAAAATTATAAGACTTTCAATTTTGATCATAACCAATATGTCAATCTCTGCATCAATGCCATCAAAACTTCAACTATCTCAAGATCTTCTCACACTTAATGCTACGTCTTTAATGACAAATTTTAATATTCTATGCTTTGTAACAGATGTTTTGATGCGAATAATGTTTTTGAATATGATAATGATACATTATCAACGAATAGATGTATCAACTCATTTATTAACTCTTTTTCATTAAATTTTAAAATTGGTACACGTAGGAGTAACAGAAGTAGATTGAAAATAATTATTAGCTGTTTGGGCACAAGTGGAGAGGAGAAGAGGTAGGGGAAGGTGAGAAAGTTATTTTAAGAGGCAAAGGAACAAGGGAAAATCGACGCGCAGAAGCAAAGTCTCGTTAACTCGAAGGGTTCGCTTCAGAGGAAATGTTTCAGTGTGAAAGCACGTATATTCGTGGCTGATCGAGAAATAGGGTGTAAGCTAAAGACACTTGTACAAGGTTGCATGACGACGATTACTAAGGGAGCGCAGTTAAGCTCGACTGGGCACTAATCGAGAGCATCGCGAGTCTCTTTCATCAGAGGCGTAAATAATTCGTTTAGTAATTTACTGAGCGGAGCGAATAAGAGTTACGATGAGGTGTCCTCGCATGAATTAACAAATGGTTCTGACGAGAATATCCACGTTAAGGTAACCATTAGAGCATCATCTTTCTGTAATCGATGCACCTTGCAAGCAAAAGCGTAGCGTTGTTCAGCCTACAAAAATTTATCGTTCGTGTATCGGATAGAACTGAAAGTTTTTGCGTCTCTAACGCGTTAGATGCCGCTTTATTCTATTTACGGAATTGATATACGATAATCGATAACATAATCTCCGTTAACTCCTATTACTGCTTCTCAGCATTCTACGTTCTATGCTTACCGTTTATCGATTCCTTCTTTAAAACCTTTTCGGTCGTCGCGTAGTGTCGCACGACGGTCACGAGCAACAGTACGTTGTAATTGTGTAGCGACAACGTATCGTCGACTTTAGTTGACGCTCGTCCGCGTGGATGTATTCAGCGGCGCTGCCAACCGGTTTGTAGGTTAAGGAACTTGTTGCTCGAACGTCAAACGATCCTAAATAACATTATCGATTTCTTATATGCTTTGAACTATTTTCCATTTAAATGATTTCTCAACGATTCGAATATCGTCGCCCTGGTTCGTAACTGTTCTAATTCCATCCTTCAGAAAAATGTAATTAGAAACCAGTGCACATATATGTCCTCGTTAATATCATGTCATGATAATATGACGAAAATTCTATTTAGAAAGCAACGAATATTCGATTCTTTCAAGTCCTAATTTTACGGAATAATGCTAAGCTTCGTAAACTCGAAACTATTTTTTACAGTCTATCGATCTCTCGATGCTACTCAAATTTCATATAAAATATTTACTAGTATTAAATTTACCGTTAGATCTATCATAAATATCAAAGTTCCATAGGGTTAAGGAAATAGAAACGCTCGAGATGGATAAATAAGCAAAGAACGTAGCAGGGGGAAAGGCGCTCGCACGAACCTACACATTGCATACGCATTTTACAGGGTGAGCGACGGTGAAGAAAGAAACTTTGAAAGTAACAAGACAGAGGAGGTTGAGGGAAATCACGGGCGTGAAAAACGCGCAAAAATGTAGATAAAGTAACCGACTGAAGCTCGCGCATATCCAGTCACCAAATTCGTACGAAATTGAACAAGTTGGCGCGAGTCTGTGTGAGAAGTTTAAAAAAAAACGTAGAAACGTAAGCGAGAGCGAAGACGCGACGAATAGTGTCCTCCATTCTATCTAGAGAGGTTATGTTAGTATGACAGATGAAACAGATGCGGTGTGAAATAGCAATGTATCGTAAGTTATGCTTATTTTGTACTGATAAAAGCGCACTTCGTGGTATAACTTGGGTATTAAAGCTCAATTTGATAGTAATTGAAACCTTTTGCAATCCTGTTTTCCTAGACACTGAAAACACTTTCGACCAAGTATCACGGTAAAAGCGCTTCATTGGAAAATAAGGATGTATATGTGAATAGTTTTTGTCATCGTTGTACATACGATGAACGTTGAATACTTAGTTTGCGACGGAACTATTGGAATTTCGTTAGTCATTTTTCTTTGTCCGTGATCATGAAATTCGCTGAGAGCATATAAATTTGGCATTTTAAAGAAATTATGTTCCAAGTCTTGAAATTCAAGGACGGTGATTTTTCATTGGAAAATGAATCAAGGGGGCGGTCGGAAAGCGACAATGCCTTCGTTGATATTATCAAAGATAATTCATAACAAACAGCGAGAGAAATAGCCTTTCGGATGAAAGGCTTTCGTTCTAATATTATTCGTCGCTTGTCTGAAAGAGAAAACGGTAGAGAAAGTGAAATGGATTTTGCATGGGTTTATTTTACGTTAAGCGATATACGCGCGCGCGCGCGCGCACACACACACACACACACACACATTCGATTAAAAGAATCGAGATACTTGTATTTAATATTTTACCAAAGTTGAAGTATTCGTATTTGTTTTAAATAACACTTGTGATAGCATGGGTATTTTTATTTTAATTCGATCGTAAGCACGATATCGCGTAAAACTTTTGTTTCTGTTTTTTCATGTACGCTAATTACATTTCCGTAAAAAGCATCGATGAGCAAAGTCATATTTATTCGGAGCTATGTATATAGGGCCTAAATTTGCTTTCTTCTTAAATGTTTAACTTATTTACTCTTTCATCTTTTATACGATATAATCTCTCAATTATACGATATCAACGAAGGCACATAAGCCGATTAATTATTATAAACTGATATTTTAAGTATTCGTTTGCATCTTAGTTTTCAATATTATATTTTTATCTAGACAGCCTGGACTTTAATAACGAATCTTTCTGGTTCTACGATTACACATTCCGATGACACGATCAATAACAACACCTTATGCACAAATTCTGCTTTAAACGCTATTGCATATTTTTCAAACAGTGTAACAGTCGCGTGATTTTCATCAAGTGCTTTTCTAAGCAGTATTTTCTTTCCCTATCTCTTGTTCGATATATTTACTATATATCTTTGTTCTGCCTTCGAATGTTTTACTTACGATGGAAAGTGGATCTTGTATAGTCGAAATTTTCTAGAACAATGGTTCAGAAAAGATGAACGTATGAAACATATACTAAATCTACTTTCGCTTGAAAACCATAGTTGATCTCTGTCTCAATTATTTTGAAAGATCATTTTTTTTTACTTGACTTAATAACTGTTTGCAGGGTCGACTCGTAAATTCAACGGCAAACAAATAATCTCTCGTGTCGAAGTAAACATAGCGCTCGAGTTAAATAGTTTTCAAGTCTAGGATCGATTAGTTTTTGAAACGTGAAATTATACGATTAATTAGTCGTTGGAAAAATACATAGAAACGTGTAGAAATTCTATAGTTTCCAATAATCGCAATATTTTTAAGAGACTATATAGCTACGTGCATGCATGCACAGAACGTACTCGATGCGTGTATCGTGTATGTAAATAAATTGAAAGATAACGCATCTTCTCCGTAACGATATCCTTTCAGTCCGCGACCTATATAGATTTCGTCCCGATTTCAACGTTTCACGTTTATCAAGAAATCTGTTCGCTCGCGATACGCGAACGAATCTTGGATTGGCACCTACTAAGGTATAAAACAAACGAATCAGAAGTAAGCGACCAGAGAGAGAGAGAGAGAAGGACGAAGCGAGAAAAAGAGGATAAAGGGTGCGAGGGTACACATCGCGGTCGATTGGTGCGGGATAGGATGACGGTATGGTCACATGGCCGTTAACTGTTAACTATCCTTTGAGTCTCGTTGGTGAAACATTTCACCCGTGCAACGTCTCACTCGGTCCATAGGGCTGTGACAGCGTATGGTCGAGCTACGATGGCGCATATGCTCGGTTGCTTCGTAAAAAGGCATTTTCACAGTTCTACTAGCGCACAAAATAGTAGACTCGGGCTCTTGGGGCCGTGTAAGCATCGTGTAACGTTATACCTGATTACACATAGTGATCATTGAGCCGAGCTTATCCCTCGTATGCTTCGATAAGTCGTTAAGAACGCACCTCGTTGAGCTCCAACCTCCGTGCTAACGGAATTGTCCAGTCTTCCGTGATATATGTCCACGTATTATTAGTCTTGTGGATCTGATGCTTCATTTTCACCTAGTGGCAGAGGAGTGGCGGATCCTCCGAGTATCGTTTATTATTATACGCACTGCTTGTAGCAAAAGGGCTTTGTAGAAGCTAATGACAAAGTTCAGTACTCCGATTAATCGTTTATCGCTTATATGTACGTATATGAGAGTTTAGTTGCTATCTTCAGTCGTCTGACAGCGATCTTTTTGCTCGTCGCTTAAATTATAGAAAACCCATATGTTCGTTTTCTTTACTTCTCCTCTCTTTGAGACAAGCGACGAATAATGGCAAAATAACACTATTGTTTAGTGTATTTTCTAAAGAGAAAGAGAGAGAGAGAGAGATTACGTTCGATACGAACATGTCTTGGAACGAAGCATTCGCAAAGTTTGGGTAAACCAAAACCGATGATAGATGTATCGGGGGAAAAAAGCAAAAGCAAATGATATCGCTCATTGATCAATATCCTTGAACATTTGCCAACGGCATCGTTACGATTTATGATTACTGCGATGAATGCCGGTAATTCGTGCCCGGTCACGTGATGCCGCGTTATGCAGAAATATTCCGCAGCTCAGCCTTAGCTTTGACCTGGGTCGGGTTAGTAATTATTTTATTTACTATAATGGTAGTACTACTAACGTCCTTACGTTTCTCTATCGATGCTCTGACAAATGGCATTCTCTTCCTCCCGAGCATCCATCGCTTTCCATACAATGAAATCTAGCTAAAGATTTTAATAAGCAAAAAGTTACGTATACTTATAATTATATCGACCAGCTTATAGTTTGATCGAACAATGTTTGCATATCTCAAATACGATAATGCAAATTTTACTGCGTTTACGATGAATTTACGTTACGTCTATCTGGTTGTTCGGATGTCAAGTATCTGACTACGTATGTAGATTAATCGTACGAGAGAGAGAGCGTTGCTCAAATTCCAATAATTATGACGTGTTATTCATTAAGCATGACGAGGAAGATACAGTTATAGTTCACATTTGGTATAACATCGGAAAGCAAGGAAGAGACGAACTGAATATTAATCCTTTATGACGAATGATTTAGAAAATAATTATTTTGCGGTTCGAATACGAAAAATACCATAATAAAAACTACCTTTTACAGGAAATAAATATTAATAATTGCGTTGACGATATTTAACACGAGAAACTTAGAGCGTTATAATACATCGAACGGCTTTTGCTCGGTCGTGTCTTCCTCGGACTAAACTAAAAAACAGTTAAATAATTTTTACGTGTGAAATCGTTTTCTACGAAAAATAAAATGGCACAGAATAAGGTGGCGTAGATGGCACTGTGAATGGCTGAATGCTCCTTATATAATAATTATATTTACTTTACGCTATTTTCCATATGTGAATTTAAAGCGCAGATTGTTGCTATTAATAAAAGATTTTAATTTTTTCAGGAGTAAAGTGACCTCTTGTATTTTATATGTCGCTTTTGAACAAGCATATCTCTGATTCTGTGGCATCTACATATAAATGAAAATTCCACGCGTTTTGTATTTCAGCTCGTATCTTCGAAAACCTACATCGATTCTGATAGAGTCAACAAAATCAACTTTTTAAACAGATTTTTATTCGAGCATATGATCTTTCCAGCATAAGTGCCTTTATGAAAACTAGATCAAAGTTCTCTGAATAAGGTTGTATCGTTTATAGTCAAGGAGCTGTAATATGTTTTTCTCGAACGATATATTCGAGAACGACGAAATTTCGTACGAGAAGTCGTTTTGCGACAGATTAATATCCTTCAACGCGTACAGTATAGATTAAATTAGTTTATTTGCTTAAAAAATTATTTGGTCTTTTCGATTCTGTTAAATATGTAGTATCTATCGAACGATATACCCTATCATCGTGTGACTTATCAATATTCTTTGATAAAATTTTTGCGGTTGTCGGAGTTAAACGCTATTTCAAGCAACAAAAGTTTATCCCGCGCTCACACGTATAGTTTTGGTACGTGTACGCGTAAGGTACTGGCTTACTTTCAAAGGAAACTTAAGAATTTGGAGATATTTGCAAGTATCGACGAAAAATCTACAAACAGATACTTTACTCGAAAGAATAGACTACTAACCAACTTTGCGCGTAATATATTTAATCTTACGACTATTTCTAGTTAAAAATAAACATTTTTATTGTGTCGTAGGCGAAATAATTAGCTATTTATCTAAGCGGTTTTTGATCGATGACATACACTTATATAACGATTATACACTTTACGTTTATGCACGATATACCGAGTATTTTATCTGTTTTAATATGAACAAATTTAATCGGTTCGTTCACCCACACACTGAACATATATTCATCAAGTAAGAACTTTTATCGTCGTAAAGTTCTCGTGCAGGCCACTCGTGCTTTCCATTACCGAGACCATCGACACGTTCCTAGAAACCTTTTCACGATTTATCGTTCACATTCGAATAGAAGCGAACATTGCAGATGAAGATAACCTCGTACGATAGGCGTGACTGCTATATGTACGCGTTGCAACGAACAAGGCAAGATATGCGAATGGATGCATAAATACGGTCGAATACTCTAGCTATTTGCCGAACACCGTGATGTAACCAATAGAAAGATGCCATTTTTTAGTCGAAACGAATTACAAGAACAAAGCAGTTTATTTTAAGTTAAGTTAACTTTTGAGTTAGGTATCGTACGTATTAAGTAAGCTGATTATCGATCAATTTCTGCAAACAGCCGAAGAACGTAGCGAGAAAAATACTTCGCTTAATAAAAATACAGGACGTTGAACGAATCGTATCTCGAGCGAATTTTTTCGGGCCAAAATATAAAAATAAGATAAGAGAAATATTAGGACACGTCGTCTCGAATATAGACGAATTTGACGCAAACGATGAATTGGGAAGATCGCATCAACCGCTTTTACGTGCACTTATTAGCGACGACAATGCGGGCGGACAGGGATCTTATCAAATTTTTTAGATTTTATCAAATTACGACACGTTTTCCAGAAATTTGATTTTTATTACAGAGATTTTCGTTTCAGTTCCTTTATTCTCGTAATAGTTGCGACAGTAATTGAATTTAAGGTAATTTAAAAGCATGTATTTGACGGTAACTCGACAATTGCGGATGTCGCAGATCGGTGGATTATATTTTGAGATTAGATGTGTTTAGCGCAACTTGGTGTCGACGATCGAGGTTCCTGGCAGTTAGGTGCTTGTTAAAAAATTCTTTAGATTTCAAATATCCGTTTCGGTCGATCGTAACGAAACGAGAAACTTAGGTAGGGACGGTATAACAGGGGCGGTACGTATTATTCTATACGAAACAATTAAAATTTTTATCAGAGAAGTATTTATTGCTACTTGGTTTAATTCGTAATTCGATCAACGTTGCGAACTAAATTATTGTTCTTGCATCTACGTGTTGTTATTTTTGAAATAAATAAAACTAAAAAACGAAAATGTCTTTAACTTTAACCGAAAAGTGTATCCGATCCTCTTCGGTCGAACGATTAGAGAGGAGTTTAGTGGAGTTTTAAGAAAAAATTAACGATTGCGATACGATATCGAAGATTATAAAAATTTTGAATCAGGGTACACTCGTAAAACTATAAAAAGAAATTTCAGCACGATATTAGGAAAAGGGTAAATTGTACCAATTACAATTTGGAATAATCTTCTTCAGCCTTGAATTTTCGAATAAACGAGATCAATTCACGCTGGAAAATCTTGAAAAGGCCATTGTTGTGCAAGGTGACCCACGTAACTGGGGCAAACTGTGTCTTGAAAATGATCAGCAATGGGAAGGAATATTGTAAAACAGAATGAGGTAGTGGTATGGGATAACATTGTAAGAAATGATAATTTTGCGTATCGTTACAGGTAATGCGTCTAGAAAACGTAGTTGTATTTTTTCTATAGATTATCGGTAAAAGTTGGAATTCGTCGTTATAGCGATAGATTTATCGACGTTACGCTTGTGTTTCTTATTATCTCGTTACCTATTGGCACGCTTGATACGAAGAATGGCTATGAAAGATGAGAAAAACGTTAGAAATGATTAGGAATTACTGAAACCTTTAAAAATTGTTATTCGGACCAAGGCACTTGAAGCAAGGTCTTTCGATTGTAATTGTCTTCTTTACGAGACGTCGATAATTTTGCCAAGTCCAAGAAGCTCGGCGTTTATCGTGTACCGTCGTTGCTTTATCATTCGGCCAGTTTATAGCGTAAAGCGTAAAGCATATATCGCAATAAAAGAGTATTAAAAGTATTAAAAGTATTTCTGCGAATCCTTCGACCGACGCTTTTTCCTTTTTTGATTTAATATCTGTGCCAATAATTTTGTGCCTAATAGTTCGTACGTACGTACTACGAACCACTTCTTCCTTTCTATTTTCCATTTCCAAGTACTCCGTTGAAATCAGATTGTTCGAGTTATTCGAACCGAAACTGTTCGAGTTCGAGTAATTTGACTGATTCGAACGAAGCTTTCGGATCGGTATTTCCACTCTATCGCGATATTCTATCTGTGCTGTGGTAAGCGCGCGTGCTTACACTGGGCCGTTCTCTAAAATCATTTTCTGCCGCTTGACGCAGATTCTACGAATCGTTCATGGAGCGTTTCGATCTTCCTTCGATTCTCTTTTAACGTCGACCTTCTCGTTTCGTCCATTGACGCGACTGTCTGGCACAGCTATATAGGCAGATTTGTCTAACTGCAGAATCAATTGCCTCCCATCGGCCACGGCTGGACGAAACTTGTACATTCCACCGGGACGCTGCTATTCGACCGAAACTTTGACGCTTAGGAAACCTGTCGCTCTGGTTTGGTGACCTACTATACACGCTATCGATACAAACTCTTCGCGTATCGTCTTTTAGTCGAAGAGCAACGTAGGAAAACGAACGACGTTTTGATCCGTTTTGCGTAGCTATTTAACCGACGGCAATCGGCATTATGGTGTAGCGTAAGACGCAAGTGTGAGCGAACGCTGTGCGAAAACCTCAAATCGCAAAGAGTTAAACGCATCGAAGACTTTAACGCGTTTTGCGAAATATTATATCGTATCTGCGTACTTGCTTCTCACAATGTTATCTAATTGTCATTCGCATCGTTGAACATTTTTTACTCCATGAAATTTATTTTATTTTAGTCGGCGTAAAAAGTTTACTAACGCGAGTCATCGATAATAATTGTAACCACCGTGGCAATCAAGGCGGTAGGTGTACGCCTACTAATCGCCCTTTACAATTATACGTTTGCTTCGAGTCACCGAAACATTTTTACCATTCTAGTCGTATACCCACGGAAACAAACAACCTGATTCTGATCGTATATTGTACCGACAACGAGTGAACGTTTAGACACTTATTATTGTGTATATTTAAACACATTCTTTAAATCGTTGAAAATATCTTTAGTCTAATTTTAGTCTCTGATCTTAGCCAAGATCTTACCACCTGATCTGTAAACTGTATTAGTAGATACGGATTAAAATAATAGTTATCGTCAATCGGTGATACAAATAGACAGGTGATAATAAGAAGGTGGATGAAAACTGGCCCTTCGGATACCTGGATAAGCGACTTTGAACGCGTCTGTTTAATGTTCGCTGCTAAATTTTACGTAAATGGTTATAGTATATATACTTTATTATATATTTATATATCTTTATTCTCCGCGTTTTTCACATATTAGAGTATGTTGTACGCATCGGACATGATATTTCTAGCAGCATTGTTGTATATTCGTATCAATTTTTACTTTTGCTATCACAGAGTAGGTGCCCATTTAGCAATAACAGTAGTAACAGTTAACGGCGCATTTGAACTCGAACGATTGAAATTCTCAAAGCTTAATGTTTCAAAACGATTCTTACTATTGTTACTGTTGTTACCAATGGTGAAATGCTTCGAGATCGCTGAAATGCTCTTATCCACTTTGTACAATAGAATCTATTGTCTTAAACAGCGCACGTATGACGCAAATATAAAGCATCCTTTGTCATGGAATAAAGGTAAAGGTACGTATTTCTAACAACCTTCCCTGAAACGACAGCAACGAGTTTATTCCAACGCGAAGTCCTTACCCGGTTAAAAGAAAAGTCTGTTTTTCCATAGTTAATTGAGAAAATAATTTGGTACGAAAACACACTTGTACCTATTTTTAGAGAGCTTTCGTTTCTTCGATTTCAATTCTTCCATGTTGACGCGTGTGTCTTTGAATTGCGCATAAACATATGTAATACGTAAAAGTGTTTGCCCGTTAATTATTAGAGATCATTTTAGAATTCTGTTCAAAGCAATTGATCCTATATAATTAATAATTTTAACTATACGATAGTTATTAATAAATTATTTTACTTTTAGTTACTACTTTATTTAAGTAAAGATTAGGATTACTATATTTCTGTTTTATCGTATCATAGCGGACAATTGAAATTTTAGCGATGTTAAACGACGAATGATATTAAAGCATCTTTCTAACGCGACGGTAGACGAATCGAGCAAGGTATACGCGCAAATTAAAAATAGATATAAAATAGAGTTACCGAACCTTACCACGTACCAAATATTGCGTTGTTTAAAACGGATTTAATTTATATTACATGAATATTACATGAAGAAAGTTGCACGTTATAAAGCAAAGTAATCTCATACGAGACCGCATTGAAATTTATTTAAAATTCCTCGAATGTATTCATGGCCATGTATCGTATAAAAGTTTTATTAATTAAATTTCATGTTTTTGGCTCTATCATACATATACTCGATTATTTATACGTAGACCTATAGTATCGTACATATATGTTTACATTGCGTTGGAAACGATTGTTATAAATAGCGATCATTCTGAATATTAAACAACTCTTTTCGAGTTCTCTACATTCTTGATTATTTATATTTATCAGCTACCACTGAATGTCGCAAACTAATTGGTAATTTATTTCGATCGCTTTAAAATTACTTCGATGAATTTATATACAGATGTAGAGTATCGATTGTGAACAATTTTTATATACGCATATAACATTTGAGAACTGTAGGGCAAGAACGCGATAAGTCGCATCTTTTACTTTTTATTTAAGGGCAATTTTAGAATTCGATCGCGTTATATCCATCGATACTACGATACGTATAATTGTCGTTTTATTTGGTTTTGATACGAAACGTATATTGTTTTACCGTCTGCGTAATTTTAGAAATATTGCTCCAGTATTCATATATATTGCAGTTTTATATTAATATCGTTCTCCATGTCACGTTTTATGACACATAGCATTTTCGTTTTCTATTCAAATACCTTTTCATACGTGAAAACCGCATTCGAACGAAAATAAAATAAATTTTGTTAGTTTGCCAATTTCGTTTCCTCCGCTTTATTTTTCGTTTCCAAAGTGTGAAGACGTCTGATAATCGTCCAATGTTTTCGCACAATCCAACCGACCTGGTCGGTAAGTGTAAAGTATTTTCTCAACGACTCGGCAACAGATCGTGCGAAATAAAATACAGTAAAAATCGAAGGGAAATAAAATATATCGTAGCGTTTCTGTACCGTTCAAATTCTCGACGGTCTTCGTTTAATTAAAAAACGCGTGAAACCATACGTACAGGGTGTCCCACAGTCCCATAGTCCCATGTAACTAATACAAGCTACAGTTTCGAATCGGTAGGAAAAAGTCCGGTTTATATCTATATCCATTCAGTAAACGATGAGATTTGAAATATTACGCGCGATTTATCGATTTACGATTATTTACGGCTATCGTAGAAACCTTGTATCGTATCGTCTCTTGGTCTCTGCATTAATTGGCCGTAATTTTTGCATAAACGAAAAATCATACAAAGTACTGTAAAAACGAGATATTTCGAAAAGTTTGGTTATATCGATATTTGGTTTAAAAATGGCAATTAACCTCTTAACGTAACAGATAGATATGGTGCAAAAATCCGGAGAATTTCTTTCGCGCGAAAATCTCATTTCCCGAACTTATTCCAGCTCGAGGAACACGCTGCTCACCTGCGCGTAACTATATAACCACATACGTATGTATGCGCTTGTGTATTAGCTCTCTGCACGACTTTCAACCGAACGTACATACATTCAGCTCGAGATAATGTAATATAGCAAATGCTATAAAATATTCCATGCAAAGATATTTGCTTGGCTTTCCTATTTCGGATAATGGAGATTTTACGAAAGTGTGATCTTTCGTTATTTCTCTTACGTACTTATAGAGCTGTGTCGAGGGGGAAGATGAAGCGATGAAAATTGCACGAGCGTGTATCGGAAAACTGAAGATTTTGCGTTTGATTCTACCAGAAAATCTAGGCCATTCGTGCAATTGCGCTATAAGTATTACTCTATAAGTCGACATTCGAACGAGACACGGAAGGAATAAGCGTGGCAGAGGCTAACGAAGGTCGCGTAGATCGCGCAGAACTTAAAATCTTTTAAAACGATGAATTTGATCGTTGTGTCTGACCGTTGATTTATTTACTCTACTTATTACGGCAAATATTTCGTTCGGAATACGTACTACTTGTACAAGGTGTTTCGTTTATCTCGTATGTATGTGTATTAATATGCAGGTTACTTTTTCCGAACGTGTATAGACGTTCTAGATCAAAATCGTTTAACCAGGAAGGAAAAATAAGTATTCTTACAACGTTGCGTTTCGTTGTGTCTTTTCCTTTAAAAGTTACTTTGTTCGAGTTTTCGCAAGCGGTTACTTTTTAATATCAGCGACATCTTTTAACGAAATCTCTTTCGGGATAAATATTTCGAACAGGAACGGAGATGCTCAATTTCGCGTTATTGCGTTATTTTCCCCTTTCTATGATATTCAAAGATGTACGTATGCGCTATGTCTGAAGTTTATCCTTTGTAATAGTTGTAATTTGTATAAGAATAGCAACACCATCGACGTAACATATCGTTGCTACGTAAAAAAACCATCGATGAGAATGAAAACCCGAAAGACATTTTTCTTTTCAAATTTCAGAATTCGTAATAATTATCAATATTTAATATATATTGATATTTGAGTTTATTTCGCCCGTGATAACGCTATCGTGCTTTCCTTTTATGGTATCTTTTAAGGTTAAAATTCAGCGTGAGAGTAGTGACGGATCGTTTCGTGAATGACGGCTGTCAGTCGGCATTCAGGGAAAGTCCGGTTGAACAAAATAAACAGAAAGTGCACTGGTAGGCGACTCTTTTTGCAAGCATCGCGCGCTCGAGGATGTACGCTTTCGTACGTACGCTTTATCGATTGGTCCGCGTACTAACCTACGTTCGTTCTGCGGTACAAATGTACCGAAACTTACCACGGATTTGGTCACATTGTTCCGTAAACGAGCAGCACACGGGGTACGTGTCGTACGTAAACGGCAACAAACGAAATCTTCGACTTAATTTTTACACGGCCCTGCGTTTTCCTTCGTTGGAACAAACAACGACGTGCTCTAGCTTAAGCACGTGTCGAATAATCGCGATAATCGCTATGGTTAGAGTGATCGAATTTTTCGAGTCGAGAAGAAAACTGATAATTTATCGCGCGGTATCGTATAAGTAAGAAAATTTCAAAAATATTTGATTAATTTACTAGTTGACCGTGATTACTTGTCTTTCCTGTTTTATACCGTTTCTCGGTTGTGTCAAATATCCGTTTAATCGTGTCGATCATTTTTTCGTCATTTACACGTCTGACGACGAGTGGAGAACGATAACCTGATTAACGAATACATGTACCGAGAGTATACTTTTGCCCGGTATTATTCGAACGAAAGGTATTCGGGCAATCAAACGTTTAAGTAAAAGGATCTATCGTAATTTCTAAGACGTTCTGTATCTCTCGGTATTTAGCCATTGTTCTGCGTTATTTTTAGAGATATCGAAGTACCTTGTCGACGAAAATTGTACGGTATGGAGGGGGCGGTAATATGGCAGTGATGATCTTTTTTGTAGATGGGTGGTCTTGGGAGATTTCAAGGTCACCGCCGTTCTTTCGAATCGCTTCCCGTCCGATGGAACAGCGGATGTTTGCACGATTTCAACGACCCCTTGTACAAGGTCGTTCGACGATAAACGAACGACCGATCGTTCGCATCGATGCAACCTTGAAATCACTGGATCGTCGAATTCTGTCCACTTGTTATTACTCGCGGATCGACCGTGGCGCATGCTGCGACGAGTCTCTGTTTCGTATCTGACGACGCTACTGGCTGTTCACGATACTTCGCTGGCACGCGATACTTTTTGACGTTGCCAACGGAATACGTATGTATCTGAATGAATCTTCCACGGAAAGAGACGAAGCAGCGTTATATCAGGCGGATAAGCTAGTCACGAAACTATTACGTTGTTTTAACACTGTAACGTGTTACGTTGGTTACAAATACGTACGTATAAGTGGGTCCAACGAGGGCTACGAAGATACGGCAAGATACGTCGTCGCAGTATGCGTGACGAAACAAATAATCCACAAGCGATAGCGAGTACGCGGACTTGAACTATCCGACAATTTCAAAGAGAACACTGCTTGCCACGTTTATTATCGAGCAAGATTCCTTGCTTACGCTTACTTATCGTCGAACGACAATGCGTGTAACAGAGACCGTTGACATCGTCCAAATATTCTCTATTCTACCAGCTATGAAAAAGTAAAGAAAGCGATTTAGAAAAACGAAGGTGAATTTGAAATCTCCGGAGACCGTGCCGAGGTACGAAAGAATTATCGCTGCCATGTTACAGCCCCCTTCGCGCAGTACCACTTTTGCAAACAAAGTTTTCCCATTTCCCTAAAAATAACGGAAATATTCAAAGCGATCAAAGTTATTTCCGCACCCTGTATATTTTGAAGAATAATATCGTTAAACTACAATAACAATAATTAAGGGAAAACAAAAATAATTAAGGGAATACGATTCTGTAGGTTACAAATAAGATATCGAGCAAACTAAACGTAAGATAAAATTCAATTTCGAGTTAAAATCTAATTTTATAACGTTCCTCGTAATAGCGTTTTCTATTGCTCGGAAGTAGGTTTACTGGCATATGCGGTAAAAGCGCTAAAGATCAATCTTATTGCAAAAGGCGCGATGTACGGTAATTGTCGTGTTCTTGGAACCGAATCGCAAATACTTGAACTTTCATTACGGAATATGAGATTTCAAACATGCGAAAAGCGTATTGGAAATTTTTATTAGAAATACGAAGGTTTTGTAAGTTTTGTAGGTTTTGTAAAAAATAATCGAATTTGATTAATTTATTTACTTTCGACAATTTGTCGGCTGCGTCAAACTACTCGTAAAAGTTATCCAACGGATAAACGTATGTATGGAGAAATATCGAAATTGCGAGTAGAATTATTTACGTAAATAGATAAATAATTGTTAAAATTCCTCTTCTGGATCATTCAGGATTATCGTTTACTTAACGATTTTGCAAAAATGCGTACACAAATCTAAATATACGAAACGATTGTCCTCGCATAGGTCTGTTTTCGATATCGTTTGTTTTTTAATCCGTTGTAATCAAATTCTCGAAATTAGCTAATTAGCGTTATTAGGCAGACTCGATACAACGGTTTCGAACCTAACATTCTTCTTACAACGTATTTATGTACGTTTATACGTATATACATATATACATTTATGTACATTATACGTAGAATATTATCGTATTTACCATATAGAATAAAATTATTACGAAACGCGAGGAAAATTAGTCTTTTTACCATAGTTTAAGTTTCGTCGATTTTTGCTTTACGAAAAATTTCATGTAAATTTAATACCTAGAAATGCCTAATATTATCAACGAGTTTACAACGATACATTAAATACCACTAATGAAATCGTTACATTTTAACTGGTAACGCGAGCGCTCCTCTCGCGGCTTCCTGCGGATCGAACGTCGTCAACTATTTATGAAATGGTTCGATCTATTTCCGCCTCTCGCGATATCTATCGCGTCTGTTTTGGAAGTCCGTTTAATTCGATGGAATTAACGCAGATGCAAAAGATATTTCTAAAACATCCCTAGGATATCAGCGTAAATATCGTCGTAAATATTTTTAATCAACTTCGAAAATTACAAATACGAATTATTCCGTCGATAAAATTAGCGATTAACGTCTTACGATTAAATGACAAAGTTGGCTTAACATTACGTAGTTTTTATTCTTCATCCGCGTTACATTCGCGGTATATATACGTACATCTAATTTGATTACCGGACGTATACAGAGTATTTGTGTTTCTTTTGTCCCTCCAAACTTATTTCTCAAGGCATAATATACAGATATACGTGCAAGTTGCCGGATTTACTTCGGAATACCGTAATACCGTAATACCGCGATACCGTCGTGGCGTAATGTGTAGTGGAATGTCCTATACAAGAAGATGCCAAATGTTTATTTTACTTCACACATAGGAACACGCCTCGAATAGAATACCAACTTGTCTGAATTCCTATTCAGCTGCAACGTGACTGGGTCGAGCGATGTAACAGTCAAGCGAATGAATAACAATTTCCGTTTGATATAATAATTTGATGCAATCGTACGGAGAAACGCAAAGATAAAACCGTCGGTGCTTCGCAATCAGCCTTCGGGAGGGACGGGGCACAGGTAATCGTCACTCGAGTGGCACTCGTATTTGCGACACAGCTTTGTTTCGCGACGGCACTCTTTTCGCGCGATTACGATTCCTGCGAGATGTCGGTCGAAAGACGAAACGAATAACGAGAAAGGACACCGGCGCGGCATCTATCTACCTTTATTATCTATATATTTGTAACGAAGGATGGCGCATCCGATCCGCGCGAACAAGCTCGGAAAATCTATACTATGCAGATTCTAGATACAAAGGTGAGATAATTATAAAATACCGACGCGTTGGTTCGCCGAGGCCTGTGACAACGGGCGGAGAAACTTAGGTGGCGCACACGGTGCGTATCGGTGAAACATCGAATAAATCGGGATGAACGGTCGTGTCCAGCGAATCGTCAGGCTCAAAGGGTCTGGAAATAGCGAGCCTAGCGAAGGAATCTTATCGGTCGTTGGACGTAATCGGCATACACGAGGTACGGCGATCGAGGCACGATCGGGCACGATACGTGCGATTACCCCGCGATAGAGAGAGCAGAGAGGTAGCGCCCCGGTTAGCCGACCGGTCCTCTTCGTCGTCTTGAGTCCTTGGAGCGTGAACGGAAATAGCCATCGGTGTGCACCGGAAGCTCGCAGCAAAGCCCCCTCCCTCCCGCCCCCGTTCTAGAAAAGGGATCCCTGTAGCAGGTTCTGCGGTAGCGCGGGCAAGGGTCGCCAGCGCCGTGGAAAGAGAGGAAAAAAAAGAAGCGCGATAGGAGGGTGGAAGAGGAGCAGGAGAGAGCGCGGAAAAGAGGATAGGGGGATGGAAAGACGGAGTAGTAGGGTCGGATGGAGCGGAGTGGTAGATGGGAATGGGGCAAAGGGGTGGAAGAGGATGGCGGATAAAAGGGTAGGAAGAGAAACCGATCGTCGGTAGGGGGTTGGGTTGGGTTGGGTTGGGTTGGGTTTGGTTTGGTTTGGTGGTGGTAGTGGCGGTGAGGAGAATAGCGTGGCCGGACTGTAGGAGAGGGGTGGTATTATATTTGCGCAGGGCCGCCCGATAGGGCGCAGTATCGTCGCGACCGCCGTCGCGTGCACGTCGATTTTCTGTGCGTTTACGTGTCTTTTAGACCGCGAGTGCATCTGCACCGAGAACATCATTTTCCCTCCTCGTCGGCCGTACTACCGTGGCCGGCCTTCCTGTATCCCATCTCTTTTCTCTTTCTCTCACTTTCGCTTCCTCTTTTTCTCTTTCCTCGTCTATTCGTCTTTCTCGCGTTTTCTCTCTCTCTCCTACTTACTAACTACTCTGTCTCTCTGTCTGTCTGTCTGTCTCTTTCTCTGTCTCTCTTTCTCTCTCTGTCTCTCTCTCTCTGTCTCCTTCTCTTTCTTTCTTCTCCTGTTTCTCTCTTTCTCTGGCTCACCGTGCTTCCGTTCCATGCGTGCCCGTTCCTTTTCGACGTTTCGCGCGTGATCGTCCACTACTCCACTGTAGTTTGCGTTCCCCGAGCCGCGTTTATTCCGACCAAACTATAAACAACAACAGAGACCGCGAGTCGAGCGGACGCTCGAGCAGGAGTCCGCGAAGTGTTCTGGCCCAAGAGTGAGTAGAGAAGTGTCGTTTACGTGACCATTGGTGTGTTTGTTTCTGTTTGCACACTGCCTCCGAAAATAAAGGATCTTGTTCGTTTCTACCCTCCCGATTCTCGCCCTATTGCACGGCCCCCACACGCTCGAAGTAACTTTTCGACGTTCACGCAACGCGACCCGATCTCTCTGTTCGCGTTAATTCGGTGGATACACGCCGAAAGGCTGGCTGGCTGGCTGGCTGGCTGGCTGGCTAGCTGGCTGGCTGGCTGACTGCTCGGTGCACGAATAATTGCCGGTAATTGTCGCGGGATCGTCGGGTTTTCGGGGGATCCCACTTCGAATGGCTCGATGGAGTAACGAGAACGAGACCGACGACGGAACGAACACGTTCGTTTTCGAAGCCGCCGACACCGCGCCGTGATAACAGAGGGTGAATCACCATCCGAGCAAAATGCTACCACCTTTGCCGAATACGCGACGTTAGCTGACATTCTCGCGTTGCGTGAAAAGTCGGCGGAATAGGGACCAAAGCTAATTTCGACAACGTGGATCTCTCGCTGCAACGATACCAGGTGGGTACTTACGTCGTAAATGTTTCTTCGTTACACCTGCATATGCATCGCGTTCCCTCTCCACCTTCGCCGATTTCTAAGTTCTTTCCGCTTCTAACTGTTGTGCTTTCCTTTTGGCCCTTACGCTCTTCAAATTTTGAACGATAACGATCATCGTGTAACGACAATAGTCGCGAGAAGATCTTGGAACGAGATAGCTTTCTCGAGATTTGAAAACGATTTTAACTTGAGAACGAGAACAAGATAATAGTCGAAAATAAATGTATTTTTTTTTATTCTTCTTAATATTTATCTATGTCACAGCTCTGTCGAGCCAACTAGCAAATACGTTATCCATTATTTGGTATAGTATTCTAGATTACCGGTGATTCGTTCGATCCTACTTCTCGTATTTTAATTAGAATCGAGTATGCAAATTAAGCTAATTTAAAACGAGATTCAAGTTTTTATCGCTTCGCGCAACGTATAAAGAGAAATAATTATCTCTTGCAATTTCTGACTTTTTCCTATTTTCACGTTCGAACGCGACGCGAATTTGCATTTCTTTGAAAAAGTCCGCTTTATCGCCGGCCTATTATCGAACATTTCAGAATACGAAGAACAAATTGCAAGTGCAATAATAATTTGATCGATAATTTTATCGTTTTTACGTTGAACTTGAATTATTATTATTATTATTATTATTATTACTATTATTATTATGAATTATCGTTACGGTCGTCGCGTGATTAAAGTTTTACGAATCTTGCGGTCTCAAAGATGGTAGTTGCAGAATATTCGTAATTTTATCGATATTTTAGCCCGTATAAATTATGATGCGGATTCGTGCGACTAATAATATTATGAATGACGTAACAAAAAGTAAATCGCGAAACGAACAAGCTACAATTTATTGCCGTTATCGCGATAATTAATGTTAGAATTGTACGTTTATAAAAATATTTCTATATTAACATTGTACGATAGATTTTGCCCTTGTAGATACGTATATGCGTACATACAGTACCGAACGAAAGTATTGGCACAGCCTGGATTTTCGCACAAAGATCGACGTAAATCTCTAAAGAACGCGATTTTTTGTTTAATTTTTTTTGCAAAACTCGCTTTAAAGTTCAAGTACACCGCGAATACGCGATTTTTAAAAATAATTGTAACAAAGAAAGAAAATGAAACGCATGTAGAGATTCCGTTTTCAGCGCAACAAAAGTATTTGTAAACTCACGATTTTGGACTACAAATCAGTCGTGACGTTCGACTTGATCTTTCTCGTAACAGCCTTTAGACAATCAGGCATCGGACGTACCAATGCTTTCGTGATTTTTCCATCTATTTTGTGCCATTCTTCGAGAGGTACTCTCCCCGGATCTTGCTCAGACCTGGTACGGTGTGTTTGAAATCCTGCCGCTTAGTTCGGACCGAAGCAGCTCGATAGGATTTTGGTCTGGCGATTGTTGCGGAGTCGTTAACGCACGGGGTGTATTAAAACTGATTCCTCGTTTAACGACACAAACTGTGCGTTTGGAATCAAACGGAGAATCGCGAAAAATTCTGTACGAAGATCCGCGAGCCGATGGAATGCTCGTTCGCTCTTTTATTTTTGTATTTGTCTCACCGGACTAAAGCAAGAAGCAGAAGGGTATGGTCGATGGTCGCTTCTAATTGTCTAGAAATAAGCCGATAAGGATACGTCGCGATAAGACGAACGGTGCGCGAGTCAACGCAAGAGAGAAATTCGATTTTCGAAGTAGCGCGATACCATTGTACGCGAAGCGTCTCTTTGTCCAACTTTGATTCAAATCCCCCCCCTCTAGCATCGTCCGATTCTCTATACGACGATATACGTCTTAAAATTTGATGGAACCGATGATAAACCGATAACCGGTAAGATCGATGATAATTGTCGCATCAAGAAGGTGGCTAAGGATATCAACGAGTTTATAGCGCAACGTCTCTTCTCTCGAGTCCTTTCTCGATTTATAGTTTTCTTTGGAACGACGATAACGAATTTTTGATACGGTGTTTCGGCGCTTTCAATTATTAGATAAACGATGGAAAGAATATACATACGATAGATGTACTGGTGTGTATGCACGGAGGTGTATAACCTGTTACGTTATCTCTTGAGCGTTCGTTAGCCAAAATATTATATTTCTATTGGATCGATGATTCATCGGGTGATTATTATATTCTATCAGTGACAGGCATACGATGCGTTAATGCCGCGTGACCGCTATATCGCAATAGAATATTATCCATGGTTTTACGTTGCCCCCATTACCTTAACGGCTTAACGCTGTGCACCGAATCGTTAATATCGTGCATAATTGTATCGCTAGATCATTTTCAAACAATTCATTAAAAAATTTACATATTTTAAAGGATTTTTCGCATCGAGAAAGCAGCCGTTTTAAACGATCGATCGAATATTAACGAATATTAATACGTATAATACCTATTGATCGACGAAATATATGCGAAATAATATGAATATAAAACGTACGAGTACATTATAAGAGAGGATCTGGATTTACAGTTCCAGTTTTATATCGTATTACGTTCGAATTTCGTCTTACGATAAATTACGATCGAATTTCTAAGGTAAATTCCGTCGAAACAAACGTTTCTTTCGAAGCGACAACGTACACTCTTTGACATTCCGCGTTAGACGCGTAATACCTACGTCGAGGTTGGACGATCTCGATTTCGCGAACGTCGCGGGGAAAGTACCGAGAGCTTTTTGACTCGCTGTCGGTTCTCTTACCCCGCTCGGTGGCGTCGCGTCGTCGGATCTTTCTAGAAAACCCTTATCGCTTTCCACCTGCCGCAGGGCACCGTAAGCCCGAGTGTCCCCGAGTCATCGGCCCCGTGAACCGTGCACCGTGCATCGTGCACCGGTGTGTCCGCGATCCGCGCCGGCGGACAACGACGGCGGCCGATCGATGTCGGGCCCCTCGTCGATCGTCGGCACCCCGAAACTACAACATCCGCCAACTCTTTACTTAGAACCGCGCGTCAGTTCTTAACTCGCCAGTCGAAAGTATCACCGCTCGAAGCCGTTATCCAGCCTAAACCCTGATGCGACGACATATTTATGGTTCCGGCTGTCGGCGATACTATGCGTCGATCCAAACGCGTGCCTACATCTAGCATCTATGCGTGATCTATGCGTGATCTATGCGAACAATAAAAAATACTATAGCTGATTTCTCACTTTATATCGCAATGTCTTTGAAATTTAATACGCTTTCGAGACTCGCGCGGACCTTGTACAGTATCGATTCACATGCTTTCTCATGCTTGATTTCTCGTGCTTTCGCGAAGAATAGGCGTAGATCGTAAGGAGCGTAAAGGAGTATACGTACAACGAAATAGAGAGAAGCCTTTGTTTTCGTACACGATGACGTTAAATTCGCGCATTTCACTCGATATCTTTGATCCTGACCCTGACTCGATCGCATGTATACGCTATGTATATACATATGTATATGTATATATACACACTTTGCACATGGGAATATCTATGCATACAAGTACGATCGAGTTATTCTTCGTTGAAACGTCGGTTCGAAAATGAGAGAAAAATGCTCTTTCCTCGCTTTCCTTTTCCTCGAGATCGAACTTTTCCTGAAAAATTTCTTCTACTTTGAACGTTACTCTATATACGATACACGGTGTTTCGCGTAAAGCGTTACATATATTAAATACTTATATACTTTGACCGTATGTGTGTGCGTGCGTACGTCCTTGTGTGTTAAATACAGCATACTCTTCCTGTATAAAAATTTGCGTTTAATATGAAAATTTCGCAACTCTCTCTCTCTCTCTCTGCCTCTCTCTGCGCGCAATAAACGATTCAGGATCACATGGAATAGGAATTATGGGATGGAATAGGTAATAATTTATCGGGCACGGTACTAAATGCATAAATTAGCCTTCAAAATGCATCAACGTAGCAACGTGTTGGCAATTCTTTTGAGAATTTCTGGCCCGTTTTTAAATTTGCATAAAGCGGAAATCTTCTTACGCTGGTTCAGCTCGTTTTAATCTATTCTAGTTTTCTTTGCTAAAACGTATTACCATACATAATGACATACCACGTAAAATTCTATTATGCAGTACGCAGACATAAAACGTCGTTTTGGTCCGAATTACAAAGATAAAGTCTCCATTTCCCTTCCACGTATTTCGAAAAAATTCATATTTTCAAATCGCTATCTCTGTAACTGAAACAGTAAACAACGGATATGTTATTCTTTATATCGGGAAAAGAACGCTTACATTACGCGAAGAATTCTTACGCGTTGCGTAACGTATTTCTTCCGATGTGTTTCATATTTTATATTATTCCACGAGTCTCTGTAGAAAATTAAAAGCTGGTCTAGATTTTGGTCATGACGATGATCGTTCTGCAAAGGCGGTGATGTAAATTTTGCAACGGGTAGCAGCTTGCTTCTTAATTAAAACCGAAGCTTTTCTTCCGACCTTATTTTCATACCATTGCGCATTGTATCGTATTTGAACACGCATGTGAACTAGTTGGTAATCCCGTTAATAACACTTCCCCGAGGAAGAAATTATGGACTGGAAACACGCGATACTTTTACCAAGAAAAGCATTCGAAACGGAGGTTTTAGCGAATTAAAACGTTTTCGGGAAGCGCTTACGGTAGTCAATGGCGTTTTAACTTTTCTAATTATTTGGCTATAATATTTTCGATCCACGCGGCAAGTATATTTATTTCTATAATTTATCCGACGATCGCTCTTAAATTTGACGGCTCGCAACCGCGATTTCATCGAAACGAGAGCGTCGATTCGTTATACCGGGTGCACGTATCGAAAAGGGTGTCGAAAAGATGGCCGACATTCGCGAGATTCCGGATATCAAGACAACGAGGAAAGCCGTTGTACGAAACTATCGTTTGAGGCTTATTTCTCGAATTATAGATAACTTTGTTCTACGCTAGAAATACGATCGTAGCGGTGCAAACGCGAACGATCGAAATCTGTTTCGCTGTTTCGAATATTATGCTTGTCCGCTACTCGCTGCGAAAAACGAGATTACGATAGAATTTGAGCTGTTATATTTAATTTCGTTGATTTACGTCAAAGCGAGAGACGCGAAGAGCGAGCAAAATAAAGAGAAAGGTTCGTTGGCTGAGTCTCGTTATATCCAGAAACTAAATCACCGTTTTAAATTTCTCCAGCGTAAAACTAAATTATTCGTAACTTAAATGGTAAGCGTGAAACGACGTCTTTGTACGTGAACCCCTTTTACGATTCTGCCGTTTAGAATCGTATCTTATATGCAAATAGCACGTACTTTTTCTAATACGCTGTTTATAGGTGTAACGCGTATCTGTCGTTAGGAACGTGCACAGGATAGCGCATAAATTTCCATACGTATAGGGCGACGTCATGAGTTGACATTGGAAATTACAGGAAACGTTGGATATTACGCAACGATATGGAAAGGGAAACGAGGACTTTTAAGCTGTTGCACGGACGAAAATTTGTACACGGTTGTTCTCGAGTCTACTGGTTTCCAGTAGATCGTTGTGACCGAGTTAGTAACCATTTCCCACGCAAACTGCTCCTGGTATCGCGAAATGGTAAAATTTCGAACTTACATACGCGTTTCTATGCGAGAAGGCTATACACATAGATCGATAAATCGTGCGATTTGATCCATCGCGTTCCCTCTTCTTTTCTGCCGCCAAATCGTTTTCGTTAAACGCAACCCTCGATAAATATCGCAGCTCGAACCACGAATCTACTACGTTCGTTTCGTCCGTAGAATTCTCGTGGATCCGTTTCTACGAATTCGGTAGCAAGCAGCGTGCTTTTCAATTTACTCGAATGCAGCTGTTTTTTATGCGAGCTCGTAAAACGGGAAGATAAGGAGGTCAAACCAAATAAAATGGTTAGGTATTAAAGTTTTTTCAAATTAGTGGAAACTTTGATATCGTCGGATTACGCGTTCGTTCCACTCGACTCGTAGAAAAGGAATCGAACTGCCGCGTTTGAGCCATTCGAGTCGCTTACCTGATTCCATGTGAGGCGGTATTTGGCGTAGGGTGCCAAAGAAATACTCGCCGGTGTTCAGCAATATATTTTTTAACGATCCTCGCATTCGACTCATTTTGTACAACTCTCGATTACCACCGACTATTCTCGCTTCCCGGTTACAATCCGACTATTCTCACTTCGCGGTTAAAACTCGACTATTTTTCCGATCCGATTGGTTTCTTTTCGTCGCCCCTCGATATCCCCACTACGCAAGGCGTTTGTTAGGCGTCGGCGACCGTTACCACGTACGCCTTCTTCTAAATATTTTGGCGGAAGGACCGTAGGGATATCGATGGCTCGTTAGGCGTGTCGGTCTTACGCTTCGGTGATATACTTTGTATCGACGGAACCGTTGGGTCGTTTCGTCGTCGCTCGATCTCGTAAATTCGACTGTTCGAAACGTTCTGCGTAAAATGCCTGGAATTGTATCGTTTGCGTAAAGAAACGTCGATTGACACGTCGACGATCGAGATTACTTAACGCGTTCGCCGCGAATCCGATTTTCACTTTCTACGATACGCTCTGTACGCTAACGAACAATTTTCGTACAATGGCTGTTTTCGTATTTAGAACATGAATAGAAATAAAACTACGATACTATCGTTATCCCTTAGTTTTAACAAGAGTTTTGTCGATTCGTCGATACTCGCAAGAACGTCTCGTAGGAATAGTAACGTCGACGCATAAAATGCAATTTCGCATTTAGTTCTCGTATTAAAAATCAACATCTTTACCGCTCTGAAGCAGTTACACTGCTATACAGTATACACTGACGTTCTTAAACACGTGGACATTTTGACGCTTTTAAATATCGTTGCTGGAATCAATTACGAATAGTCTCTCGATCAATTTGGAAGATCTTTTCCATCCGACGTATAGTTTGACGACCAGACGACTCGAGTATAGCGGACTCGTCGAATGAGAAAATTCTTCGACGATGTTTGACGCTTGTACGTCGTCATACTCTGTCAGAAATAAGCAAGCGTCGAGTGTCGGTAGCATATGTACAATCGTAGATACGCGCATTTCGACGTACGTCGCGTTTAAACGCGTGGACGTAGATATTCGCAAAAGCGTATGTACGTGAAACGCGTACGCGTGGTATCCAAGTACTCAGCCTTGTTATTTCCCGCCACCGATCGGTCATCTTGCTGGTCGTCTCTTCGCGGCATTACATCGAGCGTCCAACGTTCGGACAACTCGATCAGCGACCAAAACGAGTTGTCGCCGTTAATCCCTTCGCACTGTAGACGAGATACGCGATCGCGATAAAATTTCGTTCACGCGATCTTGCGGACGAAATATTTCGCGCGTCCATCTTCTCGTATTTAGAGGCGAATAGATCGCGAGTATGTAGTATTTTTACAAGTACGATATAGCGTGTTTCGTAACGCGCGATACAATCGAGAGTCTACACGAGGTTTCAACGCGGAGGAACACGTCATAGTGTGAAATTTTCTTTCTTTTGCTTCCTTTTCCACAACATTGATTTTAAATACCAAAGAAACAGATGGACTTAGAAAATATTTACGTGGACTGTAGAATCACCCACTTCCTAGTCGTGCCGCGAGTTACGTCACGAGACTCGATTTTCGGTATTCATAATTCCTGTGCAATCTTATTTTTCGATAAAAATGTTGTTTCATCCCCCATCGTATCAGTTTAGACAGTCGATTTCTACCGGATTTGCGCAAACGTTAGACGATGTGTTCGCACTTCTTTCGGATATCGTACGTGCTAACAAAGTGGGTGGATCGAGCGCGTTCTCTTTGGATCTTTGTCTGAATTTACGTACGAGATATCTCCCGTTCAACGACAGTGTACGCAAAATATGTCGTACAAAGCGTCGCAGATGCGACGATATCGCGTCGCGAGATATCTTGTTCGTAAGTGCGGTAGAATCGATACGGTTCTATCGACCGTTTCGTCGATCCAACGGCCAATTTATTCGTTGTCGTTTATTATGCAGGAGAAAAAACTTGTTAAGCAACGCGCATGCCACGTAGGTATCTGCGCTTGGTTTCAATCGGTCGTTTCTGTGGCAATGAAAACGTGGAAACCTTCGGAACAAATCGAGGATACGTTTTGGCAGGTGAAACAAACCATTTTCACGACGAGCCGTACGAGCGCCGTACGAGCTTACAGAGTAACGAGACACCAGAGGCAACGAATAAGTTACACAGTTGTTTTTGCAACGGCTGAAATTGCATTTTGCAGTTCTCGTGAGATGAAAACACGGTTGCGGTTACTGGAATAACGTCGGGAAATTTTTTGATAGGAAAGTCGACTCTCGTTGAATCGGTTGGAAAAGAAACGTAAACGATACGTCGCGTTAAACGTGAAGCCGGTGGCTAAAGTTGAGCCAGCCAAAGCCGACGATGATCATAGACGAATAAAGATTCGCTTTGAAAATTTGTGAAGTCGATTATGTCGTATACGAGGATCTAAGGGAGACAACTTTCTAGGACAAAGTGGTTGGCATCTTTCTTCTAACCACGTCGAGAATCGAGAAAACGATTTAATCGTTTAACCTTCGCTTTCATAGTACATACAACGATGTATTATGGTACCATCTATTATACAACGTTAGTTAGACGTTAGTAGGCGTTAGTAGACGACAGCCATTTCGCTGGAAAGCAACAAGTAGTTGTAAAATACATAGCTATATCGATAGCGTGACCTAGCTAGGTAATAAAGACCTGCTATTATTCCATCTTCGACGAAACATTAATCTAAAGCGAAACTAAAATCCGTTGCCTTCAAAAATATTCAGTTTCAATTACCTTCTTTCAGAGTTAGTTTCGTTCAACGGTTAGACGATATAATAAACGCGCAATTGCTTCGCAAAGCTTTTACCGTGCGACGATCGAACAAACGTTTCGATAAATTTATCACTTCGTACAACATTCCACGATGACTAAATTTCCTGGTTATTGTTAAAAAGTACGACAACGATTGTTAACGATAAAGAACGATAAATAACGATAAAAACAATTTCCTTTACGCCTTACCATTTCTTGTCGGATTATCGTTGCATTTTTATAGGACGTTCTAAGGCGACAAATTTACCTACGTTTTTTCGCATCGATATCTTGAAAAAATAATCGTCGATATACCCGAATCCGTTATTTAAATATTCAACGTTCTCGGCGAGTTTATTTAAAACATTTGACAACTATATCTCGTTATTCAACCGGAAAATCAAATCGTCGAACAAAGCCGCTCTCCTCGTAGGTTCTGGAAGCAAGGAAATCGAAGCTGTTCCATGGAAGCAAGAGGCAAGTTATATTTTGAATCTCTTTGATTCTGCGCGGTTTTAATCTGCGATCGTATAAATATGCAGGACAATGTAAATTCTCGATGCGAATCGTTCCATTGTGAACGGTCGAGGGCCAATCGAATCCATCGCCGAGCTATCTGGTAGTTTCAGCCTTAGACCCAGAGGAAATCCCTTTGTCGCGGCTCGTAGATCGTAGGGCGAATCGTTCGAGTTTCTCTCTGGAAACGGAATGGCCGGTCGAGACGGTTGCTCATTGCGAGCAACGTGATTTCGCGCATTTAACGATCTATTAAAACAAAGTTACGATTACTCGGAAGTTGGGAAACATAGGCGCAGCGAACGAACGAAAGGGGACGACCAAGTTGGCCGATTTAATTTTCTAAATATTCATGGTGCGCCGCGCCGTGTCCCTCTGGCAAACGACGAAGACCTGCCCTCAACTCGAAACGCCATAAATATTCTACGTCGCGCCGCGTCGTCCTAACTCGAAACGAGAGACGAATACGGTATATCGTATATCTCGGATGGCAGCTTCGCACCCAGCATACACGGCGAACCTAACGAAATATTAAGTTATGCAATTATCCATGTAAATGGAACTTTCCTTTCTCGTTGGATCGGCAAAGGCTATTCCCGAGATTATTCGGCAAGTAGCGAGCAAGCTCGGATTCGATCTGACGGATCTGACGGAATACCCGGCCGATAGACGCTATTCTCCTTTTAAAATTAACGTTCATTCGAACGAACGGCTATAACGAATCTGGCCTACGGGGAAATCAAAATCATATCAACCCGGCTCGTCGTAAGTATTTCACTTTGACTCGTTGCGCGTTCGAACGATGAGCGAATTCAGGATATTGTTATTCGTATTGCGAGAGCGTCTGGATAGAACACGGAGGATGGCGGAGAGCGATCGTCATCGATGGTTCAACGCGAGTGGCGCGAGTTAAAGATACCGCTAACGAGTAAAAGTACGAAATTACTCGTACGTAATGCGTCGTATAAAGTTCGTACATAGTTGTAGAAACTCGTAATACGGTCCGTCGTTCTTTATGCCGTTTCTCTTAGCGAAAACTCGACCAACGTATTCGGTACTAACGTTCTTCTAGAAATTCATACGTAAACGAGAAGATATCGTAATTCGATTGAACTTGGGAATCCAATTGGAATCTGGGCGCGGATCAAAATAGAAACCTAAAGAAAGACCGATACTTTGCTTCTTTCTTACGTCGAGCTCTTCTTCGCGGTGCGGTTATTATCGATTTCGGATACACGATCCTTTCGTCCTAAATGGAAAATCCTGTAGCTAAAGAATTCAGAGGCGTTGCGGCTTCCAAAGATAACGATATTTTTAGTCTCGACTTCTTTTCTCCTGCCATTCTGGATTCTTTAGAGAAATATATAGTCTTTCAAATCCCGACAAAGTTTCGCTGACACGAATTCGGCAACGTACCATTACGTAAATTAGATATACGCAAATAGTCGAATCGAAATATTTAGTTTACGATAGGAACGTTTAGCTTAAGGTAATAAATCTTTCCACGTTCCTTTCACGGTCTTTATAGGTTTTCCGTATTCGTTAACGTTTCAATGGACAAAGTTCTTTGACCAAGCGTTTGAGAACAAATGGTGCCGCTAAGGACGAGCCGAGAGGAAGGAAAGAGGAAGGAAATCAGAAGCGTAAATCGACGAGTGTTTCGATATATCAAAAGTAAAGTCACAGAATTCGTCTTTATCGTGTTTGCTCGGGTTATGTCATCGGTTTAGAAACATCCTATAGAATTCGCACGATCGTTGTTCCGTCTAAGTCACGTAACGATAGAATACTTTTTCATTTTCACTCTTACGCAAATTCATTTTTATCGTTAAAATCAAAGAGCAAAGAGCAGCGAATTTCAAATACGCATCTCGTTAGTGATTCGAAGATGTTCAGTAAACGATAAATACGATCGCTTATCGGAAAACATATTCTTGAAATATCCTTTCGAATTTCTGTACTTTATTCGGCTGATTTCCTAGAATTCGAGTCGCTCGAATCGTCGTTTGAAATTCGATCGACTTCAACGAGGCTTTCTCTCTGTCGTCGGTTCCTCGCTTCGCCATTGTTAATTCGTAACTGGTCGAGTTGCATCTAACGCTTTTCATGTTTCGTGTGATATTTTTACGCGATATCAGCTTGCAAAGTTTCGCTCTGCTGCGATTCTAGAATTTGTATGGCCCGATCTGACTCTTATTTCAACGGGCAAAAAGACGCTTTTAACGTTTTAAGAAAACTTTGGCGTAAAATCGAAGGGTCACGAAGGGCACGATCGAATCGGAGATGATGGAAATAACGCGGCGTAGCTAAGACGCGAGTCGCGCAAAATAGCGAGCACGCGTTATTAAAGTTATCCCGTTACCATCGAAGCTGCCTTACTATCGGACTGGAATCAAATATCAATTAACGGATAATCGTTTCGAACATCGGTCGTCGAACAAAGTTTACTCGCGAACGCTTCTCGACCAACTTTGAGCAACAGTATACAGAAACACAGATATTTACCATCGCTGCCAAGTACGTTCTAACCAATCGGTTTCCATGGTCGACGTCTGACCAGCACCGGATTCGATATCCGACCTCAATCCCCTTCGGGATTCACCGCGAGGAACACCGTGATTTTCCTTCGATAGTCGTATAATGCATTGTACGTCGCGGCGCGTCGTACCGACGTATGCGTTATGATTTTCCACACTGTCGTATTTTATCATAGTCTAAGGTATTACGCAACGTTTATTTTGATCTTCGAAGCAGTCTTTCGTGGAACGAGCAAATCGTTCCATCTACGCCTTTAACCCTTAACCTTTGAAACGTCGAAGCTTTCGAAACTTAAACTTGTTTTTTTCCGATACCTGTTTCAAGTGCGTGTTATTTATTCAGGATAATACCTCGTAGGTAAGAGCCAGTCGCGCCGAATCCTTAAAGTCGTGCATATTTAACGATTCGGAAAGTCTTCCTTTTCTGCTGCTCCAAACCTAATACGTAACATTTGTCTTCGATAGCTACGTCGGTAATTGATTTTCATCGTTTCGCGATCAATTATAGAAATCCTTTAACCGTTATAACGGGTGTTTTAGTTTTGGAGATATTTTCTACGTCTTTTCGTATTACGTACGTTACATAGACAGCGGACGGTACGAGCGGTAAGAAAATTAGAACGCGATCTTTGCCAACGTATTCTTCATGAAATTCGACGCAAGCGTATGTCGCTGTTGTAATGGATCGACGTTGTTACGCAGATTGTTATGGACCTCTCTAAACAACGATAAAATATCTTTTGTTGTGTATGGAAGCTGCGTACAAAGAGGTTTCAGGTGACTTGGCAAGTAGATAATGTCTCGGGTAACCAAGAAGCGTCTGTCATCTTTCTTGTAACACGAAAAAAGCCGCGAAAGAGGTAGAAAAAGCTATTTTTTTTTAAATTCTATTTTTTAACAGTACTTTCGTTTCATCCTCGTGTAAAAAATTATCTTTCGTCCGTTCGTGCAATACCTATATCTCTGACCACACTTTTTATATTCCGAAAAACGAAATCACTTAATATTTCTGTTCTCTATTTTGCCATTCGGAGTCTATACCCACGATCGATCCATCTCTTTGACGCGTTCTGTCTAATTTACGTAGATAAATACATTTTATCGTAGAATATTTCTCGTATATCGGGAATATTTAATCGTAAACACACTTGGAACGATAAATGGAAAAGAAGACGAATGTACGTGTCATCTTATGTACAGTATTAGTCTCGTAAAAAATCAACTCAAAGTATCGAAAATCGATAACGTACGCGATACGCGACGTACATTTGAAAGAGATAAAAAATGAAACTGAAATGTTTCGGGTGCTACGATATCGACGACGACGACGACGACGACGACGGCGAAGGCATCGCGGCATTGTGAAAATAATGAAATGGCACGTGTCCAAAAGATCTACCGAACGTCCATCGAAGGTACGTGCCGAGAGACCAGCTTGCAGAACTGGCTGACAGCCAATTCCTGTTCACCTGATATGTCCATACTGTAAACGTTTAAATAATGCTGTTACACGACAAATATCGAGTCCACTTTGAGGTGGAAGGCAACCGGAGATCGCGTTGGATCGGGACAATGCTTTTAGGAAGAAACACGTAAATGTCAGAAAGATATACGTACGAGGTTACCGGATCCACGTGTTGCGTGTCTGTTGCTTTCTCCGTTGAACCCTGGCAAAATGCATATCAGCGCGCGACGCTTACGATCGGACAATATCGATTAAAGAGAATATAAATCCGCGATATACGAAATGTTTCGCTATGCCTTAGTCGCCCGTTCGTCGCGTACACGCTGATACGTATCCACGCGTAACCTAATGATGACTGCGCACGGTCTTGGTTCTAGAGTCGTACGCGAAAGTACGTTTGGTGATATGTATAATAATAATAATAATAAATGCTAGCAATCGAATTTCCGATACGCTTACAGAGACGATTAGCATCGATAAGTTAAGTTTACGTAGGGCTGTATAAAAATGCGGCCACCTATTTAAAAATGTATTCGAAGTTTTTCGCGAGTATCTTTGAAGCGGTTGTTCAGAATGTTGGCCTTGCCTTTTCCATATACGTATACATACATCTATGTACGTAATTATGGAATTTTTAAATGTTCCTTTCGCGATAACGTACTTGTCTGTAATTTTGTCCGATTCGTCAATTTTTTAGAGATGTGCCAATAAGTAGAGTTTTAAATTAAGTGCTATCCCCGTTCCTCGGACTCTAAAAAAAAATATAATTAAGTTGTTTGAGATACTAATAAAAAAACAGAATAGCGCTAAATTAGTGTGGTGAAAAAATAATTGCCGAATTAAATACAGAAACAACAAGATAAATTGAAGATACGAACAAGTATCTGTATGGCTACGTATTGTTGCAACAATTATTTGCGGTTAATTTTCCGGGTAATCGAAAATTTGAACCGTAATATGTATAAATGCGATAACATCGTGGATCTTAAAAATCGTTTGAAACCATAGACGATATTATAAATGGATGTGTGTTTTGTGCAAAGAAAGAGGCGTGACATTTGGTAAGGAAATTCGGTATTCGCACGGATTTACTAGAGACGATGTGCCTGCAGCAAAATCCAATTACAGTATGTCGGCATCGATTATCTCATTAACCGCTATGTCTGTGTACTATTAGGTGATATATAAACTGTGTCGATATCAGTCATCGATGAACAGGAAAATGCAATCAGAACGCTGGATGCGCAAAATTAACAATTTCATGGCAATTAATCTAAGTGTGTTTTAATCCGAAGTATCGAAAATCGTTGTCGATTTCGTAATAATAAAACGAACATTTTTCCTCCGAATATCAAAATAACTTTGTATAATTTTCCATGTATTTACATTCGCCATGTATTACCACAGGATACATAGTTCGAACGTAGAATATCTTACGTATGTGCGTATGCGTTTGCGTACGTAACGTACTACATACGTATTTCTCCTGCTTTACGTACGATCATTTTGGATTTTCAACTTTCACAACATTATCGGATAACGTATCCGCGATTCTTCGGCTTTCAGTCGTATTATTAGCAAGTACAAGCGCTTGATTCCGATGTTCCCTCGACATTCCGGTCCTCTTCTTCGGGGCAGATGTGAAAAGTTCAGTTTCTTGTTACGCAACGAGCTAATAACACGATCGAAATTCGAAGAAAATTCGAATACGTCAGCTGTAGCAGCTTTCTGGAAGAAGCAACCACAAGACGAATAAACTCGATTGTAGTTGGTGATAAATATCGTCGTTCGTGAAATCAATTATACATAGAAGTTCTCCAACGGGAAAATTGTGCGGCACCTCGTTTTGAAAATCGTATTACCAGCTAGTTCAATTGAATTCCCGTCAGGCGTGTACTTACTTACGTGGACAAAGTTCGTAACAGAAGCGAAGCTGACAAGTAACTGTTTGATGGGCTAACGTGGCTTTGCGAGCGTCTTGTTCCTAAGGACCAACCAAATATCAACTTGTCCTTAATGCTGCAAACTATGAATCGCGTTCTCTACGTTTATAGCTTTTGTACGATAAACGTGGAAAATCGTTCAATCATGGTAACATATATGTTCTCAAATGTATTAGTATACCTGTAAAAGCTGACAAGTAGAAATTCGACCGATAAACTTGCTCCCAAGACTTGCTAGACGTATCGCGTATTTTCCACAAAATATCCGGTCAAAACGTGAAACATAGTACTAGAAAACTTTATACCTTAAGCGTTATCGTATTTAACGCGATCCTACGTGTTTATCTTCCGATTCGCCGCAGTATCCGGACTGGAAAGCGTTTCTTTCGAACTTGTCCTCCTATATCGGATCGTCGAAGCTGAGAACGAGGGCCATTTTCCTCGAAAATAAAACGAATGAAAAAGAAAGCAAATCTGTACTCACGGTTCAGACGTACACAGAGTAAATCGTACGATCGCTGGAGAATAGTAAATTTGAAAAAGGATCACGCATCGACGGATCGAGCGAAATTTTTTACGCCTTATTTCCGTGAAAAACGACTCTCGTTTTCAGCTTCAGCGACCTTAAAGACCCCCCCAAAGAGCGTCGTTCTAGTCGAATATTTTGCGATCCGGATACTATAGCAGAGCTTTATTTTCTACGAAGAGTCAAGTGCGCGTACTTTCTGTATCTGATACCACATGCGCGAGAAATCTTGCCACCTAATTACGTTTCTTTGTTACGTTATCAAAGGATTAACGTGGAAACATCGAGTCGGATTATTTAACATTTTATGTCTCCTAAACTATTGTATTTGATACGAATTATATACGGTATATGCGATCGTACCTATTATAATTGCATGTGCTTGCAAGATGTAAAGATACAAAGATATAAATTATATGAAAAAAATTATGGGCGCGTGCGTATATCCGTGAATGTTATTTTGTTTTTTTTTCGCTGAAAATCGATATCTAGGAATAATTTATCGCGAAAGAATCGTTTATATATGTATCTTGTGAACTTAGTTTCCCCAATTTATACACTCTTATACATTAAGTCGCCCCGCCTTTTTTTCCCATTCGATGGTGTAACATGGTTTTTTCGAGTCGGGTTTTTCCTTCGCGCTCGCAAATGTTACGTATCGTTTTAAAAGTTTCGTTTCGGCAATCATTTTCAACGATTTATCGCGATCGGCGAACCCTGGTGTTTGTCGTGCGGTTTTAAAACGTTTAAAAAAACAAAGAACAACTTTGTTGCACGCGTTACGCCTTTCTACTGCTGAAAAAGCAAAAACACGCCGCAAAATTCTGCGAGTCGCGTAATAAATATAGAAACGGAACGACTTTATGCTACGTCCACGTTAGTTACGTGGGTGATGGAGTTGGTAACGAACCGAAAAACCACCGTTGTTGACCGGTTGTGGTCAAAAGAAAGTTTCAAATTGGAAGTTGCGTATAAGTATCAGTATCTAACTGTTGTGCCAGATACTTTTCACCGTGCTAGTAACGATACACGTATATCACGATTATTCGTTGCACTTGCAAAATGGAATTTTATTTCTTCTTATATTTATTTTATTTGTACGTTGATCGTACTTCCGAAGTGGATATCGTTTGCTGGTACAAGGTAGTAGCGATATCGAGACGCTAGGTGTGGACAAGCGAAGTTGACGTGAAATAATCGTGGATAGATTTTTTTAACGCATACAGCGGTACGACTACTCGTCTCTATAAATTATCGTAGAAGGAAATTGCAAAGTGGTTCGCGGTAGACTGGTTGGCCGGGCGATCGTACATAGTTAGCTACCGCTGGTTCGTGCAACAATTTTGTCATAAAGTAGCTTCTCTTGGGAAACGTCCTGTAAACTTCGCCACAGTCGTGTCACGGTCATCGACGATCGCGATATTTGATATAGTATTAGAGTAAAACGAACGCAAACTTTTACCTTTTCGTTCTAACCAGTCTTTCGTTACTACGATACACGTGGACGAAGCTTACGTCATTTTGTATATTTAATTCAGCGACTCTTCGTGGTTCCTCTTTGAATTTATCATCATCGATTTATCAACTTCGAAGTAAGCAAAAGGTTGTATCGAGGAGAGAATGCTTTTCGGTCAAGGAACCTCTGATCGATGGTGTCGAGTATTCGGTCAAAGAGCATCGGCGTGCCATTCGACTCTGTTTTCCATGAAACTATCGGTCGTCAGTTAATTTGTAATTTATGACGTACAACTATAATCGAAACGTAGTGGAAACGTAAAGCCACATTCGAGAGCTGTGGTCCGTATAGCGAAATCGTTAGATCTACAGACAGATTATAATGCAGCGATCGCTATTGGACCGGTTTCGGAGAGGACCAAATTAGTTATCGAGGTTTGCTCTCCGAATTAGAGATCTACTTGCATATCTATGTTCGGTGTGCGATATCGGTGAATGTAATCACCAACATATTACAAACATATTTTACAAACTTTAGCGATCGTAATGATTCTCAGGGTAAACGGTCGATCGAGACACCGATTTTTATAAAACAGTCGGTCGAATTATTGTCAGTCGTTGGAAGCAACGTTCGACGATCGGCCCAACAAATACCCCGGCACTTTGATAGATTTCTGATAACGGTAAACGAACGTTAGCGAATTTTCCAATTAATGGTAAATTAACGTTTAGAAGCGATGCTCGATAGTCTTTCCCGAGATCGACAAATTATAAACGTAAATCCTGCTCAAAATGGTATCTTTTCGCACGTATCTTTTTACAACGAAATTACAATTCACGGATTTATCTGTTCGAGATAGGCAAAGGAAGGATCTCCTTTGTACGTGTAATGATAAAATTAGTACGACATCGAGCGGCCAAACAAAATAGCGAGAAATTGAAGATTATAAAATCAAACGATCCGAGGATAAAAAGCTTTTCAAGGGACAAAGAAAGTACGCAACCACGGACGATCAGGCTGCGTTGTATCGCGTACCAGGTTGTCGCATATCGTTTTTAAAAATCAGTTTCATCGCGTTACGATGATCGACGCTATACGCAGCCGTAACTGCGACAAGGAACGAGATAATTGGAAATCTTCTTTCTCGCAAATTCGTGATCGAATCGCGTCTCTCGACGAAGAGAAGCGAGCGTTCTGTTCGTCTTTCGATCGTTGTCCAATAATAACATACTGGCGAATTATCCGAGAAAACTCCGTGCGAAAGAATCGTGCACGAATCTGGTTATCTAACTGGCAATTCACAACCCCGGAGAGAAAGTAATCCACGCCGTGCAATCGTAACGTTGCGGTAAGATAAAATTTAACGAACGGTATTAGCCGGTGAAATTAAAACTCGACAGAAACGTTTCATATACCGCGAGCTAATACTTTTGAAAACTCGAAAGGAAGGAAATCGGACCACGTAATCTATATAAGTTCGAGATTGGAATCCGAGTTTTCTTTTGCCGGACTGCTGCACTAACAAATTGAGCTATCCACGATATCGACAGATGCCTTTCGGTGATTCGAATATGACAAAAGGTATTTCCGAACTTTAATGGAAAAATTCGTCTACGCTTGGTACAACGATCGTACAACGTAAAATACCTGCGGAGTTTCCCACGAAACGCTAGCATATTCTAAGACTAAAAATGAGAAAAGAACGTTATGCCAAAAACGATGGCTAGTGAATCCTAAAAATATTTATTTCTATATCTATGGGATTCGATCTAATCGTATCCTAAAACGTTCGATGGCTTCGCCGACGTTAACCTCTCGATTTTATTAAAACTATTTGTACCTTGAAAGTATGTATTTTTTACGTTTCTATGTTTACGTATTCTATGTTAATTTATACGAAATAACGATATAACGAAATGCTCGTATTCAGCGTATCCGGAGCACCAAAAAGTTAATACGCTTTTATACGAGTAAAATGAATAGAAAGTAATATTTACTTGGAAGTAGGAAATAAACAAAACACGAAGTACAGTGAAATAAAACACAAAACGACGCGTATGCGCGTGTTATCGTTTCATTTCGCCAGAGAAATTTCTGAGAATGTTTCATCGTTTTCATTATACCTATTTATGTATATGTATATATATATATACATATGTATAGCACACATTTATCAATCGCAAACGATAAAACTCACGTTCTAGCTATTATGTAAATTTGGATTATTACGCGTGTGGCGTAAGCTGTTCTACGTACGTTGCTGATAAATTACTTGCTACTTACAGTTTCGTACCGAAAGTTTCGATTACATCGCGAAAGCCAAGTTCGATATCGACCGCTTCATCCTTGATCTTCCAATATCTAAACTACCGACTGCGTTTATCGAAACTAGTTTTACCTATTAAACTGGTTAATCCAATGAAACAGCTATATGTATATTTGTGAATGCCAACGACAACGGTTCCTCCTGTAAATATCGCTATAAATCAATTTATTTTGATTTTTCCTTGCTGTTATTCGGGGCCGATTCAATTATAATTCAAATTAGCTCTGTCTTCGATCAGATAAAACGCGTTACGCTGATAAAAATGACAATCGTCGTAAAATCGTTAAATATTATATTAAATATAATATTATATTAATAGTTAAATATAATATTTCTTAGTTTTAGGATTCGTTGATCGGTTGACGGATTTATTTATCGGTAGGTCGAGGATTTTCATCGAAAAGGAGATGCGAATGTAAGTGTAGAGTATCTACGGATTAGTTTGGCTTATGGCGCGTAGGTAGCAGAGCCATAAAGCTCGTAGATCCGTCGATCGTGTCTTTCCAAAGAGGCTCGAGTTAATTTAGATGCGATTCGAAAGTTAATCGCAAATTCCACTGCATCTGTTGGCTTTACAAGCTTTACGAGTTAATACGTCCCTTTGAAGATACTATAGATTTTTTCGAAATCGACGCGATCGATGGTTTCATTTTACGACACGACCTGGCGAGACTCGTTATCTACACCCTCGGTAAACGACAGATGTGCCGTAAAGTTTCGACAAGGGATAGGAGCGATTCGAGGACAGCTTCCTCTCGGACCTGGACTTTCCATTGACTCGCAACTGCCACCTTTCTAATCTCTTAGCTACGATATTCGACGTTCCGCGCATCCGACTTCCAGCTACTCAAGCCGGAGTTGCCTGTTTCTCGAAATTGCCCATAAATCGACGATGGTATACGCCGATTCGAGCTGCTCCAGAGTCGTCTTGCCCCGTTTTAGTGAAATTCGGTGGAACGACAGCGCGAAAGAGCGTTCGTTCGCCGTTCCACGATTCGTCTTCGCGTCCGAATGCTCCGAGAACGCGGCAAAAATAGTCGTTCGATTCTTTCGTTCGTATTCGTCGTGTACTCGTTGTATTTTGTATCGGAAACTCGAATATACGTCACCTTTGAACGTTTTTTCGCGAACGTAATCGCCACTTCGTAATTTCTTTCGACTTATTCGTTTGGATCGGGCGCAGGAGATGGGTCGTGTACTTTTTTCAAATAGCTCGATGAATTTAAAATCCCGAGATAATTCGTTTAAAAAGCGTGCTTCCACTTCTGGCCGCGCTCTCTTCGCGAGATTAAAAGAATCGCGACGCTCGAGTTTTCAAGCCTGAAAACGCGGCTCTTCGAAAATATCGCCGAAAGAGAAATCATCGTTGGTCCTCTCGAAATAATTTCCGATGCAGAACGAAAGTACTTGAACCGTCAGCTTAAACTTTCATTCGATTACGTCCAATGCGTTTCATTCGACGCGGCGGCGGAGCAATAGCTGGGATTTACGTTGCCTGCATTCGATGCTTCTACTTTATGCATAAGTAGGACGAAGATATAAATTATGCATAAGTTGTTGGCACGATAAGCAACTGCAGGGGAAGTACATTGGAAATGGTCAATAAAATATTAATTATTTACTTGGTATCCTACTTACCTTGGTAATTCTATACCGAACGCTTCGTTCGAATCGAATCGCGTTAAATAAAGTAAATCCGACTTTGGAACGAACGACTTTAACAAGTCCGATTATACGTAGATCGTATTGATAAATTCTAAATAGAATCTTAATTACGATAAGACGCGGTCGATAGCGCCTGTACTATATCGAGATGTATACGAAACAAATGTTTTTTATAGCTACGTAGACCGATTCTCGAACAAAAATAAATCGAAAACATAAAGCGAGGTTCCTCTATTGGGAATCTCGTTTTTTAGAAAATTGGTTGCGAGAAACTACCGAGCACGTGCGCACGACTGAATTTTACCTTGGCCTTTATCTATAGGATCGTATAGCATCAACCGTGTGCTCTGAATATAACGGAAATATTGACAAACGATACAAAAGGTCGACGAATATTTTTCTATACTTGAAATGCAAAGATATCGAAGAAAATTCAAGGATGCTCTATTCCACGATTCTCAATTAAGATAATCAAAGGCGTTAATTTGAGATTTTCCAACCATGTGCACGTCTGCCACGTGTTTGCGTGGATCGTCGCGATGCCACGGTTCGAGCCAAAGAATAAAATCGAATACTTTTAGATTCCACGTAACCTTCGCTAGGGAAGCACGTAGGACCATTGAAAAATGTCGCGTAAACTGCGTACTTTCGAACGAGAAGTTTCGCCTTTCGTGCAAATTTCGTTACAGAAATATCTGTACTTACGCCATCGGTGTTAAAGAAACTTTGCGGAAACACGCTGTAAGGCATGAAAAATGAAACTTTTCGACGATCGTTAAATTCTGTACGATATTTTTAATATCGTACTTGAAAGAACTCGTTTAAAAGATATCTTACGACACTCGAATTCTTTATTTCGGCCGTCGACCCCTTTCAAGTTGATGTTTCGACGACCGGGACATTCGTAGTTTTCGGCTCGATTGATTATACGACCTCGGTACATCCCTTCGGTACATCCGCAGCTATGTGTATCTACGAGCATTAAGATGCACGTATAGCAAGCGTATTTCGAATCGTGTTCTCGATTATGCCACCAAAAGCAGCGTAGTTTGGCATTGATTTTCTGGATAAATGCACCGTGATAAAACTAATACACCGGAATACGGGTTGAAGTTTTGCCGTTCCAAACACGATCAAGCAACGACGTTCCATTTGCAATTTACGTAATTTGCGCGTACAGGATTGACATCGACGATCGTCGATCAATTCCACGTGAAGAAGTGGAATGGAAAGAGTAAAATGACAATTTTCTTCCTTCTAACTGGTTTCTAACTCGTTAGAAATTTAATTATATCAACGACGTTTATATTTCGCTCGTCGATAAAAATGTTACTATACAGGATATGCTAAACCGTGAACTTACATTAGCGAAAAAACGAGATAAATCTGATTCAGTCGCGTATTATAATATACGCTGAAATTTTACTCTATATTACGAACGAGGGAAACGCGAGAATTATTTTCGAACGGTTTCGGACGAAACGAACTGTATCCTCGTGTTTGCGTAAAATCCTTAATAGTTGTTCGATTTAACTGTAAAATATCCTTACGCGGAAATGTTAAGTCCCTCATTTTTCAAACAAGCAAGACATTGTTCCTACGGAAACTATTCGTTCTCTTAAGTCCTAGACTTTAAACTTTAAAGTTTCGTGGAAGTTAAAACGATAAGAAAACCGTTTATACTTAAATTAGTTGCGAAAGCGTTAGTTGGATTTTCCTGCGTTCGACTAGCGTTCGAAATTTTCCTAGCTGAGATCGATGCTCGTAAAACGTTCAAGTATAGTAAAATATTACTGTAAAAATGTATACGTATACGTACACGTATCTGCTATTAAATATTTACATATGTACATGGGAGTTTTTATTTATAGCGGTCTTACTACAAATATCGTGCGATCAACTTCTAATAAGGTTTAAGTCGGATAAGTTTGGCGTTCAAAAATTCTGTTAAATATCGCGAAAGTTCGATGCGTTTGATAACGAAGTTACGGCAATGTTAGAAATTGACAGGGTGGTTTAATGTTTTTGATTCACGTACTATCGTTGTTGGGAAGATATACGTACGCAAGGAGAGACGATACACACGTATACATTATTGGATGCGACGAAACGCAGAATAGGAAAGCGATATTAGAAACGGAAGAGGACATGCGAAAGGCAAACAAAATAGAAGCACCAAGTATTCGTACGTATCTCGTAGTTGATCGATTAAAACAACAACTCCGAAAAGCAGAGCCGAGGTATCTCTTTTATAGTCTGTTGAAACAATTTCAACGAAACGCGAAACGTATTTCTGGAATTTACCTATACGTCGCAGTTCTTTTACTTCATTAAATACGGCAAATAAAGTGTTATTTCCGCGTATTCTTGTTCTGCTTATCGAAAAACTCGAATAACACAGGCAACGCGATTGTTTCTGTTTTTGTTTCCGTTTCAATGAACTGCTCACCGCGTTGTTGGTTGGTTGAAGCGAAATCTCGTTAAGAATACGGCAAAAGTGACGAACGAAGGAGTTACGACGTGAAAAAGAATAAAGTACTGTTTAAATGAAAATATCGCAAGATGAACGGTTGTTTACCGAATTATACTAACGTTTATAAGCTAAATATCCTAAGGTGTTTTTTTATAAATAGACAACATCCCCCAAAAGGCTGGCTATTCGCGTAAATAAAATAAACGACGCGCTTATGTTTTTTCAAAATAGATTTCGCTTTATTTTGTTTTTTCACTTTTATTATATTTTGCCACGTTTTACGCGAAGGTGCGATTGCAAAACGTGACCAAAACGTTTCCAGTTTATATACATGTATTTTAATAAAATGGTGGATGGCTCGCAAAATCAGAAATCTTAAAGTTTGTCAAAATCATAAAAATTTTAACGCCAAACTCTTTGCAAGTACTCTGGTTGGCTTGGTTTAAACGAGACGAATACGCGAAACGAACGTTCTAGGTTGGAATCGGAAGGCAAATGCGATCAAACTAAAAATTACGATGCAAGCACGAGAGAAATTGGCGAAAATCGGACGAGTGAAATGGTTGGAAGCGATCGTTCTTCTAAAAGTATAAGAAACGAAATCGTCGAATTCATCCGCGCGATAACACGTTTCGTCGGTGAAATTTCAAATTGGCTATATCGACTATAATTGTACTGTGATGTAAAGATGGACGAGAAAGTAAGAAAAAGTTTCCGGCGACGGTGAAATAAGAAATATAACGTTACTCGGTTCGAACGGAAGGCGTCTTCGGCAGCCAAGTAGAACAAATTGCGTTATGTCAGACTTCTGATACGGTAACTCTGTTCGAAGCACACGGGCCTTACGGGTACGTGAGCAAGCATCGCTGTCCGTGTGCATCAAGCTACGAGTCTGTCAAATAATTATTCGCATGAATATGTATACGTGCGCGTGTTGACGATGCCAGCTTCGCTCTATCCTTACGATAATTATAAGATAAATACGTATACGTTATCAAAGTTGCTTTATCGAGGAATATTTATCGCATCGCCAACGCCGAACCGAATAGTGCGATCGCGTATTAAAGTATATGCGTGAAAATGGCTCGCACAACGATATTATAAAACGTTCGTCCACTTTATTCATTTCGAATTTCGTGGCTCGCGATAAATAAATTTCCCACCAACGATAAGGCTATCGTTAAAAAACGGATCGTTGAAAGTAATTTATTTATCCGTATTATTTAATGCAGTTTAAGAAAAGAAAGACGGGGAAAGATCTTTTGACTAGCAACGAGTATTTCCAAGCGTCGTTCTCTCTCTCTCTCTCTCTCTCTTTCTCGTTCTCTTCTTTCTCTACTTCTGTTGACGCGGCGCGTCGGCTCGCTCGATATCCGCATATGTGCGTTTGAAACGCTTGTCATGTGCAGATCTCGAATACGTACGTGCATCGCATTTTCCATATCGCGAGATCGTAAAAAAGAAAAAGCACAACGAGTATCTGGATTAATCCGTGAACGCTCGCGTTGTACAAGCCGCATTTGCATCTTCTCTCGAATCAACGAATTGCCCGGCTTATCCCTCAAAATTGAACGCCGAACGTTACGAACAAGGCCAGTCGTTGTTAGTTTTCACCTCGGTCGCGTATAATCGCTTCGCGGACCTTTTTTACACGTTCGCTCGAAATTATCGGCTTATTGGTTACCAGCACCGACTCGAGATACGCGCTTTGTTCTTAATCCGATCGAATTAAGCCTGAAAAAAAAGGATATTTCGAACAGAATAAGCGTATATATAATAAGACTTTGAAACAATTTTCCTCCGCCGCGTCGTAAACGAAATATCGATTAAAACGCAACCTTTTTTTACATTTCGCTTTATATCTCTTAGAGATTATCCGTCATACGTGGAAAACTTTCAGTAGACAATTGTAGCTAATGAAATTTAAGAAAAGTAAAAAGCGAGATGGAGTCCGGTTTTTTTTAAATCGTCGATAACTTTAAGCAAGTACTAGTCGTAGCAGAAGAGCGTGCCAAATTTCGCATTGCGTGCACGCTTCCCGAAAGACCTATATTTCGATCTTCGAGTGAAAAAATCTTTCGTTCGAACGCGCTTGCCTAAAATACAGCGTTAATCGTTTTTGCTTGATTGTAAAATGCGATAACTTTCGCGTCTTTCATTCTACCGCGATGGAATTCGTTTCTATCGATTTCTCTAGGATCGATCGCCTTCGAAAAACCGCCAACGTTAAACCGTTAAGAATTTCGAGACGCGACAGGCATCGTTTTGCTATTCGTTACTCGCGTTATTTGTGCACGCAGAAAGAATGGAAAAACTTTTATAAAGCGTCGCACCTCTTTCGCAGCGGACGGTCGGAGAACGTCGAGAGACCGCGAGGAAATTGCAACTAATGGAAAAAGTCACGCTATCTCGGCGACCACGGCACGTAGAAAGACAATTTTATTCTTTCAATTTGGAGTTACTCGAAAAAAGGAAAGACGGATAACGTCTGTTTTCTCGTTCGACGTTATTTAGCGGCTGAAAATAAGATAATCAGATTCTGCAAAAAACGCTTCTGCCGTTAATTTGTCCCTGAAAAAAAGTTAATCCGGCCGGACTATCTGCGCGGACTGTCGCATTCTGTTCTCGAACAGCAAACTCTGTGATTAGATATACAGAGTGTCTCAGGGTTTAACGACTAAACTTCGTCAGTGTATTCGACGAATGTAATCGAGCGAACGATGTTATACGTATAAACGTGGGCCATTTAACGATAAAGCTTTATTCAAAAGTTACGCGCGATAAACACGCGTAATACAAAGGGATCGATCGAGGATTCACAGTCGCCACGAGACAACAGTAGGTTTAAGATCGATGTAATCGCGAGTCGTTAGCGCGCCGTTGCAAAACGTTCGCCGTTTCTTTGCCGATGCGAAACCTACAGCGATAAAAAAAGAAGATCGTTTAAAATTTTTTATTGCGTTATCGTAGATAATTGAAATTTATAACAATACGAATCCGTTGTTATATTTCGTTGAACTGTTTGTTATATTTTGCGTTTGAAAATGACCGTTTCTTTTTTCGAGCGAGCATTTGAACCCTTAATGGAGATTTATTTCTGCTTGCACAGATACAAGTGCCTGTCTATTTGTATATACGCGAGTATACGTATAAATACGCGACATGTTTTGCCTCCTTTAAAAATTACGTTAACCGACTACCCAAAGAAAACAGTAAAATTCGTTCGAAGCAAAGAATAATAAAACGCAATGGTCAAATAAAAATTCCATCGAACGTAAGAATCAAATCAGTTAACGAGCCTTGGAAGCTTCCAAAACGTAGCAACGATTCGGTTCAAATTGGCAAATAAATAAAAAAGACGAAACTGGAAATTGCTGGAAGCAATTTTCAATATGATAATTAGCGGAGCAAGCGCGCGAGTGACGGAACAGCGAGATGGAGAGTATGTGTAATGTGTAAGCAGGTCGATGTCAGATGCAGGGAAGCGCTTAAGTGCCGTACCAAGCTTGAAACGAACGTCTTGATCTTGATGCGCGAGACGACGTTTAATTATGGAGACGAGAAATTGCAAAATGTAATAAGAATGGAAATGCGCTGCTGCTGCACCTTTGTGACTTAACAAAGACGATGCGTGAATTCGAAGGAGACATAGGAGACCGCGGGATTCTTCAACGTTTTGGATAAATCGAAGGAAAACGTTCATTTAGACGTAAAATAAGATTGATCGAATATGTATAGAATATCTATATTCTAGAATTTGACAAATTCTCTATTTCACAAATGTCCATGCTTCGAATATATTATAATTTATCGAGTAGCGTTTGTCGAGGCCGATCAAAGTTTAGTCGATAATCGGTATAAATATCGATAAATATTTCATTTTTCGGAACCCTGGGTTCGCCAAGCTCGAAGTATGTACGTAGTCGAAGGGAAATTTGAAGCAAGGATATCACGATATACGTGCATAAGTATCACGATACGCGCGAACTTAAAAAGAAAGACGAAGCACGAAGTTTAAATTTCACATACACGTTTACTTTCTTGCTTCGTTGTTTCAAATGGGTTGTTAAATTATTTCGAAATTTTTTAATTATTCTCGTACCATAGTCCGTTTATAACGCGCGCGACAAATATTCCTACATGGATGTTCCAAATATCATAAAATGACAATATTCGTACAAAGCTCGTCTACGTGGATCCGATATAGCGTCAAAAGTATTTACTTTCGAGAAATTGAAATTATTCCCCGTGTTTGAAATACGATGAAAGCTTTTAAAGAATTTTTAGCATAAACAAATATCACTCTACGATGTATATATGTCATAATTTCATCAAATATTGTTCTTTCAAAAACATAAACAAACGTGTTTCCAAAGCTTGCCTCCTAAATGATTTAACACGTGGAAGGTTTCGCTTTAATATTTACGCAACACGAACGTTTCGCGTATTATTTAAATCGTTAAAAGCACGATCTTTAGTTCGTTTGTGTGCTAAATAGTCTTTGCCTTCCTTCGCTGTCCACGTGTTTCGAACAAAATCATTTCCTGACTTTACCGACGAATCGACGTATCTGTTATTCGTACAATTCGATCGTAACAAATTACACGCTACGATATTTTCTCTTATATTTATCCATTTGCAGTTTTACGTAGCGAAGAATCGTTTCTTTCCTTCGAATCTTTTCTTGCGCGTTCGTTTCTTGGTAAAACCGATCTCTGATTAACCTATATTTCACATTCACGATATTCGAGTTGAATTTTTCATAAAGAATAGAGAGAACAAAGAAATCCAATTAATTTGCCTTCGCGAGCTTCAAAGATCTCGATCTTTTTGATTTATGGTTCCACGGGTTCCGCTGAGATGTTCAGCGTTCCGTGAGTGATTGATAACGATAATTGTACAGCGTTTACCGTAAAGTAGCAGTAACTTTACGTACAGCTGTTATTTTTGAGATAGTAAACGTTTAAAGAGGTGGATTGGAAAATATATGATTTTGGTTGGTTGTCTACCTTTGGTTTGCAAAAATATTATTATTCGCGTACACCAAGAGTTATTACGTTTGTAATCTCGCTACAGAACATACAACTCGTTTATCGTCTTGTCGTCTTCCTGTATTTTTATTCATTATCTTTCTACGGCTTTAGTAGAAGTAACGCGCGTAATTCCTTTGAAAATGAACGTTTTCAACGAAAACGATCTTCCTAATGCTAGAAACACGTATTTAGCTACTCGCGCGCCGCTTTAGTTTTCTGCTCTTCCGAGATCTGACCGAATACGGGGCGAAGGTAAAAATTGGTTGGAAATAAATTAGAGAAACGTGGCGGATGAAGCGAAACGTCGTGGTCCGATTGGTGCAGTTTTTCCAACGTTTACCGTCCCTTTGTATCTTTGCGTTTAATCTTTGAAACATATACCTACATATATAGCTAAAGATACGAAAATGTAAATGATTTAATGCGTCTTATAGACACCCGTTCGTGCCTGTTTTATATAAACGGTACGATAAGATAAACTGTACAGTGCTTGTATTTCAACGCCATTCGGACGATTGAAAGTATTTTCGCGTAATTAGCGCAAAAATTGTAAATAAAACGTTGAAAAAAGCCTAGGAAAATAGATGATATAAAAATTAAGCGAACGTTATCCAACACGATAGATAACGCAATAACGACGATTTACGTAATTTTCTGTTTCGTCGAGTGGATAAATTAACGCATATGTCGAGTTTAATAATATAGGGTGCAAAGTTAGATCAACAACGAAGGTTAATGATAAAACAGACGCTTTAAATAATTTGTAACGGTATGTTTACTTCGCGTTAATAATTTCTCTGCTTTAGACGAAGTCACAAAATATTTCAACTTCTCTTTCGGTATCTCTTAAACCTATTATCTTGTCTCGCTGAATACGTTCCGAGGATTGTTATTTTCACGCGATGCAAAGAAATATAAATAGTTATACAAATGCTTCGTTGTAAAGTTTGTTATCGAACAATCGAAACAGAGTTCTCATAAGACGTGCCACGTATACGCGTCTCGCTATACCGAATAACCGCGTCAAGCGCATCCACGGGTTTAGCAAGCGTAATCTCCAAGTCGGATTCACGATTATCTTCGTACACGGACAACCTTCTCCAAGACAGTATGTCATTGTCTAAGATCGTCAGATGTCTTACGCGAATTCTCCTCGTTCTCGTTTCCACAAACTCGATACTTACGTGCCTTAGCGAGAGAAAATGCACGGATTGGATTGTACTCGCTTCGAGAGCATCCATCGATATCGATAGGCGTTTGAACTTTTCCAATGATTGGATTTCGGGTCGTTTCTACGCAAACACTTACGTCGTTATTTTATTATTCTTATTCTTTCTGATCGTGTACTCTGAATATTAATAATATGTTTTTTATTCTTTTTTTTCGTTAATCATAGTACAGTAAAGCAAAAGTATCAGGGATTCTGTCGTTAGCAATTAACGAAAACGCTTTAAACTCATAGATAAGCACGAGATGTCGATGACATTTGGTAATTAACCGATGTAAATTAGTATCGCTAATGAATCTTGAATCTGGTATCTGAAACGAATCGACCAATCGAAACTATCAAATTACTAATGTAAAGTAAAACGAGCAGATGCAGTTTTTTCTTTCGGAATCTTCTTCCTTTTATACGTTCGTATCCATTTCTCGTTCCAGTTTACCTTCTACGTTCCTTGCCTTTCTGATCCGTTATGCTCGTTATGGATAAATCTGCGTATGAAATTCAAATTGCCAGACGCCTGCGCATTTTCTTAGAATACGAAAGATACCGGAAACGTGATCCTTTTGCGAATCATCGAAGAAATTAGTTCTGGCCGAAAAGGGAGGGTCGTAAGACGGTACTCTGCGGAAGTATGCTCTTTAATGATACGACCGGCCAGTATGACCGGACTAAATGTCTAAAGCGTTATCAGATTATAACGATACAGAGGGAGATCAAGTGTTATTCGTATAATCGAGAATATGACAAAAAAAGCATCGAGTAACGAAGCAATAAAGTAGAATAAAACATTTAAATACAGATTTCTGAATTTAATATACCTTTTACGTATCGTCGTTCTTTAACTTTTTACATCCCAGCTATATACGAATGAATTATTTCATCGTCGAGTCACGTACCGTATTTTATTGTCAAAATTGTACTCTCCGACTTGCTCACCGTGCTCCTCGCTTTTTAAACACGTACACGTATACGTTGTTTTTGCCGAAGAGCTTCGTATCTGAGGCAGCTCCTACGAAACTCGATTTTCGTATAAACGTTTCATTGGGACGACTATAGCTTACGCCGGAAGGGAGAGAATTCGCGAAACAGAAACGGCGGAAAACGAAACGAACGCTGGTCGAACGATCTCGGTTGGGATTCCAGAGAACGGATGAAAAAGGGGAAGGATGCGCGGAATTATAATAGAAGGAAAGAGAATTTTTCGCGGTAAACGAATGAAAAATAAAACGACGTAAGAAGGAAAGTTTCGACGCATTTGCGAAAAAATCCTTTCGATGTTTGCAACTCGAGGCGGACGTTCCCGCATCTGGGATTATCAGACGTCCGATGATATATCGGATCGGGGCTCCGAGTATTAAAATTATCAATTATCGTATGTAAAATTTCATTGTAACTCTCGCGTACCTTCAACGAGTCGCAGCGCTATTTTATAGCTGCTTAGCTGCTGTGAAAACAGTAATCGAGCATCGACAGACGTAAACGAGTTGAAAATTCTCGTGTCTCGCGTAAAATTAGAATTTATACGAGCACATATTAAATCGTAACGAATTTAGCTCGTCGTGTCGCGTCGAACGTTTGTTTTGCTTAGGCTTTTAACTCGAAATTATCTCATCGGTGTTTCATTGTCACAGTCGTATTCGGAATATTCAACTTTTACTCGATCAACGTGCCAATTACGTAACGTTGACGTAACATTAACCGCGATCAACGATCGACCGTTAAACGTAAATAAGCGATAAATAGGAAAAATGACTATTCGGCAGATACAGAAATATCTAACAAGTTTTTGTCGCGAGAAGTGGCATTCGACGTCTCGTTATTAATCCTTTCCACGAAGACAATATTTTTTTAATGGTTTCGGCAAAGTTGCGCGCGTTCGCGCGATGGTGAGATTTCATTACGACGGAAGTCGCTATAAATGTAAATGCCTTTCGATTCCACTGACAGCAGAAGCTGCAAAACTTCGAATCTCGCCACGTCGCCGCGAGTTTACGCGCTCTCGCTCCCCTCGATCATTTGCAGAATTTTCACCGCAGTAAAAATAAATTTATGTCTGCAGACGGATCTAACTGCACTTCGAAGGTACGTACAAGCGTGCACGAGTTGCCTAGAGAATAGTCGGCTATATATTTTCTATAGCGCTCATGGATAAGTGCTCAAAAATCTATAGAACGTATATAATCTACGAAAATATGGAAAATTTAAAAGTTGAAACGAATCTCTACTTAGATTCCATTCTTCCAACTCGGTCCATAAACCTGCGAATTTACGTGAAAATCCACAGTCTCTTGATAAGTAAATATGTAAGATACAAAGAATAAAAGACACGGATAATTATTCGCTGTACGTGCAGCGACATAAATAATCATATTAATCTTTTTTTCCTTGGTTGTTTTGCTCTCGCCAGAATAATTTACCAAAATAGTAATGACGAATCTCTTTTCTCGTGTCACGATACACGTTTATGTATTAACATCGAATACCGGCGTACGTATATTGAATACGTATATCGAATGAAATTCGTCGAAAATCGAAGGCAAATTACATATACATATGTAGCAACGTATAATCGGTATCCATCACACAGGTGTCGTATACGCGCGAAAGAAGGCCGAGGTTACACGGATTCGGTTCGAAATATTCGTTTTCTAGCGAGCTTCTCTTTTTCCCATGTCTCGCACACGCGCTCTCGTATGTTGATTCGCGTATATAAACGTTTCACTCGTCGTACGAAATTCATGTCTGGTTGTTCTGGGTGAGACGTCATTTTGTAAGAACGAGTGGACACTCGTCATCTTTGTCTTCGACGTTGAAGCGATTCCCGCTTCTAGGAAAACTCTACGTCCTCTCTAGCGTTTGGTTTTCTTAGCCCTCGAAACCATCGAGTATTGTTTAGCTCTAAATCAATTTGAAGGGCCTCTCAGCCTCGTAGTCTTTTCTAGGAACGCGCCATGCACAGATGGTGCATCGAGGTATGGACGGGTCAGTTTTCGTAATTGTACAAATACGCCCATAGGCCCGTGGCTTCGAAGCTCGAATCGCAAAGCAACGCTGCCAGTCTGCGGATCTCGACTATACTATACTTAAACCTCGACGGTTGATAACAGCGTACTTTTAGTTTCGACAAAGTAAACTACATAGAGTATTAAGTATTTCATTAACGCTGTAATGAAAATTTCAAAACGTACGGTACAACGTGCGCGATATATTCGTAAAAGGTATTTAGAAATGTCGGAACGCTTTCGTGAGAAACGTTCTTGTATCTGTCTGTATCTGAAACGTTACCCGGTCAAAAGCTCGAATATCTTACTTGTTTTTTCTATGTTTCTTTCTATCGTGAAACTAATATACCGATGAAAAAAACAATTTTTGTTTGCTCCAAGCCTCAAAAATAGCGAATGTTCCATCCAGAATCGAAAACTTGCAGACCACTATTTTTAGTTCGGAATACGTATATTTCAGTTTTAGAGTAACCACGAACAAGTAGCATAAATAGAATAACTTTACGATAGTCGAGCAACTGTCTGAACTTTTGGAATCTTAAACGTCATAGAAAATCATTTTCTCGTATTTCTAGATACTCTCGTATCTGCTCGTCTCGTGATTCGCCGAGTCTAAATATAAATAATATCTTGGTTATCGAAAAGCTCGAAATTTATCGAGTAGATACATCTTTACGTTTTCGGTGTACGTATTACGCAAAATTTTTTTTATTCGCATTACCATAGGTACGATATACGAGATCTTGTCTTCGGTGCAGTTCGGTTTTCCCATGTTGCTGATGCAACGTGTTCTTATAAAAGCTTACATAAGTCGATATATCGTATAGTTGTTAAGTTTTAATAAACCCTTAGCGTTACAAGCCCGCCTGCTTATCTCTGTAATGACCATTGAAGCTACGTGTTACGAAACTGTCGATAAGCATCGAAGTTCGGCGAAGAAAGTACATACGCAGAGAGTGGCGGGCTTTCGCCACTTGGATTCTCACGCTCAACGTTAACGCGAGAATTTAGCATTCGTCGTAGTTAACGTTGCTACGTTCAACGTTGTTCGGGGTTTGCGGGTGTACGGCAAGAGGAACAAGTTCTCGAACGTTTCGCCGATATCGTAACTCGAGCTCGACACCTCGCGCATCTCTTGCCTAAAGAAAGAACTGTCGTCCTGCCACTTGTGCGCTGCACGGTACATCCGACAGCGCCGGATAGACGCTCTCCCTGTAGACGATTCGATACAGGGTTCGCCCTGAAAGACAACTTAAAGATTATCCATAGCACGGCAAACTGTACGACAAACTGCGAACCTCGTAACGCGGATAAAAGAATCTCTTACGGGTAAATTTAATTATTCGATTTTACGTACTTCGAATTAGATTTTATCGGGTTGTGCGTTGTGCAATTTCGTGCCCTCTCTCCGATGATCTCGTAGCGTGAATTACGAGACAAAGTATACGTACGACGTACGATACGGAATTCGATATCGGTGACGAGCATGTGGTAAACGAGTAACAATTATCGTCGGATGCGTAAGATGTGACGCGCGGACTACTCGGATGAAATTGAAAGCCGCAAATCAGCGGCAGCCAGTTGTAGTAACGAACCAAAGCAATTGCAGATTGCACCCCACCTAAGCAATAAGGTCATTCCGCTTCGTTTCGTACCGATTGCTTCCCTATTCCATTCGATATTTAACTGCTAAACCCATTTCCGTTTTTCTCTCCTTGAACAATGCCGCCTCATCGCGTCGCGTCGTTCTTTCTTTGCTTTCTTTTTCTGTTACTGTTAATTCCTCTGTTTTTTTCTCTGTCGGCCCTTTTCGTCCAACGCGTCTACGTTCCTGCAGCTACCTCTTCCACGCGCCGTCTACCCACGTTCATTTTCCTCGACTGCCACGATTTAAGCTGTCTATCCGTCTATCTATATATCGAAGCTAATTTAAGAAATCAATTAAACTGGTTCCTGGTTAATGGCATCGAACAATGCGTCTTGACGCTTTGAACTGCTTTAAACTTTCTCTCGCAAAGTGCAGCCTCCAAATCCATCTAGCTATCGACCGGCGTGCACGATAATTGAAATTCCATTTCTAGTCGATTCGCTCGAGCAACGATTCGCAACAATTCGCGAAACGCATAGCCCGATATTAGAGAAAAGCTTTTCTCCTTTTAATTTTTAACTTGACTTTCACCGACTTTAAAAGTCGAATATATCAAACTCGATCCGTTGTTAAACGAACAGTTTTCGATCTTGTACTTTTACTTTTGCGATCTTATCGTCTACCTAATGTCGTATTTCAACGTTATTTTCTTCCAGTTGTTGGCAAAATTGAGAACGAGGTGACAGCATTCGACGCGTCTCGGTAGTTGTACTCTTAATTACTTTAAAGCGTCATCGATATTTTAATATGCTGCAATATCGTTTCAACGAAATATATATATATTTAAATATATCGCGTTACCGCGCGACACACACGCGTGTAAGCTTATTTCGCGTAAACTAAGTCGGATACAAAACGTTCGAACGTTCGATTATTTTCCATCGTTCCTGTTTTTTAACGCGCGAATGTTGAAAATGCTCGTTACCGCAACTATCCATCGACACGATCGATACAGGTTGAAGTTAACCATCGCCTATTATCGTTTTCGGCGATTCGCTGGAAGACTACATTGGACGCGAAGCCTGAAAATACCGAAATCAATATGAAAGACAGAAGAAATCGATCATCGATCCCGTTCGAAAGATAGAATTTTACTCCTCGCACAGTTTTCCGCTTCTGCGAATTTAAAATATTTTCGTAGCTCGCCAATTTCTCTCGATGCGCGACGAGCGTTGCGTTTGCACAGTTCCTTTCCGCAATACAAAACGAAAAGTCGCTTCAGATCGAATTACGATTTTCCCTTGTATCGATAAAAGTAAAGAATTCGATTAAAATGTAAATTACATATTACAGAGCACCTGCGCAAAATAAACGCAAGTGTGTAAATTAATCGAATTAAACGGTATTTCCAATACAGAAATAAGGAGAATGAAAAATTAAAAATATCGCGTTTAACGACCACCATTTGTTTCGTATTTACTTGGTCGAGTTAGAAGGTTCGTTCGATATTCGAGATCCACGTACTTGCGATTTATTAAAGCGAAATGTAAGATTTATCGGATTTCGTACGGTTTGATACGGATTTAATACGAATTAGGTACGTAGAACGTAGAACGTTATTTTAAAGCTTCGTTCAGTTCATCGTACAAAAATTCCAATCCCCCTTTCTTCGTACAAATTAAGATAATTTGATTTTTATCGGTCGGATATTAAATTTTTGAGCTAATAGTCGGAGCAAAGTCCATAGTTTCATACGTTCTTGTCGCAAATATTACATATTCGACGAAATTCACGATAATTTGTTAATCTCAAAGAATTGCGTTTTCACTCTACTATTTTCTTTCGCTTCGTCCGTGGTATTTTATTTATCTTGTTTATCGATCACAATTTTCATGGCTATTCGCTCCAACCCCACACCTTGGCCAAGCAATTAGCTGAAATTTACGAGCCTCGGTTGCTTCGACTTTTCAACCAGCCGACGTATATTTATCGTCCGAATTAAAATTACACGTCGTCGCTTCGTAGATTTCGTACTTTCCCTGTAACCAATTTCCATCTTTGTTTCGTAATGCACGATACTTTCGGAAATTTGTGACTCTGTTAAACGAATCTAGTAATTTATCGTAAGATAGAAAATGGGCCGTCGTTGTTTCTAATAGATCGCATACCGCACGTATCTGGTATAATGCACGAATCAATGCGTTGATATATTTAAGACTTTGAATTAATCGTTTATCTTTGTTGCTGTTGCAGTTGCAGTTGCAGTTGGAGCTATTTACAGTCGCGCACGAACATGTTAACGTGAGTAACGACTCTTTTTCTTCGATCTTGTTAAATCTTGTCGTCGCTCTTAGTCGGCAATTACAGTTGTCGTTTCAAAGTAAACGTTCCATCGAGCTCTCGAGGAACGAGGAATCGAGTAATCGCTTTTACTATATCAACGACTCGTTGTGGCCTATTCCTCGACTATCGGAGAATCAAGAACGTTTTTCATCGAATTACTTGTTCGATCGAATATATAGGATCGATGGTTGTTTGACTCGCAAAGACGATACACAAGTAAAATCTTCGTAAATACAAGATTGCCGCGTTTTTTACGTGTAATAGAAAAGTAATAGAACGTGTGTCTACTATCTGTAAACTTTGGAATTTGATGTCGCGCGTCGATATCGAAGAGACAAAAGCCGAATTTCTGCGTGGAAAACACGGCCGGAACAAAATAACGGCATTAGCTTGGTTATGGAAAAGTTGTCGTTCGAAACTGTCGTTGTCGATAATTAGGCGGCCAATCGACGAAAATTCGCGGAATAACGTAATTGTCGGGGGCCGCAAATTTCACGATCGGCATCATAGGAGGAAATTGCGCAAGTAAACGGAACGAGCTGGGTGCCCGAACATTCGTCTGGAAGCCGCGCAACGATCGATTTTCGAATTTGCGGTTTTTCGCCGAGTTTAATGGAATTGAATCAAAAACAATGGGAAATTCCAAACTGTACGAGCGGAATTCCCGCTCTATACTATCGAAGGAACCAGAAATTTCCCAGACCCAACCGGAAATTATGAATGGCTATCGCGTCACATCATCCGATATTTCCGATATACTAACGCAAGGTATTCTTCGTTAATAAATTCACTCGTCAAACCTATAACTCGTGTCTGTCGATCTTTTACATTTTCTTAGTTTTCTGAAGAAAATCAAAGTCGAATTTCTACCGTATACCGTCAACGACTGGTCTCTTTTTTCTTATTAAACGACGTTATTAATTAAGGATACGACGAAAGAGATAGAACTGGAGCAAAAATTTACCTCGCCTATTAGATATCATAACGAGTACCGTGTCTTGGATATATCATATTTTTCTGTGCGTTGTTGTGCCGACTTCCAGGAAGAAGAAAGAACCTCGTTCGACGACTATGTATATTTTTTTCTTTCCTCTTTTTTAAATCCATTGGACGTCTCCGTTATGAGATACGAATGATCTTTACATTCGTAAGATTCGGTAACATTTTTCTCTTATTTATCGTTTCTTCTTTTCTTTTACGATGTACTACCATGTTCGGTACGTCTGTACGTGCTATACGCATAACGTCGTCGATGTCACATCGTGTGCGGTATATGATATACTATGCATTATGGTACCCTTACGCGACAACCGTATAGTTTTTTGTTCTTTTTTTTTTTTTTTTTTTTATTACTTTTCAGCGAGTGTTGGAACTTTTAGCAGCAGAGTTACGTTTGTATCACGACGAATTCCCTTTTCACGCGCTACAGGTTTCATCGCACAACGATCATAGTAGGATGTTGTTCGTTTGGGCATAGTAGTTTCGTTCGAAAACGCTTCCACGCAAACAAGAGCGTACGAAGTTTGTTGCGCTTCGATTTAAGGCCATGAAACGAACAATTTGCAAGTGTGCACTTTTCGTTTCAATTTTGCGTAGCTGCGTCACGAAAGGCGCACGCTATTTATAACTGTGGCAGCTATTATGTTCTCGCCACTCGGATATTCGCCGTTCGTTCCAATATCGCATTGTCCACGAAACTTTTATGAATTTTTCGATAAAACTTATCCGCTTACACTTTCGACCGGCGTCGTAAATTTGGCTCGAGGGGAAAGCGAGGCAGTCGAGAATATTCGGCACGGGTGCATTTAAATTATCGCGATAGCTCCTTAACAGCGTCTCTTCGAAATTACAAAAAGTCACTTTTCGCATATTTCATAAGATATTTGCGTAGAAACTGGTTTTAGACCACGACGTTTGAATTTGATCAAAGCGTACGAATTCACGACCGGTCAGTTTGCTAACGGTTCCAAGCGTAAATTTCTTATTAAAGGGTATGGTAACGGTATACTTTACCGTATATTGTACCACTGTATATATTTGCTATTTAAACCCTCGTTGCTTCGTTCGTCGAATTAAAAGCGTCTCATCGATGTTACAACTTAATTCGTAAATTAACCGACCCGACGATAAACGACTCGTTCGGAATACTTTTATACGATTCGAATCGGTTGCTTAAACGCCAACTTTCGTATCAGCTCGTGAAAACGTTTAAAGCAAATTAAATTGTTCGCGGAGAAAAAAAGTTTCGATGCATACATCGACAGCGAATAGGAGATACGACGTAAAGCTATTCAAACGATAAAGCTTTGGTCGTTTCTTTACCTCAAACTGTTGATTAAAATTAATTAACTCGTATTATATTCGTAACGTTCCACGGAATTTATAGCATCGCTGGCGAATAAATAAAACGTTGAACGCTGGATCGACGATACGCACCGTGTTGTACAGAAATTGTTCTTCGGTCCACAGTAATCGCGTAACTTCTTTCTTCGTTGTTCGAAAGCAAGCGTCGCTTTGATTCGTAGATTTTGTCTTGCTACGCCTGCTGGTATTCGCAGAATGCGCTGTTATCGAACATTCCATAGATTTATTATAGCTATCGCGTACAAATCAAACGCACCGATACTGCCGTCGTATTATCTACGATCTGCGCGTACTGCGTATTTGTACTTTGCTCGTTCGATACGACGATTTTTATAACGTAAAAATTTTGTAGCGTAAAATTTACGTTATATAAAATCGCTCGTTTACGTTTTTTTTTTGGTTCTATCTCCAGAAAGAACGTTGCAAAATGGGCAATAGGAATATTCGTGTTATACGGCTTATCTCTTACGCTCGAATATCTTTGCAAGTAGAAGCTCGAATATTCCGCGTTTCAGTTTTCAAAGATTTTTCCTTAATGATTCCATTCGACTTTTAACGATAAGAGAGACGGCCAAGAAATCTAATAATGGATTTTATCGCGTTATTTAAGGACAAAAAGATATTCAACGTATCGAAAGGTTGTATTTAACGAGCAAAATAACAAATACAAAATAAATGTCTGCTTAGGTCTGCGCACTTTTCCGTATTCGTAGGGAATACGAATTTGCATAAATATCGAAAATGGAATGGATGTTTAAAATTGAAAGGAAAGTGAAAAGAGAATAGGAGATACGAAGATGAGATCTTACCGTGCGCTATAAATATCTGGAACAAAAACGCCATTTTTAACACTGATGCCACGATCTAAACAGGTCGACGAAGACGATAATAAAAACGGTGTATTAACATGCGATTATGAACTCGAAAGCGTAATTTAGCGTAGCGGTGAAAGAATCGGGCGCAGTAAAAATCGCCGTGTTTATACAAGAACTTAAAATAGAGGAACGAAGGTAAAGAGATATAAAGATAGGGTGGAAGAAAATACGAAGAAAATACGAAGAAAATACGAAGAAAATACGAAGAAAGGAAAATTTGAGGAAAACAGGATCCATTGAAACTCGTGCGAGTTCGGACGCGGCGCGCGCGTACGTACGTACGTATGTATGCATGTACTTGCTTATACTTGGAAGCTTACGCGAGAGCCAGGAAACCATCTTTAAAAGTAGACGGATACGTATGTTGGCTGGATGAGTCGTGCCGTGCTTTTTTACGTTGATCGATCTCGAATTTTGCGAATGCTCTCGCGACAACCTCGTGACGCGAGAGCGCCGTTTCGCCCATTACGACGCTGTGACCATCGAACGGTGGAATATTTTACGATCCGAGTTAGCGCGTTGCTCTTCGCAAGTGTCAGGGTATCGTATGCTTTCACCGTTTTCTGTGTTTCGCTGTTACGAACTGACTCCGATTCTCGGTCTGTGACGTTAAATAATAACGCCTGGACGTAGAAGAAATAGAGGGGAGCAGCGTTAAAGTCGGAGCATCGACGCGAACTTTGTATCGGCTTGTCCGGAAAGCGTATTCTTTCTTCTCCGTCACCGGTGAATCAAATGGCTGTGCCGAATCGGTGTGTCGCGTCCACGATTCCGACCGATCGATCGTATTGCCAATAGCTCGAGTCGATTATCGAGTTTTTCATGAAATTGGAAGATGTCCGAATATTGGCGAAGAGGAACGTACGTTTGATATCGTCGGAGGAAACACGCGTGCGATGTCTCGTGTCAAAGACGCGTGTCTCGCGATCAGGATCGCCAGATTCTATATGTAGGTAATTTGTTACGTAAGTTATGGTGATTTATACGCGAAAGGAAGAAAAGGGATGCCAGGTTTTTTCGTTTCCTCGCAGCTGTCCTCCAGCTGTCCGTCTTCGCTGATACATATTTTCCCAAACGTTCCAATAAGTTGCCGTTCTAAGGAAATTTCATAAAAAGAAACGATTTTTCTCCGATTCTCGAGCGGCCGTTTGGATAAAGGGAGGATAACATTATTTTCTGTTTCGGAGCGTTTTAATCAATTTTCTTTTTCTGGAGGAGCAACTTAGCAGCTGTCTCGGCTGAGATATATCTACTTACTCGTTGGAAAGCGACAAGGCATTTTTAGAAGAGAAGAAAAAACTGAATTATTTGTACTCGAAGAACGCGATGTTCGCGCAGGTTGTTGAAAATTTTCAGCGATGGATCGTTTAATAAGACGCGAGAGTCGTTCGTCCCGTTGAATAATAATTCGTTTACGCGTAACCTTACGCTTTTGTACCGGTGAATAGAATCGTCGAAGGACGTAAAGTGGTGTGTGAAAATGGTGTGCTCGTGAGGGCTGAAAGATCGTTGTACGCAAACGCTGCCAGTCCTAAGTCATCTAGAGGTAAGTTGTAACGTTATATTGGCGAAATGAAATCGATATTCCTTGGTATTACGAATCTAGCTTTAATACGGGCAAACGAACGTGGAAAACGAACGAATCGGTTTAAGGGACAACTACCGCGACGAGAAACATTCCGTTTGGTAATTTCAGCCGTTCTTCCGCTCCATTCGGAGTAGTTCAATTTAGTTCTTACTAGATATCGAAAAGGTGGAAAACAGCAACGATCAGCGGTATCGCGACCGTACGTTTGTTCTTCCGAAAAACGAACACCCGCTGACCGATCGATGGTTGATCGAATCGGTACTAGGATATCGTAGGTAGTTTCAACGTGTTCGACGGACAATTTTCCAAGTTGTTGGCAGAGAATCGCAAGTGCAAAAGGAAAGAGGCTAGAAAGGCAATCAGGTCGGCTGCCCTGTTGGGATTCGAAACCGTGAGCCGCGAGAGATAGTCATTCTTGCTCGCGGTCACGAAGGAGAGCGTAAGAAACTCCACCAACCAACGTCCTTTCGCGTCTGATTTTTCTAGTTATTTTTCTTGTACGAGCCTATACCTTTCTCCCGAAGAAGATGCTTCGTATTCCTACAAGTATCGGTCATTCGTTTTCTTACTCGCTACCTTTACAAACGGTCTTTCGTATTTTATGATATTTTTTGTACCAATAACGAGATTCCTAAAAAATCTTATACGATGATTGTGATACGTAAATTGATAATTGTAATTGTTAATTCCGAGTCCATATGACGCGAACGAAAAATCATCGAAAATTAATTTGCCAGGACACGATAAGTGGACGGAGCAGTGAGAGCTTCTAAAACCAATAAAAAATATTTTTTCTGTTTTTTATCGATCGCTATTTTATATTCGAACGTAATCGTCTAACGGCTTGAAATTTATTATCGTTAAAGGGCGAAAAAGTTCAAACATTTTCATTTAAATACATTATTTTTACGTTGTTAGGACCGAGTTAAATATAAAGAGACTCGATCCTACGTTTATAAACTGTATTGCTCTTTTATACCTCCCACGCAGACACCTGTTTTATCATATTACGTAAACGTAACATCCGCTCTGTTTCTCTCTCTCTCTCTCTCTCTCTCTCTCTCTCTTTCTCCCTCTCTCTCGGAACATTTTTCCTATGATTTTTGTTGGTTTTCATTCGTCAAATTGATATTTAGTCGAGGAGATAAAAATTTGTATATAGGTTTCTGCTTCGGGCCAAACGGAAACGACGTGTTTTTTTATTTATCTACTAGAGTCGATTTACGAACGATCGCAGAAAAAGAGAAATATTTTAATCGATATTCGTTGTTATCGCAAAGTTACATCGATATGGTACATCGAATGTTAAAAAAATAGGTGAAAATTCCGATACGAAGTAAACGTAGCTAAAGTTATGCCGAAATGTATATGCGTTGCGTAAATTTATCCTACGCGTTAAACAAACTCAATTTCTCATATAGAAAGTACACGTGTAACGTTAATCTTAGAAAGAATACTCTACTGCTCTTAATTATTTTCTAGAAACGCAGGATACGCTTTTCGCAGCACGAAATTCGCAAGATAACTCCGACTACTGCTTCGAACCATTTACGCGCTGTAGTCAAAGTTACGCTAAATAATGTACGCTTAATTCGAATCAAACGTAAAAGTTTAGTTTTCAGAATACGAATACACAGAGCCGTGTAAAGTTGGGCCATTGGAAAAATTATCGTCGGAATAACGAATAGGAAGAATTATTCCGTTCATTGTGTAAAATTCAATCAACTTTTTCAACGAACCGTTATTAAACATTGTTAATTAACCGATACTTAATGTAACGGAAAAAACTTAAGAAAGCGTGCAAAATCCTACGCTCGGCTGATTTTTGTATAAATTATCGAAAGAAACGTCTTTCGAAAAATCGTTTATCGTTTACAGATCACTTCGTGATATATTGTAATGTCAGATATACGAGAAAGAGTTGGAAACACATTCCACTTCGTATATCGAACATGGAAGTTTCGATATGTGTAACTCGTCGCGAAAAAGAATTTAAAAACGACGTACGAAGCTGTTGAAAACAGACGATAACTATGATTCGAACGATAATATTTTCTATGAAAAGTTTCCTTCGCGTCTTCGACTCTACTTCGAACATAGAGCAATAAGCAAGCATATTCTCGCTTCATATGTTTCGCTACGTTGTACCAACTTTTATACACGATTTACCTGTGCGTGAAATTTTTATTTTTCCAACTGTCGCACCACCGAACGTCGTTTTTCGGCTGCGTTTCAATGCTAATTTGATAAACGGTCGGTCGAATCGACGCGAAATACAGTTGCAAGTGGAATATCGTACAAGTATTATGGAATGAATTACGGTTGTCGGTTAATACGAATTCGATTGAAAATTGCGACATCGATGCGGTAGCGAATAGTTAAACAATGCCGATTACTGCTTCGTCTATTATGCGCGTTTCAACGACAAATAAACACGTCACGCGTAAAAAGGCTGATCTATCGCTAAATCCACGTAGGTAAATGTAACGATAAACGTCGGTCGAAACACGCTCGATGCATAGTAAAATTACAAATAACGTATCGGTGTGCTGCTAACGATTACGATTAGTTTTACCGCGCGTTTAATCATAAATCGTTGGGTTATTTGATTCGATTATCGCGCATAGCGATCGAATCGATGCGAGTTGGCGTATCGATGTGATTGCGTGGGAACAAAGATGGAAAAGAGAAAGTAGATCGGTGAGAAACCGAAGCGCGTCCAAACTCCCTTCCGGATTTACTCGAGTTTCGTACAACACGGATTAATCCTAACGAGAATTTTTATCGGTTTATTTCGTTATAGCAGTGAGACGAACAATTTTTGAATATACCAACTTGTTCGCTTTTAAAAGTTGCATTTAGTAGAAACGCGTAACTTTTCTTTTAAAGAGTTACGCAAGAAAAGAATCGAACGAGTCGATTTCAACGGCTTTGTAATATTTTAATCGTATTTTACGAAATCGTTTCCCCTTCCTATATAAATATCGTCACATATACAGATTGTACAGATATATTAAATATCTAATTAAATGCAAGCGATTAATATAAATTCCCTATCGAGTGAAATGTATTTACTTCTGTATAATAACGTTGCTCGCAGTACATACGTAACGATGTTTATCGAAAAATAAGGAATATTTGGATAATGTCTGGATATTAGCGTAAAACTTGCAGTATTTAACTACGATAAAATCTGTAGCAGAGCCTAGTTATTCTCTTAACTGGAAATGAAAATTTCTCTTTTAAACGATAACGATATTTGCGTTCGTAACAACACGAATCATTGGAAATACAAATATCGTTGCTTCGGTTTTCCGCAAAGTAAATTCTACCGAGAAATATCGGAATTTTTCCGACATTGGCTTGATTTCGGCTTTTCTCAAAGGATTTACATAAATTATTTGAACGACGGTCGTCGGTATAATTTCGAAAAGTTCAATTCGTTCGTACGGTGTGAAAATTCTAGATATCCTTCGAGGATAGGAGAGATATAGCGGCTTTATATTTTTCCTCGCCATTTCTTTCCAATACCGAATTGTCTCGAGTGTATCTTCGACGGCATGAGAAATGGTTTAGACGAAATGAAAAATGAAATGCTTTAGGAAGAAATTTTCCTGTAAAGGGACGTCGATGAGAAACTTTCGCGCGGTATATTTTTATTCGAATATCTTATTACACGTACGTATAAGTCGCTTTTTATACGTACGTACGTATTAACACGGTTCAACGAAGGACAGTTTTTTCATCGTCGTAAAGTTTGAAGATGAATCGAACGAGAATTACTCGATAGGAAGAGAAAATCGTTAAATCGTAAAGTGAATCGTAAATTGTTAAGGGATGGAAAAGGCTTTTAAAAGGACCATATACGTACGTATCGGGGAAATTTGTTTACAAAGGTCGTTAAACGGTTCTCCGTAGAAAGCAAGTTCGAAAGCTTTAATCGTTGTATTTGAAAAGTCTGTTGCGCAATCTGTGCAGCGAGAACAACGAAGTAAATTAATTTTTCTTAATTATTCGCTCGAGAGCGTACAAAAGTACCGTTCGAGAGGAAATTCTTCTAATACGTAAATAACGCCTCTATAAACACGTTCCGCGAATAAAAATTGTCCTCCGAGTACGATAAATTTGATAATTTCCTAGGAAAATCTCTCGGATCGTCGCACGCAAGAAAACGTGGATAGAAACGCGATACACGGAACACGTTCGACGGACTAATTGTAAGGGTTTATAAATCGTTTGAAACGCGAACCGGCCTATCGATCGGTCGACTCGATCGAAATTTACGATGCGCCGAACAATAAGCGTAGGAAACGTGCCTACGTATCGTAACGCGAGAAAAGCAAGTTTCCGATTGTTCGCTTCGCGTTATATCGAGAACAACTTTCGTCTCTCTGTGAAAACACGTTTGCATTCGCTGATAGCTGCGACAAAGGCAATGCTTTTTTAACTTCCTCTCGCTGTTTTGCTCGCGATATCAAAGTTACGGCTACGCGACAAACTGCTCGTTCCTACGTGTCCTCCTCGCTGTTCTTGCTCCTGCACTCCGAAGGATCCTAGGAGACGCAGATCGCAGGACCTTCGGTGCAAACGGTTTATCGGTAAACGACGCAGAAATCGCACGCAGTTTCGTTGTTAGTCGGACGTTTTACCTTTCGGGACCGTATCCCATTTCCTCGACTATTGAAATACGTCTTTGCAGGGTGTTGCGCTTCGCGCGTACTTACGTACATATATAATATCAACATATATGTAGATAGGAACTAATAATCGAACGCAGCTATCGACACAGCGAGTGTTTGAACGTGTTTGATCGAAACGCGAATATAAACTGATTTCTTCGATCTCGCTGTCGAAAAGTATCTCCGGTGGTTGGAAAGTATCTTTTCTTTCTTTCTTTGGCGCCAGGATCACAGGTCTGGTCGGAAAATCTGCTAACTGGAGTTCCAGGTCTCGAGTTTCTATTTTTGTCTAAATTAGAAGCTAAAGACGCGCGCGTAGGCGATAAAGTCGTTCCTATTCTATAATTTGCTACATACAATATGCAAATTTAGTTCCTGGATAAATCGACGGTCAATTTGCTATTAACTCGTCAATTGTCCTCTCTCTCTCTCTCTCTCTCTCTCCTCTCTGTTTCATTCGTCCGACTATCGCTCGCAATCTGCTCTCATATCGTTTGCCTCTCATCTCGTTTACATTTGCTAACGTTCTATTTCTCTCTAACCCTTTGACGCGAACTCGCTGCCTCTCGCATACCGTTACCGACATATCGAACGCGATTCCACCGTGAGTGAGCTATTGTCCGTACTAAATCGTTCCAATGGATTCACCGGCTTTATAAGTATCGAGGGTAACGTTACAAAGCACGGATCGGTGTCCTTTTGGGCGTACCGTTATGTACGCGTGGCATGAATGCGTCGTATACGCGGTGCAATTGCATTTCTCGTAGGACGTTGTATCGGTACGCGTGTGTGCTCGCCTGTCGCTGTATGTCGCGTGTACGTGCACGTTGCGCACACGAGACGCCTCGCGTCGGTGTCGTATTTTCTGGGTCACGCTCTCCATTATCAAAGAATTCAGAACTTTCCGAGGTATACGGAGAACGAACGTAGATTCGTTTTTCAGCGAACGAAGAATTTCGCTCTCGACGTTTCGTGCGAGCAATTAAAAAGACTTATATACGTTACGCGCGAGTTCGGTGTTAACGAGAAAGGGCGAAGTAGGCGACGATAAATCGGAGAACGAGGGAGCGAGCGTTTTCCCATAGTTTCGGTGGAAAATGCGAAGAATCGTGGCACAGAAACGATGCTCCAGCTAGTAGAGGCATACAGCGTTGGTTATCCGCGTAACTCTTCGATATTTGCCATGTTCTTAAATGCGATCACGCGTCTTGTCGGTCGAGAATACCGAACGTTCGGATACTACGTACTTTTAGTTACATAAATGAACGAATTAGAACGAATTATACGTGATACGAAGTATAAGCGATGCTCCAAGAGCGTCTGCTTTTATTAATACACTTGCGCGTTTCATTTTTCCAACGCTACGCTTTTTACGTAACTCGAAGTCGTAAATCCCGAGTTTACCAAATTCCACTGCGATACTTTCGCGATTACACCGCGCTGCTTTTAAACGATGGCCTTTGTCGTCTTACGCGACGAACGATTTTATACGACTCTTCGAACGACTAATTTCTTCGATTCTTAAATTAGAAGACGCTGATCGTATACGCGTATCGTCGATCTTGGCAGACGCGGATCTCGCGAACGTTGCGAGGTGACGTCTCTTTTATACGAAGTCGCGCGTGACTTACGTTAGTCGCGAGTGGAAAAGAGGCCTAAATCCTGATGCGATGACACGTTTATGGTTCCGGCTATCGGCGATACGATGCCACGTCGTGCATCTCCTTTAGAGAGGTCTGAGAAAAGAACACGCTCCTAATATCGCCCACCCGTAATACGTGTTTTGAAAAAGAAAAAAAAATTTTTTGAAATGTACAGACGTTGCATCAACGTGTTTTATTTATCGCAAGCGTAATACGAAATGCGCTCTTCTCGCTTAAAACCAACGTCACACTGGATTTGTTTATCGAAAAGACGTTCTACGTGTTTCAGATTATCTTATCTAGATGTTTTTGTAGATTAGTGACTATGTACGTAAGTGACGGAATAATCGGGAACTACACGGAAACGAGTTCGAAATATAGAATGCGTTCTTATTCGACTCTTGGATTTCAAGCACGATGTAATTTCAAAAGAAATACGTAATACCGAACGCGGAAATAGTTTCATTTCGCGCCCGCGTATTTATAGTTTACGCGCTAGCGATATTAATACGTAATATGTAACAACTTGTTAAACGATAATATCGTTAACGTTTACAAATATCAAAGTACAAAGTACGTGAAGTAAATAGGAAAAGAATTACACAAATATTCGACCGTTCGCGTAAAAAGTTAACAGGTCGTAAATCTCGATTTTCTCAAAAACGAGTATCCATTGAAAATGTTTCATTTTACGATTTCGTAGCGTTTCGTTTCTTTTCCTCTTTACGCCAGTTACGCGATACCTCGTACAGAGTCGATAGTTGCGATACATGCCGCGTTGTTGAAAAAACTGTAGTGAAAATACGTGTCTACTTAAAATCAACCAAACACGGGTACGTATTCTTCGCTTTTTCTCCATCGATACTTTCTTCTCGTTCCTTTTTCTATATTTGTACAAATACGCTTTGACGCGGTCGCGAGGATCGTCTAGAACGAAGTCGTTTCACGTACAATTACGCGTCATTTTCTAATCGAATCACATCCTTCCAAAAAACAAACGAATATTCGAATACTTTTATTATCGTTAAAATAAAACGGCTAAATCGCGCAAAGACTTTATACGTTGTTGACGCCATCGAACGAGTATACACGTACGTATTTCGCTTCGTTGTTTAAGCATACTCCAAACTTTTATCACGATTTATATCTACCTTCGTAAAGAAGAGGTCACGAAAAGAAGGAGGGAGAGATTGTCGATATAACTTAGCCCCGAACGTCCTGAAACTGATTGCGAAGGGCGCGCACTTCCCATGGGGATAATGTGGTTTATAGACGGGGAAGAGAACGAACGAAATACAGAATACAAAGCCCTACCTGTCTTGTCCATCTTTCGTCTCTCTTATCATCCATCATAAACATAATGCGAACGATCAACTCGCCTTTTTCTTAAACAAACACATACTTCTCGATAAGCTCGATAGATGTTTCAATTAAACAAAAGTTGCGTCACTGCCGTGCGGTAGATAGTCGAAACGAAGTGCTTTCGAATCGTGGAATTTTCAACGTTGTGACAAATTTGAGAAAGAAAATTTCACGAATATACTTGAATCTCGTAACGAATAAACTTTACAAAGAGAAAAGATCGGTTAGCGAAAGGGAAGCATACGTATTTTCTACGCGATCAAAAATCTCCTCTCGTCTCGTTTCTTCGCTTCTTTTATTCGAGTACGTGGCATTGCCGATCGTTGGTGTCAGCGACGTTTTACGTAGTACGCGTTTCTTCGAACGTTTTGTCGTCGACAATTTAAACGCGTACACGCACTTTATCTCGTTGTTAATCCGATATTCGGTTACGTCGATAATTTCCACTCTACGTATTTATTGGAAAACAGCTGGTAATTTTGCGATTCGGTTCTTTCGGCAGGTATACGGATGTGTACATACTGTAATCTCGTGGTACACATGTTCGCATTATCGATCTTGCCAACATCAACCTGCGGCCGCTCTTAAAGCACTGTCAACTACACGGCTCTTTAGGCACGCAATAGCAGGCGAATTTTTAGAAAGTCGTGTTTTAATTTATTAATTTTACCCTGTATTCGCGAACCGTCCACTCCTAACTATATTTATAAACCGTCGAACAGATGTCGTCGTGCCAACGCCGAGTCCCTTGTTTTATTTTCTACGAAAGAAAAATCGAAAATTGCCGAACAGATTCCTTCGACGAGGAGGTAGTTATCGCGAAAGCGTTACGCGACGCGTAACTTGTATTTTGTACCTCGCTGTATGCGAAAAACGGCAAGGATATACGTACGTCGCCTGAATGTTCCGCGATAAGGATTTGCATCTTTGATATCGATATGACATTCGACACCTGAAATTCAATTTCAGTCGTGACGAAAATGAATTTCGTTCGAAATGAATACGTTGTTATCGTTATTATTATTATTATTATTATTATTGTACTAAACAAACATTTTATTATCTGCCTAGAATAGAACTCGTCTAGATGTAGTGTTATCACGAAACTTCTCGTTCAACTATCGTTAACAACATTTGACCATTCGCCCGAATGCAGCGCAGTTTTGCGTTCGTTTAAGCGACTTTGCCTGAACAAGCTTACGTTGCAGTTCGAGTAATGCATCCCAGATGTGCAAGCTCGTACATAACAGTCTCGTTTATTAATTAAAGCCAACATCAAAGTGATTTCATTATGAACGCACGGAATAATAGTGGATAAGTTAATTACCTACTTTCCTTACTGTCCTATCTATTCCATATATTTTCTTTATACATAATTACTCGTTATACAACAGATTTATTTTCCTCGTTTGGTTACGTAATCGATTCGATGCGATAGATTCGGTTTATTCGTATCGTTTACGCGTCCTACGCGTCGTTTAATCTAAAAAAAATCGAAGCTAGGCGAATCAAACGGACTTTCGGCGAACTAAAAAGATGGATTCAAATATGTTTCTTCTTGGCCCTAGAATTTACACCCAAATGTACGTATAATCGGTCGTTCGATGATTTTAAAATAGAAATACCGCGAATACGAAGACCGTGCAGAAGTTGAAGCGTAAGTGCGTAACGCACGCGTACGCACATGCGCGATAAAGTACATGCGTATATACTCGCGATAAGATGTCATTTTATTTTTAACGAAGAAAATTTATTCCACGATACATCGAAAAATATTAAAATACGTTACTTTGAATCGTGCATCGTACGAATAACGTAATAAGCAGATAAGATTATAGATAAGGAAAGTAGGGAAATTTTGTCAGTTTCTGCAGAAAATCTAATACGCGAGGAATACTTTCTAATACGAAAGAGAAAAAGTATATCAAGCGTGCGACTGATATCTTTATTGATTTTCCACACCCATATATTAACGCGTGAGTGGTTAAACGAATCGTTTTTGTCAGAACCTCGCGCTTTGGACGTTATATGGGACGTTACGTGTTCTTTTGCGTGTTAAACAAGCGATATAAATTGCGTGGATATCCGCTATAGTTCGAAAATCTTGGAACAATTATTATATTTTCTACGAAACCGTAACGAATTGAACAGCGATCGAGAGATTACGTAATTCGACGCGTTGTATTGGGTTTTACGCGAAGATGGAAAATATCGGTACGTTAATTTTAGTAAAAAAAAAAAATAAAAAAATGCATGCATCGTAAATTTCATAATCTACGTATCGCGTTGTTAGTAATAAAAGGTATCCCGAGACTTTCGAACGGAGAAGAATTTTGTACGTAAATATTTGTCGAACTCGTTCGAGAATGATCTCGTTTGCTCGTTTAGATGGTTTTGGATGCTTTGCCAATGTCTCGCTTAATTCTCGCGAACGCAATCCTAATCCCGAGCTATGAAATCCTAAACTGATTTGTTTGTAACGTTCCAGCAAAATAGGCGACACGTCCTTTGCTTCCGTTTCAACGACAGCACAGACTCGCGAATTCGCTGCGGAAATTTTCCAAGTTACGAAAGTAGTAAGAAGTTTGGAAATTTCACGAGTGGGCGCGTTCCGAATCAGAAGCTTTTTCCACGATGAGACGTTCTCAGCGTGTAATAGTCGCACGCTCCTTTTCGTTTGTTTTCTTTGCGATTCTTGAGATCTTTGGAACAATCGCGGGTTTCTTCTAGTTTCTCGTGCTACTTCGCAATTTGAGTAATTCTTCTCTGGAAAGGGGCCGTATTTCACCGACGGAGCCGTGTTTCTAGAATATATTTCAGAGCAAACGAAGTAAAACGTAGTTTCGCTTTAAAAATAAAACGTTCGTGGTAAATTCGATTAATTTTCGCGTGTTTCTACGTACATGGATGCGACATAAACGGATAAAAGGATAGACTGTAGGAAGCTAGTGCCTGTATCGTATAAGACGGAAGATGGTAAAATTTATTTTCAACTTTGAAAACGACAACGAAAATTACTTTGCGCGTTCGTTGCCTGTAACGCGATTCGCGATACGCTGCACCGTTCGATGCGAATAAAATAACTGCCGAGCGACATAGGACTCGCGTTCGACCAGACATCTGTCCATTTTGTCGAATGCTTCGATGAAATATGCAAAATTCTGCGAGCGAAGTTGGACGTGACATTGTCGAGTGTTGCGATGTCGCTAAAAGGGATTGATCGCTATTAGCAACGTATAGACGCACGTCCAAACTTCTTTCCATTGTAATCTCTGCCAGTTTCATTGCGGCGGTCTAAACTCTAAACTCTAAACACCAAACTCCAATCGTTGAAAATCGTAGGTCCGGTGGTATTGATTTCCGTCGTGTCACACGCGTTTCGCGAACCGAAAATGCATTAAAGCATTTAATAATTTAGATGTTACGATGTTACGTGTTTTAACGTTGGCGTGTTACTACAAAATCAAACATTCCTCGTTTAATTATTAATTTCAATATTTTGCAGTTCTAATACGATGTGAAATATACATATTACATTACATAAGTATAGATATAAATATAATTACTAATAATATAATTACTAATAATATGATTAATTTTATAAAAAATAGCGTAGGTAATGAATTTATAGGACAAAATGCGCGTAGTTTACGCTTTACACCGTCGGAGAACATAATCGATGTTCCATGTAATCTTTGTTACTCGTAGCACCACTATACTGTATCGTAATTTATTTCACGTATTAACGTATTTCTTAACAAATTTCATAAGGCTTTGCTATCTAAAAGCAATCTTCCACTTTGTCTAGCATTAACGATACAAAAGTATTTCCTTTGTTATCGTTTATCGGAAACAATTTAAAGAAAATACAGAAATTGAAATTGAAATTTATTTACAACGTACTTACTTATTAATTATCGTCAATTATCGAATTATTATCGAATTAATCGCTCGCGAAGAGACGACTTTCTTTCCTATCTTCGTTTATTTCGTCCTCTTTTTTCATTTTAATCTTTCGCTTGTCACGTTTCGTTGCGAAAGAGAAAATATGCTATTTCGTTTAAAACCGTAATTTACGCGTTCGACAAACTAATTTTACTAATTGACAACAGTTCGTACCAAAGCGAGGAGTAAATATAGACGAGCCACGTAGGTATATCGCGACTGCACGAGTACCTTGTTCGTCAAATATGCCTGCTGCGGAACGGCGAAGAAAAGCGGCCAACTCCGGTTAATAACATAAATACGTACAGGGTTAATTTACGCGCAAAAATTTTCTCGCTTCGTGGAAACTATTCCCGTCGTTTACCGATGCGTCAGTTTGGTGCACGAGACAGTTTATTAATTACGGCATAGTGACCTCGATCGTTACTCCTTTAATTATTACGAAGTTGGCGCGTACAAAACGATGCTTCGTCAAAGAAGTTTCAGGAAAATTATTCGCGGTTGCGTTAAATTCCTACGAAACGAGAGGAGCATCGGGATTGTGTTTCGCCGCCGGATCAAAGCGATACAGCGATCGCTTACGTCTTACGTAACGAGCAAATCGAAACGCTTGGGATCAGAGTCGATCCTTAATTAAAGCTACGTAGGTCCAACCATGCTGTCTATTCCTTTCGAAAAATACGTCGTTCTGCCCTTTGACGGGATATATATAGAGATAACGAAGTAACATTTCCTTTTCAGATCGCTGTTCCATTACGACCAATTTTGGCATTTATATCGTTAGACTTGTCGTCGTATTTACTCGTTGGTTCCACGTATTCCGTAAACAAGTAAATTCCACGAACGAGAACCAAATTTTTGCCGACTAGCGAATTTTATCACCGATACGCGTAAAATATGCTCGATGAAATTACGCCCTGTGTAAGATCAGCGGTTTTCCTAACGTTTACGAACAGCAGCCTGTGTCCTACCCTTGGCCATCTGCGACGTCTCCACACCTTTGCGAATCGCTCGAATTTCCCGGGCATGTGCCAAATTCCAAGTTAACTATAGCGATGCGCGATTTTTTTTGCCAACGTTGCCGCCGGAATTAATTTTGGGCAACCGACGAACGCGAACAACGAACCGATGGGCGATCGAACGCGCGTTTAGTCCCGAACGGTGAACTATGAACGTCGCTGTCCATTTGCCGGGCTATTTGTACGCCCAACTATTTGTTTGAGCGATCGAACGATCGACTCGCACCGACCGTTGTCGAAAGGCCATTCCGTATGTGTTGTTGCAAGACTGGCTCGATCGAACGTTGACGCAAGCGTTCCGTCCTTCGACGAAAACGTTTGTTTATCGAGTCAAGCGCTATCGACGCCAGCCTGTCGACGCTGTCTTCTAGACCCAAGGAGGACAATAGCGAGGTACAGGCTCGACTCTACTAACCGCAACCTTGCAACTTTGCCACTTTAAAAATATCCTAGTTAAGGACTCTCTGGCATCCCACGTAGCGGCAAAGTCGCACGGGACGAATCGGCGAACAACCGATCGACTTTGCTTCATTTTTTCAAGCGAAATTAGCTCCGATCCGACAACTGCCGATTCGAGAACTGCTCCTCGGTTTCGCGAGTTCGGTCGAGGAGCTGGACCGTTGCGGTCGTGCGAAGCGAACCATCGCGCCACGTGTAACCGCAGAACGATACAGAATTCAACGAAAATTCCTCTGAATCTAAACGTCGAATAAAATCTTCTTGAAACGTCTCTCGCTGATATACTTGTAGAATCAGGGCTGACGAATTTCTTCCCCGCGTCGTGCGTCGCGCACAACCTGCCGGTTTGTCCATCGTGATCGCGTGTAACGTTCAGAGCGAAGAAAATGTTGGTGAAACTATAAGGTTTCAGTAACTGACTCTCATCGAATAAAGTTGCGGAGCGTAGGAGTCAGATAGATACGGGGATGGTGGTTTTTTTGTTCCTCTGCGAGCCAAGTAGGACCAAAGGTCGCGCGCGGTTCGCTATCCAGAATCCAGAATCTACAGCATCGCGAATCCTTTTTACTTTATACGTCTTTAGCGTTTCTTTCGTTGCGTTCAAGGTTACAGGGGGCTGCCAAAACGGTGTGTCAGCCCTCGTTCCTCCGTTGGCTGTTTATTTCGCTTTCTCTGGCAGCGTGCATATACGTCTTCAGCCCGTGGAAGATTTTTCACAGCGAGGACTTTTCCTTTTAGATATAACCACCGACTCTGCGAATCGTGACGCGTATCTCGTTTTTAATTGATTCTTCGGAAATGCCGAATTTATCATACCTTCGACTACCGAAGACGAGGGGCACGAAAATCCCGAGACTAACTGGTTATACGTTATCGTTCCTTACGAGTCTTTGCAACAAAAATGCAGAACTGGCACCCGAACGGGCAACGACACGATGCTAGAAAACAACGCAAGGTCGATGACTATCGGGCAGAGCGCCAATCGAGTTTGGCAGCTGTTAGAAGAATCCACCGAGTTTTTCCTTCGTATTTTCGCCCGTGTGTCTCTGCCGAATGATGGAATTTAGATTGGTAGTTCTTCGCGAAGAATAGGAGGATAGGAGGATAGGACGAGGATATTATTGTTCTTCGGTGTAACGATACGGTCTAAACGACGACAAAAGGGTTTACGATGTACGGTTTGCAACTCTAATCGATTCTCTAATATCGCTAATACGATAACGATACGATATTTTCTAATAATCTATAGGATTCAGCAAGAATAATTAAAACTTCAGATCGGTGTGCGCGACTTAATCCGTCCGAGAAGGGAAGAGACAGTGACGATCGTAAGAAACGTAAATGTATAAGAAACGCGTGCGTGGAAACTGAGAATCGGCAAATTGCCAGGACTGTGATCGAACGTGGATGCACGTCTCTTGTCGGCACAATCGTATTACCGTCTGAAACTTGATTAATAGTCCGTCGCGGCATACTACCGATAACGTCGAGAAAAGGATGGCATAGTTAACATCATGGTCACGTACGTACCTGTTTGCATAGCAAAATAATACCGTGTTACCGCAAACTACTTGCGCGCGGCGGAGCTTGCTACGCGAATTCCCGTTACGCTTTTTCATTTTCTTCCTTCGCCTTGCCGCCTGCCAGCTTGTCCGACCGGCTGTTTGTTTCCATCTTCGTCCTCGTTTCCGTTTCTTTTCCTCTTCCTATTAGGAACTACGAGTCAGGAAATTTGTTCCACTTTGAGGAGTATATCAACACGCGTCGCCGAACAAGCGGAGAATAGCGCAGAAATCCGAACCGATTCTAATAACTAAAAGCGATTTGTCTTACCGCGCTGAGAACGATCCTACGTTGATTCGAACAGCTTAAGGGACGTTAAAATGCTAGCGTAGATAAGTTGATCGATCAGAGGCGATGAATAATCCTGGAGCGTAAAAAAGGAACGTTGTTTGCAGAGCGAAGGATGGAGCGATTTTAATATGAAATCCTTCTTCGCGCGAATTAAAGGAAAGCTGGTTTGCCGACGCGCGGTTTAAAAAAGAATTGGGTCGATCGTTTTATCCTTTTCGTATCTCTGTATAAATAGATTATAAGTACTTTCGCATTATGGGACCGTAGCTGTGTACGTATGTCGTTAGAAGATTAAAATATCGATGAACGTTTAATAAATTCCAGCAAATCGGATTATCAAGAACGTTTATTCGCACTCCAAACTGCGTTATTCGTCGCGTATACGCCACGCGAAATTTATTGCCAGTGCGGTTAACGTATTTTTCTGGAAGTAAAATATTTTTGCGCGTTCCTGAAAGCTCGTTCTTCGATGGTACGGAGATAGAGGCAGGACTCGACGGAGGTTAATAAGAGCGCATTTAGTTGGAGTTCCTTGGCTATATAGAATTTGTCGGTGCTTGTCCGTCACCGTTTCGGCGAATACGACGTCGTAGTTCTCGCAATACAGCTTTTCCGCTTTCGCTTTATTCCTTCGGAGGGAAATAAGCGATCGATCGGTATCTTTTGTCGGGACAAAAGTTTTGCGAATCGGAGAAGAAGCTGACTCCATAAAATGGTATAAACGTTGGATTCGTTCGAAACTCGTCGAACCGAAGAAATTGGTATAGCGGTAATCTCGTCCAAACTACCGATTCCACGATCGTTTGATCGATCGAGGATTAAAAGAGAACAGGAAATCGAAACACTTCCAATAAGATCGATGCACTTTGTACCGCAGAAATTTCGATTATTCCGATCATAGAGATCGAATAGAACGAAGTTATTACGTAATAAATCGCGAGCTTCGGATTCTGGCAAGTTTTTGTTTTTTTTTTTTTTTTTAAATTAATCTAACGTCCGTTTCCGCAACGTTCAAACTTTCCGAGAACGTTGCCGTGGATTTATCGAGTATTAAATTTTGCGTCGAGTCGAGAATTCCGCGATAAATTGGCCGGTTCGCGGCGATCTTGTTTGGTATCCCTAAAGTGGCCTAAAGGACGAGACAAGCCGGTTAGACCAGATGAGAATTTCTTAAAAAGCGTTCCAGTTTCCGCACGATATTTATTGCGATATAAAGCACGCGAGTTTCGGGGCGAAATCGAGCAGCAACTTTAGTCTGGAACCGAGTATGTGCTTCTTACGCTGCTGCAACTTTCGCCCTCGCCCCGACCAGTTCGCCTTTCCTTTTTCTTCTCCTCGGGTTATTCTCTTTCGCTAAGACTTTGCTCTTGGCCAGAAGCGTCGTAGTGCTTCGGCCTCGACGCGTTTCCCAACCGATTTTATATCGTCTATCGCGAAAATTTTTCTCGACAAAAGGAACATACCACTTTTCGACGAGATCTTGATTTACGTTAAAATTACGAAACTTTGGATAGAGTCGTTTTCGTCCGTGTACCGCGTATTTCGTTCGGAAAGCTTCGCATTACCCTGCATTTCGCTAGTTTGATAATACTCTTAAATCGACTGTACGATTTACTCCAGTCAAAGTATGTACAACGGTTAGAAACTTGGTTAAGCTACCCGGGCGGCGAGGACGACAGACTTTTACGAAACTCGGATTGATAAATTTATAAGTACACTTGGAGACGAAGAAAATACATCGATTCGGATGATTTTTACTTTGACCGAAAATATTCGTTTTCGAACGACTTACGCCTATCCGTTTATCTTGAAACGACGTTTGTTACGTAGTGATAAAATTTGGAAATTTTCGTTCGTCCACGATAACGGTTCGACAAAGATACGCAAAGATTACGAGAAAGATAACGAAATAACGATTGTTTTAGCCCGCGCGCGATCGTTCAGCCAACGGTGTGAAGAAAAAAAAGACTCGTCGATCGGCTGTACCGAAGCGTTCTTTGCGTTGTATTAATTTTAAAATTCTTGCGAAATCCCGGTCCCTCCTTCCGGTTCTTGCATAAAAAATGATATTTAAAAACGCGCTTCTTCGTCGGTTAGGCAAGAATTTCGAACATCAGCGAGAAAAATACTTCGCTTAACTTAATCTAACGTAATCTACGCGGTCCGATAGAAAGCGACCAGGGAGACGGTGCTGGCGGAATACAAAGTCAATTTCGTTGACGTTGACCGTGGCAGAATGTTAAGTTACAATTACGAACAAGATTACGACGCGAGTTGGTTGCCGTGCACCTTCAGCCTTTATCTCGCAGGCGATTTTCTTCTTCGAAATTTCTATTTCGCTTCCACGCGTAGAAATCTTTCGTGCCATGTTTCGTTTTCAAGAAACCTGATTATACGAGTACGACGTGCAATTTACGCTCTTAATTTCAAACATTTTTCTTCTAAACGGTAGATTTACGTACGACGGATCTAGGATGTGAGAAAATTCGACTATTACTTTTTACGTGTGTATATATGTAATTTTGAACGGGTTTCTCGAAATCTGCCACGATTTTCACGTAATAACGAGACTATGAACGCTTTCAAGTCGATGTTGGTTGTAGCCTCTTTTTATTTTACATAAAAGCGATTATATCGAGACGAATTTAACAAATTTAACGAATTCAACGTATTCTACGTATTCTTATATTCTAGAGGAGTACGCGTGATCGGTTAATAAACGATGTAAGAAGAAAATAACGTCACAATTATAAATTTGCGAGCCTGACAGAGGGAATGGAGGGTTGAAATTACAGAGAAATTGCCCGAATATACGCAAGATGTCGGATATACAGGAAAATTCGCATAGCGCATTTACTCGAGGGGAAAAGAAACGACAGAGAGGAAAGTTCTACGTTTGGTAAGCTCCAACTTCGCGTAAGGCCTTAGTTTTATCAAGTTAGGTGCATCGCCGCGCACAGAAAATGCAATTGCATCTCTCTTTTAAAATGGGATTATACAATTCTCATCTTGTTAAGCTGCTGAACTTTTTCTTCCGTTCTTCTGCTCTGTCCCGAATTGTGAAAAAAATCTGTGAAAAAGACATAGATACGCATACGTATATGTATATCGCGATGCTCTACGTTTAAATTGTTAATTGGAAATATATTACGAATCGATGATTCACCCACCTTGTACTTGTTGTTGAGCTTTGTTGTTGCAACAAGAAAGCATGCGTAATGAATTCTGTAAAATCGCAAAGTTTCGATTTTGACACGGAATAAAATTGACGTATTGCGTGTATCGAGAAATAATTGAGAGGGAAAACGCCTCGTAAGAGACAATTATTCAAAGAGCAGCGCGTATCGGATGGTATGGTTTCTATTTCGTACATTGTTCGATCGATTCGATAAATTTTCGTGCTATCGAGGCAAAACTGTTTTGATATATTCTCGTTATTAAATTCTAACATTTTCATGTCGAAGTTACGAATTGACTGAAATTTTTGAAGCGAATTTGAGAGCGATATCGTGTCAGCCAGTCGAGCTGTAATTCTGTCAAATACGTCGCGCTAATGTATGCAATTGCTTTTCGGTGTTGAATTCGATTCATATAGCTATTTATTTCGTTATTTTACATATTTACCATCGTGGCGAGGGAAATATTTAGCGTAACGTTTCGTACACAGGAGAAAGAGAAAGAAATAATCTGTTTTAATACTTGTGAAACATCTTGCACGCGCGTTTAGGTGATTCGTTCGCTTTGTGTATAAAAAGTTTTCTCCTTGTACTTGACACTGTACAAGAGACGATATAATATTCTAACTTGATGTAACATTCTATCTTCTGTCTGTTATAAATCGCGCTTTAAATACCCTTCGAGCATCGATTAGAAGCACCCTACCTTCTACCAAAGTTGGAATTTAAAGCAACGACGTATACGGCAAGAATTTACGTAGACTCGTAGGTTATCCGATGGGAATCGAATAAAAGTGTACGGAATAATATCACTGTTGGCCCTGGTTCTTTCGTTCAAAAAATATTCGTGCTTCTTACTTGCATTCAAAGACTATATCCATAAAAAACGTTAAGAAAAAAGCTTTTCCTTTAGCCGCGTTTTACGTAATACTTTTCGCAATCGTTTCTATCGTAACGGAGAATAGCCGTATCTTATTCCTCTCTTTCTTCCCTTTATTCCGATATTCGCGTGCACTTTTTTTTATGTTATTAGCGACTATGCTATATCAGCGGCATACGATTATCTTATTCTACGCGTAATACACGACCTACTTTTAATTAAACGATGGTGGTTGTTGCCTCGTATTAGACATAGTAACGTACTCGATGCGTGTTCGACATTGCCATTATATACGTATCGTGTTCCACCAGCATATTTCGGACATTTTGCCGCGATATGCCTGGCAAAGGCTCGAATATCCAACATATTCTAGATACGTAATTGGATTTCTTTGGAAACGCGAACGAATCAAACGTTGACGTAATTTATTTTGACGCCGATTAAAATGATTTTTTCGGCAAAAGTACGTACCTTTGACGGTAACGTTATCGTCGGCGATATAACAGCAAGTCTGAATTTTTCCACGTTGTATTTCTTGATTCGGTCGTGGATTTCGCAAACCTTCTGAAATAGCGAAAATAACAAAGAAAATGTATGTTTTAGCCTTTTAAGCGCCAACTAATTTTACAGGTACGGCAGTCTTTCGCTTTCTTCGACGCCTCGATGCGTCCGTCGCGACGGAACGAAAAACGAAGAAAAAGGATCGAAGTATCTTCCTTTATTCTTTCGAGAATTACTGCTCTTTTTACTTTTACCGAATCTTTTAACGCTAGTACGCTTCTGGTAGCAACGAAAATTCGTTGGCTCGTTTTTTTGAATAAACTTCGAAGCTCGTAGTACGGCACAAGCTTCGGTAGCGAAAACCGCGAAAAGATCGATCGGCTTTGAACGATAATTGCGAATCTCGTCGGTCGATAAGCGATCGTTTATAGGTACGCGATGCGCGTTTATGCAAATTTATATTTTTACGAACACGACCGAAGAAGCGAAATGTAAATGGGAAGTTTCGTTTTCTAAATGTTACAACGAGTATTTTACCGTGAAAATTTTGTGTGTTTTTGTCGTACAGATATCGTGTCTATTCGCTGGATTTTCCCTTTTGCACGCTTAAATTCGATATCGAGATTTGAGAAGAACGTGAAACAACAGGGTTCTGAAGATGTGTACGTATATCTATAGACAACGATTAGCTCCTTTTAAAGATCATTTGCATAAGAAATTTATACTTCTCATAGTAGAAACGCAAACACCCTTCTCGTGGTATCTAATGGAATGCAAATCGATTTGCAAGTGCCGTAACTATCCTTTTAGTGTAAATAGTTTAAAATACTTTCCTACTGCTTATATCCGCCATCGTGGACCATCTGTAAATGTTCCACTGCTCGTAAATACTCTATTTTCTTCTCACCTTCGGCGGTAGCAGGTTGGTTCTGTTTAATATCGCGGTTCTTAGATCGGTGCAATAAATTCTGTTTGCTATCCTAACTTTTGTGTCCTATTATCGTATACTATTTATAGACGTTAGCGACCTTAAATCAAAGCGTAGAAATGTTGAAACAAACGATAAGCAATTTTACGTGGTATTACGGCTTTCTATACTTTTATTAGGACGTATATTGGAACGAGATTAGCCGTGTAATTCTTCAAACATAATATAGCCACTTTATTTGATTATTTTCGAAAAGGTGATTGCAAGTTGCGAGAGACGGCTATATCGACAAGTTACTCCGTAAGCAATTAAGTTAAATCGGTTCTTTAATATCGTACGAGAAAGTTTCTTGGGGCCCCTTAATGGCGATTCTTTAATATCCTAAGCTGAAAATGTACAAAATGTGCGAGAGTAATACGTGTTTGATATCATTAAATTCGACGAACAAAATAAAACAGTTTTCTGCATTTTTCAAAAACTAACGCTTTCCACGATATTGATTTCGACATTGGACGAATTTCATTCAAATTTATTTGCGCGTGTAATTTCGTAAATTCCATCGATAGTTAAGAAAACTTGTTCGAACGTCATCCAAATTCAGATTCAAAACGGTTCAAACAATTGTGAACGATACTCGCGCGATCTCTGTAACGCACCGAATATCTACTTTCAAGATTCAGGAAGAAAATTTATATTCCGTAGGTTGTATCGTATTATCGATTGATTATTATCGTCGCTTTAATTCCCTCGCCGGTGCGCTTCTCTCTCTCTCTCTCCCTCTCTCCCTCTCTTTAATAAGCACTCTCTGTTGTTACTTGGACAGTCTGCGACACAGAGAGCGTGCTATCGAGGAAAAAAGTGGACGGTAGAAAAATTCGCTTCTCGTTTACTACAATTTCGCTGCTTTTACCAAGGTCTTATTAACCGATATCGTTTACTTACTAATAGCTATGGCTTTGAAACAAGACCAGTAAAGTTATAACAGCTACTGTACGCTACAGCCTTTGATTCTGTTTCAGTTTCAGTTTCGAATAACTCTGTGAAATCGTTACTTTTACATTCTCTATGCTTTTCAGTCTTATTATCTACGATAGAATTACGAAAGTGCAGCTAATAAGTAAATACGGTTAACGATTATAAAATTACTACGAGTATTTGTAGGCTTTACGTTGATTTAATCGAACGCTTTTACGTTTACGAAATAATCGAATAATACGCCATTTAGTACGAATTATTGCAATCGCTTCTTTATGATGCGTGTATTCGTTAAAAAACATATCGTTTAACGCGTCTTCCTCGATCTTTTTTTTAAAAACAAGAAAATCAAAAGTTGCAGAATTTTTTTTTTTTTTAATTTTATAATTTTGCAGCCACGTCGGTAACCAATTTCCAGTGATTTGTTTACAAGAGAACGAATATCCGAGCGTTTATGGTACTGTACACTATATAACAGGTATATAATGCGATTTACGGTGTATCGTAGCAGGTGAAAGAGGAAGTTATTAACAAGTAAAACGAAAGATGTGTTACGAAGCTCGTAAAAAATACGTCTGACAATATTCAAAGAAATTGGTTTATACGACAAGGATGGTATTGCGTGACGTGAGATAAATTTTGTGTCTTTTTGTCGCAGGTTACAAGTTCTCGTCGAAAGTGCGCAAAGTATGGAGAAGAGACAGCGTTAATGTCGTCGGTATTAAATTCGAGAGGGTGAGTAAAATATTATTCAAATAACGCTTTGCCCCGCTAGCGAGAAAAAATCGTCTACTCTATACATATGTATGTATTTAAAAAAGGTTTTTAAATACAGGATGGAACGGTAATCGTAGTACGAGCTGGCAAAAGATAAGTCGAAAATATACAATAACATTTTTTTCAAACGACGCCGCGCTCCCGAGAAAATCGAGTTTGAAAATTTATCAGGTACTCTTTACGTCGGCTAAGTACCGACTGATCGTAAATGAACGATCGGCAAAAGCATACGTATAAATATAGCGATTATACGTACAAACGTGATCATTTTTTTATTATGAAAATGAATCTCCAGTTTTTTTTATCGATATGACAACAGGAATAAATCAATACACATATATATGTACATATACGTGCATAATTTAAATAACATTATCATATTTTCATCGAAATACATTACCATTACGTACATTTTTTATATGACTGCCCTAAACTGTTCCTCGATGATATCTTTTTTAAGACGCGGCAAATCGATAAATTACCGATTTAGTTGTTAATACTTCAAAGTGCTTACCTCTGTACTTTGCTATGCACGAAGAATTCTTTCGTTTAAGCGAACAACTTCGTTCTCGTCTGTCTCCTTTAGTCCATATATTTGCTCGTTCTTCTTCTCTAGCTTCTACATTGTTCTTCCGTTTTAAAGAGTATTTACTCGTATTATTCCGATTTCTCTACGAATCACAGATTCCTGTCTTTTTCATCTCCTTGTTTTACTGTTTTTATTTATTTTTCTTTTTTTCGCGCTATAATGCACGTGCATTGAACGGAGTGCTTTCGAACGTTTACGATGTATTACTTAATATTATCCTCTGTTTCTCTTACTAAATTCTCAAATTACTTGGCTGAATTTCGTTTGTTCGATTCTCACAGAAACTCTTGATAATTTTCTCAATTTATTTCTGTATACACGTAATATCGACATATCAACTGCGACATCGAGAAACGTTAAATTCGTATGACTCGTTGGGCAGAAGTCTTTTGATTCAATTTACAAAAAATAGGTAGATTTTTTAAATTGGATAAAGTTCCTCCCCCCCAAAAAAATAAACAAATAAATAAAAGGGAATTAAATTAAATGTAATCGAGTTTTATATATACGCCACAAACTTTCATCGAGTTGCTTTTCAATAAATTTCTAAATTTACTAACAAAAAATTACGTTAAAAAATCGATAATACAAAATTATACCTTCGTCGATAGCAGCCACGTGTAATAAATTTGACAAATTTCGTTAATTCGATGGAATTCCTTGAAACACGTAAATCTTACAGACACGCTGCGATTTATTCGTTGATTTACATATGTGACTAGTTGCAGCCATGTACTAAATTCCGTACTTTCCGAAACTGCCGACAATCAGCGTATGTATTCGCGAACACAAGCTGATCTAATTGAAGTGTTTGCACCGGTTCACGTAGACGTGTTTTGCCAACCAAATATCGTCACATTCCAACAGCTTCAAAATTTTGCGCTTGTTCATCGTTCGATTTTTCAGGAAATTCATTTAAAAGCAAGTGAAAATTCGTTTGTTAATTCGACTGATATTTCACATACGTGTAAGAAGAACAACTAACGATCGGAAGAACATGTACAATTTTTAGCAATTAATCTGCGTGTGTCGCGAAATATTTTGTATCCCCGAGCCTCGTTCATATTTAAACGGATAGCATTTATTCGACGTAAGAATATACCGATTAAATTGATATTTGGTTACGATCGACGAGCACAGTAACGTAGAAAAATTTCCACTGACAAGGAAAAAACAAATTTCTCGACTAATTTCGCTCTTCGAGCTCTCAAAGCATTTTCATTGTATTATAAACTTGCCATCTCCCGGTTATTAAACTCGTCAAAACCTGACTTAACTACTTTTAATAAAGAAAAAAAAAAACGATCGAGAATACCATCTTGCTAAATTAAATAAATTAATAAATATCGTCTATCGTAATTCAAATCATAGGTCGTACGTAAACTTTTACATAAAAAATACACGCACGTACGATATGTACGTTCCATGCATAATACAGACAAAAATAAAATTTACATGTATCGCGCATTTTGATAAGCCGATATTAAACGTTCAATTTGCATTCCGTGTTAAATTAATCCGAATAATGCACAAGGTATGCCATCGATAATTATTCTGAATTTATCCGTATAAAGTTAAATTGGAAATACGGAGTACACCTTCATGACCCACAGGTAAAATGTTAACGAATGGAAAAATATGAACTATCGCGTAATAAAAATTCATACGTTAAATTTGAAATGCAGCAATATCGATTTATCGGTAAATTAACAAATAAGTATGCAACGTTGAATTTATCTCCTTCTTTTTTCCTTTTTTCTTTTTATTCTACGTTTTAATTCACTCGTACCTTTTAGAATTATTAATGGCCACTTTACGCTATCGGTGTAGAATTAAGGGTTTATCTTTGTTTTACGAAATTACGAGAAAAACAATACGGCGTAACGAAGTTAAAATAATTTTGATATCACGTTGCACTCTCTCTGTTCGTTCAGATCGAGTCGGTAATTTATGTCGATGCATGCCAACTTTTTGCGATAACTTTGCTAAATAAGTTAAATGTTGCCACGCGTGGTAATTTTTTTCGTTCTCTCGTAATATCATAAAGTTAAGAGACTCGTTTCTTTTTTTTTTTTTTTTAAACGACATAAACTAAGCTAAACTTAATTTTGTTTCCAAAATGCTACTATTAAAAAAAAAAAACAATATCTCGATATTCTTGTATAAACATAATTCTGTTGTTTTCGATTTATTACATTTTTACAGAGTCGCAGAGTTTAAATGGAGATTACGTGCGAAATATAAACTGTCAAAAACATTCGATAAAACAATATTATTTCGATGATATTATCGCGTTATACGGTACTTCTCTCTCGCTATCAATATTTCAAGATCTTTTGTAAAATTCAAATAAAAAGTGGAATATGAGTAAAATTTTTTTATTCGCAAGATATTAATGCGATATTACGCAATGTTAATTATAGAGTCGTTTATATAGTTCTGAGAATTCTATCGTTAATTCTAATAACTAAATACAGCGAAGCTTAAAAATGTTGTGTAACCGTCGAACGAACGTTTACTCAAATTATATGTTTTATACACGCATATTTATACACGCACATACAATGGACAAAAAGTAATAATAAAACGTTAGTAAATAGCAAATAATTTGCGAAATTATCACGTCTAAAAGGATGACTCGAAACGCTAGAAAAATTTACGTACTTTTGAAACGAAGATACAACGAACCGCTATTTAATGTTTTTGTCTTCGTAAAACACCGCGTGCAAACGTGGTTAGCGTAAGTATATGTGCATAAAACTGTACATTAAACAAAGAAGCGAATTTTCCGCCAAAGGTAGAAACAGACGAACGCGTAATAAGCTTCTAAATTATTTAATGGAATTAATAAAACGAGCGAGTATCGCGTTAGAATGTGTTTCAAATATATATAAATCTAATAGCTACGAATGGCAAATTAAGTGGAAAATGGAACATTTTCTCAAAATATTTGATTACGTTGCAATTTCAGTGTCCATTCTCCATTCCCTCGATTACCTCGCCTAATTCATCGTGCTCTAAATTACTGGAAAACCATTTTGTACCGCTCGTTTCGTTTCGTGTCGCTTTGTACAAGTACTCGGTAAAATGCCGCTATAAAACGAAGGAACGCAAACAACGTTTCGTTAGCCGAAAAGGAGAATAGAAAGGACGATATAACGGAATCTAGTTCGTTATACATATGTAAAACGTTTACCCGCCTTCTATTCATCCATCAAAGAGGCTCTTCGGCCTTTACGTTGCCACTATAACGCCCTATAACGTTATACGGAGGACTAATTGAGCTGGTTAAACTTCTCTCCTGTACAAAAGAGATTCGTAAAAACGTAATTGGTTAACGAAGTATGTAACTCGTTTTGCAGCTAAAACATTACTTAAACGCTTCCGTTTTCGCGTCCAAAGGTTTTTGCGAACGACCGACCAGTTAAAACGAAGAACAGCTCGACCTTTGAACCTATTTAAAGATAATTTCAGAACGGAGAAATCTTTCGAAAGATAAAAATCATGTAAATCACGACGTAACCAAAGCCGTTTCGTACGTATTATTTACTCGTGCTCCTCGGAAACGAACGTTTCATCCGATAGAAACGATGCACGATATCCGTAAAAGAGTCTCGGGTCTGTATGTGCGAAATTCTGATCGCTGTGTACAATATCAAATAGTATTACACGATGCGAATCAACTGGAAACACGCGTGCAAGTACACGTAGGAGGCGTGGTAATATTCTCGCGACACGTAGAAAATGAGATTTTTATATTTGTAGTCATGGTGCGATATTCTTTCGACGATTATCCACTGAGAGATTCGAACAAACGAGCATCGAGTACTTTCTGCGATAGTATTTAGCACCGTCTGTCGCGTTATCCACCGCCAGCCAATCTGCTCTCCGATATTGTCCAAAGCATCTTGTCGCGTATGTTTCGTATGACGCGTAGCGTTCAACTTCCAATACGATATATGAAAATAAGAAAACATAAATGTTTCCTTCGAGCCTTCCAGCCCTTGTCTCGCTAGCTGGCGGCGAATTCTCAGAAGTAAGACGCGAGGCGTTCGACTTATAATACCGTATATTCTTCTTCTACAAACTTCTTGCTCTGACACAGATTTCTTGTTTCTTTTTTAATTATACGCGGTTACGTATTTCGAAGGAGCTATACGACACGGAGAAAACGGAGAACAATTAGAGCGCAGATCGAGTTTCCTAATACTCGCACACGAGTGTGGTACTGTGGTCGAATTGACACGCGCCAAAGCGGTTTATCAGGCGGGCAAAAGCGGTTTATCAGACGGACAAAACGTCGCTGTCTAAATTGACGATCCGTCGCGTATATTACGCGCGTATTTCTGGAAATCAAACTGCCACTGACGTACAGTTGACAACAAGTTATTGAAATTGAAAAAACGAGCGAAATATCTTTCTCGTGGTCGCGGAAAAACGTATTTCGCGATACGAAGAAATACCTTTGTCAGAATTCGGTTTCTATTTATATCGCGGTATCGCTTTGGCCGTGGCAGCGTATCGGCCAAATCGTTGGAACTTTGTACGTACATCCGCTGTAAAAGATAGAAGATTTCCATAGAGTGGAAAGAATCGAGTGGATTAATTTTTCTTGTAAATGAAATCTCTTCGTGTTCTACGAGTTGTTAAAAAGATTATGGATTACTCGCGAACAACGCACACACGTGATATCGATCTCAGGACTTCCTGCTTGGGCGTGGCTCCAGCAATCCTGAACAAAAGGATAATATTCATCACCTTCTCCTATCGAAACACCGGCGATACACGTTTTATCATCGGTCGCAGTTCGATTCGAGCGGAATTATATTTTATCACGCTGTTCTTTCCTCCGCGATATTTCACCCCGTTCGAACGTTCCATATGATCCTTTAAAAGCCTAATTTCGCCACTCGTCCGCGTAGCGTTATTTCCTTTTTTAACTTTATACGCTTGTGTTTTACTTAAACAGAATCTTTTTCAATTTTGCTTACACTACGTAATAACGTGTAACTTGAGCAACTGAAACTCGAGTCGAAACTAGAACGAATAAATACGACGAATATTACAAGGAAATATAACGGTTCTACGGTTCGAACGTTACGTTACGTGCGATTTAAAAAGTCGATCGACTCGTTACGTGAGCATTAAAATTATAATACGTAATTAAAAATCGAGGATTTGACTCAAAATATCATTTTCTAGCTCTTGAAGAAAAAAAGAAAAAACAAATGAAAAAACGTATACTGTATTTTATTTAACTTTTGACAACGCTCTTCGCGCCGCTTTCCCTATTCGAATTTGCTTTTTGCAGGAAAAATTTGTAGCGCAGTCGGCGGTAACTCTATGCCCATTTAGTTCCCAACTTTTTATTATTCGCAACATTGCCATTCACCGCGAAACTTCGCGAGAGCAAAGGCAGATAAAATTAACCGTTATGCGCATAGTCCGTGTCTATTATGTAATATATCAAATGCGAAACAGAGTGCAGCGGTATGAATTTCAAATTCTCCTTGCGTATTTCATATTATATCTTCAGTTCTGGCAAAGTCCCGATACTTTCGACGATGCGATGGAAATGGTGGAAATTTCAGAAAAAATGACTAATAATTGCACGACCACGTGCTGTAGCTGTGTCGTAAGTTGTTGCTGTAAAACGTTGCTAACCTGTAACGACACATGCTAACGATGTTCTAACGATAGACGTACGTATATATCGTGACATCGCGTAAAACACGCCTTAAGATCTGCAATTGGTTACGCGTCTGATAAATTCGTCGATAACTTCGTTATACGATCTGACGATGTACAGTCGTACAATCCCGAACGCCATTACGCTAACTCGGAGATCGTTGTACGTATTTCGATGTTACGGATTTTTAACGGAATTAATAGTATTAATAGAGTAGCAGGTCACATCGTAACAATTAGGTAACGGTATAACGAAGGCTTGCGAGTTTTATATTTAAACGGTTGTATAACCGGGTACCGATGCAAGTATCAAATATAATATCCGAATATAAATTTAAACGCGCTTATGTGGAAAAAGATATTTCAAGGTACGTCGATTCGTTAACTACGATAGATCGGCCCTTTGGACGCAAATTTTTCCAATTTTTCGTTTTCTCGATTAACAGATTATTACTGAAAATTACGTAATAGATAATCTTTGTTAAATTTATCTAACCAATATGCTCATACATGTAATACATATTAAACAACGTTGTATAACACCGACGATCATTTGAATATTTTTAACAATGCCAGCTAATTTCTGCCAGTTGTTATTTTCCTTTTACCTTTGGTAAAATCGATGCAGCTTCGGCCGTGTAACTAATTATCCTTTAAAATAGTGGAAATAGCCTGAAAATATCCAGGGACAGCTATTAAACCGTCAAAGTAGTTTAACGTGCTTCGGAACTCGGTAGCTACATCCCCATTCGTATTACTCGAGCGACTTTGGTAGACAGTTTATCGGCCCAAGTCACTTTGATAATCGAATCAAATGCAAATCTCGAGAGTTTTGAACGGAACTTCTTCTCGGTTCTTTCGTAATTCGTGACCCATAAATATGCGCGTTTCGATAATCGATGAAACATAAATTACAAATCCTGTCAATTTCGATTTTAAACGATGGTTGGCGTAAATTTCGAAATCTCTTTGCATCGAAACGCGACAGTAGACACCGATCGCTCGAGAACGCGCGAAAGACACGTGTAACTCATCGAGCTTCGACGAAACTCGAGCTTACGAAATATCGAGTTTAAAATTGACGAGCGATGTAGAATCGAATAGCGAATTAAAATCTGATCGAAATTAATCGAGAAAGCCTGTTGAAATAAGCGGTTGTTACATCGTTACGAACGAGATAGTCGAAAGAATCGATAAATAAGTGCGACTGAATTTATCGTCGTTATAGAACGCGGCAAAATATCATCGTAGCTATTCGGTTGGAAAACATGTTTTTTTTAGCTTTTCGCAATTTTACTTTAAATCCTTTAAATTATCGTTCCGCTGACGAAGATACGCCCACAAGCCTGGCCTATTTATTAAGCATAATATCTGTTTGTTATTGAAACGAAGCTTCGGCATGGATTCGCCCTTCTTGTAATTTTATTCTGTCTTTTCCCACTGGAAAGTGGAAAAGTTTCAAAGTAATAAAGATAGGATTCGGTCGAAGAAAATTCAAGCGCTAGAGGATTTAGTGGTTTCATTTCGCGGGACAAAAATTTTCTATTAAATGACGTTGAACCATCTAGGTAGATGTACGTGACAGGAAGCGAAGATTTTCAACGGGTGCGATTATAGCAAAATGTCTTATTTGTCCGTGGGAAAATTAGGTTTCGCGTCAGGTTCGTAGCAAAAGCTGACCGACCCCTGTGAATGCAGGTACCTACATACGTATATAACGATAGGCAGGTAGCAGGTGAACGCACGAGTTAATGGAGTTTGATAGTTGATAGGATCGATCGTGGGACCTTCAGCGGTAGCGGTGATAACGTGTCCATCGTTAGAGAGCTACACGTTGCACACGTGTTACTTTATATCACGAGCGTATGTACCTTAGGGATGCAGTTGGGCATGTGTACGCTAATTTTCTTGCCATATACGTACGTACGTACGATACATAACTTCCACTTGCGTATAGTTGATGAAATTGTATACGCAGTTTGTTCGTTCGCTTTTCCATCGGACGATGATGATCGAACGCGTGACGCTTCTTAAATATCGATGGCGATATAATTTAAAAATAAAACGAATTAGTCGAAAGTTTCGCATCCGATAAACCGCGATATATATTTCCTATATTCCCTGTAATTTCTTTCAGTCGCGTCGATTTAACTCATGCACGCGTAATTTCCGTTCTTTCGTCGAATAATACGTCGAATAATAAACGAATAACCAAGTTAACGAAGTTTCGTGGTATCGATACAGCCTGAAAGTTGGCCGTTGCAAACATATTTCACGGAATATCACGGCAATTATTAGGTTTAGAAATTTCGTCGATCCATCTTTGTTCTTTGTACGTAGAAACTTTGGAGAATTGCGCGAAATTAGAAGAAACTGGAATTTCGATGTTCGACGATGTTGTACGAAAAATTATCGTCTTTGTTATTTTCGCCCATTTTATACAAACGAAGCCACTGGACATTCGTGACGTGTCTCCTTAGTTGGTTGTATCTTTACAAATTTTCTGCAACGATTATGAGAAAATGGCATTGTTTAACATTTCCTTTAAAATGGCATAGGGAATAAAACTTGTATCGAACGATGAAAGAATAACGTCAACGACAATTTCGAGAAAAGACGCGATATCGTATATTTTTTATTTCGATTCGACGGCATGTCGTGTCGCGTTTCTAAAATGCTTTCCGTTAGAGCGACGGCTTTCTCTCTTTTCCTTCGACTCTTCGAGAAAAATTAAGAAACCTGCGTTAACGAGATCCGTTTGCGGTATTGCGTGCTCGATGAGTTTCAAAAAGGCGATACAACTGTGGATGCTGTAAAAATTACTTCAGATGCGTTTTACGCAGAACGAGTAAGTACGACAAAGCTATGCTACATACATAGCGGTCGACGTTTAAACGTAAGACGTTATACGACGTTTTAAACGGATCTCGCTGGTTGATAAATATCAGAGCACTACCGTACCATGCACTGTATCCATGCACTCTCGAGAACACGATCCGAAAGCGACAAAGTGTTTAGCTGGCAACAAGTTTCGCCCAACAGCAAGTCGGAATCGTTTAACTTGGAACGCGTAAACCTACGTACGTAACTACTTGCTTCCTTTCGTGGTTAACTCCGCTCTCTTTCGCAATTTCCGTTAGCTCCCTGTCACTGGGAACGCGAGTACGCGTACACACCGTCGTTTGTTAATATAGCTGGAGCCGTAATGTACGCAGAAGCACGCCAGTGCGAAAGTTAAAGGCACGCGTAAACGTTCTGCCGAACAGGTTGCACGATATAGGCTACACACAGACAGTCCCATCGACCGCCCCACATATTACGCGTTTTTCCTTCGTTTTCTCATACCCTCTGTTCGAACTACGGTCAATTGGCTTCCGTCTGTTCAAAGATACGCAGGTACACGTGCACGTTCGACTTCGATATCTACCGCAAATATTCCCTAGAATCCTCTTCCATGGTATCGCGTAATTGGAAATCTATAAAAACGCGTTTCTTCTTCTCTAACTAGTTTCGTTTAACGCGATGCTTCGAAATTTAATTCTTGCTTGCCCGTATGTATATAATCGCAAAGTTTGCTTTCGACTAGTCTCGATACGTTTGCTTCTCGTTTATAATTATAAGAAAACTCCGAGTGGAAATTTGAAATTACCGGTTAAGATAAAGAAATATCGTATAAAAAATATTTTTCCTATTTCGTCCGACGTTAGGTCACCGATAAAGCGGTTATGTACGTCAGCTTATCCGTATCATTTGAATTTTATTTTACTCCATACTCTCTACTCTCTGCTCTACTCACTGTGTATCGATAAATCTTATCTCCATGCATATCCGTTTAACGTATATTGGAATTAACAAAGTCGTAATCTACGATAAAGCAAAAGGAAAATTTCTTTTTCGCGTTGCTTTATAAAGTTGCCGCGCGAAACTCGAGAAACTGCGAACTCGATGAGAATACAGGTTAATCCGGAGGAACGATATTAATATCTTGGAAGGTACGCGCAACGAACAGGCGACAGGATTTTTCCTCCCTGCACTTTGATGCTTCGTCGTGCCGACGCTGGAAACATTGTTTCGAGAAAGAAAGGAAAAAGCCGCGCCATGACGAGATTTAACCACGATTTTATAAAAGCTTTCGTTGCCGTTGCGTTGCGGAGCAGAAAGTAGGAGAGAGTCGAAGGAAACAGAGGAGAGGCAACTCCTCTGTTAACGCGATACGTTCAACCCCCGATAAACCACGAAATGAGAAATAAATTCCCGATTTAAAACGTCCAGCTGCGAAAAATAATTTAGTCTTTATTCCGATATCTTCGTCTCGGCCCTCTGCTATTTTAATGGATTACGTTGAAACGCTTTTAACGGAAGAAAAATCCTTTTAAACGAACATTTTATACGTACGAGCAGATTTAGTATGTAAACGATCGGCGAGAAAGAGATCGAAACCAAAAATTGAAAGAATTCCTTGCGACAGATCGAACTTGTTTCTAACTCTGATACACGTACGTATATTATACATATACAGTCGCTGAGATATGGTAAAACGCATATAACGCAAACGACGTTCAACCGAACCGAAAGACAGATACGTTGCTATAATTTGTCGTAATTCGTTATTTTTCGAAAATTCGTCTGTTTGAAAATTGTTTGAAAAAGTAACTCTACATAGCGAAGATAGGGGAGAATTTAGCACTCGATCGTATCTTTGCCGTGCTTTTTCGTAAGAATGTAAAATTATAACGTTGTTGTACGCGCGAACAAAATTTCCATATCGGTGCGTTTTCAATTTGCGCACCCCAAATTTATCGGTATATTTTCAATTCGTTTGTATCCTCTATGTCTACACGAACGTTTATCGTTAATACCGTTATTTAATCAACCAAACTGTAATAATGTATGTTGCTACTAATGCCGTGTTTTCATTTTACAATAAATATTCATGCTCTATAAATGTGAATTTTAAGTGAATTTTAATGATTATTTAAGGCAATAATTCGGTCAACGTCGGAGCGATGATAAATTTAAAGCAAAAAAAGAGACTCAAATAAAAAGTAAATAACTTTTGTCACGAGTTGTACGTAAGCTCGAAAAATAATATACTCGAATAACTAGGAACCTTCAATCTGGTGATCGGAAAGTATAGAAAGTCGAGTGTTCATGGATTTTCCGGTCGGTTATGTCAGCTTTAAACGCGCTCGATATTGCACCATAATACCTGCGGCGCAAAAACTAGACTCACTGGTCGATGAAAAAGTAAAAAGGTCCAAAAAGTCGAAAAACTGACGGACCTAACTTGAACGAAGGATTTGCAAATTTGCAGTTGTTGTTGATAGAACGACTCGCGAATCGCTCGATTTTTTAAGTACCTATGGGCCATTTATACCTATGTATATTTTATCAGCGTCATTTTCGTTACGTTATTATAGCTGCAATTTATATGTCTAACTTGGTTGAAAATAATTATCGTAGGAGGATGATACACGATAAAAATGATATTCCTGTTGGTGATAATTTGATGAATTTCTTCGTTATTTTTATTTCTCGCGATTCTAGATCCGTGTATAATCGTATGGAATATTTACATCGATTTCGTAAGAAAGTTAATGATTTTCGTTTCGTTTAAATTGCGATATGTATTTCAATTAAGATCATATACGCACTTTCGTATCGTATCTATCTTAATTTTCATACAAAACATCTCGATATTCTGATATTTCGCATATATGTTTCGCGTAGCAAGCGTAAGCCAGGCAGAAACGTATAATAATAGCAAGTGTGTCCCAACCCGGAGGGAAAAGAGTAATAAAAAAGAATAAATAGATACGTGTCTCGCGTAAATTAATACGAAAAGCTTTTTCAAACTTTCATGGTTTTTCATTTCGGTCTTGCGCTACGAATTAAAATCGATATCGCACGCACGACCTAATCGTTAAAACTTGCGTTAAAAAACAACGAATAAGAAATTAATGACAACGAATAACAAGAAGTACACGTGTTAAACGTTTGGTTTAAAAAAAATCAAGCTCTCCGTTTTGAGAAAGCTACGGAATAAAACACGCCAGTATTTTATCTGCGATTCGTGATATCGCGCGTAATATTTTATACTCCAAAATGTACGGTAACGTTTGCCGCATATTGGTCAATAATATTTTATCGAATAAGAACAGAACAGGAACATCGGAGTTAATCGTTGCGTTGTGAACACAGCTGACAGCTGTTAATGTAAACGATATCTGACCAATATTTTATTTTCCTCGTTATAATGAAAACTCGGCTGCCGGTATACGGCTTCCGTTTAATTTGCCGATATAAAGACCGACGAATTGAATCGACTCGTTCGTTTGCCAGACAGTTTGCGGATTAATAAGACGAGTTGCTTGCAAGCGCATCGTATTTGATTCGAAGCCACGGAAAGTGGATGGATGGCTTGGTCGATTTAAAACACACGAGCTCGCCCGAAGTAGACGTATTTGAAATCGTTGGTACCGAAATTTATCGAATCCAATCTAAAATCTCCCGGGCTTCTAACATTTTTTAATCTTCCACCTGTGTAAAATCGTAATACTCGTATAGGATGTGGTAATTTTCTCGTAAAACGATGCCACCGTATTTTATAGGTAAGAATTAAAAAATAACGTTTACACGTATCCACGATGATTGACAAAATTCGCGGAAATCTGTTATGTACGTACGTGGCGCGAAATTTTTTGAAATTTCACTGCTACGATGAGATACGATCGCATAGTGTGATTACATCGTTAATAAAATTTGGGACGGAAAAGCATAGAAACGACAAGTTATTCTCTGCAAACGTACATTTACTAAAATACTCGTAAATAGCGTATTCACGTGCAATAGCGTTAGTACACGTTTCGCGTCTTGCGTTTTCTGTACGTGTCCGTGTCGCACGCGCGACGTCCTGATAACGTTTCGAAGCAAAAGTGGTATCAACGCCGAAACAGCAGCGAAACGTACGATATTTATCGCGCGATCGCCAGATAAAAATCTTCAAAATCCGTGCAGTTACAAAAGAAAGAAACGTATCCCCCGATTAGTCAACGGCGCTGGAACTTTGTTTCAATAAGAACACGAGCACCACCCTCGAGACTAATAAACCTGAAAAGTTGCAGAACGTTCTCTACCCCCTGGTGGAGTTTTCTCGCGAACGTAAGTACGCTCGCTGTTTTCATAAGATCTGCAGCGAAAAAACAGAACGTGCTGCAACATCGTACAGCGTGCGAGGTGCAAACGAGATAAACTTCTATCGTGCAAAATGAGCTGAAATGGAATAGCCGGAAATTTCTTTCTGTTCGTTCGCACGTGTCGACTCGCGTGCACGCGATACGCTGCACAGTTGTATCCTACGTTCGCCAAGATCGATCTTAATTTATATCGTACACGAATTCTTGGATATTTTCATTTTGCCGGCCTCCGCGTTTACCGCGTGAACCACGATATCGAGGTATCGAAACTGGTTGTTCGTCTATCGTTTACCGATGTCAGAATCATCCGTGGCGGGTCTACTTCGCTCGCCACCAGAGCTCCGTAGCAAAATTCTCCAAAGTGACTATAACGTTCGATGTTCGTACGAGCTTTAAGCCGACTTTGTTGTTCCCACGTTGCTTAAAATCTTCGAGAGCTTCCTAGAAATCTTTACCGATGCAGCAGCTAGCCACTGACACGGAGGAACGCGTCTTCGCTTCGTTCTCCACATCGGTAAACTATTTGAACGGGCGTTCTCGGCTAGAACAATTTCTGCGAAACGAATACTATACAGGAAATAATTTTGCGTAATTTTCATGTAATCGATGTTTCTTGAGTTTCTAACAATTTCGATACTCGATTATACGAATCCTCGTTGCTTTAGAAGTCGCACGAACGTATTTAAACTTGGTTAATTTCTCTCTCCTGGTCGTTTAGTTATATAGTCGCTGCTTTAGAAATGACGTGAAGCTATTTATACTCGATTACCTTTCCCTCTCCCTTTATTTAAATAGATATAAGTAGCATAAATTAAATTACGAGAAGTAATTTCCCTCGAAGTGGTTTCCCATTAATTATCCGCTCTTGCAAATTAATGCGTTTAATAGCAATCAGAAGGCAATTATAGGAAGCGCTTATGTGTACGTACGCGTTTCGAGATCGTATCAGAAACAAATCGAGCAACGCGCTGCTTATACGTATACGAAATCTTCGCTCGTAAACTATTGTTCCTCCTTGTACAACAGCACCGTTTCGAAGGTAAACCTAGTTGCTATTGCTTCGTATAAATATAGCTCTCACGAGAATACGCTGTACCATCCATTACTATTCGGTATTCCTAACAAGTAGAAAGTTTCCGAATTCGGATAACTTAAGATATTTTTAACATAGAACGGTGGTCGTTTCGACCAAAATCCTCCGTTCCAAAGCAAGTGGGAATCGGACAGGCAAAACGTGCACAGGTTCGGTACGACACGGTGCAGAGCAACGTCGATAACCAGAGTGAACTACGTATTTAGAAATGTTTAAGCGACGCGGCATTTAATTTCGTCGTGTGGAAGTATAATCGACTCGAGCGCTATTGTTTAATAAAAGGAAAGCCTTTCCTGGAAGTAAAGGAAAAAGGTAAAATCAAACGGGTGAAAGATAAGCGGATCTTTGATTTTCGAGTACACAGCTGGTTTATCGAACAGCATTGTAAGGTCGTCGACGAGCGCCTATACGCGGATCGATCGAAAGACGAATGCTCGAGCGATCAAAGCGCGAGTAGATATAGTACGCGCGGAAGAAAAGAAAGCAGGAACTTCATAAAACTCGGAAAGAGTCGCCTCATAAAGAATCACAAATTAAAAGCAGTCGCGCAGTTTCTTTAGTAATTTCCTTTAACTTCCATTTCGACGTAACGATCGTACGAAACTGCCAACTACTTTGTTACGCATACGGTGATTTTGAATCGCAAATATTTTTTCCACTTGCTGGGACCTTTTAAACGGAATACGATTGCTTTGAACGCGCATAGTGTAGATTTGTTAATTCAACGAAGATCGGTTGCATCTATCGAAGCGTGGAACTGCGAAAATTCGACAGCAAAGTGCTACGTGAAATTAGCGCGATGATACTTGCGACTGTGAAAAAGTCTGCGAAAAATCTACAAAGTATTAACGTTTTCTAAAGCAAAGCGTTAAATAATTCAACGAACAATTTTAACGACGAGGATGTTCGTTACATTCGAAAATAGGATTCTCGGCTGAAAGGATATGTAATTCCACGGTTTTCAAGTTTAAAGAGCATAAAAGGTAAATAAAATCGCGAAACTTAATTTTTTCAAAAAGAGCAGATGGTACTTATGGTTGACTTTAAGAAAGTCGTAACTTTCCGACCCTATAAAAATCACATCCCCGACCACCGACATGGGCACACGCGAAATTGCATTCCTAATCTTCTTTTCCTCTCTTCTGCCGCTTTTTGCTTCTGTGAAATTACCGCGGATCCGCGTTAAACCGGACGGTCGTTACGTAGCGTTCAAGGTCGTCTTTAGCGTTTCCAGTCGACCGCTTAGCAAAGCGCGAACAAACAAGGAGAATTTCGATGGAGACGCGTAATCGCGATTTCTTCGACTGCCGATTCGTTTCTGCCACTATTACAAAGACGACGAATTTCGTCGTCGAGGAAACTACCGCGAACGACCACTTTTAAAGAGATTACGTTGAAACTTCGAACGATTTGCAAGTTTAAGCGGAACTTGCCATTTTTTTATTAGACTCGTACCGTTTTACCTTTATATCGTGTAAGGATATTTAAAAAGTAGCAAGGTAGATACGCAACATTTTTCGAATAAGCGAAATTGTCGGCCGTAGTTGGCGAACATTTTTCAAAGTCGCGCGTTAAGTGGAGAAATAGAAAGAAAAATGGGAGGAAAGAACGCGCGCGTCTGGGAAAGGTACTCGTGCCGTAACGGTTGACGTTTAATCCAGAAAGAAGGACGAAACAGAAATTAACATTGTTCCTCTGAGAGTCGTTGGATTCGCCGCTGTATTCCGTTGACGACAGTTCGTAGCTATCTCTGCAACGAGTGGCTGCGCTTTCTGAAAGTTCCTTTCGGCATTGCCCGAATATACCAGCGAATCCTTTGTGCGACAATCACACGCGCGCAGTTTTCACCAGAAACGAATCCTCTTGTCGATAAACGAACGACGAAACAACGGCGAAGATAATTTAATTGATATCGATACGTATTGGACTTATTGGAGTAATGCAGCTACGATATTGTACGCGCTACGCAACGCGCATACAATAACGCTTTGTCTCGTTATACCGTGCGAAACGTCCATTTAAATACATTAGAAACATCAAATAGGTATATCGGTGTATTAATTAACTAATATCTAGCACGATTATCGTATATTATATTAATTGAAATTTAGAAACGGTAAATCGCTTAAATAATTCGATGGAAAAATATTGGCGCGATAGTTTACGTAACCTTATAATTTCGTCAGTTATGCGAAACGATTTGCCTCTGCCCCGTTACGCGATAAGAATATCGTCGTTTTTCAATCGTATCTTCGTATCGCCTGTACAACATTTCGGCGAGTTTTAGCTATATAGCCTATTATTTGTCGTCTTACTTTCGGATATATCTAGAAAATTACATTAACTCGTATCTTCTAGGAATAAATTTATTCGAACGTACGTTTCTCCGGCTTCACCCTCCGCTTTCTTCCTCTCGTCTTTACTTACCAGTATCTTCTATCTTTTAGCGGTTTGATAGTACGTTTAAATTACCCAGAGATTTTCTCTTTCTGATTTCTAGGCCAACTAAGGGACGCGGTGGTTCTTAAAATACAAGAAAGACACGGAAAAGAATAGGAGAAAGACGAAAGCTGATCCTAGTGATCCTGTTAAGTAGAGGTCAATGGAGCCGTCTTGATGCAGGCTGCAAAACTACGTGGGGATTACCCATCGTGGTCGTCGGGCTGATTTCAACGGTGAACAGTGGCGATTCCACCCGTGGCCGTGGGTGGAAGAGCCGTTTTCATCACTGTCAACGACGAATAGTACAGCCACTTCCGCTTCCTCCACCCCACGTGGCCGAATCATTACCTGATAAGGTTGGTCCGAAGATATAATCACGTTTCGAAACAATTCTTCAAGGTACATCTTCTGTCTAAGCAACGTCTTAATCGTTAACAAGTGCTACTAAAAGGTAGATACGGGTCAAGTTTTGAAGAAATCGAAAGAACACGCTGATATATTCCACGTTGCTCTTTTATACTTACGGTTCCAACGATACAGGTGCGTTTTAGCCGAGAATTAAGCCGAGAGCTAATAGTACATTGAAAATCTAATACCTCGTCTTACATCGCGCTTTAAATGTTGCGACTGCTCCTTCTGCCAAACCAACGTATAATTCTGTCTCTTTACACACTTTCGCACGCATATTTCTTAGGCAATTTTCCAACGTAGCTTCCTTCGTCCGTTTCTTTATGATATTTCCTTCTCGCGTCGTTTCTCTCTTTTTATCCGAGTCTCTGTTTCGCAGTGAGACAATGCGACGCGTACAGGATATAGCGTTTCCTTCTTCGGCAGGCAAGATATAAATTTTGCTATACAAAGAGACGTCTCCTTCGAGCATAATAATTTAATCGAGGTCAAGTTTGCACCGTCACCCGCTATGATTTTGTTCGTTCAATATGCTTTGGTCCGCAGGGATGCGAAAACAAATGAAATTTTCATGCCGTCCGCAACCAAGCGGATTTCGTTTGAAAACGTTTGTTTCTCCTTTCTCTTCTTTTTTTTTTTTTTTTTTTACTCTTTTTTCGTCTTTTTGTATGTTTCGCTCGGAAACGTTTGAACGCTCCATCGGGGCACAAATTTTCATCGTTCGCAATTCCATTCCGATGTTGCGCCACGATGTAAATCGTTAATCACGTTTGCTTGCACCTGTTCGGTCGATTTCGTTATTTTATTATTTCATAATTTTACGATATTTTGATTACAGCAGTAAGATATTCGAGTGGGATACGAAGGAAATTGATTTTAATGAAATTCTTTCGCAACGTAGACCGAAATGCGACTGATTACGGTGTACCGATTATTCGAATTATGGAATTATACGTTTGGTAGCCTTTGCGTCGTAACAATTGCATCGCATAACTTCGCATCCCATTTATGGTAATGTGTTTTATAAATGATATTCCATGATTCGTAGAAGGAGCGTCATTGAAATTCGCTGAACCGCGATAAAAGAATGGAAAACGTGTCTTGCTATACTTGTAATATACAGCTGTACACTTACGTGTAGTAGTTTATGGTAATCAGAACAGAAGGGATGTGTTTTGGAAGAAAATGCATCCCTAATCGTTTACGTGTATATCGTACGTACATCTGATTAACGTCTTTGGCTTATGGCATACGATTTTCGTGTAAATTCTTCGTACCAAAGCTAGATTAAGACAGGTAGTCTTCAACTACCTAAGATATCGTTAAGTTTCAAGGCCCGGGACTTAACGTACTATAGATCTGCGAAAGTTAGACGTTACGTGCTCCCGTTAGAATTAATTCCTTTATAACAAACATTACCCTACAGTAGCTTCAAAGTAGCTTGAATTCTCTAAACGTTAGATTCATTTTTCGAAAACGCTTCGTCGTGTTCTTTTATTTAAACGTGTCATTTCACGAAATTTCGTTTTCCTGCGATCGATACGTAGCTAAAATACATAACATACATATATTCATCCAGATATTTGGATAGTCAAATGCTACGAACGCGTAGCTTTGAACAAATGCGCTATGGCGGAACGGATCTTTGGTGCAGATATTCATATATTCGTTAGCGTAATGTAATTAATGGCCATTTCTGAAATGTTTGAGCTAAATATGTGCATTCAAATATGATACGGTTCTATTTCATACGAATATCAACACATACGTATCTACGTATCTGCGATATGCAACGAAATAATTAGATAGTACGCTACAATCTTTTAGTTTAAAATTGCAAGTGAAAACCGGAGCTATTCGCGCGGTTTAACTTAATTCGCTCGACATTCGCGAACAAAGAGTAATTTATACTTTATTCGTATTTTACATTAAATTGTCCGTCGCGATACGCTTAAATCCGTTATAAATAGATAACGTCACGAATCACTTTAATAACAAGACGACTCGTAATACATACTCCGGATGCGTCGAATTATCCAAGTGCTCGTTCTTGTCACCGCAAATGGATGCCACTTGCACGTTTTCCGAGCCCTCGTGTACACGTATTATGCTGGTACACGCCTGGCTCAACGAGTCGCGCCAATCTTAATTATTTTTGACAGAACTAGGACAGATTTTAAATTGTCGGCATGCTTGAAATAACGCCTTATAATATTGCGCGACGTATACTTTCCACTCTTCCTCCGATAGAAATCTTCGAACGAACAATTTATACTCGTTGTTTTTGCAATTCCAACCATTCTGTTTAACACGCTCGGAACCATCACATACATTGGCGACCGAACATTAAGGTCGAGGCTGTTATTTATGCAAAAGTATTTTCGTAAATATCGCCATCAACGTGAAACCTAGTAAGATAATAATGAAAATCGATCGATTGTTCGAGAAATTGGCAACTTCTTACATACGGGCAATTTCCTTTTCGCCCGTCGGTCGCAAAGAGGGAGGAGGGTATACCTCGTGCCGGATTCGTTACGTTCCTGGCCTTCGTTTACCATCGAGATGTACCGCTATACAGCGATATAATCCGTAAGAAATTCAACGAAAAGAAAAGGTTTCGTTTCGACGAAGTCAAAACGTTAGAAAATTATAACGACGACGATCCTGTAATCAAACTGTTTTCGCTTTTTGATCCTTGCTCCTCCTCGTAACGATGCAAATTTAATTGCCCTAATTGCTACGCTATTGGAAAGCGAAAAGACGGGGAGAAAAGAATTTTTCCAACGTTGTTGTTCCTATGTCGTCGGTCCCTCGTGAGTTTCAAAGGGCGGATAATCGAAGAAATCGATTTCTTGAAAAACTCGAAGCGAATCTGCTTGTATAACATTTTATACGGAGGAATATTAATGCGAACGTATTATACGATGTTCGAACAGAGCTGGAGAAGCGGCCGCAGCCGCAGCCGCCTCGGAGCTCTGAGGAGCTGGAGGATCTGCACAAGCTGCTGCACTTCCCCGAGGAGGTGGCGCTCAGGTTGACGGAGACCGAATACCAGCTGTTCTACCAGATACCACCGGAAGAGTACCTCAGGCACGTGGCACAAGATCAGAACACGAAATCACCTGCCAGGCCACCCCCGTCGCCGAGTCGCAGCTACTGCAATCCCAGCACCACGAACAGCTCGACCCAGACCGAGGAAGAGTCTAACTGGCCTGTTTCCAACTTCTTTTCTTCCGTTCGAACGCTCATCAAACGTTTTAATGAGGTAATTTTTCGAAATATCCTTCGGAAAACTGAACGAAACGTCCAAGGGAAGAAAAGATTTGCGCAGGATCGTTTAAAGAAAGAGGAAACGAGTAAAACGCAGGAGAGAACAGGGAATCGAAAGGAATAGAATTATCAGGATAGGATTGAGACACCGGTTCGTTGAAACAAGATCGTATCGACCGCGTTCGCTGCAATAGAATTATTACGAGTTATTACGCGTCATAGATTTCCCATTCGAAGCTGTTCTCCTTCTTCGTATTCCCTATCGTCGCGTTCACCTTCTCCCGTTACGTATTACGCTTTCGGTTACGTGGACGCGTGGTCTTTCGTTTCGTTGCTACGTTCGAGCGAAAGAAATTTAATTATTTGCGATTCTCAGTGATTCGCCTTCTTTCGGCACGAACGACGACTCTGCCACCGGCCTGCGAACGGCCACCGAGTGTTCGCGTACAACAGCGCGTTAATCGAAGTCGGTAACCGTGAAGCGCTTGCCAATTATTTGTTTAGTTTCATTTATCTAGGTATCGCGATGAGAAAATAGACAGATCGTTGTTATACATACATATATTCGACATATTGTACATAATATATATAGATATACGCTACTGCTCTATCTGTTTATCAAGTGTATTATGAAGATTCTTGAAAACTTTGTAAAAACGTAGAATTCATAATTTACGTCAAACGTAGAATTCCCATTAAGACTAGATGTCCTGTGATTTTGCGAGTCGGCGTGTAAGGAAACGTTCGTAACGAACAAAGTTAACGATCGTATCAAGTACGTTCGGTGACTCGCATAATTATCGATATTTTGGAACTTTAGGTAAACTCATGGGTTACTCACGCGGTCGCAAGTGGCGCAACGTTGGAAGAAAGGCAGGCGGTATTGTCCTGTCTCCTACGAGTAGCTCAGACCTGTTGGAATACCGGAAACTTTAACTCAGCCATGGAAATTGTCGCCGGTCTCAAGTAAGTTATCCGTACATCTCTTGTTCTCTGTTTCTCCTCCTTCGGTTGTGAAACGTAAGTGCATTGTAGACGAATGTAATTAATTAAAGCGTACAACGCGAAACATCGACGATCACGACATTCGCCGATGCTTCGATTTCCCACGTATTGGAATAAAATCAAGTTATGGTCGAAACATAACGCGAGAATTTACGTCGTTTATTTTTCTTTCCAGCTTCGTTTTTCGATTTGATATAAGCTAATTAGCTTAACTTCAAATTTGATTTCACCTAATTCGAAGTCATTTCTGGAAACTTCGTAACGCCGTAGCAGCGAGCAAGACGCGTCCAGCTTCGATAAGCCTTCGTATCGATTAACCCCGGTCTATTGAAATAATAGGCGTCCCGAAGGCACCCTATAATCCTTGGTCTTAGCAACTCGAGTAAAACGCTATTTAAACTTACGTTTTAAGCGTTAATCGCTATCTCAGCAGAAAGCTGCTTTAGCTCAAGATTGGCAAAACTTGTCGGTCTCCTCTGGTTCAACGATATCGATTTACAAAGTTTTTAATATTCTCCTTAACCTTTGCTCGATTCGCGAAAACGAGACTCCACTCGCCATTATATCAAAGATTCTGGCAAAGTTTCGTCGACCTTGGAAAACCTCTTCGGCTAACGTTTCACTCGCGACGATACACGTCCTTTTTGTAAAATTCCCTGGTTCGTCCTTCTTTTCGTAAACTTTGATTCGTCGTTGATAGTCCGCTGTTTCGTCTTTCCACCTTCGAAGATCCTTCCTTCGGCCTTACGCGATGTCGGAATACTTTCGCATATGGCATTCGAACTCGCGCGACTGTAAATGGACTTTCTTCGGATTCTCCTTTCTCGATGCTTCTTTCCACTTTATTTTTCTATCGTCTTTGCGTCTACTATTTTGTCTCTTTCCTCGCTTCTATTCGAAATCAAACGGACTCTTGTCCGATATGTTATTCTTACTTCTCAGTCGGCGTAGATATTGGTACGATGCTTAATCCGCGAATTTATCGTCACGTATAAATCGAAGTTAGGGAAACGTTGAGAAACCTATTTATTATCTACATTTCGCAAAAGTAACGCAAAAATTTGTGGTTTCGATAGAGAAACGTAAACTGCCCTCTCATCCTAGAAAACGCGTATTCTGCGTGAAAGCAATTATGAGAAGAAACTATATTTGCGTTAAAAAAAATTTGCATATTTTACACGAGGCATATGTATTTTTTAAAGAAAAACAGAGAAGGTTTTATCATTTATAGAAATAAATTTTTGCCATTATTCGTAGCGAATACGTTTGTAATTATCGTGTACGACCGAAGGCTTTCGGTTATTTCGGAAATGAGAATCGATTCATAACCGGCACGACGATGGTCAGTTCGTTACGTAGACAATAGACGCTATGGTAAAGTGCACGAGACGTTAAAAAAATAAAAGAAGAATGGTACATGTTGTGAAATACGGCGCTTCGTTTAAAAGCTAGTAGCAATAGTAGTGCTTGAGTTTGATGTACAAGAGTACTTGTATATATATGATGCCTCACGGCGAATATTTACAGAACTGTCGTAAAAACAAACACCGTTGAAATCTCATAGACGCTATCTTACGGTTATATTCGTGTTGAAAAATGTAAAATACGAAACGCGTGTGTATATAGCTACGTACACGTTCGAAGCAACTTTTTAATTAAATTACTTGCTACTAGTTTGCTTTGTTGGTCGAACGAAACGTCAGGACAAAGGTGAGTTATAAGTTAACGAGACGAGGAAAAAATGAAAAAGTATCGTTACATCAGCGACGACATAGCGCAAAGAATTAAATCATTGCCAGATGCACGTAAATTCAGCTACGACTTTCTCCCGTTGTCAAAAATCTCGAGCTTTAATACAAATTTATAACCAAAGGGACAAGCTGCGCCATCGAATCGTGCTCTCGTGGTCGCTTTGAAAGAGCGAATGAAAAAATAAACTAGCTTTTATTGGCGACATCGTAAAACCACCAACCTTCGTAACCGCGAACGAAAAGAAGATAAAAGCTGCTGCTGCTGCTGCTGCTCGACCATCGTCCTACACACCACCATTGTCCTCGATGCGGTCGTATACTTATAATTTACCTCGCGTTATATGCTCGCACTTGAGTTTTACTTTCGGAAACTATGCGATTAAGCGAATAGTTGAAATTTTAGTAGATGGAGCGTCCGCGCTATCGCCGCCTACTACGTCGCGAAACTCGCGCGATACTCGATGAAAACTCTCGAAAGGCGATATCAACGATCGACTGTTATACAGGGTATACAGGTATACATTCCTCTCTTTTCGTCTGCTTCGTCCGTAGGATGCAACGGAAAACGATCTTCCGTATCTATATATTTATAAACGGATTGTACGTATCTGATTTCAGTTTTATAATGGAACACGAAACGCTTTCTTACAGGTGCCACAAGCTAAAGCCCTTTTGGCAAAGTGTGAACGACCCAGTACCAGTTTTGGAAAATCTATCCTCCGCCCTTTTGTCTCCCGAGTATGAGCTCGCGCTTGCTCGCTCCTTGGCAATGCCAGAGTGTCCAGTGGTGCCGTTCTTTGGAGCTTTTTTGCGGGAATTGCGGGAAGTCATCGCATTCGAGTCCAAGGTAACCCATTAAATTTTATTCCTCTGTAATTACCACAAGCCGCCGAGCAAATTGCTGCTGCCACCATGAAAAGGACGAGAGACGAGGCGGACCTTGAAACTTTTGCATAAAACGTTGCGCTAATTCTAACGATAAAGTGGAGTTTCGAAGCCAAGACAGAGCCTCGTTCGGCTCCTATTATATCGCGTCATACGCTGCTACCTTCGCGAATCAAGCTTTGCGCTAACCATCGATTTAAGTCCGATGACCCGTACATATACGTTACTTGCCCTCGCACAGCTTCCGCAAAAATAAGCTCGCTCGTTCTCTTTGCGCGTGGTTGTACGACGAGAAAGAAGGTGTAACTGGTACGCGTTGATCGAAAGGTTCGTGGATTCCTAAGTATCGAAGTTTATCCGAATATCGAAATGTATTACGAACATTTCCAATAAAAATTGCGATATAGATCGGTATACATCGGGATAAAATTTCTAGTTTATTTGTTACTTGCTTCGTCGGATTACAAATTTTCCAACCTAGTGCTTTGTAACAGATATTTCCGTCTCCACGGTATAATTCCTCTATTTCCGTTCTATTTCGAGAACTTACGCAGCAATAAAGATTTCTGGTTACATAATCGAGCTTTGTGCTTCGATTAGAAGAGATAATTGCATATGTGCTGTACGTGTTTCATTTGCTTTCTATTAATAAGTTTCCCCTTGGAAAATTCGGTGAAGGAAGTTTTTCACTCGTACGGATATAAACTAGGATCTCGGCACGATCGGATATTAACGAACCACTTGAGTTTGTTTCGCGTAAACACGGAAACCGAAAGAGCAAAATAGAAAATTCGCGAAAATCTGTCGCGTGTACGACACGGCTGAAACGATGGAGAGATAAAAATAGAAGGAAATAACGAAAATTAGGAGGAATATCGTGGTTCGAAAATTTCGAAGGTTTCGTTTTTCCATCGATTACCTTGACGCCAATTAAACGATCGAGGTCACCGGTGAGTGTCTTTCCTTTAATATCTTTAACATCGGAAATAGGTATCGCCCACAAAATATAAATACCGAAATAGACAACAGAGTGAGCAAATTTTTCATTCGAATGCGTTTTTCCGATATTCGATATCTGACCTACATTTAAAAACACGGAAAGCGCGTTCGCTCGGTAATTGTCGGATTTTGCACTTTATAAAATCTATCGCGTAAGGCACATATGCGATACACGTACGTGCGATTCTGCTTCATATATAATATAAAAAGTAAAATGTCGTAACATTTTTAACGCGAGTAAATAAAGAAAGGATATTGTTATTTTGTAAGGAAATACGAACGTACAATGCGTTTTGATGTGCTTTTAGTATAACGAACGGTACGGTATAAGTTTGGACGACATACCAAAGAATACGATTGCGGTGAACTTTTAGCAAACAATTTCTAGATTTATACCAGCCAAAGGCTACTCGTCAAAGAAGACCGCTGTCTCGAACAAATCAAATATCTTAAGCCAAATTACGCACAAAGAAAGTACGTGCGAGTAAAAACGTAGTCTGGCCAAAGGAATATTCGACATTGCTATAAGTGATTTTTAAAGGAATTCGTACGCGTGCCCCGATCGAAACTTGACTCGCTCGATGAGAAAATCCGATCTTCGAGTATCTTTCCGACTTATCCTTTTCGTGTGCAACGAAAAAAGATCTTTAAATCCCAATACATTTCCCCAAACAGATGAGTATCGGCGCAATATCGATTCAGCACCGATCCAATAGCAGTTCGCTATTGGTTCTAGCTCGATTCTGTTCCAATTGAAACTCAGTTCCATCTCAGTTCCGATTCGGTTCTAGATCAAACTGTGTTTCAGCCTAAATCAATTCTAAGCTCGATATCACGCGATATCTGTATTCAGCCAAATTGTATAGTCTTCCGAGGCATTTATCTTCGGATATATCTTTCGGCCATATAATTCCGATACGCGGTAAAACGCTCTGTTCCAAGCGATTTGTGTCGCGTTTCTGAAAGCCGATGATTTCTTAACGATTTTGTCGCATCGAGGTTGATAACGAACGTCGATAGGACGAACGAGGACGCGCGGCGATGTGCCGGATCGGTCACCGTTTTCCTGCCATACTTGTTCGAACGCGTCGAACGACGCAAGTACGCGAAAAGAAAAGAGACGAACTGTGAGATCGGATGATTTCACGGCGAACTTACACGTACGATTTGGCATCTGGCCAAGCAAGTTCCTCGATAAAATCCGTACATCCCCCGACCTCCGCCGAAAGCGTCGAACCATGGAATACGAGCAGCGAACGAGGCCAAAGGTTGCCCGGAGATACCACAGAGCTACTCAAATTACCAACCCTTTCCTTTCGTTTGACCACTTTAAAGCAAGAAACACCGATATGAGCTACTAGCGTCGAAAGCAAAGACCGCGTGCGTGATCGATTCTCCACCGTCTCTTTGCGATATTCCTTGAATTCTCGCTCGACGATTCAACGATGATTATCAGAAAAGAAAGCGAAAGTGCCGGCTGAAATATCGTAATATCCCGTTCACGCGCGATTTATTTTAACGCGTGATTTAGCTTGTTTCGTTTAAACGTTGGTTTATCGATCTTACCGCGAATAATAATTTTCTATTCGTATTTTACAGCTAGTCTGATCTATCCGTCTACCTGGTTAGCTAACGATCTGTCTCTTTACGTAGAATACGGTAAAATTAAATTACAGACAATTAGAATAGGGTGCTTTGTCACATTCATACAGTATCGTATATACGCAATATCGGATTTTCTTTTTATTTGATAATTTATAACACGCTAAAACTAATCGCGAGTTAACGTTAATCGCGATATTACGCATAATCGTGAAAATATCGAACGGTTTGAGTTTCGAAATACATCAAAAGCAATAAAACATATTATTATCTACCGATACGTTCTTCTCGTTTAAAACGAAATTGATAATCGATAAAAAAAAAAAAAGTTATTATCGTTTTCCCCGTTTCGCTTCAATTTGATGCCTGTGAATTGGTTTTTCGCGCTAAAGCTCTCCGATCGTTTATAAATAAAATATGACGGTTACTCCGAAATATAAAATAGTTAATAACAATGATATATATTGGCTGAATGAAATATCGCGAGTTTGGAAGGAATTGGCAGGAGTAACGGCGAGGAATAAAAATAAAAATGCGTCGTTAAACGCATTTCGTTCTCGTGCGGTCAGGTTATTCGGAATCGCTGCATCGAAATCCAGCACGCCTCAACCATAAAGTCTTCGATGTACGAATAATTCTAGCATATAATTGCCGTGCAGCAAAGTATTCATCCGTAACTGCAAATCTACCAGCAAATTGGCTCATAGGCGGTGATAATTCGATCAAGCCACAAGAAATTCTGCGAACAATCGCGTATGATGTACGATAAACGATTGGACGATTTAAAAATATTCGAATAATCCTTGGAACGCGCGCTAAAAATACTCTTAAAAATACGTTACGAGTGACATATTCGTTAATTATTACTATTTATTTATTAACCGTTACTATACATTACAGCTGCGTTGTCGACGCGACCGTATTAGTTTAGAACCAATTACACGCTTCGTATTTTAACCTATTAATTTCGTTTCCGTGTAACGAGTGTCTGTTCGTTCTACTTATCAACGGTGACGCTCAAGGTGCCACGACGTGCATAGATAACTTTTACGTATAAGTAATTTCCGATTAATTCTTATATTTGTAAATAATTGTGTCGTGAATTACGTACGTTATAATCGTACTTTACGCTTTCTCGTACGTTGGCAAAGAAAGAAAAAAGTTCGCTGTACGTATTTTAATTGTGTCGGTTCTGAGTGTTAAGCTTACGCGCAAACGATTTATTGCGGAACAAAAGTTAAAGCGAATAGAACGAAACGTTCAACGTAGAATGTTGATTTTTCTAAAGATACGAGTTCCACAAATGAAATTTAGGGAAGAAAATCCACGAATCAACTAGACACAGTTACAATGATATATATCAGTCGTCCTAGAAACAGAAGATTCCAGTTTAAATTTAGATCGAGCAATACGATTAGCAAATTCTTCTCTTTCCGTTCTTCGTTAATTACGTCTTTAAAAGTCTGTCGTTGTATATTTCCGTCTCGACGATTTAACGAACGACATCGAGTTGAACGATACAGTAAGCAATAACGATAACGATAATAAACAAATAAGATTTATTTTACACGAACGATCGAACGTAATTTATAGAAAATTTTTAATTGCCTCCGTGGCCCCTATATTTATGTACGACGTATGCGTAATTACGCGATTTTTTAATTAACCGTACAAGTTTCGGTTCCATCGGAATCGTTGAAAGACGAACGAGAACTACCGAATCTTAACTGTGTGCGAGCGTAAACCAATCTTAGGTATCTTGTGTGTCAAAGAACCGTTCAAGGGAAGTCTTACAAACGACCGAGCAATACCAGGGATATTACTTTGACTCTATTGTGGGGCTCTTGGTCCTTTTCGTGAGTTGATTGAAAGGAGGCGACATAACGGTCTTTATACTGTACGGTTTCATTCGTTTGGCGAAAGTATTTGGAAAGCTCAGAGGTTGCTGCGCGATGATCGGAATAACAAAGTAAACGAAAAGATCCAGGAATTTCCGTATTATTATCCATCGATGCTGTTTCTAATTATACGATATAGTTCGATGCTTTAGTTCCAGGCATTTTCAAGATCAAATTTAATTATATCTTAATTATCTCAAATTTAATTATATCCAATTATAAATCTCAGAAACATATCTTTTCGTTATTTTTCCACCGTACTCTTGTACGATAATTTTCATGGGTCAACGTTGTCACAGATAAAAGGCAAGTTCGCGGAATTCGACGAGTATCGATCGCTTATTCAAATATTTAATATTTGTACGTTTGTGTGCAATGCCCCTTACGTTTTTAATTCGTGCCTTAATTATCGGATTTTGCACAAATATGAAGCTGAATTTCTATTGTGATTGTATCTGTTACGAGGATGAAATAATGGAGAAAGAGAAAAAAGGGAAGAGGGAGGAGGAAACGTATAGCGATAAGGTTAGGGGTTTCTATCGGCCTCCAGCAGCAACGATGGTTGTAGGCCGGCGGAAACTACTTGCTCTTGTCGCTAATGATCGTCGGTTTGAAAGATCCAGAACATGGTTTAGTCTCACGGCTCCTTTGAATATTTTAACAAACGATATTCGCATAATTAAGCGTGACTTATATCCTACTATTTTTATGTATTTTACTAATGTCTACGCCATCTTTGTCGAACGCCCTAGTAACTCAACGATCATTGTTTATTTATAAGAAAATATAAAGTGAAATTATTATACCGTTATTATATCGCGTCATCTAATTCTGTAATTTCGTATATGTATATCTATACTGTAATTTATTTTCATAAATAAAGTGTTTTGAGAAGATATCACAACTGTGTACGTTTATATGCGTTAAGCACGAGCTATCTATATTTATAGATTTATGCGTATGATTATTTAGAATGGATTTATGCAGCCGATTTATCTTGCATAAGGAATAGAAGCTGTACTTTGGTACATGATAAAAGAAAGAGAGAAAGGAGAGTTAGATAATAAAGTAATAATCGAAGTCTCGAGGAAAAATATCCGAATGTGTCATAAATTGATAACTTATTGTCAGGCAACGTTGCCTGACAATATTCGGTAAAAGATCTATATAGAAATATAACAGATAACGCGATTAAACGATAAGCGAAACAGAGGTCTACTATCGTTAATTATAATATCGATAAGGGAAGTAACGCGAGCGATAATTTGCGAGCAAACGATTATAACGATATGCCAGATGATACCGCAAAAATTTCGTACGTTAAGAACTCTACTTACCAGTCGAAATTTATTTTTAGAAGAAACATTATCCAATTAGAGAACTCGATAAAAACCGAGTTTATCCAGGGCATAGTTAATTTTCTACGTGTAATCTTATTGACTACCGTTATATTATTATTTATCCGAGGTAAATTAAGAATTAAAATAAAAAAGTATTTAATTTCTCGTGCTTTGTCGAAATACTGTAAGTTTAAAATAAACAAATACAATATGGATACTTTTGCTATTTTATATACAAACGTTTAACGGGAAAACGTAAAAGTCTTCGTTGTACGTAAAAGGTTTACGCGGTTCTTATTTTGACTTGCATTTTGTAATATATGGTATAAATACGTAAAGATTGTTTACGCGATTGAGTCAACGACGTACATCCATTTTATACAGAGGTATTTTCCATCAACAAAGTTTTATAATAATATACATATGTATAGGAAGAATAATACGATGGATTGATTTCATCATTCCATTTTCTGTCTACGTACAAAGCTTCGTCAAAATGGAAATTTTCGGATTTTACCTGCCAGTGAAATGCACGTGCTCTCGCAGGATTTTCGAATTCAATTTCCTCGGAGACAAAGCTTCGTATTAAAAACTTTTGCCTGACATTTTCCATTTATTTTTGCATACGAAATCACTTCACTTTGTATAATGATACGAGGAAGCACGAAAATGTAAAAATAACAACTGCCTTATGAACGATAACTACGTATTCGCAAGCGGTAATTTCACCGGTGAGACGTTGTTGTACAATAGAAATGTGCAAGGTTGCACGTACGCAAAATTCTACTTTACCAAATTATTGCTTAACCGAGTGATAAACATATTGGCTTTTCGAACAGCTGATCTTACATTTTAGCGTATTGAATTTTAGTGTATGTGTATCGAAGAGAAAAAGCAAATGCCAGCGAGATAGTTTCACTGAAAGGATAAGTAACGAATACGGCGATACGAACGTAACTATATTTGGCCGTCTTAGCCAGCATCCATTACACATTTTGTTTCGATTAATTTGAAATTTTTATCTCGAGTTGTGTTATTCGTATTTGTACGAGTTGCTAACTGGGCTCGAATATCACCCTTTTTATAGAACGCTTATTAATAAGTTACAAGCTAACGACGATAATAAATAGCTACTAAAAGCAAAAAAGCCACCAAAGCGATTAAAATTAGTTATAATCCCGTAAAATTAGTAAAACCATTACGAAGAGTATGAAACTCTAATAAATATCTGGAATGTCTTAGAAAAAATACTAAAACGTAGCTTAATGTGTATAACGTGCTAATACCGTACGTAACGTGCACTTAGTTGGTGCTTTTTCCCGTACGTGGTAGATTATGAGAATTTGCGAGGAAAGTAAAAGTTTCGTTATTTTTAACACGCGATGTGATAGATCTGAATAGCTATTTTAAATGTCACAGTTTTTGTATGATTTTTAGATAGATAGCTATAATTTTTTAATTTATACGAAAATAGTTGTTGACACGAGTTCTACAAATTGCAACAATATCTATTTTTCGTGTACCGCTATATTACGTCAAATACTTGAGAATGAACGATTATAAATCGATATCAAATATTAATTCAATTCTCAAACGCTGCGAGCAAACTCATTTATGCCGAATCCTCGGATTTTTACGATCTTAGAGTTCCAAAAAAATGTGAACAAATTCTAGGATACCCGTCGAGGCCTTTGCTACATCATACGGCCGTCCGTTAAATCAAATGTTTGAAACTTTTTTCAATAAAAATAAAAGTTCGGAGAAAAGTCTGTGAAAATTCCCAGCTTCGCTCGAATCGTCAACAACGACCCAGTTCACCTACGGATATACTCTGTTTCGAAAAACTTATTATACGAGATTTTAGAGTTACGAATTCGTCGAATTTTTCGTTGGAGAAATATATAAAATGTTCGGAAAATTTATTATACGATTATTCGAGAACAGGGAAAAATAACAAGGCGAAGAAACAGTAACAGGCTAGCGAAGTATAGCTGACGAGATTGTCGGATCTTTCATCGCAGAAATGAAAAAATATGAAAAAAGTAATTCGTTTAATTTACGGTGGTTCGTAAAGGATATCGGAAATCTTGATACGCTGACTTTATTTCCAAGTACGCGCACGCATCGAGCAATAACTCGTGAAATTAAGTACGTATCGTTTAAAAGATGATAAACCCGACATAACCGACTGTTTCGTATAACCAATAGGCAAGAATTTCTCAAACTCCGTGCAAATACGCCGGTTGCGCGATATTATGATTCGCATACTACATAAATACGAGTGAAACGACTCGATGGCCGCATGTACATAAGGTACATGTATGTACACACGACGAATGCCGAAAGCTCGTAGCACTCTTTGCGTGAAAGTGATTTAGCAAGATTTCGCTGGCGCCGTGCACGAAGCCGTAAAGTGGTTAAAGGCAACGCTGATAATTTCGTCTAACGATAAAAACCTTCCCATTTTACGTTAGAACAATGACTGGGGCTCTTTCGATCCGTGTACGGTGGAAATTTCTTTTTTTGTTTTTTGTTATTATTTAATTTGTACTTTACAATTGGTCCAGTTGGACATTCGATCGATTTTTCTAGTTTGATCGCCAAATAAGTTTGACTATTTTATTTCTTCGGTGAGGTCAGTGGGGTCTTTTTAGTCTTAGTGGGGGGTTTTTAGTCTTCTTTCTATGAGAGTACAGTGGAAACGTGCGTATCTTTTGACAGTTGGACGTACCGTCTAATTCGAACCACTGCCATGTTCGTAATGTTCTTTTTCTTAGGTCTAGCGAAATAAAGCTCGGTCACGGCACACTCGCTATTACGAGGACGTAGACCTCTTTCGTGAGCCAGCGATTCTTTTTCCCCGGTGTAGGTAAGAAAAATGACTGAAACGTTTTAGAAAAGACCTTCGGAAGGAGATGGTGACGCGCGTGATCGTGACGTTTAGGTTCGTCTCGAGCTACGACTAATCGTCAGCTATCGAACTCGAGAACAGATTGTGTCGTAATAGATCGTATTAAAGAGAAATAATATTATCGACTCTGACGATAGCAAGAACTAGGATTGGCGGAGATTGTTTCTTACAGGATACAAATATACGAGTAATACAAATTTAATACAAATACTATCGTTGCATTCTCGTAGCTACATTTACGTACTAATTGTAAGTTGAAACCACTGGACCACCGTAATCGTGCAAACCCAAAATGATATATCGCTTTTAATAACTAATAATTAACGAGAGTATATTACAAGTGTCTCCGTGTTCTAGAATACCAATATACATGTCGCCCTCTATAGTCGCGTAATTACATTTATTACGCATCACTTATCGTTATTACGTATTATTACATCTATCGAAATTATTATAAGGTTTCCGTACTACTGTAATAAAAATAATTTGCGAGACATTACAACGTCTGAAACGGCTATATACCTGTTACGTGATCTTTTATGACATAACATTTTAATTTAAACGTGTAAGCTGGAATATGAACGAAACTTCGTAAACGTTGAAAATTCTGATTATGTAAATATTAAAAATGGTTTTAAAAAGGGACGAAAGGAAAAGTAAGATATTCTTTTGCTTAAAACAATTTTTTAATCGATTCGTAATAATTTTGAATTAGCGAAAATATCGTTCGATATACTTTCACCGACGTAAAATAAAATTATACCTTTATTAAAAAAAACTCTGTACTCTTAGATATAAGGAAGTCTGTAAAGGCATGTTTTACCACAGTTTCATTACTGAACTTTTCTTCGATTAAAAAGTACTTGGGAAATTAATAGCCCTGTCGTCATAAACCACCTATACAAAAGTGAACTTTTTTGATTTTCACGAGAAGAGACTCGGAACTACACACCAAGCGCTGTACTATACGTATCTCAATTTGAATGCAAATTTATTCTTTTTTTTTTCTTTTTTCTAATTTTTTTCTCAGTATCTCGAAATTATTCCAAGGTGGACGTCTAATTTTTGTGGTATAGTATTTTTACGTCTATTCTCCGTAGATTAAGCTTGATAAATAGAGTCGTGGTCATCGTGTAATTAATCATTATGGATAACTCGCTTCGGTTAGTCACGCGAGACTCGTATTTTGTGATCTCTACTATTGTACGTATATTCGTCTGGAAAATTCGTAACGATATTACGAATAGAATATTACGAACACTTTTCGTATGTAATCTTAAACGATTATGTTAAACGATTATGTTTAAACTGTAAGCTTAAACTGTAAGCTTTATCTTAGAAGATTCGACAATTTCCAGTATCCGTATCGATCCTTCCCTTGCGAAACTTCGTTGTTTCTAAAGATAGTCAGTTTAGTTCTGATCACCAACCGAATTAGTCTTAGAACACCGAGCGAACAAGTCTTGTTCCAGATTACGATGGAACCGGTGGAACAACAATAACCAGTGTGACTAGAGTTTAACAAGCGTCTGTTGTAGTCGATATTCCCAAGTTATGCAGCGAGATTTTCTTTAGATCTCGTAAAACGAATATTTCTCGCTGTTATCTAACCTTGCGAAATAACAGAAGATGACACAATGTACGATTTTGTTGCAAAACAATTGTCAAAACGTCGATCGTATTGTAATTGGCGATTACCGAATAAAATGTCATTCGATGTTAATCAAAATTACGTAATGTTCTACGTACACAGATACAATGGTAAACTCTCAACTTTGATAAATAGTAAAATCGCTGGTACAATTGCGATTATACGCGTAACGAGTCTCTTATCGATGTCAACTTTCAATTTTATACAACCCCGTGCCGTTGGATATCGTCGGGAACCCTTTGATAAAAATGTTATGAATTTTGTACGCGTTATAAGTTATGTAATAATTAATTTCAAACTCGTTACGCGGAAGAGAAATAAAAATAGAAAAGAATAAAAGTAACGCTATGACGCGTAAAAGATCTATGATGTATTAGAATTCTCGTAGCGAGAGAATAATTTAATAAAAAGGGAATATAGATTGCTGTTTCGAATATATTACAAAATACATAAATAAAATGACTCGTTCTAGATGAAATATAAAGTTTGTTAGCGTAAAAATTAATTCAGCAGGTGACAACTTTTTCACAGTGTTAGGGAAAGTTTCGTTTATCCTAACAAGATACGTACATATATTTTCTTATTGTTACGTAAACATCGTAAAATTGATCGTGACAGCAACCAAGCCCAAGATGCTGGATTTTCAGTTTCAACGGCCTTAATTCTTTCGACAAAGAGGTTTGTCACCTCGGAACGGTGCCGAGCAAAAGCTGTAAATCTAAAGGGTCTAGTAGCAGTTAGCAGATATTTCAAGAACACGAAGTATACGTTCCATAATGCTGCTGACAATTTCCAGCCTTGTTAAGGTTTTTGTCGGTAACGTTCGATCACGTTGTTTACCGTGCTTTAATTTCTTTTCTGCTTTTTCTTTGCTTCTTTTTTCTTCGTATCTTTATGCTTGCAAAAAAATATTTTTTTTTTATTTAGATGTAAATTTCAGACACGTTTTTACGGTATACTTCTAGTCGTATCGATATTCGATGTTACGCTTCGACGCATAAACATCTTGCAAATATTACGAGCTTCCCAGAAGGATTTCTTCGCATAGAATAGTATCCTATGCGACCGAGCTAATTTCAGAAACTCGTATTACATTTACTCGTGGTATTTTTCGACTCTTACGCGATAAGAAATTCGTAGAATACGTTTTCGAGCAAAATCGCCTGCTTCTCGAGTCGAACACGATTCCATTACTTTTCCAAAATAAGTTTGAAATTGCAGACGTCATTCCCATACAATCTGGGTGAAGCTACTTTTAAGGTTTCCGCGATATCTTCTACTTCGTGAGAACCTTCATTCTACTGCCGCTACTACACTTATTTTACGATTATAAGAGAAAGCGAAATATAGTGAATTTAGATTTTTAATACAGAGCTCTGCTTTGTTCAATTCTTTTCTGTTTCAAATACACCGAGAATTTGTAACGCGATTACCAAAATTGAATTAATCTACAAATAAAATAGAAGAAGTAACACGTTATAAACGTAGGCATTCTCCATCGCGTTATCCTAAATCGTCACGCCGAGATTATTTCTCGATTGGCTCGTGAAATTCGTGAAATGTCCTTTTTCTTCGTTTATATCCTTTTATTTCTGTTTGCCACGTAGTGTCCATAATACACAAACGCATCAATCACACTTCACAGTCAACCATCCTTTCGTGTATTGTAATCAATTTTCATTCTCTCGTAAATGTTTTTTTATACGACAGATGCTATCAAATATATTCGGAGTACTTCTTCTTCGGCGAGTGCAAAGGTTTGAGAATGAAATGGATTGCTTTTTTTTTACAAAGGAATAGCTTCTATCGTATTACGAATAATTTATCGAGTTATCGATATGATTTTCCGTTATTTCCAATAACCGTCATCGGTCATTTTGTCAGCGATCGAAAAAGCATTTGATTTCCGTCCAAAAAATGAACGCGCGTTGATTTTTCAAACTCTCGATAGTTCAGAATTTCTTTCCATTTAAACTGTTTTACAATGCGTAAAATAAATAAATATCCGATACATCTACGTACTGCGTATATGTGTGCGGCGAACGTGGAGAACGCTTCGAAACAATACAATTCAGTTCGTAGATATCTTTTTGTGTTTGCATAGAGATGTGCCAGCTGGTATTGTCGCGATTGTCAGGATGAACTTTCTGCGATTGGTCAAAACCCGGTGTTTCTCTTCGATCATTGTCAATAGTTCGTCTAACGCTCGATCGAGTTGACATTATTCTAGTGAATTATCGTAATCACCTTGTCACTGTTGAGGCTGATAGTTTATGACAGGCCCTTAACGTTTCAACGGTTAAAATATGATCAACAGCATCTTGTACAGTCGAATCAATCGTCGTACGAGATTCCAAATGTTACAGAAAAATTTGACTATTCTGTCCAATGTAAAAATTGTAAAATTGTAAAAGAGATATCTTTAACCTACGACTATTAAATTATCAACTTACTCGTATCATTGGTTAATAAATTATTGCGCAAAAGGGCCAGAAAGAGTCACGGTATTTATTGAAATTAGTAATAAAATCTCGTCGAAAGAATCCTTTTTTGCAATAGGCTTTTTTAACTCTACTCGTGTATATTTGGAACGTTGTAGTTGCGCAAAGTTTGCCAATGTTCATCGTTCAGTGCAAATAAATATTCACGAAGTAAAATTACAACAAAACTACTAATATCAAAGAATTTCTATGAAAACTGTATCTACGATTCATCGATTTTGCAATGGACGAAACGAAAACGCGTTACGTTGAAATAAAATTCAGGGAGCTTTTAATTTGTGACGGCACTCGACAGCGCAAATACCACCGCTCGACATTAACTAGCGTCGGACGACGGCAGCGCAGTGGTTAACGCCTTAGGTTACGAACGTTCGGGATCACGGGTTCAAATCTCGGCATCCGTGGTCCGATTTTTCTTCCACGATTCTCAAATAAGAAGAAAATACAGTAGTACCCCCGCAGCAGAACCTATCCGGGCCTCTACGGCCAGCGGAGCACTACAGCCAGCAACTGCGATTATCACGACGATATTCTCCACCTCAAATTGGTGACCCCGACGTGATCTTCAGTGAAAAGAAGGTGACCGCGTTATAGTGCCAAGTTATAGTGAAACTTCGATTATCGCGATTCCCAGCGCACGGTCGAAATGGCAAACAATAACAAAACATTTACGGCCAGTCGAGTAGTCCGCGTGCCCCCAATAACGCGCCCGACCCAGAAGATACAGTGCTGTGCTGTGGTTCTCCTTACTGGAAAGACAGTTCGCGGCCGCGGGCCTCACGGACGATGGAGAAAAATCCGCCGCCCTCCTGGATGATGATATCTCGAGCCTCGGTACTTGGAGCGAATCGAGGACATAGCTATGAGATTTTGAACCGAACGTTCGTAACCTAAGGCGCGCGCTAACCACTGCGCTGCCGTCGTCCGACACTAGTTAGTGTCGAGTGGTGAGTGGTATTTGTGCCGTCGAGTGTCACCACAAATTTAAAATAGAACAGGCACTAAATATGTATTTTATCGGTTTCTGGCTAGAACGCAAATCGTACGTGTTTTAGACCGTTGTATAGTTTTTACGTAAAAAGATGTCAATCCTCCGATTACGTTACCCAAATCCATACATTAAGAAAAACGACGATAGCGCTTGCACGACGGTTCGTTGAAATTCTGTTAAAATTGCTCCCGAAGAGAATTCGCCACGCTATTCGTTCAACAAATACCTTTGCCGATATTCAAAGTGCAAACGGCCATAGGAAGGCGCTGTCTCCTACTAATAGAACAGTACACTTTAATGGGTCAAATTGATGAAATTTTGATGGACATTTGGCACACGATATCTACAGGTGTAACTATGCAAAAATAACGCTCTTGAATTACCGCGAAGATATTATTAATCCATATAGATTTACAGCTTCAAACAGTTGGACACCGAATTAAAAATAACTAACATACATAATAAATTCCTGCCTCGTGTCGATTAGCGTGTCTGTTATTCCATGCAAGATTTTTCAATTTAACGATGCCTTGTACAATTTCGAGTAGTTGCGAATTTTCAGTTTAGGAACGACGTGTAAAGTAGGAAGGAAATATAAATTTTAGATATCATACACATAAGTATAAAATATCATAGTGCGCAACGGATTAACGTTGATATACCCGATATGTATAAAATAAAATTTTTGATCTAAAGAATAGTTCGACGTCGATTTAAAAGAAAACTTTTATTAATTGATTCGTTATCCTCTAATATTTAGTGATAAAAGAAACACGCTCAAACGATACTTGATATCATGCAGAAGTAAATTGAAACGAATATTACGTAATTACTAAAATCGATAAAATTCGTGCGAATATATTCGTGTTTATAATTTGAAGATTACCTTTTTTCTACTACTTTCTATTACTTATTACTCGGACCAACCATTTGCAGTGTTTGGCTGAACATAAAAATCCAAATTTTATACTCGTTTTTTCTAAAACGTCTTTATTCGATAAAAATGTAATATATAGAATGTGGCGGGCAAACAGGAAAAATATATCCACAAAGATTAATCGTTGATCTCTGAAACACCCGTTCATAACAAATTATGTACGTACCTTTACATTCTTTTTACATTTATCTATTTTTATTGCAACGACTGACGTTCGTACGATTTACTAGCAACTATAGTGTAGTATAGTATAGGATAAAAAATATTATAAATAGTATCGTACAAATAAGGTAGAAATAATCGAAGACAAGAATGGAATTAATTTCGGTTAAAGTTGATAAACGCTTACGCAGCATGGATCGTTTTTCTTTTCGCATACATCGTAAAGGATATATTTCGACGTAACGCGCGCTTTGAATTTTGAAATATTCTAAAAATAATATGCCGAGAAAAAGAAATTTTCATCTCTGTGACCTTAATCTCGAGACTTCCGAGGCTTTTGCTACAAAGTAAACCCTCGAAGAAATTCTAACCCGATCCAATCTACCCGAAACCCAATTTCCACTTAAAATCAGAATTAGATCGAACAGTGTTCTGGCGGTACTTGTCCGCCTGAGAGTGAAGCCATCGCGAGCTGCTTTACACCCGAGGGTATTTCTCGCGAATGTCCCTACGAATTACAGATTGCCGTTTAGTTTGGCTAGAAATTTCGAAATAAGTACGGTTTACAAGATCGCAGATATTAAGAGGCAAAAAAAAACCGCTGCAAAATTCAGAACCCCTCGTAACTTAGAAACGTATCCTTCACGATATACGTCAAAAGAAATGATCCGTTTTTTTCGCCATAATTTCGGGTCATTTTTTCTGTATGCATGATAACAATGAGGAATGTGCAGAATCGCTTTAGTAGCGAAAGATTTATAGCTCGAGTGACCTTTGAAATCATCTAACCTCGGTTTAGATAGGAAAGCTACGTATTTCATTTTTCAAAAATATACAAGCAGCCTTGAATTTTGACAAAATCGGGCCACGAGTCGGAAATTACGCTTTGCTTGACGCTATAAAATTTGATATAAATGTCCGAATGTTAAATTTTTGAATACATTAATAGCTATAGTTTCGTCACGATCGTATTGACAAAAAGTATCGTAACAAGGAACCGTATAAGTAAAGAATTGATTTTCGTTTTAGTCTCAGCATGAATGCAAGGACCACGACGAGTCGCCGCGTAGCAGCAGCAAGGTTGCCGAGGCCGAAAACGTGTCATCTTCGGGGCAAACGGCAAAAATTGCTATTGATACCAGCACCGAATCGCCCACGGAATGGAATCCGAGGAATAGTTCCTTGAAAAAGCAAGAGAACGCTCCAGTCCGTGATACAAGCTCCGTTCTCGAGAAAATTGCCGAATTTCATAAGGTAAAATTCGTTTCGCGACAGTCCTTCTACGACGTTATGAAATTCTATCGTCTTTTGAAAATGTCCGATCGCAAGTACCTTGAAGGCGTTTTAATCTCCTAAAGCATTCTTTTCGAACGATCAGTAATGAACGAATCTTCTCTCCTCTCGATCATTTACTTTCAGCTTCATATCACAAAGCATAAACGTATTCACGCGTTTAAAAAAGATATTACGTTGTTGAAAAAATTCTATAGATATGGCTAAAATTGATCGATAATAGTTTAGTGGATGTTGTTAATATACATCGCATAAGAGTAATATTTTAGATAAAATACAGAATAAAACGCGCTAAATGTGGATGTAACTTGCGTGAAAATACTTTCTCGTTCTATAAAACTGTAGTAAAAGTTCATTGTAAGCGAACATAACGTTTATAGTTAAGGTACTGTTACGTCTCTTTTTAAGATCTCTTTCTATTACGAGCGTTGCGTTGTTCATAAAATAAATGTTCGGACGTATAATTTTTTACTTTTGCTTTATTACGGGGTATAATAAAAAAAGAAGAATCGAATCTTCTTACAACGATATCTAGTCGATCGTGGAGCGTAATACTCGTACGAAATAAGAGAATGTTAAATGTATCTTTCATAAGGCATTATAATATATAGATATAGAACGCAGGCGGATTACGATTCTATTATTTCCTCGTGTATTATCTGCTGTCCATATAAAAGTTGCGGTAGCTACTTCGATGTTCGTACGAATGAACACCGAACGCTAAACGCTTGTACGGTTATCTTCTATATTCAAACAACGAATAATTTTCTCACGAGGTATTGAAAAATAAACGTATTCCAGGTTGAGAATCGTTTCGTTAAATATTCGATCGTACTTCCGAACTTTTATTAAAAACATTCGTCAAAAAACTTTCGCAAATATTAACTTCGCTCGTATCGGCATCGTACATATCGGTATCGTACTTATAAAATTTGTTACAATCGAAATTATGCCGTCTTCCGTTCCATTTAATTGAAAGAAAACAGCTAATCGATATCTGTATCTGTAACGGTTTCGATGAAAACAACTTGTTACGTAGATGTCATAATTTTTTAGGTGTGCCACTCTCCCGGTAAATCGTCGATATAATACGAATATTCTAATTGTACGGAGCAATTTATACGCGAAAATCAATATGTAATTATATTCAGGCGCGCAACGTGAACGTTTAATTAGGCACGTCGTCGTTGAAATGGAAAAGGAGGATCTGTCGGAAGTCGTCGATCGCTCGTCTTTTTCTCTCCATTGATCTGACGCGACACCTCGACATCACGTGGCGTGACATACGCGTTGATAATTGCGGCGAACTCGGTGCGCCGTCTCATCCTTCTACCTTTTGTGGGAACAGGATTCCGTGAAATAAATCTCAAATTAATCGAGGCAATATCGATATTAATATATCTTTATATAGCTTTACTAGACATACACGCGCGAATAATATATTCGAAGCTGTTCTTCGGTGGTTATAAATGATCGAGAAAGCTTAAACAGGTCTCTGAAAGGAAAAGTCTACGACTATCGTAAAATAAAGTCTTACGTGGAAAAATATTTCATAGCATTTTTAGTGCTATAAATTTCACGCTTCGAATGCCATTATACGTAACGCTGTTATCGATGCCCTATAAAAAGTCGAAAATGCGTATCTCTTGTATCCAATTCCAGGGACGCGAGAAATCTTGACGATAAAGAAATAATTATATTTTTTAAATCGTACATTTAGAATTATTTTGTTACTCTAGGAAACAAAATCTTTTAGGAACAAATCTTTTCGCTTAAAAAATTATACGCCTTCCGTTTCACGTACGATTCGAAACACCATAAAGCTCGCGCTCGATGATATATTGCAAATGTTTGCAAATGTTCACGAAGTTAACGTATTTTCATGTAGCACCAACATGCTCGAGGCAGAGACGCGACGACTGGCTCGCTTCATCGCACGCTCAGCATTCATACGACCGCGATCGAGCAAACCTACATGGCCGAAGAATGTGACGAGAACGACTATCATTTCGATCTCGATTCCTACAAGCCGGTACAACCGATCACATTCGACCATGGGATTGCGTTATTTCCTGTCGCTGCACCGCACTCCGGAATGGATCTGCATCTTTTGCAGGTAAACTTTGTTGCGATTTGTGTCCTAACGAACGTGTTCCGTACGACGTTCGTTTCCGTTTCTTTCCTCTTTTCACCGTATTACGTCCCTAATTTTGTTACTCGACTGTCTCGATCCTCGATCAACGTCGCAATGCGTTTTAATTGCTTGAAACGTTTGCGCGATGTTCGAGAATGCAAATATTTGTCGTCGATCTATTATTTGAGAAACGCGGTGCACACTTATCTCTGCATCGTATAATTTAATCATCGATAGTTGGAAAATCAATTTGCTGAAATTAGCTAAAAATAGAAACAGTGATAATAGAACAAGCGACGGCAGTGAATTCTATTATTATATTATAAAAAGGTTTATTGGTCGTGTCTCTCTATTTTATCGATATCGCGTTTATCGATATAGCGACCCATACGCTGTATGAACTATCGCTAGTACATACGGTAAATATAAAATAAAATACAACGTTATATTTTACAAATGAAAAGAAAATGTTATTTATCACACGGCGTAAGGCGAAATAGAAACATTTCCGTGTAAAGTATTGCGTGAATAAAGAAAATCCGCGAGTACTATAATATAATATTTAACGAAACGGGAATCGCTGATAACAAAAAGATGTCACAACTTGAACGCGTACTTTTCGAATAAAAATGAATTTAATTTACCGTATTAAGCGCTTATTTGTTCAAAGAGAATAGAAAACGTCTACTTGGATTCGTTAAAATAAAAACGATCGCGTATTCTAAATTCCAGCTACTTATGCGCGTCACATCGCGTCATATGCATACGGATGAAACTACAGTAGGAACCTTGAAAAGAAGCGCACATAGTCGAGATGCGACCTTATCCTCGGACGATTTCCAAATATTAATATTTCAACGTCCAGCTACTTTTGTAGTTGCTGGACATGGTGCAGGCTTAAGATAAAAGACGTCGTCAGCGTAGTTTTCCCACACTTCAAAAGGATTTCAAAGGGACTAACTTTACCGTGCTACCTCAGGTATATTTCGTGAGGAAGAGAGAGAGAGAAAAAGAGAGAGAGAGGGAGAGAGGAAAGAAAAAGAGCGAAAGGAGTCAAAGATCGGGAAGCGAGCGAGGAAAGCAGCTAGAAATGGAAAGGATTAAAGTTGGAAGACGTCGAAAGAAGAGGTTAGAGGGGCGAAACCAGGTCACTTGTTCGTACGAAACGTCTTCGCATCAATTAGTTGCTTATAGAAATCTACTTTTTATATGTTCATAACTTGTAATATCTACGAAAAACTGTTAATGGTTACTTCGAATTTTATCAATATTTTATTATTATAAAAAGAAACAAAAGTGACAAAAACACATCTCGAAATGATCACTGTGGTACGAAGATATACTCGTTGATTCTATATCGTGTAATTAATTTTAACAAATTCGTTACTAACATTTGCTGCGATAGAACTTTTATGGATTACGATAGAACGTTTATTAAGCAGAAAAATTTGTATTACGTAAATATAGAAGAAAAAACTAATAAAAAGTTTTATCGATCCAAGTATTAATCAAATTAAAAAAGATAAGAGAATAAGGTTAAAAAATTAATACAAAATTTTTACGTCGCATATCATTATTGCGCTGAGTTTACTCGAAAATATTTAACGATTCGATTTTAGTACGTTAACGAAATCATTTACTTATACATACGTATACACAACCATCTTGCGTCTCTTTTAGACAATAACTCTTTTATCTCCACTCATACCATCTCCGTAAAGTACCTATACGAGTTGTTTGAAAACGTGAACATTTCGTCTATTCCAGAATTACGTAAATCAATTTTCTATAACAAGCTCGAGCGTCCTGAATCCACTTTGTCGGTCACATTCCTAAATTTACATCTTCGGAATTCATCTTCATTAACATTCACTTTGTAAATCTGAACGTTATAAACAGTTGAAAATCTCATATTTCGATCATCTCGTATTTTAAGCACCTTCGATTATTCGTGCTTCTAATCGCGACTCTAATGCTCTTAATTTTGCTAATTTTCCTTCCTATCTAATCGATTATCTTTCCTCTCGTATCTATACCCTCAATTCCGATAAATACTTGCATACGTCGTAACAATATTGCAAAAATTACACACGTGTGTATATTTAACGATCCTGGTGATATTAGTAGTGTATATCAACGTATCAAGAAATCGGACGTACTATACTTAACAACTCGAATATCGTCTCACGAACGACATTTATTAGCGATTAAAGATCATCTACTTTTCGCGTTCGTTGTACATTTTTCTACAAAACTGTACGTTTTAATAGAAATTATCACCCGTTTCTATGATTAGCGGGATTTCCGAATTTTACGCTCGAGTTTTACGCTCGCGTTCGCTTGTTTTATAGACGTCGTCGACGCGTTACTTGTTTGAAATCAACGAATCCGTGAAAACGTATCGTTGGTACGGCGGGGCACGGCGACGAAAAATATAGCGGGCGAGAGACTTAAATTCGAAGAGCGTAACGCCGGGCTCTACGTCGTTGTTTATGCGTCGTGAATATTCGTCGTTGACTCGTGGTGTGTTAACGCATCGTCGATTAATCTATCCGTGCTTCGACGAAGATAAATAATTTCACATACCGCGCACGCTTTTATAAATGTCCGCGTAGACTGCACTTATGGCCGACCGCATAAACGGTGTTCCAAGTGCATTAGAAGTTCCATCAGCGTTATAAACACAGGCACGATGTATGCTGGTTTTGCCGCGCGTTGCGCCGCAGTACGACTCGGCGCGCCACAACTGCACAGATACCGTTAAAACGATTTAATAGCCAGAGATTATAATCGGTGGAATCGCGCGAAGAGATTTTCGTGGCGATTCCTCGGGTTTTCGTTACATTTCCTTCGCCGAGATACCGACCCTGATGAATTTTCAACGAATAATTTAAATACGATCGTCTCTCGAATCAACTGATCCGAGAAATTATCGCCTGAGACGATAAAGCGAGAGAAACCGAAGGATTTGTCGTCGAACGTCTGGACGATCGACTGGCGGAAGTTTGTAAAATTTCCACCGTAAGAAGATAAACAAGGATACGTTTGTCAAACGATAGTTGCCTTGTGGCTTAAATGATTTTCAGGTACGAATATTCGTCCGCGTGTTATTTCATTCCACAATGCTACGACAATTTACCGAATGCTCTTCTGGAGAAACTGCGATCTCATTACAGCATTTTGTTTCGTACGCAACAAAAAGAACATTTCTACGACTCGAGTAAAAAGAAACAGGAAAATTTGTAATATTAACGATACTGCAAAGATCCGAGATACATCGCGTAAATGTATTTTCCTTGAAACTATATTTTCGAAATTGACTGTTAACCTATATGCATATACGTACGTATATGCATGTATGTATGTATGTATGTATGTATGTGCTTTCATCGTCCGTACCAAAGTTACTTTTGTATCTATCGCGAGACTAAATATGTCGCGTATCGTATTATGTATTTTTGCACCGTATCGAACGAACGTTTCAACGCTTAGTTATAAAATTTCATTGATCTATCGCCTATTTTTGGCAGGCTTGTATCTTGGACCAAGCAACAATTTCTTCTTTTTCCAACTATCTTAACCATCGGGTGACGTCTAAATGGAAAAATAAACGAAGAAGTTCTTACCGTGTTCCTCCCGTGTTTCTTTTAATCGGATAATACGATATTTGGATGGTATATAATACGAAAACTCGATTCCACCAGGTATTGCATCACGGGACAACGTTGGTGCATTGGGACTGCGAAGGCGGTACGACGAGGACGGCCTTAGTATTCGCGCGAGTGGATCGCGCTTGCGGTACCTTCGTGTGGGAAAAGCCACCCTGGAGTCCATTGAAAACTGCCCAGCTGGGAGGTACAGCTTCTGCAGATTTTTCGCTAACTGCCAATCCAGAAGACGTGGTATCGGCCGGTTTAGTAGGGAGATATACCATGCAACAGACGGACTGCGCTTCCGTGACGCTGGAAGAGGGATTTTTGGACCTGAGCTCCGTCAAGGAAGTCATGATCGGCTGTTGCGATCGGGACAGAGAGACCGACCTCAGAAGCATTTACAAGAGATACGGTCTATCTGGATCCGATTCATGTATCGGCCTTATGTACGGCTCCAGTCTGCCGGACAATCGACTGATCTTTCTCCTTTGCCCTCCTGCGCTTAGCAAGTAAGTAGCGTGGCTCTGTGATTTCCACGGTATCGTATATATGTATGTGATATAAAGCAATATCGAACAGAATAGTAGAACGTAGGAAACCAGTTTGCACGAAATTTATTCGACACGTTCGAAAATAGATAAAAGAAAATATCGCGAGAGAACGGAAGAAAATTGCAAAAGTAATTGAACATCGACCGAGATACGTGGTCAACGAAATAACTTTAAATTATACGGTGGAAATTAATTATTTATTTTTTATAATATTTGTCAATTTCAAGCAACCGTTCTAAAAGCGTGATATATTTTTAAACTTGACAAACGATATTTTGGTAAAAAGAGTCGAACAAATGAAACTGTATTTCGATGGTATAATTCGGTAAACATACTTGGTCCGTTCCGATACGTTTGATTTTCGTGAATAATTGAATAACGAAGAAACCTAAAATAACAAAGCGTAATGATACGAACGACTGTTAATTAAATCGTGATTACGAAGATTAACTATTTAATTTTATGGGGAAAATTGTTTGTAATTTAAATGTTGCAAATTTCGAGTTTTGCATATTCAAAGGCATAGCTCGAAGCTGTTTTAGCAAAGTTACGCTCGACGGTAAATTTCCAGTGCGGATACCAGCTAAATTTATAACAATAGACCTCGCGAAAAGTTACCTTTGGATCGCGTTAGAGGAAAAGATGCATTAGCTCTAGATCAGCGAAACGCTCCGCTCGTTTTTTCCAGGGAATATACCGTTACGGCAAACCTTTATCCAACGTTACTACTGCAGCTTGCGAATCGTGCACGGAATAGCCATTTTCTCGAGTTTACCTAAATTGACAAATATAGTACTGCTAAAAAAGGGAACTACTATCGAAAGAGTTATTACCGCGTCGTTGTTCTTTCTCTTTCCCTCTTGACATGATTCGTATCAACGATTCGATAATATCGGATAAAGACTCTGTAGCCAGCGGCGTTACATACGAACGATTGTGTATCTTTTTTAACGGTATTAAATAGTTGCGCTGGTAACGTCGTGGAATGTAATATAAATAAATTTGATGGAAGGTACTGTGTTTTCTTTTTCAGAATTTGGTACATGGGTCTTTGTTGGATACTACGAGGCCTGAAACGGCAACAACAACTAACAGATCGTAGATCGCGATGGTTAAAAGAAAAATACCTTCAGCTTTATTTCGAGGATGGATGTATCGAGCCAATGACAGCTGATGCTATTAGAGCTTTTGGCGGTCGCGACTGGTCCACCACTGAAAGTATCGGCACGCTTTCACCGACGAGCAGCAGCGCTCTCCGCAAACGAAACGTTAAAGGAAAAAAAACGAAATCTATCGGCAATATTCATGCGTTAACAAAGGTTTGTTCGATCAAAGATTTATACGGTAACGAAAGACAAAAAATGAAGAAGACGGAGGAACTTGTCGTTTGAAAAAGTTTCCTTGCAAAAATATACCAAGATCGCCGGTCGATCGCTCGATCGACGCGAGAGCTTTTCGCATGCGTGTGCGTGCGAAGAGTACAAATATTACGTACGTCTTTCCAAGAATAAAGAATAAATATTTAACACGTACGAGTAGCAAAGTCACGGTACATCGTGATATAATTTCATAAATTAACATACTCTATAAAGTCATTGATAACCGTGACGAGGTGGCCAGTTCGATTCAAAGTCGATCGAGTAATCTTTATAAAAAAGACAAGTCCCTGTGTCAGATTAGAGCCAGAACTGAACTAAAGAATCGCACGTGATTATTTAAAACAGGATCTAAGCCTAAAACAATATGACACTTCGTCTCCGGATGGAGGCTTAACAGTGGTCCCTTCTCGGCATATTACGGGTAGTAGAGAATCCTTGACGAGAATCATACCAGCATCTCCACGGTCCAGCAGAGATCGAGTTCCCCCACGTAGTCCTCCTGGATCCGCCGAAAGAATTATTAGTTCCAACTTGCCTTACTCCAGCTTTCAAAGGTAAGGATTCCGATAATTTTCAGTCTTATAAGGAATTCGACAGAAACAAGCGAAGTAGAACAACTAGACTTCGTCTCTAAAATTCTTCGTAGATGTCGATTACTTTCGCGCAGTCGATTAATCGCACGCTATTATTCGCTGGAGCTGCAATGTCAAGAGATAGAGAAATGCCTTCCGCTCGTGTATCTCTAGCGGGTTCTTTGCGTTGCGAGCTAATTAAATCGCAGAACTATATTATACATACGTACCTTCTGCAAAGTAATTAATGGAAATTAATTTTTCTTTCAACGAACCGAATGAAAAGTTCGTTCCGTTTATTTGTATTCAATTTAAACTCGTATTTTTTCATACAATTTCTGATAAAAGATTATCGATATTGGTATTTGATTTTCAAAACGTGTATTCATTCGTAACAGCCAAACTGCGGATCTTTACGCGTTTATGAGACATTCGATCAAGTATTGAATCATAGCATGGAATAAAATCATAATTCGTTATTTATTTTTCAACAAGGTAACCAAACCTACCTACGAAAAACATTACTAAAATATAAAAATCGTCTCTTTGTCTCTTCTCGTCCGACCCTTTACCATGTACAAATATTGCAATCAAAATTATATTAATTTATAATTGATTAAACGATCAACTAAGAACGCGTGTATCGAGTACGAAGAAATTTGTAATATGTGGGAAAAGATGAGACTTAACGTAACCCAAAACTAAACTAAACTGTATTAAATATTTCGTAATTTTGACAACGCGCGGACTATAAACTCGCTGTACTATAAATTATTAAACGTACGTACATGTATGGCGAGAAGAGTTAGCATCGTACAAAAATGTTGACATTTAGAAAAACGAGTATCGTCCATAATTTGCAGCTTGTTCTTAAAACTCTTAAATTTCTATAAAGTCTACTGAAATAACATGTTTCCTTTCAAACGATATTTACACAGCCTATTATGCGTCGCCAGGGACAAGGATAAAAACGGATCTGGAATGTCAGGTGGAGTGGAAGCATCTTGGCAAATGAAGACACGTGCCACTTCCATAATGTATGAAACTCAGTTGAACTTCGTCGAGTTTGTCGCGTTGTTCCGTTCGTTCAGCCTGAGAGCAAGAAAGGATTTACGCGACCTATTCGGCCAACTGGCGATCACTTGTCGTAGTCAAAGCGACGGTTCTTTGAGAGACTTTAATGTACGGCCGCCTGTGTTGAGGCAAACCAGTGACGCAACCCCTCAACGAATCGGTCAGTTTCCACCACTGAATATTTTCGAATTCTAAACCTAATTTCATTTAAATCTCCACTTACGAACCTAATCTATACGTGTGATTTTATTTTCATTTTCTCTCTATCTATGATTTAACGTTTCGTTTGAAAAGCAAACCGTTGCTTTTAAATGTATTTACATACAACGAAAATCTGTATTGGGTAAAATATACTTTTGTTTCGCTTTTTAAATTGTATTTAATTATTTTCAAACTTATATTGTAACGAGAGTGATTACTGTTAATTTGTACATACATACACGTCACACACGTCACGCATACGTATATCAGATTAGCGAAAAGCTTTGTTCGCTCGTTAAAGACACGTGATACGTAAAAGCGATCTCACGAACCATTGAGATCATCGCGATCGAAAAGCTATATCATCGGACTGGCAAGAGATCGTACGAACTAACACCAAATAGGTACATCGTACGTTGCAGTGGATTTAGCTTTGTGTCTTTCTCGTTGTTTTCTTATACTCATCTTGTATAGACCGATCTGATATACCTGCTGTAACTGTTAGAAGAAAATGGACCTATAAAAATATATTAAATAACAGAGTATGAATTTGTATGTAACGAATAGAATAGATTAGTATTTAATATAAAATAATGAAATTATACTATATGAAAGTCTAGAGGATAAACATAGACTATATAATTTGTGCTACAGATATTTTTGTATCACGCTCTAGCATAAAGTTGATCGAATAAAGCAGTTTATCATGTATCATAAAGACTTTATAAATGAGTTACATAAATACATTGTCTAAAGTATTTTAGCATATTTTTATTTGAATTCTGTTTAATACCTGATTTTTCTTACGTATAGACAAACATGCAAAACGGACTGATAATTTTAGTCACCTTAATGTACTTCGTTATGTTTCTACGTGAAAAATTTTATTTACCACGGTTGTACGATATCGTAATGTCTCAGTAATAATTCTTTCGTGAAAGATTTTTCCAAGATCTGAAACTACGAGTTACACTTTCTCGTGTGGCATATGCCCAAATCGAAAATGATCGATTCTTAAGTCGCGATGTTAACGTCGACGCAAATACACGAAACTTTAAACGCTTTGTTTAATATCGAACTATCTCGTATCGTTCGTTGAGATCGTTCGAACATTCGTTGCTCCGCTGGAAGTAAAAAGGAGTACAAGAAAAAGAAATTATTCCTGACGTATTACGTAACATGGCACAATTTTCGTAAATAAAGTTTAATTAAATTAATTAAAGTTCATACGTCTAAATATAAAAAAGATACTTGAAACGACCAAAAGCCATTAGTCCATTCTGTACGTGTAACGATAAATTGTTTAATAAATCAATTAACTTAGCTGAAAGATGATCGCAATCGTCTCATTGGCGGAAGAAAATGTCAGTGTACGCGTATTTGTTTTCGACAAAGATGTATAGAAATAATCATTTAAGACGTAAGGTGTTTAGAAAGTTAAGTTTTAATAAAAACAACGTCGTATCGTTTCTATCTGTTTGCACGTCGACGGCATTATAAATATGCAAATATTTTTTAAACAGGTCTCTTGACGAGAAATAACTCCATAGACTGTCACGAGTACAAAACCAGCAGCAATCTTCAAAAGAAACAAGTTTTCGACGCGGTGGCTGCAGCTAGCATCGTTAATAATTGTTCTGGCGTTGACACTTCGAAATCGCAAGTTATCACCCTGGCGACGTTCACTAAGTTTTTGGAATCTCGGCAGCAAGAAAAACTAACCGACGACGAGATCAAGGCGCTGGTTAAGGTACGCGAAGATTTAAAACAACCTATCGCTGCTTTCTCATAGTTCGTCTCGAGTTCGATCGTGTCGATTACCGAATTATAAGCCGCGATATTCGGCCAGATCAGCGAGCAGCATAGCGCGGTACTCGATTGCTTGAAACTAGGATGCGTAACAGTTATGACAAACTGCTGTTATCCTGAGATCGTGCCGTGCGATACAATGGCGTAGAAAGATATAGCGAGTAGCACGATCAACCGAGACGATTTGCTCTGATTCCAGCGACACGAACCGGACCCAGGACTACGTACACAATGGTGTTTGTCTTTCGAGGGCTTTGCACGGTACATGATGGACAAGGACAATTATGCCTTCCCAAACGAGTATGCGACGCCGTTCGAGACTGAAATGCAGCAGCCATTGTCCCAGTATTACATCGCTAGCTCGCATAATACTTATTTAACTGGCCATCAACTCAAGGGAGAATCTTCGGTGCAGCTTTACTCTCAGGTAAACGAAAGCTTGGTCTCGTCTTTTCAACGATGATCTCTATCGCGCAAATGTGAAATACGCGATACGATCTCGGAGAAACGGTCGTGCAATTAAGAAAAAGACATTTTTTAATATACGAAACCTACTTGTTGCTTTTTTTCATTATAAAATTGTGTAACGCGCGTTTTTTTTTTTGCGCTTTAAAATGCATCGTCCCCGATTTGTACGATATCGCGAGATATTAGTTGCCGTATTTCGATAATTAAAACGTATTCGTATTATTTCTCTCAATTGGTTGTTTGTATAAAAAAACATGTAATCCGGTTTTCGTTCGCGAAACGTTGAAGGGATTTCGAAGTATTTGCAGTAGGTGAAATCTACGAGGTAAAATACTCGATGTGACGGTAAGTTGGTTTTGCAGGTACTACTAACAGGATGTAGGTGTGTAGAGCTGGATTGCTGGGATGGCGATGATGGCTCTCCCGTTATTTACCATGGTCACACCTTCACTACCAAGATACCATTTCGCTTGGTCGTAGAGGCGATTGATAGAAGTGCTTTCGTCAGTTCTCCATATCCCGTGATTCTCTCCATCGAGAATCATTGTTCGCAGAGTCAACAAGCTCGAATGGCCCAAATATTTCAAGTACGTTATCTTTTATTATTTCAAACATTCGATTAATCGCATGTACTCGGACAACGAGCGATACCGAGCGAAACGAAGCGAGCGTCGTTACAACAATGACACAGTCCGTTAATTAATTTCTTATCTACTTTCTGTTTCCGTCGTCGTTTATAAATCGCGAGGCAAATATTTCGAAATCGTCGGCGAAATGAACTCTGCTCAAAAACACCGAACGTTCGCTTTATGAATCACTTTCGCCTCAATGTCTATACGATTTGATATAAAAATGATATTATTCCGTCGATTTTAGTGCAACGATATCGATCGCCAAGCAAATTTTCCGTCGTCGATTTTCTTTCGTCAAAGTTTCGCGATTCGTACCTCTTTTACCTGCGCGTGACGTTTCACGTAACAGGGATATTTTTGTAGAAAAACGAAAGCAACTTTGAGAGGCAAAGTTACGCGAACTCTGTTTCAGTCGGTATTTGGAGAAAAACTGGTGACAAAGTTCCTGTTTGAGACGGACTTTAGCGACGACCCTCAACTGCCATCGCCGTCGCAATTGCGCTACCGAATATTAATCAAAAACAAGAAGATGGTGGTAGAACCCGCTGGTCCTTTGACGCACGCTCCCTTGAGTCATCGTGGAAAAATGCTCATGTCCGATCGAGCTTCGTCTATGAAACAAATGCGTACCGACGTAAGCAGCGCTTCCGTCGTCGAATATTTTAGCGAAGACGACGACGATGAGGAAGATGACGACGAAGATGACAATATCGATGGTAAATGTTCTACTCCTAGTTCTCTTAATTAACTACGGCGATATTTATCTTAAAACACAGCTGATCCGTGTTTCGTTCAAGCGGATATCCTACGTATTTCGTAAATCGCGATTTATTACACGCTCAAAAATTCGAAATATCTCTTTCTTGTAAAGGAAAATTCTCGTTGAGTGATATTTTACGACATACAATAATGTTGCTACAGCGCGGGTAATTTAATGCGAGCGGCGAAGCAACTGCAGTCATTTTTCCGTTCACCTAGCAGTAACTTAGTTACGTCAAAACCATCGTACAAACTAATCGGAAACTATCGAGCACAAGAACTTAACCAATTACTTAATTAACGAGCGACCACCTAACGCGAAAGTTTTACCTTCCAGATAACTCCATTTCCAGCTACGAAAGGTATTTGGGTGGGATGCAGGTGCCCCATGGTCGATTAAAGTCAGATTCCGCGGTCGACGATAAGTCGCAAAAACAAAGTAGCCAAATTGCCAAAGAACTTTCGGATTTGGTGATTTACTTGCAAGCTATTAAATTTCGCGGGCTGAACACTACGCCAGGAACAACGGCCACTGGGAAGGTGCGACATCAACCGCACACTGGACCGGTTCAAAGACACAGCATCGCTGGAATAGGAGCTACCAGCATCGGTGCCTCTTCCGGATCGCCACAGTCTTTATCGACATCGGCTTCGCTCGCAAGCGGCGGCAGCAATATCGAAAATCTCTTCAGGTTGGTTTTCTATCGTAATTCGACGTAACGTTGATCGTTGAAACGAATCGCGACCTATACGCTACCGCTCGAACTTCAACGTCTACCCTTAATAGATCGTTTCTAGCGAACTCTTGATAGTATTTGAACCGTGTACGTTATTCGAATGATTTTGCAATTCGATCGATACGCGTGATCGGTGTAACGTGATACGACTACTACTCCTAGTACCGTCGTTACTTACGTAGTACGAAGATTCGGAATTTTTACCTATAGATGTTCGATAATGTCGTCAAATATTTCAGATTCACGCGCGGAGTTCCAGCCTGCTTTCAATGTTCCTCGTTGAATGAAAGCACAGCGAAGAAGATTTGCAGAAAACAACCTCTAGGGGTTGTCGCCCATGCAGAAACTCAGTTAATTCGAACGTATCCGGCTGGAATGCGTATTGATTCGACAAATTTCAATCCCGTGATCTTCTGGGCCTTTGGTATTCAAATGGTAGCACTAAATTACCAAACCGACGACGCCGGATTAAATTTAAACGCCGCTATGTTCGAGCAAAATGGGCAATGTGGATACGTTAGGAAACCTTCGGTTATGTGGGACAAAGGCCATATGATGTATAGGTATGCACGGAAATATGTATCCCCCTTTCTGTAAAATCTTCCATTCGTTCGAATTATTACAAAATGGATATATTCGTAACTATTTCAATGCGAGAGCATTGTCCTACGATTCGATAATTTTCTATTATTAACGATAAATTGCTTCCGTATTAAGAATAGTTCAAATATCTCCGTATATTTTATCGAATTTGTCGAATTTATCGAATTTATGAACGATTTTCATTTAATTTGGACATTTCGTTATTATCGAGAATCGTGTTCGACTTCTTGTTAGGACTTTCAAATCTTTGAGTTTGGAATTTTAGTGATAACAAACTCTGGTACAAATATGAAAAATTGAAATACATCGAAGTATATCGAAACATACATATATCTCTCCGACTTTTAACGCACGCTTCCCTAAAATACGAAACTCGTTTCTAGACGCTTCAATCCTTGGGATAAAGAATTCGACGGGCTACATTCGGCACACCTGACGCTTTCAATAGTCTCTGGCCAGTATGTTTCCCCAACAAATTTCGTCGCCAGCACGTACGTCGAAATCGAACTAGTCGGCATTCCGATCGACTGTGCCAAGCATAAAACGAAAATAATACAAAACAACGCGCTGAATCCTATTTGGAACGAGAAATTTTGCTTTCAAGTAATGTTCAAAGACCTTGCCTTTCTGCGTTTCGGCATCGTCGAAGCAAGTTCCCATCATTTGATCGCCCAAAGGGTCATTCCGCTGAAATGCTTGAAGCCCGGCTACAGACACGTACGTTTGCGTTCCTGTAAAAACAAACCTTTGGCTCTGTCCACGCTGTTCATTTATTCCCGTTTGGAAGAGGAGAGTCTCGATTATAACACGTGTTGCCGTGATCACAAAGAGTCGTCGAAGCGGCCGTCATCGGGTAAGGAACCGGAAAAATTGACCACGGTGGATCCTGGGTTAGGTGGAGTGACGCTGAAGAGAAGAATGTTCTTCCTAATGGTTTATCACGTGATACCGGAGGAACCGTACACCATATTAAAAGTCACGCAGGATAGTACGACGCAAGAGGTAATGTTACAAGCTCTTCAGAAAGCTGGAATATCCGCGGATCGAGTCGACGAATATATTTTGGTGGAAGAGGTCTCTCGTGGTTGGGAGAAGAGAGACAGGGAAGAACTTCCGACTCAACGCGTGTTAGATCCAACGGAGCACCCATTGCAAGCGCAGGCTTTATGGAAGGGGCAGGGGCGTTTCCTCTTGAAGAGGGTAGGCGATGATCCTAGCAGCAGAGCCTGGCTGGCTTCTATAAGGAGTACAGCTGGACACTCGAAGCTCGACTCCGAACGAGACACATCCACGCATATCTGGGACGAAGCTGACACCTTCTTAGTTTGCATTTATAACGTTTCGCCGGATATACCGTACGCGATACTTCGCGTTCCTGTAAGCAGCTCTGCGCAAGATGTTCTGGCCCAGGCTTTAGTGAAGGCCAGAAGAATGGAGGATCCGATGAAGTTTGCTTTGGTGGAAGAACTCGAATGGGGAGGAGCTGGAGCCGTTGGTAGCGGCAGTCGTCAATTGAGAGTTTTACGCGACGACGAGAACGTGTACAGTACTCAAGCCTTTTGGAAGACGCTCGGAAGATTCATTCTGAGAGAAAGAGAACAAGCAATACCGAGGCGGCATCTGTTGCCAGCCACCTTGGATAGGCTCAGCAAAGGTTTTTCCGTAGGAAGATCGGTCTCCTTGCCAGGTTCCAGCAAGGAGAAGATGCCTGTCTCGGAAGCGCTTTCCGATCCAACTTCCAGAGGGCTGAGACATCGTCTACTGATGCACGGTCGTAGGAGGGAAGTTCACTCCGATGGCGAAGATATTCGCGAGTCTGATATTTTAAACGCGGCCCTTCACTTGAAGAAGGTATCCTTAAGAAAATTAAGGGTTTGGAAGTCATAGTGGCAGTCAAGGGCGACATCGATTTCATCGATCTTCGCCACTCGGAAGAACCAACCGTAAGTTACGATAAATCATTGCATTCGAGGTAAATCGAATCTTCGGAAGGCAAATGCGAAATTATCCGACGCTTTTGAGGCGATGTTTGACGAAAGAAACCTCGAATATCGTTCGTATCGTTTCGAAAAAAAGAAAAAAAAAAACTCCACCAGTAATCAGCATTCAAACGTTACGATATAAATGATGAATAAGCGAAAAGATGCCTAATTATACTCGACACTGCTTCTTGATTCCGCATAATCCGAGTCTTTAAACCGTTACTTGGAGACAAAACCGGTGTTGATGACAAACGGTATCATCGGTTCAGACAGAGTTTGATTGGACGTGAAATTGGAAACCACGCGCATCTGCAGTCGAATAGCTTTAAAAAAGAAAGCCAAGCTACCGATACGTTCAAACAATCCTGTTAACACGTTTACGCGCTGCCCAGAAATTTTACATAACAGCATGTTTATCTCATCTTCGTTTAAACTCTAAAAATTAATTTTATCGTATGCTTAATCGATTTTAATTTTACGATCGCACTTCTCTAGTCATATTAGTATTATCACGTAAATGTACAAAAGCGTAATCTCGCATAATCTCCAAAACCAGTCAGTTCCTCGAAGAAAAATTAGAATTGTGAAATTCAACGGATTCCGGTGAATTTCCAAATAATTTCCAAAGAATGGCAAAGAAGGAATATTTTTAATCGCAAAGTTCAGTTCGATTAGATTGATTTTTTTTTTTATTGTAAATTAATGTAAATCTCTTTTCCATATTTTTTTATATACATGTATATATTTTCTAATCTATATAATATATTTTAATACACGTATATACCTGTACTTACGAGAAACGTTTGTGTATAATACGGTAAAAGAGCTTCGTCAATTTTATCGGGAATCCAGAGAATTTTTACGGCGAAAAACATTTCCTAACCGGTTAATTTTATTTCGAGAACGAAGCCAACCGACAATTTCTAAATGAACGTAACTTACAACGGGACCTGATTCATTTTTATAAGTACATATTAACTTGTCCTTCGAATATAACAATTAACGCTTGCACTTTAAGTACCTGACTCGTTTTTAGAAGTTATTTTATTCATAATAATGTTTAATTATTATGAATATCACGATCAATATATGTACGAATGTCGATCATGCAGTCATAAGTATTCGTTTTTATCTTATCAGGATACGTTCCTACGCTGCGCTTTAACGATCGAGCAACGTTATCCGACCTACCGCGCATTCTGCACAAATTTTTATGGAATTCTTTCGTGAAAAATTATTCGTCCGAAAAGATTTAAAAACCTATCCTCCGCTTCTTTCGAAGCAACGTCGCTTTATTTCCTGAAATAGTCGCTATCGCTATTTGTACGTCAAATTTGTATACGAAAGAAGACTACTTGTCTACTTGACGACAATAACAGATTACTTCTCTTTTCTTTGTTTCGTTCTTTGTATATACTTTGTAACGCGACATTTTATACGATACAGAGCCAGGCAGTGTGACTTTTTTTTTTACTCGGACTTCGGTTTTATCGAAGGAAATAAAAAGTATATACGAAACACATGAAACGAGTATCGTACGAATGGAATACGAGATTTATTTATTTCATCTACGTACAAAATTTGTATAGTACGTAACGTGCTATTTCTTCTATCGATGATCGATAAGATTCGTCGTATTAGCGTCTATTGGTACTTTGATACATCAGCCTGTCCCATGTTGTACGTAGAAAAGAAAGTAGCAGAGTAAAGTCGGACGAAGTAAGAATCTGCATCTAGGAATGACAAACGAGACGTCTAGTCAAGCTCTATCATCGATGTTTCAATGGTGCGCTTCAAGTAAAACGTAACTAAATTATTTTACGAATACGATTAAGCAAGCAGCATTCTAGCAGAAAGATTCGTCGTAAGATAAAGTTCTCGAAATCGCAATGAAGTAAGTTAAAGTTACAAAGTAAATTACCTGTTACAGTTAGTATTTAAATAGAAAAAAAATCTATGAAACAGCAGTATTATTTGCATATTCCCATTGACTGCGTGGATCATATTCAGCGCAAGAATCGTTCTAGTCTAACACGTACTTGTGGCGATTTGTTTTAATTATTCGTTTGTTACGAGGACGCAGTGCTGGCAATATATGTATGTACATAATTACATTATCTTCTCGGTTATTGTATCTAATGAAGCGTACGATCGGATTTTCTCTAACGAAAACTCTTAAACGAGAAACGTTAACCCGCGTGAAGTTGCTACTCAGAAGTCGTATTTATTATAACGTTGTTGATACTGAAGAAAAAAAAGCGAGAAAGTAGAGTCGTCGGTGTTACTTTTACAATCATTGCCTCCCTAATCCTGCAGTGTTAAGCGAACATAATTATAGATTATATATATGAGACCAAGGAGTATCGATCGTTTTTCACTCTTAAACGTCGTTCCGATCGTTCGAAGGATCGTTACGCTCCGCTCGGTTTCGAGTCTTTCGTCGGAACCTTTTGCCTAATTTTCATGGTATAATTCTATATACAATAGGTGGAAATAATTAGCGAAAAAGATAAATATTATAAAATCTATCTACCGTGGACCAGCAACGTCACGATTAAAGATTATCCTTTGTCTTCCATGCGAATTTATCCTAACGAAGCTTACGGTAGTTTCAACGAATCGTGACAAACAATTTCGGAATACGCACGATCTTCCTCTTGACCTTTCGATTCTAGAAGCGGCAAACGTCGTTCTGTGAGAAAATTTGTCGGCCGTTTTCGTTTGACCGAGCGAACCGCTTTTTGAAAAGAGCGCTTTCAAAAAATTGCTAAATACTTGCGATATTTCGTCTTGTAGGATGCCGTTTCCAGAATTATACAAACATAACGTTTCTCAATAACTTCGTGACGTTACTGCGCTCCTTGATATATTTTTCGACACCATTTCATTCATCCATCTTTTACCCGTTTTTTCGAGTCTATCTAACGATCGTGTATCACGAGACAAGGCAAAATTCGATGGTTGGATCGCGAACGAGAATAGATATCGCGGTTCGCTAATTATATACGCGTTTGCAACAAGACTTACTCGAAAGTAAAACTCATTTTTAATACGCGCATTTTATTCCAAAATTTGCTAACATTTAACGATAAAGTAAAGTCATTGATCGATTTTAGGTACAACTTATAAAAGAGGAAACAAGAAAAATACGTGTGTATTTGTTGTGTAATTACGAGGTAAACGAATTGTATATACAGTTAGTAAAATGTTCACGCCTGACAAGAAGCTACCTTGAATTTAAATATAAAACACTGTGTACGCTTCTGACGATTAAAATGAATGCTATTAATAGCTTTGTTAAAATCAATTTTTACGCTGTATCAAATTGTTGCGTTACCTTAGAAATAGCTAACACGTTATTTTATTGCGTTATCTACGTTTGTAGCGTTTTGTAACATTGTAATATACACGTGTAACATCTCGTAACATGGTCGTGAAAACCGATATTCCGAACGACTTCGAATCACGTTAGAAACCGATACAAATTTCATTTTGTCCAAGCATCGTTAGATTCGCGATGACCAAAATTCAACTCTGTATGACTCTGTATGAAAAAAAAAATGAAGAACTACCTTGAGGTTGCGTTGTTCTTGAAAAATTTACGAAAATAGTAGGAAATTTTGTAAAATATCTCGGCTAAATATTATATCGATTCGATGTGATCGAAATGCAGGACAAAACTGCAACTGCAATATGTATATGTATGTATGTATATTGTATAAATATATGGTATAAATACTTGGATAAGTATTTATATGATATCTATGCATCTGTCGATTCGACGTGTTGTTAAGCATTAATTTCATTCATTTTAATGTGCAACCTATGTTCAAAGGTAACGTACGCCACGTTGATAACGTTTCGTGGTAACGCAAGGTTTTTTACGAACAAAATACACGAGAGAGAGAGAGAGAGAGAGGGAGAGAGAGAGAGAGAGAGCACATTTACACAGCGAAACAGTATTTACGTAGCGTAAAGCAACTATCGTGCAACATTCTGTATATACATAGAGGCAAACAAGGGCTACTAATAACGGTAATTAAACGTTGTAGTTGAATTCGATGCTCCTTGAGTCTCGGATAAAACCCCCGCATCGAGAATATCATCGATTACAACGGACGTCTTTCGAACGGTAGAACAGGAATGCTACAGCGATAGTTCTCGAATCGAGTTATTATTTGTCGTTGAACGTTTCGGAAGCATTCGCGTCGCTACGGACTTACACGAAATATCTATATTAGATAATATTAGAATCGTCTTGATCTTGGCGAATGTATCAGCTTCGACGTTGTACGCGTTAACGTCGACTTGCGAAGATCGAATTACGGTAATAAGACCGGTATCGCGTGATCAGCCTCTTTGCTATGGAACGGCAAGATTCTTTGAAATTGTTTTCTCGTGGTTCCGTCGATTCGTCGATCGTAACGGCGCTTATGCTTGGAAGTCCCTTCTTTACGGCTGATTCCGAAATATCCGTTGAGAATATTTATAAGGCGGAAGCTACGTTGTATTCCACTAGAAAGAAACAACTACTTCTTCAAACTTTTGGGACCACGCTCATTAATCGTATTTTCCAACGAGCTCTCAAGGGCCGCCGCTTCAACGCGAACGATGCAGTATTCGATTTCTTTTCGTCGATGAAACCATAATCATTGAAACGAAATTCGAGGGGAAATTCGAGGGAAAATTTCAGGGGAAAATCCAAGGGGACGAAGAGCAGAGAAGGAGATCCACGTCCGACGAGATTTGAAAACACGCGATCGAGTTTTACGAACGTACGTACTCGACACGCGCGTGGCAACGTCAAAGCGTTCTCTCTTCATCTTCCGATCGCGCGAAACTTCGAACGTCAAATCGTAGAAACGAACGATTCTGTCTTTCTTGTTCCTAGCGAGCGAACCGAGAAAGACAGCGTCGCTCGTCCGCGTTCGGCACGAAGAAACGCATCCGATGACGCTTACGCGCGTCTGGCGAATCGCAACCGTCTATCATCGTCGTTTCGAGCAAACGTTACGACGAGTTACCGAGATGAAAAGGACAATGCGTAGATCGTGAACATTTTGCATTGTTCTACGTTAAATCGATAGGATTGGTCGTGTTAGGAACGAGACAATGGGAACAATATAAATTGAGCTGATCCACTCGATTATCCTTTTTTTCATCGAATCGAATTCGAAGGATATAAACGTTGCGTGCATACGAAAGAAACGTATACCCTGTATCGATCGGGCATATACCTGTTGTACATATCCGTGGTTCTTCGGTAACTGTTACGTTAAAATATCTGCGCGTAATATATAAACGATACATAAATGAATATAAATTATATGCATTTGCGCGTGTATGTATATAAAAAAGTATTCTTACATGGCTACATATGCGCGAGTGCATATACTTCTGGCATACTGACGCACGCGTGCATCCAGAGAGCGGATGTACTGGCTGATTCGATAACAATCGACGGAGAAAACTGGATGCGCTCGAGTATAAAAACATCGCGTTTCCTTCTAACGATGGAGACTCACGCGTACCTATGTTAAGTCGAAAGAGCGAAGCGACTTGCCAGGGATTTTCCAATAAAACTTACGCATTGCTATCGCACGACGCGTTATTGTTACTGTTACGTAGCGGTAATGTCACGGACTCGCGCGAGTTTCGCTTTCGTCTCTTGTAAAAACGTGTAATTGATAACCGCATTAACCGGAAAGAACTAACGTTTCGTCGGACGATCGGATGCGCAACGCGAACGAGTCGAACTAAATAAAAAGTAAAGCTAACTAATTCGAAGTAGCAAGCATTCGGGGCAACGATCGTTATCGGATCGAGCCGTACACGTTGCACTCAACGGCTACGAATTACATGCCGCACTTTCGTACGGTATGCGATTCGAAGTCAAATAAAAATTACAAACAAAAAGAGGTAATAGTAGAAAAGGAAAAAAAGCGTTGATAGGAAGAAACAGTTTAAGACGTTTTTGCCGCGTGTCCAGGCTGGTCCGGCCGCGGCTGTTAATCCATCTAATTGAAATATATAAATATATATATATATAAATTTATATATATATTTATATATACACGAGATGTCTCTTTCATAAGTGTGTGAATTTTATGATATATATATACATATATTACATATATGTATTAACTAATATACATACGTATATATATATATATAATAGAATGTGGGTCGTTTTCACTGCATTCTCATTGACCGCTTTTCGATGCATTGTCAGTAAATTAGGTCGTTGCGACTGCTGATATCGATCGCGTGTACAAGCGATTAAATAATTAACCGATTCGTTGAGTCTTCGCCGAATAATAGTAACGTAACCAGCTGGAAGAAGTGACTTCGAAATAGCATTAAAAACGATCGTTCCTATGGAATTTCGATTACCTTTACCTTTCGTTTCCTGCTGAAAGAGATACTGCTTTATTTACGACTAATACGCTTCTTTCGTATTTCGTTCTCTCACACCAGGGAAATTGAGTATCGATTCTGTCTCGTTTTTACAAAGCTATGTAAATACGTCTACCGCTTTACATCGATTTCTGTCGCGATAAATTGATACAATTTACAAGTGATTCGTTATAAGTATATGTAATAACGGGCTCTTAATTATTAGAAACATAATAGCGATCGTTAATGTAACAATGACTGTTCAAATTTTTCAATGAAATATATATATATATATATATATAAATGGAAATTCTAAACATTCGTTGATAAAAATTAAGGCAAACATGTAACGTATTATTTCGTATCGCTTCGTGACTTAAAATTACGGAATATTTTTTTACGTCCTATGTTTTTTTAAAAAAAACTATCGCATTTACGAAAATACGTAAGTTGAAAGTTTGTTTAGTGCGCGTTGTCGCGTTACTTTTACCGCAAACGTAATCGCGGTATACGTACGTCGAATTTTATGTTACGATAAAACTTAAAGGTATCTTTCCTACGTATTAAATTGTTAACGAAATTTTCATTCGACTTATATTATAATTCGATTATACATTACAGCCACGTGCCAAATCAAGCAAATTCAAAAACGACGAATTATACTTTCCTCCGATAAAAATAAAGAAATAAACACCAGAAATTTTTCATTAAATATCTTATACGTTATTTATACACGTTTATTCTGCGTAATATTACCTTCTCCTTCTGTTATTTTAAATCCATTAAAAAATATACATACCTTTAACGCTATACTCGATGACGTCCTGCAGAAAAAACATTTTTTCTAGATACGTAGACACTGCGCATTCTGGTTACGTAACGAACTTAACGTTGTAGAGCATTCGCGTAAATGTCGACACTGCGTTTGGTAATGAATATATTTAAAGCAATTATAGGTCGTAACAGTCTCACGAAGACAACTCGATTTTTGAAAAGTAGCTTTAAATTCTGATTAAACGATGCTTTAATCTCGTGCCACGACTTGGCGTACAATTAAAAAAACCTATCAAAATCCTTCTCATACACGTTTTCGTTCGATAGTCTTTTAAATTAAGTTTTTGGAATATAAAATAGCGAATCGACGAAACAGACATATTCCCGATTAGGATTTTTACACGATTGAATTATAATTTTTCTCTCGCGTGAAAACGTTTATTAAGAAAAAGATCTTTCGATAATAATAAGTCATCGAATTAAATATTTAAACAATTTCTCCACGAGTAGTACGATTTCCAAAAACTTGATCGCGTTACGTAGACTGTAAACTTTCCGATGAGGTATCTCTAGTCATCTTTCGTTCGGCTTTAGTTCCTGTAATCGTAAGCTTTACTTTCATCTGTATTCTTTACGGAGTAGAACAGAGTTTGTTACAAATTGGTAGCTGCGTTCACGTTTTTAGTTGCTCGTCGATCGATTAGTAGAAACGCAATTCGACGAATTCATAGACACGAGCAATTTAAAAAGTGTGTCATAATTACGTTAACAGTGTTAACTCTAATGACGAGAAGATACGTACGTTGGGTAAATTTGTTCGTAGAATATAAAGAAAAATCATTGTTTACGATAAAAAAAGAAAACTACTCATCATCGTCATCGTGACATCGTGTCCAGTAGGTTGCGCGAATATCGAAAAACAAGAAGGTAGAAAGAGTAAACGTATCGGTAAAGGAAAGATTCTTTTATTAATATACGCCGATAAGCCGTAGCGTGAATTTCGTTGTATTTAAGCGATAGACAAATTTAACAAAATTCAACAAAACAAAAAAAAAAAAAAGAGAAAAGAATAACAACGATCGAAAGCGATCGTAGCGAGTAACGTTAAGTAGTACTCTCTCCAGCGTTAATTACATAAACTTTCGAGTAGTCTTCGTTCTTGTTTGGAGAATAACGTTTGAATAATGGTACACGTAATAGCCGTAAAAATGAAAAGGCATGCGGTCATCTTGACGCTACTACACGTATAATTTATCACTACGATATTGCGTTGATATATCATTGGCATTGTTAAAAGAAGAAGATCTACGTGTAAATAAACATAAAAAGCATTTTTATAGATAACCTTAGTCATTTCGATATCAACCCCGACCTTTAGATATCAACGACGAGATAAAACAATCGGCGAAAATTTAACAAATTTAATAAATACCGTATCGTTCGAGGAGAAATCGGCAATTATCTGGAAAAAGAGATTTCGATAACCTTGAAATGTATCGTCAAGCTCGTCGTTTCGAGTAATTTTTCTCTATACGCGTTGCCGCCGCTCGTTACCCTTAGTTTCCGGGATATACGCGAGAAGCTTCGATCAAATTTACTTTCCATTACGCTTCGTTTACCGTTCGTTTGCGAAAACAACGACATTTGCAGTAAAAATTCTTGTACACGCGTCGTCTGCGTACGTAAGTCTATCGTTTTATCGGTTGTTACTTCCGGTGACTCTTTGCGTAACCCGGAATTCATCCCTCGGTCGAGGCGGCCACTAGCTATGCAAATATAATTAGTCGGACCGCGATGATCCTAAGGAACTGTGATAAAACTAAGCGTTCGCGTTTTACCCCTAGGACGCTTCATCGTTATAAAATATATTCAAGTGGAGACGTTCCTTATGGTTATCGCTCCATCGGGCAAAATATGGGGAAACGCGGGTTTTCACCCGCGAGCGACCAGTGGTGGAACGACCAACGCTCGGCAAGAGTTTTCCTCTGCGACACCATCGTCGCCGAACTTCGCTGGTTTCTCATCGTCGGATCAGTGAACGTGTCTTTACCGATTGTCGTCCTTAGATCGGTCTACATCTCGCGACTGATTTTCCATCTTTAGATCGTTCGTCTGTTTAACTCGTATCTATACGCACCGAGCCTAACTGTCTATATCTACTTTAGATCGATCATCCAGTTAACTTATATTTATACGCATCGAGCCTAACTATCTTGCCCATAAGTTGTCGAAATAAAGCGTAAATTGTAACCTGTTAATCCGGTGTTATAACCTCTTAGGTTGTCCGAAAAGTTTCTTTCGTTTTATAAGGAAATAATACACACGCGATGTTGTTCCTTTTATATTATAGTTCATCGAATTATGCACGAACATAATAATAGAGATAGAACGAATTAATTAATAGAGATCATACCTAATTCAATAAAATAATGAAAAACAGAAATTGTTGCTCATCTATTATCACCTTAAAGTAAAATGTACATAAAGCGTGCAGAAAGTACATATACACGTTGTATATTATTAGCACCGTAGGACAAAGTTGATATCAGTCAAAACGTAACACGTGATGTTCGATACCAAGCAGAGAGAATCTTATCAGAGCCGCGGTTAAAATATTCCTCTTCGTCGCGTTATGTACAGTACCCTAATTGAAGCTTCACGAGTTCACTACACGTTCCAGAATGCCGGTACGTATGCATATGTACATCGTACGTCAATTATCGTACAGATTCATTTTGCAGCTTACCTATTCGTACGTTCGAACCGATCGCAATCAAATCTTTCTTGCTTTCGACAAATTTTAAATTATTTTAATCGGAAATATACGTTCGAATACTAATTTCCAAAACTCTGAACCGAAACTCTGAAAATTTAGCAACAAATACGAAATAATTGTTTAAAAGTTCAGTTATCGTTATTCGAATATATAATCGAACGATGATTCGACTAATTAAACGTAATCTGCCGTCGTTATTCGCGTTAGATTATATCGGTAGAAAAGGGAAAAATAGTCGACCTCTGAACTGTCTATCGATTATATGCTTATTGCATATACTGATCGACGTAAATTTAAATTTCAAGAGATATATATCTTTCGGATTTAGAGAGTATCTTTTATATCGTACGTATATATCCGAATTAAAATCATTATTTTCACATGGAAATTTATTGCTACCGCACTCAAATACGCTTGCGTTTACCTCAAACGTATTTGACATCTTACGTCTATGTATATCTCCATAATAAAAGTTCGTTCGATCAAAAATTACTAATACATCAAATACGATGTAAATATAACGATACATCGTACGTAGAAAATACAAAGAAAAAATGTATTTATAAATACTACTAGAAGAAGACTACCTTTTTTCTATAAAATATTACAACGATAAATTATGCGTTGATAACAGATTTGCTTGCTTTTAATTACAGAAAGTATCGTTCAACTATAAGGGACTGATCACCCCAGTATTTACACCCTTTAATAACGACAGGTAATTTCCCTAACATTTATCCGATATTAGCGATATTGGTATAACGAAGAAACGGAAGATAGTAGCAAATATACAGATCGCATCGTATGAACTGGTAAAACTAAATGATACGAACTTGTAAATGAAATGAAATAACGAAAACTTGTTCGTTGAAACTCGACGGAAACCTACGAAGATCGAATTTCCTATGCTATATATTTCTGATTTTATACAAAGAATGAAATTCCGAGTTTGCCTAATTACCTGCAATTTCCTAAAAGGGAATGCGATGTTTCCGTTGTCTCGTAGTCTTGTATATGCATAACTTGCAGCCGTTACACCGGCGAGTAACGAAATTCGCGTGCAATTTATGACACAATACCGCGATAAACGGGATAAATGTATATGCGTGGACAATATGTGAGTAAAATTAGAAGAGAATCCGGACAACGTATATAGGACCAGACGATGGAATAGGGAGCGTTACATAAGCGTTACTTACATAGATAATTATGTTTACCAAAGTGATAGAAGTATTCGGACGCGTAAAGATACACGCGACGTAAGCACCGCAGTCGTGTGACCGTTACGTTTCAATCGATGCGAAGACACGGAGTAAGATGCGAGTATTTCACAGCGAATAGTAATTTTGTGAATTTTCTAAACGTGTCTGCATTTAATACGAAAAAATCAGAAAAATCGATAGTGAAACTACGTAAAAAGAAAGATCTTATCGAGAAATTGCGAAACATGGGAAGAAAGGTGATCGACTGTACTCTACATAATTTAGAAATGGAAAAATGAAAGGAATAGCATCCTATAATAAGGACGAAGGAAGAGACGATCTTCCAGAGGAGAGAAGAGAAGTTTATTATAGGGAACACGTAGGTGAGAACGTATGCACTTCTGCTTCGAAACTTGTCAATATAATTGTCGGTAGTTTCGGAAAGAACGTGTACGACGAATTGCAGAATCGCAATTGTGGTTCAGAATTCTTACGGAAAAAGCAGGAAGATATAGGCGAAGGAAACACGCATGAAGAAAAAATTAGCTTTTGAAAGAAATCGTATCGATGAAGATAATATTGGGATCGTTGGGATCAAATCATCCGAGATTAGAGTGAATTCGGTCTTTTTGCCCTAGATCAACGACACGATATATGGAAAAAGAGAAATATACATGTACCGTAATAAAAACAAATTTACTACCGACTGTAAAGCTCGATTATGGTAGGGCGATGTACGACGACGAATGGGACCGGAATTCACGTGTTCGTTAACGAAATTTCAAACAAACGTAAATATCTGAATATCTCGAAATAAAATTTATTTGCAAGACGACGATCCAAAGAGTTCCGCTGGAATTGTCCGGGAATGCGGCAATTTAGAAATACAACGTTTTAATAAAATTATAACTCTGTCTATTTGTTTATTTTAGCGCAAGAACCTTAAACTTGTCGATTATACCGCAATATGCCGACCATTTGGCGAAGAAAAAAGTCACCGGTGTTCTTGGTACGTAAGGACTGTACCTGTTTGTACGATTAAAACATTTTATTCGTCGATTATCATCGATGTCCAAATTTAGCATGATCGAAAGTCAAATTTCTGTATATTATTTTCACTTTTTTCTATATCTCTGCTTATATGTATATTGCGCTCGCCGTTCGATCGTTTGATAGTATCAAAAAAATGGTAATAAACATTCTCATTCGCAAATAACATCGTGATCCTTATTTTTTCTTCTTTCATACGTTCTTTAATACGTTCCGTAGTCAACGAGATTCCGGAGTCAATTCGATTTATCGACGTAAGAGATTATTTATTAATTCGAAGACGGAATTGTATATAGAAGGAAAAATTTGTAATCGATAGTAAATGGAACGACCGGGGAAGGCCCATCCATGACTACGAGCGAAAGAAAACTGGTTGCCGAGGCGTGGGCAAATGCCGTCAAAACAACGAAGCAACATTTGATGATTCAAGTGGGCGGTACATCTCTTCCTGATGTTCTTGAACTTGTACGTAAAATATTAAGAAACTAAAACATTCGTTTAAGGCCGTGTTTTCGATAAAATCGAATTTGAGATAGGTATCGTCGACAGCTAAAAAGAAGCGTACGTAGAAGAACTTTTAATGCAAAATTCAATATCCTTCAAATTCGATTTTCTTACTCGATAACGACAACATCTTTTAATAATAAGTACGTGTCATTTTATCGTTTCGCTAAGTTACAGTTCGATACGCCCGATTCGATACTACATCTACCGATATTTATTTCAAGGCAAAACACGCTGAAAACGTTAAAGCAGATTCCATTCTCTGTCTACCGGAGTTATACTTCAGCCCAAGCACTTCTGAGCAATTGAAGGATTATTTGAAGCTAGTCGGTTCGGCAGCTCCAAATACACCGCTTCTGTATTATCATATTCCGAGCTTGACTAACGTCGATGGTAAGCTGATAATTACAGTTATAGCAATTCTGTCAATTACGCGCCCTAAGTTGAAAGACTATACAAAGAAATATATCTACAACGATTATATGCAAATGCTAAGATGGAAACTTACAACCTTACGATGTTCCATTTTCATCACCCTTTTCATTTAAACATTCCGAGGAATCGTCGAAACTGATTTGTAAAATATCACTTTCCCTCTCCCTCTCTCTCTTATTGACAAACGATTAATATACAGTTATCATGGCAATACAGAAAATCCTTTGTCATTTATATATCTGTCCACGCTTATATATTTTCTTCGTTTGATTATTAATAAAAATATCGTATAGCAGCAAATTCCTACGATATGAAATATTATGTACTTAAAAGCGTATTGGCGTTTTTTCAGTGCATATGGCGCAGTTTCTTGAATCTGTCGGCGAGGAAGAGATACCAACTTTCGTAGGAATAAAATTCACAAGTTCTAGCTTAGACGAAGGTGCTCAAGCTTTTCATGTTACCAACGATAAATTCGCCGTATTCCTTGGAAACGATCAGGTATTCTTTGTTATCTTCTTAAATATCATATTTAACGTCAACTCCGTAGGTAATATGCAGATTCGTGAGGCCGAAATAAGACGAAAATATTAGTATACGCATGTTAGTGACATATTAATTCTTTCCCTATATTCACGTATATGTTGTGTACGTTTGTTTACATAGATACTTTACCATAGAGATAACGTTATCTTAAACTTATAAACTATTGCTCGTTAATGTAAAAAGCACTTTATAAACTGGCACGTTATGTTACTCATATTTCTATGAAATTGGTTTTAGTTACATTTTATGTAAAACACGTGGGTACCTTTAAGATATTTAGGTATACATAAATCTTTGATCTAAAACGTATCACGTTAGCTCGTTCTAATAGATTCTAAGAATTTTAACGCGTTTCGCTTGTCGAAGTTTACAAATTAGATGCGAGCGATTGCTTTAAGAGTTAAAATTTCAAAAATCGATATAAAAATATATAGTAAGAAACTCATACGATACTATTATTGTGTTCGTTTCAGTTGATAACCGCTGCTTGTGCATTAGGAATGAATTCCTTTATAACAACAGGTTCGAATATGTTCTCCGAAATTGTACTCGAAACTCTTGCAGCCGGTCTTGCAGGAAACGTCATGAAAGGAAGAGAAACGCAACAACGTTTGACAAACGCTGTGATGAATGTATCGAAATATGGTAAAATTATAATTAAACGTTTCTTTCGTCTAAAAATATTACCAAAAGCATAAATTCAATTATGTATCATATACATATGGTAAAAATCACTATTCATCCAATTCCATTTTGTCACAAACTTGATTTAACAAGGTTCGATAAAAATAACGATCCACTTCTCTTTGTACCCGATTTAATTTCAGCTAACACGATTCGAACGACGCCTTTTTAGAAAATCTATTTTTTAACACTCTACAAGTTTGAAGCTTTCTTTGGAATTTTCTTTTAAATTAGTACACTTTGATTTGGTTTTATTTTACTTTTTCTTGTAGTTTCATTATAAGCTATTCTTGTATTTTATTCCCTATTTTATGAAAAAATTATGCAAAACCTATTTCGATCGAAACGAGATGGCAATACTGAATTTCAGGAATCCCATTCCGTTCGATTCCATTCAAATCATCGAATAATTTCCCTTAAATTTATTACATATTACTTTACAGAGGAATAAATCTTATTTATTGCAAAATATATAACTTCAGTTGAAAAGAAGCATAAAAATTTAGAAATACAAATAACAATTTTACAAACAATCTATATTTAGCACCATACTCTCTTCTTTTAATCGTTAATGTTGTAATTATGTTACAGGAACCTGGGTAGAAACTATGAAAACAGCAATGACTCTGTTAACGGGCATCAATCCTGGACCTCCACGTGCGCCTCTGAAACCTTTGTCTGTTCAAACTGTAGCATCAATGGCGAAAGATTTACAAAATTTAGGATTTAATGTAAAACTCTAATGTATCAATAATGTATGAAAAATAATGTTTACCATTATCTTTTCAAATAAAATTTATGCAAAATAATAACATTTACTATTATTTCTATCGAAACTTTTGGGGTGTTACCATTTGTAATTAACACGCTTAACCGTATTTATTACATTTTTAACTACAATCGTCAAAGTGAACGAACGTCGAAGTAAAACTACGCGAGTTCGGCATTTCCGAATCCACAGAATATGCTGTAAACGTGATTGCCTTGAATTCGCTTTTAGTATTTTCTGACACAGTAAAATAATAATTTACGATTGTACAAAGAATACACAAAAAAGCTCAGATAGAAAAGTAAATATGAACTTTCCCGTAGAACCGTACAATTAAGTAGGTTCTTGAAACGTGGAACTCGATAGGTTCTTGTCTGTGCTAGTGTGCAACCAAACAACGCAGATCCCTAATTTTATAGGTTCTTGTATATACTAACTTTAGTTGATCTCAACGCTTGACCGCATGGTGCAGCACTAGTCCGGGGACAATCAGGCCCATAAGCGTGAGCACTCTTATTTCTAACTAACCTAGCCCAGCTTGAAAGTTATGGCCGAGCGGCTGGGATATTTTTGTATATAATTCGAAAATTAGAACTGACCGCCGGTTATATGTATAGGAAAAATTGTTCAAACTGTTGAGCTTTATACATATTTCAAATGATCGAAACCAAAGAAGACGCTTTTCATCGACAACCTTGACGGTGTAACATTAGCGACCGAATCGCGAAATTAAAATGAAATTTTTGGCGGGTTTTGCTAGATCGAAGTTAAGTTCAGATTTAGTTTCAGAGCAAAATTAACAACACTTGAAATTTGTTGCGAATCTTTTTTTTTTGTGATATTTTGTTTATTTAAATAGCACGTTTTAACATATCAAAGTTCGAAGAAAGTCAGAAATACTAATCAGATTGTTCACTACTACCCCTTAACCAAGGATATTATTTGGTATTAGGTTTAGTAACTTGGTTTAAACGCTTTTTTTCACTAGCGACCTACCAGCCAATGGTAATAGCTAAAATTTCACGTGATCAATCGTGTTTACTCCGTCAATTCATCTGACACGCACCGAGTTGTTGCCGCAAATGCTAGATGCTTCAAGCACTACGAATGTTTGAATTTTTTGATTAGATTACAAAGTATATAAAAATGTTTGATTAAAACATTTATATTTTAGTATCATTTAAGAAGTGATTTTTAATACGTTTTAACGATATTTCAACGATGAGTTCCGATCACACGCATAGACGATGGAGTAATTTACGTAAAGTATTAGAAAGAACAGGTCCTTTTTGTAGACCGGATTTTGAACCGTCGCCAGAAACATTGCAATTTCTATTAGACAATTGCAAGATTCTCGTCATTGGCGCCGGTGGTTTAGGATGCGAATTACTTAAAGATTTAGGGTTGATGGGTTTTAGACAAATTCATGTAATCGATATGGACACGATTGAATTATCTAACCTCAATCGGTACGGAAATATACGATGATTCGTCAAAAGAATTTATCAAAATGTTTATTAAAGAAGAATTGAGAAATTAATAAAAAAAATTGCAGGCAATTTCTCTTCCGCCATAAGGATATCGGCTCGTCAAAAGCGGAAGTAGCTGCAAATTTTGTCAATAGTAGAATACCAGGCTGCAATGTTATACCACATTGTTGCAAAATACAGGATAAAGATGAAGAATTTTATAGACAATTTCACATAGTCATTTGTGGTCTAGACTCGATCGTTGCAAGAAGATGGATCAATGGAATGCTGTTGTCTTTATTAGTTTACGAAAATGGTGAACTTGATCGATCCACTGTAATACCCATGATTGATGGAGGAACGGAAGGTTTTAAAGGAAATGCAAGAGTAATACTACCTGGTCTATCTGCTTGTGTTGAATGTACTTTGGATTTATATCCTCCTCAGGTACGTATACTAAAAATATTTTTTTACATTGAACAAATAAATATAACTCTTCTGTCGACTACTATTATGTTGAAATATAGGTGACATACCCATTGTGTACAATAGCAAATACTCCACGCCTACCAGAACATTGTATAGAGTATGTGAAAGTAATTCAATGGCCAAAAGAAAATCCATTTGATTGTGCGATAGATGGAGATGATCCTCAGCACATAAATTGGATTTATGAAAAATCTAATGAAAGAGCAGCTCAATTTGGAATACAAGGATTGACATACAGATTAGTGCAAGGTGTAGTTAAAAATATTATACCTGCTGTGGCATCTACAAATGCTGTCATTGCTGCAACATGTGCTACCGAGGCATTTAAACTAGCTAGCAGTTGTAGTGCTTCGCTAAATAACTATATGGTATTTTTGTTATCTCGATTTTAATTAGAAATCTAAGGATGCAACGTAATAAGCAAATAATTCCTTTTTCTAAAGGTACTGAATGATGTAGATGGAATTTATACTTACACTTATGAAGCAGAAAAGAAAGAAGATTGCGTGGCGTGTAGTCAAATTCCAAAAGAAATCGAAATTAGTAATCCTAAATTCAAATTGAAAGACTTGATAGAGAACTTGTGTGAAAGGCCAGACTTGCAAATGAAAAATCCAGGTCTCACGGCGTACATTGACGGGAAAAATAAAACGTTGTATATGCAAACTGTAACGAGTATTGAGGAGAGAACTCGTGAGAATCTAACAAAAACGCTGATCGAACTCGGGCTTAGACACGGCAGTGAGATAAATGTCGCTGACATTACCACTCCTAATGCAATTGTATTAAAATTAAAATTTGTATATTGTAATTCAGATATGTGAAAAATCCTTCATTTTGTTCATAAATTTATCACTACAAACCATTATATATATTTACAGTACTTGTATTGCTTTTGTGTCAGTTTAAAAAATAATGTCGACATGAATAGTTCATCAACATTATTCTTATCGAAATAAAAACGAAAATATGTTCAATGTAGTATCATTTTTTACCGAATCTATAAATAGATATCACACGATAACATTTACTTTAAACATTATTTTTAATATATTGATTCATCCTAATTTTATGTGATAAACTGGTATGGTATTGCTATTTCTTTTTTTTTTTTTTTTTTTTTTATATGGTACCAGTCCTTGTGACTATACTTATATATAACAGAAGCAAGTATTAAAACTATATTAGTTCATATGACATACCTGTTATATTAACAATAAAGACACAGTTGCAAATATGATTCTATATTTCTGATGTTTCGTTTTTCACTTTCATCAGAGATTATATATCATAGAAAAATTAGTAAGTTATATAATCCGTAAAATTCTATCTTTTTCGGTCGTTAACTTTTTTGTTGATAAATTTCGTGTGGCTCTTCAGAAATAGACAGTATCTTACAGATCAATACATTAGTAGGACTATTTTGAAAGAGAAAAAAAGGAGCAGTTTAATGACTCGCGAAATATGCACGTGTCAAAATCTATACTTGTTAGCTTGTCGTTAATATCTTTTTAATAACAATTTCTCTCGTTTCATCGTATTAAATTTTATGTTAAGTATGAATTTTGTGCACAGTCCTTTTTTGCATTATAAGCATTTATTGATGACTTATTCGTAACGAACGAAAAATACTACGGATCCAATCTTTCCGTATTTAGTAAATACTTTTATTGGAAGTATAATACCATATCGAATGGATGACATTATATGCTCCGATTAGAGCAAATGAAGGACAGTGCACGATAACCCAAAACATCTTTTGTTTTACAAGCACGCTCGGTAACATTCGACATATGCACAATTTGAGTAGAAAAAATATCTAGAACAAATACATTATCTATCTTCCTTATACAAAACTATTATTACATTGTATCAATATTTCATAATTTTCGCTTTTTTACCCCGATAAGACGATTAGTCACTCGCCAAGAATCCTTTGTTCTTAGAAAGACGTCCTTCTTTTTCCATTTCAATATGAATAACACAAAATGCTCCTATAATCATTTGAGTAATATTTACTTCAAATATTCATTGTCAGTAAAATTTGTATCAAGTCAAACTCAATAAGAATAAAATATTTTTTGACGGTTGGGGAATTCTTACAACGAAACACTTCGAGGTTCATTGGCATTTCATCGTTTATACGGAATTCCAATATGGACATTCTCATTTCAATTGTACAATTCGAAATTAGGTGTTTTCTTTTTATAGTATGAATTAATTATTAATTCGCTAGACACGAGATGCACAAAATCAGCTAGTGCAAAACTAGCATTAGTGTCAAAGTAAGTTGTGTCATGCTGGGCAGTGCATTCAGAAACTGCAGAACGTATTAACTGTGATTCTTTTCAAGTATCTTTTCGTTTACGTAATGAAAGAGACATTAATCAGCATGAGATAGTTTTCTTCGATAACCCAAAAACATTTATAAAATCAAATTCGCATTTTATTCGTTTCTTTTATGAAAGAAACATATGAATGCACATGCGGTTCACTTTCTGGCTCGGTCGAATTAAGTCGCACAATGCAGACATATTTCGACCATTATTTGAAAAATAAATTTGACATGTTCGAAATGTAATACATCAGCTGCAAAATGTCTTATGAATAATCATTGTATAATAATACCATGGTCCATGAAAAAATAGTCCGGTATAAAAACGTAAGTGTGGCATAATAAGTGTCGTGAAGTCCGATTTGTCCAGGGCAGAATACGACACTTTTTTATCATGGAAATTCTTGGATTTAAATAGATACAGTTATTTAATTAAACAAACAGCAATATAAAAATGGGAAAGGTATAACGATATGAAGAATCACGATTTATCAATGTCGTCTCAACAAAAAGACAAATATTTCAGGTATAGTGACGTTAAAAAGTGTCTAATTTCTGCTCTGAAGCTGCTTAACAAAAGATAACACAAAGTGCACGATGTTAATACGTCATGAAGAACGCTAAAACGGTTGTGTTAGGCCTTGGCATCAACTTCCATCGCCACTTCACCTGCAGCTTTCTCTGCCTTCTTCCTCATTCTCTTTGCAGTCCTCGGGTTTACCGAGGTGTACAAAAGGGTCTATAAACAAAATTAATTAATTAATAACAGAACCCACTAAAAGAAAAAGAATTGAAAACAAATAATACATAATTCACACCTTCAATTCAGGATCTTTAACAGCATATTCCGATTGATAAATGTCAAGGTCTAAAGGAATTCCTGTAATCTTGTGTTGCCGATTGTGCATTACTAGTACTGTGAATTTGAATTGTGCAGCAAATTCATTTGGTTTTTCATATAGTACCTAGAATAGTAATAAAGATGTAATGACATAAAACTCTTTAATGAAATATAAAAACAAAGAGTTATACATAAGTAACAGGCTTACTTGGAATGGTTCAATCAACCTATGATTTACACATTCTACAACTGCCATTTTTGCCTTCTTCTCATCCTCGAAAGTACGTAAATTGAACGGCATAAGGCCGTGTTTATGAGTGACTTCAGAGTAAAACATGCGAGACGCTTTCAATTTCAGTTGATATGTTTCCTCTGTTTTTTTAAATATAGTAACCCGGGTGTCCTGTTCTCGGCCTACTCCTTCACCAGTACTAACCAACACATCCATTGCATATACCTATAATTTAAAAAATCCACATATATTGCATTTTCTCTATTCTAATTGATTACATATCATATTATATACATATGTAGAATGAACTATACCTCATAAGCTTCAAGAATGTATTTTTCATGTTCCTTTTTCTGTGCATCATTTGGATTTTGAATAATAGTTTTTTCTCCATCTATCTTAAACTGTTTCAATTGGTGACTTAACATTCCTTCAATTGGTTTACACTTGTATACGTCGCAAATTTTTTCTACTGTCTCTGTTATCGTGTACGTCTGTAAACAAAAAGAAGCTACATAAACAACGCGAAAATTAATCAATTTATAGATACAGAGGTGTAAAATATATAAATAACTTACCTCTGTACCTGGCAGTAAAAGCCTCAATGCAGCTTGTGATGCATAATGTGCAGCTAACACTACATCTGCTTTTCTACCAGTAACTTTTTTTTGTGATGAAGAACCTATAACAATAGTGTGTGCCACAACTGCTATGAAGCCATCAACATGTGCTCCAAGATCTCTAAAAATAGAAGATAATAATTACTTTAGAAAATGAGAACAGAAGTTATATTTTATAATATTGAATGTATTATATTCATGGATCATACACTTACACTTTTACCATATCCTCATCTTTGAGTATGAGATCTGGTTCACTTGCAATTGGTGAAAAATGACATATGCAATTATTCACCGATATGCATGTAGGAAAAGCAATTCCCTTCTTCAGCTCTTTTTCCTTTTTAAAGACCTTACTGGTTTCATCCAATATCAGTTCATCTCCAATCTCACAAATTTCTCTTACCGATGCTCCAGCAACGCACTTATCTAAAACTTGCTTTAATACCCCTGAAATTGAAGGAAATCATTTATCATTTATAGGTACTAACGAATACTTTTAACACTAGGTAAGATTTATAAAATATGTACGAAATTACGTAAGTACTAGACACATACATATCCATATACAGATTTGCTTCAAATTTTGCATAACAATAGATGCATAAATAAGTTATTGATTTAAAACATTTATTTTTCTATCAATTTTTAGGGACAAAAGGAGAAAGAGATTAAAGCTATATATTTTTCAAATCACATCACGATAATATATCATATTCCTCCTATTGTGTAGCCACAAAAAATTTCTGCCTTTACTAATGTATATTTCTACGTCTTTTATTTTTTTATACATAATTTTCATCTAATTCTCTTATCCTTCACAAATTTAAAAAATGCTTAAAAATTATAATTATCTCTCAAACAGTACAAAATGGGCTAAATTTATTCAGGGAATTTCGCAATATTCGATATTTTTTAGGTCCCACGAAAAATAAAAAGATCGAATGAAAATGACATCTAAAAAATGTAAAACGCATTAAATTTTTATTATTTGTGATTTTTTTAACGCAAAGAACATTTGAATATATTTTTTGGAATCAAAAGTTATAATCAATGTTTCTTTTCAACTTTTGCTTCTCAAAATTAACAAAAAATCTAACATTTGGAATCGATGACCCATTTATACGCAAAATTTGAAACAAACACGTCTCAGATAATTTCGTGGATATTTTGAATACGGTTCTCCTTTTATTCATGATATATGATATAAAATAATATTGCAACTAAATATGTTATTCAAATGATAATAAATTCCAATCATAATACGATGCGAGCCATACAGCGCAAGTTTTCATTGAACATCCGTCTAGATGGTCTTTTTGCGGAAATGGAAACACATACAGAGATGCAAGCGGATTATGGTTCCTGTATAGTAAAATTGTTACGTCGCGATAATGAAATGAAACGGACAATTTTTCGAGCTACGTAATGAAAAGTAAGCAATTTGCTGTCGATCAATCGTTAGAGAAGTGTAGAATATTGAAAGTATCGATAAGTTATCAAAACGTAATAGTCGGTGCCAACTATCCCACATGGTAAGAGAGCCCGGCATTAGCGCGCCACATTCCATATGGCCAGGCGGAAAATAAGACATTAAGGAGCCCGTGCATGAACCAGGCAATTTCACTTTTATTCGTTCGGCTTCATTAGTGAACGTTAAGTCGTTTTCTTACGATTTACGATGTCACCGGCCATTTTATACTTGGTGACAACGATGTCTTCGGCGATGGTTCTCTCAGTCTCCTCTTTGTCCGCCATGTCTTCAGCACACTATGTTACGATCACGTGACTTAGATAGACTACTTCTTTGCAATTGCTTCCTGTAACAGTCAGTATCTCAGGTTAACCGTGTGTTCCGAAATTTCCTAGTAATCATCTCTGTTGGTATCTCTCAATTGAAATATTCTAAATAAATATCACCCTGATAACACTTTTATCAATTACGGTCATGGATGTTTCTTTTTAAGCTAAATCGTAGCGAATTTCAAGAAATATGTATTTTTTAAATATTTCTAATTTTATATAATTAGTTAAGGAACTTAAACGTGTCGATCGATATTTTTGGCAAAAATATTCGACAATAGAAATGAATAGATATAACTGCGCCGAACAATATAAAATTATTTGTATATTTCGTTTGCATAGAATGTTTGTAGAAATGCGCAAACCTTCCAACTGACTTTGTGACGTACAAGTGTACAAGGTTGGTCGACTTGCATCTTTCTAAAACGTGTTTCATGCCTTATGGATCCTGAGATTGGTCGTGTGGCCTATTGGAACGCGGATTTGATTTGCATTGCTTTAAATTCAAGTCGTAACCATGTCTTCAGGTAAACTATCCCATAGAATAAAATTAAACTGCTATTATTCCGTTTGTTCGAGAATATTTTCGATATAAGACACCTTGATATTGTTGGAATTTTACCATTTTTTACACGACATAACCAAACTTTCCGCGAAACGCAGCGTGCTTTCAATATTGCACTTTTATATATTAAAAATTCCTGTTAAAAATGCTAATTTTTACATGTATCTATTTCTATAAGGCAAAAAAGGGAAAAAGAAGAAGTGCAAAACTGTCGATTTAATGTCATTCCTTGCTGATGGGGGTGCAACACCCACTGTGCCAGTTAAATCATTGAGCAGTTGGATTGAAGAAATGGAAGAGGAGCATGGTAAAACAAATTTATAGATTCCTTTCGTTTTTTTATGCTTTTATCTTTAAGGTCTCATTTCAGCTTATACATTTGTGTGTGCGCGCGCGCGCGCGCGCGTGTGTACATGTATGTGCATATATATACATACATATATATGTGTGTATATATATGTATAGATATATTCATCTATGAGATATAGATGAATGCCTAACATGCTTAAAATTAGGCATTGCTACTATGAAAACATAAAATATTTAAAAATTATAAATTGCTGCAAAAAATGTCAAATATTATTATTTGGCAGATGGGTTCTCATCAAGAAGTAGCAAAGAACCAGTGATTCTACCAACTGCTCCAAGAGCTGCAAGAGGTCCACGTGTTGCAGATGAAGATATCCCTTCTAATCCACCTTATGTAGCATATCTCTCTAATCTTCCTTATGAGGTAGATGAAGCATATTTGACAGAATTTTTTGCAAACATGAAGGTTAGTGCTTTTATCTATTTATCTTTATTAAGTAATATTAGAGAATTTATATTTACTATTTTAACTTGGATTGTCATTACTATCTTTTAGATTTCTAACATACGCTTGCCAAAAGATTCTAATAAACTCAAAGGATATGGATATGTTGAATTTGAAGACCGTCAAAGTTTAATCGATGCTCTTTGTTTATCTAATACAGTAAGTTTCTATAGTTTTCAATTTGGAGTATTTTACAATAATATAATTGTGTATGAATTTTTACTTTCCTAGCCTATGAAAACTAGGAGGGTACGAATTGATGTTTCAAATAGCGTTAATGATGATCGTCGTGGAGGTCGAATGGGTCGCGACAATCGTAGAGACAACGATTATGATCCTGAACGTACATCCGGAGATTGGAGAAGCGGGCCACGAGATGAAAATCTAACATCAGAAGGAGATTCGTACCGGAGTCGGTATGATAACAGAGACCGAAGAGATGATCGGGAAAGTATGCTTATATATGATGATTCTCATTATATACGTGTAGTTAATTGAGAGAAAATTATACAATTAATACTCGAACTAGGTTCCGACTATGATAATAAGCCTGGTGCTTGGCGTGAAAGTAGTGACAGAACAAGGCCAACATTCAGAGACAGAGGTGGTTTCAGAGATGAGGACAAAGATAGAGAATGGCCTCGCTATGATAAAGGTAGCAGAGATCGAGATGGAGGAGACAGAGGAAGTAGTTTCGGCTCGCGTCGTAATTATGGAGATTCTGATTGGGATCGTGATGGCCAACGCAGGCAAGGAAAACCCCCTACAGAAAATAAACGTGAGTATTATTTCTTTTTATAATAAATAAAATGTATAAGAAAACTCTACTCTTTAACTACTAAAAGATATTGAATATTATAGCTGAATTGAGGACTAGGCCAAAATTGCAACTACAGCCTCGTACAAAGCCTATCGAGCCTATTGTTTCAAAAGAAGAACAACAATCTGCAGCTACACCAGCTTCCTCCACAAATATATTTGGTGCTGCAAAACCTGTAGATACCACTGCTAGAGAAAGAGAAATAGAGGAACGTCTTGCGAAGTCGTACGCCGAATCAAAATCCAAAGAAGACGGGTATGGAGAACTGGAAAATTGCTTGAATACTTGAATATAATTCGTCTTAAGATATTTAACAATTAGTTGTCTTTTTAGCGATTCAGAAAAACGCGGTTCTAAAGAGGGTACTTGGGGTAAACGTAATGGGGTAAGTTCATCATGTGAAATATTCTAACATGTCATATGTCACATGATTTTATTTACCATGTATTTGTTACTCTTATTAGGAGGGCCGGGAAGAAAGAGAGAGGGGTCGGCAGACTTGGCGATCCGAAGATGACAGAAGTCGACGAAATGAAAGATCAGCACCACGAAATCAACCTGCTTATTCTGGTAAATTTGAGTAGTGATTATAACTAAACTGAGCTAAAATAATTTATGATATGGTACAATGCTTTCTGTACAATTTAGATCAATATGGAGACTCTAAAGGTCAGCCCTCTTCTCGCGGCGGACGACCATCTTCTAGAGGTCCCCCAAGATCAAATGATACTCGTGGTGGAGATAGGTAATAAGACCATGGAAGAAGGTAGTATTAATGTATAACGTATGTGTTTTAATTGTATTATATTTGCAGAGATCGACGAGATAGAGAGAAAGACGATGTCAGTAGGATGCCAAAGGCAAAGGACGAACAAGCTCCAGTAAGTGGGAGATTCTTTTTATTAATCTTGATCACAATAATTATAAATAACTTCTTTCTGTTTCAGAATTTCGTAGCTTCCAACAAGTATTCCATGCTACCTGATGATGTGGATCCCGACAATATTGATGATTAGTCAAAACTATTATACATCACCAATTAAATTGTGCCACATGCATCATAATTGGTCTATATATGCATATTATTAATTTGTTTTACCTCTATTAAATACTTATCGAATTGATTCACGAATCGAACTCTAAGCTCTTGGTATTACTTTACAAGAATTATTGTTGATTTGTATTTAATCTATTTTATTACTCATAATATGATTATCTATCTACATATGTATTTACTTTATATTTCGATATAAATGTTCAGCATCATTAAATCAGTGTGAAAATTCGGATAACTTTAAAGAATTATATTAATTTTTTAAATATTTAATTCTGAAGATAATTACATCTGTAAGACTTAGGAATTGGGACTTTATACACCATACTTTATCCACTGTACAGTTATTGTACAATATGTAACTCATTTAAATGTAAAATAATAATGCCAATTTAGGAGGAAAACAATTAAAATAATAAGTGTAATGGGAATTTATGTGATGTATTATATTCTATTGCCTGAAATTCAATATTTCATGAAATGGTTAATAATAACAAAAAAAAAAGGGGGTGATTGCAACATAATCGAGCATCGAAAAGTTGATATCATAAAATAAGCACAATAAAGTGTAAGCCATAATATAGCAGGGAAGTTACTATATTAATAATCATTGTATCATGACAATATCAGGAAGCATATATGACTGATCAATGAAAATTTTGTCACAATCATTTTATTATAATATGTTTCTAAATAATTATGCTGTAAGCGTATTTATATATATTAAAAATTATGTATTTACAATCTCTTCCTGAGGTATGTACATACTAACTTTATCTTCATTTACTGTTGTGTAGTTTGTGCTAATTGACGTAACTGTTTCAACACAGTCTCTAGAAGCTTTTTTTTATCCCGCTCACTTTTCTTTAATACAGAAAATACTGTCTTTTTGTCAGATTCTTTTAATCTGTAAGTATAATACGTCTAAAATGTAGATATTGATAATATAGTACAGTATTACATGGAATAAAAAGGCATGGTACATACTTCTCTAACAAAAGTACAGCCATGTTTGGAGATACCAGATGATATTTACTTGATTCATGGCCATAGTCGTGAAAATAAGTAGGCCAGTCCCAACTCATAAATAAGTCTAGTAATTGTCTTAATTGCGCAAAATATTGCAGTAGGATACCTTCGGGTAAACCAGAAACAGGTTCCGAGGCAGCAAATTCTAAAAATTAAAAGATTCTTTTCTAATTTATGTTCGAATCAATTCAATATCACCACAAAATATTTTGTAATCATATATTGTACATCTTATTTAAGAATAAAAGTCAGAAATACGTACGTTCGCATTGTATTGTATCTAAATTGACTTGTTGAAGAGCACCCATAGATATTTGTTTCACATCATCACTAATTATTATTCCTAGTATAGATTTCGCTATATGAGAACAGGCAGATTGACATGCAACTTGCGCGACCTCATCCTAGAATATAAATTCGCTTTGATTTTTATGAAATATTTACAAGAATATAAAACTGATAAGTTCTTATAATATGATAAATGTGTACCGGTAAATTGGTAAAACAAGTAAAAGTACTTTGCAAAAACGCTATGAGATCGGTAATAAAGCCAGACGCGTGCCCTTGAGGTTCTGCCAAATTCCAATCGTAGTTTTCTAATTCTAAAAATTCATCAAGTTTATTCTTTAATTTCTCGCAGATTTGTTTTTCAGCATCGTCCCTTGCAACTCTAAACATAGCTGATTCAACACCCATACAACTCAACTGTCCTTCATGTGGTGTTCTACAATATCATTAGACGATATTACAATAAAATAAATATTCATAATTTATTTAGTTAACCTACCCTGTAATATTAGACATAAATTCTTCCAGATATTTCGTAGATTTTTCAAGATAACCAGTATTTATTATAATTTGAACAACTTGTAGAAGAGCCAATGATGGTTTTCGAAATAATGACGACAAGCATCCACTAAATGTTCTCGTTAGTAATAAATTTGTCGACTTGCAAATCATTTCATCTATTTCTGTTTGAGTGAAATTTAAATCTTCCGAAAATTTTAAACAAGCATAAATGAATTCTTTTACTTGTTGATAGACTTTTGGTACCATATCCGAGAATGGAAATTTTTTTGGAAAATCTACCTTTTGTAATTCCTCGTCATGGTACGGAAACAAACCAAGAACATTATCATATTCTTCTTGCGTTATGACCTAAAATATATCAGTGTATATAAAGTATAAAATCTCTTATAACAAAAAAATATACCTGAATTGGTAAGAAACTATCTTCATCCAAAATGTCTCTAAACACTTGAACCCAATGTTGCATTAGAACCTCATTGTAATGCACTCGAATTTCTTGTAATAAATCCCAAAGTTGTCCTACAGAATAGCCATAATTCTTGTTCCCAAAAAAAAAAGAAAAAAAAAGAATAATTAGAAAATACTAGTAACATATTTACAATGCACTAAGTTACTTACCCTTAATGTTGTATTAAATAGCATTATAAGATTTTTTATTTTTAGGATGAGTGTCGCATCCGTGCAGTAGGCCTAAAGAATTATAATATTTGATCATATAAAATACTCGAGAATAATTTTGATATTACTTACGGAATGGGTGCGCAATGCATTCACGATTTTTGATAGTGCCATTTGCCATAGCTCATCTAAATAAGCGCGTGTAGCTAAACCATTGCCGGTATTTAAAATATGATCTTCTACTACAAAAAATCCTACTATGCCTTGTAAATATGTTTGATAACCAGTTATACTCTCATGCTGGAAACATAAAGTGAAAAATTTAATTAAAAATATAGAATAGTTACTGCACTGATAATTACTTACTAATATTTACCATATTAATAGGCGATTGTAAAACTAATCTAGCTTGCTGTTTTCTTTGCTGTCTATAGTATGCTTTAAACGTTTCCCCTTCACGAAGCACGGTATAAATATGCATACAGCGATAAACAGGACTGAAATCCATTAAGTCTTGAGCACTTAATTCTTCTTCTGACTCATTTGATAAAGAATTTGTTGTATGAGATCTCCTCTTCTTTCTACCAATAATTTCTGCTTCAACAGTTAATTGTTCTTGTGTCTAACAGCAAAAAATAGATCAATGTACTGTATGTATGAATAAAAATTAAAATTAAATCTTTACAAAAAGAATTCCTCGAATCTTACTTACATGTCTCATAGCAACTTCGCCAATTTTTGGTGAATATTTCCTAATATTTTCTAAAAAGTCTCTTAAATCAGACATGGAAGCATCCTTTATATTTTCACGTAGTCTAAAATTATTGTAATCTATCAGTCAGTTAATGTCACTTAATATGTCTGTGTAAATTACTCTCTAGTTACATTCTGCTGTAAAAATAAATAGTCTTTTATCTTGTGACATTACTCACTGCGGGATTTGTTGAGTAATTTGTGAAGAAAATCTGTAATTTGTTACTTTTGGTAAGTCATGATGCTCTAGCTGCTCCAATGTCCTTAAAGCTGGATAATAACGCTTGTCTTTCAACTGCTTTTGCAACTTTGCATAGGCAGCTAAAACAGGAAGACACATAGTAAGACTATCCACTGCAGCAGCCATATTGCTTTCTACTTTGCGTGCTTTAACAAGTTCTTCTCCTTTCTCTATTACTTTGGTAGCAGTGGCAGTAATACGTTTATCAAGTTCCAGTATTTCAGCCTATAAAAAAGATGTTTTATAAAATCACACTTTTCTATTTCACCTAAAGAATCAATCTCAAGATATAGACTGACATTAAGCTGTTGTGCTTGGGATCGAACTTGCAGAAGTTCTCTGATTGAATCAATAAAACCTTGATAATGATGATTGCACATTCTTTCAATATCTTTGTCGTGTGCCTTGATACGCTCATCGAGTTTTTCCATGAACTTTTGATGTTCGTGACCATCGTAAATTGCTCTGTAAAAGAAAAAAAAGAGGAGTAAAGTAACAATACTTATATTGGTTTCTATTTTTCACTTTGAAGCTTTCTCCCTTGAGTAAATGCCCAACAATGGTAATACCTGAAAACAAGGCCTATACTATTAGTATCTGTAGATTCTATCTCATACAGCAGGTATTCGTGCTTTGGAACCATAGTTGACAATAGATTGCCAACTTGGTTAGTTGACAACCTTGACATAATAGTACCCTGATTCTACTTGTCTTTATTCTAACACGGGGGTGTCCACCCGCGTTCTCAACCCTTCTAGTGCGCATATGCGCGATAAATATTGCATCTGCGTGAAGGGATGATACCCCGAAAGCGCGTCTTTTAACGAAATTTTTGATAAACGGCGAACTTTCTAATTAAATTGACATACCGAAAAGTTGGTCCCAAGTAATCGTCTATGCCTTCTATTTCCTGGATGAGAATATCGTATCGTTGCATTTCAATTAAATCCATTGTTAACTTAAATAAGAAAACGTCAGCAATTTTTGGCAAATAAATTTGTACACTCTTATATTAAAAAGGTCAGGTAATTTCCATTTGTTGTTTAGCAATAAATCATGTCAATACACAACAGCTCTCCAGTTTAATTATGACATTTCTGTTAATAATGTTACTGTTATCCAAATAACATTGTCAATATCGTTCAAACTGCCATCTTCGTCAAACTACATACATATGTATGTATATAACACATCTACCATCTTTTATACATAACATAATACATATTGTGCAAACGTGTCATTATACAGCGATCGGTGAACTAATTTAACGGTATAAGATATTTATATAATCACTATATAATATAACATAAATTTTAAATAAATTCTATTAGTCATTTATTATAAATCACATCTAGTCCTATTATAATCTTACATGTACTAATTGGAAGTTAGGGAAGTAGACATTTTGTAACTGTTCGTGTTTATTTAACAAATACTGTATTAAATCAACAGTCATTTAAGTAGAGTGACTCAAAATAAAATATTTATATAATATTATGGAATATATATAAATTTCAAATAACAATATTTTTATGATAAGTCACGCCTAGAGTTCTAGTTTAATTCTGTACGTATATTAATTGATAGTTAGGGGAATAAAATAGGAGGAAGGGAATAGATTTTTTGGAACAATCCGTGATTATTTAATAAATAACAACAATATTAAAACAACAATAAATCAAGTAGAACAATGAAAAATATTTTCAGTGTTGTAGCATCTATTTTACAAAAAAATATGAGAAGAAAATCCCGGAGTTAATTCAAAGTTTTAACTAGTTATTGTTTTATCTACTATATTTGTACTGTTTTCGATAAAATTAGCATTTTACGAAAAAGCATAAGTACGGTTTGCTCAGATAAATCGTTCTTCATGAGTAGAATATATATTCAATGAAAAGGCTTTGTTTATTGGAATGTTAAAGAACTCGGTCAATTTAGAAATAATTATTTCATTCTCTTTGTAGAGAGGAATTTCAAATAGGGAAAAAACCTACTCGTGACATTACGCTGGAGATAGATTAATTCATCTGAGCAGACTGTACGTACATTTGGCGTCTGGGTTGGAGACGCCAAGACATCGGATGCAGTTTCTGTGCACTGTGAACCCCGGTTGATTCTCGCCTATTGATTGTATCATAGTAACAGCGTACTGGATATTCTTTTTCTACTAAATTTCTCGAAAAATTCAGCCAAGAAACGAAAGTTACGAGGGAAACTAAAATATAAGTAAGTATAACTGTCGTGAAGTTAATAACTGTCGTCGAAGACATTGGCGCGCAAGCCGTTGATGTGTTGCTATTCAAGATTTGTTTCTACAGTTTATAAAAGGATCCATTGCGAACATTTATCGTCTTAATACATCGAATTACAGTTTCACCGATTATTTTTAACGATAAATTCAAATTAAAATACGTACCACCGTCTTTTCGTAGCAGTTTTATATTAAATATATTAATCGAATTTTCAAACCGAAGTGTGTAAAAAGAGTTTTGTGTACCTCTGAATTTTTAGGTAAAAAATGACACCAGAAGGGTATACGCGCGTTTATGTCGGCGGATTAAACGAAAGCATTAAAAAGGAAGATCTCCAGACAGAATTCGAAAAGTACGGCAAGCTTAACAAAGTTTGGGTTGCATTTAATCCACCAGGTTTTGCATTTATCGAATTTTTAAATATGAACGAGGCAGAGCTTGCTTGCAGCAGTATGAATGGCACAGAGATTATGGGTGCTAAGTTGAGGGTGGAAATTTCACGGGGTAGAGGTCGTGGTGGAGGTAGGGGTGGTATGGGAGGATTCAGAGGAAGTCGAGGTGGTGCAGCTAGGGGCTATGGGTCTGCTGCCTCCATCGCATTCAATTACAGAGGAAATAATATGTATGCAGATTATGGAGGTTATTATGCAGGCAAGGGTGGTGGAAGTAGGAGTAGAGACTACTACGGCGAAGATTATATGACCAATCGTGCCAGTGGGTATGTTACGCGAGATGGATATACACAAGATGTCTATAATAGCGGAGATCCAAATGCTGATTATTATACCAACAAAGGCACTGGCACATCAAGGTATCGAAGTCGTTCCCCAGCTGGTCGTGGCAGGTATTAATAATACCCAGTCCTTGTAAAATGATCTTAAGTTATATCGTGTTTACATGAATTCAATGAAGTCAGTCTTGTTCAATGAATTGTCCAAAGACGTAACAGTGACAATTGATTTGTCTATACTAGTAACAAAAACAAACATTTGGTCATATTTAAACAAGTGTAAAAATTCCGGGGAATGAGTACTCAATATCTAAATGATAAATATATATTGAAACTTAAATCTACAATGATTGTTAGCACAGAAAATGTGCATACACATAAAAAAAAGATAGTTGCATGATAATATACCAATTGGCACTGAATAAATCTCTTGCATGTGCAAATATATTGTGCAATCTGTAAATTACAGTTAATGAAAGTTATCGGCCAGACGAAGGCGAAAATTATGTGACATTCTATTTTGCACTTCCATGTTCACAGTCATCGTCATCTTCGTGAATGCACATAAAAGATCTACACCGCATTGCCAATCTGAACTGCGGGCCAATCAGCTGCCCACCCTGATGACTACATTTCTATCCAATCTACGCAGCGACCTGTATATAGACAAGAACTACCATTGCAGATCAAGTTGTGCAATACCATTTGTATAGTATACTTTAGTTCTACAGTTTGTAATCGTTTTCAGAAACATTACCCATTACTCACCAACAAAAGCGTTACTGCAAACTTTATATAACATGAAATTGAATCGCGAACGAAATTCGAATCAAGCTATAACGAATCGTAGTCTAAAGTATTTATATACGCAACTTCTATTTTATTTAAATCCGGGGTATTACATATATTTTATAGTTTTGAATAAGTTTTTTTTACGTATATATTATTTTTTTGTGTACTTTTTTAAGGTTCTTATTATAAAGGAACTGGAGAAAATATAGCGAAAAGAAGTAAAATAAGATTCTTCATAACTAATATTTTTTTTTTTTATTAACATTTAATCGTCTATAACTTTTTATCGTCCATTATAGACACGTATATTATTTAATGAATAGTAATAATACTATTTAAAAAATGAAAAAATTACAAGGAAAATGCCAATTTTAGCCAAATGCACACTACTGCTCGTATATATTGAACTGTGCAACTTTGCCTTACGAATTTTTATATGCTGTGCAAAATTAAGATTTAAAAAGCTGCAAAATTGATTCGTTAAGTATAATTTAATCATAATTAAATTATGGCCTTGGAGTATATATGCAGAAATAGTATTGCATTTGGAAACTTTGGAGTATTTACTGCTATGGATACTTGAGTGAAAGGATAAAGAAATTGCGGTAATAATGTTTTGCCATTGCTGTAAATGATGTGGAATTGGATATCTATTAAATGATTTGCTCTCACTACTCTCCGCCACCCTGCCTGCCTGCTCTTGCCTACTTTTTTAGAATTTTCAATACTTACTGATTTCTTCTTATTCATATTGATAAAAGAGAAACTGATGACCATTTGCGATAACTACAAAGTATAAACAGTGGTTGCTAAATTATCGAAGGTTTATGTATGCTGGTAGATAGCATTTCATGGATATGGAAAAAAATTTAAGTGTAGATTTTTATACATTTTTATCCTCTATTAATAATTTTTGATTATGTGAAGAACACATTACAAACGTAAGTATTACGGTATAAATATGAAAAGAGAAGCTCTAAAAGTTTCTAATAAGAGATATTTTAATATTAACAGTATAACCAAATAATATTACGTTGAAATGAATTTAATCATCTTATCATATTTTTATATCAATTATACTGTTAATATTAATGATAATTTGTTATAAAAATTAATAAATGCAAATCGTTTATTTCTTATATACATAATTTTAAGCTTAGCATTATTTTATACTAGCTAATAAATTTGATCTGCGTTCGGTATTTTGAAATAGCGCTCTAATTAATTGTTTAACCTGGGGTGCTGTAAATTCTCGCGCGAGTGGTCCTTTACCGTTATCCCATCTTACTTCGATTTCTTTTAGTGATGCACCCAGAACTTGTATCAGTTCTAAAAATTTCTCCCACTTTCTAACATGTTGATGAATCTTTTGATGAACCTGAAAGCACACCATTGTTCTTAATATTATCGACAGAAAGCAATATCATTCCAGTTTAATTTCACAGGAACTTTTCATTATGAAATTCCTAATGAAATAGTATTTTAGTAGATTAATTTTGATGTAACCTTTTTATATAAATTAATCCATAATAAAAGTTTTTAAAATATTAAGTTATATATCTTTTCGACGTAAACTTACCGGGAATATTTGTGGTGCACGCTTAACGATCATATTAAATAATGTTACCAATTCGGTAGCAACATCAGCGGGAATGTCTTCAACAGATATCACTCTGATTATTAAGTCTTCGACCATTGAATTCATAATGCATCCTAAAATATTATTAAATTATTAATCAACTAAATACTAAGAAATATAGAAGACAAAAATTATGCACTAACCTACAGCTCTACAGTAAATATTCACAGGTAACACATCTACCCAAACCGTTTTTAATAATTCCAGCTGTCTAATGCACTGTCTCATTGCGCGTTCAGTACTGGGATGTAATTCGGAAGTTTGACCCAAAGCGGATAAACCTTATTTTAAAATAAATCATTGAAATTACTCGTTACTTAAAAAAATGTATAGATACTATTGTACAGGTACTAACCAGATTCTTTGAGAATATCAAAAATAATATTTCGTTGGTACTTCATGTGCTCTAAAAAGCAGGATGATCCAACATCTCTCAATACTAATACTTGATCCGCGAAAGTTAAATTGAGATTATGCAAGGATTCTGGTAATTTGTCCCTATACTCGTGTCCCAATGTGAGCAGGTGATGCGCGAGATACATGCAATTGTTATGAAACATAGCTACATAAAAAGTATACAAATATAAATCATTAATATTATAAGAAAAAGGTTGTTTTCATTTATATATACTATACATTAAATTACTAGTTTCTTACCGACTTGCTGCGGTATTGTTTCTAAAAATTTTCGATGGTGTTCAGGTACCAATCCTGCGTACATTTCAAAAACATTTCTACAAGTATAAAATAGCTGCATAGCGCAGGTATCCGAACTATTACAAGCTTCATCCAAGATATATCTCGCGAGATTTAATGTTTCTCTCGCGCTGGTGCTAAAATATAATTCCCAATATAAGCTTCTTTTAACTTGATTGAAAAGTTTGGGAATTATTTCAATACCTTATTTGACATTTAGGAAGCTGAAACGTATCGTCACTTAATTTTTTATTCGCCTTTATCTCGTTATAATCGTATGTATCTTCTGGGAATTCAAGTGGCTTCTAAAACATCAATAAAAAACGTATAATTTACGTCACACTGTATTCTATTATATTACGATATCTCAAAATAAACTTACCTGCGGCTCGTATGTAATGCAATCATGTAAATCTTTCTTCATAATGGTTCGCGCTTTCGCTAATAAATCCTGACAAATTTTTCTTATTAATAGCTTATCAATATTCTTCGTATATTCTGATAAAAAGAGTTGATCATTTGTAATAAAACCTAAAATATTAAATGTTGATTGTTATAATTATACCTGACAGTAAAAAAATAAAAAAGAACTTACAAATTTCCTACCAATTTTGACCAAGAAATACTGAAAATCATTGATGGCTTGAACAATGGGTGTGAAATTTTTCAAGTCGGCGCTCGATGTTGGCGTAATTCGCGAAATGCAATCATCCTTTAACGATGTTGATAATCGTTCGAGCAGATGAGGTTGTATTTCTTTCAGGAATGTTCGGTCATCGTGTATTGTAAATTGAAAATGTTGATAAAGAAACTTAAACAATAATTCCAAATTGTAGAGTACACTTTTGTAACCGGGTAATTTCTTTTTGTTTAATATTTCGATGGTGAACACTTTTTCGTCGATTACATATACAGAACAATCATCATTGATAATCGGACTAATCATGTGATTCATAAGCGTCACTGAGAATTTATGCAGATGACTCGAAAGATTATCGATACGGTGCAAACCCTGAATTAAATCCTGCATATCGTCCACCTCATTTTTTACGTTCAATGTTACAGTCTTTGCGTCTTTATCGTCGACGCCAGTCCAACATATTCGCTCGTGCAATAACGTTGACGTATCGGACAAAAATGAAGTATACAGATTTAAATATTCTTCTTCGATCGCCGTGTAAATATCAAGATCGCGTAAATCCGTTTGCGGATTATATAAAATGGTCTGCATGTGGCACAATGTTTCAGCCGCATCCACGTATCGTTTTTCTTCTTGGTAATTTTTTACAGATTTTATGCATTCATGTAGAGTTAAGAGTTGATTGGAAAGTTGTAACATTATGTTCGACTCCTTTAACGCTTGAGAGAGAGTTTTTAATTCTTTCGTAGAACCAGATAATTCTATCTTAACCTGGAATAAACGATGATAAAACTATTTATGCTTTACACAGAGCTTTTGAAGATTACATTTACTAATCGTACCTGAGTATCTATCTTCTTTTGCAATGCATTCATTTCTTCGAGTAATTTTTCTCCCTTCGATACCAAATGCTGATCTTTCGTGAGTTTCGACGTAAACTCGACATAATTATCATCCATAAAATCTTTGACATCGTATTTTAATTTCGTTATTTCTTTCTGTATTTCTGATATCTTTTCATGTAAATTAACTTTTTCCAATTTTCCTGCTCGGAGGAGCAAACGGCACGTTTGAAATTTTCGTAAATGGCATGTTCTTTATTTTAGTAATGTAAATAAAAAATAGACAACTATTCACATAGGATAATATATGAATCAATAATATTTTCGTATCTTTTATTTAGATGTTTTTATGATAAATTTTATACTTCAATGAAAAATATCAATTGCATGAGAATATATTAATTTGTATACATACCCGCTGTGATCAGTACATCAGTTAAAAATGATGTCATTTTGATAGGATATTTTCGTATATTTATCACAATTAAAAACCAGCTCTAATCACCTCGCTATTAAGTTAGCCTTAAGTATGATCACCTCATGTTTGTACACTAATATTTATACAATAATAAATGGTAAAAAATGGAATAAGCTACACTGCACCAGTTTACACTCTATCACAGGTTAGCGCAGTGCAGCTGTTGGTAGTGGCATTACGTTTATCAGAGCGACATCTCTCTCCGTTAGGTAGCGCCATCATACGATCATCGTTCGCCATTTTACGTCTTTCGAAATCGTTCGTTCGAAAGAGTAGCAAATCTGCAAAAACTTTTCACTTGTAATCTAAAGAAAATGTTTATTACATACATGTGTTTTAAATTTCTTAATGTAATAAGTAATAATGTAATATGAAACATCGTGTAAACTGCGTTAGTTCACATAATACTCTGGAATGTTAAAATTTTTGAGCGCTTCGCGTTTCAAACGATCGATATTTTGTACACGAAGCTTTGAACGAAAGAACTTATGAAAGTAAAGAAAGTTAAGAAATCCAAGTAAAATATTTCGTAGCTAGCAGAATAAAACGTATGATGCAGATATTAACGATATTATCGATCGAAATGTATTTGCAAATTGGCGTGTATTTATGTACCCAAGTTAGTAAAATAATACGTGGTTATATCGTACTCTGCTCTTTTCCTTAGATAAATTATATACGTTGACATAGCCAAACTTTACACTATTAAAATTCATACAGAATAATTCATACAACTTACATAATATATTATGTAGATATTAAGAAAATTACCATTCAAACTAATATGTATATATTATATTATGTATATTATATTTATATATTTGAGTTAATAAAATAATATACGTATGTATTATATTTTCCTCGCGTTTCCTCTCAAACGAGTAACTTTATACAATTCGAAATTCATAGAAAATAAGGCAATATAATAGATACAACGAATCCAAGTGGATGTTAAAGTCACGAAACGCCATAGACAAAGACAGGTTCTCCCAAGAGTAACTCACCTGTTTCACAACCTGCGTGACGTATTATACCGCACCGTGTCACGTGACAAGCTTTACCTTCCAACATTCGTAGGTGGTAGTAGTAATAATACTATAGTGGTTTATGGTAAGTATGGTAGTGGGCAGTGGGCCTAGTGAACGACGCGAGGTAAGGCGCGATTACTGGAAAGACAGCAGGAATATAACGAGTCGAGAGCCAGTCAAACCGCGCCCAACGTGACGCCAGGTGATTATCTCGTAGCAACGAAACTCCTTTCCGCGACATACATACGTTTCGTTATACATATACCTTATAGATCACAGAAAATCCTACGATACCATTGAACGATTGTTTTTTCGAGCGTAACGAAATTCGAACGTACATCGTGTAGCAGTCTATTAAGAAATACATGGTGTGAAGTTGTGACTTAAAGTGATATACGAAGATTTAGTGGTGAAAAGATTTTCTCATCGTATTGGTCGGATGCGTGAGAATGAACGGCATCTTTCTGATCGTGGTTGGCGAAGAGTTTGATGAAGGGAGAGTAACGGCAGCGATGGAAACGAGTCGCCACAGTCGAGCTCCGATCTCTCGCGCGTGAAGGAGCACGCCGACAGAGGAAAGGTTAACGCTCGAATTTAAAATACAGTGCACTTTTCTGAGTTTGCGTACTGGTTCCGGCATTGGAGTGCTCGATTTCGATCGTGATTTACAGATCTCAGCTGAGCACGTCCGTCGAAACTCCGTGATTTCGATGAACTTAATTACAATATATTTCCATGAAATTAAATCAATTCTGTCAATGAATTTTAAAGATAATTTATAACATCGAAATATACAATGAGTAAGAAGATTCCAAATAACCGAAGAACGTGATCGATTGTAGTGACAATTGGAAATTTATCTTACATAATGTAATATACATAGTAATACCTTGTCGTGGCTCTTTACGAACGCCGAGAATGACATATTGATAGTAATCAACGGCGGCATCGGCGTAATGACTACGGTCAGTGAAAGTATAGTAGAATTTGATTACGCGTTACATGGATCGAATCATCGTGTGACGCATCCTAGTATCGTGATAAATAACGAACATCTATAAAACGGAATCTGTGCCAAACATAGAAAATTCCTATATTCTTTGGGAATAGCGTATTATTCTATTCGATAAATATATATGTATATCGTAATCTCTTTTTAAAAACCGGGGCATGTTTATTTATCGAAATGTCGCAACAAGTGTCATCAAGGTGTAACGAAGTTTCTAAACGAAACACCGAAGAATATAGAAGTTCAGGAACTGCTGTCGTTCATAAAATTAGCGATAGTGACTATTACAAAGTGAAATTATAAGTAAAGTATCGTTAAAAAAAAAAATTCAAATTATAATTAAAAAGAAAGACTCCTGAAAGTGCATACGCGAAAGAAAATGCGTATTCTGTGTTTGCTACTGACATTTCTGACTGTTTACGGACAGTCGGACGAAGGCTACGATCAATCTTCTATTTATTATACCGAGCCAACTTTCATCAACGCGAGCAATAGCAATGCCAATGGTGGTTTGTCGGAGTTGCACGGTGGTCATATCGTCCGAGGCCAGAGATTATTGGAAAGATCGAAGAGCCCTTATCTGGTGCGCGAAGATTTGTTCGTGGAACGCGAGGGCGAGCTAGTGATAGAACCGGGGGTAGAGATCCGGTTTGGTCCCATGATCGGAATCACGGTTCGTGGTATCATAACTGCAAAGGTAATACTTAAAAAAACGGTACAATACTAAGTTTATCCCTGCTACGTTCATTCGGCCATTTTCGTCCCAGTTATATTTTTCTAGCGTTAAAAGATATTTCCTCGCCTACTTTGGACGAAATATGAACAAATTTCCTCTTGGTACGCGTGATTATTCGTTTCGATCTTATTGAAATGCAAATCTTGTTGAGATACGAATAAAATATTTTAGAAAATGTAAGGGAGTATAATAAAAATACTTGGATAGTAGGATAAACATCGACGTTTGCCGATTAACGATCTTCGTATAAAAGTTACCGACAGAACGGAATAAATTTCCGCGAGAAAAGGAAAGGAGGGAAGTGTTATAAGGTAACTTAAACGAATAAATTGCAGAGATTACAAAAAAAAAAAAAAAAATGAATTAATTAGAAATAAGAACGCGAATCACCGTTCTAAACGTTCATGTAGATATGAATAAACTAACGTTGAATGAACGTGAGTCATCTAGACATACGATTGTGCACGTGTTACTGGTGTTGTTACGAACATGCCAGAAGTGACGGATGGCAATAATTCAAATTCCCAGAAAATTTTACGACTATACTTCCAGTTAGATTTCGCCATAACAAGCAAGAAAGCCCGTCTTTACGATCCTCTGAGAACTTATTCTTGTAATTGGTACCCTGCTTCTCTCTCTCTCTCTCTCTCTCAATAATAATGTTTCTTCGTGATTGTAACATTCCCTGACTAAACCAAGATAAACGTAAAGTTACTCGGAATCGATACTATGGAATTGATAAGCGATAAGAAGCTACAGCTACGTTTTTCATACATCGGCCTACATACCGATGATTCAGATTCACAGAAGACGTATACCACGTAAACGCTAGTTATTCATTTTTACGTATCTCTTTTATTAAATAATCGTACGATATCTTTGTCTATCGATTTTTTTTAAAAAACAAAACATAGAATTATATCTTTTACTTTCATAAATTAAAGCGATATAAACTTTGCTAAAAAGATTTTTGTCTTTTTCAGACTTTGATCTTCACCGCGAATTGTGTAACACTTGTAGACAAATTGTAAGAATTAATTTACTACTCTTAACGTTTAATGGAAAGTATCGTTAATCCATCGTGAAGTCTTCTATTCGTAAACTACTACAATTGCTATTATTATTGTGGAATCAAAAGAGGAATCGATAAAGACGGTTATATAGAAACGAAAAATAGAGAAAATCTGCAGATATAACACAGCCGACGTAACGGAAACGAAACAACGCGTAAAAATATAGAGATCCCTGAATGAAGAATTTATTACGTCTGATAGATTGGCAATCGGTAATACGAGACATGTCGATTTTTCTTTTAAGAGTTGCATTATACGCCTTCGTATAAGGAAATCTTATCCCCGAGGAATAGGTTCCCGTGGTAATTCTATACGTATAAGCTTTAAATTTGTCTTTCCGGTACAATTAGAATCCGCTTGACTCTCGAATACCCCTTAAGATCGTTTCGCCTCTTGTTACGCGCTACTTAGCTGCGGTTCGTTCGAACGTTGCTTCTTTTGGCTCCTTTCCGGAAGAGCAACGGTTGTCGGTAGAAGGTTTCACGATTTACAAATAACGAGGAATAATTAACGGTGTAACTGTTCGTCGTTCCGGGGGACAAACGTGAAAGTAAAGTTAAAACTTGCAAAACCGAACGGATCGTAGAAGAGGAGCACGATATCGATTCACAGTCAGACATATCCAAATTTCTTTTCGATATTCTTTCGTTTATTTCAGATCTAAATTTATTTGAAATTTATTTAAATTTATTTCTTATCGTGTACTTTCAAATTACTGAATATAATATTATATCTAAGAACTTTGAAAGGAAAATTGACCGATGCGAAAGAAAATTAAGAATCTTGTAATTATTTTTTTTTTTTAATATACTGGGCATAGTTTAACGATAGTTCAAGCTAAGTTTAAAGAAACTACGACAGTTTCTCTTAGAATATTAAAAATCTGCTTGATTGCCACCAACTAGAGTGATATTGGAGGGCAAAAAATACGAAAACTGCGGCGAAGCTAGCTTTCGGTGAAAGAAAAAAGCACGGAAAAGGGAATTGAGACGAGGGGATAGAATGTCAAAGGACTCTGAATGACCGGAAATTCCAGAAACACGCGAGCTGAGCTGATTGTTAGTTTATTCGCATCACGTAGCGGCAACGCACAGATCGAGCTCGTTGTGACCACTCGTTGGGAATATGCGTACACAGGCTGTTGCACAGAATGGATATTATTAATATTCCGGTAGTCCGGGAACGAATACTTTCCCGTTGAAAGAGACTCGTTTCCAATCTGATTAGGTATCTTATCTTCTTTTTGAATTTTTTGTCTTTTTCGAGAGATAAGCATCTAGATAGGGCTTCGAGGATGGTTTCGGTAGACACTGAAATTAGTTCTACGAGATAAATATTTAATACCTATACGGATCTACTGCCAGACTGCGAATTTTTATGCGAATTCATACTTTCGAAAAAAAAAGAAAAAGAAAAAATACGATTAAAACAGACAGAAATTTGGGTTTACCTATTGAGCGTTATAAACTACGTTTTGGATATTTTGCGTCCATGATGGCTCGATCCAAGAACCACCAATGATTTGCATTAAAAGATATCTTAAAAAGTTCATGTTCAAACAATTTCTAATAGAGGAGTCCCTGCTGTTTCAAATTTCTTTCCCAATGCGAAAAAGCCGAATTACAGTTTACGCTATTTGCGTTTTATATTGATACATAGAATTTGAAATTGTAGTTTTTTATATAGAGTATACAATTGTTTAGAAACTCGACGCCGGGTTTGATTTATTCTTACAAAAATATTACGTTGTCACTTGTTATTTTTATTGGATGTATCAGATATACTTTTACATATTATACGCATTCTATGGATTGTTGTATCTTTCAATTTCTCTCAACTGTCTGAAATCAAGATTTTATTCCATGTTTCTGTCTTATCTTTCCCAAGGATTCGTCTACTGTCCGCTTTTAGCTGATTTTCCTCATTAGTCCTTTATCTTTTTCCACATTGTTCCAGGTGTATCTATTTAAGACAGCTAATTTGCTACCTCGTTCATAGACCTCTATCGCCTCTAAAATCTGTTACCTAAACACTCTGACGAGAAACACCGTTGGGATATATGGGGAACCTTCGTACATTAAACTAAATTCTATATTTAATAATAAAAAAATATTATTCCAAATTAAATTCTATATTTTTTCGTGCACGAAGGATTACACCGAAAGTGGAGAAGATTGTCGCCGTTTCTAATTATAGCGTAGACTCGCGTGACGAACATCCGATAGGCATTCAAAGGCTGGTAGGTGGAGTTGTTCACCGGCCATGTAGAAACGAGGCTCTCTAACCGGGGTTAAGAGAAAACGAGTGGAAGTAATCCATTTACACCGGATTTCTGATCGTGGCGGTTCCGCGAGGGCAGCCGGCAGAAGCTGTTGCGAGGAAGAGGTAGCTCTAATAGGTCGATCAAAGAACGAGACACGGAATGGCGAGCACACGATGTGAAAAAAGCACGAACGAGCGAATCAACTCTGTACGCTATGCCGCCTCCACCACGCGACGCGTCTTAGGTCACGGATCAAACAGCGGTTCTTGGCCTGAACTGTTAACCTACGACCTCGCTAATCCTCTTACGCTCCAACTCAGACGAGACCTTCCCTTCACCTTGTGCGCGTGCACCAACCATTCTCGACTACGTATCAACTCGTAACTTCCTGATTAATTGCTCAGAGAATGGACATTTATTTGTAGTCTACGATCCACGACTATAGCGAAGGCTACGAGGCTTCTCTCTATCTATCTCTGACAGAATCTTCACCCATTTGTCATCCCAATACTTGTTGGAACGGAGAGTTTGAAAAGTTTCGCCAGTCGATCGTCTAACAAATAAAATTACCAAGAGAAGATTACCATTAAAATTACCGAGATTACCATTAACGTCGAATGTTAAATACCGCGTGGCATAGCGAACGTGGTGTATCAGCAAATTCTAAGAAATGCATTTATAGAAATTCGAACGAAGAACGATAGCTACTAGGAGGAATCCCTATTACACGAACCGTAAGGGTAGTAGGGACTTAAAGGGGGTAAACGATGTTCCACCGTACTCGACGTCGAATATCGAACGTAGAATATTAATCAAACATCGTACAGCCAAAGTCGTAGCGAATTGCAAATTTAAAGTACTCGATATCGGGCCTTAAATACCGTACCGATACGTTGTACGTGTAAATATCAATTCGATCGATACTTATTCATAGTTCGTGTATGATTTGTGATTAAGGGTGAACCACAAGCTCCAATTTTATTAACCGGAGTAGAAGCGAATAATCAAGTTCATCCTATCGAAACACCGCCTTCGATACGACTGGTCGATGGACCAACTCCGTACGAAGGTAGATTAGAACTTTTACATCGTGGCGACTGGAGAGCTGTGTGCACGAATTCGCGAAAGTAAGTAAACTCAGTTTGCGTAAACGTAATTCGCGTAGCATTTATATATCTATGCCTTCTTAGCGCGTTAATTAAATTGATACGTTAATGCGTAGCTGGACAAGGGCTGATCTGGAAACAGCATGCAGGCAGCTTGGTTTCCAAGGTGGAAGATGGTGGTCGTGGATGGATAGACAATGGCCAGCGAAGCCACGATTGCTTTACGAACAACCAGGTTGCAGAGGCACCGAGTCCTCTTTAACAAGCTGCGAGAGATGGTCCGAAAGGCAGCTCGGTGGCGGTGTTTGTGGTACAGTTTTAACCGAACCTGTAAACGTACACGTAGTTGTAGCGTCCGTGAAAGATCACCAACACCGTACGATTTTCAGATTATCATCCCGATCTTGGAATATCGTGTTTACCGCGCCACGATGGAGCCACGAAAGCGATTAAACATTGGAGAGGCATTCGTTTCGAAGAAGCGTTGTACGATCGACCACTGATCCAAGAAAATACGCTTTACGTGCGGAGATCGAAGTCGATTCTACGGAACGTTGTGATCGAGTAAGCGTTTCATAGTTTAGTCGTACTGATTAAGTAAAATATAGATCGTTTTCATAGCTCGAAATTTGGAAAACAAATTCAGATGAATTTTGGCCTTTGAATTATAGCTAATTATATGGCCTTAAAATTGGACGATGCTAGGAAACAGAGATTGGTGATCGTACCGCGAATTATGAAAATCTGTTGGATCGATCACGATTTCTCTAAAATTGAATATCGGAGACGAGCGTTATGTCTCGACGATCGAAGCTAATGAACGACATTTAGTAACGTTGTTTCTGTTTAAAAGGCATGCAGGAACAGGTCGGGAATATAATGTTACGGCAGCGATCGATGTCGAGGGTGTTCCACCGCAAATGGATTCGATTTCGGTTATTCATGCTGCCTTTACCGGCATTAATGTCACTACGCCGGATGGCCCTGTCATAATCAACAATAGTACCATTCAAAACAACAGAGGTAACGTTATTCCTAGTCTCGTTCGATAGAACTATTCGAATTCCACTTGGTCGTTAATTTTTATATTACTGATCAACGATTACATTCGTAGGATATGGAATTTACGTGAATAGTTCGTCGGGAATGGCACGCATCAATGATTGCAGTATATTAGATAACGGAGCGGATGGAATCAAATACGTTCATTTCGACGAACGACCCGATGACAAATTAGACCGTACAGAGGTGTTCGATTTGTGTACATTTCCAACTACGGCCAGTCAAACGTTTCCTGTTATTATATCCATGGAACAGAGCAAATATGCACCTAACATAAAACGTTGCCCACAAGTAAACGAATTTATAAGTTATCATACAAATAGTCATAGAAGATACGAAGAGAGTGTCATGTCTGGTGTAACGTTAATTTTAGCACATCTTCACAAGACCAGGACACGTGTTGACTATGCACTTTTTGCAAATGAAGACTGACAGAAATAACAGTGCTATGATAGAAGTATACGATGGTATAGGCGAAGCGGAAAAATTGCTAGCTAGAGTGAGAGTAAAAAATGGCACGTTACCTCAGAGTGTGGCTACAACTCGACAGAATTTGTATGTAAAATTCGTCGCCGAACCACGTACGAATACTATCGTTTTCGTACGACTGTCTTCTGGTTATAGTAAGCTCGCAAATCATTTAAATTTCATCTTAACTTTCTATATTTCCAATCTTTCCACCTCTAATCTCTGTATCTCCGATTCTATTCCAGAAAAGACCTACGATCTAAACGTGACTGGAAGTATCGTAGCCGGTAACAATGGAAGAGGAATCGCGGTAGAGAAACTACGATCAGCCTTGCACGTCCACGAAACCTCTGTATCCAGCAATAAATATCTAGCCGGCGTGCATGTGTTGGGCGGCGCTGCGGATGTGAATATTACGAGCAGTCGCATATCTTTTAATACGGGAGACGGCGTGAACATTACCCTTACCGGAGGAAATCGCAATGTGTCTCGGACAAGTATTTCCTCCAATCAGGGCTACGGTTTTGCAGCGTGGTTTAACGACAGTTCCACTACCGAATACGTCTATTTTAATCAGACTACCGTGGTCGAATATTCGCAGATATTTCGCAACAAAGATATTGGCATCCTAGTGAGTATATTCTAAGAAAAATGAATTAGCAGAAGTAGATTTTTATCGAAGCTCCTCTTATAATTCGAAGAATAGCAATTCCATTAACGTGGATGGCTGCATGAACCTACGAAAAAGACAAAGTCGATTAAAAAAAGAAATCACAGTTAACGTTCGTATTATTTATAGGTTGGTAATGCAACCGGCAATTCGTACGTGAACGTGACGGGTAATTGGTTCAATAGTAGTTCTGAGACTGCGGTGCAAATAGGATCTAGTTGGAGACACGACGAAGGATTATTGAAACTTCAAATTGGCCACAATTCTTTCGTACAGAATACAAAATTTGGGATCAAATTGAGTCCTGCTCTCAATTTAAAAGCAACGATAGAATACAATTACTTCAGAGAGCAGTCTAGTGGTTGTATACTAATCAAGAATCCTCTCTATGAGGAATTTAACATCTTGCCTGCGGACATCGTTGTCAGACACAACGAATTTTACAATAATCGTGGTGCCTTTGTAGTCAGCATCGGTCTTTCACCCTACAGCGATGTACAGAGATTATTGTTCACTAGAAATTTTTTGCGTGACAATCGTGTCCGAGAGCTGTTCGACAGTAGGAATACTGTGAGATCCAGATTAATTCCGCGTTCCAGAGTCGCGGCTGTAGTCGTTGTTTCATCGAGCAACGTCGAGGTTTTCCGTAATATTTTACATAATCCCGAATCACGATACGAAATTGGCTCTCATTTAGAAGATCAGAGTAAGATTATAAATTGTACTTATAATTGGCTTGGATTTGCCGAAGAGAATAAGATATTCGAAAGATTATTCCATAGGTTTGTACTGTTTAATTTTACATTTTACATTTTATAAACTTTACGATGGTCCAATTTTATAAACTTTTTAACGTACCGCTTTCATTTTAGAAAAGACAGATACAATCTCGCCAAGATCGAATACTTGCCGTACTTGTTACATAGCAGCAATCCAGGGGCCAACACAATCATCTCAAATCCAACATTCGTTCCACGATTCGTTACACCCGGTACAAACTTGGTCGGTGGTGAAGTGGATGGTCGCGAATTTTTAAACTCTGGGGAATACATCGTTGAGAGGGATATCAACGTGCGACCAGGTGGAAAATTGATTCTGCACCCTGGGGTCACTTTGCGTTTCCCACCAGCTGTGGGAATGATGGTTGCTGGAACGTTAGACGCTCGTGGGATAAGGCCAAGCGATATCCTGTTTACTTTGAAAGAAGAACTTCTTATGGATTCGGACAACGAGACTCTTACGAGCCAAGCATTTAGTGGACTAAATGAAGCGGAGTCCGTGCCCGTGAGGCTTCTTGGAGGAAAGACGAATCTTGAAGGAAGATTGCAGGTAAAATTATTTACCATTGCTGACTAAACACTGAATCACATGGAATTATAATCATTAGGAAATTGACGTAAAATTATAAAATCAAGAAAAAAGAAAAGAATTGTACAATTTTGAATTGCACTATGGAATTCTTACGTATGCTTAACAGGTAAAAGTAGGAGAAAAATGGGGAACAGTATGCAATTACGGTTGGACAATCCGAGACGCGGCTCTAGTATGTCACCAATTAGGTCTCACTTTAGATCCAGACAATTGGCTGCTGGAACGTTCACAAATTCCAAACGCTGGTATCAACGAAGACATTATTTTAAGTAACGTTAGATGTACCGTGGACGATAACGATATATCGAAGTGTAAAGCAGAAACAGAGCAGAATTTTGAGAATTCTTGCACTCACGAGAACGACGTGGGTGTTAGATGTTCAGAAGCTGCGTGGGCGGGTCTTCGACTGGGACCGTTAGCCCTGAGAAGCGACCTTCAATTTGTAACGATAGAAAAAGCAGGTCTGCTCGACTACACGACAAATTCCTTCAAGCCAGGTACGTCTTATAATAACCATTTAAACGTTTTTTTTTTTAATTTTTCCAAAATACGATCATAAAAGATGATTAAATTTGCACAGCTCTTCAAATCGATTTCGCAAGACATTCGTTGGACAGTGTTAGAATAATTGACAATCTGCAAGACGGTCTAGGAATTTTATATTCGGATATATACTCGGTGGATGCTGTAAACACTGTGAAGAACAGCGATTTCTCGCAAAACGGGGGCAGTGGGATCAGTTTCAAACAATTGGGAATGGAAATCGTCAATTCCCGAATTGAGAACAATAAAGTCGCGGGGATAAGGCACAATCCTGCCCTTTCTGCAGTTCAACAAAGAGAATTCGCTGGGTGGTTCCTACGTATGCCGGATTTAATTGATTCGTCGTATAATCCAGTAGTCATACCGTATAACATGAGAGACATTGAATTGTCTAACGAGGAAACTAAATATATGATAACTGTCAAAGTTACCGGTGATCCTATTCGACAACGTATTGCCATTAAAGTAAGCGTATCGAAAGAATTGACGTTCCTTTCTGTTTTTGCAAAGAAATAATTAAAAAATACTTCTCTGATTCTACAGTGCACTCCAGGATACGTTATCGGTATTCAACTTTTAAATCCCATCGAAAATCGTAGTACGGAACAGATCGTTCTACATGATTCGCAATACGTCGATCCTAGTCGGGAAAGTTGGAACTTGAAACGCGATTTGGCAATATTTCCTGCAACATCGACCTCTTACGCTGTGATTTTAGAATACGATAGCGGCACCAACGCACTTGGAGGGGCTGTTGTTGTTCTCACAGCTCTTCAAGCTCCGATACAGGTATGGGGATTAGAATATTCAAACGTTTACAGTATCGAGGATATATAAAATATCATTTACAGGATGTACGAAACAAAATCGTAAGAGGCCCCATCCCAAAGTTGCTAGTAACCAAGTCCAAAATCAAGAACAACAAGAAAGGTATACTCGCGTCATTTTACAATCGGTATCTGGATGAAATTGGCGATCATTTTCTTCGAAAGGCAAACGAAACTATACAATTGGTCGCTTGTGAGATTTCTCACAACCAGGAGCAAGCTATTTACGTGCATTCACCTTACTGGAACATTTACCAGACGAATATGTCTGAAATTGCGATTCACATTAACGACAGCTTGATCACAGACAATGGCAAAGGGATATACCAATTCAGTCGCGATGCAAGACATTCGAATAATCTTTTCCATTGGATAATGCAAGATAGTACGATCGAAAGAAACAGAAGGGGTGGCTTTGAAGTGATTTTGCCTGATGTGTGGCAGTATAACGAGAATTTCACGCACACTTTATATTTTGATAACAATACCTGGCGAAACAACGAGCAGTTTGGCTTTGTAGTCGACGGCCACTATGCCACCTTGAATATGTCCAATAATAGATTCGAGGGAAATCAATGTAAAACTGGTTTGATTTCCATTCAAGGAATGGAGAAAAAGATGCAGATTAACAACAATTATATCGAGAGCAATACTGGAGGCTATATGGTAGAATTCAAGGCAGACAGCCAATCAGAAATTTTGGGAAACGTCGATGCGCGTTTTTATAACAACGAAGTCAAACGAAATACCTATGATCCAGCTAGTATGGGACCACGTCGTACAGACGATAGTCCTAGTTACGTTGTTGGGTTTCATGGTATACAGAAAGTGCAAATAAACAGAAATTTATTTGGCGATAATTCTTTGGCCTATGAATTATTGGCTGGCATTAGAACAGCTAAAATTAACAATGAAGTCGATGTGTCGGAGAATTGGTGGGGAACTGATAACGATACTAAAATCAGGTATTAATTTATCCATATAACAAACGTTAATCTATAATTAATTTAGTCGTCTCATTATATCTCATGTAAATATTCGTTATTCACAGACAAAGTATTTTCGATTTTGATGACTGGAATGATCACGCAGTTGCCAACTACCGACCTTTCTTGACCAGCGATTCTTTTGATTCTTCGGTGTCTGCATCCTGGCAGATCGGAAAGGAAATAGATCTAGATAATTTAGGTGGACGCATAGTAGAAAATCTATCCATTCATTCCAGAGACAAGCCTTACGTTGTAAAATCTGATATCACGATCATGCCAGAAGCCACATTGCACGTTTATCCGGATGTTGTTATGGAATTTGCACCCAACGTTGGGATTCTTGTTCTTGGTACATTGAAAGCTGTAGGTGCACCTGGTCATGAGATAATAATGAAACCGATGGAACGCGAAGACGTTAGTGACTCTACGAACGCAAAGTTAAGAAAAAGTGGAAATATAATTTCCGTGTCGGATGAAACTATCCGTCTTTGTAAAGATGGACGATGTTCGTCCCTGTACAACGAAGGTAAAACTTTTTTAAACATATATAGCGATACAATAAATATATATTCATTTTTTTTTATCCAAGCTGGGATATTCATTTTATTATATTCATACAGGATTCTTGGAATTCTTCAATAGAACAACCTTACAGTGGATACCCTTGTGCGACACTAGATTTACTGAAAGAAACGCACAAGTAGCCTGTCGACAGTTGGGCCACGACTCGCTTAATGTCTATGTATCCTATGATCGTAGATACGAACTTCATCCTGGTTCTTTAATACGCGTTTGGTCTTGGCCTGAACCATTGCAGGTAAATAAAAGTACACCGTTTAAAGCGATTTGATGATCGTTGTCTGTTTTGAGTGTTGTATTCGTTAATCTCGTATTTCTCTTTTCTTAACATACACACATACTGGATATTTTAATGTATAATATTTCAGTGTACCGGGAAAGAAGTGAAATTGGAAGATTGTCAAATTAGACTGAACGGCCAATTATACGGGCACCGGCACGAATGCCCATGGGACAGTCAGTTCGTCTTCATAAATTGTGGGAAACGTAATCTGGACGATTCGCATGACTATTGGGGCGGAATACGGATTGCCAACAGCGAATTCGAGCGTCACTTGTACGAGCATCGTATTCACGATGTCGTGACTCACGAAACAGTAAGACGCGTCGAGTCGGTGTTAAGATACATTAAGATCGTCGGTGCTGGTATTTTGCATTTTGAGAAATCAGCTGCCCTGCAAACGATTATGAAATCTCCGACGATAACGCACGTTAACATAACTCATAGCGCTTATCACGGCATTAACGTGATATCGCCGACCCATACAGTTCGTATCGGATAATGTTGCTCTTTTATTATTGACTAGGTCTTTTTATTATTTTATCGATACATTTGTCAATCTTGTAGGTCGAATTATTATTCAACGTTATCGACAACGTGCTTGGAAATGGCGTGAATTTACTGTCAATAACGGGCGAAGGTCGCGAAGCGGATGAAAGTTCGTTTACTCCAATTAAAGATCTTAGTATTCCTTATCATTTGTTCAGCATGATCGATATTTGCGATACTACTAAAGAAATTACACTGGAGGAACGAGTTATAGTTTATTACAAATACGACAATCATCCTGTGAATTGCGTTAAGATCTTTCGCAGTGCTTACAGGGCAAAACCTTTTGGATTTAGGTATCCACTTTTCCCAATAGAATATCTATCCTTCTTTAATTGTATCAAATTTAATTTACATCGTTTTAGGCTTTTGCAATTTAATTTGTTTAATTCCACTGGAAAACCGGGCCGAACTGATAGCATTACTTTATACGATGGAGACATTTATAATATCACTGCCAAAAGGATAGGCCACTTGGAAGCTAATAGTCTCGATGAAAAGAAATTATTCAGAACTCAGGGGCCAAGCCTTAGTATAAGATTATTCGCCAATGGTGCAAGCAACGTACATGGATTTATTGCAGAAGTAGTCACTCTACCAATCTCTGCTATTGGATTCAGTAAGGAAAATTATTACGTAACTTGAATATGGTATATCGATGTCATACTCTTCTTTCTTTCTATATATATATATACATATTTTTTTTCACTGTTCAGATCGTGATGTGCAACATAACATTTCCTATTCTGTGATAACTAACTGCCGCGAAGGAGCGATTAAATACGCTAGTGCTGGCGAAGTGAATGCTATAATGACCCTTGAACGTAATCAATTCACGAATAATTGCGAGAAACTGTATGGTAATTTTTCAACCTGCAAGTCAGCTGTATGGTTGGATGTCCAAAATACACAATCTTTGTACTTCAGAGTAAGCATTCCAATATTTGTTAAAGTATCTTTTGATTACTTAAAATGTGCGTGTCTTTTTAAACATATTATGTTCGATATCATAGAATAACGTTGTTCGACAAAACCAAGGCGGTCTTTCGATTCGAGCCGATTCCAGGGGCTCTGCCACTTCATTGGAAGGATGGATTCACAATAATCTTTTTGCAGAAAATTTCAACAAACCTGCTCTGTATGTAAAAAGGAACATCTCCAGTGACGCTAGCGAACAGAAAGGTTAATCGAATATTTTTCAGATACGTGGAAGGTCGACAAAGCAGTCCCTATCAAGAAGTTATTATATTCAGAAACTATTTTACAAAGAACAATGCTCTCTATGATAATAACATTGTCCTGAAACAAGTAGTCAGCAATATGACTCTGAATTATTTGCATGCCAATCTTGGTGCGCATCTCTTGGAAATCTCTGGATTCGAGGGAGTTCGTTTACCTATCTATCAAAGCACATCTCACAATGGTTTCTATAAGTACGCGGCTCTTCTTCAACATCCGATATTTCAAACAACAAAAAATTTCATTCGTAAATTCTATGAAAAATTATTTCAGAAATTACGCAGTGGACCGTGATGGCCGTAGCACGATAGTTGCAGGAACCCCTGGCCAACAATACGTGGATAACGTTTTCTTTAATCCAGACAACGATTACGAAATGCTTACGATGAATAGATCACAGTATGCGTAATACTAAATATCGTTTTATAACTAGATGCATAGAATGTTAATCATATAATTTTTAATTATACAGACAGTTAGAAATGTGGAGGTCCCATATAGATGCACGACACAATTGGTGGGGATATAACGAAACCCTAGCTGTTGCTGGTAGAATCAGAGACAGGGGAGATTCTCCGGAGCTGTTACAAGTTGACTATCAACCTTTCCATATGAGCAATCAGTCAGTCTTAAATGGCAAATGTCCACCAGCATGGGATTTAGTGGGCGATACATGCTACATATACATTGGTGCTCCCATGGATTTTTTTAGCGCTCGAGAATTCTGTAGAGTGAGTCATCGATCGCTGGAACTCTTAGCATGTCTAATTACCTGATTTATAGGCTCGTTTAATGAAATTTGTTCCAATGCCGTTAGTCTGTGAACGCGTCCATGCCGTTCATTATGGGCAATTATCTGGAAGTTTGGCAATTTCTACGAAAACAACAAGTTGGATACGATTATTCCGATCGTGCCTGGGTACAACAATTAGATCGTGTGGATAAGTGCACCACTTTCATATATCAGACTATCGAAATTGACTACTGTGCTCAGCCAAGTCCTTTCATTTGTGAAATTGGTAAATTTTACTATACATATAATTCTAGGAAAAAGGATATATATATATCTTTTTCTTTTTTAATTCCAGATCCTAAAGTAAATATCGATCCGCTATCTTGGAGAAAAGACATAGTTGCAGTGGCCGTGTTAGGAGCAGCTGGCGTAGCCCTAGCGTTATTAACGGCTGCTATCGCACTCTGGATATCCAAGTCAAAAAGGAGGAACCTCGAAAGGCTAGAGAGACGGAATTCAATCAGACAATCTTTGCATTCTTTGCGATCAGTCGGCTCCACCTCTGGTTTCACTGAACTGGCATACAGACGCAAACCTATCGCGGTAAATACTCTTCTGTTTCAAGCAATTCTTCCACCTCTCTGTCGTAGCGCACAATTATCATTACGCAAATATTCATTTCAGACAAAACACTCTACAGATACTTTGAACTCGAAATCGCTAGATTACAGAAGAATGTTAAATGGTGGTAGTATAGATTCAATGGACAAATCTCAATTAAACTCATCCATGGAAGACAATCAAAGCTACGATGTGTACGAAGCGCATAATCCAAGATATTCCCCCAGCACTAGCGATTTCAAAGGAGCTGTTCAAAAGTACGGCGCTCCGCAAAGCGGGGACAATCCGGTCTTTGATTTGACATATCGCAACGAAGGTTTTAGAAATCATTCCACGTTCGCTTCAAGAACCACCAACGACTGGCCCGTTGAATCCATCACAGAAACCACCGCTGATGAAACTCCAGTCGTCGATGCTACCAATGAGAGTTCTTACCTTCATAATACCTCTACCCTTCCACTAAATTCGAGTCTTGCCTTGACCGACTCTATCAGCGAATTGAAACGCGATATCGATGGATCAGCGTCATACAGTACAATGGATTACGATTCAAAACGCAGTTACGATAACGCAACGTTCACACCGAGTCAGATATCGGAGCCTGTGCCAGAGTATGCTCCAAACTTTAATCCTCCGATACCGCCTCATCCTTATCATTATCACGAAGAGAGGCCTCGAAGCGAAGCATTGTTAGAAACTAATTTGGATACAGGAGAAGAAAAGCCTTTACGTTCGAAAAGCGAAGCCTTGCTGGAGACTAATTTGGATGTGTTTTTGGCAAACGAGCCAACGGAATTGACGCAACTGTCAGCTGGGGCGCGAAGCAAAAGTCAGCCCTTGGAAACGGCAATGTAAATTGTTAATGGGAAGTGAAATTGCTTCGTTCGTTGAATTATGTAGGTATTGTAAATGTTAAAAAGGAATACTGCCAGGAATGTATCCGCTGGCAGAGTATAATTTTTATCACGTGAAACACGAAGAAAGGACTTCTAGGTGGAAATTGATTATTATTACTCAGCCCACCGAATTTAATACTTAAGCTATTTGAACTCAAGAAGAAAGACACGACAGAACGCTGTCATTTTTTCGAAGAAAAATATTTTACGTCTGCTATCTTCTTGTAGCTGAGATCTCAGTATTCGGGTGGCTCTTAATTTAATAGATGTTAACGGATGAATAAGAAGGAGCTTGTTTTACATTTTATACAAGATGCACTTGCGCACAATCCCAAGTTGTACCTAATTACGTAGTACGTAATGCATAGTATATTCACTAATGTAATGACTAAAATGAAACTTTTTATTATACATCGTGTACAAAGAGCGAATGATACAACGATATGAGCGATAGTTCGCTATTGGGATAATTTAAAGAGTCATCTACAGGCACGCGAAGCGCACATGTAAAATAGTTTCTATAATACTTCTCTTTGGAATTACACTAAGATTGGGAAACGCGACGTAAAAATGAAAAATATGAAAACACGTCACAAATGCATGGTATTACACTGCCAAACACGTTGAAGAGAGTATACTTTATTATATTAGCACGATGAGAGGAACTCACGTGCCGACGTTGTGATAGATAACTCGTCCGAGTATAAATTGCGTTTTAGTCTCGTTAATGTACTGATGGTTCTTATCGCATAAGCGAGTTATACGTTAAGGAATACTACATCTATACATATATACGTTTTTAATTAACACGAGAATCATTTAATAGATATAGTTTTCCTTATAGTGTAGGTGATCTCACCAAACGCCTTCGTAAGAATTTTATCGAGCAACAGATTATCCGTCCGTACGCGTAAGATCATTATAGCCGTGCCTTATTTGGCGTATATATATAATATATAAATACAACAGACATCGCACAAAAGATGTCTTTCACTGAATCGACTTAAGACACTCCGTTATTCGTATTTTTTTATATCGTTAATTGTAAGAGAATCATAGAGATTTTACGTATAAGTTTTATCGGTGAATAGTAGCTCAACAAACAAAGGTGTACTATGTAAATTTATTCTTCCAAAGAAGAAAGATTAAGACATTATTTAAGGAAGCAAGAATACGCGTCGATTTACGTGCAAAATATTTTTGACGCACTTTTTCAGGAAGTAATAGTACGTTCGTTTAAATTATAAAATATTTGTAATTTAATAATTTGTATATTGAAGATTGGTCACGACAGTACTAATAAACAAGATGCATTCGATTAAATGGTTTTATTATCACATTATAAGAAAAATCGAAACAAAAAGAATGGATTTTACTTTTTTTTTATATACGTTACAATTAAATAGATATCTTGGACTGTGTATACAATATATTACACGATATAATGAAAGGGTTGACGAATAAATTATGGAAGACTATTTTAAAACAATTATTGAATATATTAATATTAATATCGTTAATAACATTATTAAATATCGGGATCAGATTACTATTCGTCGTAGCCGTTTTTTCAGACTGCAGAAACGATCAATCGGTGACAGAAGTTCGCCTGTGTTTACAGTAGACGAAAGCTTCTCATATATATATATATATCTTTTTTTAATTTTTTTCCTTAAAAAGCTCTTTGTGCGGTCAAGAAGTGGGTCACATAAATATAAACGGCTTTACTTGCTCAGCGTCTTCTAGACGCGATTTTTTTTTTCATTTAAATATGCTGAATCTTATTATAAGATAGGCATACAAACATATGTATATACAATTTTCTATTATACTAACATGATAGGAGAGTCACGCCGAGATCGAATAGCTAAAAATTTCCGTCTACGGAATAATTCCATTAAATTTGCATGAATTATTTAAATATTTTGTTCTAGTCTGTTTCTCAGATCGGGTGAGCATAATTCGAGATAAAATTTTTTGTTTAAATCTAACACGAGAAATGATCTTAGAAATCAGGAGAACGCCGTTCGGTAGGAACTATCCATATATGACGTACGATCAGGAACTACAATAATTAATTAAGTAAAATAACCATCGATCTGTATAGAAAATAAACTGAAGCAAAATCGTTAAATAATTCATTGCGAATTTGAAAAATATCGATGTACATTGTTCGAAATAATTAATTTAATACGAATAACAATGATAGTACTTTACCTGATATTTCTCAGTACGGGGAACTAGTGTTTTTGGTCCCTATAACGTATGTCACAACAAGAAACAAAGAAGAAGGGAAAAATTATTGCACCAATATTGTGTGACATAGCACGTTACGGTAACGAGAAACAGAATCAACAATGCGGTTTGTTCATGGTGCTCGTTAAATCGGAGCACTGTTTTTTTTTTATCTCTTACAGTTTAACTTAATTCCTAAAACACTTATTCTTACGAGCCGGCGATATTAACTCGCAGCCCTAGTATTTTCGAATCACCTCGTCACTTTTCATTGCACTTTTCATCGCAACCAAACGAATCGCTAAACGAAATACAACACACCGCGTGTCACTAATAGCTCTGCTAATAGTTTTAGCGCGTACGTACGATCAGACAACTTCAGGTACCTTTGAATCGAGAGTTTCGATGGTGGCGATGTTAGTTAAAGGTCTCGATATTATTGATCGATCCATATATAACCTGTTCTCTCGTCTTCGATCTTGCGTTCTTTCAATTTTTATAACTCGCACGGATGCAAAAATATAAACTCGATTGAAAGAAAGATATTCATGTTATATATGTTGGTATTTCTTGTTTCTTTAAGTCAGAATGTACGGTGAAATTTTTGGCAACTACAACTACACGTCGATTATCGATTATTATCGAAGCTCGTTTCAAACTTAGCTGTAGTGTAATATTTATGAAAAATATGTATATCTATATATTCGTATATAATGTATATATATTATATTATTCGTAAGATATTTGACGACTTTTTATGATGCTTAACTTTTAGCGATAAAACGACCCTGGCTTTTCGAACGTCACTCTTTATATCTAAAATTGCACCTTTATACACGAGCGCGGTTTGCAGGAACAAGAACAGAGAGGAACATTTGCAAAACTGCAGAGACATGTTCTCAACTCAATTTTTATCCAAAGAATGTATAATTCATCCCTCTCTCGTGCGTAATTATATAAGCCAATGACATTTGCACTATCGATTCTAATAAGATTTGAAAAAACTCGTCAAGGCTTACTTCTTTTTGCGCAGAAAATTATTCGAAAGATCCGCTATACGTTGCAACTAATTCTAAACTAATACACTGCAACGAGGAAGGGGTGAAAAAATGTTGAAACGTATCGCTTTACCGGGGAAAAATAGCGTTTAAAAATTATATAAACTAATTACGTGATTGAGCGATCGATAAAAATCTCAGGTATAAGCATTCTCGACCTGGTTTACCAATGTTAAATAACTTGTGTATGTTAAATAACATATGTATGTATATAGCAGTCACTGTAGAAGAACCGTAATTATACGTATGTACTTTACTACAAACAGATACGATCGATTACAAGCAGAAACCGATGGTAAAAATTGGCTCGAGGTGGTGACGATATCTTAAAGGAAAAGGTTCGCGAAATGTTTGCAGCATTCGTGGCGCGATCCGATGACAAAGTATCGTTAGATCGTCGTTATCGCGCGAATCGTAGTCTCCTACAGCGATTCAGGCAAACCGATGAGCCGGAAGCTAACATGAACCGACACTTTGGAGTCGAATAACTTACTCGATAATAATAAAACTTGACAACTTTACGGCGAACCAACGACGATAACGTATCTCGTTCGGATAAATTCGCGATATAGGGTATATATTATATATAAATTTCATATTTAAAAACTTTATATTAAATTAAGTAAAACTCTAAAAATAAAAGCGCTATATCACGCCGGTGATTTTACTTCTCCTTTTTCGTCTTTTTTCGCTATATTAATCAGAGTAGAGATTATCGTAGTTAACACGTTCGATCGTAATATTATACTATAGCCGGATACTCGGAACCACAATGTGCCAATGCGAGCCAATCTTCGTACGAATTGAATGCTAACGCGTCATGCGTTCAATTCGTTGCTGAAATTCCGAATATCAGCCATACGGTTGCGGTCATTGATTCCCAGCGAGCCTACTTAAAATGATCGAAACGTGAATTATTCTGGAACGCCACGGTATATTAGTGACACGACCAGACGATGCTAGCTGATCGCGGTTCGTCGCTCCCGGGAACGTATGCATCTAGCGTCCTGATGCTTAATCACAGAGCGGCGAATGGAATAAAGCGAGAAAAAAGAAACAGACGTGAAGATGGGGTGACAGAACAGAAGCCCAGAGGGGGAACACGGGGGGATGAGGAGAATAGAAAATGTGCCGTGCGCGTCCTGTTCCAGAGGAACTGAAACAAACGACGAGAAAGAAACGACGTCACTGCGTTATGCTACGACGACTTGCATCTGTCTCTAGACTAGAAAGGAACGTGCCACCCTGCGACACGTTAGATTTACGGGGTGGAAGATGGGGGGAGCTTCTTTCGAAGATAAGAAAAAGATGCGAATCCAGTCACGTTGGATACCTTTCGAGACTTCGTATCGCGAATTTCCTCGAAGCTGTTTTAAGACAAGGATTCTTCTTGTCGTACGTACAGGTGTACGACGATACGTTGCCTTCTTTTACAAGCAGCAAATAAACGTAACCGTTCAGTTACTATCGTGCGAGGCTAAAAGATTCACTCAATCCTGCTGAGAATCGCATGAATCTTGATCGGGCAATCATCATCACACCATGAATACTTCGATGAATGGATTGCATTCTGCTTGGGGAGGTGCTGGAACAGGTACACGCTTTTCCAAATCCATTCGAGGGAGGAAAGCGTCGATACGCGTCGGTTCTGCGGTTGGTGTGGTCGCAGCAGGCACAGTTGCTCCTGGTGCTAATTGCAGACATTCCGCCGGAGTTAACTGGAAATGCAATTTTCGCAATTGTCGTAATTATATAAAACGAACGATTAACAACGATATATCGAAGAAGCTTTCTCTCTTCAAAATTGCTGAGAATACTTACCAAAGCTGCCTGTTGAGGAATCGCCGCGATCCCACCGACATTCGCTGGATTATAATAATTGGTTGGACTGACAGGCGGTGAAGGATAGGGCCAATAGAAAATTGGAGGCGGATAAGGTGCTGCAAACTGCGGTGGTCCACGCGGTAGCATTGCAGCAGCAGGCGGAAATATCGCGACTGGTGGTGGTGGCAACATCGTGCCTCCTATATCGAAAACAAAAGGAAGACAATCAACGTTGGATCAAGCTTATCCGGCAAATAACGTTATGTCAACTGCATCACCGTTCAAAAGTTGGATAACGCGTAAACAGGAAATCACATTTTTGAACGGTGCTATGAATGAGATTTACATTAACGATCTGAAAATTCCTCTGCTTTGCGTGAAAGAGAAACTTTGAGATCGTAGAAAACGTAACTACGTAAGAAAAAAGAAAGTTAAAAGAACCCTCTTATGTAATTGCTTTGTTTCGGACTACTTCGTTCGGTTAATTAACAATACGAGCCTGAAATATTACGGCCGCAAGCACGTACAATACTTTGATCGCGACAACTTGCTTCGTGGATTAATCAGCGAATAACTTTTCCGATAAAAATTTTAAAAAATAAGAAAATTCGATGTAACACCCATAGATTCTATGTATATACAAACGTAAGAAGAGTGCCCAACTATTAACCACACCGCGATCTGTGGTCGATGACATCGTGCAGAATATACTGATTATTTGTTTCGCTAATTTTATGATTCCAAGCTTGTAGTCTTTCATATCTGCTTTTCTATTCACGCGTCCCCGCAACCTGCACGATTTCACGATTAACTTGACGATTTTCTACGGTCCGTGCGAAACTTTTCCTATAACAAACATTATTTCTCATTTGATTCTCTTCCGTAGAATTTTTACTTCGTGTATTCGCTCGGATCGTACAAAAGCACATCATCCAAAGGAATAATGATTTGGACTTGGCCTACCTGGAAGCACAGAAGTTAGTATTTGTAGATCCCGCTACCAAACAGCAATCGACACTGCACCATTGTAACACGATATATACGTATGTTTTATATATATGTAGCACCAACTTGCGATTTCGCCCCTCTGCCAAATCACCAAAATTCACTCTCCCTTTCTCATTCTCTCTATCTCTCTCTCTCTCTCCCTCTCTCCCTCTCCCTCTCCCCCTCTCTCTCTCTCTCTTCCTTCCTCTCTCCCTCTCTTCCCCAATATAGTAGAAGCCTTTTTGCGTGCGACCCTCCTTTCAGATAACAAAATATCGTTCCAATTCAATTTTATTTAACGTTTCTCAACTTTTCTCGTCTCTCGAGCTTTCTTTAATATTCGATCGATCGAATCTGTATTTTTTCTTTTTTTTCTCTTTCTTTTTTTTTTAGATCTGTGTGGATTCGTATCGCATCGAGGCATTTGCAGAAAAAAGAAAGAGACAAGATCGGGGAATCGAGGAATACAGAAGGAATATATAAGGAACATAGAGCAAGGAAGTTGCTCGGTGTGAACGAAAGTCAAGGAGAATCGGAACGGATCACGTTAAAATTAGATAAAACAGAAGGAGAACGAACGAAATTTAAAAACTCAAAGAAAATATAAATACGCGTGTCTAACCAAAAGCGAGCAGGTCTTAAATTAGGCCACGATGTTAGATCTAATCACAGGCTTGCTCAACGCGATGTTAAAGGTCGACGTGGAAATACTTATCGCCCTTCGAAGGTCGTGACTCTCGCGTCCTTTGAAAATGGGGAACGGAAGATGGATCGACCCAGCGATCAGGGGAGATAAAACACGAAGAAAAAAGGCGAGAGGAAGTGGGAGCAACAGAGCAACAGAGGAAGAGAGGAAGAACCTGTACGTGAACCAATGGAAATAAAGAAAAAGTAAAAGGAGAGAGGGAGAGAGAGATAGAGAAAGAGAGAGGAAAAATTACGACACAGAAATCTCCAACTTGATCTGTAGACACCAAAGATACCTGCGAGCCCAGTGAAAAAAAATGTATAGAACGTAACAGGATAATGGTGGTCGTAATTTTCACAGATTACCACAAGAAGATTTCAAAATACCATTTTATACCACAAATAATTCCTTCGTATCGACCTCTACGATCTAGGCGATACCGCTAAATCCTTGCATTGTAGGAAGGAAATTTCTTAACTGTTATTTATTAATGATAAAACAAGAAAAATAGTAACGACTAGATTAAACACCAGTGTCTACGAAAATTACCACCACCAGGCGAGGTAATATAATCAGGGTAAGAGTCCACCAACCCGGCAAGCAAAAAGATATGTATGTCCACAAGGCACATTTATTAAACATGATCGATTTACCATCGATATAATCGTTGATATACAGAAAAAAAGTGTGTATACAAGGGTTAAAAAAAAAAGATTGGTATAAAATCCTGTCTGTTTGTGTTTTATGTGTATGTTTTCTAACGTATACGTGTGCCTGTTGCATTTCGTGTGTATTTCTTGTTGGTTTCTATATGTGTCTATGCGTGTCCTATATCCCAATATAAGATAAAACGCAATCGGGAAAAAAAACGTTCTTTCGTAATTCGGGTGGGGCTTGAGAAAAAAAAAAAGAGAAGAAGCGTCGTACAGTGATGAACTCGTCCCGTTTTTTGTTACATCGCGAACAACACGCGCGAAGCTGGTACCGCGTCGTAATTATTAATTAACTTTCGCCAGGACAATCACGATTAGCCGTGAAAATTCGTAAGGTATGATTAGAGTGGTCTATTTCTCGGTGATAACTCCGGAGACTCTCGTCCTTTTCGCAAGTCTTTCGATTTCCAATCTTTCGGAATCCGGTCGGTCACCTTCTAGATCGAATTTAATTAAATTTCATCTCGTTCGAAATCGAACTTTGTACAGCAAGAACGTTGATTGATTAACTAGGATTCGTCGTAGAAGAAAAGGGAGAAAAAAGATTTAGAGTGGAACGAGAGTCTGATCCATGTTTCACCTGAATAGCCCGTAAGAAAGTCTAAATGAATAATTAACAATGAACGTGCCGCTTATTATACTGTTTTAGTCTCAGCCTCCGAATAATAGCGACGATAGTGACGTACTGACAATGATAATAACTATTCACGACGATTAGTCAAAAATGTAAACTTGCAAAGAGGTGGGGAGGACGACACACTGTCAGTCACCAAGTTAGCGGATCACAAAATGCCAGAGACAACACATTCAACGCATAATGAGAAAGAGAAAAAGATATTATTATGCCACGACCTTTGATGGTGACGAGCTTTGGAGTTAGTACTTGGAACGATAATAATAGTAAATTAATAATGATAATGATGATGATAATAATACTAATACTAATACTAATACTAATAATAATAATAATAATAATAATAATAATAATATTAATAATAATAATAATAATAATAATAATAATAATAGTAATAGTAATGACAATAATAATGATAATGATAGTAATAATAATGAGGATGATGGTGATGATAATAATGATAATGATGATGATAATAATAATAGTAATAGTAGTAGTAATAATAATAATAATATTAATAATATTAATAATAACAATAATCTAAAATAAAAAATGCTACGTTTTCTTTTCACGCTCGTTCTTTATCCCTTCTCCTTTCGTTCCCTCTCACGCTCTCCCACTAATCTTGCTCTGCCCTTTGGTACCCCGCGGATAACGTGTATAATACGGCTCGTGTGAGTGCCCAGCGAAAGCCAATGGCAGGTAATACACAGTCGGACGACATTATGCAGTAATAGAATCGAGCGGTTCTCTGACACGTAGGAAATGGATTGCTCTTGCGTCGATACGTACATAACGAATGACGATCGATTAAAATCAAGTCGTTAACCGGATCATCCTCTAACCGGAAACTTCTAGAACTACGGACTTAAACGTTAAGAAAAACTAATTAATTTCAGTTCTTTCGAATATAGACATGGTACAATTTAATTCAAACAGAAACGAGACAACGCGCTAAACGCGGCAAGGAACATGGAAATTACGATATCGAAGTAACGAGCTGACACGGGTCCTCCGGTTAACAGGCTGATGAAAGGATGAAACTTAGTTTTATTTGATATGGTTGGAAGTGGCGTTGTCGCTGTTGGACTCGACCCTTCGAAGATTCTGTCTCTGATTGGCATAACTTTGAATAGCAATCCTCCTAGCCGCTTCTGGCCTGTTAACGCATAACATTGTCCATTCGATGCACGCATGTGTCCTTCTTACGAGAAGGCGCATCTCTCGTACACCGATACAGCCGCAGTTATCGACAGTCGTAACTATTCGGTACGTATATCTAGTATAGGAATCTCTGCGAGTGTCGAGCGTGTCGAGAAATTCTTACGTACGTCTGTACGAATTCAATTCCTATTAGTGGCCAATGGTAGTTTCGAATTTTGCCCGGTTAACGAAACATCGTACCAATACCGTAAGGAAGCTTGGAAACTTCTCGACACACCCGACGGATACATTTCTTCGTTATTCGCGTTTTAAAAACACACCAAGATGCGCCTCCACAGTAGCGACGCGAAATGGAGACTACGTAAATGTAAGAAGTCGAGGAAACGACTATGGATCTAAGGGACGTAAATCGTGAGGCTCTTTAGAATATGCGCAAATCTCTGGTCTTCTCGAAGATATTATCAATTAATACAGGTCGTAATTCTTGTTCCACAACGACTGCAATGCATTTACTATTTGAAATAATAAATACTCCGGAAAATTCTAACCGATGGAATTTATAAACAATCTTCGCCTCTTTTTAGTACGAATTTGAATATCTCTGTATCGATCTATCATTAATCATTCTTACGATCAAATCGACCAATGAAATTTAGACACGGCCGACTCCCTTCTCCCCAAATCAAATATCATTCCCCTGATCTATACATTACCGCATCTGTATATCCTTAGATCCACAGAAACGACTGTGAGAGTAAAATCAAATTGGTCCGTTTCGCGTCACTCCGTTCAAATCTCTAAGATGTCTATTAATGCTATATAAAAGCAGACTCAGGAAGCCCGACATAAATAATATCGGCAGACTATATCCCGATTCTCGAGTTACATCGGTAAGATTGGAATGTAAAATGTGCACGACCCGAGTACCAAAGTACATGTTCGTCTCTTTGCAGTTTCAGCCACTATATCGATACTTGACGATGTCTTTATTCCACGGACAAACGATCTCTATTCGCTTACACGCGTGCGAACCAGCTTGCAAAGTATTCATCGAATGTCGTACACACTTTGCACTGCAATTGTAACAACAAAACAAGACTAGGTGTATACCAAAGGTACTACTCAGTTCTATGTAATACGCTACCGTATCCTGTCAAACAGAGGGAGGCGTTGTGCGAGAATTATAGGATTACGTGTAAATATACGTACGAGGTGGGGAGCAGGGTGGTGGAGAACCGTTACAAGACGTATTATCAGATGGTCTATGTGCGTTATGATATGGAAAGGAATGCGACAATTATGGAAAGGGTCGGAGAGGGAGGCAAAGTTTTGGAAGGGGAAGAGAAAAAACCGACTAATATATAATGAACGTAATTACGCATTAGGGGGAAAAAAAAACAGAAAAAAGTAACTCGACCCGTTACGTAAGTCTGTCGTCTCGTCGTAAACGATAGGTAACGAAGAAGGATATTACAGGTACTTGTATGCACGTCCCTCCACAAAACCACGACATGCAAACCAGTCATTTCTATGCCCGTGGACTTTATACTTTGGAGCAATAAGAACGATCATCGTGTGCGTCTCGTGCCGTTTCCATGGTTCGTAGAATCGTTAATTCACGCTCTACATTATCCGTATATGTATATATGAGTGCATGTAAAAAAATAAACAAAAAAAAAAAAAGAGAGAGAAGGAGAAAACGTATAGAGAAACGTGGCAAGAAAAAATCTGTGTAATCATTGGACAGCACTTCACGTTGCTCCGCGGTAACACCGAGATCGAGCATACAGAAAAACCATAATAAAGAGTAATAGCGAAGGACGAAAGGCTACGGCGAGCTTCGCGATCACGTGGACTATTCTGGAAAAAAAAGCTGTTTCGTAATGGCAGTAAAAATATCGATCGTCGTTTATTTCTACGGGATACGAGCTTTCCACGTACGCTCGATGTCAGGCCCCTCGACACGCCTTTTCCTTCGATCGTTCCACCAATTCTACGGTATCACAAAAATATTAGAAGAGCATCGAGAAGAAGGTATACACCGCCGACACCAAGTTAAAAACATCACTAGCTACGACTCCTAGGTAATATATAATATAGCACGAAGATTTATACTTTCCTCTTCTTACTAATTTCTTTTATTTTATCTTATGTTTTTATTTATTTTTCTTTTCTTTTTTCTTTTTTTTTTTTTTTTTAAGTGAGAAACGTTCGTCTATTTTAATCAGGATTAAATTATCATGCAGAATAGTATTTGGACATTGGTTTAGCATTCCCTTTGGCCCCATTATCATTCTTATGACATAAGATGACGAGTCTTGTGCAACGTTTCGCTCGATCTATGTTTGGTTCTCAGATATAAATTTCGTATTTTATTTGGAAATCAGGCTATGAGAAGCAAACCGAAGGAAACGTTCAGCCTTCAAAGGAGAACGAATAGAATTTCTACGATCAAGAGGGAATACTTACGATGCCAATAACGCTACCGTTCTCTTCTAATATACGTTCTTTTCTTCTTCGTGCTTTATGTACCATTCACCAAACTCTCGTAATGTTTACACAACTAATCCAATCGACGAACGTATTTGCACCACCGCGAAACGTTCGCGTAAAAGCGCAACGTGACTGAGCATATTGCCTCGATTGGTTTTCCTGTTTCGAGCTCGAAGTGTCCTCTACGCGGCACAGAGAAAAGCAAGTTCTCTTAGGAATGTGGCGAGGGCTAGAAATGGATTTGTGAATCTCGTCGTGGGACTTTTCTTATCGGTCACGTCGAATCGACTGGCTCAGGAAGCTCGCGCGCATTGCAATTGCAATCGAAATAATATGGTTTTGATGTGAAACTGCAATGTAACTTCAGGCTCTTGCTTAGAAAGAAAATGAAAAAAATTTTTATCCTAGACATGGACGTGCGTAAAGTAGATGCCGCGTAAAGAAGAAGCTACTCTCCGTGAATTAGAGCTTAAAAACCGATAACATTGGATGGAATGTCCATTTACTTATATCCCTAATAAAAATATTTCTAGCAAAATATATAAATCATTCTTATATATATATTTATATATATGTATATGTCTGCGTTTATATTTCAATTTCTGTTAATATATATATATATATATATATATCTATATAAATCTATTATCTGTATATATTTACATGCGCGTATAAATTCCAAAATCTACGAAAGAAATGAAATTACGTCTTAAGGCGAACAGTTCATAATTCATGATTCACGTTTTAAGGCACTTTACTAAGCACATGTCATATACGACAAATTGAAAGAACAACTCCTATAAAGTACAAGAACACGTATAACAAAGAGAAAGAGAAAGATACATAGTCACTTCCTGACGACATATATTCTGGCCCATGTAACGCGACCATCGAAAAACTCATACGTTGTGTAAGGAAATGACATAAAGAAAAACACTCTAAGTACTGCTGCTCAATTAAGTATCAAAAAAAACCATCTCTGAAACGATCATATATATATATAGATATATACATGTGTATGTATATAATGACTAAATATATATATATATATATATTTAATATATATATATTTTTAATTAATTATTTATATTAATAATATATATATATTTTTATATATGTATATATATATATCTTTAGTTAAAGGAATATATATGTATATATCTTTAGTTCGAGGGCAAACGATCTCTAAAATAACTGACTCTAAAATAACACGATAATATGAAAAAAGGGTTTGCACAGAATATCATGCGGAATGTCGTCTGTAAATAGTTGCCTTGGACACAATAGCATCGTATCGTATATATTCGTAGAAGAACAAGTCGTCCATCGTAGTGATCGTACGACACTCTTTCACGCAGCAACGATGCAACTGGAATAAATTTGCCCGTCACTCGCGCGGCAAATAAATGTCTCAAAATCACAACCTCTCGTTGCAACGACTACGAGAAACGTACGAAGGAACGAATAATTATTGGTCCATATTGGCCGATCGATTCTTGTCCAAACTCAACCTACAATGTAGAAAAGTACATACAAGAGAGATGCATTAAGAAGAAGACACATCGTTCGTCCGCTGTGTTCGGAACGATTATCATCGATACTAGCGGCTTAACCTATCAAATCTGAGGATAAAATTGAGCAGGATAAGGCAAGCCCGGTGCCGCGGCTGGAGCTTGCGCGTGAAATGCGGTCGCTGGTGTGTGCCACGTGGCACGTTTCGCGACTGTGCTTGATGTATCGGGTGGGAAAGCGGTTTCCCAAGTTCTCTTCAGTCCCATTATAGCGGCCGGATTAATGGGCGCAGCCTGAACGATAGGTGTCAGGAGACCATGCGGTGCCGGTGCACGTAAAATAGGGATTCGAGAGGGTACGTTAAAAAGTAAGAAGGGCGCCGGCGCGGGTTGTTGAGCGTGAAGCGCCGCAGCAGCCGCGGCGGCGGCGGCTGCTGCGGGAGGTGCCATTGCATAGGCAGGAATCTGATGCTGCGGATTCGGTCCCGGTAGAGCGAGCGTCTTAGTCGTAGCTGACGAAGTTGGGGAAGCAGGAGTGGTGGAGGTAGGTGGTGGATTCGAGGCTAGAGCCATTAGCCAAAAGTCTTGATTTCGGATTGCCTGCGCTTGAGCCTGAGCTGCTTGAGCTTGCGCTTGAGCCTGAGCTGCTTGAGCTTGGGCTTGAGCCTGTACTAACGCGTGAATGTCCCAGAGGGGGGGTTGCGCCGTCGGTACCGGTACCGGTACCGGCGTCGGCGGAGGCGGATGTGTCAAAGTTGCAGGAGTTTGTGTGGTCAACGTACCGGGTGATAGCAGAGCCTTGGTTGACGCTGGAGTTACTGCACCTGTCAATACCAGATTCATGTCATCCCCACTGCACTGGAATACTTCGATGTATCGCTGTTTCTTGCCGTATATCATATACCGATGATGTCGCTGCGACGCGCATGCATATGCCGAACTTTCGCTGTCCATTTGAATAAACGCTTCGCCGGATGGCTGACCCTGAACGAACAAACAGAATGTACATCGGTTACTGATTTCCAAACAAACGAACGTAGTTGCGACACAGAAGGAGGAACGCGTGTACGTACTTGAGCATTGTAAACCATATGAACACCCTGGTAGACAATATTCTTAGAATGTTCGCCCATGAACTCGAGGATGTGTTCGACAAGAGCTTCGTATGGAAGACCGCGTAATCTAACGCAATCTTTACGCGTGCCAGAGGTGATAATATGTTGTGGAAGTATGGGAGGAAGTTGTGGAATAGGCGGCGTTGGAAGTACGATCTGTTTCGGATCAATCGCTCTATTCAAAACCTGTAAGTCACCGAATAGATATTCACGTGTGTTTACCTCTTTTCCTTACTTTTCTGCCCGCGTGATTTCTATTTACCTGTTGCACCTCTGCAATCGTACTTCGAAAAAGTTCTATATACCGGCTACCAATGCAATCTCTGTGTTTACTTAAGGCCTTCACTGCGTCTTCTTCCTTAGCAAAAAGAACAAACGCGTCTCCAGTTGCCCTACCATCCGGCTTCTTCACGAATAAAACTCCATCTTCTCCATCCAATACGTGACAGGGCTTTTGCCCTGACAAAAAGAAGTCCAACTGTGAAAAGTAACGCATAAAATGAGAACAGAAATAAACGATAGACCATGCGATTAACTCTTTGTACGTACCACTTGTTTAGCGACACAATCATAAGGCAAGCCTCTCATTCTAACGATAACTTGAGCTCCTCTAGATAAAAATGCATGAGCTTCCCCGCTAGTTCCTCCAGCGACGCCAACAAAATCCTCTCCAGATGCCTTGTATACTTCTATGTACCTTCCACCCATATGGTGTTTGTGTCTTTTTAACGCCATGTCTCTATGTTCTTTGTTAACAAATCGTACTAATGCTTCTCCGTTACGTCTTCCCATAGGACTTAAACACAGAGCTACACCACCCCTGTAAGACGATATTTTTATAATAAAAGCCAACGTACCGTTTACAGCTTTGTAGGAAATTATGAACGAAACGACAAGAGTTATAGTCAGAATATGCTTAGAACAGAATAAACATACAAATTATATAGATTATGATTGCAACTTTGAGAATCATTGGCATATATTTATATATTATATATTCATGACCTGAAATAGTATTTATCATTGCGTATGAGAAAAATGAATAACAAAAGAATATATTGAACTGTTGCTTACGCTACTTTTTAGAAAGTAAACACTAGCATTTGAAAACTCACATAGTCATCCATATTCGCATTTACATATTGAATATAAATCTTTACCTTTGTTATATGGATCCAAGTGGCTTGTGTACAAATACCATGACAGTTATTACAATGTACTTTATCAAGATCTTCGACCTTAAGTCAATTATTCATAAATTTCACTTACTTGGCAACATTTAGGCCACGAAAAAATTTTGCTATGTCCTGGTCCGATGATTGCCAAGGAAGACCTCTAGCTCTTACTACACAGCCATTGTCAACTTCTTCATCTTTTGAGCTACGGAAGGGCATCGTAAGATCAGTAACATACATTTCACTGATGAGAAGAAAAAGGTATGTATCAAAGATAACTCACCATATACCAGGTTCTAAAACGATATTGACTGTTTCAGGATTTTGGAAGACGTGACCTGTAATAAAAGTAATATAATGAAAACCATGAAAATGCACATATACATTGAAGTGAATGATCGAAGGCATTTTGATAACACTGCAAACAACAAAAAAGGAATAAAACAATGATTAACCTTAGAAATCAATGACGCTTATGCATCGATTATAACCATGATTCGCATTGATCCAAAATACGATTATAACATTCGACATACGAGGATTTAAATTCGTTAAAATTTATCCAATATATTCGTTTGACTTAAAAAGTAGATCATCGATAAATTTTAATATGCGTAAGAGAAGTTTTTATTGGGCATGTATGATTAAAACCGGAAAAATGAATTCTCCCGCGAAAAATGTAACTATCGTTCCGGTGTCACCAACTGCCTACCATCTGCGTTTTCTTTGTAATCTTACACCGACAAGTTTGTCTCCGATTTCTCAAGCTTGAGCAAAATGCTCATTTTCGATTTGCCTACTCGGTGCAACGTGTCAGCAGTCTTTCGAAGTCTTTTCATATCTCATGAATCGAAACTTTTCTTCCATCGTAATTCGTACCCCTCCATAAAATATTTCTTCAAACCGGAAGTACAATACAACGAAGAGAGAAAGAAAATTTTCTTCGCGATCCGATGTTTACGGATGACACAATACAGAATTCCACGAAAGGTACAACAAGCGTCAAACATTTGCGAAATAAATGCGTGCGATCGTGCCTTGAAACAACTAATAGGCAGCCGTTGCTTATTACACACGCACGCACTTGTCACAGTGGCACGTGACATGTACTTACAAGATTGAAAATTAAAGTCAGTTTGAGTTGAGCACCATTGTGATAAGGAGTATATTATGACCGTCACTGCTTATAGCATTACACAGCTTGACCCGCGCACTCGTAAACCGTGAACACACATAAGGGTCCAAATGTATGGATTTGAACGTATACGCTACTCTGTCGCCCGGTTCGTGCTATCTTTTTATTCTCTCTTTCTGTCCGTTTCACGTTTGCTCTTACTGGCATTTCTTCGTTTGCGTACAACGCAACCGAAGCTATGTAAGTAAAATTTGAAACGAAACGATTTCGAATAATATTATGCAGTGACCGCCATATTTACAGTATGAATATACAAAAAATGCAACTTTCATACAGCTTTCATTTCACTTATACAGTGTGGACTGTTTATAAAAGTTATTAAATACGTTTGTTTTTCGATACGCTTTATAATTTCGTATTAAGCTATAAATATTCTGTAATACAGAAAAACGTGCAGTTCATAAGGTAACTTTAGTTAGCAGTGAAAAAATACAGAATTTCAAAGTCGTATCGATTCGTATATCATGGTTGCATGCCATTCAACATTTCGTTATGTTATGTACAATTACATTAATCGGTTGAAAATAGCCGAGCTTTTCTTAAGGTCGAGACACGCAAAATATTTTTTTGCATACGATATGACATATCATAGAAGGAACTCGCAACTTCTTCAAAAAAATATCACCTTGAATAATTTCGTGGCCTTGTTTATTATGGATAAAAAGGGAAAGATTTCTGATATAGCCACGTGCCACTGAAAAGTAACTTAAAAACAGAATTGCACTAATCTCCAAAATTGTAATTATCTACAATGCACATATATATTTTTCTTTCAAGATTGATGAAAAATTCATACGATCGTAACTAGGCACCAAACTACATTTTCTATGCGTGTAAATAATACGAGGTATAAGTATGTTCTTCACTTGTCTGTATAGTTCATGAAAGATATGACGTATCGCACGTGAACCTTAATCTTTGTTGAGAAATAATTAAAAGCTACTTTTTTTTCTTCGTCAGATTGGTTCGTTAATTAGAAGAAAAATAAAAGAAAAAAACTCGTATTATCAGCGGTGAAAATAAATAAATTAGATATTTTGTTCTTATCTTTTTTCTTATTGCGAGTTGCATGTTGCACTTGAACTCGAAAAATTCACAAAGATTCCTTAGTCGACGACTTACCATCTTTTATCATCCTCTGTATTACACAGATCATATCTTGTATTTCATGCACATAGAACTCGTTCTCAGTATCTAACGGTAGGCCAAAATCTGATATTCGCCAGTCAAGGATAAATTTTCAGCTTTAACATAACAATAATTCATGTACCGATAACGCGAAACGTAGATTGCAATAATCGCCTTTACGTAAACGTCCGACATGTATCGAGATATCGAGTTGCTATGAAAATTGTAAATTAACTCGTGATACGATTGTTATTTCTAATCTACCTGATTGAAATGATATAGATTAGACAAAAATATCACGAAAATATCATATACCGATAAGTGTCATAGGTTTCTGGGAGAAACAGAAATTTTCAGATTCACGCGAGGAGGATGCGAGCAGCTGAAAATGACGAGAAATCGAACAAAGTTGTTACGCGCATAATTATTCACATATCTCAGTTGGTCGTCGCCAGGCTGTTACCAATATCTTCGCAAGCATGACCTTTAAACCGTGTTCTGCGCGTGATAAGACTGCCTTGATTACTCGGTGGCACTTTCTTAAGTTATTCGACTGATATTGGCAATACTTGATTTTGATTTCATCTGTCTTCATCTCATATTTGAAAACATCGAAAACAAACACAGGGTGTCTAACTAATCGTAATAATTTAATAAAATCCTCTGCGATACGAGGAGAAATTATTTAATTCTTGTTTATAAAGTTCGAAGATTTTCACGAGGATGGAAGACCGTGTAAATAAAGGGTTAGAATAACCAGCGCCACGATATTTCCGAGTCATATAATTTCATACTTATTTCTAATTGAAATGTTTTAAGAAATCGCCGATTGATACGGATAATGCAAATCAAAATTGTCGATCGATAGCGACACGACACTGGGATCGATCGATATTTGTCTATATCGTATCCCCGTCAGCCACAGGTGGTTTTGTTTTATTAACGACAGACTCGCCATACATACGATAATACCGTAGTCTCGACTCGCGCTTAGTATTCAGAATTTATTAGATTCACGACAGGTAGCCATCTGCATTACGAGGATTATTTCCCTTTTTGGATTAAATCTCACTTATGGATATATATACGATTTCTACAGCTTTCACACGAACGAAAAAGAACATGAAATAAAGAAGCGATTAAACCAATATGTATCAATATACATATAACCATATGTAAAGGCAGACTTTTTACTTTAATCTCAAAGAAACAAAGAAAGATAAATGTGTTATATATACTACATACGAGTATATGCATAATAAATGTCTGCTATTACTAATATCCACGTGTGTTAAAAAAGAAGGGACATAAATTATTATGTAATAATATTACAATTAACAAACAATTAACAATTTCGAATAAAAACGAATAAAAATACGAATAAAAACGTGCAACGAAATGAAATCATACAGATCCACGAATAGATCTTTCAACGCGTATACATGCTAAGAATAAGGAAAACATACCTCGGGCTTAGATTGCAATTTGTATTTCGGAAAATTATGAGATCAGAAATGCTCTTGTTTGTCTGATACACGAAGACCGAGACAGTAAATAATTACACACTTTCGCACATTATTCAAAAGTCTGCTTCGTGATGATTAAACACATTCGAGGAAGTGACTTATATTTTGTTATATTCGAATATATGGTGGACTGGTAGGAGCGCGATTAGCACGATATGTACACCCTCCACTCGCTTATAGACTGACTTTACGCCAAGCAACGCAGCGGCTAGTTCGTCGTCAGGTTCGTCGAATATGTTGGATTCGAGTTCTGTCGCGCCGCCTAACGGCCGCACGCCTTGGAATTCTCGTTTCGACCATAGTCGTCGCCTTAAGGCAGTCGTACTGTATCGAAAACTAAACTTTCCAACTTTGAACAACGAATGCTTCGCATGGGACGACCAACCGTGTATTAAAAATTCGCTACGCAATTCTACCGACGTATTCGCGGCATGTAACTCTTAATACGCTTCTTTATTATTTTCCTGCTTTTTTTATTTTTATTTTTTTCTCTTTTTAAGTGTAGAAAGTTTCACACGCCTAAAATTCATCGAAATATTTTCGTGCCGTGACTCCTCAAGAGGAAGTAATTTGATCCTATGACCGTACATCTGTCGCGGGGTACGCTGCACCAAGATAAATGATTATGCGGACGAATGTAGAAGACGACGTAAAAATCGAATAACTTTGTTTTTAATAAAACTTGGAAAAGGATACATTCCATCATCTCTTGTATTCCAAATGTCGAGAGCTCTCCATGGGTAGAGTAGCAAGCAACGAATTCCTTCCGGAGATCGTGAAAGAGGGTATAATGTTCTGGCAGGTTGATGTCTTTGTTGCAGGCCTCTGGATGTAAGCATTGTCTCATCGGCGCCTGGCCGTCTACGACGAAACGTGGTGCGGAACCGGACGTCACGCACGACATGGCGGACCACCATGCTTCAAACTTTTATTAAAAATGAATATTTTCTTTTTAATATCTCGTACGAATTTGAATTGTACCTGTATATTCTTCCATATTCTCTTTATCGTTTATCAGGCTATAGATACAAATGGATCTGCGCATATCGCGTTCATATATGTATATATTTCAACGATCTGGAAACATTTTCAAACTTTCTCGATAAAAGATATACATAATCACCTTCTCGATAGCTTGCTCCAGAGGAATTCCGTGCTCTCGAAGATTTCTTTCGGATAACGCCGGAGCGTGTGCTAACGCTACTTCGCTGATGACTCCACTACTTCCGGCAATCGCCGGATTGTCGCTACCGGTTCCAGGAGTACAACTTTCGTCCATTACCATCGGTCGTACAATATACTGTTGCCTTCCCATTACCTGTAAAAAATTCACAAATAATGTATTCACAAATAATTAAACGCGTAGCATTTCCACTGAAACGTTTCTCGTGACAAATTTTGGTCAAATAAAAAAGATGTAAATAATGATTCACTAAAATATTTCACGCAAGATTCGGCGATACGTTAATGTTTCAATAACGTGTCTAAATGAAAAACGTTTAGTGTATATGTTGTGTCGTTCGATCGAAAATAGGTAGAATGTATTATACCGATATACCGAGGCCAATAATCTCAATGCGTTAACAGTATATATGACACACGCGCCAGTGACTATACAACGCGCCAAGCACGAACTACGATCTACACGGTTGCATATACACAGGGGTATATCGATAAAACGAGCAACAAAGATTTATTGTCAGCGTTTACCTGATATTTCCATTTTTACAAGCAATGAGTATTTTGTTAATTCGCGTGTTGTGACGTGGCCATGAGAAATCGTAGTACCAATAACAAACTGCATCGCTCTTTTCGCCCTTGTTTATATAAGCATGGACCTGAACCCTAAATCACCTTCATATCGAGACACAACGATTATATCGGACTCGAATGTTCGCCAAATAGTCATGTAGAAAATATTATCCCGATGCTGTACGAAAAACTTTCTCTAAGGAATAGCTTAATGGTCGTAGATATCTTTATTATACGTTCGATAAGTTAATTGTATATTATCTATATCGTTATTTTATCGGTATGTAATGTGTAATTGGATAGTTTTGGGTGCAGTTGATCGATCATTCGGATGCTTGGATTTATTTCTAACGACGGAATAGAAAGATTGATAACGATTTTTAAATAAGACATTACTATTCGCTTTCGACCGCTTATATAAAAGCCTCGCTATGTCTCGTAACGTAGCATAGGATTATCTAAATGAGTTTAAAAATGGCATACTACGCGTCTTGGTAATTGTACAATAAATCGTTAATTATGACTAGGAATTTAGAGTAATTACTCGTATCACGCGAAGGACGGTAAAGACTTGGAAATAAGCATTGGAAAAAAAGAAAAAGGAATAATAATAACGTATCGTAAACAACCGATTTCAGCATTCTATTCGGCAAATCGTTACGCCTTCAAACTTTTACCGCGTTTCGAATACGAATAGAAAGTAACGACCAGTTGGAAATGAAAACATTTTCATCGAAACGGACTGAACAATGCGAACGCCGAATCGGATTTCTCAATTCTAAAAAAAAAAAAAAACACGAAAAACTTCATCGTGTCTAGTTTCGAGAGACGATCGTTAATTAGCTATACAAGACGCGCCGGGGAGCGTTAAACGAAAACATTGCGTAAAGAAAGGATTACGTAAATCGTCGCTCTTTAATAAATAAGAACACACGAAAATCTCAACAACGAAGCACCGAAGAACGCTATGGAAAACATTTTCGTTAAAAGTTTCCGATTACGAATTTTCAGTTATACTTGTAATTTCTTTATGCTCGCTTTATGCTCGCTTTATGCTCGCTTTATGCTCGAACATTGCTATCGTTGAGAAATACATCTTTTTATTAGACTTTCAACTACAGTGTGCTTTCGTACGGAGACGTTCAACGTAAAATATATCGCAAAACGCGCAACCTCGGGGTGCGTTTATCGAAGTCCATAGCTAAATGCATGTTCGAAGACGTCACAAACAGCAAGAAACTTAATAGGCAGGTTGTTCGAGGCAGGGTTAACGGATCAAGGTAGTTTGATGTCGAGCGAGCCATCGTCCCGGATTATCTCCGTCGATAAAGCTTCGTCGCGTAACTAGCAACGTAAACTATACGTAAGCAAACCAGTATCATACATATTTACATAAATGTTAATTATTAGCTATTAATTATATAGTCTTACGTAGTCACTGGTACGAAGATTAAAAATGTCACACTCGAGGCGATCGCAAATTTTCCTATAAAACTCGAAGATTCTCTGCCATGTTAATAAGTCGATGTTTGTTAAACGTGCAAAATAGCCAACGTGAAAGGTTTAGCGTATTTTTAGAAGATAGAAGGACGTTCGCGTTGCGTTTTGTGTATCTTTGGTTGAAACTCCTAATCCTAGAAAAACGTTTCACAGCAAATTCAGAGTAAAATCGTCGTAGTTACCTGTCCCGGATAAATCTTTCGAAAGTCTTTTGAAAATCAAAACGGGACCTCTTCAGGCATTTTGTTCGACGACCTACTCGTAAATTATTTCTAAATTGAATTCTTTTCTTCCACGCTTGTGCGATAGGTTCTTATTTTCAGGAATTCATTATCTCAATAATGTAACGACGCCGTAGCAGAAATTTTGTATACGTAATACAGACTATATCTACATGTACGAACAGTGTAAATATTCATATTTTATAAATACGGCATATGTAGAAACGTTGTTCCCCCTATTTGGCACGTATCGTGTATGCGATATAAATGCAGAGATCTGTGTACCACTGATCGTATACGGACTCTGATAATGAGATTCAAGTTTTCGAACGGAGATTAAGAAAGGAACGATGATATTTTAAGATTAGAAATTGTCCTCGAAGGACGGACGAAGAGACTGTTCCGTTCGAGTGTTTCAAGGTAAGCTATCACCTTGGCAAGGTGTGGGCTGAGAAGGTGGATTTTTCGAGACCTGTTCTCGACCCAAACGTTCTTGACCCAATACGCCGATGAAGAATTTTATTGCAGAGATTTTTGTTTTAAAGGATTTCACGCTTTTGAACGTCCGTCTTCGGTCCTGATCGAATTTCGCAGCGCCCTACGAGTCGAAGTAGATATTTAAGAGAACAACGAATTCGGCAGCGATGTAACGCGATTCGCGATGCTTTTCTATTAGAACTTTGTTCGCACTACGATTTCTTCTAAACGCGTAGATATACGCGTATACGTGGATAGTCGCGGATAGGGAAAAGAAAATAAGAAAATTTTAGATTAAAAAAGAACAAAAGTGACAATATGTATACACGGTGGCTGGTATTTAAGGTGTGACAAGTCGGAACGTCTGTCGCGCGCGAAGCAACAAGGGCATAAACGTGAAGCGTAAAATGCGATTCGAGGCGAACTCATAAATTGCAAATAGAACGAGCGCAGTCGAGGAACGATATTTACCGGGGTAGGAACGGGGCAGGCGGTCAAAAGTCGCGATTTGCGTTGCTTACAGAGGAACTGACTTGCCCTCGTCGAGGACGACGAAAACAGTACGAGAGCAACAAATTCCTTCGTAAGAAAAGAAATTCTCGTATGTCGTACACGTACGTGTAATCGTACTGTACTAATTCGATTAAAAAATGTTAATGGGACATCGTTAGAAGGAAATTAGGGTCGATCGTATTTGTTAATGTCGCTTAACGTCGGAACTACCAGAGCGGTATAAAAATACCTAATCAGTTTGTAATTTTCTGTAGAAATTTGATGGATTTTTAACGATGTATTTTTAAGAATTTGAACCATGTTCTACCGTGTTAATGTATTCTTTTTTTTTTCTTTTTTTTTCGTTTCTTTCGTCGCATATCTTTCATTCCTTCGATACAGGTTTTACGTTTTAATTCACGCTAGTCTTAGCGTCGATATCTCGAAAAACAGCTTCAACTACCATATTCGACTATATCGTAAAGGCGAAGGTAAATATAAGGTGACCCATTAAGATACAAATATTCGAGAAGAAAAGTTGTCACTCCGTCTGTAAAACAATTCTCTTGGAAAGTTACGTTTATCGTTACTACGAGCCGCTGGAAAGTTAATCGGTTGAGCGGCTTTGTGCACGTTTCAGACGCGCAGGATAATCGAGATCGTTATTTCAATCCCATCGTGGAGTGGGGACAGCGGGGCAGGGGATTTCAACGTCCGCTAAGCTCTCCTCGAATCTTTTTTCCCACAGAATATATTACGTCTTAGCGGTATTTGTGAGACTGCGACGCGACCACGTCGACACAAAGAGGGAGAAACTATGGAGGGAAGAGAAAAAGGTGGTTTCGGAATGGTGGACCGGAATGGGGCGGTCGGATGCGAATAATAGGCTGCGCGCGTAATATCTAAAGTCCAGGAAACCGAAGAAAATAGAGGAAGAACGGAATAATGGAATAGCTGTTCCGAACGTATGCACGGCCGAGTAAATATCGAGCGTTTGCAAAACCGGCGAACGTAATGAAAATTCATGCGTCGACTTCGTACGACGTACAACGACTTACCATTGTATTTACACATTTCGAACATTCCGCCGAACATTCGTCATAGAAAACTTTTGCAAATATTTCGTGCCAACTACGCGGAACTTTTTCGAAAGTCTATCGGCGATGTAGCGAGACACGATTATCGTCGCTTCAGTTTGACACTTTGACGCGAGATACAGTTTACTGTAAACTTCTTGCAAGATCCGTAAAGCTGATTCTATAAAGTACGTATATCGGGACTCGATATAATGGATAATTGTTTGTTCAAATATTTTCCCGACTTCCGTGAATAGGCACGTTATCTCCAAGTTTCTATGTAGCTACATAGGAAGATTCGCGTCAAGATTTACCAACGTAGCCACGGACGTAGTCGAATTTCGTCATAGCGCCAACCAAAGTTCAAAGTGTTTTACATAACGTCGAATTTTCATTGTATCTATAAAGGTAGGGTCGACGAAACGTCACGCGCGATGAATTAATACCGGAGCATAGGTATTTCGGGAGGAACCATAGGGAATAACGCAGAAGGAAACAAACGGCAAAGGGTCAAGCCTATAAATTAATGCCGCTCGTTACAGTTCGACTCGAATGATCGACTTCGAGCACCGGAAACGAATCACGACAGCCGAGTTACGCAAGCGTTCTTCCAACGAATTACGATGCGATCAAATTAGAATCGGATAGAACAATAGTGGAAACGAAAGCTTTTCCAAGAGATCTTGAATCTTCCAACGCCAGGTACAAGAACCAGGTTCGCCAATTTCCAACTTTTAGTTTCCAGTTCAACTACGAGGAATATAAATATATGATGCTTAAAAAGGAAACGAAAAAGCGAGAACGTAGACTCTTATTGGGATATTAATTACCGTGATGCGTTCGTCGTAGCGTTCGTATCGGATAGAATTGTAATCTAAAAGATACAAACGGTTGGAAAGAATTTCATCGGGTTCGCTAAATATTTCTTTCGTTCATTTAGCATCGCGAGTACGTAATTTCGTACTTTCTATCAATCTATTTCGTACTTTGAAGTTAACTTTTAAAGCGGCAACGCGTCGTTCGATTGCCTCCGATTACAGACATTACGCGCGTTAAAGACGCAGCCCCGGTCCCGCGTCGTGTTTTCGTTCGCTCGAGTAAAACCACGCGATGCCTATTCTTTTCGCGATTCGAGACTACGGAGCGCAATCTTGATTTCCAGGCCTAAGTCAACGTCCTCTCTTTTCACACGGCAACGGCGAAGCGACGTTTCGCGAATCTTTGGCGAAATAAGCGGCCGCGTACAGAGAGGTTACCGCATTCTTAATGCGCGAGCGGAAAGCGAGAGGCACAACCTGCGTTTTGTAACGCGACGATAAAAAAAACTCGAGACAGAGGGGCGTATGTAATATTTATCGAGGCGTTCAACCGACTTCTGAATATCCGAGAGACCGTATATCTAACACGTAGCGAACTTTGTTGCTTCCATCGAAGCAAGAAGGCGAGTTTCCACGATTCTCCGTTTCGGAGCCAACCGAGTGACTGGAAACTTTCGTTCGACGGGCTTTCCCTATCCTACACGAATCTTTCGATACACTTTCTCCGAAAACCAGTCGATTTACGCAACGAAGATGCTACGTTAATACGAATTAGTCCGAGATCAACGAGCTTGCCGCGGCTCGAATTTTGTCTTACCAACTTATAGCGCCGTACGATAAGATACAAACAGATAAGCTTTATTTTTATTGATAAAAATTTGTCAATAGTACGTTACGTACAAAATATCGACTCGAACGATAAAATTATCGTAATGCTTTGCGATGTCAAAGATAGGCGTTCCATGGAAATAATTTATTGACATACAGCGTTCTAGGCAGCAAGGAAAATGCGAGCCGCGGCCAACCTACGGCGTTAACCTACCGATCTACCTGTAGTAAGAGACTTTTAATCGAACCTTCCTTCGTACCTGGCATCGACTTCCTTAGTTCGTCGAATAGGTACGTGCATACTCTAACGTTTCATATTTCCAAAACGCGTCGATCGTCCGATTACGGAGAAGCCGAGACTGTCGTTCGCAAGAAAATTGAGGTCAATTTAACGCGATTCTTACGTATAAACTGTATTTTTAATTACTATCGCGATTACACAGAGATATAAACGCAGTACTAAAGTGTCATTAAACTCGTAAAATCAATAAAATCCGGCTAAATATCGCGTCTTCGAGTTTACGAAAGGTTTCGCCGATACGCGCGGCTTGTCCAATCCGCCACCAGTTGCTACCAATAGTCGCGATTTCGATTACATTTCCGGGCACGCGGAATCCATTGTAAATATCGGTATAACAAATGTCGACTTCTATTTACATCGATCAACCCGAGAGTCTGTCGCTCGTCGCGCGAACGGCGCTCGGGAGAAAAATCTGACAGGCGGGACGATTCGGACGATGAAACGGTCGCAACGACGAACGACAAACGACGACGACGACAACGGGAATAGGTATACGAACACGGGTATGTACCTATCGGTTGTCGGATTCGCACCAGGTTCTGGCGAAGCGAGAGGAGCTGACCGGCGGCGGCCATTGTCCTCGATGGAGCTCGATCGGAGATAGTCAGGTATGTGACTCGAGGGGGAAAAAGGAAACGATCGTCCAGCTGGAACTCGGGCGCACTCGTGCAAGGCGGTTTACAACAAAGAATAAAGAAAACTAGGCACACCTGTTGCCGCGCCGGATGCTTCCCGATTTCTCGATTTCGCGCCACGGGAAAATTCGACTTTGATAAATTCGGCTTGCGACTCGACTCGTCGTCGTCGTCGTCCGAGTATTGGAACGAGCTATTAGACGAAACGTGTAAAATATACGAGTATACGAGCGAGTAAACAAGCGGCAGTTTCCTCCGGTCTCTCTTTCAGCGATCTCGTAGCAAGCTTCGGATGTTTATAGTCGTAGGGATTATGGGCATGCGACAGGTAAAAAATCGGCAACGACTGGCCGGAGGGAAGTTTCTCGAGGTCCGAGAAGTATGTTGAAACGGAAACGATTCGAACGTCGTTTAACTTTGAATATCAACGCAGAGCCGTTGATGGAAGCGTCGGTCGACGAAGTTCCACGATGACGAACAAAGACGTCGATGTCGTTTTTGACAGTATCCGTACATCGAAAGTCGCTGATACAACGCGCTTACTCAGACTACCAGGCTTACGCTATCTCGATTTATTGCACGACCCCAACAACCAGCTGTAGAGATACTTCGAAGCTATTTCTTCGGGTATATTTACAAAAGATCGCGCCGGTCGAAGGTCTTCCGTTTTAACTTGGACGCGTCGTTGACGCATCGTAAACTCTGCACGATCGGAACGAAAGCATCGGCGATAACTGGAAACGCGTACTCTATGTAACGTCGAAAAGTAGAAAATTGTAAGAATTAGGATCGATTAGGAAGAAAGTCGAAAGAGGAAGAGCGCCGGTATCGTAATATGGCAGAATTAACGAGAGACGGAGTCCATGGCGCCAGATAATCTCGATGGCAAAGCTGGAGCTAATGGACGACCTTTCGAGGGCGCGACGCTCCGCCTCCACCGGATAATTCGAGAAACAATGGCAGCCGGAGACATGCAGAGGCACGGCGATACGGCGGCACGGCGGCACGGCGCGGTGCCAGTGCAACGCGCACCAAGATCGACAACGGTGAGGAAACGTTCGTGAAAGTCGAACGATACGTCGAATCGTTTCCCGTGTCGCGACTTCGACGAAACGATCGGTTAAAGGTATACACGATCGCCCGTTGAACAGCGATCGGTTCGAATCGAACGAAGAAATACGAAGGAAAAACATCGCCGTGTCCGACGAGGAAACTCGAACGACGATTGTCCGCTGTGAAAGAACACCTTTCGAGCCTATTATTACAGCGTATGTGAATCATTTTCCGTGATCAACGTAAAGATCGTTCGAAGACTCGCGTACGTACGTAACATAGATCGATGCATATGTCACTTGGATGGTCGTAAAAAGCGCATGCAACAAACGCAAACGACGGGAATCCGTGAATCATTTTTAGCAGTACGTACGGCTGAACTTTATCAAAAGGCAATTTTAGCGCGTTAGTTGGCAAACAGTTGGCGTAATCAACGATTTTCTTTCTTCCTACCGCGTACGTATCTCTGATTTTTCCTCCAAACGGTAGCGAGTAATTCGACCGACGCAAATTGAAATACGTATCTAGAAAGTTGTTGCTAGAATTCCATTCGAACGCCGAGCAAAGTTCGCAAGAATATACATATTCTATGAACTATATATTCTTATATATATATATATTACTATATATATATATTACTATATATACATATATATAATAAACCGTCTGTTTTCAAACGACTTTGACGATTGACAAATGGACGAACGAGCGTAATTTAAATTTACCTTATCGTTGCTTCGACGATCTTTCGTTCGTCTTTCTCTTAAATTTTGCTTAAACCATCGGCGTAGAAACGTACCCTGTTCTGTTGCACGTCGATGAGCACGTAAACCAACAGCGTGATCTCTTCCTCGTCGGAGCCGAGAGCATTACCCTGGAGACCCGCCGTCGCCACATAAAGGGCGACCAAGTGAGTCGGTCCCCTCGTAGCGGCCTGCGTCTGCATCGTGCCAGGGTCTACCTTTCGTTGCCGTCGCTATCCGTCCCGAACACTACTCACTTCTGGGTCAACGTACACCTGAACCCTGTTACCTATCGAAGTAGCACACTTCACCGTGCGGCCACGGAACGTACGACACGTAACCGTGTCCTGGACGAGGCCGAAAAACTAACTCCACGCTTAATACTCGTGTTATTATCCTCCGGCTGTCCTCCACCTGTCAGTAAAACCTTCACCGTTCCACTTTAAAGCTCGATCACGTTCTTCAACACAGACTACTCTTGCTATCCTTTTTCAACGACATCGTTGTCTTATTTATTTTTGAGGTTAAGGATCGACGACCGTAATCCCCGGTCCGTAGGACGATAGCGCGATGTGTCTACGGTGTTGGCGGCGCGCCACGTTCGCTCACGGCTCTCGGGTATCGCGACGATAACAGGACGTGTACCGGAGCCCGGGAAAGTGGCCGCGCGACTTAAAAATCCGTGTTTCCGCGGCTCTATCACCGTCGACGAACCGCCGCGCGTCGCGAGTGGCAAGGTATCGTGCAACACTGGCCAACCCCAACCGTTGCGCGCACACGTCGTCGTTGCCTCACCTGGCGACTGCGCATCGAACCCGTCGTCGCTCGTTGGCTAGCAGGACAGACCCTCTTGCTCGTTCCCGTGCTTCATTTCCCGCACGGTGAACTCACGCGCACGTACGCGCAACAAGGACGCGCAGCCCGGTGTTCGCTCGGCCGAATGCACGCGACAAGGACCGAACGAGGCACGTTGAAAAAACGCGGAAATTACCAGCTAACGAGGATAACGCGACGCACGGTACGTTTCGCGATTCGAGAAACTTCTTCCATCGAATATACGTGGAAGTATACGTGGACAGCGTTTACGAGGATTCCAGGTGCAGATTCCAGTTTTAGGAACGGACGAACGAGCGAGCGTCGTTGCACGTTGCCAGCAGCGAAAACGCAACGTAGCCAGGTTAAAAGAGGCAGAGAAGGGAAAGGCAGGTCAAAGCAGCGACGCACTGGCCAGGTGCGCAGACATTCCACTCGCTTTGCGGTACGCTCGCCCCGCTTCCCCCGATTCCCGCGATTATTTTCCACCTGGAGCGCCACGTTTTACTTTTTCATGGCGGACCATGGCGAGCGATAGGTAAACGCGTTCGATACATCGAACCGATCATCCCAAGCGATAGCGTATTCGCGCGTATGAATGAATCCTCTCTCTACTCCGATCCGGATCCGTTCGGACCAGGAACGCATACGGATGCCCGATTGGAGGAGGTGCGACAAGGGCAAGGTGGAAGGTGGTGATCGCGAGCAAAGAAAAATGGCGGCTAACCGAGGCGCGCTTCTTCCGAGTTATAAAGAGGCTCTATAACTGATCACAGGTACGTATAGGTAACGTCGACGGTGCCCTCGATTCGAGGTGCTCCCTCCATAACGCGATCACGGCCTTGATAACGTGCGTGTACGCGACAACGCGTCTTGGTCTTACTTCGCTCGTCCCTACCTCTCTTTCCATCTTTCGCTCCGGGTTTCTTGGATTTTTAAACGCGACCCGCGAATGTGTTACGCTTTGAAAAGTCCTCGAATACTCGATACTCTGTGCGATTCTTCTTTTTTCTCTCTCTCTTTTTTCTTTTTTCTTTTTCTAAAACAATCCGATCGATTCGCTCGCGTCCGATTACGTTTACTTATCTACGGAAATAATAATAATAATAATAACGATATAATAAGGTAATTATCCGCGAGAGTACTATGAAACCGCTTTCCTTTCTTACCTTACTTCGCCTACTGCGAACGGTAACGAACGGACGAACGAAAACTACGAGTCTGCTTGTAAACAATTCGTATTCCAGCTTACAGCATAGCGGCTGTATTTACAACGGTAGAATTACAAACGATGATCGTATATCGATTATCGATTCCATCTCTTCGGAGATACATCTCGTTATCCGTTGTGTGGAAACTCGTAGATCCGTTCCAAGTTCTTTTCGTCGAAATCACGCCCGTTTATATCCCTATGCATCTCTCTTAAAATAGATCTCTATTTAAAACTGACCAAAGCCATTTAAGAATCCTTGATCCTTCGCTGCGTCGTTCTAGAAACCAGGCGATCGTCCAGGTGTCGTGTCGAGTCGTGTCGAGTCGTGTCGTCGTGTCGTCGTGTGTGAAAATTAACATTCCAATAAAAAAAAAAAAAAAAAAAAGCGCCATAGCGAAATACGCGATATGTAACAGTACGTAGGCATGTACAGAGTTTACGTTAAATCGACCTAGGAAGGTGAAGGAAAGAGAGCGAAGGAAAGCCAACGAACAAGAGGTTGACGCGTGGAACGCGTGCGGTGGGAAGACGGGAGAAGAACGAAGAAGAGCTACGTAGAGACGGAGAAGCGGAAAACGGGAAAGCGATCGTCGTTGGATTTGGTAGGAATATCCGTAGAAGCGAAACGCTTAGCGCTATGTAAGAGCGACGACGTCGTGACAGGGAGACCGGATTGGTCGGTCACCTGTTGCCTGCCTGCTGTGATTGGTCGGGCTCGACAGCGCGTAACGACGGCCAGAGGAGGACAAGTGCACCGTCGGCTGCTCTATGATGGACCAACATCGAAAATGGACATAGTCGTACACGTATAAACCTTTGTCCTTGCTCGCGAACAAATCAACTACGTTGTTATTACCACACACCTTTTTGCTATTCGCCATTCACGTAAATTCGTTCTTACGTTCGATACGTACGTTTTACGTGCTCGTATATCGCAGCGGACATTATCGCTTCGACGTTTATTTACGAGCTTAGTCTTTCGCTGCATTCTACCATATAAATATTTATCAGCGTTACCTTCGAATTATTTACGTTTCTCGAATAAAGGTAAAGTTTAAGTACCTATGCGGTAGTACGACAGATAAAGAAAAGATATATGTACGTACATATACGTACGTATATCTAATGCGACAGCGGGTCTAATATTTGCGATACGACTATCGTGAAACACGAAATTACAAATCGACGTTGCGCATACGACGGCACGTATGGGACGGAACAGCAGGGACGAAATCCTTGTACACGCGGCGGAACAGGTGTACAAAGTTCGCGCGAACAGGCGATGGGAATCGCGCGAGACCAAAGTCTACGCTCGAGGAGCAAAGTCTGCGCGGACGATGGAAGGAAAGCCGGTTCGCGATATCGGACTCTGAACTTTTCGCGTTACATTCGTATTACTTCCACGTTGGCGAGTGTTACGCTGTTCGAGAATAGACGCGAATATTAAACGTCCCGCGTATATTCCTAATACGTGGCGTTCTCCGACGATTCTCTTTTGCCCGAAAGAGGCGAGGATTGAACGTTCGTAAAGGTCCCCACGAGCCTCGTTATTCTCTTAGTCGATGAATTAGACACGACAAAAGGCGGTTGATTCGTTTATCGAGCCTTCGACGGTCGCTCGTAAACGAGGCAGAAGCGCGAGAGGGCGATACGAAAAAGAAAAGTTGCTCGAGTTAGGGACACCTGCCGAACAACACCTGCTGCTTCCTAAAGCGCGTTTCAGTCTTCTCCGGGCAAAATTACGATTATTCGTTACGATAACGTTGCGATGCGAAAGTTAACTCGAAAGAGATAACCTGTATCAAAAGAACAAATTCTGCTTACAAATCAATATAATTGTAAATATATTACGACAGGGTCACCGTATAGCTTAACCTAGTGACGTTCGCCAGCGTGAAATTAATCTACCGCTCCGATGCGTATCGTATCTCGTTTCACTAATAACTTTGATATTTTGCTATTTCGTCGAATTGACAGGCCAATGGGAGGGACCGACAACGATCGATAAAATACAGCGAGGAGCCGCGAAACGTAAAATAAAATCTGAAACACTCGAAATCTGAAAATTCGAAAACACTCGGAAATTTCTTACTGGACCGAAACGACATCGGTCGATCCTTCCTTTTTCTCGAATCGTCTCGAGATATTACGTCGCAACAGCTAGGCTGCCTATACCTCGCAGGATGAAACAATTCGTTTTGGATGCTCTTTCACGAGAGAGAGAGAGAGAGAGAGAGAGAGAGAGAGAGAGAGAGAGAGAGTGAGGAGGGGCAGAGAGAGGGAGAGAGAGAGAGAGAGAAAAGGAAGGGGAGCGGATTCACCGTTGCACAGAACTTTCTCCCCGGCAAGGATTATACTCGTGCCTTTCGTAGCTGTACGTAACTTTCAAACCATCGCAAATCACGATGCCTCTTCCGCGATGAATCGCGTTCCTCGTATTATATTTAAATCGCGCAACGTCGTTCGAATCCAACGAAGAATAGACGTCGAAGATGCGTTCCGAACGATAAGTCATTTGAGATTCTTTCGACCGATCGAACGAAGGATAAAATGAAATTTCTAATACGGAAAGACAGCCATGAAAGAAGAGTGGTATCGCGATAGAGGAAAAGGACACGAGAGGAAGGTGAGAGAGAAGAAGACAGAACTGGTCGCTGACCCGCTCGGAACGTTGACTCCATGTAGTCAGTCCCCTCTTTATATTTTCTTCCATCCCACTTGCACCATCTTACCGTACCTTCGATTATAGCCACAAGTTACCTTACTTTACTTTGCGTTACTTTACCATGTCCGCCTTTCTTTATTCGCGGTTACGATCGCTATATTCTCGGACTTAGCGTCTTACCGATAACTCTCTCGCCTCTACTTCTCCTCGTTTCTCTTCCCGTTTGGCCGATTCTCTTCTATTTGTCTCCGCTCTATGTATTCTTCCTCCGTCTTCTTTCCTTCAAATATATTCCATCCGACATATAACGTAGATACGATAGAATTAATCTCAAGAAAATTTCCATTTATTTTGCTCTATTTGTTGAAAATTAAACAGCCAGCTGTCAAGTAACTGTAAAACCTTATTCTCTCATTTATCCTATTTTATTTGATCTCTTATTTATATAGACTGCAAGTTATTACGTACGTAGATACGCGATAGTTAAGTATTTAGATATCTAATACCGTAGATTAGTATTATATTTACCAACGATACATGTCATCGGCGTTGAACAAGTGCCGTTAGGATTATCGTCCTTGCGTAAGCTTTCTAAATAAGATGCAAGCCTTTTATGGTAACGGTATATGCTTATCTCCCATTTCTCGGCAATTAGAAGACAAGTGAATTTCTAAATCATCGAAAGTCAAATATAACGGTCGTCTGATCGTCATTGTCCGTGGTATAGCTTTAGTATCGTCAGTGGTTTCGTAAAAATTTATCCCAACCCAAATTTATATCGATCCTTCGTCCTACAAATTATAAGACGAGACATTACCGCCCGAGTAATCTGTTGATATTTCTAAGGCAAAGATGTCTTGCGCGCGTAATTATTTTCACTTATCGATGAGTTAACGAGATTCGTGAAAATATTTATTTCGGGAAACAAATAAAAACAACCAGTTAATAAATAGCGTGATACAGGTTAAGTGGTGTAACCATAAATAACGGTAATAAAGAATAATTTACTAGCGCAACAAAGCAAATACATATTTTCGTTTAACGAGTTCTCATTTACGCTTATACACATAAATGTATTTTCCATAATTCGATTGTGGAAAATGCGCATAAAAAATTTGCGACCTCAATCGATAATGTTTCAAAAATCGGCGTATTTTCGGTACGATATGATCAAACGATATTACATAATCGGGAATTGTAGTATTTTTGTTACTGCTATAATTTTCATCGAGCCACTGCATTGGATTTGCAAAAAACGTGTCGGCTTCGTCCATATAGCTTACGTTATTGGTAAAATTAGGTTCGCAAGTTAGTATTTTGGTAGATACGTTCGTATGTAAATGACTGTATAAAGGAGTAGCGTGACAAGGAGTGAGAAACAATATGTTGCTATTATCGGTGTTAACAACTTCCTTATGAAGCAGATTCATTAGATCCAACGATCCACGTTGATGTACTAAACCAAAGTAGAGGCCAGGTAACACGTTGGTTAGTACTAATAGCCCCACAAAAATATTTCTTGCCGTTTTTATAAACTTTGCGTTCAAAGAGAATGTACACGAGGTACATACGTATATGCACATTGGTAAAAGAGGTAATAAAAATCGAAATTCTTTATGGGCCAACAAAGAATAGATACCAAATGTCCAAACTATAACGACTAACATAACTGCTTGACGGTGAAAACTGGATGGATGTTTCGTTACTTGAAAAATACATAATAGAAATAAAACATAATGGCACCCTAAAAGTACCGGTAATCCACACACCATATACCATAATATATGTTGAGTTCCATATAAATCACCGACCTTATAAAGTACGTTTACACGAAAGAATTCCCAAGGAGAAACAGTTAACGTACCGTAATAGTAGCTATCCAATAATATCGAACTGAAACAACAGATAATACATATTACACTGTATCGACTTATTAGCGTCAACTTGTTTTCTAAACTTGTACATAAATGATAAAGACATAAAGGCAACCATATAATAACAGCGGTTGGTCTGATCATACATAAAAACCCTACGATCCAGAAATAGTTTATGCTTCTAATATTACTGTCACGCCATGGAAATATCGATAAAGCTATCATGGTGAATGCAGTTTCTAAGGTATTAATCAATGTACGAGTGGCGCAATAATACCAGTACCAGTTTATGCATAAACTATACAGTGCCCATTTATTCTTGGACCACTCGTAGAATTTGTATTCTCCGTAAGCACTGATCGTTGCTTGAAGTACTCGAGGTACCGTTGTTAATATTGTTACATAATCCAATGATATCGACGCTAACGCTTGATATATAACGGATAACAAAAATGGATATATGTAACTGCGAATTTTCATGTCCCACTCCCACGTAACATATCCATATCCAAATGCTAAACGATGAGCAACTTCTAATGATTGCCAATATTCATCCGGTACATGCGCGGTTTGAACCACGAAGACAGAAATTAACCTCCATACTACCAAATAAGACAACACTCTTCTTTTCTTCGATATATGCATCTCTTATGTTTTGAAATAGCTCGTTAAATATAAGAATGCCTTTGAATATTGCGCAAAACGTATAACATACCTTAAATAACACCTATAAAAGTACAAAAGAATGATATGTGATAAAAGTCAGATTTTAGGTTAGTTTTTTTAAGGACGATTGATTATTTCATTAGAAGTTGTTACATCGTATCCACTTGTGTTTTCACAAAAGTCCTTCTGCTCTTATTCATATCGTTAATAACAATGTTATAAAAATTACATTTACAACGATATACAATATACAAGTGTTTGCTGTACCGTAACAGGAGGAAATTATTGTCGTTACCTTCGTTTGAAAAATGACAAATTTGCTAATAGCAAACGTATCGCATACAATTATCGATGATTAATTTTATATTTAAATAACAAAATTGTCGTTTATCTGCTGTTTTGAAGTATGTTTCACCATTAAATCGAAGAACGAAAATACGAAATAGTATCCACTAATCGATGCAGATGGCATTTCGTTGACTCCATGTTGTTTCGTGAAATCGATTAGTTGAGAGGTCTACGTAGCGATATTTCTTTGAGCAAATGAACTAAAGTCGATAGCATCGTTACGAGAGGTGGTCGATAACCGATCGTGCATCGTTCTTTTCGAAACGAGAAATTGAAGTTCGATATCTGTAAAATAATTCGTCAAACTGCTGCTTTGAGATATCGGAGTATTCGCGGTAAATTTGTTATTCCTTCATAACCATGTTAAAGGGGTGATACGTGAAAAGGATTATGCATCTTTATAAACAGTTGTATTTTAAATTATGCAACGGAGATCTTCCATTTTGACGAGAAGAAACGCTATGAAATACTACTATTGCGAGAAATATCGTTTATGTATATTTTAATAAGTGGAGGATACGACGTGCCGGTACTTATGTATTTTCGTGTGCAATTATGGAAAGTAAACCGATAACATTGTCTAACAACGGAAAATCAGCGACGACAGATGACTCGAAAAGTGAAATGCAAATGGTACTAGCCAAAATGATGGAAGAAAAGTATACTTATACTTATAAAAAATTAGTAGTACCTATGTCAATGAGAAGTATTTACTGGAAATTTTTCGGATTTCCAGCTACAGACGATGGAGATATTCTCACTAAAGTAAAGATCGTTTGCATATTATGTAAAACTCAAATTGCATATAATCGTAACACCAGTAATTTGCGTATGCATTTACAAAATAAACATGCTCAAGAACTTTTAGAACTAGAAGCTACTAATCCGCCACGCAGACAAGTACTTTCTCAGGAAACAAAAGAGAGAAGGGCACAAAAGAAATTGTTAAAGGCAGGTTTAACTTCGGCCCAGCATATTTACACTACCAATGCGGATGGTACTGTCCAAATAGATGGTGATATTCAATTCGTGACTGATCCAAATGTAAGTTTATCCAACATCGAGGACGATATAGCAATTGGTCAACCTTTGCGAGTTATGATTAAGAGTGGTTCTAACATTGGGAGCAATAGTCAAAATGTGGCTTTTCTTATGCCGGAAGATAATTCTATTAATCAGTCGAGTATCGATGGGAAGACTGTATCAGACGCTATAGCAGAATTTATTATTATGGATTTACAATTGCCAGAAGTGGTAGAAGGACGTGGTTTTCAAAGACTAGTTGCAACGTTGCGTTCACCCTGCGAAATCCCTAGTAAAAATAAATTAGAAGAAGAAATAATACCAAAGATTTATGATACCTTCCGTGAATCAGTAGCCACAACTCTATCTTGTATAACGAGTGAAGTAGGTTTGACTATTGAGGAGTGGAGATCAAATTCTGACGAACGATTTGTTACTGTTTCTGTATATTATCAAAACTCTGGTGAACCAGTGTTAGAATGTAAAGTGTTAAGTACTATTCATGCTCCTTTAGATTGGGAGGAATCTCAGTGGGGTAATGCGATAGATTCTTTATTGCTTGATTGGGATCTGAAAATAGAAAGGATAACTGCGGTAGTAGTAGCCACATCCAGGACAGAATTGTTGAATGCTTTGACGAATCGAGGATTAACATTAGTTCCTTGTTTACTTTATACTTTACAAGTGTGTGCTCAAGCTTGTTTTGAAAGCCCAGAAGTTGCTACCATACTAGCAAAATGTAGGGCAGCCATTGGAGCTATTATAAGTCATCCGGCTGCGTCTGCGGCGTTAACTATGCAGGAACAATTATTGGAAGTAAGTAAAAGGATGTTATCGTAAATATGTCATTTATAAAATATATAATAAGTTATTGCTTTATAATGTATTTGATATAATTGTAGTTGGATGAAAATGCTATGTTAATGGATTATCCACCTATATGGACATCGACGTACAACATGCTGGAGCAAATGGTTCTTCGTCGTAATATTGTAACGTCAATTTTAGAAAGCATGGAAGGTATTGATCAAGAGGTAGTTGATTTGACAAATGATCAATGGAAGATCGTAGAGGATCTTGTAAATGTGCTTGAACCATTTAAAGTTACTATTATGACGCTTAGCGAGGAAAAGATACCATTGATATCTTTATTAAAACCACTGCTCTGGCAGCTTGTATCTTCTCATCTTAAAATAAAAGAAAGCGATAGTGAAAAAGCAAAGGCTTTCAAAGAATCTTTATCTGATATGCTTTGCGACAGATACGCAGATTATAACGTTACTCTTTTACTTCAAATTGCAACTACCCTGGATCCAAGGTAATTATACATTATTATTCAGATAATTTTTCTCTAATCTAAATTTCGAAAACCACAATTAATGTTATATGATATATTAGGTTTAAGCAATTACCATATGCTACTGAAGAAGATAAAAATTCAGTAGCGACTGATATAAAAGAAATGTTGACGAAACTAATACAAGAAGAATCTGGAGATAATATAAATATGAAAGTTGAAGAAGAGCCTCTGACTAAGAAAAGTCGTGTATCAGGTAAATGTTTCGACCTATATAATGACATTAATCTTTAAAATCATTGGAAAAGGAAATACATTTTAATTGCATTCAGGCATGGAATTCTTGCTTGGAGGATTATGTTCGATGAAAAGTGGAATGCCTGCAGAAGAAAAGGCAGATCTTGAACTTGTACAATATCATTCTGAATCTACCGCACCACTTGACTACTGCCCTCTTCAATGGTGGGCAAAAATTTCTGCAAAGTGCCCAAATTTAGGCAAATTGGCTTGTAAATACAATTGCGTACCTGCATGTTGCGCACCACCCTGTAGAATTCCGGCAGAAGTGCAAGTTTTATACGACGCTAGGCGAACGGCCTTACCTCCTCATTTAATAGATAAGTTACTCTTCCTTCATGGTAATCATACCGTATGAAGGAAATATTAAGTTTCACTGAAATATAATGTTGATAGATTCTACGTAATTTAAGTTTAAAGTGAGGCTCCTAGGAAAATTTAAATGAAATAATAAACAGAGCTACAAGTCGCTAATTTAAATTAATTTTATTTATACGAGGGTAGATTAAAGAGTTCACAGAATCGCAATAACAATAACAAGCGACAACTTCTAGCGGCGATTTCTCAAATTTTTCAATCTCGCCTATGATATATATTTCATTTTTATTTTTATTGAACTATTAGAATCCTATAATATTCTAAAAGTCAAATTTAAAATTGGTGGATCTATAGACATATTTGTTAAACGTTTTACAAAAAGGAAATACACTTATTATCAAAAAAGTCTGACAAACTTCATATTTTGAAATTGCCATCTTGTATTTCAAGTGTAAAAATATTTTGAATGAGAACATTAGAGTGTCATTATGATTTAATGAAATCTGTGTTTTTTTTTTTTACGCAAATAAGCCTACCGTAATAGGGCATTATTAATTCTAGAAAAGATTTGGCTATCAAAACAGTTTTATACAAGATTGAAAAATTGAGAGATAACAAAAGTTAAGTAAGTCTCATTTATAGAAATTGATAAGAGATAATAGTTTTCCATTTGCAACAGGTACGATGTATTAATCTTTATAAAAATTCTTAAATGTTATAAAGCATTGAAAATAAAATTTTGATGCTGTAAATATTGCATAAAGATACGAAATTAAATTTTTTGTATTTTTTACAAAGAAAAACTGTTATTACTTAACTTAACATTGAGATGCATGCGTGAAGTGATTAATAAATAATTTATAATGAATTTACTTTTGTATATTAAAGATGTTATGCTGTTATATTGCAAATTTTCTGAAATTTTATAACAATTCTCTTTGCAATTTCTTTCTATTAATAATAATAATGATGGGAATGATCATCTTAACGAATTAATAAATCATTTGATCATTTTCAGCTCTTACCTTTGTCATTAATAGATGAGAATTTCAAAAGATATATTCTTGTGATATTAATTTATATTTTAGAAATACTAATGTAGTACAAACTTAACATTTTATATTATGAGTAATATCTATATTATTAGTACATTTTGTATGTTTATTTGTTTAATGACTTATGAATTATAATTTAGTGTTTAAATGTATGTAATATAGTATTGTATAATATGAGTTATATACATGTATGCTTCGTAAAATGTATAAAATTTTACATTTTATTTTTGTAAAATGTCAAAATAATTGTAAAAAGTACTTTATTAATACTTTTTATACTGTATATAAAATGAATTAGTCTTAAAAATACTTTTAAAAATTGATTGCTATTGTATATTACATTTGTAGCAGATATACTATAGCAGACATAAATATTTTTGAAAAACTCAAATTAGGGTAAAGGGAAATTGTAATATTATTCCACTTAAATTTTGTTTTAGCAATAACTATATTTCGTTGTAGATAAAGTAAAAATATTTACAAGAATTGTAGGACATCTTTTTTTGCTATTATACATTTCTTCTGCTTATCACAGGTGAAAAGCTTTTGTTAGTTTCTTTTGTAACATAAATATTATGACAGGCTGAACTGGCTTTGAATCCACGTTGAACTTTCATAGAATCTTGGATCTGCGATTCTAAGAGATGCCCTTTTATAGAAATAATAGTGTAAAACTGCAACTAAACATGAAATAATTGTAATAATACTATGTACATAAACTTGATTGAAAAGATGTTACCTCCTCTATGTAATGAGTAAAAAACATGAAAATCTTTAGTCCAATAGTATTTGAGAGGTGATGACCAGTGCACTTTAATGTCCCATGTATGTAAACTAATGCTTAATACCATATATATGATACACAATATTAGTGTTACACGAAATTTTGTATATAATAATTGTATTAATCCTATCTGCACGAAAAACATACATTTTTTGCAATATTATTTAAAATATTAGTTTAACTACTTTTAGTGATATTTACCTGAAAAATGTAAGTGGAAAAGAAGTTAACTAGTAAAAGTGTAATAGTCATAATAAGACAAATATCTTGAGCCCTTAAAAACAAAAATTAAATACAATTCAATTGTGTATACTTATTTATCATTTTAAAGATAAAAGCATCACGTACACGTAGAGAATTAATAAATTAATTGGATTCGCTCGGGAGAAAGTAGCAAACGAATTAACAAAAATATCAAAGAATAGTACTAAATATTGTATGATTATAGTGACTAGATATCTCTTAGTATTTATTGTACTCATTTATTACAGAAAAATAATTCACTAATGTACAATAATTCATGAAATCACAATTCTGCATATGACCATATTGTTAGATTCTATAGGTTGCTATGACAACACAAAATAGTACGTAAACGTAAACAATACTGTCTCGCTAAGTGACCGGAATTGTACCTTACCATTTGGCCGTTGTTATCCCCACTATATCTCTCTGTTTTAACTGTATACATATTACTACTATATTACATGACCGATCTCAGCAGTACGCATGCATTTTGGGTTGATTGTGGAACAGAATGGAGTATCACTGTCTTACTATATCTCTCAATTCATTGTACATTCGTTTTATGAAATTCCTGGCACAGATGTTACCTTGTTAACTGACCAGATTTAATTTGGACCAGCGGCTAATTTACGAGGCAATATTGTATATATTGCACCCAAAAATGATTCATAACGTCTGGCGTAAAATACATTTTTTAGATTTTGTTAAATCTCTTATGAATGTTTACCTCAGGTAGTGTTATAAAATTTGTATCAATTGGATTTAAACTGTATGAATTAAGTGGAAACTCGTGACGTATCAACTGATTAAAAAAAATTACATGTAATTGTGTTCAACATAATGTATCAAATTGTGTTTACATATTGATCAAAATAGATAAATACGTGTTTCGTGTTGCAGGTAATCAGTGAGATAAAAGTAACATTTAATAGATCTGTGAAACAAATAAACGAATGCTCGAGGACAAAAGTATTTGTATACTAAGGTTATATTTTTAACATGAAAATATGTCATGACTGACAAACTAATTACAGTCAATAATTCTTAATATTTGAATTTGAATTATGTTACTGGAGATTATTTGACAATAATTAAATATGGATCCTCAGACTAGTAAACATTTGCATACAAGACAAATTATTGGCATTTTTCCTATATTGGAATTAAATGTCGATGATGTAGATGTTCCTTTAGAAAATCCAACTACAACTTACTTAGATATCTTTTTCCTTGTGTCTTCAATCCTTATGCACATCGTGGATGTGGCAATTGATATCAATCTTGCTGTAAGATATTTATTAGCCAAAAAAATAACATACTTTATATGGACAACTGTTTTTATTCTTTTACCTTCATTTATAAATGTTATAATCAGTAGAAGAATGCAACAACAAGATGACAAGGTGACAAGTTATATTAAGTAGTAACATTGCCAATTAAATTTATAATTCAAATCAATCTTCATTTTAGATAAATGAAACATCAAATGCTTCCAAATTTAAATGTGTACATGCAATGTTAACAAAGAAATTATGTTGCCTTGTACTTGTAGCATTTCAATTAGCACCGGTATTACGTTATTACAGAACCTTGAAATATGCTCTTTATGCGTACAAGTTTGAAAAACAAGGCAATCGTAATGCTCAAAGACGATATTACCTCAAAATGCTGGGAGAAGATCAAGATGTTGCATTATTAAGAGTATCTGAATGTTTCCTTGAAGCTGCACCTCAACAAATTTTACAGTTAACTATATTGTTAAAACATTACCACAGTGATATTAACTTTGAATGTAGATATACTTTTATATCACTAATTTTGTAATTCTAATTAACAATATAAAATTGATATTCATGTTAATTGTAGTTATTCATCAGGTAGCTAGTATTGTTAGCTCCCTTGGAAGTATGGGATGGGCAATGGCTAGTTACCATCGTAGTATTAGATTGGCTCAACAAGATAAACTAAATATCGGTATTACAGGAACTATTCTTCAATTTTTATGGCATTTTTGTACTACAGGTATGTACATTGTCATTATATAAAAAAGTTCATACCTTCATTTGTTAACATCTTTCAGTTTCAAGGATATTGTCACTTAGCGTTGTGGCAAGTATGTGGCCATTATACACGGCCATTGGATGTATTTTTCATTGGATTTGTATGACTATTTGGATTATCGTTGATTCTCGTGGTATATTGGAATTTTGTAGAAATTCTAATCATGCTCCACATTGTTCTCCAAAAATCAAAGAACGCATTTATTCTGTATTATTTTCTATAGTGATTGGTGTAATACATGTATTCATATATCTGAATACAGTGGACGGTAGTACATTTCTTAAACATGTATTCTTTTATATAATTTGTTTTGTTGAAAATATAACAGCAACTGCATTTTGGATATACGCTTCATCGGATGAAGTTAAAAATTCTTGGTACTTTAATGTACTCATTGTTCTTTGTATTGTACCGTTCTTATTAGGTATAACAGCTATGACAGTTTATTATGGCGTTTTTCATCCTTCTTTGAAACATCAGAATTGTGCTAATACACGAGTCTAGATCATTTTTATTCATATTTAATCTATATATGTATTACAAAAGAATCGTACAAATACGTCATTCTTACTAACAATCATTTATTTTTATCAATCATATTTTTTATATTTTTATAAATCTATTTGTACCTGGTATAAATTTCAAAGCTGAAGAAATTATCTGAGTAAATAATTTTGATATTACATCTAGTATATCGTTCATACAATTTTTATTGTATTCTCTACAATTATGTGTGTGTGTGTGTGTGTGTGTGTATCGTATAATGAATTTTATATATAAGTACTTAAAATTCGCAAATATATAAAAATAAAATGACAAGCTCAGAAATTATAACGATATTAGTTTAAGTATTTAGTTAAGTTTTTTGTCATGTGTACACTCTATGTATTTTATACGCTTTTATAATGAATAAAATCAACAATTTCTATGCCTTAAATATTTATGTATTATAAATCTTTTTATATCAGATATTAATTAAAATTTTACACACATGTACACGTACATAGAAAAATGCAAAATATACTTAAAAGCACTCTTGAATATACAATGGTGAAACTATTTCTTAAGCGAATATAAAAATTTATCAAATTTTCAAGTAACTCAAATTTATTTGAAACAACAGCATAAAGTGTTAATCAGATAACGCAAATGTTTTTAATCATATTATCTCTTATGTTAATAAATAATAATTTAATTATAAGATTTTCTGCTTACATGGGTGATTTAATTATGTTTAAGTCTAATTGTTCCGCAGTGCTTGTAACTTCAATACTTGGTAATGGCATTACAAAACACATTTTCTACCATTAATTTATAAATAAAAAATTATCTTGTCCTTGACATTAGTATTATAAAGATGGCATTATATAAAATAAAATGTGCTATATAAAATAATTCATTAACAATTAGCAAAGCATATATCTTACATATTAGTATTTCTTCTGGTTATCAATCGACTGGATTCTGTATTACTATAAGTATAAATTCTTTATCCGGAGCCACCATAATTTCATGTTTCTTACTACGAATGCGGAGAAAAGTAAGGTCATTGGTTGGATCCAAATCTCTTACTACAGATCGTGCTTTGTCTGACAGTTGGCTTATTAATCCTGCGTATTGAACTGTCGTAGTGTTATCCAACGTAGATTTAATTGGGATACCTAGATAAGTAAGTTTTTGTTAAGTTTAGTATAATAATTATGTATGGTGTCCATATTAACACACGACACACAGTATACCTTCTGCATTAACTACAATTGTTCCAACCACTCCCTTATGCGATTGAATACGTTTCATAGTTTCTTCTACCTCTTGTGCCTTAGGAAAGATGTGTTATTCTAAAGTATGCGAAGTAACATAATTAGGAGGATATAACTTGTCATAAACCTACCATCTCTTAAACGTATCAATTTATACTATGTGTAATATAGTGTTAATTATAAAATTCGTAATAATAAGTTGTAACGAATTTGGTATTGACAAAACGTCACTTGGATCGTACCGCCCACGATCGTGTATACGACCATGGTACGTTTTCAATGAGATTGTGGCTGCGCGATCACTTTTTGTATCGACCATCAGGTGGTGAAATGATCATCCAATAAGAATTGCCCACCGAAAGGCATCTCAGCCAATCGTATTCTAATTACTTAAATTTTTAATTTAATTTCGAACTTTCTTTTCTTCGTATATGTATATTTTCTTTGTAAATGATTCTTTAAACTCGAAAGTACTATTGAATTCGTAATATTTGTAATTTCTCTTGTAATTCTTCTAGTTTATTTGCTTATGAAATAAATTATTTGTTACTTGCTATTATCGAACCGAAAGTTGCCAATAATTATATCTCTCCATTTATTCGAAAAGAAATAGAAAATGAATAGTTGACGTGGATAGAATAGCCATGATTTAACGAGTCGATCGCAGCGCTACGGCTAGCGGTTGACTTGCATAGTACACCTTACGGCAACCTCGCTCTCCACCACGGGAGTTGCCAGACCTGTATATACGACCGTGATACAACGCCATGGTTTAAGGCGGGGCAAACAGCGGAAACTCTAAAGTCATATGATCATATGATCGATTTGCGATTCCTTTAGAACACAGACGTCTCTGTTCGTTGCAAAAATGGCCAGTCAGACGCAAGGTATTCAACAGCTTCTGGCAGCCGAGAAAAGAGCAGCAGAGAAAGTCGCAGAAGCTAGAAAACGTGAGTTTCCATTCGAACATTATAAGCTATGTTTCAACACGGATATATTTAAAATCTAACCCGCTGTAATCAATCCTTTTGCGTCCCTTACTTTAAACTGGTATAACTTTTTAAATGCTTAAAAATAATTATTAATTTAATAATTACGAGTAGCTCCGAATGTAAATATAAATTTGACAAATACGTATAGCTGTTGCTTGTTTGGTATTCTTTGATAAAAATTATCTAACCTTTGTCGATGTAGCAGGTTATTCGTAGAAATACTTTTCAAAGTTCTTCTAGTTTTTAAATAAAGATCTTAATATTAGGATTAACAAAGTACGAATTGTAAAATGACTTTGTTTTTAGGTAAGGCGCGTAGACTGAAGCAAGCGAAGGAAGAGGCTCAAGATGAAATCGAGAAGTATAGACAAGAACGAGAAAAGCAGTTTCGTGAATTTGAAGCAAAGGTGACTAACTTTAGATACACGGATAATTTCTGTTCCATTTTGATTAAATATATATTATACCGTACTACGAAGAAGTAAGAACCCTTTGATACATTATATACGACATATTTCTGTTATGTATAGCATATGGGTTCGAAAGAAGACGTAGCAGCACGTATAGAAGCCGATACAAAAATAAAAACAGAAGAAATGAATCAAACTGTATCTATGCATAAAGAGAGCGTAAGTTAATATAAAACATATATAGAAGAAGTAACGATATTTTTCATGTTTTACGCAACATTTTTAGTATTTGTACTTTTTATTATACAGGTCGTGCATACAATCTTGGGCTTGGTCTACAACATTAAACCGGAATTGCACAAGAATTATCGCTTAGAAATTTAAGTGAGAAAAATCGTATCGATTAAATATAAATATTGCATCTTACGCTATAAATGTACATTAAATATTTCCTTTTTATCATAATTTGAAACGTACCTATTGCCGTTACGTTGTACTTCTATCTATCTAAATGTATATATCTTTTAATCGTAGATGGCGATATATATTCAAATTACTAGAACTCTTTCTGCAGTTGCTATACGACAATAAATGTAATCGTACCTATGCTGAGCTTTTACCACTGTATCGGAAAGTTTAAGGATTATAATAGTGGTGTCACAGTAGCGCTATAGACATATTAAACAAGTTATCGTCATTGTGATATATCAAGGCCTAGATATATTAGGATGACGCGTAAATGTTAAAGCTTAGGGTGGTGGAAAAATATCGTGCGCCGTTAAGCGTATATCGTTAGATGTCATTCCATGATTCTGCTACATCGAGGACAAAATGCACGTTAGAATATTCTGTACAACTTCCAAAGAATCACAGATAAGCTCCTAAACCGATGTGATTCTCACGACGATGTACATATACATACTATTTGTTTTGTTTGAAAAATTTAAGATTTGTTAAGTTATAGGAGAAAAAGAAGAAGTTATATCTCATGTGTAAACCCTGTCTCTGTATGCTGGTTCATCTGTACAGTATTAATGTTCGAAAATAAAAGCGATGAAAATGTAACTCGTGCTTAAGCTCCTTTATCATCTACCGAATGATAGAGTTTCATGTAGAAACGAAAATTTCGTTATCGCTCAATTTTCTAAGCATAACTATGTAATCTGCATAGTTATTATGTAAAACATGTTTTACGTTTATAGTATTTGTAACGCTCGATTTTATCGAGCGCAATTATCGAAATTTGTACATGTTTTATATCGTACGATAGATCAGATATAGATATAACTGATTATAACAAGAGAAAGGGTTGAATAAGAAAATACTTGATCGCGAGACTCGCATCTTGAAAGAAATTTGTACGTACGTCGTAAAGCAAGAAAGCAAAGTTAAAAAATACGCGCGGACCAAGTTTTCGCGTTTGTCGATATATCGGGCGCAGACTCGGGTTGAATAAAAAACTCAATTGCGACGTAATTGAATATTTGTGTTTACGTTTATCAGAATTGGTTAGACATTTAGGTGAATAAGAAAATACCGAGTGGGAGTAGAGAGGAGAGGAGAGGTGGATGAGTGGGGAATCAGCGTGGAATCAGCTGTATAAACCTAACCTTCCCCTTTCATCGTAGGACGTAGGAGATGGTAGTCTCAGACAGCAGTTGGTTGGGCGCGCGTAGTGCGTGTGTGTAGTGTCCGTTGACAACACTAGCGCCAGTCTATAGACATCGAGAGGTGATTCGATTTTGTGAACTAATGCTGGCAACGTGAAGCGGTCAGTACGTGTGCCATTCTGCACCGAGAAATGGAAACTAACGAGACTCGTTCGAGTAATACGAGCGCGAACACGTTGCCGATGTTCGAAGTGTGTAAAGATGCAGTGACAGCTGTGCACGTTTACGCGTTTTAAATCTGTTATGATTGAGAAGATGACGAGTAAAGCCGGACGCCGACCAGCTGCGAGTCCGAGGAAGAGATTGTTGTAATCGTCGTCGTCGTCGCCGTCGTCGTCGTCGTCGCCGTCGTCGTCGTCGCCGCCGTCGTCGTCGTCGCCGCCGTCGTCGTCGCCGCCGTCGTCGTCGTCGTCGTCGTCGTCGTCGTCGTCGTCGCCGTCGTCGTCGTCGTCGTCGTCGTCGTCGTCGTCGTCGTCGTCGTCGTCGTCGTCGTCGTCGTCGTCGTCGTCGTCGTCGCCGTCGTCGTCGTCGTCGTCGCCGTCGTCGCCGTCATCCTCGCCGTCGCCGTCGTTATCGCCGTCGCCGTCGTCACACGTGCCGAAACTTGTGTGAACGTGCGTTTTGGTTTGTTGGTTTGTTTCATCGAAACCGTGTTACAAGTTTTACCAAGCGAAACGGTGCGGGTGTACGAACCTCTTTGGATACAACTTAACAAGATGTGGTGTCTCGTTAGTCAAGCAAACTCCGTCATCCTCGAAGTGCAAGTCGATCCCAAAGCCATTGGTCAGGTGTGTCTCGAGAAAGTGAGTCATTTTACTATTGTTGCATTTTTTATTTGTTTACCTTATTCCTTTGTCAGAGCATATATTCGTCCGTCCGTTGCATCTTTTGTAACGTCGATTTACCGCGTTTTTACGCTTCTCCGAGAAATCGAATGAAACGACGATTTGAAAGAATTTGGAAAATTTGAAGATTGAACGATCGAAACGAAAGATTGCGAGGCGACGCGAACGATTCGATAAAGACGAATCGCGTACGTTAAAGTCTGCTCTAGGTTTTTACACGATTTTTGGTTAGCTTCGATCGCTAAAGATCGGATATAAAAATGCGCTTAAACACGGTAGTACGAAACAATTAAGTTAGAATGCAGCTTTGTTCGAACGTGACGCGTAAACGGCGTGTTGTCGTCATTGTAAACAAAGAGAACGTTCATCGAATATACATGCGTGTACGGTGGATCGATTTCTTAGCAAAAGTACGTTAAACTTGCGTCGAAAATAGAAATTTTAGCGTTCGGTCCGATCGAGCGATCTCGAGCGAGAAACGGAGGCGGAGAATCTCGACGCCGGATAAATATATACGCGTAAGGGATAAGAATGTAAATGTATGCGGAAAAGTGGCGGGTCGTGAAAATGTAAAGCATATTCGGTTTGAGGGAAAGACGGTGGTGGTGGACGGTGCCTTACGGCTAGATCGTAACTCACGTGCGCAACAGATGCCTCGGAAACGTTCGGCCACTTGCTCCAGCAATTTGAAATATCAGGCCTATACCGGCGTGCAAGGTATCTTGTTTCTACGGGGAATTTATTAGCGCGCCGTAATTTTAGATCGTGGGCAGGGGGATGAGCGTGCTTACGATCGTAATTTATTATCGAGACGCGGTGACCTCGCGACAACCTCGGCGGCGGCCGTATCATCAGTAGTAACGTCTCGTTTATTCTTTGGGGTATAACTTTATTTATAGATGCGAGACGCATCGGTTGCGTGTAGCACAGCAGTTGCACGTATGCAAACAGATAAGACTACCACCAGCGACTAACAGCCTTGATCCTCTTGCTCTCTGCTCGTTCGGTCTACCCCGCACGTTCTCTTTCGTATTTCTTTCTCGCGCAACGATACCTGGATCGTTGGTATCAAAAATAACCGTGATCAGTTTATAGAAACCTTTGCTCGTGTTAAACACCCCTTCTGCCGATCGAGCGAAACGAGTTTACCTGGCGTTGCACTGGCCGCTGTTGGTAACCGTTTCCATAGGTTTCGATAAAATCGTAGGGGGTAAGGAACGAGTAGAGAAAGAACTCTCGCTACTTCGTCTACAGAAACACGGAAATAACTCGGAAGCTTAGGAGAGGAAGCGAGCAGGCTGCTGTCGCGCGCAAACGACACGCTACACGTAGATACGCTTCCAGCGACATGTTTACTTCTAATACGAATCGGTGCAGAGCACTCGACGATGATTACGGTGTAACCAAGTGGGTCAAAGCCTAACTAGGTCGCAATTTCACCGAGCATCGTATTATTCGATGCTCGGTATGTGTACGCTTATTGACGAAATAAATTTTCGTGGATCGTTGAACCTACGTATTTTCCATTGGACGTATTCGTTCGTATAGTTACCGTTAGATTTACTATCAGACTGCTATTGTTTAAGTTACGACTCTCACGGCTGAGTTAGAAATACCGTTCTTCGACCACTTTTCTTCGATTACCGTCGATCGAGAGGAAGAGAAACGTTGGAAGGCGGCACGCATCGAAGACCGTGTTGGGAACGACCAAGGAGGTAGCAAGCTCGTTCATCACTAACCGACGGTCCTAAATGTTTCCTTTGTGGGTTTTAAAAGTTTTAGCAATGGCCGTGTTCATGCCCCGGATGTGTTTCATCGATTGTTTTATAGCTGTACGGACCTGCGGGACTCGTCTCTCTTTTATCATCCAGGCTACCTCGTCGTTACTCTTTTCTTCGTTCGTTCGTTCGTTCGTTCGTTCGTTCGTTCGTTGGTTCGTTCTCTAGGGACCATGGAAAAAGGTACCGTTCCGATGTAGCGGTTCGATCGAACGGTTCCTTGTCGAATTCTAATCTCTCGTTATTTTCGTTGCCTACGTTACAACACGGTGTTGCGAGAACGCGGTTGCACGTAGCAACGACTCGATAAACTTCGCGTCTTGCGTCGTAGGCAGATTTTTTCGTGCGCGTTCGAACGATTTTGTTTGGAAAAAGAAGAGGCGGCGCGCAACAAAGCGCGACAAAGCCTCTTTCCAGCTATAATACTCGGTCGCCGTTCAACGGCCGTTGAATAAGGCAATATCCCGAGGCTTTATCGTGCCCGTTTTGCACGAACAACCAGGGCCTGTTATTACATCGGAAAATTGCCGGACCTGCGTTTTCTCCTCTTTCGCTCTTCGCGTTCTTCCTTTTTTCCAGTGTTTGACAAAGTTCGCTTTCAAATAGGTCCGTTCGCTCTTTTCATTTTCCTTCCTTTAATCTCGTTAGGCGCTATTTAGCAGTCGCTAGATGGATACCTTCGGCCGGAAAAGGAAAGGTCGGATCGTTTCTATATCCTGATTACTTTTATGCAAATTTCAAACGTTCGTCTGTCTCGTCTCCTTTCTTCTTTCCTCTCCTCCCTCTTCTTCTTGTCTCGTTCTTTTACGTAGCGCGACCCATCGCGACAAGTTGGTTGCGCAACGCAACCTATACGTACACGTAATTACACGTTGTCACGTATCGTAACGCGCGATAGAGACGCATTTCGTCGTTATCGCCGTGTCCATCGTGATTCGCGAATTCGCAAATTCCTCGCTTCGGCGGCCGACCACGGATTCGCAAACGTTCTTTCCGTCTGCTCGATCGATAAATCAAGCGATCGACGTCGCGTGACTTTTTTATCTGCCTTCGAACTCGAGGTGTTTCGCACACGACGATACTCGACGCGAAATATCGCGAGCATTCCGAGTCCAGACAGACGTCCCAGACGTCACGGACATCCAAGGTACACGCGTTCGTCGAGCGGCGATTAAATTCTTGGTACAACGGCGTGCGAACGAAAGCAAGCCGATCGAATACCATCGAATTTCTCTTAAAAAATACCTGCGTGTGTCGCGAACGTTTTTACAGCGGCGGTTATTTCTCGTCGTTACTCCGGTGTATAAAAATACACTGGCGTGTATACGGGTGTTCGTTAAGGTGAAAAAAGTTAGCGAGGAAAAAACGTCGGGTTTCGTGTTCTTTGAACGCACGCGGAGCGTACGTATACGACTTTAGACGGGAATTAACAAGAACGAATTAACCAGAAAAATCAGCTGCGGATCCTTGTCGAGGATGGGAACGATCCGGAGATACGAAAGTCTTTCTCTCCTTTCTCTTGGTACAGCGTATACGACTTTATCGAGGCGAAACGTTCGAGCGAATTTGCGGTTCGGAGAGAAGACGACGAGGGAAATTTCAAACGTCGAACGTTGCTCGATCGTAGGTCGAAAGAGAAAAACTGGACGATATCTGGTAATATTCGAAGTACGGTTTCCACGGGAGACATTAGACACAGCGATTGGCTCGTTGGCGATTCGACGCGGAAATTGGGTGAAATACGTTAGAACGGAAGCGACGTGACAGCCGGAAATGAGAAAATCTTCGTCACCTAGAACCGCCTGGCATTCTTGTAGCTCCGTAACGTTCATCGATAAAACGCGTTGTGTCGGCCAGGTATCTGTATCGGCCACGAGTACGAAATATTTTCCTTTTATCTCTTCCAGCGATACGGTTCGTATCCGTCGACGAATTGCAGGGTATCGCGTTTGCGAGAAGCGGACGGAACGGCTCTGGAAGCGTCTTTTTCGCGACAGTCGGGTCGAAACGAAGAGTTTAGGCAGAAAACGAGAAGGTGCGTTTCCGCCGATTCGAAGAAGCTGGATTATGCGCTTATGCGCACTTTGCGCTCTTAAATCGAACCCCGCGTATCTTTTCTCGTTTGTCGACAACCGGCGAATCGCGTCGTGACTGTTGCAATATGCGGTCGTTGGAAGAACGTTGGACGTTGGACGCGGTGCCTGGTACAGTTAGAAGTAGACTGTGTATCTCTTGATCTCGCGATCGAAGGACAAACTCTGAGGACAAACTTCGCTACGAAACTTCGATATTCGGTAAATTACCGAAGCTGTCGGTGGAATCGCGTCGAGCAAAATCCAGCCGAGAGAGCAAAGTTTGGAAAACAGCAGAGGCAACGACAGAACTTTAAAAGTCGCTTATGCGGCCGAGTTTGCCGAACGAACGGTCGAACCGTCTTCCTCTCCATGTGGAACGAATCCAAATTTTCGCGATCCAGGATTGCCCCGTTTATCGTAGTGGTCGCCAACACGCAACCCGCTTCCGCATGGCGATAACGTATCTCTGCCGCGTAGATCGCGAGATCTCGAGTAGAATCTCCAAGCGGCGTTAGGAACGCGTTACGGAGTATCTCGACGATCGTCGTCCATCCTTCGTCGCGCGGACGATTATTCATCCGGGCGAAAACAGAGATAGGTGCTCTGTTTCAAATTAAACGGGCGCAAAATCGTAACGTTGTTCGTCCGCGATAGCTTCGCTCGGCTCGTTACGTACGTGCGAGTATCTCGGACGAGCGAAATCTTTAATTCCGACGATCGAAGTTCGCGCCTGGAATACAGTTGGGCCCACCGATCGACCAAGTTACGACACACGCTGTTACGAAAATCGCGTTGCGAAATTTGCTCGGGAGAAAGGGAAAAGGTGACGAAGAGTCGTAGGAGAGCGATCGATTCCCGTAGGTGTTTCGCTGCGAGTTACTACAAATTGCCACGCGCTGCATATACGGCCGTATATACGTTTCCATAAGCATCGAAACGAAACCGTATTGCACGGTTTTGCCGGTTATTTTCGCCTTCGATGTGTCCCGTTTCTCGCGTTCTCTTCCGGCGGATGTTTTCGCCGTATCGCGTCCACCGTGTCGTCGATCGCGTTGGTATTCCGTCGTATCCATCGACGCGATCGCTCCAACAACGATAGTTTGGCTTTTGCTGAGAAACGGTCGATGCGACGAAGGACGATGCGACGTCGTATCGTACGGTGACGATTGCGGAGTTGGCTGTGCGATTTTCTTCGATTAGTTGGATCAGTTAGACGGAGTCGTCGTTCGTCCTTGGAATTGTAGTCGACTGGACGTCGCGTTCGAACGATCGGCGAATCGTCGTAACGCGAAAAGCCGAGCAGGTACTCGCTTCTTTCTCTCTAGAACCGATAGCGACGACAAAAATACACGAGCGAGTATCGCCTTTCAACGCGAATTACCTACGCAATCGCGTGGCTCTGCAAATGGGTCGTACTTACGCCGTATGCGCTACTTTCCGCACTGGCGATATTCCAGGCGCCGCGTCGCAGAGGATAGTTCTCAGCCTCGATGCAAAGTACGACAGAGACAAACGATGACATATCCGTTTATAAGGCGCGAGTACCGCGCAGCCGTTCCTTCGATCCTCCATCGAAAATATAATTTGCCGAAAGCCAACGACGATTCGCTATTTCCGCCGAACCGCGTTCGCGTTGAATATTTCGAAACGATGGACGCGCGTTTCGTTTTCCCCGAGAATTTGGATCTTGGGAGATGTTCGACGGGCGGTTCGTTTCCACGGTAAACGTAACGTAAATTCCACGCAGATTTTCCTGCGGATGTAAACGCAACGTTACGCGCGTTTACGTACGCGAATCGGTATCGTTCGCGATCTGCCGGGCATCTGGCGAAACTGCGTTTGCGATTACGCCGCTGGAATTAAAATGGCGGACGGCCGAATCGTGTCGCGGTACGTACGTGTTATTGAGAAAGGAATACAAGCGAATAACAAAGTAGATGAAACGTTATCGAAGAAAAACAGGATGTGCGATAAAAGGTGGAACGACGATGTATTCGCGCGTGTCAACGCTTACAGCGTGTTCGTTCGATCGGGCATATAGTCGCTTTTCAAGGCACCGGACGTCCAAAGGAACGAATCGCTGTACCCTTTGCGGCGAATCTTTGTGACCGCGATTTATTTAAATTGGCTGCAATAGCCCGACTTCCTGCTTAAACGCACTCCGTCGGACCAACTCGCACGCCATTGGACGAACGCGCGTGAAGACACTTCTCTGCCTATTTGCACAGACCCTGCTACGACGCAAGCAAGTGCGTACGTGGTAACGAAGGATCGCTGATCGTTCGAGTGACGTTACAGTCTCCTTTGTGCAGGACGTTACGATACGACAAAGGAGACGAAGAACGCGTTTCGACGTTTCGATCGTCTCGTTGTCGCGACGAATACAAAGAACGGAAAGAAATCTCGATTTGCGTCTGTGTTCCTGCAGCGAGCGGGATTCCTTGATCTTAACGCGCGATACGTCCGTTTTTATTTCCCTGCCAATCGATATTTAACGACACGTGTCGTCGATGGAAACGTAGGTATTTCCTGTGTAGAATGGCAACGGACGTAGCAGGGCGACAAAGACGTTATGCGTTTCGCGTCGTATGAATATACGAATAGGTTGGGCATAAATAATTCATACGTGGCAGAGGTTAATGAACAGCATTCACGAATTCGCTATGTAAATATAAATCGCAAGGCCCGTTTCTCGTAATTGTAAATATCCTGCATCCTGTTCGCGAATCTTTCCTTACTTTTCCGATCGGACGATATTTTTAACCGCCACACTTTACTTTCGAACGTATCTAATATCGAAATCCGTCTATTCGAACGAGAGAAGCTCGCAACGCGCGATGTAGCTAACGTACTTGTTATGTACGCGAAGTTTGCTCGCCACGACTTTGAAATTGCCAGCGAAATGTTTTCGCTTTCCACGTTGAACGACGATAACCCGCGACGTAGCGACTTTTCGCGCGATTGCCTGTCGGATTTATCGGTATCTCGAACGGGGCCGCGATTTGACAAGGACAAGGAGCCCGAGAAACGGGTTTCCGTGTCGTCGGATGGTGCTCGATCGTTAGGTCGATGTACGAGCCGTTCGATGGAGCGGGTCTTTGTTCGCAACGCGTAAGTTTTCGTCGCAGACGAAGATCGGAACGTCGCTTGACGCGGAATGGAACGCGCAAGTTCATCGCGAAGTAAGAAACAAAGGGTACGATGCATCGTGCGATACGGTATCCGTTTTATGTATCGGCGTAATCAAGGTGTACGTCGTACGCGTAACAGCTAAACGCGAGTTGCGCGTTCCTCGAGGACGAGCAAGTAGAAATCGAACTGGTTTACGCGTAGTACGTCAGCCGGCAAACGCCGAGGTTATCAAAACGCCGGGATTTCGTATATATACGTCGGATTAAGGTCGGAATTTGTTGGGCGTTCGACGAACCTTTGCTCGAATTTACCATCGCGGATATAGCTGATGTTTACCGGTACAAAGCAGATGTTCAAGAAGGTACAGAGAAAGAATAGCAACGCGCACAAACCGGCTGGCAGCGGAAACGGTCGGCGCATCAAACGTAAAAAGAAGATTAAAAAGGAAACACCCAACGGATCTCACAAAGGACATAACCTAACGAACAAACACTCACCATGCTAAAGAAATAAATCAATCAAATTCGAAGATGGTATCCCACTGGGGGTAGCCATCCACGTGTTATATTATTATACCGCTAAGCTATAATATTTTACCAAATGTCCTACTGGACAAATTGTAAAATGTAAATAAATAAAAAAAAGAAAAAACCGGTACAAATGTGGGTACTACAAGAAGCTACGAGCAATAGCGGCGATATGATGGTCGAGATGCCGATGACAACGAATCCACGGTCCACGGGATGACGAGCGCCAACGTAATACACGATTCGGATAACTCTCTCGATAACTCGATCGGCAATTCGCCCAACGACTAACTAACTAACTAACTAACTAACTAACTAACTAACTAACTCGTAATCCAAATGAAACTGCCCTTATACAGTCCTTTTCCCACTCCTTGGATCAATCTCCGTTTTTGAGAAGAGCTGCACGACTATTTTCTACTTCCGTTATTACACGCTCCTCCCGTGACCGTGGGTGACACATTATGTCACCTCGAGCCCAAACCCATCGTCATAAGCCTTAAGTGCCCGCGTAACTATTTCTTCGTTTATTGCTCAAACGTCGTTGTCGCAAACATCTGGATCGGGGTATTGGGTTTTTCCGAACGTTCCAAAGAAAGGGGTCCCGATGTCCTTTCATCTCCGACATATATGTCGGATCTTCCCGTCATCGGGATTTCCCGTCTGGAATGTTGGGAAAAACACCAATACCCTAGTCCAGACTTTTACTACAGCTACACTTGAGTAATAAAAATAAGAAATAGTTTCAACGTTCCAAGCTGGCTTCACGACGATGGGTTTGGGCTCGAAGCGACATAGCGGGTCGCTGGACGTAGCCACGGTCACGGGAGGGACGCGTACCTGACAGAGATATGGAATGATTGTACGGCTCTCCTTAAAAACAAAGATCGATCCGAGAGGTGGAGACGGGAATATATAAGGGCAGTTCCACTTGGATCTGGGGTTGGAGTTCGTGCAGATAAATTTACTTGTACGTGGAGTCATACGTGTATCACATCGCATTCGTCATCCCGTGGACCGTGGATTCGTCGTCGAACCTGAATTCGTTGTCATCGACATCCCGACCATCCGATCGCCGCTATTACTTGTAGCCTCTTGTGGTGTCCACGTTTGTACCAATAAATATCAGCTATATCCGCGATGGTGAATTTGAGCGAAGGTTCCTCGCACGCCCCAAAAGTCCAACCCTGATCCGACATATACGATGTAGTATCGGGGAAAAGGGCCTAAGAAACATCGAGTTAACCATGGACGACGTCGCGAGAGCCGAGGCGCTGTCGGGTCTATCAACGTGTCCTCGGTCTTTTCAAGTGCATAATTTCGTAGAAAAGACCTACCTGACCCTGGCTACGAGCGTCTGCGGAACACGTGTGCGGTGGGCCTAGCAAAAGACGAAAGAGACGCTACAACGGTCAGAATGCGAGTTGAGAAGCGCAGTGTGAGTCCAGAGATCACAGAGTGCGAATCGACGTACGACGATATCGTAGTCGGTCCTGTTGTTATCGAGTATCGCTTATTAAACTACGCTAAACTCTAAATATAGCATCGTTACTTGTCCTTACTCTAAGAATCCATACGTTGCTACATATATTTGCCGAGTTAACGAGCCCGAATGACCTTCGACTCTTGACTCTCCGGTCTGGCCCTTTTTATTCGGTACATCGGCGTACAACCTGCCAGTTAAATTACTTATCGTTAGCACGGATCGATGATGCACGTACGCTTCTTGCGACGTAACGTAGTATCTTTTCAGCGAGCTTCGAGCAAAGTCTCGCCAGCAACTTTACCGCCTAGCTCTTATCAACGCGGTGACCGAGTTTCGTCTAGAATTTTGTCTAGAATTTTGCCTAGAATTTCGTCCGCTGGAAGACGTACCAGCCTGGCACAAATAAGATTCGCCACCACTACGCGTAGGAAGCGAAAAGAAACGTTACGTTCGTTTTTTAGTCGGCGGAAAGTGTAAACTGCTGGAAGCGAAGTAGCGTAACGTCGGGATAACGGGTAAACGAAAAGTTTTCGATCGGTTTAATCGCACGTAGATTTTACGGGTTCCTAAAGTATGGCGAGAAGGGTGGCGCTGGCACGGTGCCAGAGGCAGCTCGTGCAACGGATTCAACTTGGAACGCGCAACCTGTAGGCGTTTTATCGTTGCCGGTTTTTACCTATCGCCGACAAATGAAATTAGCCGAGTTCTCGTTATTCTGGTGGCAGCGCTCTCGATGTATAAATATATGAGGCGCGGTTAACCGGACGCAGAAACGCTATCAAACGATCGTGAATATTTATATCGTTGTTTATTCGTGTCGCTGGAAACCAGCTCGATTTCATTTTTAAATCGATTCCCGGGAATCGCAACGAAAACACCAATCTCCTCTCGCGTTTAAACGTGTTTGTATAGAACTTTTCTCCCCACCCCCCCCCCCCTTCACCGCTACATCCTTTTCCGCTTACGTGATTTACTAATCGTACAAGCTGCATCCCACTGTCCCCCCTCGCCGCTCGACTCTGTTTACGGAATTCGCGAGGAAATTCTTATTACTTACGTAGTCGTCGTCGAACGGATTCTTAGCGAAACGACGATTTCTACGCGATCAATCGATAAACGAATAGCGGATTCGTTGGTCGCAAGCGAAAAACAGACGTCGCGTTTGTCGTTCGATAAACTGTAACCAGCGAGCCGTTACGGAATAGCGAATCGCGACGGTAACGGCTAAAAACGAGAGGAAACGAGAAGAAAGGAGGAACGAGATTGGGTAAGGGCGTGCAAGCGACGTTGGTTTACATTTCGCGGATTTATTGATCCGGAAATGGCACTCGGCACGCGGCATGCGGGAGAGTGGGATGCACGGAGGCGGAACGCGAAATACAGAGAACCGTATTCAACGATTCGGTCAATTACCGGTTCGGTACTCGCTTTCATATGGATTTTACGTTACGCTAACGGGACGTAGCCGAGCGTTTCGCAGGATTGCCGTCACGCCACGCCGAATACCCAATTAGCGCGTCTGCTTAACGCGATTGTCAAAACTTATTTATAACGACGTTATCGGTAAATAAGGTTCGACCAACTCGGCAGCCGCGTCGACGCGTCGCTAATTTCGCTCGCAATCTCGTTCCGTAGTCGCCGTTGAGAATCACACGATATTTTAAACGCGTCGCAAACGAATTCGTGCGTTGCGAATCGTAGAATTTACGGATAATCGTTGCCGCGTCCACCGTGGTTTCCGTCGCTGAATCTCGTCCGCGACGAAAGCGCTTTCTACCTGCTCTTCTCTAAGCTCGTAGCAGCCGCACCTACGAATAACGCATCGACGAACGGTACCATCGGTACGCAGTCGTTGGCCCGAATGAAAAATGAACGAAGAGCGTAGGTGGGTTTAGGGTTAATCGCTGTTTCCACCTTTTTCCAACGATCTTTTCTTCTCGACCCGTTCTCGTTCAGCCGTTGATGGATCGTTCACCCGCAAAATCGGACGGCCGAGCGACACGACGAACGGCGGACAGATTTATTCGTCACCTAGCGCGTGCTTGGAATAACAGCACCCGAAGCCTACTTACGAAACGTTTACGCATTATACCGGCGCTTTCTTTGAAAAATCTTTGTCTCATCGCGCACTTTGCTGTCGATAACTCGCACGCGTATTACGATTTCTCGCAGAGTGCACCACGCGATCGTTCAACGGCAAAAGTCGTTGCAGCGGAATATCGCGTTGCAATTGCGAATCGACCTCCTCCTTCTCGTCCGAGTCGAAATACACGGTCTTTGTACGCGCGACTTTTGATATTTCTACCGCGTACATTCTACGTACGTACGCGTATACAATATCTCGCACCTTGCACCGTGATACTTGCGGATTGCATTGTAGGTCGGTTCGTATATACGAACGAAGTAGGACTGTAGATTTTCTCAGAAGCGTTGGTTCATACGATCTCCTATATTGGTATTTAAAAGTATTTGTTTCTCATTCGAGCAACGTTCTTCGTTGCATCGTTCGTTTTTACCATTCGTCGTCGTCGCCGAGTTTGCCGAAGGTTCCGTAATTGAAATTCCTCGTTTTTCCTCCTTACATTCGATGCAGATGCGCAACTGCGCGTACATGCACTGCCACGCGTCTTTGCGAAAGTTTATCCAACTTCGAAGCGTTTCTCTCGCGAGATCGAACGAAACATCGTTCGACCAAACTTCCATCTTATACTTGACGTTTGAAACGCGATAAAAGAGCCGTGTCGGACGAACGACGTTCGTACTCGAAACGATCGTTCGTCGAGGCGATCTACGGCTCTTCCGGCTAGACCCGAGCCTGCTCGAGATTCCAACGACACTGTTCGAAGAAACGAGTTCCGGACTGCCGAGACTTCGCTCAACGCGTATACAACGTATTTATAGCTGGTGTTTCGAGCGTGCAATAGCGAAAGAAATGCCGTCGTCACCGCCTTTACGCGTATTCCAGCGTACCAAAACGCAGAGTAGGATTGGAAATCGCGCGGAAACTGTCGAAACGACGATTATTTCGCGATCGATTCTTAGAAAATTCGTCGAGCAACGGGAGAACTCTTATCGTCTTTGAATCGCGTTTGATCGTTGGCATCGTTGCGTAGTGTTGGGTAGGTGATACATTTACACCGTACACGTGAATGTGTGTGCAAGCGTTAGAGGGCGTCCAGGTCTTAGTGGAGACAAAAAACTGTTGCCAGATGTTAGAAAAATCTGGAAGAGTCTTCAAAATCGAGTAGAAAATCGAGGTCTTCAGAGTGTAATATATATGTATAGCTGTCGTGCGTGAAATAAAGTAAACTATTTGTATTTCCGAATCCTTTCTTTACCTTAACACGTAGTCGTTAAAATTCGATAAAATCTTTGCATTTTTGTGCGTGTTTTAGTTTCGCTCGTTCGTATCACGCTGCTATCGTAAATAGAAACCGGTCGACTCTGCAAAAATTCCAACGAACCATCAACTACTCGCCGTTATTCGTAACGCGTCTTGTTTTCGCTTTTTTCCTCTTCTCCGTTCTCGCATTCGTGTTTATCGTAAAAGTCGATCGCAGAGAACGGAAAGAGGTGGTATCCGTTCGCTCGTCGGACGAAACGGATCGATCGACGATTAACGTTCGATAAGAGTCGAGGTCGAGAAGACGAAGACGAAACGCAGCGAGGCGGTACAACGAGGCATTCGTACAGAGGACGTTCGAGGCTTGGGACGATCGAGAATCCGATAGTCGAATGCGAGCGAATGCGAGGAACGTGGCAGACTCTTTTGGATCGCGTCGTCTAATTTTTAGGCTCGCGCTCGCCTTTCTCTTACTTCCTATGCGTGTTCGCGCGCAGGTAAATGCATCGGAAATTCGTAGAAAGTCGGCGGAAACGGAAACTAGCCGATCAAGCGGTATTTTGCCTTTTAGACATGTTAGATACAATGAAAATAAACTATGATCGAAAACTCGTCGATACGTTGTACGATCGTTGATGTAAAATTGCGATACATCGAATCGGCGCAGACCTTCGGCGGCAAAGTCCAAGTTTCGCGACTTCCCGACAATTTCGTGAATTTTTTTTTTTTATTTATTGACATTTACAATCAATTCTCGCATTGAGAATTTTCAGTAATTTTTTCTGCCGCGGCACAATGACATGGCTAAATATCGTTTCGTGAAATAATGTCAATTTCGTCTCGGTGCAAAGTCCGCCGCGCCTATACATTGTAACGTCAGTTCGCATCGGAGACCAGGTCGCACACCACGGGCAACATGGCGCCCGGATGTCTGCACATCCTTGGCGCGTACCCTCGATAGTCCTAAGTACCCACCGAGGGTCTTGGAATTTTCATAGTTAAGATCCTTCGGACCAAGCGAGTATCTCTTGTCTTAGGTTTCCTTTCACGTTTATCGTTTGCCACGGGTTAACACGAAAAGTTAGTTTTTCCTCGCGTCTGGTACGTTCCGTTAGCAACTTTCTCACGAGGGCGGCCAAAGCCCTTCCTGGTCCACCGACCGTCTTATTATCTAATCGGAGACGCTGTCTACTGCCCTCGCTTTCTTAACCAAAATTTTCATCGACAAATCCGATAGTCCCGTGTCCTTAGACACACCCACCCCCAGCTTTCCTCAGACACGGTATCGTCGACGAAACTCGCTTATTCCGTATCCTTAGAATAGTCGACGTATCTTTACCTGTCTCTACCCATGTAACAGTCGCGTACTTAACGTATCGGTGTAACTAAGTTTTACATAACGTGGTTGGAGCGAATCGTGATTTATGTTAATTCAGCGTGTATTCCAGTTTGATCGCTGAATTTGCAAGAAAGTTCGATTAAAACAAAATTAATAGTCGTGCTACGACTCGACTATTTTTATGTCATCACCCGACCTTCGAGTTTACGTGAGAAGAGCGTCGGTGTGAAAAAAGAACGAAAAGACAAAGTCGCATTTTGGGCCTGCGTTTCTCGTTTCTCGCGTTATCTTTAACCGTGACACTCGTGAGCGAGCGAGCGCGCTAATTGTACGTTTACGGTGACACGCAACGACCAGCGAACGGATTCTTTGAACCGTGACTTTGAATCGTTCGGGTAACGAGAAGTTTCAAATTTCCCAAGACTCCGGCGTTTAGTTAGCGAACGTAAAATACGGCAACGATTCCAATGTCTCACGCGCCCGCATCTTTCGCGACAGCGTCTCCAGACGGGCGTGTTACGCGCTACCACCAACTGCAAGTACTTTGGCAACGAAATTTTCTTTCGTAAACGTCGAAGGAATATTCGCGAATTCGCTGCCCTCCCGGTTTACGATCAGACTACGTGCGGGCGATATCGTGGTGGATGACAAAGTGAGAGGAGAAGGAGCGCGTCTCTCTTTCGTTCGTTCGACGAGGAAGTTGGCCGAATCTCGTACGGTTCCGTAGCGACGCTCCCTTGGCTTCCTCTGAACTCTGCATGGACGCGATGCGACGCGCGACATTACCGAGCAACCGCATTGGTTACGCGTTGTCTAGAGTGTAGGTCAACCGCCGAACATCCCTCGACGACCTTACTCTGCTTTCGAACTTGATCGAACGAAGACGCGATTCCGCTCTTCCGTTGCACGGCGTAGCGCCGTAACAATTTTCCAAGCGTCGTCGAATGTGCCGTTTCGGAGAATAAAAGGGGAAGAACGGGACGCGCGATTGTCCGCGTTCGATCAGAGTTCTCTTTGAACGCGCGCAACTTGCCAATCCAATTATCCAACGTTTATACCGCAACCTCGACCGAGAGCATAGACAAAGCCGGTGGAACGTGTTAAATGGTACTAATGCGTTTACGTGTGTTCCATCGGATCGGTCGTCTGGGAATGAAACCGAGTGGGTATTCGTTGCGCGATCGATCGGTACGCCGTTTGACGTAAACTGTCGTGACCTGTATTTGGAAAATTCTCTTTATACGTGGCGGGCCACGCGTTCGCTAATTCCAGCGTAATGCCATCCCGTGTTTTTAAAGACGTCGTTCCGATTCTACGACTGGTAAATTATTCGTTTGCCCGCTCGCGATTCCCTCGTATCGTGGTCGATGAATAGGTTCTCGATGCCCGTGTCGCTACGAGAATTCTACGATTACCTCGATACGAGGAATTTTCACGCTCCAGCTACCGTCGCAGATTGCTCGTTCGATGGAAACCCTAATTATCGATAAGTAGCTTTGCTAATAAATTAGAAGCCGGTTTCGCGTCATTATCGCACGTTTGTTACGCCTTCGAGTCGCAACCTTCTGTTTTTTATCTCACCGTCCGTTTCGCCGATCTGATCGATCGACCGTCAGCGGCTGTCAACGCCGGAATTAAAGCGGTTGCGCGAGTTTTCGGAATAATCGCGCGTAAGATATACTTAACCTGGACGGATTCTGCTAAATCGATTGTCGTTGCTACGCGATTAAAAGCTAAAGGCGTAGTAGGAAGCAGCTACGGCTCGAGTATCGCACGAATTGGAACGGACGTGTGCCCGATGCACCGTTCGAACGGACGCTTAGGCGATAGGACTGCCGGCTTTTATCCAAATTCAATAACGTCGCTACCGATCGATACGAACCTGCGAGGAATCGCTGGTAAAGCAAACTTTGCGGAAGACGCGTGGAACTCGTTGCCAACCAAGATTACGTAGTCGAATCGAGTTAGTAGTACCGCGGTTCCTTACAGCCCGTGCAACTAACGTAGTATCGTGAAAAAAGGCCTGTGGCGGCACTCCATACCAAATACCATCGCTCGACACTAATTAGCGTCGGACGACGCCAGCGCAGTGGTTAGCGCCTTAGGTTACGGACGTTCGGAACCCGGGTTCGAATCCCGGCGACCGGAGTCTCCGATTTTTCTTCCACGATACGAAAATGAGAAGAAAAGCGGCTGTATCCAGCAGCGATATTCCATACCCTAAGCAGCTCACGCGATACTACGTTGATTTTCTTTGGCCGTTGGAGTTTACGCTCGTTTCTGCCCCTCGTACCGCGTGATTCGGTGATTATACGCGGTACTCTTCCGGTCTAGCGGTGAGATTTTTCACCCTTTCGTTCTTCGACGCCCGTAATTATCGTTACGATCCCGCGTTAGAAACGCGGTTCTGTCGAATACGAGCAGGCAGAAATCGGATGATATCGTCGGTATATTTGGTAAATTCTTGGACGCGTTTAAGGCTACTACGGTTTTTGGTGGACTCTCCGTTTGCGCAACGAAACGATACTCGGCGAAACCACGTACGCCGTAAAGGAAAGGTTAAACGCTGGAAGCACGCTGTTGCGCGAACCACCGTGTAACCGCTGCATTATCCCGATTAAAATACTCGATAGGATTTCTGGCATCGACCAAGGTAGAAAGTCGAGTGCGCGGAACGTTGGAAATTCCCCAGCGGAAAGACGGACGAAAGGTGATGATGGGAAAGAGGAGAGAGAGAAAGGTATTCATCGCGGAAAGATCGATCGATTTATTTGCCAAATCGTTTAGCAACGTATCGACGGATAAGATGGATATACTCGTGCCTTTGCTTCCCTGCTGCGCTTCGATCACTCGGGAAAGGTCGCTTCTGCGAGATTTCTCTTCCTCTTGTCCGCGCGCTGTTTGCGTTAACGATTCGAGTAGAAGTCTAGGAAAGACGGAGAGAGCCGTCCGAGACGGTAACAGGGAAACGTGGATGAAATTTCGAGACAATTTCTTGCTTCTTGGAAAATTCTTGACGCGTCTCGAATATTCAGCCGAACACCGTCTACTCTAATTAAATTGAAACGAATCGGCGAGCGAGACGATCGACGCGGCACAAAGGAGAAGCTAATCGAAAGCGCTTCTTGCAGGAAATTACCTGGTACGCGTAGTCAAACGTCGCTCCTTTCTTTTACTTGTCCGACCTTTCTGCCCCGGCAATTTCTCCTGCATTCTCGAAGCGTCTGTCGCTTCGATAGCGTCCGACGCGATATTTTTTTCTCAAGTTTCCCGTTGCCTATCGATCGACCAACGAATTCTCCGTGATGAAAACGATTTAAGTTTTCTTACTTTCGCTTACCTATCACGAGCTTCGAAATCGTCAGTTTGTTTCCACCAACTCGTAAAATTTTATCCTCTTACAGGCAGCCCGCTAACTTCTCCCCGTCGCTTCCTTCTCTCTCGTTCCGCAAATCCAGCCGTAAATTCCTCGATAAATTAAATTCCCGCCAGAAAATGGAATTCTTTCCTCGATCGCATGGAAGTCTATAAAGACTCTCTCTGGACGCTTTTTTCCACCACTGTACGATTCTTAAGAGCACCGCGCTGCTGCGCGAATCGGCTCTTCGAGAAGAGGCCAGCCACGCAACTTTAGCTCGGGACTTTAATTACGGACGTTAGCGAGCCATTTGTCCGATCGATCGCGGTGAAATTCGTCGAGCGAATATTTACGCGGAGCAACGGGAGGGAAAAGGAATTCTTTCGGCTTCTTTCGCCTCGGGCGTAGAAAAGGAAAACGAAAGGAACGAGCGGAACGCGATAGAACGAAGAAAAGAAGGAGAAGCGGAGGAAAACGAAGGAAAAGATTTAGCCGACCGAGAGAGGAATCTGCGACGCGTTGTTGTCTTACTTCGGTTTGCGGTTTCCAAGCTGCGCGTGTTTTCCAGGATTTCCGCGGCCCGTACAAACGCTAAAGGAGAGCGGAAGCTTCACCGTCGCCTACCGCGTCGAAAATGACGAAGAAGGGCGGAATCTAACGGCGAAAAATATTCTATTAGATCGGGCGGTCGCGCCACTATACGCAATAGTATATCGTATCTTATCGTTATCGATCGCCGTTCCGTTTCAGCCTTTTGTTTCGGCCTTCTGTTTCAGATTCCGCGTAAAGTCGGCGGTCGCTTGGTTTGCCTCCGCGGTAATATGTTCGCGTTTTCTCGTATTCGCGGTCGTTCTTTGTCGCGAAAGGAAAAACCCGTTTCGTGCAAACACGCGCTCGTTTACTCAGCTACGACCGGCTTACGCAACAAATTATAGCGTTCCATCGCGTCGGCGGCTATCCATCGAGCGTGCGACGTCAACTAAAATGCTGTTTAGCGTGGCACGTGTTTTCGATTCGTAGCTGATCGAATCCTGGGATTTCCCTGGCGGCGATCGAGAGATGCAGGAGACGACCGTGCGTGGTCGTTTTCCTGATGGATCCGTCGGTCGCATAATATCCAACGAATCACGATTTCTATGCATCTCGAATCGAGACGTATGAAATTGGGGCGAGAACGTTTGGTCGCGGGGCCAAATATCGCGTCGAAAATGCCACGGAAAAACGCCTGGCTCGCTGCAAAACCACGCGTGCACGCAACCGTCTGTTTCCACAAAGCAAATGGAACTAGGTTAGAATCGTTCTTTTTCTCACCGCCTTGCTCTCTCTCTCTCTCTCTCTCTCTCTGTTTAGCGAAACCGAGCAGCTGAGCCAGCGCGAGGAAACATTTTTTGCACGGTTAGCACTTCCGACCAGTGCAACCGGCGGGCGTTATTCGCGCCCCAAATTCTTTGCTTCGCGAGGAAAGCAACACGCTTTATAATACGTAGAAAAACGAGCAGCACGCGAACCAGTTGGATTACGCCATCGATCGACACCCGTCCCAGAGACATCATCGTCCTAGAGATCTTTCGACGTACGCACTTGCTCCTGTTTCACGTACGCTTCGTTAAACCCGTTATTTTCCCCGTTATAGCACGGCTGCGTACGTACGAAGCATTCTCAGAGACGTTGTCGTTCAAAGAGTCGTTCACAGAGACAGCGTGGACAAAGCGCTGATTCACGATGTTTCGTGAAAGCGTTTCAGCATCGTCGAAATGTACGCGAGGCGTCGCACAGTCTAATCAAAAATGCAATTAAAAGCGCGACAACTAATTAACGACGAAGGCAATAATTGGAAATATCGAAGTGGAACGCAATTTTCAGCCGGTTGCTTTCGTTAAAGCGAGGAGTCGGGGCCCCACTCTCTCGTAGGTTAGAGCAGCAAGAGTTAGCGCGCACGGCGCCGCCTGTCCCTTCGATCTCGCGTTTCCATTTGCGCCTTGTTCCTCGCTTCCGTTCTTTCTCCTTTTTCAATCCTCTCCGTTGCTGTTTGTTTCTCTCCCTCTCTCTCTCCCCCCCCCTCTTTCTCTCTCCTAGGAAAATGGTACGCGCTTCTCGCTAACTTGGTAGATTACGACGGCCAATTTCAGTGGATATCAATCACAATCTGCCTTCGTCTTATACCTCGTAATATACGTATAGCTCGTCACTAGCTGCGACGTATTTCAGCTTTTTCTACATTTCCCATTCAATTTCGAAACATTATTTTCTTCCAGCTTAACCCTTGGAGTTAAAGATATCTCGTAAAAGATATCTCTCAACGTTCAGTTATGCTCTCCGTGACACCAACTTAACGTCTACCGCAACGATTCGTCACCTCTGCTACGACCTGGTATCGATCGCGTACCAGCCTGCGAAATCCGATTTTCGTCTCGCGAAATATTTCTCTCGTTTGTACGTAGAGTCGTTTTCCTCTTTTTTTCTTTTCTCTTTTACGAGATCGAACAAGGAAAGAGAAGAGTGTTTGACCTTACGCTGTAGATCGCGTCAACGAGGATCGTAAATTCTCATTACGATTAGATAATCGATGCCTCGAATTGGTCGATCCCCCATTTCGATTAGGATAATAAAGATGGTTGATTGATTATAACACCGAAGTAACAGGTTATGATATATACTTTGTTCCAACAACTTTGTAGATATAAATAGTGACGCGTGGTGTGCGTACGCGTATTCTCAGAGACGTGCAAATAGTAAGTTACGACCGATGACCGATCAACGGATAAAAACGGAAAAAAATCAAGAGACGTTGACTGATCTAAGGATGACAGAGCAGCGAAGTTCGGTGACGATACTGTCGCAGGGGAAAACTATCCCTTGGGACTGGTCGCCCCACCATCGGTCGCTTGGGAATGGAAACGACCGTTGAACATGGAAAAAACTCGACCTTCCCATTCTTTACCTGATTGAACCATAATCATAAGGAACGTCTCCACTCGAAGATCTTTTATAACGATCAAGAGCCTTGACAGTAAAATAGTGCTTAGTTTTATGACAGTTCCTTAGGATTATCGCTATCCGACTAATTATATTTGCACAGCCAGTGGTCGTCTTGACCGAGGGATGGATTCTGGTTTATGTAAAGTCATGGGTTGTAACAAAGAGAGAGTCACTTTATCGATATTTTTTACCCACCTCACCGATGTCGATGATCTTTCGATATATCTTGTAAATCAATTTGATAAATCAAGTGAATCAATTAATGGGTGTGTGTGTGTGTGTGTGTGTGCATGTGCAAACGTCGCTGGGCCTCAGCGTTCGAGATATTCGCAATCTGTCGTTACCGCTACAGTGAACGTTGCCCGTAACAATTGCTCGTTCGTCGCAGCCTATGCGTCTGTTTAGTTACGTATCAGTCGCTTGACGGCGATCGGTTAAAAATAGCATCTAACCGAAACCTAAGAAGAATATAGATACGCCAACAACGTGTCTATGACCCGTGACACAGCAACGATCATAGGCTGACGCACACGTCTGTCGTCTCGCTTTTTATTCCCACGCATAAACTATAAACGAAAGATAGGAATTGGTTTCGTTTTTGACGTTGTTTTATGTGGCCACCGTGTCGCGCCGATCGCAAGGCGGCCGATACCGACGCGTACGCTGCCGCACGATCGTAGGCAGAATTCACCGTTTGATACCGACAGATTTTTCCGAATATCTCGGAAACTAAGGGTAAGCTGCGATTTCACGTATAGGAAGAAGTTTAGGAAAGAGGTGGATATCCATACACGTATAGACGAAAGATTCGAAACTGCGACAAAGGAGAATTATCTACGTTGGGAGCGAAGGGGGACGGGTTTTGAAGCGTGTGAATCAAGTTTCGTGGATTCCTGCATCGAGGATACAATTTCGAAGAAGCAGGAAAAATCGATCCGACGAATCTTCGAATGGAATTTCATGTTTGAGAAACGAACAGGTTCCGGTAGGTCCGGGTAGATTATTCTCTGTAATCGCGTTGAAAGCTGTGACGAGCGTCGGTCGATAAAAGTCCATCGTACCGCGTGAATCGATCGACATCGTTGGCTATGTGTGTGTGTGGGGGGGGGGTCAAGATGAACAAATGGCGAGTTCTCCAAGTCTTTTTTTTTTTTTTGCGAGATCAACCACCCTGCATCTATCGAACTTCTATCGGATTTCTATCGCGTTGCCGCCGCCGGCGTTCTATCGAGTTTCTACGTTCTGTTGAAATTCAGAGAGAAAAAGATTCGGAAAATAACTTTAGGTTAATCGATTCGACGCGTAAACAGAAATAATCGCGGTGTGTCGTATCGATAATAACGCTTGCAAATGACCCTCTACGAGACTATCGTCGCAAAACAAATTTTCGATAAACGAGTTTCCCCACTGTTTAGTATTTCTCGTAGAAACGGAAGAAAACAAAAGACCGTATCGCAAACGCGACCGAGTTTATTCCAACGATATGAGTCGTGACAAACGTTTAACCTGTCTCTTACGTTCTTACGACATTCCGCTGTGCGTGTCGTTTAAAGTTAAACTTTCCACAGGGTAGAAAAGTATGACTAACCTTGACCCTGTTTAGCAAATTAACTCGAACTTGACGTACGTTTACCGACGATTTCAATATTCGCGATAACCGTTCGAGTCACGAGATATTAAGCGCTCGATAACTTTATCAGTGACTGGAAGATTAACAAAAATAGGAGGAAAACGGTAAAGTAGCGCGATAACATTGGTAGAAAAATGTTTTATATACTTTGACTCGTCAAGAATAGTCGATAACGAGTCATCAACCGCTTTGAATTTATCTCTCGATAAAAACACTGTCCATTGTAAACATCGAATATTAGATACAGTTACGTACGTACGAGTGACCGTACCGAATCGCCTTTCTGCTCTCGCTTTTTAATGCTCTTAAAACCGCTAGATCGCGTTACATCTGCGTGACAGAGAAGAATAATAACCGTAACTTTATAGGCAAACGATGAACGGCTATCGATTTAATTTATCTCGTATATCCAAAGATTCCCGATTATAACCTGAAATTCTCGGTTCCCTGGCCACGGCTCTCCGTCGGACGTTATCGTAGTTGCGATTCGGTTCTCAACGTTGGAAAGTAAAGCGTTCGATCTGTTTAGTTTAGTTTGCAACAAAGATCGATAGTTCGTTTATGATTGTAAAATACAGGTTTACCTGTCAATTTACAATTCGTAATTTTCGTTTCGGATCCACGAACGTGACTACGAATCACCATCGACGTTGAACGTCAAATCCGCGAGACGTTCGTTGAAATCTCGGTCCCTTGCGGATAGCTAAAAAAAAAAAAAAAAAATACCGACAAATATAGTTGTTTATTTGTCTGGCCGTTTTTGCAGCAATGGCGGCTTGTCCTGCGTCATATCCGGAGCTCGTTACAATTCGTAAGTGAAGCGAGAAAGCGCGTGGACGAAATTACTGCCAAATAATTCTCACTCGCCTCTTTCTTTTTTTTCGTCAACCTATTTCGAAACTTTCGTTTACGTCTCATCGTACCGTACGAAGCGTCGTTACCTGTAACGGCATTTCTATATTTCGTCGACTACTATCTCGCTCTTTCCTGTGTTTCGTCTTAAATCCTCTCTTTGCGATTCGTTGCCTCGTGAAACTCGTCTCTGCTCGGACTCGTTCGGGATCGGATTTCCAAAGATCGGTCGCGTTTGCGCTTAACGGCGAGTGTGACGAAGAGGTTGGGCTCGATGTTTGGAGCATCGTTGGAGGAAAGAGGACGATAAAGCCATTGCGATTAGCGTGCATCGTACGCGTTATCCGTGGTAAAACGAACGATTCCCCTAATTCAGCAGCGCGCGATCTCTCCGTGCTTTGTAGGTTGTGCCGTGGCGCGCACGGAGACCACGTTGTATTCGCGTATATGTAGGTGGCAGGTATGCAGACACGAGCACATAGAGAGCGTAGCCCGTACACATAGAGTTCTCCGTATGCCATCGAGTCGAGTCGAGTCGAGTCGAGTCGATGCGATACGTTCGCGTCGGTGTATGCATCTACGAGTCGTGGCACGTTGAAATTGCACGCTAGCCATTACATAGCTCGTTTAATCTCTCGCGCTTTGCGTCCCTTTTCATTTCGAATGCCAGCCGGCTAATTCGAGCACGCGCCTTCTATTCTTACAAACGAAGCAATTTACCAAACAATTTGCCTCTCGATCGAACCGTGTTGTCGGAGTTGCCTGCTGTAGGATACAGCGCGATTAAATTACGAGATTTTGCTGTTTCTTGGTCGGTGGATCGCGACGAGTCGAAGCGAAACGCGTGGGTCGAACTTGCCCCGTTCTTGAACGAGCGCGTCGTTAATCGCGAGGGCGTGTTCCGCGAACGAGTTAGCACGTATAACGACTACGCAGGATTTCGTTGCGCGCATCGAACGAACGGTTCGTGGGTAGTTGCGCAGTGGCCAGAGTGATTAGATGGTGTGATTAATGCACGGCCGAAGCTCGACCGAAACGCGCATTAATCTTAGAATAATGGTCCGCTTCACGAACGACGTACTTCTATCGCGCGACTATTTGCGTATCGGACGTGAATTACGGAGAACGGCGAACGAGAAAAAAGATCGATTCGTTAGCCGAACGCGAAACCTACTACTTCGAAACTTTCGAACGATCGTTCCGAGACGAGCTTTCGACAATTTAGCCATTTAATCGAAGTAAATAAGCGTCGCGTAGTTTGCCACCATTATTGAATTAAACTACGCCTATTATATTTGTTGCATAATAGCGAAACCAGCGAATTACGACGGATTGCGAGTCGATGATACGATAATATGATAATGGTAAATGACGATAGACAGCGAAGCGGAAAGAAAGAAAGCTACGAGAGAGAGAGAGAGAGAGAAAAGGTCGGCGATACGCAAACGATCGAGACGATTACGTAAATCATAGACGGGTACTTGATAGGAGAGAGGAATTTCCAGATTGACGCACGGCAACGTAAAAGCGCAGCTGGCGCTGAATATCGCGAGAATCGATCGATTTAACAGACTCGAAAAAAATCTGTCGTCGCGCCACACCGTTCGATCGTCGATATCCCCAAACGCGTTCGAACGTTTTCGATAATAAGCCCCGGAGGTGAATTCGCGCGATTCGAAGCGACCCTAAGAAACCTATATCGCGTTCTCTCGACTCCGACAATCCGATCTTTACAATACGAGTTTTACAGGTGACGGAAAGAAGAATCGTAGAGCTCGCGAATCAGTGGAAAGTGCGGAGATGTTGGAAGAATTTTTAAACGATGGTTCGCACGACGATCGCGAAAAGAGCCGCTACCCCGGGCAAAGATATTCCGGGATCGCGGATACTACGAGCGAAGGACAAAGGAGCGCGATTTAAATAGCTTTCAGAGGAGAATGTACGGATCAGAAGGAACGATACGACGGTTCGATACGTTCGTACCGAGTTTGTTTCTACGGCATCGGCGACTGAAATTAATTGGGTCACCGTGTGAGCGAGCAACGTCGCCCGTGCGAGCAACGGCATGATAAATCGTCGTTATGGCAAATTTATGGCTCCTCGTTGAGACACGGAGGAGACGTTTGCGATTCTTTCATCTTGCATCTTCGATATCGCGTGTTAGACGGATCGTCTTAGCGATTGTCTGGCGAAATTGATCATCGCGTTTCTGAAAGGGGAAGGGATCTTTCGAAAATACGATGAATTGCGTCGAATCGCGATTTTTAGTTAATTCAAAGTCCGCTCGTATCTCGGAACGAGAGCGAGTAACGAGAGAAAGAGAGACGCGCCACGTCCAGGATAAAGGGATTCCGGCTAAAGCGGAGTAGCTTGTATCGTAGAAAGCAACGGGCTTCCAACAGGAAAATACGCTTAGACGCGTGGACGTTGCAGAAAGACGAAACACAAAACTCTGGTACGTAGATCGACGCGAGAAACGAATTCCATTGCACTCGACTCGAATAAACGTTTTACGTTACGCTCTATAGTTCGTACGGCGTCTCGAACCGCTTCCCACCCTCTTTTCCTAAATTCTTCGCTTTATTTTCTATTCCGTCGATTTACATCTTATTGCTTTTGTCCGGCCCGTGTTTCCACGTCGTGTTTCCACCTCGGTACTCTCCTCTCTCGATTCCTCCTTCGTTCGATTCGCACGAGCTTCTCGAATACGATTTCGATTTTTAAAGAACTTTCGCCCCTCGCGCGATCCGACGTCAAAGCCAGAAAAGAAGTATCCGTCGTTAAATCCAACTATCGCGCGTATTCTTCGAGACCGCTCGAACGATAAGAGCATTCGTTTCTCGGCCCTTTTTCCTTCCGTCGCTCGTCTACGTCGAAGAGACTCGAAAACGAAAAGACCGACGTATCTTAGTATGCCGGCTCGCGGAGCAACGATTTCCCTTCGTTTCTAGCATCTTTTGTGGGTCAAAGAGGCGGAACGAGATATCTCTCCGCGCTATTCTTCCGCGACCGAGCGATGCCAGAGACGGTCGGCTTTCGAGGAATCTCCGATAAAGAGATATCCTTGGCGCGACTGAAAGGATTCGTTTAACGAAAGATCTGCTATGAAAATGCCAGAGAATCGATTTAAAGAAGGACCTACATACGTATTCTACGCGTGATTACGAGGCTCTGTTGCCTCGCGAATCGTCTTCCACTCGGATAATTACCGGTATCTTTCGTTTCTACGTAAGCCGAATTCCTTTTCGCAATTTCTTCTCTTCTCGCTGTACGATCGCCACGCCTTTCTCGCTTCCGATAAAACGAAAGTCGAGCGCTGCTTCGTACGGACGCGTGTCGTGCGCTGAGAGTTCAAAGCTGGCACAAACGTTACGGACGAGGCGGGACGAAAAGTCGGACGATCGTCGAAGAAAACGAAGCTTTTCCGCGGTACTCTCGCCGCGGCACTTTCTTTCGCCGTGCAATCTAGCGACTACGCTCGAAACTCGCGTCGCGCTCGAGAAACTTCTCCACCGAGTGAAATTCTTCGGATACGTATAATTTTCTGTGCTGGACTGGGTTAAATGCGTAGTAGAGATACTCGTATGTGGGTGTCAGTGTGTGGAGTGGAGGTATGTGTGTGCGCGGCGTCTCGAAAACAGACGAACGTAAACTATTCGGTCGGTTAACGGTCAAGTATAGAAGAAAGCGCCGAGACGCGTGCAAGTGTGTATCGATGAATATATAAGAAATCGTCCATAAAATAAATATATCGCTACTCTAATATTAATCCCAAGTATAAATTTAGCGTTCCTATAACGTTATTTCGGCTTCGAAGATGCACGATTCCCAACAGAAATATCGCGCGCTGCTGGTCCCACGACTCGGAAACTCGTCCTACCGTAAATAGTCGCACGCCGGAAATATCTCTGAAAATTATTTATTTATTTGTTTACGCGTTTATTTACGTAAACGTACGAGTACGCGTGGACGGGAAAAGCGTCTTGGAAAACGTCGGTGACTGCGAGCGTCGACGAGCCAGCTCTGAAAAAGGAGTACACGGAACGATGGAAAAAATCGATAGAGCGACGATACTTATCGGACAATCGACAGAGACCGAACTGCCCATAAAGGCTACGGCGTTTGTATGAAAAAAGGCGAACGATGTCCGATAGTTTTAGTCGGAGCATAAAATTTTGCCAGGGACCACCGTAACTTCGGACGATCGATACGACGATGGAAAAGTTTCGAGTTTCGTAAATTGCTAAACGTCGGACGCGATTCGCGCTGATATTTTTTCCAACGTTGTAATTCTTGATGGAACAGGCCGATAACGGAGGAGACGCGAGTCGCTGCGAGAAGCCGAGGTGATCGAAAGCGGCGATGCCCCGCACTTTCGAGCTTCACGGTACACGGCGAGCGACACGAGGCCCGAATTGTCGGATCGGGTCGAACCACAAGGAACACGCGGGGTATCGTCGTCGTGGAAAAATGTCTGTGGTGGATACCGACCAACAGGACGCCGACGGGTCGAGGCATCGACGCTGTTGTCACGTAATTTTTAGGGTTGGTTGATGAAAATAAAATACAGCTGAGTCGTAACGCAACTATTAACTTTGTTTCAATTAAACTTTATTATGAATTCAGCAATCACAATGTAACGCACACTGAATTAACATAAATCACGATTCGCTCCAACCACGTTATGTAAGACTTGGTTACAACGATACGTTAAGTACGCGACTTATAAGGGTAGAAACCGGTATGGATACGTCGACTATTCTAAGGATATAGAATAAGTGAAGTTTTACCGACGATACCGTGTCCGAGGAAAGCTAGGGGTGGGTGTGTCTAAGGACACGGGACTATCGGATTTGTCGATGACAATTTTGGTTAAGGAAGCGAGGGCAGTAGACGCTGTCTCCGATTGGATAATAAGACGGTCGGTGGACCAGGAAGGGTTTTAGCCGCCCTCGCGAGAAAGTTGCTAACGGAACATACCAGATGCGAAGAAAACCAACTTTCTAAGCTAACACGTGGTAGACAATAAGCGTAAAGGGAAATCTAAGACAGGAAATACTCGCTTGGTCCGAAGAATCTTAACTGTGAAAATGCCAAGACCCCTGGTGGGTACTTGAGACTATCGAGGGTGCGCACAAAGGATATGCAGACATCCGGGTGCCATCCTGTCCGTGGTGTGTGGCCTGGTCTCTGACGCGAATTGACGTTACACGGTCGTAACACCTCCCGGGCGATCCGCGGATACCGACCGCCAACACCGGAGAGCTACTACGACGACGACGAGTCTGTCTGTCTCGCTAGCGGTCGAATATACGCTGTCACGATACAAATACCGCACCTAGCGAGACTCCCTCTACGTCTAAGGTAGGGCTACCGGGTATATTACCTATTTAACGTCCCCCTCCCTCTCATCCCATTTCTCCCCAAAGTTACACAGCACCCAAAAAGCAGACTACCTGTTAGCGTCCTGTTTTGCGACCAAGTTTTCAGGACAGAAAAAATAAAAAAAAAACAAAATTATATAAAAACCCAGCTCCCCAGCGGCTTAAACCCAAAAATTCTATTAAACGCAAAAAATGTAAAGCGCCGACACATAATATAGTATGGCTACGACGTCGTACCGCCGCGTATCGGTACCTTTGCCTAACACATTATTACCAAAATTCACAGTTTATTGCGAATACCAAAATGTATTTAAAATTGTATCTTGGGTTAAATAAACGTCATTAAAGAAAAAAGGACTACCGGGTATAGCCTTACCGACGAGTCCACCGGTAGTCCCGGGACGAAACGCGAGTTCTCTTTTCACCTGGCAGCAACTACGCTTCCTACGTGTCGATACTCTAAGTACGAGACAAGGAGCTTCGGGTCCCTGGTGGAACGTGGAAATCGAACTGAAACGCGTTAATCGAACGTGGGTCGCGAGCCGTTTGAAAAATGGGGAAAATAAAACGATTCGACGTAGACGTATTGCTTGAAATCTAAATACATTCCGTTCCGCGTTTCTTCGAGGTTGTTGCTCGACGATCTTCGAACTACCGTTGTTTGCAACGTATAATTTGTAAGTTTTTGTACGCACGGAAAGAGCCGCGGGTTAATTCTCGAAAACTCTCGTAGCCGAATTAGGTTTCGATCGACGTTGCGTATTCGTTAGCGGTAACGCGAGACGGTTCGACGAAACGAGAGAACCGAGCTGGATCGACGATCGGAAAAATTCGACTGCACGTTTGATCGTTCGTATCTCGCCCTTCGTTTCAACGGCGATAAAGGGCGTGAAACGTGTAACGAGTACGCAACATCCGGTAACGGAAATAACGGACGATGCGAGGGAAAAACGATGGACGTCGCACGACCCGCGCGATTCCGACGGCGCGTCGATAGGAATCGTCGCTGGAATCGGAACGCCGGAAATAACTTCGACGACTTTGCCGGCGATCCGAGAAAGATGGCAGCGATGGTCTGGCCGAGGAATACAAAGAAACGTAGCGCGTGCAGGCAATAAGAGACGAACCGCGTGTTAAGCGGAAAATGGGCAATCAGCGAAGTCGCGGACGATCGAGCGTCCGCTTCTTTGGCTGGAAAAACGTACTTTATCGACGATAGAAACGTTTCGATGGTTTTAAAAGGTGCGACGAGTCTGTCTGGCGCTTCGTGATCCGACTGCGGAGTGGCAACACGGTGTACGGTTGGGAAAATAGTTTCGGAGGAAGAATTCCTTTGCAAATTCCTGACGTTTCTCCGTGTAGGAAAACGTCGGGAATCGTCGCTCGGAGCTTTGAAACGCCTGACAGTTAGACGAAAAGCAACGATCCGATTTGAATCGAGAATCGTAGACGCGTTCGAAGAGAAAACAGCGAGGAAAAATATACAGTGGCGGAAAACCGAGGGGTAAAACGCACGGCGAGACGAGACGGCCCCGCGTTGAAAACGCCGAGTGGCATTGTTCTTGTACGGAAGGGAGAGCGCGGTGAAGGCGCAGGAAAATTTTACCTTCTTGTTCTTCGCCGGGACTAACGACCGTTTCGAGCCGCGGCCGGAGCGAGGAGGGCGGAGTGGAGAAGCTGTTGAACCGAGGAAAAAGAGGGAGAGAAAGCAGAAAACGAGGGAAAAATAGGATAGGGAGGAAGGGAGAAAGACGGGGAAGAGCGTCAAAGAAGTTGCGGTATACGTACGTGCCGAAGTGGTCAGGGTCTTGACGAGCCGTGTTATCGTTCTACGAGCACCTCGATAGCGCAACAATCGTTAAACCGTCTACTATCGCGAGCACGACGGGGCTGGAAAAAAAATTGACGAAAAAGCAAGTTGGCAGGAAGTTGGATGTTCGCCGAAAGACTTCTAGTCGAGAAATCGAGGAATTTTCTTGCTTTTCGAGAATCTTTCGTCTCTCGATCTTTCGCCTCTCTTCCTATACTTACTCTCGTTCTTCTCGTCCTTCTCGATCGCCGAAGGATCGACAAGCTTCTCCTCGTTCTGCAAATCCGCTTGTCGAGCTTTTCGCGTCCAGAAACTTTCCAACGATGTGAAAATTCACGGGAGGAAGGCAAACGAGAAAATCTCGAGCGTTCTTCTCTCCATTTTCGCGATCGCGTACCCTGGTCGCGTATCGTGATGCGCGAAACGGAGAATCCACCGGTTAAGACGCTCGTCGACGTTGCCCGTACCGACCTACGCTCGAAGCGCTCGAAGATCTAGTTTGCCTAACTGCCAGACGGAAATCTCGTTACGCGGTTGGTCGAGAGGAAGGAGAATCGCAAGAGAAGCAACGAAAATGAAAGAAAAGCTCGTTACCGAAGGAATACCGACGTGGATATGGACGCGGCCACGAATCCGCGCTTCTTTTCTCCAAACGTGATCGAGATCGATGGAAAAGAAACGAACGGCTGGCGCAAGATTTCGCGTTTATCAGCTTACCGCGTGTAGCATTACCCGTTGGTGGTTTTTCGACGGCGACGCGAACGCCCGAATTATCGCTGCGGTGCGACGAAAAGTCGAGAAACTCGGCGACACGACACGAGGCTCGTTCGTCGTTGGCGCCGTGTCGGATCAACGAGTTTATTTAATTCGAGCCAGCAGCGATATTAATTTTGCGCGGCGCCCGCGATACAAATTACTTCGTTCCGAAACGCTGTTATTTTCGCCGGGCCACGCGTCCGTAAAACCGCAGTCGTGTGCGCGCATTTGGTGCATGCACGATGTACGTGCATCGACGCGCGTTAATTTTGCGCGCGCACGCCTGTATAAAATCTACCGAACGATTAAACGAAAAAACGCGTTATCGTCTCGCGTTCGTTTTTACCTGTGTGCGAGCATAAAATTCCTCTGTCGCGACTCCACCAAATCCGATCAAAGAGTCGCACGGTCTTGGGTGAAACTAGAAACGTTTGAAACTGCTCTTGTTCTTACGCGAGATCGATAAACGATTCGTTGCATCGTCGAATAGCTGTAATATTTACGTAGTATCGCGAGAAAAAGGCCTGTGGTGGCGCTCGACAGCGAATACCACCACTCGACGCTAACTGGTGTCGAACGACGGCAGCGCGGTGGTTTGCGCCTTAGGTTGCGAACGTTCGGAACCCGGGTTCGAATCCCGGTGACCCGGAGTCGATTTTTCTTCCACGATACGAAAAAAAGAGAAGAAAGCGACACATCTACAGCGCTACTAAGCAGCTCGCGATACTACATTTACGACCGATAGATCTCTTCTGCGTTTCCGGGTCGGAAATTTCTCCGTTGCGGATGAAACGTCGCGTGGATGATTTTTCAAAACGGTCTGGCGCCGTGTGGTATCGCGTCGATGATATTTAACGATAAATATCCGGCGAATATTCGCGAGAAGCGGCGACCCGTACGCTTTTACGCCCGTGTGCGGCTGAGGCGAGTCGCGGGAATGGAAGACGACGGGGTGTTGTTGCGTTCGTTCGACGAACCGTATCCATGAAAAAATACCGGCAACGTGAATCAGAGGTGGTTTGGTCGGAAGTACACAGAGAGGTTGGAATTATACGGAGACGTTGAAAAGCTCGGAGAGTATCGACGGAATGGACGCAGCTGGCAGATGGAGCGTGTCTGCTCGATATTCTATCTTTTCGTCCGTAACTATTCACCTAGAAATATCTGGTGGCTGCGTCCTAAAGCCTCCTTTATCGTCTACCGTTAACAGAGTCGACGAACGCATTTGCGCCGCCGAGCCACCGAATCGATACGATTTATCTCATCGGTTCTCGCAGCTTCTTCTTCGCCCTTTTTCTCGAAAACTGCGGTCGACGCGCTTCGAAGGGCGAATTCTCGTAGTCTTCGCGCGAAAAGCGAGAACTCGGAGATTCGGAGCGAGAACCCCTCGGCATTCGGGAAAAAAATGAATTTTCACGAACACGCGGAGCGGATGTACGCGAGCGTATTTTCATACGTTATTTTCGTGCCGAAGAGACTGAAATATCGATCGGCGACTCGCGACCCAGTTTACGTCGATTTTCGGACATTTTCGTTCGCGCGTTTCGACGAACGCTCGACGTACGCAGGAAATTTGCGCGATTAACGCGACTTCTTGTTTAAGCTCGTTGTTTCGACCTTTTCGGCCAAACACCCGCCGCGGGGAATACGTCGCTCTCGAGACAGCTTGCGTCGCGTTTCCTTTTCTTCAACGTGAATTTTCGTCGTAGTGGCGGTCGTTGTACAGGTACGTGACCGACTTTCCGTCCGTTGCGAGAAATGGAACACAGCGACGGAAAGCTGCGAGAAAGAGAACATAAAATGATAATTCGATCGAACGATATTTGGTCGCAAGTCCGAGCTATTTTGGATAATAAACGGTATACGCGAGAACGCGTTTCCGTTAAGCCGGAAGAAAACACATCGAAGGATGGAGAACGGCGTTTGCAGATAGCCGCGTATGCGGTTAGAAGCCACGCTCGCTACCTACGAGAACACCGGTAACTTTCTAAATTATTGCCAGCGATATATCGCGCGCTTTATTCCACTGCTTTGTTTTCCCACGGATCGGTGCGTGGTTTTCCCGGTAATCGATTAATTTTACTCGGAAGACAATCGGTTTGGAAAAATACGCGTAACTCGCGGACGAGTTGGTTCGATTCGATTCGGTTGCCGGTAGATTTTGCGCAGAGGTAGAAAGCCGTAAAAAAGCGACTCTCTCTAACTGAAAATTTGCCATTTTTACAGGCATGCGACTGTTTGGGCATCAGCAAGGAGTGCGACTACTTTGGCTTGAAATACCAGAACGCGAAGGGCGAGGAACTCTGGTTGAACCTGAGGAATCCCATAGAGAGACAAACGGGTGGCGGCGTAGCGCCTTTAAGATTCGCATTGAGAGTTAAGTTTTGGGTGCCGCCTCACCTGTTGCTGCAAGAAGCCACCAGGTAAAAGATATCTCGAAAAACGTCGTTTCGCGCCACGCAACGCCAAAACGATCACTCTCCCAATTACCTGGCGATCTGGCGACGCGAGAGGTCGGCGATCGGTGGAGGACGGAGCGCGGACACCGTCGAATCGACGTAACGTGGGTAGCGAACGAAGATTTGGTCGAAACGAGAGCGTTTTCGTAGAATTTCGTCCGAGTGGAAGAGAGTCGAGCGCGAGAGATCGAGATCGATGGACGGATCGAAAAGCCGATCGGTCGTCCGTGGTTCCGGTTCGTCGTGGAAGTAGACGATCGAGCACGTACGAAATTGCGATCACGGAGACTCGAGTGGAAGGTAGTGATTACGGCGGATAATACGGTCGGTGAATATATACGCGGATTATGTGCGAAGGGTATCGGTCCGAAAGAGGGTAAAGAGAGCGGTGCGATACGGACAAAGTACGGAGACGAAAAACTGCGACGAATCGCTGGACGTCGCGGAGAACGGAGCAACGACGCGACGCGAACGAAATTTGCGGTTGGTTGGCGCGTGAACAGTTGCAAAGGCAAGCGGTCGTGATTAAACGCGAGCGAATCGGGTCGGGGTGGTAATTAATGGAAAGTGGGAGGAGGAGGATGGAACGAGTGCGAATCGAGTATGGACTCTGGGTAGGAGATTTCAGCGGATCGAAACGTAATTGCGATTTAATCGCGGTAGCTCTGAACACCCTTGGAAAAGGTAAACGCGCCAAGAGTAACGCGTTCGATACGCGAATTAATTGGTCGCCGAGTGGCAACGTTCGTTAGCGGTGAACTAGGATAATCGCATCGGCCCACGCGAAAGCTCGCAAACCGTCGTTCGTGTCGCGCGTTTCTAGATTCGCGAATCTTGCCGAGATTTATCCTTCTCGTCTCGTAGAACCGTGGACGACGGAGCGGCCTTTGCGGGCGGATTTTCTACGAGAACGATGGCGTAGTTTCGATTAGCCCAAATCGATTAGTAGCTGAAAGTAGGTCGGTTTCGAAAGTCCGGTCAAAAAGATCCGTTCGCCTTCCGTTTCTTACTTTCTCGCCGCCGAAACCCGCGCTATTCGCACGGAGAACGACTACGTCGGATATTTAAGCTCGCGGAGTTCGAGGTATCGACGTTAGCGAGGTGGAATTTTCTTGCGCACGTGCGAGCGACAGTTCCGTTGGTTACACCGTTCCAGACGAATAATCTCTCTTCTCGCGCAATTGCTGTTCCGAATAACCGAATTGCGGAAGACGAGATTCGCTGTTTGTTGGGAGCGTAAATCAAAGTTGTTGCGACGCTATTGTCGCGAAATGTACCGGGGTTTCCACGTACGCACGTCGGCCTTGTTCTGCGAAATTGAATATCGCCGATGCTAGACCGTACACGTAGTTTCGTCGATCGGAACCGAGCTCGTAAATCGGAAAACGTTGAAGCGAGACTCGATGTAGAGATACGGCAACGATAAAGCGATAAGAAGGAATAGATTCGTTGGAGTTGCCCGACGTAATTTCCAGTTAGTCGTTCGCGAATAGTCCTTTCTGCGAGCGCGATCCAACTTGCCACGGGTCGCAGAACGCGCAACCAGGATCCATGGGTTTTCCAAAGCGCGAGCTGACCCGAAACTGCCACGTCGTTCTCGCACGGCACGGAAAAGTAATTGAAATTTACAAGCGAACGGGCTGCAACAAGAGAACTGTCGTCGCAATCGATCAGAAATGATCGCGGTTCGAGCCGTGAAATTCTAATTCGACGCGAGGCGGAACGTCGCGTCGACTGTTGCGAACTCGTTAGAGTTTTATACGTATATCTGTGTGTGCGCGCGCGCGTGTGTGTACAAAATATATATGTCTACTTTCGGTTAACTTCTTCGGGGGAAGTTTCGATATTAAACTATGTACCTTTGGCGTACAGGCGTTGGCTCGAAGTTCTCTAAATATCTTTAAATACCCAGAAGCTGTTTGCTCTTCTCGAAAGCCCAGAGTCCATAGGTTAAGCGGCCGGCCGGGTTACTATATTTGCACGTACTTCGTTGTATAAAGTTTTTCCGCGTACGATCGCGTCTCGAACGTCCATCGTCTTTCGTAGTTTGGCTGAGAAATTTACGACGCGAAAGAATCGCTTATTTTTCGCCATGTTCCGCGTTTCTTTCGTTAGGGCCGATCGTTCGTTGACGTATGGACAGGCGCGAGAATCGCTCGATGGCAACAAAGGCGGATAGTTCGATAGCAAATCGGAGGAATTACAGCGTTGGATGGACGTAGCCGCGTCCAGTTGGATAGCGCGAACGTGCGAGTAAAGTAGAATTTATAGCTGTCGAACGCATTGTTCGTCTACCGAGCGAAAGCGATATCGAGAAACTCGTTTCAAGTATATGTAAATCAACGGCTAGAGAAAAATTTCGACGACGTTCGTCGACGTACCGTTCGAAACTTGGAACTTCGTTGACGCCACGAGGTTCGAATCGCGCGAAGATTCGTCGAAAATTCGCCTTTATCGCGATTGACATGCAAACCACCGTCGGAACGTATCTATCGTTGACGCAATGTCCTCGGCACGTTGAATCGCGATACTTTCGACGATCGCATAATCCGGTGATATTCGACTTGACCTAGTCTGGTCCGATCCGAATTGCTCAACGCGGTTTCGCAAATTATCCGCCACCGAGAAATAGGACGAGTTGTTTCGAGCCTCGTGACGCGGATAAAACGCGTTTCTTTCTGAACGTTTGAACTCGTTCGAAGGCTGCTCTTCGGCTTCCGTCGGCGAACCGCTTTCCGCGCGGTTGTTAACGGTCCTGCGAGAGTCCAGCGAACGTTTGGCAAGCTCGTCGTCGTCGTCGTGACGATCGTAGACGAACGAAATTAGAAAAACCGTTTGCCGATACGATCGCGTTTCTTCGCGGCCCGCCTCGAAATTCGACTCGAAATTCGATCCGCACGCCACGAACGCGTTCCTCGGATAAGATCGCTTTCGTCGTGACACGGACGATCGATCGTATCGATAATCGCGCATTAGCGAGCAGAGTAACTGGCAAACGTAGCGAACGACCCGTGTCGAAGTTGACTCTCGAACGATACAACTGAAATTTACCAAAGTTGGTCGGAACTCCGCCCGTTTCGATCAACCGTTAAATTCGAGCGTGGAAGCAGCGGTCGTAAACGAAACTGCGTTCGCGCAGTTTCTCCGTCGTTCGATTTATCGATTTATCGATTTATCGTCGATACGCTATTAGCGCGTATTACGTATGGACGACGTCTCTCGTTACGGTCGTCGTAAAACTAACCTATAACCGTATATATTGGCATCTGTCACGAACTGCCGGATAACGTCACGCTGCTAGTTGATAATAATTCTTGCAATGGTCGAATCTGTTTATCCGATTGCAGGCATCAGTTCTACTTGCACTCTCGTTTGGAGTTACTCGAGGGTAGATTGAAAGTGTCGGATTGGGCTTCCGTGGCACGTTTGGTCGCTTTGATAGCGCAGGCCGACACAGGCGATTACGATTCGCTGTCACCACCGAACGCGCTCTACTCGCAATGTTGTCAAATTCAAACGGCGGAGTCGTGCGAATCCAGACCTCAGGACTTTCTCCATCGGATAGTTCAACAACACAAGGAGATCAAGGTTTGCGGCTATTTTTCTTCGCGCACGTTTCCTCGATTCTCCTCGTCGACGCAATTCGTCCACGCTTTTTCTTTCTTCTGTCGCCAGGCGATGAAAACCTCCACAGCCGAGTATTGGTTGCTGAAGGAGATATCGAATTTGGATACGTTCGGCCAGGAGATGTTTCACAGTAAATTCGGATACAACGGAGTGTCGATGATCGGAGTCGGACCTCATGGTATCACGGTTTATCGCAATCACGACGAGGAAACGCAAAAGTAAGTAGTAGTTTTTGTCGTTGGCTAACTTGATTCTCGATCGGTAAGAAGCGCCGTCTCTCGTCCAACTCGTCGAAACTCGTCTTTGGTTTCGAAGCTTTGCTCGAGCATTACCGCTGTCGACGCAGCGCATTGCCAGCCGTCGCATGCGAACTCGTCGTTAGCGGTATCTGGCGCGCTTTTACCCGACCAACTTTTTATCCATCCATTAACACGCAGTAGCGATTTTACGCAACGCGATTATCGTCCCGTTTGTTTTACAGCATACCATATACGGCGATACAAAGCGCAACGACTCAACGTCGAATGTTTCATTTAGTCTACCTCTCGCTCGACGGCGAGGAGACGTCGTTAAATTTCAAATTAGACTCGAGTCAATCCGCCAGTGGACTTTACCGGGCGATTACCGAGAAGCACGCGTTTTATAGCTGCGAGACGGTCAGGAGCGCGGTTACGGCGCAGTTTATACGCGACTTGAAGGTATTTGAAAACAACGACGACATCGACGCTCGACACCGACTCATTCCGTTATTTTCTTTGTACGTACAGGGCACCATTATCTCGATATTCAACGAGGATTCCACTTTAGGAAAGAAATACGTGTTCGATATTCGCAGAACGTGCCGAGAGGTGTACGACAACGCGCGGCGCGCTCTCTACTGCGAAGCTGCGACCGTTAGCCTGCCGGAGGAGAAGGAAATTTTGCAGAAGCAGGATTGCGGAGACTGCGAGGATCCGAAATGCAAGGTATTTCGTCGTATCGAGGATATCGATCGAGAGTCGGAAGAACGACCGATCGACCAACCAGAAAAACAACTGTTTCGCATTGTTCGATTTTCAGGAATCTCGAGAATGTCTAACAAGACTGTTGGACGCGATGCTGTGCCGCATTTGCATGGACCGTAGTTTGGACACTGCCTTGTTTCCGTGCGGACACGCGGTAGCCTGCTTGGATTGCGCCAGGCGATGCGAACGTTGTCCTCTCTGTCGAGCCGACATCGACCATTGTCGCACGATATATCTTCCGATCGAGCTAACGCACGTCGACAAGCACAATCCGAAATTGCTCTCGGAATCCATCGAACCTAGTTACGGCAACTCTTCTACCGAGGAAATTCAAAAGAGAAGCTTGCCAGCCGAAAGGTCCGTGGTAAACGGTAACGATATTTGAGAACGTCGTTGCAACAAGTTCCACGCTTCTCGAAGATTCTTCTCTGGAATCTTTGCTTGCCGGATCCAGAGAACGCATTGAGTTTTTCTCCCGTCTCTGTCTTTCCCTTTTGTCCTATTATTCCTTTGATTTACGCGAAAATCGTACGTTCGTACGTTCGTGTTATCCGTACGACGATCAATTTTTCTTTTTTCTTCTTTCGTTCGTTCCAACACCGCAAAAACGCGAATGATTTGTCGCCACCGTGACGAAGAAACGCGACGTTGCCCGTAACGTTCGAAAAACCGAAGAATACGACTCTGTTTAACCGAGCCCGTTCAAAGGCGAATAATTCGTATAACAAGATCACGTTCGCTTCCTCGTTCGAATAATAAGAGTTTGCGTGGTTTCGTTCGACGGGAGTTCAGTCGATCGGGCATTAACTGAAATTTCGTTTCAATGAATCTAGTTCGTAAATAAATAAACTCTCTCTCTCTCTCTCTCTCTCGTTTAAATACGTATCTACAATGTAATTGTAATAATGTTACACGATACATGTATACTTGTTAATCGAATAATAACAATATTGTCTTAATCCCGCGACCGAAAAGTGCTATTAGCAGCGTTGATCTTTGAAAAACGATGCTGTCATTGTTTCCAAGAGAGAGTAGTATATTTTGTTTTATTGAAAAGTTTAATGCGTCGTATATACATGTGTTTACTTTTATCGACAGTCGGACCAACGAGTTTTCTCATTTTATTTAAGTGTCGTTTATAACGCTTCTCGGATACTTTCGTTCCTCTTAGATAGATTATGTCCTCTTTTCTTTCGTTCTTTCGTACGTACTTCAACCTTCATTTAGATACGGCGGTAGGCCACTGGGGTTTATTAAAATCGATGACCGTTCGTATTTTCAATATAGCGTATTCATTATGCATACGCGATATGGTTTATAAAACGACTGCTATAACGCTCCCCTTCTTCTAGAAGACGTTTCATCCGAGTCACTCGAATCTCACGTCACTCGATCATTAGGTCATCCATTGATCGATCGTTAGCGCGATAAAATTTTCTTCATTGAGAGCGACCCGCGATAATTGTATCAATTTTATTGTCACGAATGGCCTACGTAAATAGAATTTCCACGATCCGAGAAGTCGACAGGCCGACGACACGCAGATACCACGCTACGAGTTATCTCTCCTTTGAAACGTCTTGTACAAGAAGGAAACCTTGTTACGGTAATATCTGTTTATATGTACATAAAAAAGTGAGATAACCCCTCGATAGGGTCAAGCGAGTAAAAGTCACGAGTTCGCCAAATGTCAAATCTGATTTAACAAACTCGGTGCGAATGCCATCTTTTAAGTAAGAGAATCGTAATAAAAGAAATGCATATGTTAATCGATGTGCTTTGCATGCAAAAGACAATTGACGTGACATCGATGATAGTCCGTTTCAAAGGTGCACGCGAGAAAAGGCTGTTTCCGATCTAAAAAAAAAAAAAAAAAAAAAAAAAAATAAATAGAACGCAAATATCGCAACATATTATTTATATCGTCTACTCGCGAGACATCGTTCTTCTTTCTCGTCCTCGATCGACGACTCGTCTATCGTGCAACATCCGTGGCTAGCATTCCAGGAGACTCGAATGCTTGTCGAAACTGAGGATACCAGGGAGAATGAAAGTCAAAGAAATTGTTATAGTCATTCATCAATGCAACACAGATCTAGTTCGTAATTATTCATAAGGGAAGAAACAGTAGCGTTAAGTCGGCGTAGCGTAATCCCTTTTTTCCTGACATTCGTAGCGCTTCGCGTCTCTCATCTATATATGTCACTTAGTTTTCTTTAGTATTTTTCTATCCTATCGTTGTTACGAAAATCGTGATTACGCTGCTTTTCTAAGTCAAATATCGATCCGAAGGGTTCTATGAAAACGCAAGTGTAATAGATATACAACAATAATATTCAAATACAAAGTTAAGCAGGCGTATCGGTGCATTGTATTTCTTCATGGCCGGAAATAAAAATATTTTCTTCAAAATTCTCCGATTACGTTGTCGACGTTCAACGTTGATGGGCTTTTATTCGTTGGATGATCATTTTTTCCAAGCACGCGCTATAAAAAAAAACCGTTTTATACGTATACATGTAATGTCGATGGTCCGTGGTCTCGAGGATGGAGACAATTTGTACCACCGTTATGCGTTTACTCGATATATGTAAGTTTAATAATGATAATTACAACGATAACATCGTTATGATAAAAAAAAAACAACAACAAATATTTGTGATTAACTCTCTGTATAAATGCGAAGAAATTTCAAATCATTGTAATTGTTAGATCTGTAAGGTAGAAATGTGAGAGATATACGAGAGAATGGATTTTTAAGAATTATCATTTGCAAAGAGTATTTTTAAAGTATTTCCAATTATTTTTTAGTATTATATCAGGATTCCACTTTGATTAGTGGTGTATACATATGAGACCGATACACACTATAAAAAATAATTTTTAGCATTATAAAGGTACAGTGTCCCAACCTGTTGATTAAATATTATAAAACATCAACCGCTGTATACCCTTTATTCTCATTTGTTCCACATGCCTTCTCCCAATGTTAAAAACGGATGCAAAGAAGGATACATGCCGCGTCTAATTGTAAGTCGATTACTTTCGTGCAACGAAATCACTTTGCTGATATCAGCAAAGTGTAGTTTGTCGTAAACGATTTTTTGTACTAAATCTTTTTATAATTTTTTGCGAGTTAAATTCAATGGAAAGTTCAATGAACGTGTACCCATTGTATCTTACACGCGAGATAAAAATTAATCTCGTACTTCTTTATTTCTCATTTTAATCGTTTTACCGTACGTACGGACACGTAAATAAAACTTTGGTGGGTTTAATCGGACGGATAAACGGAATAAAGATGAATTTTGAAACAAATATCTTTACGTGTAACCAATAAACAACAGGTTGCAAGTCTAAACATATCGATCCAAGGATTAATGCATCGATTAATCGGCAACTGGATCGTTTATTTATATTTAAACTTGTATCTCGTATTTTAATTTTCACCGATTCTCGCAGATCCTACAATTCCATGATATTTGAACGACGCTTCTAAAATCTTTTCTTCGAGAAACTATCTTTCTTACGTTTAACGTTTAACTCGATCGAATTAAGATTAAACGATTTTTACGATGCGAATAAAACGGATAACAAAGAGCATATGTAGATAGAAAGCACCGTTTAAGTGGAAAAATTTTTAATGTGGCGCCAAATAATGCCGAGCAGCAGTTGAGTTAGGATGTGCGATATCTGCGCACGCGTCGTACATTTCAATTGGTTCACGCAGCGGCATTGTCATATGACGAAGCTGCGTGGCATCATGGGAAGCAGGTCGCAATTTTGCAACATGGCGGTGAATTGAGCCAAAGTCGCGGTCCTGTGCCATCAGAAAATGTATTTTTCATAGTCGAGCAACTTCTTTTATTGTACTCTTGATGTATGCGACAGTGTAGTACGGGTTCGGGTCGTGTTAGACGATACACTGTGCATGTAAATATGAGTGTAACGAAGCACAACGTTATTTCGAAGGTGACACCCCGCAACTCGGTGTGGTGTTCGACCACGTATGGCAGAGACTAGAATCCGAGATAAGGAAGCTCTGCTTCGCCTAAGTAATACGTATCGCCAATCAAAATTACCACCACAAAGTAGCGATGTGGTGGTTACCCAATCCGAACTGTGAAAATGTGAGTGTTTTATGTAAAACGTAAAGTGTGCATACGAAAGTGCCTGTGGGTGCGTATTTCGGTAGCGAGGAGAGTGCACGGATGCCTTGTCTGCGATATCCAACATCCCTTTTCTACATTTATTCCGTTTATCTCACCGTCAAAATTCCTGTAATTTTACTTTCAATTATTCCGATTTTCCATCGTTTAATTCGACTGAATCTCAATCGCGAAAACCCGAATATACAAATTGGTTCTATTCAGTACGCAACCATTACCTTAAACATTTTTAACCGTATTCGTAATTCCTTCCCGTTTGCAAAAAAAATGAAAAATATTCCACAAACTTTCCTGTATCTGCTGGTAACTGTGTTCCCGTCATTGAAAAATGCATAATCCGATCGATTTCTTCGATAGTGCTTACCTTTGATCCGTGCTCGTGTTTCATTCTTACCTGTGTGCTTAAATTATATTCCATACGAAATCACCATAAACACGATACAAACGGAACGGCCATCCCTTAATTTCTTTTACTATTGCCGATATCCGAAAAAGTGTTCTATGGTCGGTGTCGGTAAACGTCGATGTAGCAACGCTCCAAAAATACCACATGTTACGGTATTCTAAAAGCATCGTGCGTTGCAATACTTCTCACAAACGATAAGAGTGTACAACGGTTAACAATACGTCCTATTTACCGTTCGAAATAACCATTTTCTGAGCAATAATATAGTATTTTGGAAAATTTAGTTTGATTTATCATGACGGCTTTCAAATATACATTCCAACATTTTTGTTTACTTGTACCCTTCTGCACCTTGCATACTGTTATGATTGAAATAACGTAGGTTTTAAGGCTGTATCAGAGTTGATCTTATCTTATTGCGATCAAACGTAATTAAGAAGAAGAAAGAGTCAATTTTGTCGATTGTAAAATTCTGTTTGTACGACAGTTGGTTAATCCACAGAGTTATTAATACATATTATGTAATTAAATAAATCTGCTTCTTCGTGCTCGCAAGAACTGAATTTTTTTTCTATGCTAGATAAAGAATAGGGTTACAATTATGCTCTGATAAACTTATTAATATACAATCAGATCCTGCGAAGCATTTTAAAATGATATTCCTCGCATCCTTTTATGCTCCTTATCATCTATATTTCATACGAGGCATCAGTTGTACGAATCGTTGCTATTATGCTTTTCATTTCAGACATATAGTAGTAACGGTAACAGTAACGGTAATAGTAATAGTAATAGTAATAGTAATAATACTAATAATAATAATAATAATAAAAGGTTATAGACTAACAAGATGTATTTTTATTTTACAGATATTTGCAAAATTCAAAAATTTTGTCGGTTATTGTAACTTGTGATCGTATATGTGTGCCAAACAGAGATATATAAGAGGGCATTGAAGAGACCCAATGGTTTCCTGACATGATGGAAGGTAATCTATATGTGAAAAATGAGCCGGGACTCGACGGGCAATCACTTGCAAACCCACAACCGAACTCATCCTCAGAGGATACAGGAGGTGCCAGGGTTTGTTTCGTTTGCGGTACGATAGGCCACGGGGAACAATATTGGCTGAGAGTGAAACCAAGTCCGGGTGGTGCACCGAACGAACCTTACTTTCCATTTCTTGAATCCCATGAACCACCTAATGGGTATCGTGGTGAGGGAGCTAGAAGCGGAGCGGTCAAGGCATGCAGTCTTTGCTACGCCTTGCTGTTACAACAATGGGAGAGTTACGAACAGGATGCTAGACCACATAGTCAACGAATTTATTGGTTAAAAAGATGCGACGGTGGTCCATTTACGGGAGCTGAGATGGCTCTTCAAGGGGAATACGCGGCTCAAGTCCTGGGCTTAACCAATGACCAAACTCCACAGCTCAGACCCGAAAACCGACCGATTGGAATCTCTCCGCGACTTCCGCTAAATTCACCATCGCCTAGAGTGGAACAGACAAGGCCATCGTCGAATTCCATTGAACTGCCAAGACCACATTCTAATACAGCAGAAACGCACAGACACTTGGAACAAGCGAGGCTTGCAATGGAATCTCCCCATCAAAGACTGCAATCGCCGCATCAAAGGTTACAAAGTCCTCGACAGCTTGTAGAAGATTCGAGAATATCGAACGAAGCGGCATTGGATTTAAGACATGCACCTAGGAGTTCACCTGCACCGCAACCAGCTTTACCACCACAACCTCAACGTAAGCACTAATTTACGTTCGTTACTTAGGCAAGAATTACATTTTCCGGTGTTTACTTATAAACGTGATATTTAATTGTGTTTCAATCGAACGATTACAGCCATTTACAGCGGAGGATCGACGTCGAGTGCCGGCACCGATATCTTAGATCTCTCGATGCCAGATAAAAATTCGGTTACGGAAGTCTGCTACGTATGTGGGGATGAGTTCACGCGAGGATCACTTAGTCACATTGCAGCAAAACCACTGCCAACCCCGCCGCATCCTTCCGCCAGTCCCTCGCCATTTTTTCCTTCGCTAATGCTTCATCCAAGACCAAGTAGGAGCCGACCAATGGATAGCGCTGGGCGTGTACAAGTATGTCTATCATCTTCGTTATTTCTTGTTAATCGCCTGTGTAATTCCTGTACTTAGGATTTAATTCGTTTCCTCGGTTATAGGCCTGTTCGGCGTGTCAAAATCATCTTCTATTGCAATGGAAGGAATATACCGACCAAGGAGTTCCACACGGCGATCGGAATTATACGCTTCGTAAACGGCAAGCACCTATAATAGAAGCAACTACCTTTACCTGTTACACTTGCGCGCTTGACTACTCTTCGCAAAATATTAGACTTATTTACTGCTGTCGTAATCCCGAAAAGGAAACGTACTATCCTTTTATTTATTCTCTGAGACCTCCGAAAGGAGCTAGTCCTATTAGCCCTCAGGGAATGGTGCAAATATGCTCCGATTGTTACAAACATTTGCCAGAAAGACAACAATTATTTAGTGAAGAAAATCGCGAGGGTCAAGCGTGTATGCAGATGGTGGATTTTCGACAACGGGGTCCTTCTCCGAGACCGGTGGTGTCAAAGTCCCCAGCAAATTCCGCTGGCAGTGATATTCGTTTCAAACCGTATGATTTGAACAAATCGAGCGTTGCCACGAACAGACAACGTAGCGCAACGATAAAAGGATCCACCCCTGGGCAACGAAACTCTCCGAACAACGGGCCCGCCGAAAATGGGACCGTTGCTCTCGGCCAAAACTATAGGTGCTATATTTGTGAGAGATTGTATCCTCGTTCTCACATGAAATGGTACGATTTTCAGAGTTGCCGTTATTCTTTGTTACGTACGTTGATCGTTCATTGTTTGTATGGGTATTAATCGTTACGTTTGTTTGTCGTTGAAAGGTTGTCTACGAGTCCGGAAGGAATGAATTCGCACGCTATGCATTTTCCATGTTTAAGGGGAATGGCACGTACATCGGAAAATGCCTGTATGGATAGTCACGGTAGGGTGTTAGCTTGTACTCACTGCGTGAATCATCTCGCCCAACAATGGGAAAGTATGGATGCTGAACGAGTTCCTTTAGAACGTCGCAGGTTAGTCGCTGCACAAGTAAAATCTTTCGACAACCTTTTCATGGTATTCGCCGTTTTTCTCTCGAATCTTTATTATCGTCGTCTTTTAGGTATGATATTCCTAGTCCACATCCAAACGGCGACGTGAATCGATCAATCGCCACCCCACCGAGTTCTAGTTCGGATCGAACGTTCGGTAGTAACCCAGGCACATCGAGCAGTTCTATATATTGTTTCTTGTGTGGCTTGCATAGTGATTTAACCCTCGCAAGAGTGTTGTATGGTCGGCCTCAGGGTCGTAACGCACCGTTTTTCCCTGAATTACTGCGTCATCAGTCTCCGCCGAACGCCGAGCAACTTAGAGAAGACGGTTCCGCGCTAGTATGCACATTCTGTTATCATTCTCTTTTGGCGCAGTGGCGTCGTTACGAATCTCTTCCGAGTGGACAACAAGCGAATGCCGCGGAAAGGCAATACAACACGCATGATTACTGCTGTTACGTTTGTGGTATTACGACGTATAGGAAACGCGTCAGAGCGTTACTCGTGAAGGACTTTCCTTTCCTGAGATATCACAGACAACCTGAAAAGAGCCTGTTATTGGAAAACGGAGATTTCGCAGTGGTCTGTTTAGACTGTTACGAAACATTGCGCACACAAAGCCTCGAATACGAACGATGGGGCCTACCCGTTGAAAAACGCGAATACAATTGGATAGTGCAACCTCCACCGCCGGAAGATAGCCCTGACGCAGCTGTCGCGAGATTGCCATCCGGTGAAAGATCCGAGAAGGTGGTGAGTCATTTTCCGATAACTATGGTTTCTAAGCTGGATACGTGTCACTGGATGAATAATTTATTAATACGCTTTGAACGTTCGTATATATTCCGTAGGTGCCACCGACGTTAACGGTTAAACCAGCACGGAAAAACTGTTCACCGAAGGCACCGGATAAGAAGGTTCCGGTGAAAGTTCCAGAAAAAGAACAAGGTAAGTGGAAAATGTTCTCTGTCCACGTTGCGCGTATAACATGTTCGTAAGGGAAGTTTTAATCGAAGAAAATATAGACGGCGATCTCTGCGTTGCAAACTTTTAGTTGAATTTCTCATTTAAAGGGAAAGGGGAAGCAATGGAACGTATACATCGAGAAATCCGAGACGCTTCTTATTTAGTCGACTTTTTTTCTTCGTTTATAATCCCATATATGCATGCTTATACATACATAGCAAGATTAAGTATACAAGTGTCTTAGATAACGAAAAATATTATGTATGTGGTCAAACATTTGCCAGACACGCTAAGGTTATCGGTTTACGTTGGAACGCTATCTTCTGCGTAAGCATTCACTTCAGAGTTACTTGAGACGAATACGTTAGATTTTACGTCGCTGTATGTGTACGTATGTTTTCTTTTGCTATTCTTTTACTCTTTCTTTTGACCATTGCACTTGGACTTTTTTCCTTTATCGAACGATGCTATTTCGTTAAAGTCGAGATAACGAATGTATTTTCGCACAGATTTAATTTCAAGAGATAAAGAATATACGTATACATGGATGTATGTACGTGCTTGAACGAAGAGACGACGTATCGAAGATGCGAGAGTGGTCGGTGCGATGAAAAGGATAAAAATAGGGGGCGAATGGACGAGAAAGCTCTTAAAAAATCTAACAGTTGCGAATCACCTAAGAAGATAGTTACGTTCGAGCGAATTCTTTCTTTCTTTCTTCTTCTTTTTCTTCCCTTTGCACTTTATCCCGTTTTTGTTCATTTACTTCGATCTTACATCCAAGAAAATGTTTACATCGACGTATAATTCGCTGAAGCTTTTTCGCTTCTCCGTTCATGCAACGAGCATCTCGGCTCTTCAAGTCGCTAGAAAGCTTCCCAATGAAATTTTCACGTGGTTGTTCGGTAAATTTCTAAAACGTTTAAGCATTCGCGGTTCGCATGTTTTCTCAAAGAACAATAGCTCGCCCAGGCAAGCTACTTTCCATCTTCACTACTCTTAGTCCATAACACCTTCTCCGCTTTCCTTTCTTTTTATCGTTCTGACTTGCCAAACGTGTACACGCTTTCATACCACAAGGTAAGTTTCGTCGAGTTCGCGTCGACGATCGTGTAGAGCAGCATCGCGCGGACCTGCTATTTAGCAGTCGTAAAATTCTCGACGAGAGGCTGGAAACAAATTTTGTTTTCGATACAAACGCGTTAGAAAGCGGCGAAACCGTGAAAATATCGCACCGACGACCATAAATAATATTCTTCGTGCGATTCGTTTACCCGACGAAACAAACGTATTCGAGGTTATCAGGAAAACAAAATTCGCTCAATTTCCCCGTTAATTATTTGACCGAACGATTTGTCGTTTATTTCTTTCAACGATAAATTATACAGATCGCGACAGATAGTCGGGACAAAGCCACTGAGAGATTCGATCGTACGTCACGATACGGTTTACGGTTAAACGTTTCGATGAACCGCAGAAGTAAACTAATTGCAGCGTAAATACAGAGGTTACAAGTTGGAAAGAAAATAGCTTTCAAACGAAACACGATCACCGAGATGAAAAGGTCGATTAAGGTCGGTCGATCTGGCTTAGAGGAAGTAGGTGGTTGGAGACGTTAGAGAGACTTAACGCGGTGGTTTGGTAGACAGGGTAGTAGTGCTGGTTGACAGTGACAGGGGGGTAAGCGAAGGAGAGCGAAAGCAGGAAGGAGGGTGCGATGGGGAAATAGAAGGAAGGAAGGAAGGAAGGATCGAAGGAGAAAGAGCAAATGCCCGCAGCGCGACACCGCATTGCGCCCACTTGCCAACCCGCCCAACACCTAAATTCGAATTAGGAAACCAGCCTTGTCGTTTCTCGTCAACACGACTCTCCTGTCCTGGAAAGCGTACAGAGGCAGGACATCGTCGTCTACTTATACCGCCGTGTACAGAGAGGGGAAATAAAGCGCGGACACGGGAAAGAGACACGCAGACTAAAAGGGGGCTAGGCTCGTGTGTATTCGCGCCTGTATTATACGCGTACGCGTACGTGTACGTGTACGTATATGTATATAGGGAAGTTCTATCCTTTACGACCTTCCTTTGCTCTCTCGCTACTAGGAGTGCAATCAGAGGGAGAGAGGCAAAGTGCTCGTTTTCCTCTTCCTTTGGGAATCGATATCAACGTTATCGACTGCTTTTCTCGCTCCTTGTCGCTCGAAGTTCTACATCGGGGTTGCTCACGTATTCTCGGCAGGCGCGCAGCCAAAAGGCTCGATTTTGGCGCACATTCTCCACCGCCAAATCGCTGCCAAGTCTCGATTCAAGCGGTCCCGCTTTTCTTCCTCTTAAATCATACGCGCCTGTGTACTTTTTAACGACGTTCGCGCTCTTCGCGCGTTTCCACGCTTACCTCTACCGAGAAGAATTCTCGAACGTAGAGATCGATCGGAGAAGCTTCGGCGTTTCCGCTGCTGGATGTTGCGTCGATTTCGCAAAGTCGGTCGTCTTAATCGGGTTGACGCCACGCAGCTATATATCAGCGCGTTACTTCACACGCGCCCTCTTAACGCGCTGCGCACGGTCCCTCTGTCGGCCCGTGTTAATAATTAACCACCGACTGGCGTGGGAGTAGTTTCGCCCACCTCTTGCGGCCAGCTAGTTTTATTTCGAGTAACGCTCTGCTCGCGCTCTCTTCTCTCTCTCTCTCTCTCCCCCCCCTCTCCTGGTTCCGTTCTTGTCCGTTTACCGACGCAAAATAACGTAGAATTCCTTTTTCTAAGCTCATCTCGGAATTTTGTGGCTTTTTCGAAAGATCTTCTTCTTCCTAGCGCTTCATGGCGCAAAAAGTGTCCTCGTAGGAGGCTAGACGCTAGATTATGCCTAGAAATCAGGCAGGCGATACAAATGCCAAGATGCGTCAAGTTCGTTCAAGGTGAAAACCTCGATAAAAATAGTAGAGCTTATTAGCCCCGGGGGAGTTAGCGACGTCTTCGGAGGGTAACGGCGAAGGTGAACGGGAAGGGGAAAGGAGAAGTGGGAAATGAGAAAGGGAACTGGAACCGTAACGCGAATGCGAACGCGAGCGTATTGGATTGAAGCGAGGGTGAGCATGACCAACCGTGTTTGTATATCCGGAGATTCGCAGCAGGGAACGAACTAAAGGCAGAAAGAGAAGAGAGAGCGAGAGAGAGAGAGAGAGCGAGAGAGAGAAAGGCAGCGAGAGAAGGATACGCGAGCGAAGAGGGTTGGTCACGGCACGAGCAGAGGTGGAAGAGGATGGCGTGCCACGAGGGAAGAAGAAGCGCGAGCGGGGGGACTCGGGGGAAGTTCCCTGTCGCCGGCACGCATTGATTTTGCTCGACAGACAGCCGCCTGTTGGGTTCTCTGACTCGGGCATCTAACTTTGCCGTCGCTCGCATACCGTCTTTCCGTCTTCCTCGCCGCCGATCTCGTGGCTCGTGGCCTCTTGTCTTTTTCCCTCGTCTCGCGCGTACGAGCGGTCCTCGCCGCTACGCGTACCTACATATTTCGGCCGCGCGACGCCTATCGCGTTCCAACTTCTCCTTCGCCTGCCAACCAGCCTCTTACCAATTAGCGAACGTCGACGCCGACGTCGACGTTGATACAGCGTCGCGCTGTACGCGCAACTTTGTCCCACCTCGAATTATATTCGAGAAACTCGCTTCTTCTTATCTCGCCTTGCTGGTACTCCCGATGCCACCACAAACACCACTGCCGTTCTTACTTACTTGTTCGCGAATACGTTTTAATTCGCCGAAGATTTAATTTAGAAACGATTCGAAAGAATACGGTCCGGCGGTTGTTAGGTCGATAATAAACTTTAATAGACGTATCAATCCTTCGATTATTACGTTCTTCTCTTTCTGCCAATCGGACTCTGCCTCGTTTCGTGTTTTGCGTCGCTTCGCGGTAGCAAACTCGCATCGATCGCGCGTCTTACGTAACACGGTTTCACGATAGATCGATTTTGCCTATCGATGATCCGTTCGTTGTCGATCGCTCGCTGCCACAGTCAGGTACAATTTCCGATTCGAGAGCCTGCGAGCAAAGAGGTGGAATTGATCGAGTCGTTTTACGAACGCATCTGTAATTCGATTAACAGGTTGATCGCGAATTCGCTGCGCGTCTAAACCGGATTTGTTTCGAACCAACTTGCCATTGTCTCGCCGGGTTCGATAAAAGTTGAAAGACGCTCGTCGTACGATTTTTCTCTCGTGAGATAGGTTCGCGCGTTATTCAGAGTCGAGACATCGCGATAATCACGATGGCGTCGCATCGGATATCGAAACGGTGGAACTACTTACAAAGTCAACGACTAGGTGATCGTGATATGCTCGACTTTGTTCCGCGGTCGGTTCCGTTTATCGGCCATTTCGTTCTCGCCTCTTGCGTTTATAGAGTTTCGCTCGTCTAACGCGTGGCTCTCTCGCGTTGAAAGAGCAAGGAAGGGATGACGGTCGTGGTATGGTCAGACCGAAGCAAGTAGCTGGATTTGAATGGGGGTTGGCGCGAGCGGACGGCAGAGAGAGAGAGAGAGAGAGAGAGAGAGTGAGTGAGTGAGTGCGAGGGCTGAAGGGGAGAGAGAAACGTAGATCGGTGGCTAGGAGATGGAAGGGGAGGAAACCGAGCGGCTTGCTGGTTTCACAGCGCGTGCCGCTTCAGCGCCAGATGGCTTACAAAGTGGGAGAGAGATAGCAGGATCTTGCTTCGTATACATGCCCTCTTCTCGCCTATTACCACGAGGCAGCGAGCGGGTGTATGATTACGCAGGCGGCAGGGAAGAGAGGAAACGGAACGTAGTCGACGTTCCCAAATACGCTCCGTTTCGTCTCTTTCCCTTACTTCGTCTTCTTCCTCGTCGTCTTATGATTTTTTGTTTTTATCGTGCCATTTTCCGAACTCTTTTTTCCCTTCGAAACTGTCGCTGAAAAAAAGGTCGCTGTGTCGTTAGAGCGGGAAAGAGACGCGACGAGATCGTTGGCGATCGTACGATTCGAGATCCTTGCTCGAGCTTCGTGCGAATTAAGTGGGAGAAACGTTAGTCGCGGTAGGTGTCGCGCGAAAAATTATTTCGGAACCACGACACGGTTGTTCGGTGAAAGTTGCGTACGCGAGTCGAGCGATACCCAGGGATGTGTAGTCGACGAAAAGAGAAGAAAGGATTACCGGCCGGCTCGTGAAACGACTGGCAAAGACGCGTGTAATAACGCGCGACGGGTTCCATTGGCCGAAAAGCAGGCGTAGTCTGGCTTGTCGCACGCTCGTATTCTACTCTCGCTCGAACGGATCGGACGATCTTGCTCGGAGCGCACGGTGGTATCTGTACGATCGCGTTGGCACGGTGGAGGGGCGAAAGGGACACGAAGGCGAACGAAGCGCGTCGAACGCGCGACTCGGCTCTTTAGTCGAGTACCAGCCACCGTTGGTGTCGTTTCAGGGTGGTCGATTCGTTCTCGGGGACCACGTGAGGGAAAGAGAGAGAGAACGAGTGACTCGTTAACGATGGATTTTGTCCGTCACAGTGTATAACCGGTCTGTCGCGATTGCTCGTTTATTCGGTCGATCGGTCTGTCCGTCTATCGGTCCGTTGGTCGGTAGAAGACGCGAGCGCACGCGCAACGCGTGTCGCGAACAAAAGACAGCGATACCGACGCGTTTTAAAAGCGTCTCCTATACTCTCGGCTGATTCGAACTTCCCCCTCCCTTTCGCAGCACTAATTCTCCTCTTTCTCGCCTGTCTGTCCCTGTCTCCGTTCCTCTTGGCTGTGTACGCTCGGCCTCGGTTGGCTGCGAGGCGCGCGCGTGAAAATATATCCTGGCCGTCTGGCGGTAGCGCCGAAGCATTCAGTCAATTAGCCGTAATGGCACGACCTGCCGCGTCGGTCTCGGCCAATTAAGTGGTGATTAGTGCGCGGAACTCCACCATCGCCCGTATCTCTCTCACACTCTTTCCGCGCGCGCGCGCGCGTGTGTATGTGTGTACTTGGTTCAACGATAGATCGCGCGCGCGAGCGTGGTGTTTCTCGTGCGTAGGTGTTCGCTGCTGCCAGTCACGAGTGGAGTGCGGTACGAGTAGCAACTTTCTTGCTCCGTAACGTACGCGCGTCGGTCTACGGCCAACGAAACAGCGCGTGGCGATTCGATCGTTCGTCGGTTATCGTTGTTCTTGTACCGTTCGATAGCCGTTATCGAAGCGTAATAACGTTAACGCAGGAACGCGATTCCGAAAGAAGAGCGAAACTCTATCTCGCGCGGTCGCGTCGAATGTGCGAATTGCGCACGGTAGCGCGATCCGTTCGGAAGCTGTAAATCACGCGTCGACGTCGAACAAGAGCGGCGAGAGTATGCGCGATGAACGATGATACCGGTCGAGTAGCGTTACCGCGCGTTGCGAACCGTTTGGAAAGTGGAACCACGCCGATTCATAGCGAAGTAGCTACGTTTCTCGTCGGGCCGTGTCCGCTTCGTCGTTGATCGTCCTATTCTCGACTCGCGGCTAAGCGCTTGATCGATCGGTGATTTATTTTTAACTATCGCGGAAAGCCTTTTCGCGAGAGAGAAGCTGGTGTACCGTAATAAAGGGATAAGTGCGTGGAATGCATGCGTCGATCGAGGATCGATGGATCGACGAGTGGTGGATGTAAAAAAATGCAGTTCGATCGATTAAAGGAGGTCACGAAGAAAAAACGGCCTCCTGCCATAGTTTCCTGCTAGCTTCGCAGCATCGCGTGCATTTCCCTCGAGTCTACGCTGTCAGCGAAGCTCTTGTACGACATCAGCCAGAATGGACTTCCGGGCGCCGCATCCACTCGTGCATCCTTCGCACGCCGGACATCCTTATTATTATCCAGGTATATTTTTTTCAGCCACCTTTCCTTTGTCGTCTCCACCTTTCTCTCTCTCTCTCTCTCTTTCTTTGTCTATGTCGCTCGCTCGCTCTATTTCTCTTTTCTGGAATTCTCGTTTGCTCTTATTTATCTGGGCTACTCGATATTCGGGTCTCGTTACGCGAAAGTGTTTTCGCGATAGCGAGAGTCGATTCTCGTTCACCCAGCGTTTCGTCGCTTTCACCAAAGTTTCTAGCATCCACGATTGACGCGCGGTGCTCGCGAAGACTCGTGGAAGGGGAAAAAAGGTCTGGCCGCTGAAGGAAAGAGGCGCGAGCCTTCTAACTCGTTCGCCACAGAGCCGTACACACTCGGCCGAGTGTACTGGCAATTTTCTTAACTACCTTGCCGTACTTTGCCTCCGGTTGGTCGTCGCGTGTATAATTTTAGTTATCGCCACCACCGTACGTACTCTGGCAGAGTCGCGAGAGAAAGCAACCGTCGTCGTGCATGGATATTCCGTGCGAGTCCTATAAACGTCCGTATAAATCGCTTAACCGTATCGTACTTTTACGGCGCGTCGTCTTCCTTTTTTCCCCGCTTTCTTTTCGTTGGTCGATCTTGAATCCGCGGCTACACGCAGGTTTCGAAAGATGGGCGCGAGATAATGGATGGGTGATGCGGGAGCGATAAAATTAACGACGAGAGAGAATCGTTCTCGTCGGTTTGCTTTACTCGAGCCAAGAGTCGTAAAACGATCAAATAGTCGAATGATTGATCGTTATTAATTGCAGATCGTAGTTTTTATCGTTCGTCGAGCGTCATTGGCGAATATTAAAACAAAGTACGTTAACCGAGCCTGCATATCGGTTTGCGCGTGACCATTCAATGCCTATCGTTTCGTGCCTCCCCTACCTTACTCCCATCTTGTCCCGTTCCACTTCGTTCCCTGTTCGTGTTCTCTTTCATCGTATCGTCATCTCTCTCTCTCTCTCTCTCTCGCTTGCTCGCCCTCCGTCTCTTAATCACGCTCGCTCGTGCAAGCACACTTTCTTTCATCGTCTTTTATCTTTCCTTTGGTTATTCGCTTTCGTCGTGTCAGAAGCGATAAAACCGACTATAGACATCCGTAATGCCGAGGACGACGAGTCCGTTTTAATTCCTGCACGCTGCTCGAACGACGGATATCGGGTATCGTGTCGGCGACCGCACACGAAGCCTCTGGCAACCGCGTTTATATCGGTTCTCTCTTCCTTTGTCTCCCGGTGTCGAGGTTGCTTTCTTTTTTCCAGCGAAAAATTAATTATCTTCCGGTGACGAACGACATAGAACGCAGAAGCGTCGAGCGTCGAGCATCTCTTGCGACGATACGACGAAAAAGCACGACGATGTCGTGAAACCACTCGAATTTCGTTCGATCCGTATTCGAGTTTAAACGTTTTTGAATCTTCGCGCTGATCTTTCAACCGAAAATCGGCTTTCATCGGCGATTAAGTCGGTTGATTTCGAATTACGAGATCTGTCGCTGCTCTACGCGATGTTCGGTGTCGTCGACGCTCTGGCGACGGGACGTTCGCATAGCGTCACGCTGGCGAACTGCCGTAACCGATTGATATTTTACGAAGGAATTTCAGGCAAAGGCGTAAATTACTTTTTTGCGTAAAGTCGCTTATATCTGTTGGCTTTAATAGCCGTCCGAAGGCTTCGAATTGTTCGTCCGTAGCGACGATCGAGTCGTAGAGGCCAAAGAAAGACGAAGATATTTTACCGTCGCTCCGTCGACACACGATGATGATTTCATCAACCGTAAGGGATTATCTGGTTCCATCGTAAACAGAGTTATCTGAAACTTGTCGTTACGACTGGAAGCAAAGCCCGACCTTCGAATTCGAGGCTTATGGTTCTAACGTATACACACGGTCGTATCGCGGGACATACGAGAAAGGTAAAGACACAAACAGTTTTTTCGATTCGTGGAACGTCTAACGCGAAGTTTCCGAAGCGACCTGTAAATTTATTTTTCAGACGCACTGCCGTCGTTAGCCGTCGCCGGTGCGTTAATAAATCGGATAGTTTGAAAAACGCTGGAACGTCACGGTTGGAAATGTACGTGGAACGCGTCACACTGGAAACGCGTTCGATCGGCAGAGAAGGAGGGGACGCGAAGTAATCGTCGCGGTGGGTAGAGAGCGCGACGACGAGGACGTTTCGACGGTGGTTAGTTGGTAGACAATTTGTTGAAAAATACGGCGTTACGCGATGCAGAGTGGTGGCGCGCGCGGCATTAACTTTTCCGAGAAGTCGCGTTGGTATAGATGTGGATGTTGGTTCGTCGGTGAGTTTAGTGACCGAGGAGTAGGAGGGGGGAGGAGGCAACACATATAACGTTCCGGCTGCGGGAGTCTGAAACTACGGCGAAACCCTACTGACAGGCCTCGGGGTTAAATCCAGTTCCATTATGGGATCTCCGATCCGGGTGGTCGCCTAACAGCCTCTAACTTGGCTAATTCTCGTAACCTCTTGGTGACGCGAGCGTTAGCAACGCGCTGCTACAACCACGCTAAATAACGCGCGAACTCGACCGGATTCTCGTTGTTAAATCAAACACTTTGTAACGAATTCGAAAGTCACGCTCGTTAAAACCGTTTGTTCGTGATTTGCCGTGGCGCGCCCTCTCTCGTCCTGGCCGCGTTCGTACATGCGGCGAATAAATCGTGGTACGTAGGTGCGATCGCGAATAAGCGAGAGCGACGGGCTAGCCCGAGGATAACGAACGCGAGAATCGACTTGATCGATAAGGTTGTGGCCGGTGTCTCGCGACGTTCGCAATATACGCGCCCAAACGTTCCGTTTGTTTCCTTTTTTTTTTTTTTTCTTTCTTTCGTCTTTTTTTCTTTCATCCTGTTGGTTTCTGCCTGTTTTTATCCAGGCCACCCGTGCGGCACTGTAAATGTCTCGCAAGGCCTCCTCGCTACTCAGACCGTAACGAAGTGGAACGGGCGTAAAAACGAGTGGAAGACAATTAAGGAGGGTCCGCGGACGGTGGGGGGAGAGAGTCGCGCTCAGGTGGTTGAAGAAGGAACGAGAGAAGAGGAAAAAACGGAAGGTCGACCACCTACCGGTCCGATAAAGTCCATTACCTTCTTCTCTCTCGTCTTTCGATTCTCCGTGCAATTTTTCTTCTTCCGTCGTTTCTCGTCCCGAATTCGCGCCAGCCTTCGCTCCTCTCCTCTGATCCGATCGTTCCACGAAAATTTCACTCGCGGTCGTTTATTCGCGTTCGTCGGAGTTTATTCGCGTTTATTCTCGTACCTTTACCCGCTGCCAGCTCTCGCAGAAAATCGCTTCGCCCGCTACCTTCTTCCCTCTTGCCCGTTGTAACCGTTCGCGCTTCCCTTTTCTCCGGTGCTTGGCCTCTCGGTCGCTCCACAGTCCACTAAATAATTGCAAGGCAACGGCGTTACTTTTTCTTCTTTCCGTTCCGCCACGCTCGACAAAGGGCTGTTAAAATAACCCTTTGTGTTTCTATTCTACCCCTTTCCTGCTCTTCCTCTCTTTTCCTCGAGCTTGCTCGCCAATCCCTCTCCCTCTCTCTCTCTCTCTCTGCTTCCTTCCCTTTCTATTTCCTTGGACCATCGCGCTGTGCTCGTTCTCCTCGTGACTCGTTTCAACCCTTGCCACGTTTCTCGCGTATCCTTTGTACCCTCGACATTTAGCGTATTTATAAGAGGCGTTCGGCGTTCGTCGTCGATCTTTCTCCCGCCTTTCGGTCTTCCTTTCTCTTCTTTGTGTCGTCGTCTCCCCGTCGCCGTAACTTTGCCAGAGTCTCGTTCGCTCTGCGTCGCGCGTTACACGTTCGATAGACTCGAAGAGTCGCTCTCGTCTCGCCGCTGTTGGATCAACACGCGTGAAACGCGCGACGACCAGATGAAAATTCCTCTGCCTCTTTCCTCTTCCTCCGCCTTTTGTATCGTTTAAAACTGTTTTTTTTCTTCTTCGAGCGCACGCGCGCGTTCACTCGCATAGCAAAGGATCATCGTCGTCGTCGTTGTCGTCGTCGTCGTCGTCATCGAGGGTGGCCGCGTACGTGCCTTTAGGTGTTTTACCTTCTATGCCGGAACTCGAGCACGCTCGGTGAAAAGTGCTCCTGCTATTTTTTTTCCTGTTTTTTCTCGGACCAGAGAGTAGCGGCGTACGGCGCGCGTGTCGCGTCACTTACCACCGCTACCAACGCGCTGCGGTTCCCTTTCAACAGAGCCTCTCTCTCTCTCTCTCTCTCCCTTAGTCTCGCTCGTTCCTCTCTGTCCGTTTTTCCCTTCAGTCCAATCCGCCACTTTCTTTTGGCGCTTGGTGTGCTCGCGCGGTTGCTTTCCAAGGTTTCGGAGACGGGTACGCGACAGACCAGGCACGGACAGCGAGCACGAGCGCGCGAGCATGCGTGTGTAAAGTGCCGCCGCTCCGACACACTAGCGTTTCCTGTTATATAACTCACGCACACGTTTACGGAGTAACGGCTACGAGTGGACGCAGGTAGCCAGGACGAGACCGAGGGCCCGACCGGCTGGAAAAATATCTAGCTTTGTGCTTTTTCGTGGAAACGCGTACCTTGCGCCGCGGTTACTTTTCCGCTAGCTGGAAAGCTCTTTGCTTTCGATTATCAACGTCTTTCGCTTTTTACGTCGTAGTTTCGTGGTCAGCCGAGCTGCTGATCACGGAAGGAACGTACACACCCCCCCGATGTCGGTGTTTCGAAGTCTATGTAATCCAAAATACCGTCGATATTACGTCGAGTTTGCTTCTTTCAGAGACATCTCGATTTTCGTTTCTTTTCCGTTCGTTGGTTGGATGAGTTACGTCGACGCGTAGATACGCGCGGTACAGGCGTGTACTCGCGCTAGGTAAACGATGAAAAATCACGAGAAGTGGTTTAGTTCGATCGTTAAGGACAAAATCGAAACTACCGGGTGGAAAAACAGCCGTGTAATTTGAATGGTCGCGTAGGAACGAGAGATGGTTCGGTAGGTTTGCGGAAAGCTGGAAGATTCGTCGTTTCGAGTATTGGGACAGTGCGCGCGAGGTAAGGTGAGTTTTCTGGATTCGGTGTACCGCCGCGTGGCGTTCCATAGCCGGTGCGTTCGACCCACGTCCGCCGTGAAATAATCACCGACGAGGGTTGCAAGAACCCAAGGACTATGAATTAGGTATGACCCACCCCGCATTGGAAACTCTCCCCTTCGATTTCGATCAATACTCGAAGCGTAGGTGCAAGGAGAAGGGATGAAGGGTCGCACAGCGTTTTCTTTCGCCCTTTGCGAGCCTCCTGTTCGCCTTTTCTCCTACCCTTGCCCGCCGTTCCTTCTTACCCGACGGATCTCGATCGTCGACCAGTTAAAAATTCGAACGACCGAGCGCGTTGACCGACGATCGACGATCCTTGCCGAACGTCGGCGGACGCGCTCGCTCGTCCTCGTTCTCCTCTCGATTAATCCGTCGACGTTTCTCCCTTTTTGCGAGAGACTTTTCGAAGCGAGATGGAAAAGCGACTCGCGCGAACGAGCACGGTCGACTTTCTCTCGAGGAGAAGCCTCTCTGTTCGAGGAGCGAACGAGAGGATTTCCGTGGAAACGGAGCAACGTTGCGGCATCTGGTATAAATAGCGCGAACCGTAAGGGTCCGTAAAAGGTATCGGTCGCTTCTGCATCTTTTTTCCGCCTGTGGTTTCGTACCGAGCGAAAGAGAAAAAGTCCGGACATCGGTCGTAGCTGCCGTTATAAATTATAACTGCTTTACACGATCGTACAATTTATGGCTAATTCGTAATCATTAGAGTCACGCGAGCCGCTATGGGACGGGTTCGCGTGTTGACTTCTCACTGCGAGTTGATAACACCGCGAAGCGTACGAGGCTGTATGGTTGGTGGGGGTGTGGAAGTGGGTGTTTCGGTGGAAGAGCCGTTGGCGTCGGTGGTTATGGAGGTGGCACGGAGTCGTGCAACGAGCGCAGTATTTCATAGGATTAACGTAACTGGCGAACGGCGTTTGCGTTTCAATTACTACGCGAATTTACGATTCAATCGCGCCTGCGCGCCTGATGCTCCGAATGGGCCGGTCGCCAGTTAGCCCGATGGCGAAATGGATCGAAAAAATGGCCAGCGAAACGGTGGAAACGAAATTACCGCGACTTTGCCACGCTCGACTTTCGCGGCTATCGAAGCAAACGGTCGGCGCACCATCGAATTACAAATTGTCCTCGATCGGCCGATCCACGTCGCTCGATCTCGTGTCATAACGCGTTCTACGGGATCGGCGTTTCGCGTTTCCCGTTTCCCGGAGAATCTGTTCGTCCTTCGTATTCGATGGACGATTTTCGAAGAACGAGAAACGCGTTGGTTGGCGAGCCGCGTAGGTAGCGTTACCCTTTCGCCGATCGTATTTACACGTCGATAAGCCGCTTACAAGACGCAACGCGTTTGCCCATTGTGTCTCCCTATGGGAAGAGCACAGGGTGGTCGACGAGCACCGGAACACCCCACCAACCCGAATAGGATTTCGCTCGAAGCGGTAACTTACGGCCGAGTCAAGCCGTAGCCGATACTCGACTGCCGTTCCGTGCTTGCTCGTCTCGTTTTCCACCTATCGTTTCCCGATCTTCCTTCCCTCTTCCCTTTCAAATTATTAAACAGCGCTCGTGCGTCGCGTCGCGTACCGCTCTTGCCCGTTTCCCATCTTCCGTCGGCGTTGTCGCAACGCGGACCGTGTTTCAACCGCGGTGCGAACGGCAAAGGGACGCGAGAAAAAAACGAACGACTTGGTATCGGTTTGCTATGTTTCGGGTCTTTTCTACTTTCTTTTCCTCTTTCCGTCAGAGGGCGACGTAGAAACTCGCGTTTCTTCGAACCAGCTTCTCGGGAAGGGAAAAGGGGAAAGGAAGATTCGGCGTGTCTTTCGATCGTAACGAAAATCGATGGACCGACTAACCGCGTTTCGCGACAGTCGCAGCTGCAGCCCGCGGTTCCCTCGGGCAACTTCTCCTCGCTGTCTCATCCAGCGAGCAACTGGTTCGCTGGTACCTACTTTCGTGGCTGGTTGCGCGCGACGCACGCGATAATCGTTTGCCCTCTGGTTCGAAGCCCCGCCACGTAGTTTTTTGCCGCCTCGGCTTTGCGATTATCTCGCTCCTCGAACGATCGCGAACGAACCAGGTATATCGCTGCGAAGAAACGCGGACGCGGAGTGGATAGCGAACCGGTTACGTTTACGAAAGATCGTCCGTCGGTAGACTTCGATCTACTCGTTCTATTCGTTCGTCGCGCGAGTTGGCGCGGTTACGAGCCGCGCGAACTTTTCGCGTCGCTGGCAAGAGAAACGAAAGGTCTCACCACGGTGGGGCAACGGCAACGAAACGATCGTCGTCGGGTTGGAAGTAAGTCGGCGAACTCGTTTTCCGTTTCTCGCTCTTCCTTCTTCGACCAGTCCGCGCTGTATCTTGATATCGACCGGTGTATTCGCCCACCGGTTCGAGTCGCGACGAGTAAGAAGACGAGCAGTCGACTCGATGGTGGCCGGTTGCCAACGGTCGTATCAACGCGACCCGAAATATTCCAAAGCGGAACCGGCGAGAGACCCGTGGAATTGCGACAACGACTATCGAGTGGCTTCGTTGTCCGCGCTCGTTCTCGCGATCGTCGGAACGTCCGTCGCGCGAAACGTAAACGCAAACTATCGCGATCGCGCGTAATCCCACGAGAACGCGTTCTCCTGCTCTTTGCCGCGATATCCGTCTACCAGCGAGCTAAGCTACACGCGCGTCGATCGATATTTACACGGCCGTTGCGTCGCACGGTCCGATATCGTTTCGCGAATTTATTAACGGATGGATCGTACGATCTCTCGGTGAAACTAATTCCGTCGGTATAACTCGATACGCCCAACGACACGCGACACCGCACGGTACCGTACGACCAAAGCGGCGCGTACCGGCTGTCTGTCCGGCTTCGTCGGGAAACGTCGTAACGCGAACGAGCAACGAGCGAACGATTCGCCTCCGAGTTTGATCGCGACGCGGACTCGGAGAGTCTCGGACAGAGTTAAACGAGAAGCGAGGGACGTTGACGGAATCAATTTGTTGGCGGTAAATCAGCGCGCTTTGTAAAACCTGAAAGCAACCGCGAACGTTGAATCTCCGATATTTGCTTTAAAGATATTAAACCGGTTTCTCTTTCTCTTCGTACTTCTCTTCTTACTTCTCTTCTCTTCCCTTCCCTCCTCTCCTCTCCTCTCCTCTCCTCTCCTCTCCTCTTCTTGATCGCTGCTCGCTCTTATTTTTATCCAGATATATCGGTGCCACGTGTACGTTTTTGTGATGCAAGCAGACACGCGCGCGCGCGCGCGCGTTCCACGCTGTTAAGAGAAAGCTGCGAACGTTTACGCGAGTCGAGCGGCGAAATTTTAGCTGGAAAATCGTCCGGCTGCGCGATAAAGTCGACGTCGCTTTTCGTGGGACGGTTCGTGTGGCGCTCTGGCGCGCCACGGAACAAACCGTCGATGAAATTTTCGTCACGTTCGTGGCGCGTACGTGCGCGTGGAGCACGCGAAGGACTCGCACCAGCAGCGTATTCCTCGATTTCGCTGGAATCGGTGCGTCGCGGCGCGATGTCGTCGACGCGGAGTCGACGTGGAACACGAGTATTATAGCGTCGGGGAAATTTTATTCGACGCGCGGCGCGTATAAATTCCGGTTGAGAGAACCTCGACGTCGGTAACGTCGAAGATTTTTTTCGCCGTCATTGGCGAGCAAATTATCGGAATAAGCGAGTGGTAGAAGGAAAGTGGCTGAAGCGCAATTCCCTCGGTAATTTGCTTAAGCCGGCAGCGGATCGCCGCAACTGCGAGTGCAACGAGAGTCGTTAAAATTTGCCCCCCGTCTCCGACGCCTCTTTCCGTTACGCTCGCTCGGCCTTGCGCCGTCCGTCTCGCTTCCACTGCGTTCTGCCGCGGAGCGTTTCGTCTCGCTTCGATTCGAGACGAGAACGCGAACCGAGCGCAGCAACGCGCGTATCGCACGGCCGATGCTATCGGTTCCACCTGCTACGCAAACGGCTAGCAAAACCGTCTTCCGACGCACGACGACGACGACGACGAACGTTCGCCTTCTCCGAAACTTTGCCGCTCCCTCCGCGCGTTTCCAGCCGTTCGTTCGACGAGTTTCGCTGCGCGTTTGTTCGCGGCTGCTGCAAGGAAACGGCCAGAGAGAGAGAGAGAGAGAGAGAGAGACTCGACCGACGATAAGATTATCGGAGCAACGAGAGCGAAGAAAGGACGGGGGCAGATTCTCTCGGTTGCACGTTCGCCGTTCTCGGTCGAACGGTCCGTGCAAGAACGAATTCCAGCAGAAACCTGTTTCCGGCTTCCCGACGCGGCAGCGATTCGCGCACAGGTACTCCGATCCTCTGGTTTAGAAGCGGGCCCGTTCGCTTCGATCGGCTCTTACCGACCAGCGCGATCTCGTCGAGGCGCTCTTCTCACCTTGAAACCCTCTCTCCCCGCTTCTTTTACCGATCGACTCCAGTCGTTGCGTCGTTTCGCGCCGTTCGGCGATGCGAATCCGCGACCGCGTTTATTCCGTTTAACGAGTTGCAGCGAAGCGCGTTGCGATCGGAGAACCGAGTCGAGAGTTCGAACGCGGTTCGCGCGATCGATTTTCTGCGTTTCAGCGGGTTGGACGAGGCTTGGCAGAGCGCGAGGCCGCGCGGACGTGTCGGTGGACGGTTACCGGTAACCGTGTACCGCCTGTCCGAAAGCTGTGCACGGGACAACGACAGCGATACGTCCTATAAATCCTAAACGGATTAATTAATAATAATGCACGGTCCCGTGCATGTTAAGCCTCCTTCCCCTGTTCGGTTTCCAACACGGCGGGAACGCGCGTGCCCATGATTATTTTAATGTACGGGGGCCGCTATAGCAGCGTGGTCGATCGATTACCCGGCTAGTCGACGAAATTAATAACCCTCTGCTAGGCGCGTTCTACTCGCACGGTTCGTCGGTCCGCCGTGCGGCACGTGTGCGTGTACGCGCGCGGCCACCGGCTCTCTTTGGCCAAACTCGCGCGGTACAAACGTTTCCACGGGAAAGCCCTCCGCCGGGTCGTTAACGAGAAAACGTTTTCGATCGACGCGTTCGACGTCGATCGCGCGACGATAACGAGATTCGCTCGTTGAACGCGTCACGCCGCTAAAACGCGTCCTCTCTTCCCCGTCGATTCGTTGATCGCGTTATCCGCAACGCGCTCGCCTTCTCCGAGCTTTTTCGCTCCGCTGCCGCAACCACTTTGCGTCCGTTCGCGGTTTTCTTTTCTCTTCTTTCTTTTTCTCTTTCTTTCACCGGCGCGTTGTCAACGATTGGACGAAAACGGCGCTCTCTTTCGCCTCGCTCTTCTTTTCTCCTTTGTTTCTCGCGTCGCCTAATAACGAAAATAACAGCGAAAACAACATCGTCCGCGATTCTACGTACGTAGAGCAGCGGCTAGTCGAATCCACGACTGACTGCCGACACGTTCGGCAATCGCGAAGCGACGCCGCGGCATTAGCGATTCTCGTCGCGAAACCGTCCGTCTACGAGTCGGGCGAGACATAACCCGAATACCAAAGACGATTCCTCCGTACGTTGCGCGTTCGTTTTCGACCTCGGTGGATCGCGTGCGTCGTTGCAAAGACGAAAGAGAATAACGGACGAAGATCGACCACGAGATCTTGGATTACGACGATTAAGACGATAAAGGCGATTACGACGCGTTCTCCACGGCGGAACGGTGGACCGATAGCGCGAGACGTTCGGTCTCGTACTTTTCTCGAGGAGAGCGTTCTCTCTTCCGTTGGCAGGCGTATCTCGTGGAAGAAAAATTGCAGACACGGTCGTATCGTTGGCCGGACGAGAGTAGAACGTTCGAGTGGCAAAGACGTCTACCACCGACAGCTGTGCCACGTTACCACCACGTTTACGAACCAACGATCGGAACACTCGCGACGATCCGCGCGCTGCTATTTTCGTTGCTGGTGAGCGCGACGTTCTCTTTTCTCGCCGTGAAAAAAGTTGGGCGGACAAAAGACGCGCAGGGCAGCTTACGTTTGTTTCCCAACAGCGTATTGGCGTCGTTTGACGCTGTTGCCCTCGATTGACACTCGTTGACCCTACCGTACGCGTTGTCATGACTCCGAGTCATCGGCTTACCAGCCCGTTAAACTTGCTCCCTGGCCTCGTCGCCCTCTGTAATCATCCGGCAGGCGTTCTCCCGCCCCTCCGCTGCCTCGCTGCCTCCGCCGTTTTTCTTCCTCTCCGCCTCTCGCGCTGCGCGTCTCCGACTCGCGGAGACAGGATCGCGCGTACAGCGCGCCAGCTCGTCTCGCGTTTCGGTACGCACGGTGTGCGCGCGCGAGTCGCTCGGTACCGAGCTGTCGCCTCCGCCGCCGCTTCTTGGCACGAGCGCGTCGAAGGCCCCCCGACTCGCAACGTCAGCCGCAGCAGCGTGGATCCGCTAAATTGATTCCAGCTACTACGACGTTAAGTCGCGCTCGTGACTCTCGTCGCGAATCGACGCGGAAATCGCCACTCTCTGCGAACCTGAAACGCGCCCCGTTGCTCCTACGCTTTCCTTTGGTTTTTTCATTCTCGCGATCTACGGCTTCCGCCGCGTCCTGCCCCGATACCTGCCCCGTAACGCTCGTCGATTCCGCCGCGTAGTACGCCGACCTCGCGATAATCAACCGCCTTCCTGTTTCCAAGTCGGACTCGTCGAGGTTACCCGGCCGCGAACCTACGTTCGATCGAGATTACTCGGTCGAGTCGCGTCGCCGTTGATCCGGAGCGAACGAATCGTCGCGACGCTTCGGTTTTTCTAACGCCTCCTCTCGTCTCGGTTCGTTTGGAAACGGCGTTGTGGCGTGGGCCGTGGAAAGCGAGCGTACGCGCGAAACCGCGTCGAATCGATCTCGACGATCCTCTTGTTCGACGCGTACAGCAGCTGTTTTTACGCCGCGCGTTCGACGTTTCCGCCCGTAATCGATCGTAAAGAGTAGTGTATGGAAGGCCCCGCGGCTTTGCGAGCGGCTCTCTCGGTTTACGAACGCTTTCCCGGTAACTCGCCACGCCGTCGCACGCCTCTGTTTCATCGAATTTCTCGGTATCGCGTTCGGCCTCGCTCCCCCTTTCGGACAACGCGCGCGCATTCACCGGACTGCTTTTTCGATGAAAAGCAGCGGAATAATCGGCCTCTGGCCTTTCCGCTCGATCGGCCGCGATATTTAAGCTTCCACCGCGCCGCCGTTCGTCCGCCTCTTTGCGCGGTTACGGGTGAACCAGCCTACCTGGCTCGAAAGGTGTAGTAGGATCGCCGTAAGATCGATTCGTCGATCGAATCGGCGAGAAGGAGGGAAATCGCGACGACGTGCCGTTTCGACGCGAACGTCGGCGTCGCCGTCGACGTCGACGCGGTCGTCGGAGCGGCGAACCGACGTCAAAGGCGGAGCGTATAAATCAATTTGCCGACGACAAAGCGACGCCAGCGACCGTGCCGGACCGCCGATACGACGACGTCCCGCGCACGCTCGATCGTCGCGATCGTCGATACGTCCGAATGCGTCGGCAAGGGAATCGGCGAACGCCGAAAGCGGAGAAAGCCTGCGCGTATCGTCGCTCGTGCGAACGTCGCGTTTCGCTACGAAGACGGAGTCGATCGATTCGCCGAGACCGAGACGCGATTACGCCGATGAACGGTCGTCGTTCGACGCGTCGTTCGTCGCGCTCGCCCCTTTGATCGCCACTGCGCGTACCTACGAGGAATTTTTCATCCGAGAATTCCGAGGTTTCATCGATCGCGGGTCAAGTGGCTCGGTGACTCGGTCGGTTAACCCTGGGCGCAACGCGCGTACGATCCGCGTGATACGAATTACGCTGCAGCCTATTTACGTCCTGCGTGGCTCGCTCGACGAATACCGCGTTTCACCAGCCACTTCGATGCTGCTCGTCGGTCCCCTACGTCGTATTCCGCTCGCGCGACGTCGCGCGTACCGCTCTTGGAGAAAGCGAGGAGAACGAACAACGAGATACCAAGAAATTAGGTTTCGCGATCGCGCAACCGCTTCTTTTCTTTTCCCTCTTCCTTCATTTTCTCTCTTTTTCTTTATTTTTTCTCGTCCACGATCTCGATTCGCAAATACGATTCCGCTTAACTGGCGTATAAACAGCCAGGTTCGTTAACGCACGCTTCCGCTCTCACCGATTAATCGGGCGATCGCATTTTCAACAGGCTTCTCTTCTCGTCTGTTTCAGGTAAGCTCGCACGTAGGGCGACCGAAACGCACGCTAAAGAATAGGTCGTGAGTTAACGGTTGCTCGTTGCTGCCTTCGCATACCGTGGTGGGACGACGACGCGACTCCGACCGTCTCGTCGAACGCGAACGACGACGTCGCCTTTGTCCGCGCGCGTTGACCCGCATAAATTAGCCGCGATGCGCGTGTCCGTCGACGACGCGTGCAACTTTCTAAAACGCGTTGTAACGTGCGCCATACGGCCGGCGCGTCGGAGTATCGGATGGAGTAACGGTGCGAAAAGCGTAGCAAGAGGAAGACGGAGAGAGACGGGCGCCGGGACACGATGCACGAAATCGTAACGATTTCACGGGCGGACGATCGTTCGGATGGAAGCTCGTGGCGCGCGCGGCAAGTGTCGAGAGTGTGTAACGAGCGAAGGGGGAGGGAGTGGGAGATGTAGCAGCGCGCGGAGAAGCGAGCGCCGCCTGTTCGCTCGCACGCACCACCGCCCCCGTAATCGCGGTTAATTAACGAGCCGGCAGCTGGTAACGAGGCTACCGATTACTTGCCGCGCATCGACCACGATTATTCCGGCTTCTCCTATTCCCTTCCCTTCCGTTCCCTTCCGGTTCGTCGAATCCACCTGCGATCGTCGTCGTCCTTTTCTCTCCGCCTTGTCCGCGCCATTTCGAGTCGTCCGCTGTGTTTCGCCGCGAAAGACCCGGCATTTTTCACAGGGTCGCGTGGGAACGAGATTCACGCGCGAAATTTACGCACGTAGGAAAGCAGATTTCTCGACGACGTAAACGCGCGCGCTTGAAGGATTCGTTTTTGGTGGCAAGGATTTCCGGATAAACGTGTTTTCCGAGCGACGAGCGATTAAAAAGCGTTCCTCCTCTGGGTCCCTCTCTGCTATTTCTCCTTCCTTTCCGTCAGCGAACCAACGAAGCGTCTCTATCTTCGCGCTTGAAAAGAATCGCGAACGTCCTCTTCCCCTCGTTTTAACCAGCCGAGGCGTTCTTTTTGCGGAAAATGCGCGGCTTTTAAATATCTCCATCCGCCTCGTTCCTCGGCGGTGACCGTCGACCAGCCACGCCGCGAACGAGGAAACCCGCGCGAGGCGCGTGCAGGGGAGAGCGGAGCGAGCGCGAACAACGGAGAAAGCGAAGAAAAGCGACGGAACTCGAACGGAAATGGTCGCCAGCGTAGACGTCGCGTAGCCGATGGAAAGATGGTTCTCTCCTCCGGAAGGAAAACGAGGGAAGAACATCGTTCGTCTCGAGCGGACGGAAGAGATTCGCAAGTTCTCGACGTTCCATCTGCACGGAGAAGTTAATCTCGTCGAATGGACCGACGTTTCCTTCTCCTTTTTTCCTCCGTGGCTGGTTCGAGAAAAGCGTATGTAGGAAGCGTAGTTGCTGTCAGGTGAAAAGACTACCGGTGCTCTCGTCGGTAAGGCTATGCCCGGTAGTCTCTGCCTTAGAAGTAGAGGGAGTCTCGCTAAATGCGGTATTTGTATCGCGACAGCGTATATTCGACCGCTAGCGAGACAAACAGACTCGTGGTCGTCGTAGTAGCCCTCTGGTGTTGGCGGTTGGTACCGGTTCGCCACGCATATACTCAGTTTTTCGTTTTACGCGATATTCCGTTTAACGCGATCGCGGTAGGATCCGTTTGACCGATGGATCGCCGTCGGCGAACGCGATCGTCGCGGAAATTACGCGCCGCGGAAGCGAGAAACTTTGCCGCTTTCCCGCTGGCAAATCCCACCGGCGATTCACGTACGATGTACTCGGCCCGAAAAGTTCTCGCGCCCGTTAATCTTCGCCCTCTTGAAGTTTATCGCGCGTTACACGTACACCTTCCGAGCAAGTTTTCGCGGCGGATAGACGGCGAAACGAGCTTTCCTCGTTCGCGTTTTCCTACCTTTGCTTCATCGAGGCTCGCGAGTAACCGTACGAAACTTGCCCGCGGCTACCGAATAAATAACAAGGCGGAGGAAAAAGTCGACCGTGGATACCGACCCGACTCGCAAAGTCTGTCCGACTTTCGCGAGAAATTTGCAGGTTTCGAGCCACGTAGAAAGTATCGCGCCCTTCTCTCCTCCGACGTCCCGCGACTTTGATATCTCCGTGCATTGCACGACGTCTCGGAAGATCGCGTGTCCGTCTCGTCTCGACGACGGAGATCGGCGCGAGAAAAGATACCGCGAAATATACAGAGCGATCCCGGTGAAGAAAAAGACAGAGAGAGAGAGAGAAAGAGAAGGTTGACGCGGTCGTCGTATCGATTGCTCGGCGCTCTCGAGTCACCCTCGAACGATCCTTTATTCCGCGCGCTTTGTTATCAGCCGTTTAGAGAAGAGCATCGGGGGCGCTGGCCTCCGGTGCTTCTTTTTCACGGGGCGAACGAGCGTTCGGCCGTCTCGCGATTCGATCGAGATAAGCGAGATCGAGCGCCGACACGACGTTGCCGGACTCTGTCACCTTCCGGTCGACGTCGATACGTCGTACGTCGAGTACGCGTATATGGCGTGTGTGCGACGTGGTCCGAAAGGGCCGCGTATCCGCGATCGATGCGTCGTCCCGCTCTTATCGGTTCGCCTATCGATTTCGGCGGACAAACCAATCGATCGTCCTCTTCTCGTCTTCCGATCGGAGGACGCGGCATCGCGGTTGGTCGCGCGCTATCGAGATCGAATACTACGGTCGTACGAGTGTCCGCGGCCAAGGTGGATCGCTCGGATAGGATAACCAGGATCACCTTGTGTATCGCCTGGTCGTTGCAACTGCCGATGTCTGGGACCCGTATGCAGGGGCCTTGCCACCACCACCACACGGCGACTCGTAGGTATTAATTAACGACGATGACGTCACGGTCGTGTAAATGTTCGATTATCTGGAACAAGCTGCAAGAAGAGGGAAGCGCGGTTTTCTATGCCGTCGGACGTGGCCGATGGATTCGTTAAAACTCGCTTCGAACGACTCGTGGGTCGCTGGTTTACGATCGGAGCGAAGCACCGCCGCTTCGACTTGAATCGCTCGGGATTTCGTCGGCTCATTGGCCGGAGCAAACGAGCGATCGTCGCTTTGGACTCGGCGTTTCGAGCCGAATCTCGTTTCTCTCTTCGCGTTTTTGGAAACTCGGAGATCTTGGAAACGCGTAACGTAACGACGCTGTCGAAAGGAAAAGGTCGTAGAGTAGTACAGCAGCGCAACCTTTAAGCTGTAAGAGCAGAGCGTACCGACGCTTCCGTTCCCGTTTCTATTCCCGAAAAGGGGGTCGCGGCGAGCTTGTGCGAAGGAAATTGGGGGCTTCTCAGAAACATATTGCCCTCTCGATCCTCTCAAACCACCCTGTTGGTTGGCTGGCTGGTTGGCTGGCTGGCTGGCTGGCTGGCTGGCTGGCACGAAGTGGGATGGTTCTCCCTTCTGGAAAGGTTGGCGGGAAAAGGGGATAAAGGAGGTGGTGGAGGAGGAAGAGAGGTGGAAGGAGGGAGGAAGGAAAAGGAAGCGAGCGGGAGAGCGTGGCAGAGTTTAAAGCCAGGCAACTAGTTTCGCAACTGCTATCCCCGTTGCTGCACAACCCTCTTTGGCGAGTAAAGAGACGGCGGAGGGTGTGCCGGATACTAGCTGAGAGAGGGCGAAGGTGGCGGTAGGGGGTAGGACGAGCCGGTGAAAGAGCAGAAGGAGGAGCAGGAGGAGGAGGAGGAGGACGCGAACGCTTAAAGCTCGAAGTTGGAAGCTGTGGAAAACGCGTGGTGGGAGAGACGGCTATAAGCGGGTAACCGGTGGCGGCTGCGGCGGCAGCGCGATGGGTCAAAACGGCCCTATCGGAAAAGAGTCGACCCGATCCGGTTCCGGCTTCCTCGCGTACGGAAATGAAAGAGCCAATCGTCGGCGTTGCCGTTATTACCGTTCCACGTCCTATCGTTGCTTCGGTCTTCGATCTCGCGACTCTGCCCCGATCCACGACGCCTCGGCTACCACCACCATCGATCGCCTCATCTCGATTTTTCCACGCGTCATCCGCGTACTTCCTCGTACAAACGAGAAATCCATATTTTTTCGCGCCCTCTCGACGATCGTCGAAAGTATAGCCAAAGGATAAAACCGATTGCTCTCTTTGGACACGCGGAGGATCACCGCGTAACTAACCGCGACACGCGGACAAAGGTACTATCGATTTTATCCGATCCGTGCTGATTTCAAAGGTTTTGCGCGTATTTAGCCTCCGTTGCTCCCTTCTCGCTGCCGAGCCCGCAGCTTTCGCGCGAATCAACCGCTCTATCCGTATTCGGCGAACCATCGTTAACGAGCATCCACTCGTCGTTCGTCCGCTGACTTAACAACGCGCGTTACGCGATCGTCGCTGTAAATCGCGTTCCGTCGAACCGGAATTCTATATCGGTATCGGCGTCGATATCGGCGTTCCTTTTCCATTACCACGCCGTTATTTTCGCAGGCTCGATCGAAACTTGCTCGAACGATTTTCGAGATTTCGCGACGAACCGCGGACGTTTCGGGGAAATCTAATTTTCCAGCAGTCGCGTTTTGCTCGAAGTCGTCCTTCGTCGTTTCGCAACGTACTGACTCGGCGAACATCGATACGCCGTCGAATTAATGCGCTGCCGGCATAAAACGACTCATCGAGCCTTTTCCCTCCGATATCGCGTCGAGTCCGCGAGTTACGTTCGCCGTTGCTCGACGGAGACACGGGTTGCTCGGAATCGCGATCGTCGCGGATCGTTCGTCCATTCGAAAGTTAACGGCAACGAGGTCGACGCGAGAAACGCCGTTTCGGAGAACGCGAGTGTCTTGCGAATCAAATGGAAACGAACGCGGCAAAGGTAGCGAACAGCGTGGCACGAACGTAACGCGAAATGAAATAACGAGAGTAGGTGGTCGTGCGAAATGGAATGAAAATTCACGCAGAAGCGGGTGAGCGAGAACGCGAAAAATTAAACTCCCCCCTTTTCCACTTCTCTTCCTACGGTCCGCGTCCCTTGCTCGCTCTCTTTTATATTTCCGATTTTCCTCTTTTTGTTCATCGCTGCTTTTTCTTCTCTCTCTCTCTCTCACTCTCTCTCTCTCTCTCCGCGCGTTATCAGAAAGGAGAAACCCGATTGGCGTGTGCGGATCGACTGCGATTGAAATGGAAACGTAGCGGAGGAGATCGGTCCGCGACTCGGCCAATCAACGCCGGCAAAAATAGCTTTTTTTTTTTTTTAATCTACTCGCGGAACGATACGAAAAAAGACGACGGTCTCTGGCGATCGAATCGACCGAATCTCGCGTTTATTATGGTCAATGGATCGGTATTAATTTCCACTTGAGTCGGTCGGATTACGTTCGACCGACGTCGTTCCCACGGACGAAATTGCCACGACGAGGATCGATGACACGCGGTGATCGCGCAAATAACGGAATCGAAAGCAAATAGGAGAAAATAAGCGACTGTCGGCCGGCGTATACGCGATACGTAACGCGATCGTCTCTCGTGTCTTTCTTTCTACGCGGAGACGACGCGCGATTACAGCCTCCGTAGGTAACAACGGAGCTCGCGACGATCTTTCGCGTCGATCGCGCGTTGCCGCCGAAAGACGGGAGAGTAGAAACGCGCGACGCGTAAACGTCTCGCCGCGATGTTCTACGCGTCCGCATCGACGAATCGCTTTACCGAGTCACGAGGGTGAGAAGACGCGAGCGGAAACGATCGTGTGCTGTGTGCGAAGGCCGAGCTAAGCGGCGGGGGGTAACAGATGGGATCCAGCGGCAGGGCGAAAGGAGAGGGGGGGGGCGCAAAAGCGACTCGGGGTTCGAGAAGCATCGGCATCGCGGCACCGACGATCGACGCTTCTTTCCGCGGCGAATCGACTTCTAATTCCTAGCTCGTTCTCTAGCTTGCGCTATCGATCAACGCTATCTTCGCCGACGACGTAAAAAAAAGCCAGCGAAACGGACGAATCGTTTCCTTGTTGGTTGGCGCGTTCTCGCAACGGCCGACACCCCCTGACCGCCACCGCTCGTTGGCGTAACTTACGCGTACGCGAATTCGTGCGATCGAAACGGCCAGCGGCGGCACGAGCTTAACGCACGGTGTACGTGGAAAAACAGACGGCGAATATTTTCCATGGCGTGCACATTCGTTATTCGACCGGTCGATGCCGGGTAATTGAATACGTGGCTTTTATAGGTGGCCGAGGGTGGTGTACGGCACACGGTTCTCCTCTCTCGGCGTATCGCCGGTGGTGGTGGTGTGGCCGTGGAGAAAGGGAAGGGTGCGAGTGGGATGCAGAGTACTAGCGCGAAGGGGAGTTGCGGAAGAGGTGTTGACGGCAGGCAGGCAGGCAGAGGCAGCGCGAGCAAGACAGAGAGAGAGAGAGAGAGAGAGAGCAAAGCTTTGGAGACTAGTCTACGCTCGATGTGTTCCGCTGTTCCGGGGTTTTATAGCGGCGGTCGGAATTAACGAGGGGCCGTGTTTTCACGGCGGCCGAGTGGCGGTGCAGATTTCATTTTACTATTTACCTCGGGGAATTTATTCGACAACGACCGACCGGCAGGGTGTGGTGGTGGTGTCGTCGATGGTCGGGGTGGCGAACGAACAGCAGAGAGAGAGAGAGAGAGAGGATCGACGGACGAGGACCACGTTTGACACGATTCGAACAAAGAAACGAGTCGACGCGCTATCGACGCTACTAGTCTCGTTCCAACTACGTCGTCCTTCTTACTCCTCTAAATTTCCACGTTTCTCGCTTATACTCCGACCGAACGTACGCGCCTTTCAGCCCCTTTTTTCGTCCGTTTCTCTTTGCCTGTGCGCCGCCTTTGGCGTGCAAATTCCGTCTTTCTCGCTTTTGTAACGTCGACGTTCGGATCGGGAATACCTACGCGCGCCGCCACCAGGTCGTTGGATCGAAGGCGGCAACGGTTACAGGCGCGAACCACGCACGCGAAACGTGAATTCCCGTCACGTTCCTCGATCCGACGAATTAATATGGAAATTCCAAAGCGCCTTACGTACGAACGAATCGCGTCGACGCAAAATCTCGCAGGCACCCTTGGCCCTGCTCTCTCTCTCTCTCCTATACCACCGAGGCGCGAGGGTGGCGAGAAGATCGTCGAGTCGCATTGGCGTCGCCCGCGCCTCACCGATCTTCTTCCACTTTTTATTCCCTCGCTCCGGCCTCCGCTTCCGACTTGCCAAAAGGCGAGATCTTTCGTTTTCCTCCTTTGCGTCGCGTCGTTCGATCGTACGTTTGCGCCACGTTTCTTCGAATATTCGGCAGGTTTTTACGGTCGAACGTTTCGACCGGAGATAGAAGTTGCACGCCCATGGCTCTATGGTTAAGAGCGGCTACGACGGTAGGACCGTACTAAAACGAAACGTATATTTGAGGTTAGGGCGGATCAGGGGTTGAGCTCGCCAGCCCCCGAGTCGTTTATATGGTGATTCGATGGGAGAGGGGAAGCTTGGCAAAATGTCAAGGGACTCGTAAGGGTGGGCCGAGTTTCGCGGAGCTTCGGCTGCCGCTCGTTCGGTCGTTCGAACGAAAATTTCGCTATCGCGCGTTTCACGCCCTCTCGCCAACCTCCGAAAACGACGAAATTCGTCGCCAACGTAGCTAATCGTTAGACCGCGATCGAAATATTCGGGAAGCTTCGGTTACGGGTGAAACGCGGTAGCGGGGACCGACCACGCGCCCATCTATACGGAGATATCGGCCGCTGAAACTGAAACGCGAACGGCCGTGTGCTTTGATCGAGCCGAAGGGTGGGGGTAAAGTGGTTACCGTTTATTCGATATCTTTCGGCAGCGTTATCGATAGCACGACGGTGAAAATACGATAGCCAGAATCGGAATAAACGCGTATGGGCGGTCGGTGAATCAATTGTACCAGTTCCCAATGGGATTTCAGCCGGCGGATAAAACGACGCGTTTCCCCGAGTTTTATACCGAGAGCGGCGGTAACAGGCCGCGATCGCTAACAGAGGTGGTTCGATGACGTTGCGTCCTTCCGACCTCGATTTCACGCCGGCGGAGAATCGATGGCCATTCGTGCCGGTCATGCGACAGATGTTGATCTAACTGCGTGTGGCAACCCTTTGTAAAAGCTGCAATTTACACGCGCCAGAACCTCGCAACGGAAAAATACGAGGGACGGGGCGGCGATGAGCGGTGGTTTCTGTCGAAGAGAAATGCCCGAAGAGTGGGGAGCGAACGAGCGACAGAGTACGTCGGTCGGCCGATTGTTCGTAACCGCACAAAGCACCGTCCGCCGACAAAACGTTTCCAACTCGAGCGAAGTAACGCAAACCTGCTACCGTTACTCCGCGCTACCGTTGTCGCTGCTGCCGTTAACTATCGCTGCTCTTCGCTGAACTTTACCTTCTTTTTTTTTTTTTCTCTCTTCTCCCGTGTCCTCGCCTGGTTGGTCGTTTCTTTGCTACGCCATCGAGTTTGCCTTCTTACGCACGAACGATAACGGAGGGATCGTTTGCCCCGTTATAATTTGCCGCGACAGTCCTTCCGGCATCGATTTTTCGCGCGGAACTTGGCTTCCCGCGAGCGAGCCGGCTTCCAAGGGTTTGCGACGAGGAGTCAGGGGCTGGAACGGGAAAAGGTCAACCACGATCTGACACGAAGCCCGGTGGTTGCTCGCTCCCCTCGTCCCTCCCTCCCTGTTTCCCTCCTTTCCCTTTCCACGTCCTCGCCACGATTCTCGTCCATTTTCTCTGGATCGCCCCGTCTCCTTCTTTCGCTCCGACTCGTCGTCTAGCAGGCGCGATCGAGAAAATTTCGCAAAAACGATTATTACGAACGGAAGAACGAATCGCGAAAGGAAGTTTATCCCGCCAAGACGACAGGTTGCGTCGCGGATTTTCCTTTCCATCGTTTTAAGTAACGACCGCGATATCGGTTATTCCGTTCTCTGTTCCGGCGTGCTCCCTTTTTCCCTTTCACCTTCGTTTCCTCCATTCGTCGGTTTCCTCTTGTACGCCGCACGCGCGAATATTCGTCGTACGTCGAACGCGAGAATCTCGAACGTAACGCGCGATCGAAGCGAATATCGCTTGGAATTTACGAGGCTCGAGAACTCCGTCGAGACGTCCGTACGTCGTGCGCTACGCACGCGTGTTCGAATTTCAATCGCACCTGGTCGGCGTCTGAAATTTCCCCTTCTATCCTTTATCCTGCTAGCTTTTTCACGCGATACCAACTGTTACAAAATTCGCGCGATCGAATAAAGTTTAACGATCGGGTGTTAAACGTTTTACGAGGCACCGCGGAATTTCAAATAAACTGCCTCGGCTTGCATGGAAACGACCGAACGCCGCGTACCCGAGATCGCAGACTACTCGAAAGTTTGGCGGCAGTCGACGTGGCGCTCAGCGAGGTAGTTTCTAGTCGAGGAAAGTCGTTCTTTTTCTTTTTTCCTTTTTTTTTTTTCCGAACGGGCCTGAAATCTATACGAGGAAGAAGCGGGGACGAGGTCGATTTTATCGAAACGGCTGCGCTCGGTCTCGTTCTCTCGTCTCTCTGTCCGCGGCTGGCTCGTGGATTCCACGTTGGCCCGATTAATTGTCGCGGGTACGGTGAGCCGAAAGAAACGTAGGTCGATTATCGCGAGGCGAAAATCGGTAACGCGAGAGAGAAAGAATTCCCTCTGCGTGCGTTTAGCCGCGTCGGAATCTCGTTCTCGCGTTTATAGCGCGAGTGCCTTCCTCCGTTACCTGCCGGTTTCTCGTACGGTAAAATCACGATTTTCCCACCTGTTGTTTGTCGTCTTTCGACCGAAGGAAAAAAGACATCGCGTATTCGCGCTTCTCCAAGCGCGTTTTACATCGCCGCCGTACATTCTTCTTCTTTATTCCCCTTCTCCTTTCCATTTCCGCGAGTCGATCGATCATTTCGCGTATTTAATTCCATCCGGCAAACGCCGCTCGCGATACGCGTTGCGATTCTCGTTCGACTCGCGCGTCGTTATCGACGCCACCCGGCCAGGCGCAACAGGGGAATTCGATTCGGTGACGCGAAATTATTAACCGCGCGGCACTTCGAACGCGGTATTTCGCGTTTGGCATTGTTCTCGCCAGCTTCTGTATGGAGCTCGAATTCCAATTAAACGCGGTTACTCGTCGTTCCGTGGTGGCAAGTTTCGCAGGAACGCGCGAAACGTCGGATCGGTCGCTCGGACGACGACGATTCGACGACGATGTCGCGAGTCGCCGAACGATAGAATTTTCGCGTCGTCGATGCGATCGTCGTACGTTCGTGCCGATCGGGACCGGACCGGGCCGGGCCGGGCCGAGGTTCGACAGACTCCAGCGATACGCGGGAGACGCGTGGTATCGGTTTCGCAGAGAGGTTGGCGAGAAGACTTTGGCGCAAGAAGCGAGTCAGTGGCGTAATCCGTGGCTGTTTATCCGGTCGTAGCCGGTCTTTGCTTTCGCCTTCCTTCGCAGGATTCGCAAGCGGCTACGAACGGCGTGGATAAAAGGGTATACGTTGTACACGGAGAGAGGGTCACGGGGACTGTGTAGCAGGCTGGATTCAGGTTCTTCCTGTCTTAGTGGTGTGGCGTTACCATGGTAACAGACTGTAAGCCGCTTAACACCACCCTCTACACACCCTTTCCACTCGCTAGAATCCTTGTGCTTGCGACGTCGAGTCAACCCACCCTGCTCGGCGCGTCGTTCGCGTTGGCGAACGTCGTTTTCCCTTTGCTCCCTTCTTCGCTCCCCTCGCTCCCCTCGCTCCGTTCGATTACGCTGTATCCGCGCCGGGCCCACGGAGAACCATCCACGCGCGTATACCCGTTCCTCGTTTCCTCCCCAGCGGCACCAAAGTATCTCTCCTTTGCCCTTATCGTCGACAACCGCTCGAAAGCGTTTATCGTTTGGCCGATCGTAGGATTCGTTTGGCGCGTAATGCCACGACGATCGAGTAAAGAAGCGCGGGTCGAAAGATCCAGAGACGTGGGAAGAGACTGGTTGTTAAAAGACGACGACGACGACGACGACGACGACGACGACGACGACGACGACGACGACGAGAACAAGAGAAAAAGGCGCGAGTAACGGGAGTACGAGAATGAAAAGAAATCGCGTTCCGAACGTGGAAACAGGGGAAAATGAGAAAGGGAGGCGAGAGCAAAAGGCGACGGGGTGCATGCGGTGGAGAGGAGAGGAGGGGAGAGGAGAGCAGCAGGAAAGACGAGGGGAAGAGTCGCGTGTCCGTTGAGAGGAAACGAAGATGTGTGCGCTCTGCTGACGAGGAATTGAATGGAGGGTGAAAAGCATCCTCGGAATCATCGCGGAGAGAGCCATCGGGTATTCTCTGGCTGTTATTTTCTCGTTTTAACCGGAGGGTTTTTTCACGCGCACGCGCGTCCCGCCGTGCCAGCAAACGCGGATAAGGGACAGAGAAACATCGTTCGTCGTCCCTTTCTTCGGCAACCATCGTCCGAGACACAAAGGACCGCCGTCATCCGGATGCCGACGTGTCCTAGCTCGTTCTTGATTTTTAAAAAATCGACCGAGGGAGAGGACGATAAAAAAAAAAAAAAAAAGAGGAGTAAACCGCGAAAGAACGAATTCGCGCTTTCGCGTCTTCTCGATGTAGATCGATCTGGTTTGAAAGCTCTTCCGAGCCGCTTACTCTTTTCAAAGGGTTCTCCGTGCAATCCCAGATTCGTATCGCTGGCAAACAGCTTCGAAGGTCGAACAACCGCTTCCCTTCTTTTCGCCCTCGATGGAAAACGACGAAACGCAGAAAAATCGTGTATCGTCTGGATATCCTGTGTACGAGGTAATAGGACGACGCGTTGAAAATTATCGTCGATCGTCGAATTAACGTTCGAAAGCGGTCTTTATTCGTCTAATGGTTTTCCATTTAGTTACATCGGTTATCGTCGTTATCCTCTCGGTGAATTATGCGTACTCTTTACGCGAGATAAGGGAAAAGCAAGCGAGCGTTCGAAGAGAACCGAGTGACCAACAGCGTACGAATCGCGTAACGTTGCAATATAATAATAATAATAATAATAATAATGGTGAAAATTGTACCACGTTTTTAGCCGACCCGGTAGAGATATTTCGTCAGCGGACACTGTCGTTCTATGCTGTATCGTTATTATATTATACAGGGTGGGTGGTTGGTGGCTGGTGGTACAAGCGGAAAGGGGGTGATTCTACGCGAAAAAAGAAGTCGAAAATATGGAATAAAAATTGTTCGTTCGAGACTTCGTTTTCGAGAAAATCGACTTTGAATTTTCGCTCGGTACGCGTGCACTTTGTCGCGTCTCGTTATAACGGATCTCACTGTAGATCGTTGTCTCGATGGAAAAATGAAAAAAAAAAAACAAAATTTTTTTTATTCTATATTTTCGACTTCTTTTTTCGCGTAGTATCACCCCCCTTCCGCTTGTACCACCAGTTACCAACCACCCTGTATATTATATATTATACATTTATCGTCTGTGTATCGTCGATTACGAATGTAAGAATTTGGATAAAGACGATTTTTCGTCTGGTTGTCGATCGCGCGTTAATGGATCGTAAGTGACTTTTCGATCGCTGATCCCCTAATCGTCGATTGGTTTCAGGTCTTCAGCCTGCCAGCACCAAAGCGCCACCCACCACGATCAGCAAATCTCACAGACCCAGTTCCGGCGTTTTACCACAGGGTCATACCCCTGGACCGGGTCCAGGTGGACAACAGAACAGCAGAAGCTTCGCCGCTGCTCTACGAAACCTGGCTAAACAGGCAGGTCCGGCTCCTCAGGAGGAAGAACCTCGTGCGAGTCCTAAGAATCGGGCGCCACCTCCTCTGGTTAGAGGTCCTTCGCCCGCTAAGGTGAGCGATCGTTGGTGCGACCTACGATCGACTTGCTTTCCTTCCTTTCTTCCGTTTCTTTTACTCGACGCGCCTGGCCGTTATCGTCCCCCGAAACGGAACGATCGGTTTCTTATCGGTTTCGTTTCGGTTTTTGCTATACTCTCGAAAAATGATTAAAAAAAAAAAAAGAGAAAAAAAGATAAAGTTCGGAGGACGCGTTTCGTCGGGCTGGCTGGCTGGCTTAACCGGAAAAAGGGTAAAAGGACGAGGCAAGGATTAACGAACGAGCGAAAATGTGTATTTTAGGAACGATCTACCCACGAGAGAAGACCAGAGGAGATACCGTCGTTGTACACGAACGCAAGACCCGCGGATACCAGTAAACACAGCGTAACTGCCGCCGCTTCCGAATTGTTGGCTCGTTCGGGTTTTCAACCGTACCGGCCTGAACACCATCCGGCCCACGCTCCACCGGCTTTTGCCCTGGACCCTGCGGCCTACAATCCTTATCATCACGGTCTCTATCCACCACCACACCTCCAACACGCTTATAGGTAATAGCGCGTGATCTAACGCCGCCTCTCTGCCGTTTACCCGAAGAGCGCGCAGCTAACAAGCGTGTTTAACGAAATCGTGGTGTAACCGCTCGATTCTCGGTACGCAGATTAGAGGAACAGTTGTACTTGGAACGGTGTGGAATGCTGAGACCACCGATATTTCCTGGCTTACCTTCGTATCCTCTGTACGGATTGAGATACAGTCCGGACATGCTACCTCCTGCGTCTCTTGGGCTCATGTCTCCCGTGATGCACGAGCGGTAAGTGAACGAGAGAAAGGTCTCTAACGGACGGAAAGCGGTGCCTGCTGACCGGATGATCCCCTGGAACGCGGCGACGGCCCTTCGTTAACGGTCCTACGATTCTCGTTTCAGGCTGAAACTGGAGGAGGAGCACCGGCTGAGGCAAGCGCGAGAGCAAGCCGCGTTACGGGAGGAGGAGGAGAGGAGAAGAGCGGCACGAAATTCCGCTCCTGCAGCCCCGGTACCCGCGCCTGCACCTGCATCCGCCGATACTGCAGGTGAGCGAGTCGCTCCACCCCCCACTGCCTTTCATTAAAAAGAAAGCATCGATTACGAGCGATCGCGAGACTTCTGTCCCGATGGCTTGTTACGCGCGGAAAAATAACCTTCTCTTTCCCTTTTCGTTTTCTCTCTCTCTCTCTCTCTCTCTCTCTCTCTCTCTCTCAAGTACTTTTTTTCACGCGAGCGTGTTCCGCGGTGTATCGACCGATCTCCTCCCTCCGATCATCGAACTCGACTTCTTCGTTTTTCTTGCTTCTTTCTTTCCAAACGTTATTGTCAACGTTGTCTCTTTCGTTCTACCGTTACGATGTGTCGATCACACGGTGATTACAATGAAATTGCGATAACGTGCTCGCGTCGTTCTCTTTCTCTCTTTCTTTCTTTCTTTCTCTCTTTCTATCCTTCTTCGAGCTTTCTAATGCACGTGTAAAATTACCGCGGCGAAAGAACCGTACGTCCTGAAATTATTTTCTAGGGGAATACGAAAATCGATCTTCCGTCTTTGTTCTCGACTTTGGTTTGACAATCGGTGCCAAGCGATCGCGAACCCTCGACGAGAAACGTCGTTGGTAACGCTCTATAAGTTAAACGATCTGTACTGCGACCGACAGTAGTTCACCGTGAACGGACGAACTGGCGAAAAGCGGCAAACGAGGAGAAGTCGTTGCAGAATATACCTGACTGTGAATGAAATCGAAAGAAAAAGAAAAAAAACATACTACGCTTCTAATTTTAAACTAGATATAATCAAAGTTATAGTCATAGCCGATCGTTTCTTACGAAGGTAGGATCGATATTTTTTAGATAAGCGTATAACTCGATCGTCGAGTTATCTCTTCCTTCGGTTTTTACTTCGTTTCGTTTCGTTTCGTTCCGTTTCCTTTCGTTTCGTCCCTCTATCCCCCCCGCCCCGCCCCGCCCCGCCCCGCCCCGCCCTCTTTTTTTTCTTATTTTCCGTGTATTTTCTTTGAATGGAACACAGTGCCATTCCGTCACACGCAACTATGGTACGAGCCTTCGTGGGACCTCTGTTCGAACGCTTTGTCGTAGTGGAGAAAGCGAAGGTGTACGCTGCTTGCCCTAAATTTCCTAGGATAATCGAAACAGTTGAAAAACGCAGTTGCGTTTTCGATTTCGATTCGATTTCGCTAATAATTTCGTTTACGCGTAGACCGAAGTCAGACTTATTGGCAACTGCGACTATCCTTTGTTCATATATTTAAAAGAATAAGTCGGCCTTCGGTCGGCCGTTTATCCATTTATATCGTATCATCCGAAGCATATATGTTACAAATGATTTTTGTAGTGTCGAAACAAAGTCTCTTAATCATGTACAATGTTCGTTACATAGTTAATCGTTTTATATAGTTAGTGACGTCTTGACAAACAGCGAAACTTCAACATAAGAGTGCACATCTTTAGTGTGGAGAAGCTTTATATATTATCCTCGTTATCGTTACGGCGGACATCCGTTTAAACGGTAACAATTGAGTAAAACTCGATCGTTTCCTTCCTCTACAGAAGAATAAATTATATTTCTTCGATAAATTCAATTTTGTATTCGTATCTTTCGTGTGAAATGTGAAATCGATGTTAACCGTAATTATTATAATCCGAACCGATGATAGCGCACGTTAGCCATCGTCGAATAATACCGCTTCTCTCTTCTCTTAGTTTTTCTTTTCTTTTCTTTCTTTTCTTCTTGTTTTCTACCTCGTTCGATTCTGTTTGTTTCGTTGATTCCTCGTTGCGATTCCTCGTTGTGATTCCTCGTTTACTCCTTGTCGATTCCTTGTTGATTTCTCCTTGATCTCTTGTTGATTTATTCGTTGATTTATCTTTGCGGCGTTCCCTCGTTCTCTTTTGTTCGAATAATTGGCATCGTAACGCGTGACATAAAACGTCAAAATGTTTCGTTTCGATTGGTTTATCGCGAAGCGATGAACAGCCGATATATCGCAGGCCAAACGACGATTCGACGCGCCTTCGTGTCTTTTACCGAAACGTAGTGCACTCTTGCGTTAGTTCCCGCAACTGTTTTAGAAATTTGCAATTAAACGATCAGTGTCAAAATAATTTCTCTTCGGTGTAGCATACTCTATATTCTACCCATTATTGACTTGATCCACCGATGTATATAACTTTGTCACACATGTTCTTTTATCAAAATTATACCGTTTTTATATAATTTATTATGTAAACATGTATATTTGGACTATAATTGAAAATAAACATTGCAAAAAAAAAAACGTGATCAAAATTCTGATTGACTTGGAATTCTTGACCCTCGATTCATTTTCTGAAACAGTTTTGGGGAAGATTCAGCGATCTCGATCGCTCAAAAGATCAGTTTCCTACGCTGTGTACGATATATACGACGTTGTCCACGGGCGTCCCAATAGCAAGCGAACTATTTCTTACAGTCGATCCGAGTAGTACGTTGTCCGATCTCATTGATATTCTATCAGCAATCATCCCCAATACTTCGAATTGAATACATCATATCAAGCCATTCCTTATAACGACAAACTTATCGCATCGCTCAGGTAAGTTGGAACGGACGCGCGAAAAAAAGTTGCCTTTTTCGAGCTTTTGCCACCTTGTTGGTCGCGTAAGCGTCGGTGTACGATGCGCTCTCGTTCGTTCGAATTCGAAAGACGTTGCGATCTGCGTAACTGCATCGTATCTGCGTCGTATCTGCATCGCAGAACTGCGGCCAGTTACGGCGTATTTCGAGATTCGAGATCGCAATCCCCCGCGAAGAACGCTTCTCCTCGCGCTCCCGAACGCGATAGATAGCACCACCGATGTCGTGGATCCGCGTGTTCCTGTTCGATCGAACGTATTGTTTCGCGCGCATTGCCGTAAAATACGCTCTGCGACTACTCTACGGAGTAGTAAATCGACAACAGTAGATCAGTGGAAGATTACCAAGCACTGTGTTCGGGATTTGTTCCAGCTAGGAAGCCGACCATAGCGGCTCAGATGCATAGCGAGCGGGAGCGAGAACGCGAGAACAGAGATCGGCCAAGCGGCAGCAGTAGCGGAGGCGGCGGCGGCGGCGGAGGCGGCGGCGGAGGCGGAGGCGGCAGCGGAGGCGCTGGAAATACCAACAACAACGCTAACAACTGCAACAACGGTAACAGTAACGTTGGATCTGTCGGTAACAGTCATCATCCATCGAGAAAAGAAGAGCAGTCTTCCGCTCCTCCTCCTCCGCCAACAGTAGCACCGCCACCACCACCACCACCACCGCCACCACCACAACCACCACCACCACCACCGTCATCGGATCCAACGGCAACAGCGAACATCTACCACTCTCGTTTGTCAGCGTTTCCGAATCCAGCAGCTCCCATTGGACCTCCACCGTCCTTGGGTTCGGCTACTATCTGTTCCGTTAGTTCCGCGGCCATGCCGCCCCCTTTGGCTTCTACTCTACCCCCTTTGAACCTCGGACCTCCGCCAGCGATAAGCTCCGCGCCTATCGGCGGCCCTCCGCCTATTCCTTCTATACCCTCTATGTCGTCGTTGACGCCAGCGGTGATCGGACCGCCACCGCCACCGCCTCCATCCCTCGCCATGCCTTTGGCGCCTATCATCTCTATACCTTCTCTCCATTTGCCCTCCGTATCCTCGACTACTATTCATTCTAGTCAGCATACAGCTACGATAATGAGCAGCGCGACAACTACGGTTACAACTTCTATATACCATCAGCAACAACAACAACAACAGCAGCAGCAGCAGCAGCAACAACAACAACAACAACAACAGGTGCAACAGTCGTCACAAGCGTCGCTAGCAGGATCGTCGATACCGTCGCAACAATCGCAACATCAACAACAACAACGTTGTAACAACGCGGCCGGTACAACGACCAGCGGTACCAGTTTGTCAAGCAGCGGCACTATGACAACGCACGGGACACACACTCTAACGACAGCTAACGCGGTTCCCTCGATCATGAATAGCGTCAATCATATGACCACTTTGACTCACAAATCGCCACCGTTGTCTCATGCTATTCATAGCTCGAGAAGCAAAGAATCCGGTACGGTCGCGATAAGTACAACGACGAACGCTTCGAACACGAGCACCAGCAGCACGGCGATCACCACCAACGCCGTCGTTACAACGAACGCGTTGGCGACAACCTCGCAACAACCGCCTTTCGTCAGACCGTTCGAAGATTCCTTTCGCTCGTCGTCGAAACCTCAACAAAGACCGATCCTGAACAGTCATAATCATAGTATAACCAATCAAATTTCTTATCAGGAGTCGCCGGTAAAATCGATAGCCACTTCGACCACAACGCCCCAAACGATCGCCGGACAGATCGCCGAGAATTCCGTTGCGGATAACACGAAGAGCACGAACCTTCAGCAATCGCTGTCACATCCGATTCCTTACCCGCCTCAGCAATTTCATCATCCGCATATACCCGTTTCGCACGTAGCTAATTTGTACAAACCGCCGCCGCATTTTTCCTCTTCGCCTGCTCATCAACATCACTCGCAGCCGAAAGCGAACGTACCAGTGACACCAGCCGCTAGCAACGGTGGCAACGCGAATAACGCCAATTCCAATAGTACGAAGCAAAGCGCGTATCACGCCAACGAGAACAATCAAACGGTGACCGTGACAGCGGCGGCGGCTCAACGAAACGACGTCCCTTGTTCGTTGTCGTCGTCACCGCCGTCATCGTCCCCATTGTCGTCGTCGCCACCTTCCACCTCGTCGAACGTTCTGAATTGCAGTTCCGTCGACAAAACGGCAACGCAACTTACACAAAACGCAACTTACAATAGTAACAACGTTGGCCCTGGTAGTGGGAACAAGATGGCGAATCACACGAATTCGCATCACAAAAGCAGCACGGATACATCGACGAAGGAGAGCAAAGTTAATTCGTGCAACGAGAAGATGGAAAATCACGCGAAGCAACAAGCAACAGCGAATCAGCAGAATCATTTAGGGAAGAATTCGCTTCAAGACAAACCGTTGACGCCCCATTTCGCTTACGAACAACAAGGAAAGGGTCCGCCACCGCCGATACAACCACCACCACCACCACCACCACCATCAGCACCACCACCGCCACCACCGTCGCAACCACCGCCACCACCGCCACCACCACCGCCACCGCCACCACCACCACCACCGCCACCACCACCGCCACTACCACAATCCACGTTTCAACCTATAAATTTTAATCTCCTTGAGAAGGAGATTAAACCTGAAGTAGAGTCTAAGATACAGAGCGATCAGAATAGCGTTTTGTCCACATTATCGTTTCAATCGAATTTTAAGTTCAGCATAAACGACATCGCACAGAAGCCTATAGATACGACTCAGTTGATGCAGAGCATCAAGTCTGAGGAAGTTTTGCGTACCTGTCAGAACGTATCCAATGTTCTCCTGCAGATACCAAAATACCAAGAGAAACTGTTGAATTTCTCGACCGAGCTAAAAACCGCATTTTGTTTCACCGACAAGTGCAATAATTTGACTGAGATTTCCGTGAAGTGCGAGCCAGCGGTGTTAAATGTGCCTGACCTGAGCAAGGCTCTAGTCAAACAAGATGTTACGAGCGAAAAGTCTTTTCTTGTACCTGAGAAACCGAAAGAGCTGACGTCCTCGTTAGACCTAGCCGAGAAGAGAAGGAAAAGAAAACGGGAGAGGAATACAAGCCTCGCGTGTAGTTCCGATTCGGAAGGTGAGGAAGAAACAAAGGACATGGATCTCTGGATTATCAAAGGTCCGCCAGCCAAGTTACAGTATTCGGAGAAGAAGCTCGCGTTTCTCGCCATGTTTGGTCTAACCACTCTAAGTATGAGGAATGGTAAGCGCTCTTCGTTATTCTTCTTTCTCTTGCGTACGTTTCTCCTCCTTCCGCCCCCGTTTCTTTTCGCCCTTCGTTCCTCGTCGCCTGCAACGTTAACGCTCATCATGAGTCGCTTCCTTTTCTTTTCGTCTATAGAGATAGAGCTTTGTAAAGTGGAGAAGCGGTACAGGTTAAATCCAGATCCGCCGGAGGTACCTCTGGAGACGGAGCAAACTGTCGAGTCCGTATTACCAATACCGCGAGAACATCCGGATGTATTGCTCCATACGCCAGATTTTGAGCCGAAAGTTGGTTTTCTCAGGACCATAGGCCTCGATATAATGCCTCCGGGCAGGAGAGATGGCAAGTATCGGATTAAAAGATGATTTCTCTGCTATCGGTCATCGATGGTTATATCGATATCGAACGAATTTTCCATTGTTATTATTACAGAGGCAGAAGTAACGTGGCAGTACGTTCTACAAGATCGTAAAAAACGGAGAAGTTCAAATTCTGTGACCGCGTACTGCGAGAGAATTGCCAAGGCGTATTCGAAGAATCCACCGACATTGCCGAAACCGCCTCAAAAGATGAGACTACTGGACAGAGTAAAAGTAAAGCAAGTTCCAGAACGACCACCGCCTCTACCACCTTTGGTTCCGAACATCGTCTCCATGGGTTATCCTGCTTTGCCCATGCCCGGTGAAAATGGGGTGAAGCAACATTGCAAGATCGTGGATATTAAGATCGTGGACGACAATGTAGACGACCACGTCGGTGGGAAGAACGAAAGGCCCAGGTGGACCGGCATCGAGGACATCATGCTTGCTTACAGCGAATATTCCAAAGGTACGACGAGAAGATCTTCAACGGCAAATTCTATTTTGTCTTTCGCATTAACCGAGGCGTTTTCATTCCTTCCGTTGCCCGTTTATTTTCTTCCGTTTCAGAAAAAGCAATGGAAAAGAAAATTCTGACGAGCGAAACATCAAAATTGGTGGCACAGTCGAACAACTTGCGTTCCGAAACTATTCACCTAGAGCGAAGGATATACGAACTGTTATCCGCGAGAACGGCTCTTGATTCGGAGAGACGAATGCTCAGTGAAAAAATTGAAAGGATTAACGCACTTGTTAGGAACCTTAGGTAGCGATGCGTAACGCACAACACGGAAACTCATTCATCTGTGATATTATCGAAGGGTTAAGGGTCGTTAGCATACAGTACCAAATATAAAATCTTACGACACACAGGGCAAGTAATAAAAGTTTCGGTGATACGTTTTATTGACCAAATGTACAGCAGCCTTTCGTATTCTTTTGCTACTAAGTGTACACCACGTGACGATGCTATATACAGAATATAAAAGTTCAATAGCAGCAAAATTGAAGCGATGATCGCCAGGAATATACCTTTATATTTCGTAAATGACGATCGTCATCTCAACGAACGAACGAACGAAAACACATACACATATACACGCGCGCGTACACACACACACACGCATACACGCACGACGCACGCACGCACACGCGCAGTATGAAAACAAGTGTAAGAACCACTGTATAAAACGAAATTATACCTATATATAGATGCACTTTTTAGTTAACACTAAAGTGATTAATAAAGATTTTATAGTTTCAACTAACGGCTCTTAAACCCTAAACTATAAATAATTGTAATTTGTATCATAATATTTTAATGAAAAATAGACAAATCGTATAACTTATTTTATTCTGCGTAATGTGGACTCTATGTCAGATAATAACTTGAAACAATATGATATGTCACAATTTGTATATGACTCGATCGTTAATATTATCTCGTGTAAAAGAAAAGCGAACATCTAATCGCAACGTTCATCGAATCGGTTCGATGACGATCGAAAAGTTACACTCTCAAATGTATAGACTGTGACTTTCTTTTTCATTTTGCGTCGTAAATGGGGATAGTGTATGTGAGCTCTATGTTAATGGAAATTTTCAAACTATGAACGACAGACTGCGATTACAGTAAATCCGGATGCAAAAAAGAAAAAAAAAAAAGGTCGAAACCGTAGAACCGTAACGATTACTTTTAACGTAAAAGATGTTTCGAGATAGAAACGACTCTAGTCTACGGACATTCGTAGAATACAGGAAAATCACGTCTGATTTCAAGAAATCGGAATAGTGATCGATCTTTCCTTTCGATGTCCACTGTTCACAGTAATGAACGCAAAGGCCAGTGAATACAAGAGAAATTAATGTAACAACAGCAGTGAGGTACTTACGTAGGTAAAGTGACTTAATTTAAATTGTCTTAATTTAAAACGTGAGACATCGTGCGAGCACATTCCACATAAAAAACATGCTTGTTACCCAACCTCCAACATTCCACGTTCGAATAGTAATCGGATCGCAAACAACATTAAAAAACGAAGAAAAATCGTTCTGCTGCAAAAGGAAAAAGATTTTTTACGTTCAACTAAATCAGTGCTATATTATGCTAATTTCAATCTCCTAGTACTTGTATCTCACTCTACTCTCCGAGTATATCGTTCAACTATTCATCGTAATACCTCCAGTATGTATAATATGAAATCCATTTATAATTTCACCGTTTTGTTCATTGAGTGCCTAACGTTATCCTACATTTGTAAATATCATTATTTTTATGTATTGTATAACAAAATAAGACCACAAGAGATTTGTTGGTCTCTAATCTGGCCAAACCAAGAGCCTAGGAGTAAATTGTTGAAAATATGAATTTTCAGAGTGTCTCTATTCCTCCTACCTCTTTCACGTCTTCGTGTGAACACTTTCCTACTTACAATCGATAATTAACTGTAGTCGTTCTTATATCTCGATTTTCATTCCACGGTAAACTAAGTCATTTTCAAAATATTTAGTAAGTTTAAAGTCATGGTTTTATCTCGTCAACCGTTAAAGTAATTACAAATTTTAGTTACTTTCGTCGTTACTGCCCTCTATGCCCAGACGCGCTTATTTTCTACAGACTGTACAATTCATATAATAACGTTAAATGCTACGAAGAAGATAAGAAGTAAAAACTAGCAAATAATCATTAGATAAATCGCATTAGTCGGGGAAAATAATATTCTTTTAGTCGATACATATTATATGTCCGAATTATATGTCAAGCAAATACAAAAAGGACATTTTCTAAAATAAACTTCAATTTCACATCTAGGGATTTTAACGCTAGGCTAGCGGCGCCACTAGTATAATTGACGTAGAAATAAGGTTCCCGCGCAAACGAGCACCGACCTAACTGTCGCCGCCAAAATATCTGACGTACATACGCATAACCGTCGTCGGGCAAGGTAGACTTTCATTCGCTGTTTGGTACTCCGAGGAGAAGCATTAACCGTTGTTCGTGTTTAAGAAAACTTTTAAGAAAGTATTATAAAAGATGTCAGGACGCGGTAAAGGTGGTAAGTATCATATCTGTTTTGTTGGAATGTAATATTGTAGTTTATTGAGAAACGTCGAAAACCGTTTATATGTATACTTTCAGGAAAGGCTAAGGGAAAGGCGAAGACCCGCAGTAGTAGGGCAGGGCTGCAGTTCCCTGTCGGAAGAATCCATCGTCTTTTAAGAAAAGGAAATTATGCGGAACGAGTAGGAGCTGGAGCGCCTGTTTATTTGGCCGCTGTGATGGAATATTTGGCGGCTGAAGTACTCGAGTTAGCCGGGAACGCCGCAAGAGACAACAAGAAGACGAGGTTGGTGAAGCAAAGCCCTTCTTCCCCTCTTCCCCTCTCTACTTATCTATCTATTTATCTATCCGTATCTTCCTTCTCTCCATAATTGTACAAATATTCTTTTTCTTTTCACTTACACGGCACTTTTATGTAGTTTCTGTAGCTAAAAAAGATGATATAAAAAAAATTGTGTTTAATTAAATTTCACTTACATTTGGATATAATATCCAGTTTCATATAGGATTCACAAAAATCAATCTTACAGTTATTTCTTTGTAGCATTGTACACTGTTCATTGTTCCGATTTTGAGAGAAAACTTTCAAATGTAAGTGAACTGATATGATAGGTTGTTTATCATTCTAGCGGGAAGCACATAAATTTCATACTTGCTACATGTTCATATTTGTATATACCTACAATTAAAGTTAAGCGACCCTTCAACGCTATATAAGTTTCCAAATACACAAATGTTCATACTCTTATTTCAGGATAATTCCACGTCACTTACAATTAGCTATTCGCAATGACGAAGAATTAAATAAACTGCTCTCGGGTGTAACAATCGCTCAAGGTGGTGTCCTGCCTAACATTCAAGCTGTGCTTTTGCCGAAGAAAACCGGTACTGGTGGATCTGGAAAGGGAGACAAAACATCCCAGGAATATTAATAATCATTAGAATAACCTTTCTAACTTAACAGTACTTTAGGGCTATATCTTTGTTTCTTGAGCCATTAAAGAAAAACAAAATAATCTCTGGACCTTATCAGATTACCATCGCTTCATCAGACATTCGTTGTAAAATTATTTTAGTTAACGGTATAATCTACTATTTTATTACTGAATAACATCTTTTATTTAGCGATAATGTAATAGCAAATTGTATTATTACTTAAAAGAAGTCTTTTACCTATGCTTAGATCTATTATCTAAGTATTAACCAAACTGTCATAACTGTACTATGTTTTGTATGTTTTTTTTCTTTCGATTTTGTATTAAAAGTTCTTAGTGACTTGTATGATTTATGAAATGTAACAACAAGTATAACTCATTTTTATGTTTTTGTTGACTGTAAACAATACTTAGAGTGAAAATAAAACATCATTACTCTTCACTTTACAATATTTCTTTAAAATTTTAAACCTACATTGTAACCATGTTTTCTGCATTCTTCGGAATTCTAAATAAATAAAAAGTTATTTAAACATGACAATTGTACTTTCAAAATTTAACTGCATGTGACTTCCGGTAAGGTAATTCTACCAGTAGACTTTTACAACGTACAAATTCGCATAGGTAGCGCGTCGGTTGAACGTGACGTTAAGTTTTTGATCGGGTGCCTGTCGAATTCTTGTTGAATTGGTGAAAAATATTCGTTAAGACTTCGAAAACATAGAGAAAAATGTCGTCGAGTGATATAAATATGTTAGTCGATATGGGCTTTAGCATATCTAAAGCGTAAGTATTTTAAGTAGCTCTTTTATTAATATAATATAACCTTTATTATCTTAATGTGTATTTTGTTGTAGAGAAAAAGCTTTAGAAATTACTGGAAACAAAGGTGTTGTTCCGGCAATGGAATGGTACGAGAAAGGCCGTGGCTTCATTCTCATCGTCCGATGACGATCTTAATTTTTATTTTAGGCTCTTGGCTCATTCAAATGATGCTGAACCATCACCTGACCCACCTACTGCTGAAAGTGCAACGCTGTCTAATCTTCAAACATCAATCCATGAAGATACTGCCGATGCTAGTGGTCAGGTGTCTACTACTGAAGTTGCTAAATCTATGAAATGTGATATGTAAATATATACTAATGTTTTATGTTGGTTAATGTCAATGAAGTATTTACTTTGATTCTTTATTTAATAGTTGTGGAAAACTGTTTAAATCTAACTTGGAAGTCGAATTCCATGCAACAAAGTCCGGACATGATAGATTCTCTGAAAGCACGGAAGAAAAGAAACCTCTTACGGAAGAAGAAAAGAAGGAACAATTACGAATTCTAACAGAGAAGTTAAAACAGAAAAACAAGGAGCGAGAGGAGCAGGAAAAGAAAGATGCACAAGAAAGGGAAAAGAATAGAATAAAATCAGGGAAAGAGATGGCTCAGGCTAGAAGAAAGTAAGTGTTGCCTTTTTTTTTTCTCTTTTCACAAAAGTGAACACAGTATATTTATTTGTCTATCTCAATTATAGGTTAGAGGAGTTAGAAATGAGAAAGTTGTTAGAGGAGAGGAAACGTGAAAAAGAAGAAGAGAAATTAGCACGTCAAAAAGTTAAAGAACAAATTGAAGCTGATAAAGTTGCTAGACGTGCCAAAGCTAATGCCAAAAGAGCATTAACAGAATCTCCACCTACACCGTCATCCTCTACTAGTACTTATAGAAAGGAATATAATGATACCAGGTTGCAGGTAATAAGTTGCATATTAATGAATATCTACTTCTAATCTTAATGTCTAAATATCATTATATTTAAATGACATAATAGTAACATTTTAGATTAGGCTTACTAATGGACAAACATTAACGCAAAGCTTTGGAAGTAAGGAGAAGTTATCTGCTGTGAGATTGTTTATAGAAATTAATAGAACAGATCCATCTGGTCCATTTAATTTAATGACAGCTTTCCCAAAGAAAATTTTCATGGAAGATGATTATGAAGCTCCGTTGAATGCTTTAGGTATGGTGGAATTTATAATATGTAATACAATATTACTAGTATGTAATAGTATAGTATTAAGATCTTCTGAATTAGCTATGATTTTCTTATAATAACATAAAGATAAAAGGGTACAAGGCTCAATTATTTAATTATTATTATTGTACTTCCAGGCCTGACACCATCTGCAGTTTTAATTGTTCAGAAAAAAGTAGAATGATCATAATAAATATCAGCTATTACTTTCCATGCAGTCAACCATATAACTTTTAAGATACTATACGATTATAAAATATTCTCCAAAAATTTATAAAAAGGCAGTATTTCAAAACATTCTGTATTTGTAATTTCTGTAAGAATATTAAATAAACAAACAATTTAGAATATACCGATATGTAAGATATAATCTTAGAAACTTAATTTATACTACAATTACACCTGTGCTACGTTGTGTCCTTGTGGCAGTTTATCAGGATATGTTACATATCCAGAAAGATCACAGTTCGTAGGATATTCATAAGTTTCATCACAGTTAATTAATTGTAACATCTTGTCAAAACATATTCGTATTTCAAATATGTATGATTCTCCAGTGTCCTAAAATATTTTTTATACTAATAAGTTTAAGCATCAAATATCGATATTATATGATGTATAAATAAATTCTTACCTTGTTTTTTATGCAGAATAATGAGCCTCGTTTACCTAATATTCGTTCAATAGCATTCAAAATATCGCTCGTGTTATATGTTTGTCCAGGTATGATATTTTCTTGTACCAATACATTTTTCATATCATACTTTGTTAATAAATTCAGACCTTCCTTGAAATACTTGACCTCACTATTTAGATATTCCACGGTTGCCGCGCAAGTACCGTGTTTGTCCCATTCATGTTTCCAAAGGGAGTAAGATGTTTTTCCATTTTCTATATCTATCCATTTTTCTTGTAATTCTGTTTCTATTGATTTTAAAGCTGAAGGGTTAAAAGGCATCGATTTATTACAAAACTGTGGACCGATTTTATGGTATTGAGAAGGCCAAATGCCATGAATTGTCCACTCATCACGTTTTGTCGGTAATGAACACGTGTGCGATGCCTCGTTTTCCTTCCAAGTATAACAAACAGTTTGAGGCCAATGTTGTGTAAAAATTAAAACATCGAAGTCATTTGATCCTGTTGTGGCCTTCAAATAGTTCTCATCACTGTGAAAACCATGTTTTATATATAAAGGATATTCTCTCTCTCACACACAAAGGACGTGTTATGTTACGAATAATGGGAAATGAAAGAAAGTTGAAAAACATCTTCTCATTGTATCGCTTTATATATATCACAAAACAGGAACACATGTATATTGTAACAAATAATACTTTTTACTCACCTATTTGTTTTAGCGATAAAAAACAAAAATAAAACACTAACAATTATCTTGCAACTAAACATATTTAAAATGCTAAAGTTCTTAGTGTACAGAGAAAATCTAAATTAGTATATATTCATTGACTACACAGTTGGCATATGGTACAGATCTCTCTGCTTATAAATGCCTTCAAGGTGAACTTTATCTTACAATTTCTACTCAGGTAGCAGATGGTACAATAGTGGACGCTTGTACTTTCAAGAAGTACAAACGAAATATACGCATATCTGTATAATAATAGATAATAATAAAATAAGAAGAAGAAAAAAAAAGAGATAGCAGATGGTTATCACTCATAACAGATTGATAACACTGTTAAGCAGATAGGCACCACAATGTTTGCAGTCTTTATATGTTTTTAGGAATAAAAAAATGAGCTTATTATATTATTATATAAACATTGTATTAACATGTTTATATTAACACATAAAGCACTATATGCACACTTAATGCACTATATTTTTTACGACAAAGTGAGTGAGATTATCTTACTAAGATAATAACATTACCTGCAATTATTTTTCATCTTTTGATCTTCTGATAAGGTAGAGTATTCGGACTACAAAATTTTTTATTTGTACATGTCTTTTCGGTTGCTAAATTTTAGGTCTCTAAAGCCAAAAATGAGGGTCATTTTTCATGAAATTTTATTTTATTTCTTTCCTTGGTTTTACAAGGATATTTGCAAGAGATTTATCAAAGGTTATCTACCTTTATTTTGCCTAACAAAAAACATTTCTCGCTCACGTCATTTCTTAGTTACATTTCATTTTCATTTTCATTCTTTTTTTCTCTCATTCCTTCTTCCTCTCTTCAGTTCCAATTTACAGGCAAAATTATACTCCTTTTTGGCTTACAACTGTCTCTAGCTCAGTTCACTTCCATTTCTTTATTTTATTACTATCCAAAATATAATTTGAAAATCCATGTTATTTCTATCCTCTATCACATTTTCTAGTGTTCAAATATTTCTTAATCCTATTTTGTGCTGACTATTATTAATTCATTACATATATAGCTTCAACATTGCATCCATAAATGTATTGCATTGTTATATTATAACTTATTTCTATCACCACTGAATCTTTTTGCTCAGATCCTCGGGACTCTATTTTTCATATATAGTATAACTGGAAATGTCTCCTATCTGGTCTTTCTCGAGCTCTTTATTCTGTTTTCTACTCTTATTTTCTTCTTTTGCTTTCTTCGCCTGCTTCGTTAATTAATTTCCTCTATTCTTTTCTATGATTTTTGCACTCCTGATTACTTCTCTTCATACTGTCTGTGCGTATGTGTCAACCAATGGGATGCCCTCAATCTCCATGTCATCACTTCCTTGCCCAATTACTAATTTTTCATTGGTTGCTTGTTTCGCCATGTTTCATCTTTCAGAGCTTTCTTCCTCACTTTGAATTTCGGCCAATCGCCTGCTTTTGCGTTCGGGATGCGGGTTTAGCACTCGTTCAACTTTCGCATTACGTCGCAGAGCGGCGTAATGATCGCTGAACACACATGCGCATTAAGAAATTTTCTAATAGCGCCATACGGCTAATAAGAGAATTAATATACATCAAAATGATGACGTCCCCCACCACCAAAAATTGAACGAGTGTTGAACCTATGTATACGATCGTGGTTGACGGTTGATATTAATCTGTTTTCACATTTATTTTACTTTCATTATTAACATGAACTTACATTTTTCAATAATCGATTGCTATATTCATACATTGTTAACAGTAACATACAAATGCACGTTATATCTATAAATAACACTTAACGGTGAAAGATATAAAAATTATGAATTTAATTTTATCCGCATAAGTAACATCGACCAATCAAAGAGGTTTATATTAGACGTTAAAGCCAGTAAAAAGAAAAGTATAATTGGCGTCAGTGTAATTGTCGAAGCGGTATTACCTTAATGTCAAATTTCAATATTTATCGCAACTTCATAGGTTGATTTGATTTCCTTATCTCGTATTGATAATTAGTCATTTCCTGTAAAACATTGAAGAATGTTGGAATGTAAGTGATTCTTTGAGTCAACGAAAGTCGATGGTAGTGTGTTATTGAAATTATGAAAATATTTTTTATTCATACCGGTACATAAATTAGTTTTTTTTTTTATTGTTCATTTACATTTATTTGTTGTTGTGGGCAATGAATCGAGAAATCTTTCTTTTTAACGATATATCACAATAATATTTGGCTACACAAAGAAAGGTATATAAATAAAATAACATTTTAATAGATTAATTGAATATTATTAGTAAACATTAATATTATCGCATCGTTGTGAAAATTTATGCAATAATTTTGTTGTTTATTTGAACCTAAAACTGAAATTATTCCATCTGTATCTAAATTTTATTATGAATATTAATGTATTAATAACGTATAATAATGTAATAATAACATATTAATGTATTATGAATAGAAACGTTACATTGCTCTTGTATACTTTTGATATCCTAACATTGTGATAAATTTATCACATACAAATATGAAATCAAGTAGAAATATAGAAATAGTGGAAAGCATAGGACAATATGAAATGTTAAATACTTTTTAGGGGACAATATTTCATATTTTCAATCTACTATCACTAGATTATAGATTATATACAATATTTGTCAGTTATATACATGTGAAGCACAGTTTGATAAGATTATGTAGAACTTAACGTTTTGCTATTTTTTTATCAGCAAATATGCAGTGCTCAAAGCAATTAGAAGATCATTTTTCGTGTCATTTTGATTTTTATTACAGTATTGTATTATAAATAACATTTTACTTTATTCAGTCTATAAATCTTTCATTTATATTCGCTAATAGAAGTGATTGTTTTAAGCAGAGAGTTTACATATTTTGATTAATAATGCTTAAACAAAAATTGTATGTTATAATTTATGAACATAAATAATATACATAATATATATATATATATATGTATAGAATGTATATTTACTAATTTTTATCTTTATTTTTAAAAAACTCTTATCTTTATTTTTCAGAAATAATGTTGAACAGTGCAACAAAACATATTTTACACTGTTGTTTACTACTTGTTGTTATAATCATATTTGAATTGATTACCGGAGGACTTAGTTGGAATAATAATAAAAAGGAAACATTTGATCCATGGATTGAATATGGATTTCTTGGCGCACTTATATTATATATCCTGCGAACACTTACATTTCTTTCCTTTCCGCAAGTTTTATTTAACTTTGTAGGACTAATGATATACAATGCATTCCCAGATAAAGTTGTTTTAAAAGGTTCGCCATTACTTGCACCATTTATTTGTATTAGAATAGTAACACGTGGAGATTATCCACAATTAGTGAGAGCAAATGTAATAAGGAATTTAAACAGATGTCTAGAAACTGGTTTAGAAAACTTTCAAATTGAAGTAGTTAGTGATAAGCCAATTGGATTAAACCCTCATAGAAGAATCAGAGAGGTCGTTGTGCCACCAAACTATCATACAAGTAGTGGTGCTTTGTTCAAAGCCCGTGCTTTACAATATTGCTTAGAAAATTCAGTCAATGAGTTAGCAGATAACGATTGGATTGTACATCTTGATGAAGAAACTTTACTGACTGAAAATTCTGTTCGTGGGATACTGAATTTTGTACTGGATGGAAAACATCAATTTGGTCAAGGGTTAATAACATATGCAAATGAAGATGTTGTTAATTGGATTACTACCTTAGCAGACAGTTTTAGAGTAGCAGATGACATGGGAAAGTTACGATTACAATTTACAATGTTTCATAAACCTTTCTTTAGTATGAAAGGTTCTTATGTTGTTACTCAAGTAATTGTTCATTACGTTATACATGAATCATGTCCTTAATTATAATCATATTATATCATACAAAAACATTTTTATTATTATAGATGGGTGCAGAAAGACAAGTTTCCTTCAACAATGGACTAGATGGATCTGTTGCAGAAGATTGTTTTTTTGCAATGAAAGCATTTACCCAAGGGTATACATTTAATTTTGTGGATGGTGAAATGTGGGAAAAGTCACCATTTACATTATGGGACTTTGTACAACAAAGAAAGAGATGGTTACAAGGTATATTACTTGTTGTACATTCCAAAGCTATTCCATTAAATAAAAAGCTGCTTCTAGGCATATCTTGTTACTCGTGGGTAACACTGCCGCTTTCTACTTCGAATATTGTATTAGCTGGAATTTATCCCATTACTTGCCCACCATTTATAGATTTTCTATGTGCTTTTATTGGTGCGGTAAATATTTATATGTATGTTTTTGGTGTAGTTAAATCATTTTCTTTATACCGATTTGGTATTGCTCGATTTATACTATGTATATGTGGGGCATTATCAACAATTCCTTTTAATTTGATCATAGAAAATGTTGCCGTTATATGGGGTTTGTTCGGAACAAAACATAAATTTTATGTAGTTAACAAAGAGTACAAACCACCAGTGACAGTATAAGAAAGTATTAAAAGATTCCTTTCAGATAGTATCATATACTTACAGAAATGTTTATATACACTTTCAGAAATTCTTGTGTATTTTAGAAGAATAATATGATTTTATATTTTAGAATTTGAAATATTAATAATCTTTTACGTGCTATAGATACATATATATATATATATATATACATATATATATATATATATAGTGTGGATGATAGGCGTGTTTGAAACAAACATACTTTATCTGTCTTATTTAATACTATATAATAGATAGCCAAAGTAATAATTTAAATATCTTAGTTAATTAATGTCTTATATAATATGCAAAATAATAATAAATATAATATTATGTTTGTAGAGTATAGTTTAGGGAAATTTTAATTTAGACATTCAATTCAGTACTCAGAAGAGTTACAATCAGTTACAATATCTCTCAGATAAGTAATTATGGTACATACTTCATATATTATCATTTGTTCGAAATAAAATACACTTCCTTATCAGATGTTATGTAATGAAGAAAATAATCCTAAAAAAATAATCTATATTCCTTAATAAATCATCTATCAGTAACAATTCTAATATTTATATTTTCAATTAGATTTTCATAAAATTCTTATCAATGAATTGCTAAATTTCCTTAATCAAAATACAATTTTATTCATATTATATATAATTATGTCTTCTTTTATCAACACTAATAATGAAATAAAGTTTGAGATAAAGAAAAAAATCTTGATAAAGCAATCCAATAATAATAGCTCCATAAAATTCTAATTATAAGTATAAAAATTCAAAATTTGTTGAAAAATGATTAATCAAATAATTGAAATTATCTCTTTGATTGATTACTAAGTAATACATGAAACTTAATGTATCACTTATTAGACATCACTTATTATTTATGTTGAAAAAAAACAAAGATAATAGGATTTTTTAAACTTGCAAAAACATGCGATCACATATTCAAAAATTGTTGTACATGCAATGGAATAATAATTCTTCATCTTTAAATTTACAGAACAGTACAGCATAATATAAAAAGTCAACTTATACAATCAACTACCTTGCTTTTATGCTTTTATTCTAATTATCATCATTGATAACAATTAGGAAAATTGAATTTTGTGTACCTAATATGATATGTTTATTATCTATTATTATCACCTATCTAATGATGATATTTTTAATTAAACAAAATATATTTTTTTTTGGTATATCAATAATGGATTATTTTCAAATTTTTGTATATAAATCTAATTTTAATTGATAAAAATTTAACAGAATGTAGTTTCATATCCGTAAAATCATAAGAAATGTAGGGTATCATTACATTTATACACTGGAATGAAATTTTCATATTTTTTTTATACGATATCAGTCTTATATAATAACTTCTGATATAAAACCCATATTAATAAAAATTAACCAATTATGAGTTATTCAAAATAGTAATATTTATATATTATATCCAGTCAAAGTACGTGGAAGTTTGAATGTAAATACACAATTTATTCCTCCTTTTGTTTTACAAAATTTGATGACTCATTTTCATTTCTATTAATCTACATAAAATTTTTTCAAAATGTTTTCAAATGTTGCATAAAATATTAGGAAGCAAAACTATAAGTATACAACATAATAATGAGAAAATCTACTTGAAAATTTTTAAAAATAATGTCTAATATCTTCAATTCTACATGCAGTTACTAAAATAATTATATCCAACTACATGTAAGTAACTGCATTTACTGTGATATAAATCCATTTTAACCATATGATAATTCAAATTGAAAAATTATGAAGATTTTATTTTATAACATTTAATTTAGAGTAAGATATATGTATATATATAATGCGTGTAACACATAAGTATTATATAATTGATGGTTTAATTCCTAAATATTATTATAGTAGAAAAATATTTGTGTTTCTAAATTATAAAATAAACTCATGCAATTTTTTAATTTAGAAAGAAGGCTATAAACATATATATACAGTATCGATAAATGCTAACTTACATACAATAACAGTAGATAACACATAAGTAATATAATAAGTTTAATATATAAATTATAAACAAAATTAATAGTATTTTACATGTTTTTCATTTGTAAGACTTTATTTGTAAAATAAATTTTATTTATTAAAATACGAATACACTGACTTCTAAGTAAGTTTAATATATAAAATTTATATAAAATTATTTATTATTTAGAAACATATGTTTATTTTATGATCATAATATGAAATATATTTAAATTATAATTTCGTATAACAATAATTTTTGTATAATAATTCATAATTTAGAAGCGAAAATTATATATTGGTGATAATTTTCATTTAATAAAATTTGATGATAATTTGAATTTTATATAATAAAATTATGAAAGTATTAATGTGACAATGTAGAATGCATGTAGTAATCGACAAATTTACTAATCAAAATTTTATATATACAGACCTCGTTTTAATCAATGCACATAAATATCATTAAAATTGTTAGTGATACAATTATTAGATAAATAACTCACTTTAAGTTGAGTTTACTCACTAACTGATTTCTGGCATATGAATTTTCCGAAAGCATTTAAAGTTATTTTTTAAAATTAAGTAAAAAATCTTTTAGTGGTATTTATGTATATTAATTAAAGTGGCATATGCTGCGTATACATACTTAAAATATGCTAAGTAATTATATTCAATAAGATTTACATTATCTAGTCAAGAAAGTATGAGGAAGGTATATAGCAACATTGTTTAATATTATAAAGATGGAAATTGAAATATATTATAATAATATATCATTTTATGAATAATATAAACATCTGTAAAATTTGATAATGAATTAAAAAAGTTTAATAAAATGCCATTGTAGAAGATAAAGAAATATATTTCAATGATTTGCATTAAATAAATTGTTCTACTTGACCTTGTTTTGAAAAGATAAAAATACTTGCATTATTTATGCAATTTCTGCTGTTGGTTTGGTGTGAAATGATGTAAAATGTATTATATGATTGAATACAAAACTGAGACAAGTAATTTGTACAAATTAGCCTAATAATAAAAACAATAAAGATACAATAGTTCATGCCAGCTTGTGAAGTTTTGTACACATGACTTGTTCACGCATTGTGAGTAGCACATACTGTGTTATTAGTACTTTAAGATATCAGATGAGGACGCATGACCTGACGATGAATGGTTTATTTAAAGTGTCAGCAAGGATATCTCTGTACGCCACAGACCATTGGTCCCGCAGTATAATTATAATATTGCTTTATTTATACTATGTGCAATGAACCTTTATGAGTGTATTATAAATATTAAATCTCTAAGTAATTATGTTTATGATTAAAATAACTATGTATAAGTATATATCATACTTCTTTCATAATATATCAGTATCTTCCTAAGGAATCTTGTTTATTAAATATGTACAAACATATATAACAAATTTTGTGAATAGTTATATGAGTAAATGTCTGTAATTTCAAACTTGTAATATCCTTAAATATACAACACATTTCCAATAGGTATAATTGTTTTTAATTAAAATAACTCTTCCTTCTATAATAATAATTTATTGTCTACACTAATATTTTCAAAGATTTTTTTACAAAAGGCTGTTCAATCCATTACTCCATATTGTAGAAATTTGCAGTAATAAATGTTATATACTAATTACAATACCAATATATAAGCACTAGTGTGAAAAATTAAAGAATCACTCAATTTTTAATGAAAAATTGTCGATATTTAAACTTGAAACTTCGTGAAAAAAAATTGTCCTATAATCCAACTGGGCTCATTTCAATGCATGAAGTTTCAATCTTCACAATCCTGAGTTCATCTTTTTCTCAGATGATTTTACATTACGTAGCGGGTAGTAAAGTGAAAATGGACTTTTTTTCTTAAAATTTTAGAAGTTCAAACGTCCCTACAAGTGCTCTCAGACGATTAATAATATTGTCAGTATTTCAAAGTTCTCAATAAATATTGACAATACTGTATTGACAATACATACTGATACTTTTAGTTGAGAACCCTGAAATGTTGACGGTATACATATATTGATAGTCTGAAGGTGCTCTACTGGCATTGAAAAAATATTTTTATGTGCGAAGTCATGGATTTGAAGATCGAAACCTCCCCTTTACAATAACCTCTTAAAACTCGATGTACCGTTTCTTGTCGCTGCTTTTTTGACAGCTAGGAGTCTTACCCCTTCCATTGACATTTCCAAATCTAGTATAAACCTGTATATATCATTATATGATCATGCACGTGCACATATTAACTTAACCTCAATTATTTATGTCCAAATATATGAAACTTCATATATTTTTATGACAAAAGCATAACAAAGATTTTTATAGTAATTGTAGAAAGAAGAAAGGTAAATATGATTTTTAAATTCGTACTTTATTTTATCTTATTTATTATAACTTCTGCTTTTCGGCTAGGGATAGCTTCCAAATTACATCTTCAAATTCATATTTAAATTAATTAATGTAATTTATAACATCTATAATTGATTACAAAGAAATTAAATATTTGAAAAAGTTGATTATAATTTAAGTCACAGTAAAGCAAGAAAATAAAATATTAAAATCGATGCAACTGATGAAATAAATTAAGAAGCCAAATTACGAATACTTTTTTTTTAGGCAAAATGGCGAAGTCACATGTAACAAACAAAGCTCCTCGAAAAGAGGGATTTAAACGTTCTGGGCACAGCATGAATCCTGAACGACCTACAGAAGGATTAAAAGGTGTAGCGAAGGTCCGAACAAAAGCAACAATTAAAAGGTTACAAATGTACCGTAATCAAAAACCAAAGCGTGATCGTAAAGGACATATCATTAGTCCAGCTCCATTCCAAGGATGGAAGCCATCTGGTACTATGTCTCGTGTAGAACCTTCGCAGAGATGGTTTGGCAATTCAAGAGTTATTTCTCAAAATGCTTTACAAAAATTTCAATCTGAATTAGGGAAAGCAATGAAAGATCCTTACAATGTAATTATGAAGTCTACGCAATTGCCGATAACATTACTTCAACAGAAGGCTGCAAATGCAAGAGTGCATTTATTAGATACAGAAAGTTTTGAAAGCGTTTTTGGTCCAAAGAAAGTACGAAAAAGACCAAATTTATCACTATCATCATATGATGAACTACAAAAATTAGCAGAAGAAAAGCAAGAAACGTACAATTTAGAAAAGGATTCTAAGGATGTTGATCTTGTACGTCCAGATACAGGTATTAAAGAAGCTCAAAGAGACTGGGTTATGTCTGCAGGACAAAGCAAGAGAATTTGGAATGAATTGTACAAAGTTATAGATTCTTCTGACGTTATTTTACAAGTATTGGATGCCAGGGATCCTTTAGGAACTAGATCACCACCAATAGAAAAATATCTCAGAACAGAAAAGCCTCATAAGCATTTAATGTTTATTTTAAACAAAGTAGATCTTGTTCCAACTTGGGTAACACAAAGATGGGTTGCAATATTAAGTGCAGAATATCCAACAGTAGCCTTTCATGCTTCTATGACGCATCCATTTGGTAAAGGTTCTTTGATTAATTTGTTACGTCAGTTTGCAAAGCTACATATTGATAAGAAACAAATCAGTGTAGGTTTTATAGGGTATCCTAATACAGGTAAAAGTTCAATTATAAATACCTTAAGATCAAAGAAAGTATGTAGTGTTGCACCAATAGCAGGAGAGACAAAAGTATGGCAATATATTACTTTAATGCGACGTATTTACTTGATAGATTGTCCAGGCGTAGTTTATCCATCAGCAGAAACTGACACAGAAAAAGTATTGAAAGGCGTAGTAAGAGTAGAACTTGTTCAAAATCCTGAAGATTATATTTCAGAAGTATTATTACGAGTAAAAGAAGACTATATACGTAAGACATATAAAATTATGGAATGGGATGATCACATTGATTTTCTGGAGAAGTTTGCACGTAGAAGTGGTAAATTATTAAAGAAAGGCGAACCAGATATCACTATCGTCTCACGAATGGTTTTGAACGATTGGCAACGTGGTAAATTACCGTTTTATGTTCCGCCGCCTGATTTTGAAGAACCATTGACAAAGACAACAAATGAAATTCCTGTTGAAAATAACAATTCTGAAAAAGAGAATGTTGATATGGATAAAACTGAGGATACATCAAATAAAGATCTACCAAAACTTCAGTTATCTGTAATACAAGATTTTCGAAAAATTAGGGTTGGTTTACCATATTCAGGTGATGATGTCAAAAATGACCTATACATTGAACCCAATGCATCTAATGAAAACGATCTGACAGAAGAAACTGATTCAGTTGTATCTGATTTGAATAATGACAACATCAATGAAACTCAAAATGATGAAAATATACAATCTGGAGAAACATCAGTAGGAAATGAAGAAATTGTTGAATCCAATCAAAATTTAAAAAATGGAAATGAGACAGAATTAAATGAAGAAAATTCTGATGATGAAATTCATTTGCCATTAGAAAAAGATACTTTATTGCAAAGTGTGTATGATGAGGTAGAAAAGGAATATGATTCTAGTGATACTGAAATGTTAAATACAAATACATCAAGTAGTGGAGTATTTAAAGTTTCTTCAGCGTCTTCTAAGATGGAATCGCCAATAGAAAAAGAAAAAAAGTTAACAAGCAAACAACGACGAGCCATGGAAAGAGCTAGTAAAAGAAAGAAAGTTGGTAGTAATTTTTATGAAGTTACAAATGTAAAAAATAGAAATAGAAACAGAAAAATACCTAAAGTTAAACGTAAATAATTCATAACTAAGGAAATAAAACAATTAAAAAAATATAAACAGTTATTTATGTAATTGAAATTCAGAAACAAAAACTAATCTAAATAAGAATAGTAAATTTTAATGTGTATAATAATTTTTAATATATAAATACCATTTATTATTATTCTCATTTATGTTATAAATAAATTGATTTACACTAACAATCAACTCATTGAATATGAAGTTATGTAAAAATTATTTTGTTACTATGTCAAATTTGTATGTATTTTAACAGATTCATAAAAGAAGTATTTGAAGTTTGTATATAAAATAATTTCCTGTTGATTGTTTATTCATACCTAATCGATAATTAATAATGATCAAGTGCACTTGATAAATTTTCAAATACGATTTTCTCTAAAACAAAGCCTCAGACAAAAAGAATTTTATTCTACATCTTCTTGTTTTTTCATAAGGAATCACCTCACGCCCGCTTGTACATGTTATTCGACCGCATCCTGTATATCTATAGATTTGTATAGATATTCTAGCATTTGTGAAACTCATTCTTAACAAGTAGGTAGTATTTGTAAACAAAAAGTTTAATCTTTCATAATGATTGACATAGTGCACCTTATGACAAATTACGTATTACAGAAATCTAAGTAACTAATTAACTAAATTAATGTAATTTGTATTCATTTTCGAAATATATCATAGGTTTCGATTAATGAAAAAATTCGTTCGATTGTTATTGAGTAATTGTTTATGATAAGAAAATTTAGACAAATTCAGGTAATTTATTTCAAAATTTATACAGATTCAAATTTGAGCAGATTCAGATAATCTATTGCTCGTACATTAATATAGTAATATTTATAATTTAAACAGAAAGGGTTGCCATTTTCGTGAAACTGTTTTTGTTAAATGCCGCTTTTCGGCTTGCGGATATATTATCTTACTACCGCATGGTCATGTGGTGTTTTGGAACCGCATTGGTCATTGGTCACCAACTTAGTGATGTATATTAGAAGAAGAAAATAAACCAGTTAACCAATTATACCAGAGAGAAAATTCTTGGTATATTACTCGATGAAAATAATATTGCATTTGCGTGACCAATCACCAATGTGAATTCCAAAGTATCACGTTGCTCGCTTCCCGGAAATAACTTCACACCTTCCCTTATTGTTCGGTCACTATATTCCTATGTCCATGATACATACATATATACATATATTGTACATATATTGAACACATACTTTGTAGTTATTTAATGATGGTGTAAAATATAGAGGTCCGCTGTGTTTGACATTCGTTTCACATTGTAGCTATGTAAAATGTTCACATGTGAAGTTTTAAAATTTGTACAGATGTTGTGAAATGTATATGTAACGAATTTTTGTACTTTCTGTGTGATAATTTACTTACATATATATTTATATATATTTTTTATTAATCAAATAAGAATATCAAGAAATTATTGTAAAGGTGTTTTGGAGAAATAGGTGATTTGGAGAAATCCAACCTCAAAATGCAATGAGAGATAATGAGCAGACTATAAAATTATAAGAATTTAAAGCATTTTTTAAAGAAAGTAGATTCAAAAATATTTTCAAAATTTCGACACACATATTCCAAATGCGTAGTCGTAGTAATTCTGGTGTCCGCTTGGACTATTACCAACGGATTGTACATAAAATTATTATGAAACATCAGAATGTTGTCACAGGGCTTTTCCCTGCTAGTCCAGAAAATGACCATGCATGGGTTCGTGACAATGTATACTGTATTCTCGCTGTTTGGGGTCTTTCAATGGCATATAAAAAGATAGCTGATGCGGATGAAGATAGAGCTAAAACATATGAACTGGAACAGAGTTGCGTAAAATTAATGAGAGGTTTATTGATGGCAATGATGCAACAGAAAGAAAAAGTTGAACGATTTAAGTCCACTCAAAATCCATATGATGCTTTACATGCTAAATACAGTTCTGTTAACGAACAAACTGTTGTGGGTGATACAGAATGGGGTCATCTTCAAATAGATGCCATATCTCTTTATTTATTAATCCTGGCCCAAATGACTGCATCTGGTTTGCAAATTGTTTTCAACTTGGACGAGGTACTTACATTATAACATATATTGTAACTAATATGCATTATATATGGAATAATTTTTGGCATAGTAATTATAAATATATATAATTTAACTTCAGGTTGCATTCATTCAAAATTTAGTGTTCTATATTGAATCAGCTTATTGTACTCCTGATTATGGAATTTGGGAGAGAGGAGATAAAACAAATCATGGGTTACCAGAATTAAATGCTAGCAGTATTGGAATGGCAAAAGCTGCGATGGAAGCAATGAATGAATTGGACTTATTTGGCGCAAGAGGTGGACCTACCTCGGTAATTCATGTATTAGCAGATGAAGCACAAAAATGTCAAGCTGTTCTACAGTCTATGTTACCACGTGAATCCAATTCGAAAGAATTAGACAGTGGTTTATTATCTGTTATAAGTTTTCCAGCATTCGCTGTAGATGAACCTAATTTAATTCAATTAACAAGAGATGCTATTACTAAGAAGCTGCAGGGTCATTATGGATGTAAGAGATTTTTGAGAGATGGATATAAAACGCCAAAAGAAGATCCTAATAGGTGAAGTATATTAAAGAAAAATTAATTCTATGCATATTGTTAGCATTATCTAACCAATTTACTATGCTTTTAATAGGCTCTATTATGAACCATGGGAATTACGTATGTTTGAAAATATAGAATGCGAATGGCCTTTATTCTTTTGTTACTTAATCGTGGATTATTGTTTCCAAGGCAATAAAGAGGCAGTAGCAGATTATACAAAACAATTAGAACAAATTATGATTAAAGCAGAAGATGGAATAAAGTTAGTACCTGAATTGTATTCTGTAGAAACTGCAAATGTATCGGCAGAATATGCTGAACCAGGTAGCCAGAAGCGTGTTGCATTAGGCAGATGCCCATTTATGTGGGCTCAATCTCTTTACATATTAGGAAAATTATTACAAGAAGTAGGTGTATAACTATAGAAAAATTAAATACAGAGAAGTTAAAATTATTTTCTTTTTTAATTTATATTTTCAATTAATAGGGTTTTCTTGCTGTGGGTGAATTGGATCCATTAAATAGACGTTTGTGTAGCGAGAAAAAGCCGGATGTTGTAGTACAAGTTGTTATTTTAGCAGAAGATGCTGAAATTAGAGAAAAAATAGCTCAACATGATATTCATGTACAAACAATTGCAGAGGTTGCTCCAATTGAAGTGCAACCCGCAAAAGTCCTCAGTCATTTGTATACATATTTAGGTATATACGAAGTATATTTATTAAATAATTTGTTGTGTATTTAAATCGCTTTTGTTAATCTAAGATAACTACTTTTAGGCCGAAATAAAAAATTAGGATTATCTGGACGTAAATCAAGAGACGTAGGAATTTTAAGCACCAGTAAATTATATTCTTTGAATGATAAAATATTTGCATTCACTCCACAGGTAAGGATGCTGATGCTCATCGAACTGTCTGCTTTCTATACTTTTATTTCTTTTCTTACGTTGCCTCTTGTTCTTGCATCAAACATTAGTTGACAGACATGACCCGCTTCTACATCGCATCGGACTATGAACTCATGATTGACATATTCAAAGGCGAAATTAATTTCTTGAAGTCTAGCTGGCAGAACATGTTAGGCCGGCCTCTTGTGGTCATGCCCCTCAAGAACATTCATCTAGGTATAGTAACTTAATATTTAAAAACTATAATTTTCATCTGTGTTACTTTTTATTATCTAATACATGGAAAGTTGTGATAATAAAATTTCAAAGCTTAAAAGTAACAGAGATAAAATATATAGCTTTTAAACAAAGCAGTTCCTTTTTGGAGTTTAATTTCTTATTGAAATTATGCAAGTACATTATCCAAAAAGCATCTAACATGTCTGCCTGCATGCGTGCATTTGTTTTTGTTATTAATTTTGCTTTCGTGGTTATGGAAAGTTTTAATGCAATTTTATTAGCCATCGTTAATATTTTGCTAATTATTAATTTCTACTATATGATATTTAAATGTCATTGTCTTCATCATAAGCGAAATCAATTAATGTTATAAAATAGTTAAACAAAAAAGAAAGAGGAATTGAGGAAAGGCCGTTTTCTTTTCGATATAAAATCTAACATTCTAAGAAGATAACAGCTTATATGTGCGGTGGTGTGCGCGTTTGTTGCATGTCTTAGAACTTTGATGCGGAGGAGTACTACACGACAAATGATGCAGCCCTCCTTGCCAACACTTTTACAACCAACTTGGCCTTCCTCACCATCAACTGGAAGCAAATGCTCGGCAGACCAACTATAACACTTGTTGCTACTCATAATCATCTAGGTATGCCATAGGCAGCTTTAGATCATCATTCAGGACAAAAGTTTATTTAAGATGTGTGCTAAAAATAGAATAGATTTCTCTCAATAGTGATACATCCTACAAGTAATATAGAAAATGTTGCTTTCTTTATTCTTAGATAACAATAAAAACAATCTTTTTATTTTATATAGCACAATTATTATTTCAGACCAAGGAAAGATACCATTGGCAATGATAACTACTATGAAGAAATTAAAAAGTGGTTATATCAATGGTACAAGAGTTTCATTAGGGAACTTAAATGAGTTTTTAAGTACCTCTTGCATTACAAATCTAAGCTTCTTAGGAAGTTCTGAAGATGGTAGGCCAGATAAATTGAATCCGCAGGTAAATAAATATTTTTGTTGCAAATTAATATACATAATTTCATATTTTATATATATTTATACGTATTTGATAAGGTCCAACAATATTTAGAAGAACATCTGATGCGCGCATTCCCACATCGTACAGGTCTCCTGAATAGACCGATAACTAAAACTGGAAAAAATTTAAGACGCAGAATGTCAGTTAAAGGTGCTATAAAGAAAACAAGATCAATTGCTGTAGAACGTAAGTTACATTTATTTTGTATATTAATTACATACAAATTTCTTAAATTCTTAACATTTTGATTGTGTGCGATTTAAAACGGATCTTTAAACGTTTGTATAATGTGATCTTATATACTATAGTTCCTACCATCCTACAAGAATGTAAGTGTACATACTAACATTTGATAAATAATTTCCAAATTATAATAAAAATCAATATTTTAACACGTCCATTCTGTTTATGAATATAAATTATAATTAATATAAAAAATTTAACATGTCTATTTTGTTTTTAAACACATATAATTTTAAATGAATTTAATAACCAAATAGTTGAATGAGTTGAAAATAGTTTTTGAGAAAAGTGAAAAAATGTAAGTATATAATTTGTAGCTGAAATTCTTGGGGTGGCAGGAGAAGATAGAAGACCTTCTGCTGTTCTAAATACAAATCCATTTATTGAAGTGACAGATACGACGTTAACTCCCAATTCTACGCAGTCGGCTCCCATGGATCGAACGCCGTCCCCTACAGATGAATTATTATCTTGGACGAATTCTCCAAAGTTACATAGACACAGAGGTATAGGTGAAACTCAGTATGCAGATACAGAAGTAGAGGAATTGTTAACCATGCTTCGAGAAACTGAAAGTTTAGAAGAACAAGGAGATATTTTACAATATCTTGTAAGTACAAGCAAGAAAACATTTCTATATAATGGATTTAAATTTAATTTCATTTAGTACTATAAAATTCGTTATTCAAAATTTTATTGATAGATTACTTACTGGTAAACATTAAAAATTTTGAATTTTTGGTATAAAGTGTAACAGAAAAATAATATGATAATGAAAAATAGGGAAAATAATGTCTTTTTCTATATAATACATGATTAATCTTCTAGCAACAGAGCAATTTTATTAACAAATAGATAGTTAGTTTCAAAAACAAATATTATTATGCATATGCGATTATTCATCATTGAGGAATTAAAGTTGTTTCTAACATTTTTGAAAAATATTTTCTATTGATTTAATAAAAATTTCCAATTTAAATATTTAGGTTGATTCTCAAGGTCTGTATTTCAATACTGGTATGGTAGAAGAAGGTCATCCAGTTTTGATAAAAGATTTACTGAAAGATCTCTACGAAAAGGCTTGTCAACAAAAAATGTGGGGTATTGTACGCCACACAGCTGGCATGTTAGGAAAACGAGTAGAAGATTTAGCCAAAGCAGTCACTGATTTATTAGTTCGTCAGAAACAAGTTACGGTTGGAATGCCACCAACTAATGAGCACACTATTGTCGCACCATTGCCAGAAAATGAATTACGAGCTTTAATTCATCAAGCTTATGGAGATGATGAATCTACTGCTATGCTAACGCAAGAATTACTTGTTTATTTAGCAATGTTCATTAGAACGGAACCACAATTGTTTCTTGAGATGCTCAGACTTAGAGTAGGTTTAATTATTCAAGTAATGGCTACTGAATTATCAAGAACTCTAATATGTACAGGAGAAGAAGCATCCGAGCATTTGCTTAACTTATCGCCATTCGAAATGAAAAATCTTTTACACCATATTATAAGCGGGAAGGAATTTGCCATTAGCAGTGGTATGTTTAACATGTTAATGAAATAAGACATGAATTTTATTTTCATGTAAAAATAATTTTTTCTGATTTTAGTTGGTCGGGGAAATTTTTCTGTTATCAGTTGCAAATCTAGTAAAGTTAGCAAGGTAATAGTCATTAAAGTATATTGATACACATGATTATTGGTTTTTAATACTTTTATTGTAATCCTAATACCTTACTTTAGAAATCACAAATTGGAGGCTTCTTAAGTTCTGATCAAACTGATGGCAACGAAGTAGAGCCAGACCGACAAGGTCAATGGTTACGACGACGAAGGTTGGACGGTGCATTAAACAGAGTGCCGCGAGATTTTTATCCTCGAGTATGGCAAGTGCTCGAACGAGTAAGTATACACGTGTGCAAAGTATTTCAGGTCTTAACGGACAAGCTTTGGAAACACAGAAGCGATAAAAATTAAAAAAAAAAACAGCATAAATATATGTTGATTATTGTTTTGTTCAAAACATAATGTTCAAAACATAAAAATGTAAAAAGCAAATTTCGAAAAAAATTCAAGGTAAAAACCAACATTTGTAGACTTTCAATGTAAAGGAAATATTTTTATTTAAAGTAAATTTTATTGAATTATAAAACACAATTAATTTAACAAATTCCTGAAGTAGACCATTTTAATATATGCATAATATCGATCAATCTATTATTATGTATGTACTTTTAATATATCTCTGGTTTTAACACGCAGAAATAATATTTCATTAAAGTAATTCCAAAAACTGTGTTACATTAGAACTAAACCTATGTAATGCTTCTTAACTTATAATGATAATATTATTATTTCTTGAAAACAATACATATACAATTTTTTCTTTATTTTAAGCAATTTTGCATGATCCTGAAGTTCGTCCATTAAAACTTGTGATTTTCCTGTATTTAAAATTTATCATTTGCTAACATTTCAATTGTTACAGTGCCAAGGTTTGGCAATCGAAGGCAGAATTCTACCTCAAAATCTTACACAGGAAATGACATCAGGGGAATTAAAATTTGCACTAGCAGTAGAAACTGTATTAAATACTATACCACAACCAGAATATCGTCAGTTAGTAGTCGAAGCTTTAATGGTATTAACTTTAGTAACTGAATATAATGTGGCAACATCTTTGGGAGGACTTATTGCTGTTGAACAATTAGTTCATAAGGCTAATGCCATTTTTTTAGATGATCAGGTATAGTATTAATATATAATACAATATAATATACATATATATTATATATACTGAATTCATTTAAAATAATTAGATGAAAATTGATGGTGATGCTACTCTGTGCTGTGCTAAACCAAAAGAGCAACGTGAAACAACTGCAATGGGAAATCTTCTTTGTGGTGGAGCAGCGTATGTTTGTCAACATTTTTATGATAGTGCTCCAAGTGGTAGTTTTGGAACAATGACATACATTACAAGAGCCATAGCCTCGCTATTAAATTGTTTACCAAAGGATGGTGATTTGGAGTGTTCAATATCGTAGTTATTTATTTCTTAGAAATAAACAATTTTTAGTTAATTATGTCTAGAAGTCATCTTATAATTTACGTTTGTTGTTTAATATTCGCTTGTGAAATATAAGAAATTTAACCCGTTATTCAGTTTTTTACATTGAGATTACCATATAAAAATGAAAATTAAACTCCAATGTGAATTAACTACCTCATATTTTTTATTTATAATGTACAACAATATAATATACTTATTAATTCGATTTTGAAGAAGTGAAAGGATTCCAGGGTAGCTTCCATACTGAAGGTCTGTAAAAATAATATGCCATTATATCCTCTTGCAAACACAAAAATAAAAAAAACGTAATTTATTATAAACATACTTCTGTGCAGCTATCTGACTTTCTTCTTCCTTAAGTTGGGCAATTAACTCAGACCTGTATTGAAGTTTTAAAGGTTTCACTTCGTTTTTTTCTTCATTTTGTTTTATGAATTTCTGACAAGCTTCCTTATATGTTAAACCATACCATTCAATTTCACCTCGTGTATACTGGGAATATATATTAATATAATAATTATATTAATTATACAATAATTAAAGTAATTAATTTCAAAGTTAAAAAATATTAAAATTATATTAAAGGAACTTACAGCTGTTAAATATTCTTTATATTTATTATAAATTTCTTCTTTTTTAACAGGATCATCTGGATATAATGTTTTATCAAGCAATGACAAAAGTATCTGACGTTTTATTTTTAGTGCAAGCTCAGACTTTAAATCACAGGCAGGAGTCTATAAATAATTAGAAGCATTAAATGATATGATAATATTTACGATATTTGAAAGTATTTTATAACTTATTTATGTACCTTTAACAAATAGTGATCAAAACCATAATGTTCATTTATTAAATCAATAGTCCTATTGGTAACAACAACACTTATGTATTTATCTAGAACTTCACTATAAACTACGGACTTTTTAAGAGTAGGAAACCAAAAGCGAGGGTATCTGCGAGCATATTTGTGCTTCTTTGTAAAACCTTGTATGATAGCTTCACCACCCCATAGTCCTTCATGAAATTCCTTAGGATATAATAAGGGTAATGGTACATTTTGAACTGGATATCTAAAAGTAAATTTCATTTAATAATATTGAAGATATTAAACATTATTACCAAGAAAAACATGGTTACTAATAATTGAACTAATATTTCAATATTAAATTTTTAAGTATCAAATAAGAATATTTGAAAATATGTTACTAAATATTTACACTTCTCCTGTTTCTTCATTTTTTACATATCTGCCCTTTTGCTCTATATAGTGAACAGCAGATGGTGTTTGCATTTTCCATTCTTTCCAAAACTTTTTATATTCTTCTGGTAATGCTGCACCAATTCCTTTTGTCCATCGTGTAGGTCTTGGTATGTAATATAATTTCTAAAAATTTACATATATGATCATTAGTATTATAATATCAAATCTTTTTCCATGCGAGAACAATAAATACAGATGTATATGTAAAATTATAAAGGTACAACAAAATTTATTTGAGGTTATGTTTTATAAATGTATTATTTTTTAATGCAGTATAATACATTACCTTGCCCAGATGTTTCATTGACATATTTTATATTTTCGAAAATTTGTAATAGAATAACAGAATAATTCTCTTAATGTGTTTAAATTATTAGACTACAGCATAGATAATAAATAATATTGAGTTAAACAAGATACAAAATAGATCTTAAGCCGCAGTCATACAAACATGTCTGAACCACGATCGCATAAACAGTTTTCGACACTCACTAGGGAAAACCGTCTGGAAACTGAATCGTGTTTAGTAATGAAAAATCAATATGGAACGTTAATAAAGCCCGCGTTTTTGCGAAACAAACAGAGATGAGTAGAGTGTCTCTATCTTTGTTTAAGACATTCATGACATGTCACGTATGCACAAAACGAGAACATTTTTACCTTCTATGTTGATTTTCACAATTCAATTTTCGGACGATTTCTTCTATGCTATTTATATGATTTATATGATTTGAACCAACTCTGGACACTCATTACCGGAGCCTAGGGAAAACCGTCTATACGACTAGAAACCGTGATCTGTTTATATGTGATGTATGATCGTATCCAGGACATTATTCTTGAATTACATTAATATCTTGATTGATTACATCAGTAACAAAAAACGAAGGAACAAATATATTATTTAAGTTTTAAGTATATACGGGAACAAATTTTGTACTTGAAACGATATTAAAACACACAGTTGAAGGTTCTTAGTAAACAATATTGTCCAATATTTCATAACCTATAATGAATATCTTGTATGAATTGCTTTAAGGATTATAAAAAGCTCAAATAAAACGAAATGACTACAAAAATGGGGAAGAAACAAATTATACAGGCTGTAGTTCTTGCAGATGATTTTATAACGAGCTTGACACCTGTACAAGATATATTCCCAACTATATTAATGCCTGTAATAAATATTCCAGTGTTAGATTATTTGGTGGAAACACTGATTAAATCCAGAGTGCAAGAATTATTCCTTTATTGTAGTAACCATGTAGACTTGATAAGAGCATACATCAAACAGAAAAAATGGTTTAAAATATCAGTTTCTTTAATTGTATCAGATACTTGTACTTCTCTTGGAGATGCTCTTAGAGATATTGATACAAAAGGTTCAATTCGTGGTAATTTTATACTTATAAGAGGAGATGCATTTATTAATGCTGATCTTACCAATCTTTTAATCAATCATTGTGCAAAACTGAAAGAAGATAAAGGTGCATCCATGACCATGGTACTAAGAAATATTGGATCTATGAATGAATCTTTCTTGAAGCATGAATCATGTTTGGTAGTTTCTGACAAAAGTAGCAAAAAGATTCTACATTATAATATAATACGGAAAGATTTGAAGAAAGTGAAGTTAGAATTAAATTGGTTTTTGGATCATAGTGAGATTGAAATTAACACTTGTTTTATGGATACTCATGTTTATTTATGTTCTCCTTCTGTGTTACCATTATTCTCTGACAATTTTGATTTCCAAGTAAGTAATATAAAACATAACTAAAGATATAAAATTAAATTTCTTCATATTTAAAAATGTATATTTTTTACATTACATTAAATAAATGTTTTTTAATAAGTTTTTTAAGACATAAGTAATTAATCTAATATTTTTCTAACAATTAAAAGTAAGAAATGAACAATATATTAAGTAATAATCTTTATATGTTATTAACAGACAATGGAAGATTTCATTCGAGGAGTGTTGATGAATGAAGAAATTTTAAATTCTCGAATTTATTGGCAACAATTAAATCCTCAGGATTATAGTCTGCCAATTGTATCATGGAATGCATATCATACTCTTAACCGAGACATTCTGAACAGACATAGTTTCCCACTTACACCAAATGCTATTCCACTTTTAAAAGATTTTATTTATATGCCAAGAAGCACGTATAAACATAAAAATGCCACTCTTGCTAAAGGTTGTGTATTAGAGAAAGATAGCATATTGTGCCAAAATAGTATTCTTGGGAATAATACGTCTGTTACAAGATCAATTATTGGAAATCACTGTTTGGTAGGGTCTAATGTAACAATTAAGAATTCTTATATTTTATCAGATAGTAAAATTGAAGATAATTGTACTATTGTAAATAGTATAGTATTTCCAAATTGTTTTATTAAAGAAAACACACAAATAAGTGGATGTATATTATGTCCTAAAACAATTATTCGTACTCCAAAGGAGTATATTGATTCTATCATAGAATCAGAAAATGACAAAATTTCTATAAAAACAATATCAGAAATTGACCCATGTAATGAATTTCAACTCTTTAAGAATTATGATACACTAGAAAATGATAATTATGTGCCTATAAATACAGATACATCAAGTATTGATGAAGATTCTGAATGTAATTTTATTGCAGATGACACAAGCTTGTTCTTATCTGAGGTTATTGATAGCTTGTTAAGAGGTTTTCAAGATCAACTTAACTGTGAAAACTTAATTTTAGAAATAAATTCTTCAAGATATGCATACAATGTCACTATGAACAAAGTAACATATAATGTTATTAAAGCCATATTAAGTTTACCTTTCCATTACCTTTCAGAAGAAAAGGAAATTCTAACTAACCTAGATTACCATAAAAATTTAAAACGTGTAGTAACATATTTTTATCCAATTATCTTGAATTATGTTAAAACAGAAGATGCACAAGATGACTGTTTACATGCAATAGAAGAGGTTGCAAGTACAACTCCAGAACTGTTACCATTTTTGCAACTTTTATTGCATATGCTTTATGATAGAGATGTATTATCAGAAGAAAAAATTTTAGAATGGTATGAATCTAAAGATAAAGATATAGATTCACATGAGAAGAATAAAGTGAGAGCAGCAGTACAACCATTCATTAAATGGTTAGAAGAAGCTGAAGAAGATTCTAGTGACAGTGAAAATGATTAATCACATATTAATCTCTTCAACAATTTTGGAAAGGTATACTTAAAATTTTCCATATATGATTATTGTAAAAAATAAATCTTTCTAGTTCTTCTATTATTTAAAAATTTCTTTTAAAAGACGACATTAAATTAAATAAGAAAAGAGATGAGTAAGATAATAACGTTTCCTATATGTAATATAATGTCTTTATTTTTCTGTCATTTTTTTTGTAGAATAGTACATTTTGAGCAATTGTATGAATCGCATGTAAATAAATTATATTTTGTAGATTATTATGCATACCGAATATATAGATCTTATTAAAACATGTTGAATAACACAATAACAAGAGTAAAAATATAAATTATCATTCTATAGGCAAAATAGTATCAATTAAGTTATGCCAAGCTCGATGACGGTGGTCTGGAAATTTGATTACGTCTATCCAATGTCGTAATCGTGCTCCTTTGCTATTACAACTTAGTTCAAGTCCACCTAAATAAAAATAAGGAAGATATTGCTATAATATATATACATAAACTTCTTCAATACAACACACAGCAATATAATTATTAAATTTGAGAAAGTTAATGTATTACCAAGGTAGTCATTACTTTTGCCAAAATCCTTATCCCATACTGTGAGATATAATGTGAATTTCATAAGATCTGTTAATCGAGTAGCAAAAGTAAATTCTTCGTTCCACTCTGGATTTAAAGTTTTCCATTTGATTGTTGTACTTTGCGCATTGCGATTTGTGGTTTTCTTTGATACTAGCTTTTTAGCAGTAATACGTGCGATTGAATAGTCGAAGACACGTTGTCGATGATTGTTTGTCACGTTCTCTATAAGGCACAGCTTGACGAATGGATCAGAAAATCCGTTACTGTCCATAGGAAGAAGATTTGTAGCTCGATGAATTGTGACCGTCAATGCTCGCCGTCTTGTACAGTAACTTAGACTCACTTGAATCTGTCCTCGTCCACTGGAAATCACGCCCCAAGCTGCTTCTTCGTTGTCCACCTATGCCAACGTCGAGCTCTTATATCTTAGTGTCTGCAATAATGTAAGTAAAGTCGGCCGTCGCGAAAAATTTTAAACGCGAGAAATGATTATGTTTATAAAGATTAGTAATTAAAGATCAGTAAAATTCTTGAACGATAGTGAAACGTTAAATGCACAAGAGGAAATAATGAACGATATGCAGATTTGATAGTAAAAATTAAGAAAACATTCGCGTCCAAAAGGTTAAAAAATTCGATTTTTGGACTTTCGCATTTATATTTTCTTTTTCAAGATATAAAGATAAAATTTATAACGTTGCTAGAGTTATGTGTCACTGCTCACTATTTTATAATTATTTAAAATATGAATACATATATGTATATAGAAACGAATGAATCTTGACTCTTTAATAACTGTTTGTTTTTCTTTTTATACACGTATTTATTATGTACATATTTATATATGCCAAAAATCGACTCGAAAAACTATCTTTTAGACTAAAACATTCCTCGAAATAGAACAGCATAATTAAAATAATATAATAATATGCTTATATCATTTGTAATCGTTATTACTTAATATTAAAAAGAAATAAAAAGATTAGAGTTCTAATTATACATACTGCATAGTGATCTTGTAATGGAACATTGTAATGTTTTGTTTGATGCGGTTGTAATTCATGCAGAGGAAATTTTGCTTCTCCCAGGAAATCTTGACCTGCTGGATCATCCTGAAGTATTAAGATGTGTAGTGCCTTGCCATTCCATATCTATCATAAATCATTAATTTTTTCGATTAATTTTGCGATATTTTACATCATTATCATTTAAGGAGGGATATACCTCTATGAGTCTCATAAAATCAATTCTCTTTTATTCATTTATTTAAAAACTCAAAGGTACAATGTCTCACAAAAGTATTTGATTATTTACCATAGAAAACTTTTATGTATATGTATATTGTATATGTTACATAAAACATTTTAAAATTCCATTAGCACTATAATGAGGCACGACTATTATGATTATATTGTTTAAATTTAAAACCAATCTATTTACACACAACATATATTTCATATGTACAACAAATTAATATACAGCATGAACAATCATTTCAAGCCTACATATATATATAGTATTAAAGATGGTCCCATTGAATATTGAGATTTACTACTGTAATGGATAACTGATTGTTTAAATACTTTTGTTATGTCTGTAAAATATATGCTTGTATTAAATATCTCGTAGTTCTTATGTACATTTTTAGATGTTTCAGACTTTACTGATATGGTCATGATAAGCAGGTTTTATTACAGTGCTAATGACATTTCAAAATGCGTTCTATAACACATATAATAGTGGTTTTCTACAAGTGTTTGAATATTTTCGTGAGCTATTGTATCCTTCCTTAATCATTTGAAGAACCTGTTTTTATTCATACATCGGTTTCCGTTGTTCCATAGAAATTTAGAGTCTCATTGAATTCCGGATCCCGTGTTTTGTGGACCGTTTTTGTTCGAAGTCGCTTCGTGGTCGCAACTATGTCAACTGGTAATATGTTGAGTTTGCAGAACGGATCGGCAAGGCCATGAATATCCATTGGTTGCAGACCTCGTGCTCGTTCCACTTTGCACTGGAGACATTGAGTTGTTGGGTCGTATCGCAAAGCGACTTCTAGAGTTCCATAATTTTGTCTCGTTTCTATTTGGAAAAATATAGTTTGATTACATGAATTTAAACCTCAGATCCCAGACGTTTAGATCCTAGATTTTAGGTACTTCTCAGTAACTTCCAATATCATGAATTAATGTTTGGGTCATGTCATGAGTATTTGATATTATCAATAAGTTGGTTTTGGATATGTAAAATGAATACATTTCAAAGAATTTTATTGGATATAATTGTAGATCGGAAATGTTTATATCATATCTATGTATTAGCTTTTTTAATTTAATTATATATAGAATTTGAAATTACTTCAAAGCTCAAAATGCCTATGTCTTTGGTTATATCAAATAAAGTTTATACCTATGCAATCATACCATACATAATGTGTGAAATTCTAGAAAGCCTGATATTCTTATATATGTATATCATTATCCAATTCCTGGACTATTAAAAATTCTTGACTCAATATTCTTATGCTTTCACTCATTTCTAATAGATTTCTGACATATCAATCTTTTAATGATACTTTTTAAATATATTTTTGTTTTAACTATCCTTGTACTATTAGATATTAGATTATATACCTACCATATTCTGGTGTTTGTTGTCGTACTAAATCAATTTGATTGTTGCTATGAAGATTCCCTTGTTCTGAGGAAGATTGGTTTCTTTCCTGATCTAGACATTTCTCATAGACCTGAGACTGTTCTGGAACTTGTTCCATTGACACAATTGTCATTGTCGTTGTTGGTATCATTGGAACTGTTGTAAAATTTGATCTGTAAGATATCAACTAATATCAGCTAAACTTCCACTCTTTCATCAGGTTGTATAATAATAAGTTCATTCGCATTTTTTTAAACAAGCATTAGGTTTTTTGATACAGGCAAGCTGCTTGTTTAGGATTGCCATTTGTATTTAAATAATATGAAAGTAAACTGTGTATCTATGTGTGGAAAATAACTTTATGTTATTACAGGCTCATAGCTGAAAATATATTATAGTTCTGAAACTAATGATATTTGGACCCATATTTATTAAGGCATTTTGAAATTTGACTCCTTAAAACTTTGATTTCTTAAAACACCTTAAAATGTAATATCAGAAAACAAATGAACTTATTATATAATCTAATATTTATCATTCTTACCTACCTGAAAGATAGTATCTGAGAGCTTTTTGGTTGATCACATAAATTGATCTCTAATTTACAAGTAGGTTCATTAATATCCTCGAGCTTTTTGTTCTTGTCATCGATAATTTCATCTTCAAACGAAACATGCTGTTCGGTTTGAGAATCATTGCTGCTAGCTTTTAGAGATATTCGTGAACGAGGGCTTGTAGGAGATGGTGAAAGACGACTACATTGAGAAGTAATAGAAAGGGTAGATCTGTCTAACTGATCTAAACATTCCTCACGGCTATTTAATGGTGAGAGGCGTTGCCCTCGCGATTTAGATGTACTACTAGTTGGTTGAGCAGAATTTGATGATGATGAATAAGTTTTGGTAGTAATACTATCTTGATTTCTTTGTAAGCTTGACAGTGAATCAGACTGCCCTCGAGCTAAAGCTAGGCGTCGTGTTACTTCTTCATCAGAAGAAGAATCTTGAGGCTCTGCAGATTCAAGGGATTTATTACCTCCAATTGTCCAAGTGGATGTCTTGTGAATAGATCTTGACCATCCACGTTCCTGTAATTTTAAGAAAGCTACATTGTACATACATTATGCAAAAATCTACTATGTACATCCCTTACATTTAAACTATTATAACATAATTATAACACAACCTTTGTTCTAGCAATATCTTTAGCATAAAATTTTAATTGAATTTAATCACAAATTAAAATGAAGTAAAAAGGTATAAAATATAATTTCTATACATACCTTTTTCTCGGGTAAAATATATTTTGGCATTCCTTTGAGAAACCAAGCGCCACTTTTCTTCCACATTTCTCTACTCTCAGCGCAGATTCGACAAAGAAATTGCCTCTGACCACTACTAGATCTACTAACAATTCGTTGCATAGCTGTTCTTTCTTGTGTTCTTTCTCTTGTTGTGGAGACATTCGTAAGTATTGAATTTAATTCATTAGTCTCAATACCACATTTCTGACATATGTATTTTCGACAATCTTTACAGAGATTTGCTGATGCACCTAATACTGCACCAAATTTTTCACCACAAAGTGCGCAAGAACACACACAGTGTGCACTGTTCAAGCATCTGCTACTACATCTTCTCCTTTCGTTTAATCTTGTTGTAGTGACTATACAGACATTGCGTTTCATATTCTCCAATCTTTCTACTAATCTACCAATTCTTTCCTGTTCTGATAAATTTAAAGCTTCTGCTCTCTGAATGACCTAAAATATTGAAAGTAATGAAAAGAGAATAAATATGTGAGCTGTTTACTTTGATTGACATTTAATCCTTATGTGTTAATTAATAATATATTCATTATTTTATAGAATAATCATTCTTCTAAGGAAATTGCTGTGTAGGAAATGGGACAATGAAATTATTATACACATACAACTTACATAATACAAAACTAGAAATTCATTTAAGGGTCAGAAGCTTAAGTAAGAAGGAAAAAGAAAAGTTATATTTGTATTTGTTCGAAATTTTACCTGTATAATTGTCTGTTGTTCCTCCTCAGTAAGTACAAATGATTGTGCACATCGATTAGTGCCACTTGAGTAAGAATTAGAGTAAGTACCCCATTTTGAATCTAGAGAGCCAGTCTTTACAGACCAACCTGTTTGCAACCTAATTATTGATATTTTATTAAAAATGTATGTGTTTTATTGACAAAAGGAATATATAAGAATTCAAATCACAATGAGAAGTAACTCATATTATAGAATAAATTATTTATCTAATTATCATATATACATACATAATACATAAATAACTATAATAAGTAATTCTAAAACTATCTTTTAACTTTAAGCAGCATGAAAGATAACTGAGCTTAAAACATTGATTAAATTAAATTTCTTTTAATTGTGACATAAATTTTGTAAATTTCTCAGAATTCTCTCTCTCTCTCTCTCTCTCTCTCTGTCTCTCTCCCTCCCTCTCTCCCTCTCTCCCTCTCTCCTCTTTTAGAACTTTTTACTTACTTTTAAGCTGAATTTTTAAATTAAAAATATCTTTTTGACTGTTAGACTACTAAAAAAATTAAACATATTAAAAGCGAAATAATTCTCTTTTTAGATATCTAACTTTGATAATATTTTAACTAATTGTTCTATGAAAAATTCTACTTCTGTTATTTTTCTATAATATAAGATTTAAAAATACATTTTTTGTACTCTGACTACATCTTGTTACAGAACAACTTCCAAACTTCCATTCTGATACTTATTCATTCTATTTCATTCTAATTCTTATAAATTAAATTAAATTTCATAAAAGGACTTTCTCTATTTTCCTATATGCTTATAAAGAGGTGTTGAAATTTATGCTTACTTTGCTCTCAATGACAAATGTCTATCGTTTGGACAGACCCATCTGGTTCCTCCACTTATATCCTTTACTGTCATGTCCATTGTTTATCTTAGTAGAATTTTGAAATCATTTGAAATATATCAGAAACATTTTGTAATGTACACTAGCCTATAAAAAATAGACATTTAATTAATTAAATTTTATGATCGATAATCAAAGACTTCTTTTGATTGATTTTTTATTGAAAAAGAATTTTTTCGAAATCTTTAATTCTCAGATGTGTTGCAGAACGAAATTTGACTTACATAGCTTTTATTCGAAACATTTCTTTGTCAGGTTATTCGAAATGCCTAATGAATTATGTTTAATCTTAAACGATACACCTTATATATAAATATCTCAAGTTTTAATGAATGAACTTGAAGATTGTGTAGAATTAGTTCAAATAAAAATGATGTACGTGCATGTACATAAACATGAAAAATAGTAGCATTACTGTCAATTGCTTATAATGTAAAACATTCCAATTTTTTAGAATTACATTAATGAAATTAGGATTTTTTCTAAATTATTACACTAAGAGGTGAATTTATTAATAGAATTGAAAATTTTTTTTGTTTCTTAAAACTTAAAAAAAGAAAAATAGAGAAATATTGAAAGTAATAATCGATTCAAAAGAAAGTTTTGTGAACTATATATATAATAAGATGGCCTTTAGTTCGAAAATTTATGAAAATAAATCTGTTCTAAAACTACAAACTTCTGACGATATTTATCATCGATAGTATTTACTTCTACTGTACTGTTTATATTCTGAAGCCATATTTTAAATTTTATTCATTTGTGTCTGTTTGTTAACAAATACTGCTCTTTCACCCATCAGGTAAAGTTCAATGACTGTTTTCTTTTCTTGTTATTATTAATGATCATGCAAGTCAATTATCTGATGAAATATTTAAATTTTGAGTTGTGTTAAGACCAAATAATTTATAATAATTAAGATGTCTATTATGTTAACGAACAAATGTTATTTCTTACTTTGCGTTATTATTTGAAATTATCATTTGGAAATAATTCATTTCTCGAATAAGATATTAGAAATTTATTTGTATTACTTATTACTATTATTATTAATTATTTGAATTAATCATTTAATCAGATAAATATTGAAGAACCAAAGAGAAGCTAAAATTTAAAAGAACAATTTTCGTCGAAGGTAGATGTGCAACAAGTATTCGTTATACTTCCGCTCTTATATTATTTAAGTAGCTAAAGGGAGACTATATTTGGACCTAAATCGATATTTCAATGGTTCACACTTACATCGACTCTTACTTTCTTAATGCACTGCTACAATATGATTAAGTTGGAAAAGAAAAGCCGTCTTTATAAATCCAACATCTTCTAAATTAAAGATAACAAAAAAAGTCAAATAAAACTTGGTTAAGAATTTTTTAAAATTATTTAAAATATAATTAAAAACTAAAAAGAGGAAAAATATTTTTCAATCCAACAAGATCTGAATTAAAGAAAATCGAAAAGCATAAATAATACTACTTATAATATCGTTAATACTTTAAATTACTTAAAATATATAATTAATATTTTAAAATATAATACTGCACTATTTTAAAAAAGAAAATTGCTATGAAAAATAAAATTATAGTATAGTTAATACTGTAAAATGTAGTACTACTCTGCTCTCATTGTAAAATGTAGCTATTATTGAAAACTAAATTACTTAAAATATAATTATTATATCGGAATGTTATCTAAAACAAATCATATGAAGCAAAACATATGTACGCAAATAAAAAACCATAATCGATATAATACACTGAAAGGAATTAGATTTGATAAATATAACGTAGTATTGACTATAGCGATATATTTGCCGGAAAAAAGAGAAGCACAAGAAGTGGAACAAGAGAAGAGATTCGTGACGCGTGGCAATCGTATCGTTAACTGAAAAAAAGAATGAGCGCGAAAGTCCTACGTTGAAGGGCGATCAATCGAAAGCTCGTGACGCATGCCATCATTCCTCACAGGACTGCATTGATAGCAATTTCATTACTTTTACACGAATAGCAAAAACACATGTAACTCACCGACAATACATTAAACTATATACAGCTTTAATATTCTGCTTAACATTATTCAACCATTTAACATACAAAATTTTATCAAATATTTCAATTAAATTAGAATTCCAACTCGTAAACTTAAATATACATAAAAGATAAGAAAATTTTAAATAATACGATAAAAATAAAAATAAAAATAAAAATTCCACCCACTTCCTCAGAAGTAAATTGATTAGAATCCACACAATTTCAGAAGCGTAAAAATAGAAAACAAAGTAAACGTAACTTAAACATATGACACCCAATATTATAAATGAACCTAACTAATGTATCAATTTAAATATACTACCATAATAAAGAGATAAAATATGATATTTTTTAAGTCGTTAAAAAAATTTTAAACCATGTGAATTTATATATGTATACTTACGTAAATATGTACAAACGTGTAGCGTTTAATTTGAAAGTAGATAACTGCTTTGGATTGACATAACTATAAACAACTGGATGATTTGTAAAGATTTGTAAATTTTGTAATGTAGAATGTTAATGTCTATAGTATTTTTGAGAATGGTATTGTCTCATAGAATACAGAATTGAACTTGCCACGGCATCAGCTAGCCGACAAGTGGCTGCTATTATCGCTGAAACTGGCCTACAACTTCGCTTCGCTTCTGATACAGGCGCAGAAGGGTGCGAGTCATGCGTGAGATTCACAGGGATGTACCTAAGAAATTCACCTATAGAGCGTCTCTATTGAATTAGCTGAAACAACAAAAGAAAAAACAGCAGGCATGCTGCCCTTCGTTCTTTTCTTTTTATCCAATTATATATCATAATATATAAGGATCTTTATTACGTTTCACTTTATGCCATTTGTAAAAATTTAAATACAATTACTATTGTTTAAAACTTACTATTTGATTTGATAATATTGAAATTATATTGGTCCATAGAAAGCATAGTAAATAAGGTACAAAAATATTCGTATAAAAATATCCATTTCATTATGTTATTATATGTTATTCGTAAAGCTTAAAGATATTACACATAAAATTTACTATTTGGCTTAAGTTAATAGGATTTATATTGGATAGGCTGTACAATGGATTGATTCAAACAAAGTAAGAAGATAAGTTGCTCTTTATGAAGAAATATATTATGTATCATATAAAAATCTTCGTTTCATTTTACTTTACGTCGTTTGTAAAAATTAGATTCAGTTACATGTGAAACTTATGTCATTAGAATTACGTTGTACATGTAAATTGGAGTTATATTGGTCCACACGTGTAAGTGGATATGTTACTGTTTAAACAGCAATCTATTATTTATAATCATTGTCATAAAATAAGATGAGAGAAGGTAAAGACTTTGAAAGGTTAAATACAAAATCGTACCTTTAATACTTAACAGAATATAGTACACGAAGTTATATATAGAATCCCTCATTCAGTGTCCATTCCTTCATCGTGGCTGCGCGTGCGTATTTGCGTGCACATGTGTATACATTATACCTGATTATACATATAAGTGTACATTATCCTACTTGTAGTTGTGTATATGATTTTGTTTTCTATGTATTTCATTCTTGTATATCATATACAATACATGTAAAGATAAAATATTTTTCTTTTATGTATAAAATGAAAATAATATATAACACAAATTGTAATAATAAAATTCCAATATTAGTAATATGTAACACAAATGGAATAGTCATATATTATATAGAAGTGATTTTTTACATTATTTTCATTACACAATTTATATCAGATTATTATTTCTAGAATATTAAGCGTAACATACATATTTTAGATATCATATACATTATTATTAAATATTTTCGACTTTTATATTACAATTTTTACATTGAATAGAAAATAGAAATATTCTAGATTTAAGTAGGAAAAATTTTATCAAGATTTGCATTTGCAATTAGGAATAAAAGAAATCGAACATTTATAATTTTTTAAAATTTACATTATTTAAATGTTAATAATTATGAATGTAATGGAAGATAAAATATTATAGTAAACAGGTGTCCTTGTTCTACATTGCAATTATTGACGAGTTGCATTTCGCAGCTGCTGACTTTCTTAGGTAAATGTCGAAAATTTATTCTATAATTAAATTCATAGTAGAATTTAATAATAATAGATGAATAAGTAATAATAGAATTTTTCAGTCAAAATTTAATGAAACTATTTTTTTATTTTTTATTTGGAAAAATATTTATTTTATGTAAAAACTTATTTGCACTCCCTTTGCCTCTTATTTTTTCCTTTTTCAAAAAGTAATGTTTTATTTTATAATTTAGTATTAATCGATCGAAATAATATTCTATTAACATAATTATGTATTGATGTTAATTGTTTAACAATTTATATACGTGATTGATTATTTCATTGAAATAAATTATGTAACCTAAATTATGTACCAAAAAACGTGGATGGGGGAAAGAAATGCCAAACAAATAATATATGTATGTAACTGATCACAAAATAGAATAGAGTAAAGTGTGATGGTAAAATAAAATAATGTAATCATAGTATTAAATTAGCCAACAATTAATAACAACATTATAAACAAATATATTAACATGAATAAACACCACATGGTTCTAAAGTTTAACTGCGCAAAAGTATAAATTTTATTTATAATATGTATTTATCTTTTTACAATTAAATACAATATAGATAATAGCAATTACTATTACACTAATTTAGACCTTATAAATACAATTATAGATATTAAACTATGAAAAATATCTGTTGAGGTAATGTAATATTTCAAAAACAACTTCGACCATGATAAGAATAATGATCATCCACTCTAAACGAATATGATGGCGATCGCTTAAACGCATTGCTAAAATTCCCACAAGTTCAACACAATGATTTAATTTTTCGTTTATAACCTACAAAATAAAATTAATTATATATTTGCATATCATACATAGAGTATTGAAAATTAAGTGGTTTCTCATACAAAAGTAACGTAAAAATAGTAAAACAAATAGTTTAAATATGTATTTATCTAGTTTAATAGGTATCTAAAATATTATAATTTTACATCCCACATTCACATAATAAAAATTTGTATGTTTTAACAATGTAATCATGTTTAATAATTTTTCCAATAGTGTAATTGTAAATAAACAAGTAAATTAGTATATATAGTAATAAATAAATATATACTATGTATTATATCTTTATTTTTAAAATTCTTTAAAAAATTGTAATAAAAATTTCATTCTACATTCTTGACTATTTCTTGACTACTACTTTTCTACGAGGAATAATTTACTTTTAATACCACAATTTTCTATACACTCTATATACAAGCTCATAATACATAGCCAAATCAATGACCTTTTCTAACTTACTCTTGTGCGTTTTGCAATGTTAAAATACGAGCAAGTTTCTTGGTAAAGACGTTCTAAATCATCCCTTTCCCAATAGAAATCTGGAGTGTCTAATAAATCTGAGCTTAAATTAATTGAATGTCGCAAAGCAAATAATTCCCCTTGCTTTCTTAATACTTCATGTTGAGTCATTCTAAGCTCTCTGCCAGACTTTAAATCTTCAGTAACAAATGCTATGGAATCTATATAATGGTCTAAAGATGCTTCCCATATACCTAACTTGACTGATTGTGCCATTGCATTTGAGAATGTGTATTTATCTAAATTTGTTGCGTTTAAAGCTAAAATAATGTTACCATCCTTTATATGATTCTTTTTTCTGTAAAATATTTAAAGAGCAAAGAACTAAAATTACTGAAAAATAATGAAATTTAAATCTCTTAAATTTTAATAGATATTACCCATGATCCGCATAACTGTAACACATTACTTCACTTTCAGATTTTACAATGCATTCCATATAACGATTTTGTTCGTATTTTTTTAAAAATTCTAATATATTTTCACATTCGAGTTCAGAAATATTCCACGCCACTATAGTGCCTTCTCGGAAAAAGAAAACTTCTCTTTGTTCATGGCTGACATCATACTTTGCCACAGCATGTATAACATCTGGTGAAGCTGCAAAGATAATCTAAATAAAGCACATCCTATTTTACTTATTTGGAATTATGGAATTATGAAAAAAATAAAGTAAATAAGTATCGCATATAAAAATAATGTTTATTCATATTGAAATATTTGTATACATATGCATTTTAAAAAAATGTATTGCATAAAAGTTATAATATTTAAGATACCAATAAATTAAAGATTCTCAGAAGTCTAAAACTTTTTGCATATAAAATATTTTTCAAAACTTCATTTGATTACTATCATTGTATAAATTGGGAACATTTTTTAGATAATACAATCTTAATTATATACCTTTCAATTAGATTATAATTTTTATATAAATTTGTAATTTTAACATATATTTCATTATCAGTACTTCACAAGTTTGCTATAATATATATAATACTACAAATACTTACTATAAGCATTTATTTTATTAAAATATGATAACACCATTACATATAAATAAATGGAAGATGTATTATCTTAAATACACACTGGTAGTAAGTATGTTCATTTTGGTTCATTTTATATGTATATAAAATAAACATTATGTACGAAACATATATTTGAATAAAGAAATTTTAGCTTCACATTTAAATAAAAAAAAGAATATATAGATAATTATTTATGATAATGTATATTAAAAAATATTATGTATATGCTGCATAACTTATCAAATTTGACTTTGAGAAGTAATACTCAGTACACTGTTTTAATATATCCCTATAACAAATTAAAATTTCATCTCGTGTATAATATTATTTCATATCTTATTAAAAGTATGTGTCTGTCAATTTATGTATGTGTCTTCAATCTATTAGAAATGGACTGTCACATGCACCCAATCCTGATGCAACACCACCTTCATTAGCAGTAGCTAACTTTGTCCGTAACATATGACCACTTTGCTTATTAAGATATACATTATTTTCATCTGCTATTATAACACCAAATATTCCTAATTCAGAAACTAATTCTTGGGATTCTGTACTCATATTATTTTCAGGTCTGATCATATGACTCTTGTGAATTGGAGGATGAATTTTGTCCATAAGAATCCAAGCTACTCTGTCTTGCTTATTCTTTATAGACTCTAAAAAATATTTTATATCTAATCCATATTTGTTATTGCAACCTCCTTCTCGTTGAGGTTTAAGTACAAAAGAATGTGGATTTGTAATTCCCATTTCTATAGCAGCATCCCCACGTTCATCAAAATCTAATGCATAAAGTTCTATACAAAACAACATAATATTTCAATTAATATCTCAATGTGATATATTACTAGTAAAATAATTCACTTACCAGTGAATATTTCTTTGATCTCTGCACATGTTCTTTCATTTTTTAAAAATCTACTAATTACACCTGGCTTTGCAAGTGCTTGTTGAACTTTTTTAGTTCCTGCTAAATGATACTGTATGGTAGGACACTTAATTGCCAATGATCTTTCTATTAATAATCTTACATCCCATTCTTTCTGTGTATGATATTGTCCAGGTTCATACCCACATCGGTAGTACACTACAGATACAATATAACTGTCTACTATCAATTCCTTATTAGAACCCAATTTGGCAGTAGCTGCCAATTGTGTTAAATTTCTACGAATGACTCTAACATTTGGATTCTGTTTCTTAATTTCAAATTCGTGAAAGCGTTGATCACATATATTATATGTAACATCTTCAACAACAAATAAAATTACTGCTCTGTAAATAATTAAATATATATTTAAATTTTCTTAACCTGTAAGATCTGTAATATAACCTGTAATTTGATTAGAAACATACTGTTCATTTCCATATATCTTCCATGCTTTAATCATACTTGAACATATTATTTCCAGTGCATTATTTTCTGGAAGATTTTTTATTTCTTTATAATATCCAAGCTCTCTTAATACAAATTTGTGTAATTCAGTTGAAGCAGGTCCTAACCAACCAAAGCCAGATGCAATTGTATTTATTTCAACTTGTTTCCAACAACAATATGGTATACATTTCTTAATTGTATCTTCTTGTGGACAAGATGTATCCAACATTAAGTCTGAACGCAATATACCAAGAGATATTTTTTGTGCTGATCCCCCTTCTTTGTTTATAATTTTACAGATTTCAAATAACTTTTTGGTAAAATTGTCAACTTTAATCGTTTCTTCTAAAGTTGCTTTTAAGAAATTATAGTCCTGGGCAACTCTATGCATAAGTATATTTAATATTATTTGAATTGAACAAGCGTTCTCGAATTCTTTTCTAGGAAATGGAGATGGCATCAGAATAAACGGTGCAAATTGTAGGATGTTTTCATTAAAATTTTGTTTTGATCTCATACACATTCCATGCATAAGTGCCCAATCTTTTGCTTTTTCTATCAATTCTTCGAGCTCTTGTTTAGAAGAAGGTAAACTAAGTTCTGTGTCCATAGTTATTCCTTCCTTAACGTAGATGTTTACATAAAACCTTTTAAACCACAGATTTTATGTAAATTTTGATAATTTAAAAAATTTACGTCACTTAAAATTATATAAACTTTGTTGCTAATATATCTAATTCTTTAGATTATACATTTCTAGAAACCTATTATGAATATATCAATGAAATTTAAACATTTTTTGTATTACATACAATATATACATAAAAGTTTTGCATGGAAAATACTTAAATATTTTTGATTTTTTAATTTTAAAAATTAATATCGTGCAAAATAAATAATTCCTATTCTAAGAAAATGTATAGGAAATACTGCTATTTTATACAGAAATTATCTCTATATATAATAAATATTATAATTAACTTCTAGTAATATAATTGTTTACTAAAAAGATAAATATTCAGAGGCAGTCCACCTATATATATGCTATGTATACAAAAAAATCTAAAATATCTACTTGTAAATAATTAATATTAATAAATAATTATTCATTTATTCAATGGAATATATGCAAAGATATATGTACTTTTTAAAAAGAAAACAATTTAATTTTAAGAATACCTTGTTGCACAAAGTCAAGAAAAGGTTGCAATAGCGTATCGCAATAATACGACTACACTCTTTTGATGATAAGCATACTTTTTAATTCTGTATAGGCAATATATGGCGTCGTAATCTCTAAAGTATACAAAACTACAAATAGTCACATTTCTCATTTTATTGAACCGTGTATTATATATAGATAATATTTCATATATATAATTTTAATACACTCTATCATTTTAATACTTTTATACAGCATTTATAAATATTAAGAATGCTGTAAAAATATCGATAAAAAATATTAAATAAACGTTAAAATAAATAAACATGAACATGATATTGCACTTTTATTATATATTATTATTATACATTACTAACTAATTATATATTAGTTTGAGATTACACAAATAAAAGATACTGAAGAATATTTGTTCATTTTATGTAAATAAATTTTTTACATTCCTGTTATTGCACAAATATAGTTATGAAACATATACATATTTATAGGTTAGAGAAACATTCCAAAATCTCATTATCAGATATAATAACATTTACACTTACATTTTTATCCATATAAATAAAAAGAATATTTTACTTTATATTTTTAACCTCAAATTAGAATTTTTATTTGACTGAAAACGATCTGAACTACATAACAAACATAATATAAAATAGAAATAATTATATTTATTCATTAATTTAATTTGTAAAAGCAAAATACTTTTTTCAAAATTATATTAAAACTGAAATAACCTGTTCAATATTTGATATTTTAATGATACATTATATAGATAAAAAATATCATTTTAATGAATATATGTATTCAGATAAAAAATTATTCTGATAATACAATCTAAAAAGATATATATATATAATCTGTGGTTAAATAAATTACTGTACTAATAAAAAAGTTTCAATCTAAAAGTATAATTCATTAATTTAGTAAATCTATTATTTGTTTGATATTAATTTATCAATTACTATTTAGATATTTTATATATGTAATTACCTATTTCTAATTTACCATAATGTAATTTAATTTCTTTTATAGTTGTTTATATAAATATATATGACAAACAAAATGACAAACATGTCATTCAAATAATCATCACTCAAATAACATGATAAAATGTATTCTTATTGCTAGAAGATTTGTTTATTAATTATTTTTTTACTTTTAACTTTATTATGTAAATACATCATTAATAATTTAAAATGAAATTAAATAACTGTATTATAATAATGATTAATATTTTGCAATTTTTTTAAATATACATATTTTATATTAATATAAATATTTTTTATTTTTTCATTATTTTACGCATTGTTTATTTTAGTAATTATCAATTTTAATTTCAAGCTTTATATCCTATCATCAAAGAACAGATTCACAAATTAAATTATACAAATTTTGCAAAAGTAATGCATATCAAACAATTTATAATTCCAGTTTATATTGTTTATTTTATTGCAATAAACTATGAATGGCCAAAGGGACAATACATATGTATATCAAATGTATAGACATCAAATTCGTTATTGCTAAACTATAGATGTTTATGCATTTATGGAAAATTGCATATATAAAATGCACATAATTTGCAGAAATATATAAAATTTTCAAAGTATTTCTGACACTATCATATCTAATGTGTGAAATAAATCTCTGCTCAAATTGTTGCTTTTGGCAGCTTATGCAAATTTAGATGTGCATAAGCACTTATAGTTTAGTTATCGCTAAAGGCATATTGTGCTAATATAAGACTAATTATGTATAGTTCATTGTCAATTATAAAATAGATATTGCATAATTTCTTAATAAAATAATTTAAGATTTGAATAGTGCTAATTAAAATATTCTGAAGTTTACTTTTTAGTAATTTACTGGTCTATGTTTATTAAGCATCCTTTGGTTTTACTATATTCTATTAAATTATTTAGTCCTTCTTATATTATTCAGTTATTAATATAATAGGATAATTAATATAAAATAGGTATCAGAATAATAAACTTAATATTCTAATATACATTATCGTCTATATATATATATATATACGTCTTAAAAGATGAAAACTTTTATAAAATGCCTTTTGTGTGTTAAAATACAATAGTTAGATTCATATACAGGGTGTTCAGAGTTTGACCTTGAGTCTCAGAGTCAAACCTTGTAAATGCATTCTGCAGGTACAGTTAAATAAAAAATGTTATATATAGATTTGTTATTTCAAGCTTCATTAAAAATTTATAATATAAAAGTATGAAATACAATGGAAATAACAACAGATTTACAGTTACTATGCTATAAGACAAGATTAGGTTTACAAAGATAGTCCTTAACTGTTACTGTCCATTTTAAAATCTACGCTATGGTTACTGATACAAAACTGATAACAATAAAACACTGTATTCATTACCTTATAATGCTTATTTTGAACTCATTTCATTTCAATGAATCAATCTAATACTTCTTTGATGTACCTCTCTTTTTTAAAGTTAGTTTACACATAACAGGCCAATGGCATAAAATTAAGGACAATATTGAAATTTAAAATTACGTGTACTATATTTATATAACACTTCTTATTTGATTATATTCATATGATGTACCCCTAATACTTATAAATACTTACAACTCTAAAACAATTCTATATCATGAATGAAATCTAATAATTCTAGTATACTTACAGTTAGTTGATGTTTGTATACTGCTAGGCACATATAGCTTTTGTTCAATAAGACCTTGCACTAAAGCTTCCAAATTATATTCTTCTGAAGTAGCCAATGCTTTTACATTATATGCCTGTAAACAGACGGAATTTTTAATTTAAATGTATAGTTTTTGGTTATATAAATTTTATAAAAATTGCTTTCTAATTAATTTCTACTTTCTTTCTCCTTCTTCCTAGTTAATTTCTTACATATTAATTTAATATAAATATAAAATAAGTAAAATACCTTTTCTGAGAAAATTAAATCTTATTTCTTTCATTCTCAAATTTTATCTTACTATGATAATTAATATATTCTATATCTCTATAATTATAATTACTTACAGTACTCATTTCATCATTGGTAGAAACAGCTGTCCTTTTCTTGGTCCTTTTTTTCATTTGAACAGAAGAATAATTATTTGCACCTTTATTCGTGAGTAATTTCAAATTAGATTTATCTTTTTCAAACTGAACTTTAGTAGTATATAACAAGTTATTATAACGTAATTGTAAGCTGAGTTTTGTCATAAATACACGTGTTGTTAACACATGATTGTATGATGTAAAAACAGTATTTATTTTTCTAGAAATATTAAAATTAATGTTGCTCCTGCACGTTAATATAATAAATCTCTGTATCGTGTAATTCATTTTATTCAATATTATGTATAAAAATTCTGTTTTCTATTTGGTTAACAAACATAAAATAAGAAATATTTCATTAAATTTTTTCTATATTTTAGTCAGATATGTATGTTTTATTTTTAATGACATAATCAGTAATATTACGAGTAATATTTATTTAGCTTGCAACACACAACGTAATGTATGTTTATATACACATATATAACTTTATATTATGGTTGCTGGTACATCCTGTATATGTATATGTCGTTCGTATCTTGTATCCTTGTACCTACAGTCGTATACGATCCTGTTCCTACGTACCGTACCGATGAATAGCAGAAAAAATGTGTATACAGATCGGATCGGTGACAGAGCAAATATAGATAACATTTTTTCCTATTCTTTTATATAATGTAACAATGTTTGAGAACACAATTTGAAAAAAGAAGCGCACGGTTTTGTTTTGTTACTTCGAAGGAGATTGGTTCAAATTTCAGAAGGGACCATTTTCTTACAATGAATATATTTATAAACGAAATATGTGCAATGTATAACGTGCGAACGAAAAAGAAAAATATTTAAACACTAAAAGGATTTTTTAAATCTTATTGTATGTTTTCAATTCGTGATCGACATAAGAATGCGCCTTTTTTTTAGGTGCGCATCTAAACAGAACATATGATCCTCGTTGGTAGTCGTAACGTAGTAAAAAGCTACCAAAATGTCAAGAAGGCATTATCATGTATTTTCGATCCAGTATCTCACGGTCTAAACTAAAAATTGTGCCTTATTAAGAACACTTCTTAAGAAAGCATGGAACTTGCTCGAAATCTTGTTACTTGCAAATTAAAATGCTATCTTCTCAAAGCGCCGAAAAAATATTGTTTGCATCATGTAAGACACATCAGGTAATATAAACTTCATAACAAATTAAATATGTACATCAATTGAATAAAGTAAATTATTTATTTATTTTTCTATTTCAAAACACATATGGGGATGAAGCCTTTTAATTAAATTAATAATTACATTGTCTTCAATGTTATGCATTTTTAACAATGTCTTTTTTAATTTAAAATCTTAACTATATAAAAAGAGCATGATATATGAAATGTATTAAAACATTCTAGTAAATAGTTAATAATAGAATGAGATATCAATGAATATGTATTTTTTCTAAATACATAGTGTTCAAAAATAAGAAATATAAATATTAGATTACTATATGCGTTAATAAGAAGTTGATTATTAGACTGTGGGACAGTTACATGGAAACAAATAATATGGAATAATATTTAAAATACAATATTTGGTATAATATTTGATAAACATAAATCTTTATTTAAGCTCTATTTCTTTAGTTGTGCTCATCAAAATATATATTTACATAAAAATCTGTAATCTGAACCAAATACTATAATAACCTTCTTTTGTAGATTGGCAGAAGTGGGAAAATTAGAAACACCAAAATTACAAGGAAAGTATGAAACTGGTCAATTAATTCTGCATAGAGTATTTGGTTACCGAGGTGTAATATTATTTCCTTGGACAGCAAGAGTTTATGACAGAGATATTCCAAATAAAAGAGAAGGGTAAAGTAATCTTATAGTTGCAAAATAAATAATTAATAAATTACTTAAAAATTCCATTTGTTTTTAGAAATACAAATGATCACTATAATAGTGTGGGAAAAGAAGTAAAAGGTAGAACTCATACCTTTTATCAGGTACTAATTGACCAAAGAGATTATCCTTTTATAGTAAGTATGAAAGGATGAGTAAAATATCACAGGGATATTTTAGTCTAGACAACTATGTTTGAGTCATGTTTTGCTACATGAAAGGAAACCTAAAACTTTTATAAATCTGGTAATTTTGTGAATTTTATATTAATAACATATGTATATACATATAAATTGAGTTGTTTATATGTATATAAAAAATTCATAATGAAAAAGTTAAGGGCAATTTATTTCCCTTAGAATTAAAATAGAATTAAAATTTTATTGCATAGCATGTGCAGATATAATATTTTTAGTAAGCTTTGTGATTTCTTTAAAAAGTCTTTATTCAATCTCATCATGTACAGTAGAAGTTTGTACCGATTGTTAGAAATGCTACAAACTTTCCAAACCAATATTTTAAGAATATATTCTTATGATAGTAAAAAAGAAAAATGTTAAAAACTCCATGACACTCAATGAAATTTGTTAATCTTCTAGAGCAAAATATTCCCTTAAATATATAGAAAAAAAAATTAACATTATAAATCAATCTTATATGTTTATATGTAGCGTGCTCAGACAGAAGCTGTAACATTTTTGAGTAATCATGAAAGTAGTCATAGCTTATATACAGTCCCAGGATTGGATTATGTTGCTCATGAAGATGTTTTGCCTTATACTACAAATGAGAAAACTGCATTGCAACATGAACTATTTGACAAGTTCCTAGCATATAATCCAAATCAGGATCCATGTTTTGTTGCACAAGAAACCCTAAGAGCATGGCAGAAAAAGAATCATCCATGGTTGGAGTTATCAGATGTACATAAAGAAACTACTGAAAATGTTCGTGTTACTGTAATTCCGTTTTATATGGGTTATAGAGGAAATCAAGCTACAGCTGCACACTGGGTAAGTATTAAAACATACTTGTTACAAATTGCAAGTTAGTCTAACTTCAAATAAATAATTCCATCCTAATTAAATAAATTAGTGGCGCTACTGCATTCGATTGGAAAATTTGGGCGATATGAGTGTGCAATTACGTGAAAGACACTGGAGAATATTTAGTCTTTCTGGCACATTGGAAACTGTACGAGGACGAGGTGTTGTTGGTCAGGAACCTGTCTTATCAAAAATTTTACCTGCTTTTCAATATAGTAGTCATGTGAGTTTGCAAGCTGCAAGTGGTCATATGTGGTATGTATTTATTATTACTTTATGTTCAATATATTCCAGTAAAAATTATTTTGTATATATTAATTTAATAATTAAAGAAATTACAATATTCTTTTATTCTTTAATAAAATTATAGTGTTCAATAATATTTGAATTACATGTACCCTTAGCTTTTAATGTAGATTTAACAAAATATAAATTCTTTTAAACTTACATAAGATATCTTGCAATAAATGATGCAACTGGGAATAGAATATTCAAAGGTGAATTCTCAAGGGTATGAAAAATATTAGTAAATAAAAGTGTGAAATAAAATTATATAATTAAAAGAATTGAACGTTTTTTGGTTATGTGTGCATCTAACCGAGTTTTAACTACGTAGAGTTCTTAAAGAGCAAAGATTTTTTTGTTACTAATCTTTCTCAATGTTGAGAAAGTAATTGTTGTTTTTATTACATTTTCCTACTATAGGTTTGATGAGAGTTCTATATAATAAGAACTTGAATGCACACACAATCAAAGAATCTTCAAATGTCTTAATCTTGTGCTGAAAAATTTGTCCTATATTTTTGAATTTTTTCTTTTATGTAAAATTACTGCTTTTTCAATTGCATCATCGGTTGTATGACACAGTCTAAAAATGTTTTAATATTATTGATTGTAATGTGTATAAAGGTAAGTGTTACAGCATAGTAAATATGTCATATTATGTTATATTTTAGGGGTACATTCAGAATGGAAAGGGAAGATGGATATGCATTTGATTGTAGGATTCCACCATTTTCTTTGGAATCTAAAATAGAGAAACCACCTACAAATATGAATATCAATTCTTAAACAAATTATGTAATGCGGTGTGGAAAGTGATGGAAAATAAATAACACTAAAAATTGATGAACAATATAAACTTGCTAATACATGTGATCCTTACTTATATAATAATACTTATATCGATTGTAATATTTGATTATAAATATTATGAGTAGAATTTAAGCTGTGTAGTTTTTGGTATATAGTAAATTTATAACAAATATTTTATCATGTTATTTTAAATATAGTAAGATCTGTTACAATTAGATATATGAATAAAATATAATTGTATAAATATAGTTGTTCTTTATCTTGTAATTAAATTAAGAATAAACAAATATGTTATCTCTTGAAATAATTAAAAGCCACCAATAAGATTGATAATTTCGTGTACTGAACTTAAATACTGAATATATATATTTTATAAAATGCATATGCAAATGTTATTATATAAAAAATTCTCGAATTTCCAAATGTTAATTGATAATGTTTTCAAAAATTAAATATAATCCTAGATACTTTATTATTTATTATATTTTATTATATATTTTATTGTATATTTTATTATTAAATTATTATTTTATGAACAGAGAAATTTAAACATATCTTGAAAAATATTGTCAAAAATCTTCTCCACTAACGTTAATGTTCGCTTTTTAATTCGTTTACGATATAATGTTTTGAGTTGAATTCCAGACATATTTTTGTTTAAATATCTTCATTTGCTTTGAAGAAAAAATACAAATCAATAAGAAATATAGATAAGATTATCTTTCTATAATTCTATCAAATGAATTAAGTGCATGTACGGTCACTCAAAAAAGTGTCCGTTTATCCTTTAAAACAATACGTTCTTTAAAATAGAATCAAACGACTTGAGCTTTTTTGTAAAGTTAGGAAGGAAGGATTAGTTTACTAGGTAATATGTAAGCCAATTTTGAGAAAATTGCAATTGGTTGAAATTACGAAGAAAATTGTAAAAGTCGCTTTTTACAACTATTTTATCTGAGTTTGTAATGAAAATTTGAAAAATACGTTTTGTAGATTTATGTCAGCTATGTATGTATATGGTGAAAATTTAATCGAAATCAATTGATGCAGAAACAAGCGACAGGCATCGAAAGATATAAGAATCTTTAGATTTATTACATTTACAGACCGAATATCGTAAAAAACTGCGATTTTCATCATTTTTAATTATTTGCAGTCTATAGTAACGTTTAGTCTATAGTAACTGATTTCAATGAAATTTTACACAAACCTTCTTAGATTAAATCTACAAAATATACTTTTCAAAAGCTTAAATACAAAAGTTGTAAAAGGCGATACTTATTATTTCCTCCGCATTTTCGATAAGTAGTAATTTTCTCCAAACTTTTTTACACATCATCTAGTAAACTAATGCTTCTAACTTCTCAAAACAGACTCAAGTCATTTGGTACAATATTAAAAAAGTTATTCTATTTTAAAGAGTGTACGGAACCTTTTATGACTGACAATTTTATGTAACAAAAGTTATATCAGGGGTGAGTACATAGCTGGGTGATGAGTGGATGATGAATAACTAGTTAGAGAGATGTAGTAGATGTACTTAATATCAGAGATCTACTCATTTTTGGTGCTACATATTCGTAACTTTTAAACTTCACATAATATTTGTTGGAGACTTTTGAATCCATTGCAGTTACACCATCATGAGAACTTGTCTTTAATATAGTAGAATGAATTTAGCTTCGATGATTGTATCTAAAAACTAGAGATATCTCGTATAAACCGAGAGCGAAATTGACTGATTATATATGCAAATAGAAAATTTTATACCACTCAAATATTCATTAAGTCAGCCTATTAGGAGGAGGAAATGACTCAGAACTTTAGACTATTTATTATCGTACCAAATTAACAGATCGACCCTCTTAATATAATTTCTCGGTATCTTATCCTCGACAATTCACGTAAATTTTTTGTTTCTCGCCGCGCATATGCATTTTTTTCCTGGAAGGACGATGCAATACTTCCACTTCCATCTACTCAAGAAAACGAGACCCGATTAGCGAGGTGAGACTCACCCCTCATTGGACCAGCAGGATCAAGGAAGGGAACCTAGAGCTTGAGAAGGTGCAGGAGTCGAAAATCGAAAACGAGAACGAATTTTGTCAGATTATTTCAGTTGACTTTCGACAGATAGTCCTGTTGTATTCTTGATGAACTAGTTTCTAAAGCAAAGTACAAGTTTTGAATAAAGTTTAGATTTATTAAAGTGTACACCTATAAAAGTCTTTTCAATTATCGCGCACTCCAGAGAAGAGAACGGTTCAGCATTCCACGGGCACCAACCCACTCATCTTTTCCCTAAAACCACGTAACTTAACGTAACAGCAGTTACAGCAAGAAGAATTCATACATCACGATGGTTGCCTGTAAGTTACGTTTTTATTTACATTCATGTATTTAGTTTTCATCCTTCTTTTTAATACAATATTTGTGCAATACAATTATAGAAGAATTGAAGTTTTTATTGTAGTAAATATTAAATTCTGTTAAATTCTCTGTTTAGCCACTCCCCGCCCTTATTAACTCTTATTGTATTGATACTTGCTGTTAATAAAATATTTACTTTCTAAAAAAATTAATTAGCTCTAATTAGTTCACGGCAACGCCTTAATTATTCTACGAAACAATTAGTTATATATTTTTTTTTAAATAAGTAGTTAAGTTCTTTGGAATGTTTGATATTTCAGAATTTCAGCTAAACTAAAAACATATGTATGTATTTACATAGAAATGTCTTCGCACAAATATTTCCTGTTAATTTAAGAATACTGCGTATTATATTTTATTTAAAAAAGAAGTAATGTTACAATTATTTGGAAAATATTGAATATTATGAATTACGGCTGATTCGAATTTTTATGAATTGTTAATATTTATTAGTATTATGGTAATATTCATTTTACAACTAATTCTAATATACATTTCTTTAGATATACTGTTTAACATATATATTTTTTTATTTTAATAAACTGTAGTTTAATCTAGATTAAAATTATATTAATTTAAATGTATTTTAACAAGATTTAATGGAAAGTATTGCTCATGAACAATTATGATCATAAGCATAATAGATTGATGTATTTATTCTTGTTCTTGCAGCCTGGAAAAGACTTGAACTGCTACTCATTTCTGTAGTTCTTTTAAAGTACTTAAATCTGAGATCTTACAGTTGTCTATATTTTTACCTTAAATATATGTATACAACTTATCTTATATCTAAACTAAATCTTAAACATATATGTCTTTATTTCTTTTAACCTATATACAATATCACATATACATTTTGCTCTGTCAGGTCCTATGTTCTCCTTTTCTTTTTTCTAAAACTCTTAACCAAATTATTAACGTTTCATTTATCATGCCTTCTACTATGTCTTTCTTTCTTAATATGCCTGTCCTATAGCAGTCTTTTAATAGATGTTTGTTAAGGTGTCAAGGTTTGTTAATTTCTAAATTACTTAAAAATACATTTTCTTTTTCCCTTTTCCAACCAATGTTGATATATCTGTACTTCTTATTACATTTGGATTTCTTAATTTTATTATATTGCACTTGGTCTTGCAATTCTTTGTCTCTCTCTGTTAGAATTTTAATTATATCTACTTCCTGCTGCTTTAGGTTTTTTACATCTAGCTGGCTGCAACCATTTCTTCACAACTATTCTTCTCTTTCTCTGCTATCTTTTGTCTTTTCAATTTTCCTTTCTTTTTCTCCTAAGCATTTTTTAACCAACATGCTTGCATCTTTACCTTTTTTTATCTTTTCCAGTTTAATATAGTTTCTGCTCTGTCATTTTATTAAAAAACCTGGTATCGTCTATTAGTTGGCCTCTATTTTTGCTCTTATTCTATCCATTTTCAACACACCCTTAGTTTCTGATATCCTAGTTTAGCTCCTCTGTCTTTTTTCTCTATACCCTTGCAGATTCTAGTATTTTATATTTATACTTCAATATTTTGTTCATCCTCCCAGCTTCACATGCCAGCTATTGTTACTTCTTTTCTTTGAACACTTCCTATTCTTGCTTACATTACGTCACCATTTATAATCTCTTTAAAGAAACTTTCCATTTGTTGCTTTATTCTTTCCTTATTTAGAGTTAATCCTCTAATTATCATATTATCTTTCTTGTCTCTTCTGTCTTGTAATTCAATCGTTCTTCTCATTCTTTCCACTTCTGCATTCAGCTGGCTTTCTGAACTTCTTTTAACTTCCCTTAGCACTCTTCCTTCCACTTCTCCTATGTTCTATTCAATGATTTTATTATTATTTTGATCTTCCCTCTCCCTAGTTTGAGTCATCTTGTCTTCAAGGTGTTTAATTCTATCCAACATCTCTTTCCTCTTATCCTCCCACCAAATTTCTTTCTCCGTCATTTATTTTACATTTTTCTTGCTCCATAGAAAAATTGTTTTGCCTTACTTCACTACTCAGGCCTTGAACTTTTTCAACAAAACCTGCTAGTGATCCTAATATTGCTGCAATGTCTCTGTTTCGATTTTTATTTCTTACAATTCCTTTGTTATTTTTATCTTCTGTGCTCTCCATTTCCTTCTCTGCTATCTCCTCTTCTCCTTTTTGTCTATGTACATTGTTTCACCGACCCCCCACTTCTTTTGCAATTCTATTCAAGAAATCCTTTATTGTACCTTTTTTCTTGCCTGTTTTTACTGCTTTATCATTTTTTATAGAATGTCCACATTAAGCATATATAGTATTTTAGTATAAAATAAATCAATAGTAGTTAACTTTCTTGACTTATAAACGATTCTAATTAATTAATTTTTCTTTTAATTTAATTATTTTCATCCTTATATCCTATTGCATATGATATTGTGCATATTATTACAATAATATTATATTAATGACATTTGGATAAACATTGTATTATATTATTAAGTTTTAAATTCCATATAGATACATAAAATTTTAATAAATTTCTAAGAAACAATAATGCCCATTTGTAATTCATAAAATAATCATGCATGTATCATATAAAATGTTATAAATATTAAAGTTTTCATATAATATTTTTGAAGAAAGAGATTGAATGTTATTTTATTTTTAAGTAGCAGGTCTCTTGACGACAGAAGTTCTGGATCAACTACGTGCAAAATTTTATGAAGATAATCGCAACACTTTGGCACAAAATGTGTGTACAAGAACCAATCCCTTGGAAGCTTGCATTTCGCGAAAGGTTTTGCAAGAAACGCAGCATGTGTTTAGTCACAAGATTGCAATGGAAGGAAAACCTATAACTAATCAAAAAAATTCTGGCAGATGTTGGATATTTTCCACTTTAAATGTTATGAGGAGTGCCTTTATGAAGCAATATAATTTGGATGAGTTTGAATTCAGCCAAGCTTATTTGTTCTTCTGGGATAAGGTTAATATTATATACAAATAATATCTCACGGTATATATGACTTCTATTTTGTATTTATTAGGTAATATATTTTTCATTATACAGATCGAAAGGTGCAATTATTTCTTACATAATATTGTAAAAACTGCTAAACGAAATGAACCTGTAGAAGGTCGGTTAGTGTCATTCTTATTACATGATCCTATTTGTGATGGCGGACAATGGGATATGGTCGTTAATCTTATAAATAGACACGGTCTTGTTCCTAAAATCTGTTTCCCAGAATCATACAATTGCGAATCTAGTTCGCGCATGAATACACTTTTGAAAAGTAAACTTAGAGAATATTCCAAAGTTTTAAGAGATTTAATATCCAATGGAGCAACAGATGAACAATTAGAAGCTCAGATTCTAGAACAAATGGTTGTAATCTATCGAATAATTGGTATTTGTTTAGGCATACCTTCAAAAACAATCACCTGGGAATATTATGACAAGTCAAAGAATTATAATTGTATTGGACCTATTACACCAGTAGAATTTTATGAGAAATATGTGAAACCCTACTACAATGTAGATGATAAAGTATGTTTAGTAACAGATCCTAGGCCATCTAATCCATATGGAAAGCTTTATACCATAGACTGTTTAGGAAATGTTTTGGGAGGAAGACCTACACTCTATAATAATCAACCACCTGAATTATTAATGAAATTATGTGCAGAAAGTATAAAACAAAATGAACCTGTATGGTTTGGATGCGATGTGAACAAACGATTAATAGCTAAACAAGGAATACAGGATTTGAGAGCGTATGACTTTGAATTAATGTTTGGAACTGATATCCAAGTTAATCTTACAAAAGCTGACAGATTACTTTATGGAGATTCTATGATGGTTCATGCAATGACACTTACAGCTGTTTCAATCGATGTAAGTTAGTAGCGATTTTTTAAAAATTAAGAAAAAATGATTGTGTAAAGAATTTTTTTCTCATACTACAGTCCTCTTTCAAGATTACATATTAAAAATTTTTTAGTATCATTAAAAGCAAGAGAGATATGTACGTGTCTGTATTTGTATTATGAATTGTATAGTATGAATTGTTATAATTCTTTGCTTTTTCAGAATGAAGGTAAAATTAAACAGTTCCGAGTAGAGAATTCTTGGGGAGACGATCAAGGACAAAAAGGATATCTATTACTAACAGCCGACTGGTTTTCCGAATTTGTTTTTGAAGCAGTTATTGATAAAAAATTGGTACCTGCAGATGTTTTAGATGTATTTAAACAAGAACCCATTACCTTACCTGCATGGGATCCTATGGGTACACTTGCTCACTGATAATAATGTAAGCTAAAAACTATTTCAAGATAAAATATTTTAGTTAAAAAAAGTGTATATATAACATAAAAAATTAAACATCAAATACAGTTTTGAGCGCATTGGTACAGCAAAGTACAATAAATTAAGACTTTAATACTTTTATAGTTCATTAACAACAATTAAGGAATAATTCTAGAAAGTTGAATTATGATATTTCGATTATTTAACGCCTATTCAGGTTTAAAATAATATATATTGCTATAATTAATAAAATATTAAGATTGTATATTTAACATAGTTCCTAAAATTTAAGATAATCACATGTGTAATTTTGTTTCTAATTTATAGTTTGTGTTTACTTAAGAATAATTGCTTTCGTTTCTTTTTTTTTTTTATTATATTTTAAATGTCACTTAAGTATATAAGTTATATGTAATTTAACTATACGAAGAAACCAAAAGAAGTTAGAAATTAAAAGATGTACTATTATATGTGTTCTACATATGCATACTTCATAAAGTATTGCTTCATTAAGTTTATTTAAAAAGCTTCGAAAATATAGTATTTGACTTCACATTTACATATTATACCTCTATTTTAAATGTTTTTTAAGTTGAAAAGAAACTTAATAATTGTATGAAGATTAATAAAAATGTTGCAAATGTATATATTTAGTCATTACTTTTAATTTAACAAAATATCTTTTAGTAACATTTATTTAATAATTACAAAAAATACATCTTTGGAAACAATATTTTACACACATTATTTATTTCTAAACATAAATATCAAATTTAATTAGCCTAATCTTAAACTATGTTTAGAAATTTTATATATTACTAATATTAAACAGTTTTATGCCGTTCTTTTTGTATTTTATAACAATATTGAAGTTTTGCCCATACACCTTGACACATATTTTGCAAACGAATATCATTCCAACTTATAGAAAATTTGTAAATACACTTTATCATTCTTTTTGGTTCTTTTAATTGGCCTTGTTGAATTAAGCTTAAGGCAGTATATAGTTTACAACGAGCAATTAGAAAGGGATCTCTGAGACGAAGTGCTAGTTCAAATTGCTTCATGGAAATTTTTCCAGCCATCTGTGCCTGGATAGAAAAATACATTTAAACATAAATTATTCAAAGAAATAATTGCACAAAACAATCAAATGTAATATTTACTAGTTTTTAATATATAGTAGATACATATTAATAAAATATATAAAACTTACACATTGTTGAAATTCTTCTCCTAAAGCAGAAAACGCTCCACCCAAAGTAGACAACCAAGACATAGCATGATCAATTTCTCTTCTTTCCATTGTCATTTGTGTCATTCTCTCATTCCTAAAATTAGAGGAATTTGTATTGTATAGTTTTATAAAGCAATAATGAAAAAAGGCTTTAATTAACTGAGCAGTTAGAATCTTGCCATTTGTAATCTAAAAATTGTTTCCTTGGCATTTTCAATCTTATTAAAATCATTTCTAAATACACTCTGTTTGACAATCTGTATATTAAATATTGTAATAATTTTTTAAGTGCAGCTTTTCGATATGTTTGTGAATTTGCTAATGTTATAATATATGCTGATACAACATAGGCATTAAGTCCTCTTTTGTTTAGGCAAATTCTGTTTACTTGTATCTCGTTACTTTCATTGACTTTGTTTATGTCAACATTTATCTGACATGTACTTTTAGTTTCTCTTACTTTCTGCTCATATTTAATTACAGAATAAGGTGTAACAATAATGCTATCGAAAATTGTGCCACCTTTATGTACAATCAATTTTATAGAACTATCCATTTTTCTAATTCCGCAAAATAGACGCTTCTTTAAACATATGAGAATGTTGTTTCGTTGTATGTAGGGCCATTACAACATTACAGTATAAATAATACATATTAAGAATTTGTATCACATACACTGCTTTGACCAACTTTTACAAATATTGGTGATAAACTTTATATCTGTAAAGTATTAATAACTGTATTCAACATATAAAAAAATTATACTACTTTATGTAAAAATCCTTCTGCCTTTAACATTTCAAAGATATCTTGTACGAAATATTTTCTACGTAAGGTTTGCAGTTGACAATTTGAGGTTAAAAGTTTAGTTCATCTTATATATACACGCGTGGTAAAGAAGAGAAAGTGGTGGGGATGATAATATTGAAATCATAATAAGTTAACATAATAAGTTATTTATCAAAGTTAATAAGAAAGCGTTTCTTTAATTTTTTGAACTTAATATCTAACTTTTGAACTTACATGTAAACATTATAACATACATTGTATAATATTTTAGGTAAGATATGAATTACTATTTAAAATTAATCTCATATTAATTTTCAATACGATTAAATAATATTTTTTAAGGTACTTTTGAGTAGGAATAATTATAGAAAAAATAATATTAGTTCTATTTATAACTTTAGTAAAATTTAAACGTTTCCATTGATAAATAATGTGTCCGTTATGATAAACATTAAATGTTGGTTTTTTAGTTATTTACATATAGATTACATGAGCTTTATATGCAATAGATTGTAATGTATGATTGTAGATAAAATTTAGATTACTAAATTTTATTTTGTTTAAAATGTAATTTAAATATGCGTCGTAGAATATAATGCAAAGAATGGCGATAAAACTAAAATAAAAAATATCATGTGGTATTTATGACAAAATGATTTAAGAAATTTATTATCTGAAGATTTTGATTATTACAACTACATATTTTGAACGAAGCATTCTTATTGGTCATTCAATATTATATATAATGTATCAATATAATAACAATATAATAACAAATGCAGTTAATAACATGAAATATAACTGGAATTTAAAATTATTATCAAAATAGTAAACTCTTATGTATTTTTTATAAATGAAAACATATTTCGATTAGTAATCATGTATACATATACATACATTACATAAATTGCAGTATATATGATCCATAAATTTTCTACAATAGATTTAAATTTGTAAATTTTGACTGAAATAAAAAATATAGAATAATATTAATATTTAATAATTATGTTTCTTTTATTTCATATTATATATTTTTCCAATTTGTATCCAAAATTCTCAAATATATTTATTTAATAATTTATAATTCTAAACAATATTTTTATATGCATATTTTAACTATTCTAATGTATAATAATCGATTAAAAACATGCGAATATTACTGAAACATGTATATTTTTAAATTTGTGATTTATGAACGAAAAGGTCATTTACTAAATATCTGTTTGCTTTTAAGTATATTCTGCAAATAATCCATACTTTAAATCAACTAACTATTTATGTAACATGCGACTTTTAAGAGAGATTGATTATTGTGAATATTTTGACATAGATACAAGTGAAAGATCTATACAAGATATTATTTCATATATCATTGATAATTTAAATAAATGATCATTAAGATATGTGTTAGAATAAATGAAATAAAATAATGTTCGGCAGTTCGGGGTAATGTAAAGCACGTTTTGCGCCACTGTGCGCGTGGTACGACGGCGCAGTTATTGGCATTTCCCAAAATTTCGTCGACCAGTCACACCGAGCAATGCGAACACACCTCTCGTAGGAACCAATCAGAGTCTCAGCATCTATTGCTACTGTATAGTAATTGGGGCAACGTACAACAATTGAAATTCGTTGTGCCGGTTAATATTAGCAATAAATTAAAAAAGAATCTTAACAAAAAAATTTGTTTGCTTTTTAAAGTCGGTTTTCAACGGGTGTTTTGCATAGATAAGTTATAATAGACGGTATCGTGGTAAGGTGAGCGCTTGACTCGTACGTCGCTGGATGTCTACGAGTACCCCACCTTGTGATTCGGCCTAAGCTTTGACGAGATACCTCTATTGGTATTGGGGTCTCCGACTCGATCGTGGCAGGTTGGATTTACCCCGTTTGTCACTGAGAAAAATCGCCTTGGTCAATCTACGTTCTCGAATCTTAACGTTCATTGCTACTGGTACTTTTTTCAGTGAGACTCTCATAGGGCGGAGGAGATCGCGCAGTTCACGGGTTTTCTTTCCGCTAAATAGTGCGTCCTGATTGCTGACATTTCTTGCATTAGAGCTACGGCAAGGTATGGCGTTTTTGAGAACGGTGCCGCGTTGCAGTGCCGGTAAAAAGCTGAGGAAGTGTTTACCACTTCCTGTCGGCCTCCTGGAGAACGTAACGAAGCCATCGGTGCAGTTAGTGCAGGTGTACGATCGCGAATACACCGGCACTACCGCTGACGTGAAGCCGGCTCCTCCGCGACAGATCGATCCTCTGGATTTGAAGTTTAACGATCCCGTCGCTTCTTTTAAGAGTAAAACCACGAAAGAATTGCTTCGTGCCTACATCGTTTATCAACTATGTACCATCGAGTACATCGCCGAGAACAATATGAAGGTAAGTTCAAATCAGACTCGATGACGTTACTTTGTATATTACGTGTTATTATAGATTTGTTATATACCTATAAATTATCCCTATGACGTACGAAATAGCATGACATGTGCTCTCACAACGTCTTCTCTCTCTCGCTCTTTTCCCTAGCCTGTCTTTTCTGTTCCAGCCACATTGTAAAGTCATTTGTTTGATTTTTTTTTTCTCAGATCCATTCATATATATATACACGTAAATTCGAAAAAATATTCTTATGTATCAATCATCTACAATTCTAAAACTTTAGTCTATAATGTGTATCTAACAATCATTTAATACATGGAGTATAACTAGAATACAATACACGTAATATATACGATACATAGGTATATATAAGTATAATAGATATCATGCGATATAAGAGTTGCTATTGGATATTCATAAAATTTGAAGTATTTTATTGCCATTTTCATATAAAACAGCGATTCATTCATACATAAAATTCTATTAAAACGAAGAATTTTTTCTCATATCAAAGTCAGTTGTACGACGTTAATCACGTTAGTTGGATCTTTCAGATAAATAATTGGTGTTCTGTGCCTGTGTATGAATTACATATATTTAATGCAATCGATGAAATTATAGCATAATTGTATATATATATATATATATACATATATTATATATTATATTATTATAGTATATATATATATTAACGGAATTTTATAAAATTCCGTTTAATAGGATTTTACTCACAGACTAAGAATAAGGAATTTGTCGTGAAAAAATCATAGAAATAAGATTTATGCATTGTTCTGTAACACCGAAAGGAAATCGTTTGTTACGCAATAGCGTTAGAGGATCGCAAAATTAATTAATTGTCGATTTTTCTGTGCAAAGTTTTTTGAATATTGAAGGAAGGTAGAGATTTTTGGAGATTTTCTATATTAAATATGAACCAGCAACCTTTTATCGATAGCGTCGGGATTCGTAGCCGATTTATACAACGACGTGGCATGGCGCGTTATTGATTTTAGTAATACTTAATAGTATATTGAATCGACCTAGCAATTTTGTCGCAAACTTATAGTGGTGGCCAATTACGTAACTAGGAAGGAATGACCAGAGGATCGTAAAAACCTGTACGATTTCATTGGCTAGCTCGGGTTGTTACTATTGTACTGTTTAATTTTTATGGAAATACTCTTCTACGGAAGGACTGTTTAATTTCCTACGACATGTCGTCATCTTTATGTAGTTAAATGAAATAATTTGTAGTTTTAAATTTGTTAAGCTTCATTCGTATCAATATTTTATTGATATGTATATAATATTTTTGGTACTACAAGAATGCAATAGTGCTTAATTTCATTTAATCTCATTTATTATTTAACTTCTCCTGTTTATATTAAAGTTTCAAATGAAATATACAAGATTCGGTAGATTAATAATAATTATGGAAAATAATTAAGTATGGTGCTTGGTGGTCTATCGTAGGAAGTGAATTTAGGTAAAATATACTCTAAGTAGGTATTTTTGGAGCAATATTATTATAATTTATATAATTATAATATATAGAATATTTTATTGATACTTGTAAATATTATCCTTTTAACTAAGTCAAGTGTTTTTCTACGTCAATTACTTAAAATTATGATGTAGAATAATTTAACAATATGTTGTACAAAATGCATTTATCTGCAATTATTTTACTTAAAGGATTTGTAGATATCTAATTCCTCATAATTACAATTCTTTTTTGTACGTACGCGTATATATATATTCTTACTATCATTCTTCTCATTATTTTAAATTATCTAAAACTATATGGCAAAGTAAAATTCGCAAATTGGAAGATCTAAAAGTTCGATCCGTTTGAATATATGGAAGCAATTTTAAGTAGATTTCCAAAGTATTCCGCCAGTATTCGTTCCAAAGTTTGAAGCTAGTTTATGAAGATCGTATATTTGACAAGTGCAATGAACGAATCATTATAGTGGCCATAAGCTTACATAAAAGGTATTTATTTGCACATACCCTTAGTTTTCAATGATATGTCTTTTTTATTACGCTCTATATTAGTCTATATAGATATATCTCATTTTTATAGTATCAAATATTTTTAATCATATGAATGTACTATTAAATGATATAATAAATACAACAGCGTGCCAATACTTTTTGTAGCCACTTACGAGTAGTATTAGAACCTTATGAAGCGTATCTTATTAGGTATTGGTTTTGATTAAGATTTACAAATATACTTGCATATATTGAATTTGTTCTCATCATTAACTCGTGAGCACAGAGGTTTCTACCGTCTTGGTTTTATTTCTAACAACATCATTCATTGTTGCATTCATTAGATATGCACATGACTGCCGCGAATAAGGAAAATTAACTTGTTCGCATTTAATTATGTAATAATGTAGCTTTCGTCGAGTACTTAAATAGAATAAGGTGTATATACATACGTGGTTGGTGATTCACATCCTATCCTGAATGTATAAACCTTGCTACACCGTATTGATTATTATTGATTTTTAAAGTGCGACATGACTCTGTAGTGTCTTCGTTTTAGACTGTTGGCAGACGGTGCCAAGAATTGTATTTTGCTGTGTAATACTTCGTGAAACGTTTATTCTGATCGTATTCAGTTCTCGAATATTATAATAATATTATTTATAAATACATAATAATAAATGAAAATATGAATTAAAATTAAATATACTAATAAATGGAATTACACGATATAATAATAGATATTACACACGTTTCAAATAAATATCTTATCTAAGAAATAATATCTATATATTTCAGAGTTAAAAGAGTTTTCATTTCTGTTATTTCGTGAAAATGCATAAATAATAAATGACCAATACTAATTTTAATGGTTTCATATATCGAAATAATTTTATCATAAGATCAAAAGATTCAGCGAAGAAATAATATTAGCGTATTTTTTCGAAAACGAGAGATACGTGTATAGGGAATAATGTAGAGTATTTTTAAATACTAATATTTTAAAATTTATTGAAGATTTTCCTATTACAGTTCATATTTTACCTATCATTTCTTCAAATTAAAAATTTATTAGACACTTGTTCTTACATCGTTTTTTTTTTCTTCAAGCTTGATAGAAAAGTAAAACTGATTTTCGTAAGAAAAAATAGAAGTAAACAAAATTCTAAAATCCTTCGGCTTTTTTTTTTTTTGATTTTTTGAAATTAAAACGTGGATATTTCTTGCTTATAACTGAAAAAAAGTTTCTACGAACATTTAAATGCCTTATCGTTGATTATAATGGAAACGTTCCCTTTATCTCTAAATTAACATAGTTATCATCGACTAATTGCATGGACACTTGAAATTCTTGGTCGATATATGTACTATATATTTATCGGTTAGATAAAAGTCGTGCAAGTTCTGTAATCACATCCTATCTCTCTCGTAGACATTTTCAATCTTTTCGTTTAATCCTGGGAAATCCACGAATATAGACGTAAATTCTTGAAAACGATTTAAATCCTTTGAAATTCTCGATCGTGATCTGCAATTATTTTGATCAAACTTTTATCAAATCCTTGAAGATCGAAAGAGTTAAAAAGAAATCAGTTTCATCATTGAGATTGTCACAACCTGACCACGTTTCTTTATTAGAATTTCTGTTCAGGCTATCGATCTTATCTTGTATTTCGATTATTCAGTAAGGTAGAAATTTGATAAATTACGTGATTATTCGTGATTGATTCGGTACTCGTTATTCATGCCATTCGGCTTGTTTCAGACACGACAAATGATTCATATTTTGAAGAAATTTATTTTTTGTATAATAATGTATAAGATTTACTTCTTTACGATAAATGTCCCGCTTTTCAGATATTTTCTTATAGATAGCACTAATGCTGCATTTATGTTTATACGACATAATAATGTTTCTCTTCTTTTATGTGTAATTGTTATTTTTGTCGTAATATGTATTTGTTTTATACGGATTAATTAATAAAACTGATAAAAGCGAAATACAAAAGATTTATTATACTCGTTGCGAGTGTTACAATATCACAATAGGACCTATTGATAAACGAGAATTCTTATAAATTAGAAGTTGTTGGAAATAGAACCTAGTAATTTCTAAAAATGCTCTTAACGTTTCAATATACCACGCTCGGAAGAAAACTGAATAGAAAGGATTATTATTGGCATACAGGGAAGGTGTAGTTTCATGGCATTAAATCACACGTGTCTTTCGTATCATCGAAAATTAAAGGCGCGGGATCAAGTGGAGTTTAGTATGGTACTGTAATCTAGAAACACTGCGTCTTCTGATTCCTATCTTTGTTTCAGATTTCATTGAACGTTGTTCAAGAAATTTTATCGAAATGGCGACGCTTAATCACTTTTAGTCGACATTGAAAGTAAATATAATATTTTGAAAAGATATCTTTACTTTGAAATTAATGGATTATTTTATATGTATATACATATTTTAATTGATTTAATAATTAAATTACCTATTATAACACTGTTCGACATTTTAAGCGTAAAAACATTTTAGATAATGTTAGAATTAATTTTTTATGAATTTTTATCTGGAACAAATAAAATATTTCTTATTAGTAATCGTATGGGTATGATAAAAATATTTGATTAAAAAATTAATTAGATTTTGAATTTAAATAAGAATTTGATTAAAAAATTAATTAGATTTTGAATTTAAATAAGAATAAAATAAGAATGCGGCGTTAAAGAATAAAAGAAGAAGAAGCAGATGTTACGTTCAGATCACCCAAGGAACCAGGTGTTGAGTTATTCATCTGTGAAGCTTATAGCACGATCGTAGAGAGGGTTACTTTTCAGTTGAAATCTTAAACCTCATTAGGCAGCATTTACAATTGTAGTTTATTTTCCATTCAATAGTCAACGACGTGTTATGAACTCGGTACCTCTAAAAGGTATTTTGAAGCCATATTGTAACGATACGAGTTGCCATGGTTTCTAACTTCCGGAGAAGTATCACAATCTTTCCGGAAAACCGAACACTTCGCTTTAATTCTGCTACCACTCCACCCTTACCAGGAGGAGGTGCGTTAAGGAAACTCGGAAGGATGATCGCGATACTTAGGTCGCCGTCGATCGGAAAACTAATTTTTGACAACTAACAATCAACGTGTGTCCTGAACAAACGAGGGAGCTCGGACTGTCCGAGTGGAACAGACATACATATCATAACATTCAATCAGTATAGACATATTCTAGTATTTTGTCAGCATAGATATTTTTTTTTAACATTCTATCAGCACAGACGTCATATACAAGCAACGGAAATGTATACATATACTGTACTCGTTTACATTTTTCATTGGCTTTCATTCAAGTACAACAAGTACCCCGCTACTATTCAATCTGAAAGGTGTACAAGTTCGGTTCTTATCCAAAACACTTACGCGAATATATCGTGACTGATGACTATAATAGTTATTCAGCGTATCACGTTCGCTACTAAGTCGGTAAATTAGATACAGAATATACTAATTTATACCGTGTTTAGTTCGATTTAATTTTAATTCCGTAAGCTAAACTAATAAAGTTTCTTTTTTAACGTTGTTGGACCGAAAAATAACATATACAATAATAGTGCTAATTCATATTGTTATAAACAAATTTTTAATCGCTAAATTTAAATCATTAAGATATGGAGATATAAATAAACCAAAGCTGGAGACAGCTGAATTGCGCGCGAATCTGTTGAAACGAAATGTTAAATATAGTTCGGATTGCAAAGGGTTAGAAAGAATCATCGTCGGTACCATTAATAGTTCGGCAGATATAGCAATTTGTTTAATCAATTAATCTGAAAATTACTCGACATTTGTCGCTCTTCGTTCGCTTTATCGATATTCCGGATTTTTAGTTTACAGACATTCTTTTCTAACTTAAAATATAAGTTAGAAAACTTTAACTTATTAATTTTAACCAATAATTTCGATAATAACTATAAATGTATAGTAGCAACTTGTATTATACGCTTACAAACAATATAATCAGTAAAATTAAATCAACTATAATGGAATCGTAATACGCACTTGTACAATTATAATATACTTATCATACAATACAATTATGTATATGTATACATATATTATACAATTATAATTAATATCACACAAGTTATTATAAAAAATAGTGAAAAACGTTCATAATACAACTAATTTTCTAAGATACCACCAATTTTTCGATATACAAAGTTACATAACAAATTCATTTATTATCGTAGCGATTCATTCATCTCCCACGTTGCGCTGTAAGTTTACGTCGCCATATTAGACGCATTTTAGCGGTGAAATGCTGAGTCAAAGCGGAGTGTGTCTCGCCTCGCGGGTGAGGCACTCGTCTGTCGTAGACTCGCTTCAGACAGTTGCCAGACGATAGAGCACTGTTTCGAAATCTTTCCATAAACATCGCGTCTACGGTCGCGTTGCACATACTACATACTGATCGAGTCGCGTGTTAGCCGCACGTTTGCATCGCTATGCGGCTGACATAAATGCGACGGATGCACTGAGGCGCGCGCGCATGCGCGTTCCCTGCATCGCCCGAATAATCTTTCTTTTATTGGACGTAATGCGAATTTTATTCTACAGTGGTTCACAAAAGTATTTGGACACATCGTAGAAAACTTTGGTGTATACAAGGTGTCTCGCGCAACTTGCAGGGCAAGTTGCAGCTCTGAAACGGTAGAAAATATTAGGCAAAGCTAAACGGTTTCGAACGATGTATGATCCAATATGGGTGCTCATGCCGAAAGTAGTGACTTGTTTTGAATATTTAAAAATTACCTCAATTTTTAAAAATAGAACTACCAATTTTTTCTAATACATCAATCGATAGATCTTTTATATTTTCTATACAAAAGAATTAGGGCACTTAGAGTGAAAATCGATTAATTCGAAAGATATTTGTACTTGTCCTATTGTACGTGAAAGGAAAGTATCGTATAAGAAAAGACAACGTACTACTTTTATGTTTATTCTTCGTGTTTTATGCACTCAATTTGGCGAAATTAAAATTGAAATATCTTTTAAAACAAGCATTTTCACGATAATTGAAACCTATCATAGTAATTACAGTGTTAATAAAATTTCGAAATGTTTCGTATCACATACGTCATATATTCATAAAAGATTTATACAAGTGTTCGAACACTTTCGCAAGGTATATTCGCGAGTGCAACTGTTTGAGTATTTATGTCGCTTTTTGGAATAATCATTTTATGAAATGATGATTTTCGTTTTGTAGTTGGTATTTTATGTATTAAAAAGGTATTGTATTTGTATTTCATGTATTGAAGGTGGATCAAGTTATCAAGTTATTATCTGATCAAGTTCATCTTGTACGCTTGATTCGATTTCATTTTCAGAATACTTAACCTCTATTAATTCATGTAGTTAACAAAATTCAATAGACATATAAAATTCTGCAGCGTTAAATACAAATTTTATAAGAAATTGCATACAAATTTTATAACAACGAATCAAATATAAATTTTATAAGTGTCGAAAATGACAAGGTTAGTTCGTGCTCGCCATCCATATGCAGGTGCGTTAGTTATAAGAAATAGTAACTAGATAGTCCTAGTTACAATCGATAGATTTAATCGATAGGCTTAAGATGCTTTTTTGTTTTTATCCCTAGTCTTTGTAAGCGCGTGCAAGAAAGGATTTTTGGCTCAGAACGGTGTGATAGATTTATCCATTCGATAAAATAATAACTATTGCGATCCTACCTCTGAGTATAGAAATAACAACAATAAAAAATTGTATAAAAATTTTACAATACCATATAAATATAATATAATTCCATGTTATAACATTTTATTATATATCCTATTGGTAATAAAATTCAATGTCTATTAGAAACTCTGGAACGTACGGAAATATCTGTCAATTAGAAATTTCCTCAGAAGGTACATTTTTTTTTATTTATTGCGTATCGTTAAATATATGAATATTTAAATCGTATTTATATGCATTTTATCTCTACTACTAATTCGTATTTTTATGCTAATTTGGTACAGTTACCTTAGTGCTGTTAATTAATAAGCAACTAGTTGGTTATTAGTTAGTTAACAAATTAGTACTTGGAGTGAGAAAATATTATTTTAGCAATTTGAAATGAAACCAGTACATTTATAAAGTGTAATCTTCTTGTTACTTCTTCGTACTTCGATGGCTTTATTTTATTTGCAGGATGCTTGATTTGTTAATAATTTCATAATTTCACGTTTAGGAACTTTACTTACGACACCCTATAGATACACCCGAATGCAAGTGAATGAAAGGGAGAAAGGGGACCAATGTTCCTCATTCGATTCGACTGTAATGACACAGTGATAAGTAGTCTCAAGGCCGACTAGTTCGTCCGAAGTTTACAACGCATTTACAACGGGATACCTTTGTGCAAAAGGAATCGTGAATTACGATTCTCATGCAAAGAAGTCATTACCGGTAGAGTTTACCTCATTAGTAATCTAGAGAAATCAATCGGACACGTGGATGGAATTATCAGATCGACATTTCCTTCTTCCTTAAATTTTCCATTAACTTTTCGATGTATGCCGAACTACCTTAAAGAGTATCATAACACGCGTTCTAGATCATTTTTGCTATCTTTCTTTACAAAAAGTCTACATATATCTATGATTCCTTTTGTTCGTGTTTCAATAACATTCACACATCCTTTAAATCCTTAATTGATATCATAGAGAAAAGAGTTAAATTAGATTTGTATTAGAAGGTTTAAAGGTGTTTAAAAATCTAAAAAATTTGGAAATTTGAAAACTTGGTCGCTTGAATACGTGGATATTGATTTGCTAATGTAAAAGAATTTGTAGCTTCATAATTTATAATTATGAAAAGAAAAGAACTTATAAACTTAAGCTATATTTGAGGTTATTTTCGTGCTTATGGATATCTTTAATATTACTTAGGTAATAGTGGTACGATACTTATCACGACAGAGCGCGATATTTACATAGTGTATCATTTTAGAGACTGTCTTTCTTTTTTTATATTCGATGAACGCATTACATAAGACTGACTTCTATTGATTCAGGTTAGAATGGTTCTACGACATGTGTCTACTTATACGTATCAGATCAAGATTCTTATCATTTTCATTAATAAGATTTACTACGTACTAATAAGTGTACAAGTGTATAGATTGTTGCATAATCATAGAAGCCAGATTTTCTAGCTATGAGCAGAAATTTTATACTAGTATTATTATAATAACTATATTATAAGGACAGTAGTATTCACAGTAGCAAACTTTTTTTTTAAATTATGAACATTTTTTAGAGCTCCTGCAAAACACGTATGTCTATTGCTTTAAAATTTGCTTTTATCTTAATAAAATGACACGTGTATTACTTTATTTTTTACTCAAACTAAATGATGTTTGTTACCAAAAAGAGATTAAGCAAGAAGTTGATGTAGGATAAAAAAATATCCCTTGTTTATCGTTATTCGTTGATGTTATATCATTGCGATAGGCAATTGTCATTATTATTATTATTACTATTATAATATTATATATACTGTTATATTACATATATATTATCTTAGTAGCATATTTCAGTACAATTTTTATTATTGAGAGATAATACATATCGTCGTCGAATTACTAAGAATGGCGATTAGCCACTGTTGATTACATTAGTAATACATACCTGTATTCGTAAGAGCTTACGCTTTGAAGCAAAAATTGAGCATACTTACAAACAAAACCTTGGGAACTACTTACTACGAAGAGATTATTAGGCATATTGACTAAAGATAAACAGCGTGTCGACTAAACTAACAATTCTAGATGTCCTACAATAGAACGGTTGCAAAGTTTATAGACTGTTAAATATTATTTTCTTAAGAGAGAGTACTTGAGCAGGCAGTATACCGAAATTTTATCGGCAATTTTGTTAGACGCACGATATAATGAGCTATCGTAAATTAAATCGTTACCAAAAGCAAGCACACGTAATACTATTTGCAATAATATTGACTCTTTCGAGGCGATTGTAGCACAAATTTTTGGATATTTCCCTAGCAACGGATTCTCCTTAAGAATAAAAAGAAAGAAATAAGAATAACGACAAATCACGTTACTGGTGTGATTTCGATTTCTGCTTGCACCCGAATCGACGCGACACTCCGGTAAATCAAATCTTAAAGATTTTTTTTTTATTTAAAATTTCATATTCACAATTTGTCCAATTTGGACATTTTGTAGAATTGTTTATCTGTTAAATCTTAAAGATGCTCGATAACGAAGCTCTGAACGGCAATGAATGAATTTGAACGAGCCTGGAACATCAACTTGAATCATCGAATATATTATATATGTTCCGTGTAGGAAAACAAAGCTCGTCTCGAAATCTCGCAATCACGTCCATCTGGAGACGATTCATGAGCATCGTAAAACCCGCCCTCCTGAAATAGTTTGATTCGAAAAATCTTTTGAAACGAGCTATAGCTTCAAATGTGGCATCTTCTATACAGTTTTCAATTTTTATATATTTATATATTACAATTAATAATGCCAGTAGTATTATTATTATTGGAACATTTTTTATAGATGATAATTCAAGTTGAACGATTAAAAATAGTATACCCGAAATTAAATTTTCGTAATTTTCGAGCTTTGTAAAAACGATAAAAAAGTTGGGTTGTTATTTTACAGGTAGAAAATCACGTTGAAAAAGATATACACAAAAATGTTCCATAGATCGTTTTTCATAATGTTTGTTGTGTAGCGATATGAATCGTTCAAATATGTTTTCAAGGAAAAAGTACAATTGTGAAATACGTATTGCGATATAAATGTATGTAAACATGTATGTACGTATGTACATATCAATTATTCGAAAAATAAGAATTATTTGTTTTATACGCGTGACTCATCCTGCAGAAACCTTTGTGAATAATTTTGCATACGTATGCTTGTATATTATCTTAGAATTTTTGTCAAGTGCTTAAGCGCTTGTTGCCTTGCACAGAATAAATTAACACAATATTTAATTTGCTGTATCACGAGTGTCTTTAAATACGAATATGAAATGAAATGACCGATGAATGAATATGAAAATACGAAATCAAATATTGAGTCGATTACTTATTTATCAATCTGTGTAGGGAAATCTCTCTTATTATAGCTGCTATAAAGCGGACAATGCATCAAATGTGTCACGATAGAAAACTGTCGTGATTAATGACGAACGTTAAAACTTGATATCTATCATGGAATGTTTAATCAAGAATAGCGTAGTAAGTCAGAAACAGATTAAGTAGAATATTCTATTTTCCATCGTTATTTATCATGATATAAAAGGAGAAATAGTAATCAAAGAAAGATACGAATAATGTTAATAACAATATTTAGAACTTTATGGCAGCTATTATTTTTATTTAAAAGTCACATTACGATAAAAATCGTTCTATATAAAATTCATAATAAAACACACAATAAATTTTATAAAGTCTGCTAATAATACTTTATTAATTAACACTGTACTACTTGCCATTCGTTTCGATATTACTCTACAAAATGACGGTACACCCTATCACGAGAGAAAACTTCAAAGAGAACCTACGATTGAAACATTTGGAGCAAACCATTTAAACTTAATAATCTTCGCAGCAGACTGTGGAGTATGCGACTATATTTGTCAGTTGCGAATATGCGTGATAGCGTCACAATGTACCAAAGTACTTACGTTATGTGATTAACTCCATCCTTCAACGAAAACGCGAGCGCACGATAACGAAGTTATATCAAACGCATGCTACATAGTGCGTTTGCATGCACTTTAACAGCAAACGTTATCGATGATCAATTACCCATGAAACAGTTCTCTGTATTTCGCGTTGATTGTCAACTTCTTTGGAAAAATACAATGGACATCGTTGCTGATAAATATTATTTTAGTAAATCAATTCAGGAACTATCAACAACGACAAATCGATTCATAGAGCTACTCTTGGCTTGGGTACACTGTCTTGCTTGAAAAATAACAAATGTTCTTCTTACACATGGTATTCTAGGGATGATCCATATACCAGTTATGGTAATAGAATCTGGTATGGTTCTGAATCCTGTATTAGGAAGGATGAGCGTATTAAACCACAAACTGGGCTCACTTCCGCTTCGATCAAGGCCTGATGAGACAGTGTTCTCTTTGAAATGTGAAACTGTAACTGTCCGGAGCGGCTGTCCTGGCCTTTTCTTAACTTTGGCTGTTAGAAAGAGAGCTTTCTCTTCGCTCGAAGACAATCCAAGATGCCATAAATTAATCCCTCTTTCGTACCGTATCGTGGATTAGCGGGTTCTAGCGGTCTTGCGACTGCAACTTCTAAAATACGGCGCCATTCTTTAGTTTTTTATTTATTTAACGACTTAACGAGAATATTATCGATGGTCGATTAGACCCGTGAAACGGCCTTTTGTGCTTTGTATCGATACCACTCTATTATAGTTATATAATATAATCATATACCTATAATTTCGGATTTGGAAAATATGGGAAATTCAAAAAGAAGAAGTAGAATTAGTTGACTTTATAGATCGGATAGATAGACGAAATAAGTTTATTTAAGGATCGTAGGAATACGACAAGCCTATAGCGAGTAACATTAATTAAAGACTCGTGTCCGACCAGTGTTTCAACGACATCTGAAATCAAAGTTGGTTCGTTCGTTTAGTCGTATCGAAAACGATTATCTGTGAGGGCTGCACCCGAGATTCTTATTTTAATCCGTATCATGAAATGGTAGCTGCCATCTAAGCTCTGGATTCGTGGAACGGTTTGAATTACCGTAAATTGATGGGGTCGTTCCGAGAATGCGTGTCACGGATCTGAATGAAACGATGTGATATGCACGTTTTTTCTCTTATAATTAACACGAAGTTTATCGCTGTATCTTTCTGGATAAAACGGAGAATTTGTTCAGCAAATGCTGTATAGGATTTTCTATCTTTCGATACTGTGTTTCGGTCTTTAATCGATAGATGATAGATAAAGAAATAGAAATTTGTTAAACTGTTAGGATCCCTTTGATCTTTGTACTTTCGTTGCTTGATAAATTCACTCGATCAGTCATTACCCTATTATTCCTTTTGGTAATATGTCGAAATCTCTGTTCGATATCCCATTCGTAGATCGGAAATTTCACGTCTGATATCATTCTCTGTTCGTTGAGTCTTTTGATTGCCATTCGATCGGAATATCTTCGTCGACAACTTCTTCTGTTCAATATCCTGTTCGTTATAGCTCTTGATTGCAATATTCCAATACATTCCCGTTCACGAGTATTGGGACACTTGCAAAGTGTAAGGTCGATTTTAGAAAGGATTACAAAATTATTGAGATACGTAAGAATTGTAAGAAATATTTTATATTTATGTATATTATTCATATACGTACGAAATGTTGTGATAAAAATGTCATCTTTGTGAATAAAAATGCCCAATTTCTTCTTCTTTACATCCAGCGTGTCTTTCTTTCGTCGCTTTAAATCGATTTGCTTCGCTGGTCTTGTTACGTTCGTGTCAAATAATTTCCGCATTTGGAGATCGTATCCTCGGCTTGGAACCTTCGAATCAATCGCGGAACAAGAATGCCGAAGAACCGCGTAATCTGTAGTTTCCTTTCTTCCTTATTTTTGCGAATAAAATATTAAGAGCTGCACGAGTTCGGTGGAGGAAGAGCCGTTGTACGAGGAAACTCGCGGAGGTCGGCTACTGAAATTCCAATCAAGTTTACTACGGTACATGGACAACCATATCCCACTTAAAAATCAATGAAAAAGTTGACGGGGTACTGGTGTCAAATCTTTTTTAATTTTTATTTGTCTGCCGGTATTAATCAATAATCAACTTTCTGATGCTCTCGGCGTTACCGCGTCTAATTAGCTCGTACGAACAATTTAGCCGGGGTAAACCGATATTATCCCGGCTACGTAACCGTCCTCTTCGTCTCGTAGCCTGTCTCAGGTTCAACGCGCTCAATGTGCTTCGAATTGCTTAAATCTACGAGTTTCAAAATTTCCAGATCTTCTATCCTTGGAACCTTCGAATTTTCATTTTGCAGATTCTCGAGTCTTGCTTTACTTTTGAAATCTTTGAATTGTTCAAGAGCGTTCGAATGCCTTTTCCACGCCGTATTAAATCAAAATCATGTAAAAATAGAAATGACGTAACGTTATGAAATCACGTAGGAAATTTATAATTCCATATATGTAATCATCGAATCTATGAAGTGTGCCACTTGAAAAACGTCCCTCTTCTTGGTACTCCGAGTGACTGGATATTGTGTACTTATCAGTAAGTATATATAACGTTGGTAAACTCTAATAATCTTGATAAAACTTTCTTATCGGTGTTACATAAACAAAACATTAACTCATGTGTTTTGCTGCTCGTTTCATGTTAGGTATCCCTAATCCCAATCATAGTATCTGAATTGTTGATAATTAAAGTATTGAAAATTAATATGATTTCTGAAAAGCTATCGTTCACTGTCAAGTATAAGAGTAAAACGATATATTAAAACGATACGTATATATTCTCTAGAAGGTATTTATTAAATGGTTATTTTCATATTATGAAATAACACAGGGGGCCAGTAGCTGATATGTAATTATTTGCAATGAGAGATTTGAAAGAATTGTGATTGAAGGAAATAACGAGGAATGGAGTATTGTCTGGTCTATTCATCGACTGGGAAATTCCTCTCCGATGTTTGATTCCTACGATTTCAGCGGTGAATTATCCCGTGAAACCTAGCGAGATCAGATCGATGTGGAAACGCCATCGTAATTACGTTCGACCCTTTTTGTTTGCATCACAACCATTCACTGTCTTATTCTCAGTCCGTGAGTAATTACGTCTCTTGTTATTCAATTGTATTGTACAAATTTTATTCAATATCTGTTTAATTGGTTATTATTTAATTGCTTCTTCATTGGTTTCCTCCCTTTGAAAGAGGATAATGACAAAAATAAAGAAAGTATGGTACGAAAGGCTGGGAAGGATAATTTTTTATTCGTTCTTTTATCAACAATTGCTACATTAAATATATTTGCATTTTAAAACTCCAATAATTCATTTTCAATTTAAATTCCAATTAACAATTTTGTAAATTACCATCGTAACATGAAATAAACATTTTCAATTTATTTTTATTAATCATTGAAGTTTGTCGAGCAGTTTCTGTATTTATTTCAATATCTATTCGTTATTAATGAAATATTTCAATCCTTATTTTACGATAAAATAACGAGTTCTTTCTTACAACGCAATAATTAAATAGGAATTAATAAAGCGTAAATTAATAAAGCACGTGTCAAATGTATGTACAATAGAATACTTCAAATTCAAATTATTTGCTATTTAAAGATGATGATAAAGTTACATATTTTGTATTATTTCTAGAAGAAAAATAACAAAAGACATAAAACATTTTTATATAGAATTTAACAAATTTGATTTGATTTCGTTTTGATGAAAATTTTCAAATCAAAATTTAGGAAAATTTAGGATGGAGTAGGTTTAATCATTATTCTTCAAATACATATGTATCCTTTTGTCGATCTATATTTTTATCTGCGAAATTTACACTGAAATTTGCCTTCGCATATTTCGATTTTCTAGTCCCAGTTCGCGCTTTATTTCATGTCTTTGTAAGAGGAGGTCGCAGAATTAAATCTAATTTTGGAAGGTGTTCTACACGTTGAATATTTTGGGATCGCTAGCTGAGGTTCCTCTGTTGTTCTCGCAGATAAAATAGGGAAATCTGAAATATAAAATCCACCGAGACGAGCAACACAGCCTTAAAAACATTTTATTCGGAATTTTTACCATTTCGATATTTCTTCAAATGAAAATTCCTGTCCCTCGAGTCTCTCAGAAGCAATTAAAACGACATAGCAGACAGATATTACAGATATTATTTCTCTTAATTTTTCTTGGGATTTATAGTAGTCCAATTTCTGTTTCTATAGGCGTCTAAGATTTTAAAGAGCAATAATAAAGAAAATTACTTTTAGTTGGAAATTTCTGCAAAAAAGATTCTCTTTCCATTTGTACATTTGTTCACATCTGTGCACATTTGTGTACATTTGCTATTGCTTACACATAATTTCAAGCATCAAAGAAAGTATACATACGTAATATACGTAAAATTGTATAAATGACTTCTCTTTTAACATAAAATAATGTATTGCTGTAATGTATTGTTTGTGTAATTAATGTAAAATATTAGAATAAGAAGACTTTGCATTTTAATTGTCGTAAATCATTTTACGTATGTATGTACGTATGTGTGTGAATATATTATGAAAGATTCTATTCTCTTATGAAAGATTCTATAAATAAAAACATGAGCCCTTTGATATTTGCTTTCAAGGTTAAAATGTAGCGTTATGCTAGTTAAGCAAGAATGGTAACAGTTACTTTACTAACAGAGCTGATGTCTAAGGATGAGCATTTTTGCCAAGACCGTATTGATCCTGGCAGAATTGCTACATTCAGCTCACACAGTCGCCATATTACATACTCCCCTAATCAATGGTTTATGAACATCGTATTGCATACCAGACATACACCGTTCAAAAGTTACGTATCATCCACTTCAAACGTAGACTGCACCTGCGCTATAAATGTCAGTTAGGTGAGATACGTACTTTGGATTTCGCATGTCTGCAGCTTCAAATTTCCCATAAATGCATAAAAATCCGTAGTCTAGTTAATAGTACTTTTTATTAAAGGTAATCATTACGAATGGCGGAATTTTTTGTCTTGGTTTGATTCTATAATTTTCATTAATATCACTGATAGTTAGACTGCAGATTCTCAGATACGATCTAAATAGAAATTTATCTCATCTATTGAATATTATCACGTGTGCTATACTTTGGATGTTTTGTATATTTCTCTGTATATTTCTGCAATTTTTAATCTTTTATAAATGCACAAAAATCCGCAGCCTATTGACAATACGAGTAATTAGAAATAGTTGTTAGAGTATGTTGAAAATGACAACGTGTCTTCGTGCTCGCCATCCATATGCGGATGCGTTAGTTATAAGAAATAGTAACTAGAGGATGATCCTAGTTATAATCGATAGATTTAATCGATTAGGCTTAAGGTGCTTTTTTATTTTTATCCCTAGTTATTGTAAGCGCGTGCAATAAAGGATTTTTGGCTCAGAACGGTGTGATAGATTTATCCATTCGATAAAATAATAACTATTCTGATCTTACCTCTGAGTATAGAAATAACAACAAAGTATTTGATATATTTTTATATTTAAAATGTTAAAAATGACAACGTGAGTTCGTGCTCGCCATCTATATGCAGATGCGTTAGTTATAAGAAATAGTAACTAGAAGATAATCCTAGTTACAATCGATAGATTTAATCGATAGGCTTACTATGCTTTTTTATTTTTATCCCTAGTTGTTGTAAGCGCGTGCAAGAAAGGATTTTTGGCTCAGAACGGTGTGATAGATTTATCCATTCGATAAAATAATAATTATCGTGATCCTACCTCTGAGTATAGAAATAACAACATAAAATTATTTGTATTAATATATTTAATATTTCTAGGAATTTAATTATTTATTTTCGTATTTCGTTTCGTCGCTATTGCATTTCTTACGACTGATTCGCGCCTTCATTGAGAATGATGATGATTACACTATGCGAGGAATTCAACCGGTGAATAAACCTGGTGTAGAACCTTCGGCGCCACATGTTTAAGTTTATATCAGCGGGGAATGAATGGTTAAAATTGGCTGTATATACACATGGGAAAACAATGTCTGCAATTTTATGCCTATTAACAGTGTTGTCGCACAGTGGCCAATCTAGGATCCAGGAAATGTATAAAAGGTTTAACCTTTTGAAGTTTGGAAGCATCGCTTTTTTAAAAACATTCTCTCGCATCATCTGAAAATCATTATACATGGACGAGATATAACGTCAAATAAATATAAAGTCAAAATCCATTGTTTCTAATGCTATGCGTCATTCAAGTTAGAGGTTAAACTTCGTTTTGGGCATTAATTTTGTTTGTCGAACCATCTTTGCATCTTCCGATAGTATTCGACGAATAAAAACGAAATATAACAATTTTGAATCTGGGAATGCGTTGGTTCAAAAGTTATGGCTAATCATGAATCAATTTGGCAAATATCATTTTGTATATGTGTTACCAACTGCCAGAAGCGGCCAAAAAATATATAGCCCAGCTATAACGTTCATAGCGTCGACGAAGACTAACGCTTTAATGGCCTACTTCCAATGTATAAGATTAATTTGGTATCAAAAGTATCAAATTTTAACGACGCATAACTTTTCAGCCGATGGATTTTGATACTTGAAACCCTCGTATTTTGGGTTTATTTCTCATCGGCCACTCAGATTATGGGGAAAAAGTTTAAAAAGGAGTGATGCTGCCAAACGAAGTTTAGTTTGTAAAAGTACACAAGTATATTCCTTAACCTTCTTTTAAAAGGTTGAAAATTTGCTCCTAATTTTTTTGTATTTTTGCATAATTATTTTTGGAAAGAAGGCGATAATCCTATCCTATATGCTGAATAAAACATCAGTAAATAGCTTGAAAGATGCATTGCATTCTAACTACAAATTACGAAATTAATTGCTTTCTAATTAGAATAGTTGAGTAACTGTTACGTTTCTTAAGTAACAAGAACAACAATTCTTTTTGTAACTTAAATAGATACAAAGATAGTCATATTATTCTAATAAAATATTTTATTAATATTTTATTAATGAAATTCTTGAACTTTTCATATAAATCTAACGTATTAATTTTCAATAAACTATTTCTTTAAAATAGTGAAATATATTATCGTGTTACTATCTTTTATATCTATTATATGTTATATATCCTTATTATCGTAATTGAGAAATTCTTCAACATCGTTAAAATTGTAAGAAAATTCGTTGAGAAAATTGAAAATGGAAATACTTTAATAAGATACAAGAATATAGGAATGACGAAGCAGATATAAAAATGTTTTCTATGTTGATATATAAATATTATCCATCAGATAATCGAAATATCTAAAGTATTGCTTAAATCATCAAATATTCCAATCTGTTTGATCGAACAAGTTTCGTACGACCCGAATTTCGATAGTTCGATTACTCAATCAGCTATGTCATTCATAGGTCTCAAAGACTATTTTTATTCTGTATATTTTATACGCCTTGGCACATGGACAACAGTATCGCATATTTCATGCACAATTGGCATGTTCGTCTCGTAAGATTAATTCTATTTGTTATTAATGTAACGATAATCTATTTGATAAGTGGTTACTGATACTTGATACTTATCACCAGATTGCGCGTATATGCGTAGATTCATATTTTTACGCGTAATTAAAGAAACGAAACACAAGCTGAGATTTGTTTCGCCTACCAAATATTATAATCTGTTCTCTATATTTATTATAGTAATATATTAATAGTAATCTACTCCAGTACTTTATATCTACTTTATACTACTTTATACTACTCTAGTACTCTACTTTATATACTTTCGCACACCATGTTCATTCTGTATATTTTTGTATCTTGGAAATTCTCGCGAATGCCTAAAAATCCACAGTCTAGTCACCGTTATAACATAATATAACAGTAGTTGTTAATTTTTTCGCAAATTAAATCGAACTCTATTAACCGAAAACCAAAATTAAGAAATTTTGGTTACCATCAAGAGAAATATGTCTGATATGTGGGACTTTGAAACTAAGAATTTTTATTCAAATATTATTGAATTAAACAGTTTCATAAATTAAAAATCAAAGAGTCGAGTAATATGTAAAAGTTGTATAAGTGAAATATTATTGAAAATCGTAAAAAAATCGCGCAATGTTGGTCTTTAATAGGTTTAATTGGTGTTCGGAATTTTAGTTGGCCGTCCGTTTATGGCACGGACAGGCCCATTTCCCTCATTAGGAAATTCATTTTCAGCTGTAAGTTCATCTTCAACCATCGGACAGTACAGACTTAGGGCGACAGTAGTCCTCGTTCAGTTCGGTTAAGTGCTACAACTAGTATAAATAAAGTACCGTCTAAATGTAACACTCGAGTTATGTCATCTCCTCCACCTTGAACGTTAAGTCATTCGAGGTACGCGACATCGACCGATCGGTTTGACCTGACCGGTTGCTTTTTAGTCGATAATACGCAACAATTGGGTTACCGCCATATGACCTTTGGTATAGTTGCTTGGCATTGATTGCTTCATGATTGCACTCTTAAATTAAATTTTGTACGTGCACGTGTTAAAGGTTGAACCTTCGAATCTTTAAGTTCAATTTTATACGCTCTGAGAAAGAATTTAAGTTTTAGAAAGTTAAATGCTTAAATTTTTTAACGAAATCTTATGCGTTAGCACACGTTCCTTTCCAACAGAAGGGATTTAAATCTTCAAATTTTCCAATTAAATTTTATATAACTTAAAAAAGAGCTGTATTAAACATAAGACAGAAAAATATATTTTTGATATCTATTCTGTCATATCAAAGGTAAAACGATATTTTCAAGATCATAGTCTCCGGCTGAAAGGGGAATTTCATTTCGTTACTAATTTGAATATGCAAATTTTCACATCTTCTGCGTATAAATTAATTTATTTAGATAAGTGACATAGATTTATGGTTGATGTTAGATTTGTATAAGAGTGTTATACAGCGTGTCTCAGCTAACTTGAGCACTTCGAATAATTTTCTCTAGAATATGCGTCGTATGAAAAAATTTTCTATACAAAAGTTGTTTGGCTTAAAAGGGCCATTACGTGGTGCATGTTTCCTTTTTCATACGTAAACTGGAGGCGTTTTGGAGCTTCCAAGCTTATTTTAAACGAAATGTTGTATCCTTTATATGAAAAAAAATAGATATAGCCTTTTGAAAATTGACTTTATGTAATATCAAGTTGAAGTTTCAATATCATCAAAGACTTGCATAATATAGCGGTGTTTCTTCATAGTACAAATTTGTCTTCGTCGCCCTCGTCTATCTTCATTCACTGCCGGTGTGTTGTAAGATCGTAGATGATCGAAATAGTGTAGACCTTCCATTGACATTAATACAATGGAGCAATCTATTGTGAAACTGAATTGCTTCTATACTGAGCGTAACGTTTCGCAAATTCGTTCTTTCATATTCTTTGATGCTGCCGTTGGTTCACGGTACTCTGTGCTTCTGAATCATTTCGCCAACACGCGTCACACAATGTGACGACGCACTACTTGCTTTCCACAGATCCAGCGTCACATTATGACGCGTTCTGAAAGACGCTTATCATTTCTTATTACGATATACAGGGTGGTTGGACATACTGGTGGTACAAGCGGAAAGGGGGTGATTCTACGTGAAAAAAGAAGTCGAAAATGTAGAATAAAAATTTTTTTTAAACTTTTTTTAAGTTTTCCATCGAGACAACGATCTACGGTGAGATAAGTTATAACGTACGGCACGCGTACCGAGCGAAAATTCAAAGTGGATTTTCTCGAAAACAAAGCCTCGAACGAACAATTGTTATTCTATATTTTCGACTTCTTTTTTCGCGTAGAATCACCCCCTTTCCGCTTGTACCACCAGTTACCAACCACCCTGTATATGCAAAAATACGTATACGTGTCATATCGTGTAACATGTTGAAAATTCGAAACTCGGGCTGTGAACCGCGACTTTTTCCTGAAACGGCGGTAGCGAAAGGGTTAATGTCCCTCACAGAAAGTAGTCTAGCAGCTTTAGATCTGGTGAACGTGGTAGCCACAGAAATTCTTAACCACGACCAATCCATCGATTGGGAAATTGTTTATTCAGCATTTACTTGCTGCATATGGTAATGTACAGGGCAACATTTGAACGTCGTTGTTTCACGGAAATACCCGATGATTTCGAATCTTCGACTTGACGTTACACAAAGTAAATCTGCAATTAACAAAGCGAAATTATTCGTTAAACATTAAGTTAACTATTTAGGATTAATAAAGGTCAATATCTTTTTACTCAGAATTCAAGACTCTTCCGTGTTTTCACATGAAAGATATAGCATTAGATTTTTTGAAATTGACGTTGGAACCACTGAAATGTAAAAGAAGACACTCGTCGCATAACGTGCCCCTTCGATCCAAGCAACTTTTGTATAAAAATATTTTTCCTACAACGTACATCAGATTAAAAGTTGTCCAGGATGATCGAGTTAGCTGAAACACCCTGTGTATGTTTTCCGTAGAATATATTTAAAAGCATTAGTCCTCGTTAGGATATTCTGCAATCACAATTAATTATAATGCAATTAATATCGCTCGATCTTTGAAACATTCATAATTGGCAGTTCAGAACGCCATATAAAATAATTTGCGCTAATCTAATTGCAAATTACTATGTTGCATTTTATTGTTGCTGTAGGTACAATAAATGCTTATCGAATTAATACATAATTAATTATTATCGGATCGATACAATTAGATCATTTGAAGTGCAGTTTTAATAAATTAAACTTACAACTCTGTGCTAACAGATAGGATAATAATAATCGTTTAAACTTTGTTTACTACAAGTTGTAATATTTACAATTTTAATCTTTAATTTCTGACGTCTGTGAAGAGCGTTTTTTAAACATTTCGTTTAATAAACGGGCTAGTAGAGAGACAAAAGAAAGTCTAGTTTTCGCTAGTTCTCACTCGAATATTCTTCCATGATCTAGAAACAATATTGTGACGGCTGCCAGATCCCAATTCAAATTCCTAACGCCCACTCCCTCTTGCGTAGTCGGTAATTTTCAATAATTTTAAGGGGAAATACGCGAAACATCAGTTTTCCTTACGCAATGGTGTATTAGCGTAGACTGAACCGAAATTTTACGTTTAGGTATAAGCCGAGTAAAGAATGCTGACATAAAAGTGTAGTATCCACGAAAAAGATCGATACTGCATGCTTAAATCTCCAAGATTCTAAACCCTTAAAACCTTTGATTCCATAGAAGGTCATTCAGAGATCCCAGTACATCATTGTTCGATGATGCCCTGGAATTTCTGTGTCAAGTACTTGGATCGACAGCCATTGTGCTCGTTTGCAACGATTCACTTTTTTAACATTTCCCATCTTTTTTTTTACATAAAAAGCTTAATCTGGTAAATAAAGAAAGTTGATAAATGCAAAATTTAACGGCAAAAGGTAGCTAATAAGTTCGTGTACAATGCTAATCATTCGTATTAAGGAATTATTATTATTATTATTGTTGTTGTTGTTGTTGTTGTTGTTGTTATTATTATTATTATTATTATTATTATTATTATTATTGCTTTCGGTTTTACACCTCTTACGTCTATTTCTCTTCTTATATGTCTACCTCCCCTCTTTTCCACTCTATTCTATCGCACTACCTTGCTTATTCCACCTTCAAAAACTAAAAACTAGGAACTATAAATTATCAACTAATGACTAAAAAAACTATTGCAACTTTGGTCTTTAGCCTCTCTGCTGTGCCTCTTTTGCTCCTTCTTGTCGTTTGCCCGACTCTTCTCTATCATTGCTTTCAGTTCTGCTAAATCTTCTCCAGTCTCGTTTAGCGTTTTTCCTATGTCCTTTGGTCCTTAAGGAAGAATTAAAGAGTAATAAACGAAATGGACAGTTCAACGTTGTTTGTTCAAAATAAATATTATTTACTCCAACCTTATGCGTAGTTCGAAAGCTATATTTGATTAATCGATAACGATAAGCGGAAGTTTCCTTACGCTACAGGAGGAAATAGTAAATTAAACCACTATCGCTCAGGTGCTTTAACCCAAAGAATCTCGTTTAGACGTCAGTCGATCCTTGGCTATCTATGTTTCACGGAACTTACACAAGATACGTAAATTATATCCTTCTTTCACATTGGAATTCTAGGATTGCTGGCAATGAGGCGTGTGTCTGAATTTTTAGAATACATTTCAGGTGTGTCCGCGTATATAATAGGTCGAACGGAAAGTTCGTACGCATTTATTCCACAACATTCCACTGTATCGTCGAGTTTTGTATTCCAAGACGACGCAGGGTTTTTCGATTCTACACGTTCGAGAAACATTAAGCTACGATGCAAGTGCTCTACCGGTTTCGACGATTTACGTCAATTGTTACCATCGAATTATCCTTATCTACTGCTTTTGATCAAATCTCCTCCGGATACCTCGCAAATGTCTTTCACAATTTCCAAAGTTGTACTTCCCCTGTGAAACTCGTACAGCAATGTGCGACGAACACGCATTTTATCAATAGACGTTTTCCGTTCATAGAGTGACGTTTAAGATATGCGTAAATCATACTTTGTTATGCTAACTTGTATTATTTCATTTGATATTTCAGTAGTTATTTAGCAGAGTAATGATTTAAATAAATAATATCTAAGGATTAAACAATTTCTAGAGATTAGTAGTTACATGCGATAGAAGGATTGATAATTATATTTAATCGCTAATTAATTTACAGTGAAAGCGAGTAGAACCCGACTTCTCGATTCGATTCATTTTTCGCGTGGAAGAAAGACATACGCTGACGATTATAACACAATCGCTATAAACTTTATAGACGTGGTATTATAAATAACCGTATACATATACGCATAGATTAAAGTAGATGTTTCGCAACGAAGAACCACCTATGCGATTGTTCTATCGTAGTGAATGAAATGCATTTATCTTTGACAATCGAGAATTTCCAATGACACGAGTCATAGACGTCATCATTATAAATAAATCATTAGACGTCATCGCGCGTTAACAATTCATTTATGCAAATGCGTATAAGCGATATACGGCGTTATAGCCGTAACGGAAATATTCCGGTTTATTAATTGTAAGCTTCGACAGATGTCTCGTATAAATAGCATATAGAACTTCTGTATTTATAGCGTATATATACTTCTTGCAATTCTTTCGATGTCGAAGAAATAGATGGTGGTATGCAAATATTGGCAATAGCTGCGATCTCGCCGATTTCAATGACCTTGCAATACGTTGTCAAGATTAACGCTCTGAACAACCTTTTTCCTATACATGGGGCTCTGGGCTTTAGTTTTCCACTTATCGACCAATTTGTGTTTATTATACTATTATATTATATATGTATACTATTATATTATCTTATATTATATTATATTATTACTCCAGTCTTGTTTAGCGTTTTTCCTATGTCCTTTGGTCCTTAAGGAAGAATTAATTAAGGTAGTAAACAAAATGGAAAGTTTAACGTTGTTTGTGCAAAATAAATATTATTTAAGTATCTTATGCTATAGTAATTATTATTATACTTAGACGTGTAAACGATTTTTTGATCACGATATATGTACATTTTGATTTTCGAGCAATCGAAGATTAGAATAAAGTGCAACGTTCCGTGTATCGATCCACTGGTCGAAAATTATTTCACGCTTGCCGACTACCTAATAGCCGGATACCACTTTGATCCGACCTATGACCCGTTCATTCTTCGTTTTCATTTATACAAGCCGAAATTAAGCCTTACAAATTAAACGTAAGAAGAAAGATGCAACTTGCGTAACTTTCTAATTACATCGTTGAACCTTGAGCTTATCAAAATATACAAGCTAGAGATTCGCATAATTTACATACCGCTTGGGAAAGGCTCCAGATTTCTTTCCTCGTTGAAAAAGGACGTACATCGAGTTCCATCAACGTCTTAAAACGACCGCTACTCGCACGATTCCCGAACCTACTGGCCGTAATAATAATTTTTGCGGTAATTGAACGAGCCGAGACGCGAATTTTTATTCCGAAAGCGACCACAATGGGGTAATCATAGTGGATTATTTGTATATTCATAATGTGATTTCATATGGCCATTACGTAACGACTGAACAACGTTTTATAGCGAGCTATGGAGTGTATTATAAAGTTTGCTTTTTATAATAAAAATCTCAATATCTGTCTAAAGTTGTATCGTAAAATTAAGATTCTAACTTTCAATGCCGTTACATTTTTTGTTCGTTTTAATATCAGAATGAAAGGAAAGTTTTAAAAAAGTATGAATTCTATAAAATTTCACAATGAACGACTTTGCTACTGTTCCATGATCTTGTTCCTTTCGAAGAACAATTCGAATTATCGAATTTATCGTTACATTCTCTATATCACGTTTAAAATCTTTTTGGCTGTATTTGCTTTCGCAACTCTATCCGCGCATTCGTAAAACGAAATAACAAATTTATCGGTACAATGCAGAAGCAAAACGCGTGCACTGCTGTTTCACATGGCAAACCGGATCAGCAGGCTTTTTTTTTTTTTTTTTTTTTTAGCAAATAAAAACCTGACGGAAAGTATTTCTGTTTTTCGGTTTAATTAAATTTATTACATTTTACAATCTTTTTCGCACATCTAGCGATTCGTTTGTAACATCAAATTTCAGTCCTCTGTGTTTTTTTTATTATTTCTATAAAAATTCTCTGTTATACGAATCGATCGTTCTATCGGCAAAATATTAAATCAAGAGTTTGGAAAGTAAATACTACACGCCGTACGATAACGAGCAAAGATATTAGCAGAGACCAGATGTCTCTATAAAAATCCAGTGAAACTGCACAACTTACGATTTATTCTTTTACCGTCGTCCAGCAACTATAAAACGAGAACAGATAATAAAGGACACAACGTTGAAATCTTTTCCTTGAATCAAAAAAGAAAACAATTTCAACCGGTCAAATGCTACGTATATAATAGCAGGAAGGTAAAAAATGCTACAGTTTATTGCCTCCTAGGTATTCGTCTTTGTCAAGTAAAAGTCAAATCAAGTATAATAAAAGATTATATTTACCTACAATGAATTTGAGACTTTTGGTCAGCTAGGTCGAGCAAATACCTCAATTTTTCCACCAGGTTCGACCAGATTCGCAAGTAATAAAGTCACAAAGCACGTTGGGTCTCGACTAACGTACTAATTTCCAGAAAATATTCTCTACAGCTTCCTAGTCATGTCCTAGTCAGAAGGCAGCTACTGATTACTTAAGGGGGAGGGGGGTAAAGTTAATTCGTACAAAATAAGGCATGTTTTTATGAATTATTTGTGACGACACAGTTAAAATCTCTTTATTAAAAGCAATAGTACATTAAAGTATGACATTCGAAGAATATTGTATAAAATTTTCACGGAGTAAATATTAAAAAATACGGCAATGGCAGCAATTGTTCGGACGTGTCTCGGAAAAAAGTAGAATTGCTCATAACTTGGTGCTGGATCATCTGAAATCGAAAAATCAAAGTTCATTCGTAGGGTAACAGTTTCCCCCAGGTAACGCTGGGAGGGTTTTTCGAAATTTTAATTTTTCACTTTTTTGGAACACTTTAAAGGGAAAATTGGCCGCAAATTTTCGCAAAATCGGCTAATTTTCCCTTCAAAGTGTTCCAAAAAGGTGAAAAATTGAAATTTCGAAAAACCCTCCCAGCGTTACCCGGGGAAAACTGTTACCTAACGAATGAACTTTGATTTTTTATTTCAGATGATCCAGCACCAAGTTATCAGGGGCACCGCAATTCTACCTTTTTTTCCGAGACACTTCCGAACAATTGCTGCCATTGCCGTATTTTTTAATATTTCTCCGTGAAAATTTTATACAATATTTTTCGAACGTCATACTTTAATGTACCATGGGTTTTAATAAAGAGAGTTTAACTGTGTCGCCACAAATAATTCATAAAAACATACCTCATTTTGTACGAATTAACCTTACCCCCTCTTAAAATATTTCTATGGACTTTGGTAGACTGGACGGAATGCGCGTAATAGGGAGAAATAAATAAAAGATCCAAAGTGGACCATCCGTTCGTAATCTTCGTTAGAAATAAGTTTCTGCTTACGTTCTATTTGCACAAATAACCGCGGTCTCTTTGTAACACATAACTTTGTATCACGCTATTACGCTTTGTCAACAACTTATCGGATTAATAAGGACAGTATTATGTGTAAGGACAGTGTTACGGTGGATGTTGAGGTGGAGTTAAAAATTATACATAGATTCTCAATTACACGAATTAATCAGAGTGGAAAACTTGATCGATATTTCATTAATATCTTTGTTAATGTACGTGTTAAATTTCGTTTCAGTTAATGAAATTATCCAAGCAACTACTTGGCGAGAAACTTTTCACGAAGCTTATGAAGGCTACATTTTACGGTCACTTTGTCGCCGGCGAAGACGAGGTGCAGATCACTCCTGTCCTGAATAGGTTGCGGCAATTTGGTGTAAAACCCATTCTTGATTATTCCGTTGAAGAGGATATTTCTCAAGAGGAAGCAGAACGACGTGAATTACAGTACGTATGATAACGATAAATCTTTTGCTTCATAAAACTTTTTTTTTTTTTTTTTTTTGGAAAAATCGAGCTCGTTAGCTCCGCCCCTTACGCATCGCCAGGGGCATACCAGGTACGCATCGCAGTGTTATAAATCTGTGCACATTCATGCTTGGCGTTCATCCACAATTTCATCGAATTATACACTTTGTACTTGTTTATCCAAGAAACCGGTAAACCTCTCTATTTGTTTAATATAAAATTTCTAATAGAATTTCACGTCGTATAATAATATTATTGAATAATTACTAAGAAAATTGATATAGAAATTACGTATTAAATATGAATACATAGGAGGAGGAGGATCGATATCTCGACGACTTAGTTGTTTAGATTTAGTTGTTTACATTCACAATTTGTCCGATTTGGACATTTGGTAGAATTTTTTGGCTGTTTGATTATCATGTGGGTGGCTACCCCCAGCGGGGTACCATCTTCGTGTTTGTTAGGATATATCCTTTATGATTATGTCCTTTATGAACTGTAGGTTTCCTGAAATTTTACCTACATATACGCGGTATCCTTAACACGTAGCTAAAACTCGAAGAAATTCCTAGGAAACTCATTTTCTCGAAGAAATACGAACGAGAAATACCTTGAGAAAAAGATGATAAATGAAGGCTCAATGGAGAAGTTGTAAACGAAGGCTTGTTAGAAAAATTGTAAATGAAAACTTAACGGAAAAATTGTTGGCAAGAACCGAGTAGAAAAATTGAAAAAGTTTTCTGATAAGAGATAAACCGATTAATTGAGTAAATTGCGTCGGAAGCTTTAATTACAAAATTCTTTTTATATTTACAAAGTACGTAAAAATTTCATAATAATTCGACTATTTGGATAGAAAATACACTCGAAAAAGATGATAAATCAAGGCTCAACGGAAAAGTTGTAAACGAAAGCTTATTAGAAAAATTGTAAATGAAAACTTAACGGAAAAATTGTTGGCAAGAACCGAGCAGAAAAATTGAAAAAGTTTTCTGATAAAAGATAAACCGATTAATAGAGTAAATTGCGTCGGAAGCTTTAATTACAAAATTCTTTTTATATTTACAAAGTACGTAAAAATTTCATAATAATTCGACTATTTGGATAGAAAATACACTCGAAAAAGATGATAAATGAAGGCTCAACGGAAAAGTTGTAAACGAAGACTTATTAGAAAAATTGTAAATGAAAACTTAACGGAAAAATTGTTGACAAGAACCGAGTAGAAAAATTGAGAAAGTTTTCTGATAAAAGATAAACCGATTAATAGAGTAAATTGCGTCGGAAACTTTAATTACAAAATTCTTTTCATACTGACAAAGTACGTAAAAATTTCATGTGCTGTTTACGAGCTGCTAACGAGTCGAACAGTTTTCGATAAGAGAGCAAATCAATAGAAAATTAATCGTCGAAGAATTGTATCGAGTTTCAGAACAAGTTTAAAAATTAACATAGAATTTCACAGAGACGAACTTGTAACTCGATGTCAAACGCAGCGTACGTTTGTAACTGCGGAGGATCTTAAGGGGTATTCTGGTCTAGAAATTTGAAAAAATCGAAAAATTTTTTTTCATATTTCCAAAGTTTAGACATTCAAGAATATGCCCTTAAAAGGATTGTTCAAAATTTCAATTATTTTACGTGTTACAGCCATTTTTGTGACGCGGTATCTGACCGGAAGAAATGAACAGTAGACGGTAGACGTTGTCCGAGTAAATTTGTCTCGAAACTTTAAACGCGTTTTTCTCGAAACTACTTTTGTCGAGTTGGCGTGCACGATATCTCAAGTTCTAATGAACCGATTTATTTTAAATTTGGTCTGAATATTCCTTATATACTCCTCTATCGTCCGGATCACGCTCAGCCCAAAATCTTTAATATTACTATTTTTTAAACGTTCGGAATCGTCAAAAGAACGTGCGAAATAAGAAATTTTTTTTCAAACGGCCGTCACTTCGCGAAAAAATGTTGTATTGACTTTTCCAAGGTTCAGACGATAGCGGCATCCATACTAATTAAGAATCCGTTCGCATTTTTCGTCTCGGATGACCAGAAGGGTTGATATCATGCGCGCCACGACACCCCATTTTTTTGGCACCACTCACTTTGCCAGCTCGTAACTTTTTAAGTATTGAGTTTTTTTTTCAGTGAATTTTTTTACGTAATCTCGAAATATCAATAAACAAATGCTAAAAAGAAGGATAGCAAAATTATTCTTTGTTTCGCTTGTACAGAGCTTCGAAAATCGCCCGAAATTCATGCCTCTAGACCAGAATACCCCCTTAAGATCAGCTGTGATTTTCAGCTGCTTCGTCGTTGTGCTGCCACAAACGAAATTTATTACGTACGCACTGTAACGATTAAGAAAGAATTTCGAATAATTTACAAGCGTATAAAACGATACTACCTAAAAATCGTTGACGTGTGGGCAAAATTTTCGTTGGCGCTACTCGGGACGCGTGCCACGCCATGGTTCGCCATGCCGGGCCAAGCTCTTTGCTCGAAAAGCTTCTCAATTACAAATGAAAGTGGAATATAACGTAACGTGAACGATCTCAATTTACAGGAGTTCCGTGTCGGAAGCTGGAGACGAGAAAACGGAAGGTCCCTTGAAGAAGTACCATGTGGCAAAACCATTCGCGGATCGTCGATACAAAGTATCCTCAGCGAGAACGTACTTTTACCTTAACGAAGCTAGTTGCGAACGAAACATGGATATATTTATCAAATGCCTCGAGTCTGTAGCCGGTGAGTGGGTTATCAGAATAAAAATCTTGTAACTCCTTCGCAATTTTCAATGGGCTACGCGTCTCGCTACTTGCGTGTCGTTTGTGCGATAATATGTAGAATCGATTATTTATTTATGCTACTTTGTTAACGAGTTATGAGTTTACCGTATCTCTTCCACTGTTATATCGCTCTTTGAAAAACTCTGTTGTTCCAGACAGCTCGATGTGGCTTTTTTCCTTCTTAGTATTCTTTGGTTCCATTACGATGCGCTATCGTTTCGAATCGATAGAGCGAATCAAGATGTATATTTTTCATGATTTTAATAAATAGTCGGATAACGTCTTCTCGTGCTCATAACTCGCGATAGTAAACTTTGACGTTACGAAACGCTCGTTACAAAAAAGAATACCTCGCGTCGCAATATGCGAAATGTCGCTTACGCGATGCTGTGGACCAGATACTCGCATTTAATAATAAAATATCGGTTTCATCGCGTTTCGTTTCGGGACAAGATAAGATTTCGTGGTTGATTCGTTGATGTAAAAGCTCCATGAACGATAAAATATAGTATACGCTATGTTTTTGTAAAGAAATGCAACTACGAGCGTAACTGTAGGAACTAGGAATTTAGGAACCAAGAAAGACGTAGAATATGTTGTCCAAAGCAATCGATGAGTAATATTCGATGGTATGTAAACACCGGAGAATGGAAATAAAATATTTGATCTATGGCATCGCGTAAACGATACTGCGATGCAAGATATCTTCGTTCATAATATTGCATAATCGACGCAATACGGATACGTATCTCGTCCAAACTCGCGAAAGAAATCTAGAACTAAAAATAGCCGTGTAAACGATTATTCGTCCAAAGCGACATTTCTTTTTTTTTTTTCAATTTTCCTCACACGTGTTTCCGATTTTCCAAGATCGATCGCTCGAATTAACTCACGTTATAAATTCTCCAGCTTATCGGGAATTCGTAAATCATTGTTCGATTTAAAGAATTGGGCGTAAAATATCGAACGTTCCACGTTTGGTAATTCAGGAAAGAAAAATCATATGACTAATAAGAACGTATGACGTAGCTTTCCAAATTTGAAAATAAGCCTCTGATCGATGGCAAGTACTTAAATATTGAAAGACGGTCGGTTTTATCGCGTAATTCGAGCGAACCGTTGTTGCTTACTTTTCTAATAGTTTTCTTGTACCACGAGAAAGACTGGTTTATGTAATAGTGTAACGTTATTATGTACATATAATGTTAGTAGTATCAGTAGTAGTACGTACGCTACTATGTAAGCATAACTTTTGCCATAGAGCTAGCATTATTGGGCGACTGGGAACCGTAACAATTTAGAACCAGATTACTTGATTTAGGAATTTTTAATTTAATTTTTATTATCAATCTCTATCACGGAGATTGTAAACTATAAAATAAAATTGATGCTTCTAATAAGACTGCTTTGTAACGAAGAGATTCCACATCGTAGAGGTCTCGTTACTAACATGTCGTTAAGTAAACTTTTTAATTTATATCTTCAAATAAATTGTAAATTTTTGGATAAATTTTTCGATTAATCCCTCGCTTTGCCGCGGATTACGTGGTTTAGAAAATTCTGATTAAACTAACATAAAAATTAGTTTTCGCTTCGCGTTGGAAATTTAGATCAATGAAATTCTTTAAAATTTAATATTATAACCTGGAGAACTTTCAGCGACGGAATTCAGAAATTCAGCAAGAAGATAAGACCTTGAAAACGAATTCCACCTATAAATAAAGATCTCTAGAGAATTTTTTATTCAGTCATGCAACCAAACAACGTGACATAACGGTGTTTCGTTTCGCTCAAAAGATTTTCTATTTATTCGAATAACGGAGTCTCCCTTTGGATAGAGATAATTGGATTATTTGCATGCTAGAATAGAAACTGCATAAATCTACGTCATTTCTGTTTTTTGTTTTTTGTTTTTTTCTTTAAATTGCAAATTGGTCATTTAGAAAATAACTGTCCAGTATTTTTCCAATATATAAAATTATTTAACGCATTCAGGATCGAATTTTCTTCCCTTTAATTATTAATAGTGAAAACTAATATTTTCTGATGTTTTTGCGAAGGAAAAATAATATGGAACAAGAACGAAACAAATATCAGCGTATGTAGGAAAGTCTACAGATGTAAACAGGAATTAAATATCTTTTATAGTTACGCTTTTATAGTATAGTTTGTTTAAATTTAGATAATATAAATTTTTATCAAAATGGAATTTCTCAAAAGATAGACGCGCCGAAGAAAAACCTGTGCATTTGCGAATTCGTAGTTAGTACCAGAAACGTTATAAGAAAAGTATAGTAGCGATCGGAACGCTGACTGATCCTTGGACAATGTTATTAGCACAATTTTTGGTTAATCAGAAAACTAACATCATGTAGAAACGTTACATAAAAAAATGCCTGCTTCTGCTAGCATAAGAAACAATAATGGTTTTTGTACTGCGTCAGTGATGAATATGACGAATGCGACATAATCTTTCAATTATTCCAAAATACTTAAAATTTCAACCTCGTGATGTTCACATTGGAAAACACTGATTTAGATTAAAATACGATATTCTTTTTAATATTTTACTTGTTAAAAATATTTCAAACATTATATATTCCACAAATATAAAAAAATTATCATTCTGTTTCTTCTGGCCATTTTAGTATAAACGTTAAAGTTTAGTTAAAAATAATAACGTTTAACGTTTTACAGGGTCAAATGAAAGCCCTGAGTTTGAAAATCCTTGAATTCCAAGTTTCCACTGTGATTGAGACTAATGAAATTGGTAAGAAGAACAAGTCCTATCTCTCCTTCCATATTTTATCCTTTGTCTGTCTTTCCTGAAAGACCCATCTTCTTACTATCAACTTTAATACTTACATTTGTTCTAATTGTTATTTATTTATTTTTGTACAGCTGCTTCGATGGGTGTTGGCTTCACCGCTATTAAATTAACTGCTCTTGGCCGTCCACAACTTTTGGTAAGTGAATATTCTTAAATGAAGTATTAAACAATTTAAGAAATAACTTTTTACGATCGTTTAAACATTAATTGATTAAGCTATCGACTGAGCGAATATTTGTATTTCTATAAGTATTTCTGATAGTTTTACGATATTTTTCTCTTTTATTTTAATTTTTCTTATTCCAATATACTACTAATATTTAAACAATAAAGAGGATATAGTAGCTTCTATATATTAATATTTGAGATAAAGTATAATCTTTGAACAATAATCGAATTTGTCTATCTTATACATATGTGTAGCATAAACTAGTAAGTAAGTAAGTAAAGTATTTATTATACCAATACATAGTATAAGTCTAATAATAATTCAATAATCTATAAAATATGTAAAAAAGATTCATAACACATATCTGCTGTTATATAAATAGTTATATGTTTTGTTATTTATAGCTCCAATTGTCGGAAGTAATTATGCGTGCACGACAATACATGTCGGATGTAGTTGGTGGTGAAGGCGCTGTTTTAACTCATCATGCTACGGCTGATGATTTCATGAAAAAGTTCGAAGAGGCTCACATCAAAGACGAAGCGCCAGTACAAAAGTTTCTGGAAAAAATTCAATCAGATAAAGAAGGGTAATAATTCATGAAAATCTATCATTGGTTACAAAAACATTTTAACCGATTACTATTTTTCCCTCTTCTTCTTACTTCCAATTCTAACTTTTTATTAACTTTTCCAATAAGTTATAATTTTTTCTCCTTATTTTCTTTCTATTGCCTATTCTATCTTTGCCTGCCTTCTTTATTTAGTAATAACACTTTGCACACATTTTACAATTTTTTTTGTTTTATGTATACATTGATATTTTCCCATTAGTATAAAATTAAGAAATTCATTTCTCCCTACAGTGTTATCCACTTGTTCCCATGGAGTGGCATTCTGGATGAGAACTACGAGCTGAGCGAAACGTTCCAAGTTCCAGACATTAAAACGGGAAAGATGGTGAGGCTTATGTCGCAGCTCACGTCCAAGGAAGAAGAAATGTTCAGAAACATGATAAGACGTCTGAATAACATTGTCTCGGTATGAATACTTACAAATGAAAACAACTAAAGAATGCAGGGTGTCCCGTATAATTGGCTATATTTTTGGAATAATTAATAATAGAAAAATGTACTTTGAGGCAAAATTCAATGATTTTTAAGTCATTATTGCATGTATGTTCTCATAAGTATGGTTTCACGTAAAATGTGAAGTGGTCAATTAATCATGATCTTATATCTTGTAAGATATTTGCAAGATAACGGTCCAAAAAATTGGTAAAATTTATTTGGAAGTAGTTAAAAGCTATATACTAACTTTGGCATAAGACACCCTGTGTTCAATAAAATGGAAAGCTCCCGATACTTCCATTATTTATTGTAGAAAATACAATGAGGAGATTTAGAAGAGTTTAGTTTTCGTTAGCAAAGATAGAATTGCTAACTTTCATTACAGGTGGCCGATAAATTAGACGTACGTATAATGATAGACGCCGAACAAACGTATTTCCAACCTGCGATATCGCGGTTAACGTTGGAGATGATGCGCAAGTACAATACACATAAGGTAAACGTTTTGCTTCCGTAAATGAGATATTATCACTTAGTAAATTTTCAGTGGTCTAAACCCAAATGGTCTACTCCCTAGGCCGTGGTGTTCAACACATACCAGACATACTTGCAAGAAGCTTTTAATGAAGTGAAGACGGATCTGGAACAAGCTGAACGTCAGAATTTCTACTTCGGTGCTAAACTCGTCCGTGGCGCTTACATTGAACAGGTAATCCTTCATTGAGTGATTTACACCGACAATTTTGCAGCTGACAATTTTTTCTGCGTACAATTACTGTATAAGATAGAAAAATTAAATTCAATTGTCGCAAGATTTACTGGGACAACGGTACAAACCAGGACGATTTGTTTTAAAGTATTATTTCTCTAATTAATTAATATTTAAAATTTGTGTTATGATTTATAAATTTTATTTTATAAAATTATAATTTATTTTTTGAAAAAAAAACACGTTGAAAGCTATACAGTGATTTACGAAAGTATTTAAACGCTTGTAGAAATTAAATTGTCGTGTACTGTAAATAGTAAATTTTGTGTTTTCAATTTCTTGAACAGTAATTTTTGCAGGTCCAATAAAACTTACAAATGGTAATGTATTTATCTATGTGTGAATATATATGACAGAAACATAATCAATTGTAACTTAGGAAAAGACGTAATTTTAAATCAGTGATTGTGAGTAGGTTAAAGTGACTGTATTGTACTGATTAAAAACTTGGGATAAATTTCTTGAAATTATAAATGTAGGAAAGGGCCAGAGCAGCAGCAATGGGTTACCCTGATCCAACGAATCCTTCATTCGAAGCTACAACCGAGTCTTATCATAGGACTCTAATGGAGTGCTTAAGGCGAATGAAACAGTACAAAGACAAAGGAGAGGATCCAAAGAAAATTGGTATTATGGTTGCATCTCACAATGAGGATACAGTACGTTTCGCAATAGAAAAGTACGTATTACAGAATATTTTCTATGAATTTCTAAAATATACAGTATATGTTTGATTTAAATATATACATACACAATTATTTTCATTCAACTTCCAATGTCTTTTAATAGCTTGAATAATAATTACATACATTATCATTCATAAGTATTTGAACACCTGGTCCAATTTGATCAAAGGGTTGATATTTCTATTGTACATATTGTCATAGTTATGATTGAAGAACATTTCTCTGCTTTCTAGACTCTACTTCTATTGTTCTACTATTTTTCTTTAACTTTCGTCATAACGGGGACCAAATGCTCTGCTAAACTTAAACTGAAACAAGGAACATATCTACATTGCTCAAGTTTCGTATTTCGCTAATAGATCGCTAATAGATCGCTAATAGATCGCTAATAGTTCGCTAATAGATAGTTGTCGCTTCATAAAATCTGTATAAACTTTTAAGTTGTGCTTAAAGACATATATTTCAATCACTCTAATATTCCGACATTGAAATCATTTAACTCAGGTATTACCGCAGGATAGCAATTTTCATCCATTTTCGATTATATATATTGCTTTTCTGTCTATATTATATAAATACTATCTATTGCCTTTATCAATATTTAATAACTATATATGTAGTTCCCTAAGATGAGATTAAAGGCCAAAATTAGATTAGAGTTTCACTTGCAATATATTTTGTTTATTAGCAATAATTAGAAATGTATATGTAAGACATAAATTGGACATGCTATTTATTATGTAATTATTTAGGCTACTATTATTTATTAAGGTATTTTAAATATGTTATAAAATAGAATGAAGGAGATAGGAATCTCACCAGAGGATAAGGTGATTTGTTTCGGCCAATTGTTCGGAATGTGCGACTACATAACATTCCCACTCGGTACGTATCTTTATTTCTTCTGTACTTAATGGACTGTCGATATTTATACATTCATTGAAAATGTTTAAGGCATAATAGTGTACAGAATGCATATAATATGCAAAAATATGTAACATGTCTAAAGTATAATCTTTATATAATGGGTATCGACTCTACTTATAATATTTAAAAATTGAAACAAATGTTTGCTTACGTTATATATTTCCAATTGTATCCATAAAAGTATGAATTTATATAAAAATCTGCAGTCTTTAATAATAAAGATTTAAGAAAGCTTTTCTAACTCTCCAGAATAAAATATTATTAATATTATAAATTTTAAATGTTTAATAATAAAACTTAAATTTTAGGTCAGTCTGGATACTCAGCATACAAATATATCCCTTACGGTCCAGTGAAGGAAGTATTACCATATTTGTCTCGGCGTGCACAAGAGAACCGAGGCATACTTAAGAAAATCAAGAAAGAGAAACGCCTGCTGTTGTCCGAAATTATGAGGCGTCTCGTGACTGGGAAGATATTTTACAAACCGAAGGGAAATTATACTCCCGTCTGAGCAGCTGGTCGTTTTATTTGCACAGACAGATTTTAAATATCAAATTTAAGTAGTGATTGTAAATTATTCAAAAGAAAAAAAAAGACTTTTGTGGTATGCAGAACAAACGCACGCGCGTGAGAGTGACTGGAAGAAATATGCAGTGTTATTCATTATACAAAATTGCCTTAGTGTGAGTACTATCAAGTGCAAAACTGCTCAATATCGCACCATATGGTAGAACTATGTTCATTGCTCGTTATGTTTATATTAATTGAAAGAAGAAGGCTCTTCTCAACGACGCGTTATTACTTTTATAAATAGGGAGCACATTTTACGCTTTATTAATAAATATCATGTTCAATATCACATAATCGTGTATATGTTATATTGAATATGTACATTTTTAATAATGATTTTTTTATAAAAAAAGCAAAACACAAATTGAGAAAGATACTTGAGATATTAGTATCGAACAATCTCATTTGTAAAGACCTTTAATATTTGCTTTTTTTATAAGTTTCTACAGAGTAGTTTTTAAAGCTCAATCGATAAATTGCAAACCGAAACAAGATATGTCTTTTTTGCCTGAAACATATTATAGTCCTGTATTTTATATTTTATTTAAGAATCTCGTAGTGCGTGTGTGCACGATTATTTATAGCGAATGTGTTTGAATATATGTTGACATACATTATTATTCATTTGATGTTACATATATACATATATATGTACGATTCTCCATATGAAAGTATAGAACAATCATCAAATGAAAATAATATAGCATGTGCTGTATTTAATTAAGTTAAAATACTCGCGTGGGATAAACATTCGCTACTATATAGTTCCGTAATATTTTATGCGTAGTTACCAGGAACCAGGATATTACCAAAGTTGCTAGCATTGGCAAATTACGAGTCATAAATGTTTTCTATTTGATCACAAAGTGTTTGTACATTATTTAGAAAAAAATAGCTCCCGTAATTTGTTAATAAGTAAATATTTGGAAATATTTGGCGAGATTTTGTTAAGTTTCTGGTACGAATGAACAATGATGTAAGAGCCATTTTATTTGTGCAATTACTACGCATGTTGAAAGAAAGTTAAGTGATATTGGGCCGAAATAGCGATGAACTGCGGAACTTGGAATTGAAGCAAAATATATAAATAATTAATGACGTTGTATAAGTTTTTAATTCGTTATGGTTCAGCCTAATATTACTTTTCTCAGCAGACGAGATAATAATATTCATGAACATTGATATAGCTTATACACAATTCTTAATCAACTTTCTTTTTAAGAAAACTAAATACCAAGAAAGCTTTATAATTTATAAACAATAAATTTTTGTCGAGTTTCAATTCATTGTTTTACATGTCAAATGACGAATCCTGTGCTTTCGCTCAGTTCGAATTTATTTATAAAAAAGAACGTATAATAGCGTTCGCACAAATTGAGTAGTAAATTTTTTTGTTCCATAAAATTTCAACGTTCGGACGAAACATAATCGTCGCTAGCAATGAAAATAATTCGACATGTGGTGGATAATTTTCCACGCAGTTGAATAACACTTCAATATTTCCTCATCAGTATTTTTTTGTAGAGATCAAAATAGTATGTTTTTGCCCTGTAGCATCTCCTTTTTGCTAAACTTTACGTCTGTTTTCAACAGATCCTATCTCTCATTTTTATGATATATACGAACGTACAATTTTTCATGATCTCTTGTGTTCATTACGCTTGTGTCGTAATTGCGTTCGAAACTGTGTATATGTAGTCTGTATTTTCCAAACATTTAAGAGAAGTATTATGTTTTGTAGGACAGTTATTTCTTTAAGGTGTGGCAGTTCTTTTAATTGAGATTAAGCAAAAAGTCTCGAAGAAACCATGTTATATTTACACACCTAAGAGGAAGAAATTGAATCGATGAATAAAGGGGCATTGTTAAAGTTATACATGCTATAGCTAAATGTTTTTATGTGGCTAATGGTATGTTGGATGCGAGTGACTTAGGTATAATTCTATTTGTTATATTTTAGTGTTCGACTGTCACGTCGATACATTAATTAATTTCTATATGTCTCGTGATGATGACAATAATTTAGATAGTTAATGTTATTAAAGAAACTTGTATGCTATAAGTATAAAGCTATAATGCCACGATGGGTCGCATTTGTCATCACCATTGAAGTAGAATTTATACGGGGCAATGACACGAGACTAATAAAAGGGATGAGTAGTGAAGAAAGTGAAGATATAGTTATTATCCTCGTGTGTGATACATATTGCACGAGTCAATACATAATTATACGAAGTAACGTTCATTACCAAGGATATGCATTCTACTGCCAGAATGAACTTATAAAAAATACTTTCTCTTGGCTGAATATTATGAAAAATACCTACCTGTGTGTGTGAATAATATATTTATGATGAAAGTAATACAATATAGTGTTTACTATGTCGTTTTTAACAGTCAATGTTGTTAGCATCTATTTATGTGTAGCTCACATAAATGTAATCTAAAAAGCAGAAATAATATTCTCTCTAATAATGTTCTTATGCAATTTACCTTCATTCGGAGAGAGACTTTATTGCATACATATACGTATGTGTATATAAATCGAAATTTTGTTTTGGGATTATAAGCCTGTCAAAGAAGAAGATTGATTAAAACATCGATCGATATAAAATAAGATAATATTTATTATTTCACGAAATACAGTTAATATATGCCTCTCCAGTACCATTTCTAAATCCATGCTTGTATACTAGGACAGGATACATTTCGCTTCCATTTGTTTTCTTCTATTATAGTATTCACCGTAACATAAGTTCGGTTCAAATATTTAGGAATTCTTATTTGAATCAAAATGAGCAAATTTATTGCTAAAGATTTTTATATTGAATTTCTCACTGGTTTTGGAAGTAGCGTTTCTTGTCCTAGTCTTTGCAACAATTAACAAATCTCTTTCCTTTGTATTTTTTCAACACTTTCCAAAGTGTTCTTTTGTTCTAATATCTCTGCTTATACGGATTCTTAATTAATTATATAATTTATTTCAAGATTGCAAAATATATCGGTATACATACAAATATGATACTATTATATGAATTAATTTGGTTATGTTTTGGTTTGAATGCGTTATGCATGAATTAATACAAATTATCAGTCATACAATCGGAAATTATGGCAACAAGAAAAGCGACTTTGCGCTTGAAAATCTTTCATGGTAAACTTACAAATAGTCCGGCTATTCGTGTCTCTTCTTAATTTTATAAATTATGAAATATTCTCATATAAATACCTATCTGCTAAATTACCATCAAACATGTGTCGATGTTTTACTTTTGTAACAATTATTCAAGATAACATGTGTTAATTTGTATTTAAAGTTCCTCTCATATATCAATATTACAATGTCCTTAGTTTAAAATTTATCAATAAAATGCAACTCTGTATTATTTCATGGAATTATACAAGTTATAGCTTTTATACAGAAAAGATACCTATAAGAAGCGTAACTAAATGTACATTCATGATATGGTGAATACGTTGAAAGATAACGTGGTAAAAAATACGATAAATATCGAGCATTTTACGTATTACACTTATTTGGTCGTTATGTACAGGACAAAATGGATCACGTGTGCTACAATTTCATCCTTTCAAATATAATTAGCGAAGTAACAAATAACATTTTTATAATACAGAAAAATAGGAGAAATTTTGTATGTTGGAAAAAGGTTTCATTAACATTTATCTTTTTAATGTTATTAATTAATTAATTATTGACTTAGGATTATTCGATTCCCTTTGAAGTTCATAATCAGTGATACTTTATGCTTTAGCTTGATAAATAGAGTAGTATTGGCTTTTTCGTTGAAGCATTATTTTTTTCTTTTTTTCTAAATTAAGATATTCCTTTTTAATAAAAAAAAAAAAAACGTTTCATTTGTACAACGAATTCTTATGTTAATTTATTTTCTCGTGTGAATGATAAACTTTGGTATTAATTGTAGTAGAATTAGAATCGAACTATGTTATAGCTGTACTTACGTTCAAGTATCTTATAGCTAGATTTTCATTTCGATTCTGTGACACAGGGCAGACGTGGTTTACAATCTCCTTTTTTTCTATTTTCGCAAGATTAAAATTAATTTGGTTTTTTTGAAAGACATCAGGTACGTTTCGACGGTTAAACGTCAGTTATAATGATTTGTCAGAAAGATACTACTATGATTAGTATATTCGATCGTTAATTATTTATATTCTGCTATCGCTCAGTCTTGTACGATGCCGGTTTATCGATCGTACCGTGGCGGATTAAGAAATTGTCCGCAAAAGTATTTATTTACTTATATCTTTTGCTGCATGAAAAATTTCATGTATAATATGCTCTTCGTTCCATTCAGCTTGAAGAAAGACTTTAATTTACCCAGTATTTGATACATTGTATTTGAAATACAATTTAACTAGGTACACATATTCATTATTATTCGTTATTAATACATCTTGTGAAATGATTGAAATGTACCCAGATTTTAATTTAAATTGGAAAATGTAAGGTGTAAATTTTCCCTTTTTTCAAGTTTTTTGATTACCTTTTTGATGAATATATTCTTATTAATTTTTCTTGTGTTTTCCTTAATTTTTGTGTTACATATAAAACTATAATAATCCTTTGTAGGAACATATAATATATTTTAAACGTTCTGTATAAAAGAATATCTGCATGTATAAAAACTCATCATACATTCATCTCTATTGCAAATTATAGTTAAAATTTATGGTTATATTACAGAGTTCAAATTGTAAAACGCTTAAAGAAAAAAAAAAAAAACACGCAAGAAAATAGTTAAATTTGTAAAATTCAGAATTGTGATCGTTCCTTTAGCTCAGATTATAAAATTTAAATGAAAGATATTGCAAACTTCCAAAAGGTTTAGCCTTAAGAGACAGGAAGAACACTGCTTTCCTCATTTGTGATACTCGCCCTATGATTATCTGCAGTCGAAGAAGAAGGCTGAGGCTCGGTATCTTTTGCGTTTACACTTTGTTTAGTATTACAAGTAAAAACAACGCTGTTTGCTCTTCGTCGCGTGCGCAATTTTGTCATAGTCGCAGCTTGTTCTATGAAAGGATTTCTGTTTCTGTTGTGTCTTCTTGTCCTTCTTAAGCCGAATGGAACGAACTTATCTCAATCTCTATAACGTGCCTCTGTTTTGATATTTGATCCATGATCATTGGTAGTTGGATCTCCCAGTCACAATGGTGCCAAACTTTTCCCTCTTTTGGCCAGTCTAATCTCTAACCATGCGTAAGGAAGCACTGAGAGAATTAGCACAACGGAAAGACCAAGTACTCTAAGTCGTGTGCAGACCAGTCCGTGTAAACCAAGAGTAAGTGCAAGACCAAGCCATTTCCAGAAGAGGGACGTCGATAGAGGTCCTTGCCAAGAGTTTGGGTATAAACCCATTACCAGAGCTAAAAATTGAATAAGATAATATCGATACTTACGTTATGTAATAGAAAACTTACTGTATATTAGAGTTTCCCAAATAGAGTTGCAGACTCCCCAGGCAGCAGATATAACGTGAAAAAGTGCTGGGTCATCGCCAGATGGTCTCCAGGTGATCAAGACCAGCAGTAAACATGCATGGAATACAAATCCTACAACTGTTGAACAAAATATCATGAATACAATTTACTATAACAATAAGATGGATGTTTACGCATTTGCCAGAATTTTAGATGCATAATAATGACCGGAGACCGTACATGATACGCAAAGATACATAAAATTTTCAAAGTAATCTTTTTATTACGAAACGAACCTCTGCTTCGTTTTCCACTTATTCTACGATTATTCGATCTTTGGTTCTAGTCATAATCGCAAAAATATGAATTTGCACAAAGATCTGCAATTTAATTATAACATGTTACTCACCTACGACGAAATATCTTTTAATATGTCGTAGTAACATTGATAGGGTGACATCAGCAAGAGCTTGCAAGGAAGCTAGCGCTAAAAAACTGATCGTTACTGTGCTAGCTCCTCCCAGGGCGCAGACTACGTATGCCTGTTAAGAAATAATTAAATATTCACCATGTATCGTAATGTAATATATAAATATATTTTATATAAATAACGATAATAAAGTAACAGTGTTTACAAGACAATTTTCAAACAATATTATAAACAAAGTTGAAACAAAAAAATTGAGATATATATATTATACTCACTTCTATAAAATCAGCATAGATGAAACCCTGTTCAAGTCCGATGAAAAGTGTCAATGGTGCAGCTAACTGTAATTTAGGATCTAGGAACGCAGCTTTCACAGATTGCAGAATATTTTGAATGCTGTGCTTTTCATTTACACTCTGTGGTTCCTTCATTCGAGAGTCGAGAAAAGCGCACGATATACCTAATCCTAATACAGCAAGACCCAGCCATATGCTGACCAATATTTGTGATGTACCAGATGATAATGTAGGTAAATTAATTGTGCTATTATATAGATAAATTTCTTCTGGACAGTACTCTGCTCCACACTTGTCATTTATCTCACTGCTTACTGTATTAAGAGGTACCAAGTCTGTTAATTTTACAAGTATGGCAGCGATTAAACAACCTAAAAATATAAAATTTTACTTAGATTTAATCGTAGTACAGCAGCTCAGCTAAATGGAATAACCGGATATCTGTCTTATTTTATTTATTATTGTACGAAGACACTTTTCAGGGGAAAACTAAATTATTTCAAGGAGCACATAATTTGGAAGACACGAAACTATCGCATTCCGCTTTTCCTTGCTTTTCATATGCAAAGTTTTATAAAACTATCGTTGATATATCTTTTAAACTATGTAAATATGTTTTTGGACACAAGTACTTTAACACTTTTATACAGAGATTAAAAAAAGCTCATCGATTGGTGTATAAAAAAATTCCATTAAAAGAAAGGTACTGACGACCTTGAAATCTGCTTAAAAATCGATTCGAAGAAGACATTCCTTCAGTCATTGTACGATAAAACAGATATTCCGTGATATTATCTAGCTGGTCTTATACGTATGAGAAGAAAAGAAAATATTTATTCATTTTGGACATTCGCCGTTAGTGATACGATGTATCGAATTAATTACCTTACATAGATTCTAAATACACGATGCTATGGTATCTTTAAATTTGTGCGTTTCAATATACACCATATAGTTGCACGACTAGTATAGAAAAGTCTTGTATAATATATATTTAATTTGGATAATATCCATACCCAGTGCGAGACCTATGTCTTCTGCTAATTTGATTCCTCGATTAAGTCTTCTTAGAAGGCACTCGCGTCTTGTTTCGTCAGGATCCTCGGGATCGACGCACACCAGAGCTAAACTCGTCGCTGAAGCATTTACATGTGAAACTCTTGCTATGAAATTTGGACTCATACAAGCACCGAGCATCGCGTAACTAGGTAATAATATGTACCTATTAACAAACAAATAAAATATATATATTATTTATTTATTTATATATCTACCTCGATCTACCTCTTCTATTCTATTCTATTGCACTACCTTACTTATAATAAAATATATAAAATAATAACGTTTCCCACAATGTTATGACGTGACTGGACCATGGATATTTATGCAAATTCATATCTTTATGAATATGATTTTTAAAAAATGGAATATACGTAAAGAGCTGTTTTATCCACCAAAAACGATAAATATTAATTATATATCTTGATATTTCACATCATTTTTCCATGTTACGCGTATTCTGTGTACTCTTGCGCCATCGATATATATTTCCCAATATAAATAAATGCATAAAAATCCGCAGCGTTTCGAAACTACATTTCTATGCTATCTAGCAGGATTTATTCTACTATATGTACCACTTTGGATATAAATGCAATCCCACGAAAATAGTGGTAGCCACGTGACTAGAGCTTATGGCGAGGTTCGTCCCGAATCTCTGTACGAGGATTGGCGCGAAGCAACTGGTAATCGTCGCGATTGCGTAAAGTAGAGCGAGCAACATCGGTCCTAGTTGAGGATTAAAGGTGCCGAGGCCGGCTTGTAATGGGAATATCGGCAGCGTAGCGGCTGAACAGCTCGCGTGTCCTAACAGAAGAGCAGCACAGTGCCTCAAAATGGCTTTCTTCGGTGGTCTAGGACCGGAAGGAGCTGCCCTTACGGCGGCGATCAATCGACGAACGGACGACGCTCCTGCCGATGAATTCATCGAGTCTCGTCGACGCCACGATAATGCCGATGTCCTCGTTGACCGACAGGAGATGGGAGAATATGCTGCCATATGCTGTAAATCAGAATTTTAATAATAAATAAACCGCGCAACCGATGCGTGTTGCCAAGCATAGTAGGGACACTGGTTTTAGAGCAGAAGGGCGTGAAAATTATATTTACCGAGGATAGGACAAGAGGACAATTATCATCAACTATCAAGAAAACGATATATCGTCGTTATATTTTTGTGGCGGATCGGTATCAACAGGGCGCCGACAGGTCGAGGCATCAACGCGGCGCAACACTTCCCGGGCGATCCGCGGGTACCAACCGCCAACACCAGAGGGCTACGACGAGTCTGTCTATCTCGCTAGCGGTCGAATATACGGGCGAATGATACAAATATCGCACCTAACGAGACTCCCTCTACGTCTAAGGCAGGGACTACCGGGCATAGCCTTACCGATGAGTTCACCGGTAGTCCCGGGACTCTCTTTTCAACAACGCAAACTCTCTTTTCATCCGCCACATTTTGTATATCCTGTACGATTTTCAGAAACGTTTAGTACGTTGTTACGTATTTACCTCTAGCATAGCATCGTTGTCCCACAAGGCATGATGGTGACCACTGCTTCTAGCGCGTCTATGTGTGTGTGCTAAAGGCGGAGGCTGAGCTGGCAGTCGTATGGGTCCCAAACCACCGATCGGAGCCGGTCTATAAGCAGGACTTTCGAGTTTGTCCTTGGACAACTCGTGAAGATTTGGCAGCGAGCCCATGATCGCGCGATATCTCGTCCGTTTTTTCACTTTACTCCGTTCGATTTATCTCTTTAAAATCGCATCGACACGTTTTCGATTCTCTAGAGAATCATTGCCAAGGAAACACGCGACCGTTACCATCGTTGGAATTCCTTTTTTGCTCTTCCGCCTTCCATTTGTTCACCCGCTGGTTACCTGCACCTGAAACGATAGAAAATCTCGTTGAGTAACAGTGGCTGCAAAAGGTATTCGCACACCGTTCTATCTGCCACAGCAAGAACATATCAAGTTTCGTATCATTCAGTAGTACGTACGTTTGTACGACTAGGAAAATTTGCAACTGTAGAACTGTAGAAACCTACAGACCTTGATAAAATGGCACTGAATTGGAAATTAAGGGTATGTGGAAACTTGCCTTCTAGCAACTGGTATGTCGGGTATGTCGGGATTTGAACGAAAGTATTCGAACGTTCAGCCAATTTATCTTACGAATGCATTATGCGTGTTGTACGAAACTGTATATGGTAAGAGGAATTGCAAAAAATAGTAAATAGTAGGTCGATAAAGTTTCGCTCTTACGTTAAACTTGATATTATTATTTCATAAATTCAGAATAATTCGCACGACAAATTAATCACGATGAAATTGTCTTTCGTTACGTTATGATATCTTCGAAGACTTTAATTCTGTCGTTTTACGAATGAAGCACTTTACGACCAGGCAAAATGCAGTCACAATGGTATTTGAATATTATCAGCATATTATCTACGAAACATATCATATACGAAACCCTTTAAAATTGTATCAGTAGCGTAATGGGACACGATTATCACGGTTGTACGGGTGAAATATAAAACCAACTGGAACACGTACGTAGAAAATACAAAACAACTTGTTAATACATATCTGATAGAAAAGAAAATAGTACAGATAGCGTAAGTAGTCGCCCCAAACGCGCAATAGGCTTGACAATACGATCAACTCTAGCAAATACCACAAAGTATATGCTTTTATGCGCAAAGTATACGAATTTCACGATGTTTCGTGTAAAATACACGGTATATTCGTAAGAAATTGAAGCAAGATGAAACAAGATGAAGCGAGATGAATCGAGATGAAGTAAGATGAAACAAGATGAAACAAGATGGAGCGAGATGAAACAAGATGAAACAAGATGGAGCGAGATGAAACAAGACGGAAAGAGATAAAATAAAACAGAGGTCGTGAAATTATACACATACCTCTCCTAAAATAAGAAACGACAAGTTAGTTAGCTGAGATTTCATGAAGTGTCCGAGTATTAATACGATTTACTATATATTAAAAGGTATTTTTTAAAAGACATATTTGTTTTAAATAATTCGATTAGATTTTTGGTTAAGAGAATCAATATACGTCTTAATGTCGTACAGGTCGGTGCAGATGTTCGTTTATAAAACGATCAGTCGTTTCACGTTTCTCGTTTTATGGCGATACACTGCGGGATTTTGCATGATTTATCTGGCAATTCTTGGAGTGCAGACTCGTCAATTATGTAAGGGATGGGAAGAGAACAGAGAGACGAGGCAAAGATGAAACGAACGGAGATAGAAATGCCGTAGCTGCTAACGGAACCTTGAACGAGAACTTACAACGAAGGAACTGTTGGTATAATGAGCGTATCCGCGTTGACCTTGATATATCGGTCTGTGGAAGGATTTCGACGAATCGTGATGACGCGTCGATCGATGGATCGTTAGATCAAAAATGCAAAACAATGCAAATTACGTGGTTCGATAAATCTGTTTTCTGTGCGTTAAGTACGTACAACAGTGGCATATATATTTTGTTTAACAAGCGACGAATCGAACAGTAAATTATTTTGGATCCCGACGTCAACGAAGGATTTGAACGAGATATATTTCTACGCTTTTCATGGAGCGTGCAATGTATGATTATTCATCTGACAGGGAAGTTACAAAATATTGTTATCAGCAAACGTTACTTTTACGTTACATTACAATTACTATTAGCAAAATAATCATTGCAGATAGTAACAGATAAGTTCTTCGTAGGTTGGCATCAAGCACGTTTGGAAAGTTATGTTTTCATCGTCGCGACACAGCAAGGAACAACATCGTTATATTCGCCGTAGGAAGTGACGCATCGGAAGCTACAGAAATATTGGAACGGTGAATTATCTACTGTACCGTGTATCGATAAGTAGAGTCCGCGCGTTTGTTCATTTATGGAAAATATAAAACTGTAAAAACGTACGGAATGCATATAACACGTAAGAATATATAAAATACCCAAAGTAAAGCAGCGATCGTGGTAATGTTTAAATGGAAAGTAAAATATCAGAAAAAGGCTGTATATAAATTTCACCTTTTTTAGCTACGTTCATGGAAATATCAAATCGCATAAAAATCTGCAGTCCATCGATTAGACCTGATTTACACGTATAGTGGAACCAACCGTTTGCTTAAAAAAATAAAAATTTGATATTTTCGCCAGATACATATTGCCATTTTTATTCGAATAAACAAACGAATATAACGATCAAGTGTAATTGCTAGTTTTGTCATTTTCTTTGTACTGTATATACGACGCGTTTGTCGTACAGTACCGACTATCCAACTGTCGTTCAGTACCAAACAATCGGATCAGCGCAAACGAAATATGTTTTTTCATCTGTAAGTTGGATCAGTTTGCAACAGAAGTTAAATGAGAAGACGTTTGTTCTACTTTTTCAGAAAGACATCCGAAATTTCAAAGCAGGAAAAAGGAAAATGGTGACAGAGATGCGGCCTTGAAGCTGCTTCTCGAAAATAAAATGGGCCAGAGACGAGCCGCTGACTCTACCGATGTTACAAAAACGCGAAGGCCGAGCACACGTCCAATACACAGACCAAGAAGATATTATTTATTTTACTCGTGATGTACGTGAAAGTCTAATTTGAACAGGGATGCGTCTTCTGACATCCGAGTGATTTTTTTTTAACTTTGTTAATCATTTGGACCGAAAAATTTACCAATGAAATAATTGGTCGATCCTGAACGACAATTTTTCCTACAAATCGCAACATTTCTATCCTTGAAAATGACCAATTGTTATCGTTGAATTTCAGGAAATTAACTTCGCTCTCTGTATCGAGTTCCATTCGCCCAGAAACTCGTTCTTCGAATTTTGATTTCTGCCGACTCCGCTCCAAGATACGAGGGAAAAGCTTACAGCCATCGATACCTCGCAACTCTGCCCTGTGTTAAATTTCGTATCATTCGATGATACCTTCGTATGGCTGTGAAAATTTCGTACAATGAAAACGGAGAAACAGAAGGAAGGAAAGAAATTGAAGAAATCATGCAACACTTACTTTTCCACGGACGTGTTGCTCCATCGACCAGCGTTCGCCATGGTTCACCTACAAACCGATTAGCAGCTGGACCACCGTGAAACTCATGCTCGATCCTCGAACCACCGTACAATTGCTAATACGAAACACCAACTATCAATATTTTTCCACTATAAAACCAGAAAACCAGTCCGTAAACCAACTCGTCTCCTTCCAACACATATACTTTGATCGTCCGCTTGATTTTCTCCATAAAAATGTTTTATCGAATATCCAGTTGTCCCAGGTTTTCACTTCACTCTTCAAACCGAGTAGACGGTTAATTTTTAGAATTTAAACTCAAATGTTTCGAGGACACGTATTCGAGTTTATCGGAAATCGGCTGAGATTATTTTCAATATCGTTTGCTCGATGCCACGATTCTTTTAGTATACTTTATCGGATCGACGTTATATTAATTGTTGCAATTCGTTATCTTTTTCAGCGACGCTGTGTAAGAAATCCAATCTCCACGAAAACTGGTTCAAACTGTAGCGATTAGTTTTTAAAGGAACGGCCTGTGGTCTACTCGAATTCTTGAAATCATCTTATCGTTACAACAATTTCGAATTTTTATCTTCCACTTTTAACCAACACGATCAGAAATCCTCGATCGCTCCTCCAATGGGCCCTTGGAACAAGACAAATTTTGTTAAGTATATTCTCAATTTCGCGCAATCTTCAAATTTTTCGAAATTTGATTTCGAAGACGTTACGTCGAATATTCTTTCGTATATTAATTTGAATAATTTCAAACACTTCAAGTACGATCTTTATCTGTCCAATGGAATCCTGAAAATGAAATTCTACCGTATTTTAAATATCTCGAACGGACGTTTCATTTTGGTGCAAATTGGTCGAGATGATCGCGAATATCGTTTAAAGGAGCAATTTATGGCCTACTCGGTTCTTTGAATCATCCACGTTGCAGCAATGATTTTTACCGTTTGATTCGAGCAATTCGGAATAGACGATGCCCCGCGTTTCTAAACGCAGCGTTCGAACGACGAGAATTTCGATCTCATTTTTGGATTAATTTAAAATCCATCTGTTTCGAAGAAATTTTTAATTGGAATATTTCGATTGGAATATTTTTTAAAGTCGAAAGTTAAAATCGAAATTCGTTCGAATTGGTCAAGTTACAGCAATGCTTATTTTCTACTTTTAACGAACGCGAGTAAGCAATTTTGCAACATCCATCCGATACAGATTGCTAGGAATAATTTTTTAAAGGAGAAAAATTCCGATATATTTTATGGGATATTCTCTTCTCATCGTTCACCATGTATTTATATCACTTCCGTTGTGTATCGCAGCGATGATCGATAACCACATTAACGCGAGAAACCGCAACATCGAGTGAACGCAAACCAGGCAAATCGTTAGGAAAATCTGATACTATTCGCACATTAATTGAATTAACACTGTCAAGCGTTAAACTTCTCCGCGATCTTCGATTTTCCCTCGAATCGTCCACGCTGTAACGACGACGTCTATTTCATAATATTTCTTTTTAGCGACACGATGCACATTCGAGTATCGTCGTTCAAATCGCTTTATCGGATCCACCTTGTAACGATAATTTGTCTTTTTTATTATTTGTTACATTTTACACTTTACATTACATTACACTTTGTTACATTCATCTTACAACGATCTTTATCAATCTATTCCATTCTCCAATTAAATATTCGAATAAGAGAAATTCCGACGTAATTTTAGTTTCATAAAAAACGTGTTCAATTTTGGTAAGAATTGGTTGAAATTACTTTAAACATCGTTACGAACCAACCAGCTTCTTGCGTATTCCATTTCTTTAAATCGTCGCTGCTTCGTACGCGCAATAACAATTTTCATTTTTCGCTTAAGAAATCCTCGAAGAAATCACGTTTCAAACGGAGTACTCCGAATTCTCGACAAAACGATCTTCGAACGAGAACTAATCAAATTTTTGACTATGCGTTCGATGCTGTTGGAAATTATTTAAAATTATTTTTTACTATTTCAGATTAATTTAAATAGAGGTAGTTCGCGGTATAAAACTATCAACCTATCGTATCCAGCTTATTCGAATTTTTTCAATAACGCTAAATCAGATCGTCGGTTACGCTTCGAACGAATACCTTCGAATAATCTTCGAATTTCACGAGGAAGATTCTTACGTTTAACTTTTAATCGGCCCTCCGAATTACTTGATTTAATTAATCAATCAATTAATTCACCGTTATACGGAATATCGTGGAAGGTGGTTTACGAATCCTCGAACAATTAACAATTCTCTTTTACCATTCGTGCTTAACCGAAACGATAAGAAATCCTCGTTCACTGTTCCCGTGAATTTTCCAATTACATAAACTTTCCAGTACTTTGCTGAACACGTATTTCACTGCGGCGCAGATTAATCCACGTTCCTTCGAATATTAATTCGAACGATCGAAATTAATCGAAATAATTGAAACGAAGAAAATAATTTCTGGTCTACCTGATTCCTTTAACGTGTCACTTTACTATATCCACGTTACAACGATTCTCATTGTCCGTGTAACACCAAAGAAGAGATACTCTACTGTCACGTTTCCGATAGCGTGCTTCTCAAGACGAATAATCTTCCAATGAGATCGTAATTCCCATCTATCGTTGTATCTCTAATTTTTCTCCACACTCGATTACCTATTTTTAATTTTAACGAACGCTAATTTACTCTTATACCCGATATTATTAAAGATACTACTAGTTTGCGGTGTGCCGAGGTCGCGCGAAGGGGTTGCAGTATTATTCGTCCAGGGAAAGTAAAACACGGAGCGCGACTCACCCCTCGGCTGGACTCGGTGTTGCTCGCCATCGTTCGTTCTCCCTTGATTCTCGCTATACTCTTGATATGGTCGATAACAGGGAGAGTGCGTATTGCATCCTTCCGTTTCTCGATTCTCCTGCGAACTTTTCAGGCGAATCTCAGGCGGCACGAGCCGCGCCGACCGTTATTTTGCAAACATTCGATTACGTTTCAGCGGACAGAGGCGTACAACGCTCGATACGACAGGCGTCAATCCGTTTTATTTATTTACATCGGCAAAGATGTAAATTTGAGTGGAGATGCCGGTGTAGCCTAAGCGATACCAATGTATACGTTGTATCGGTATTCGTCGTCATCGGTATGTTGGTATATTGGTGGTAGAATCGCGGTATCGACAGGAGTTTCTTGAGAATATTTTTTCAACGAGGATGAGTCGTCGGGTAGATCATCTTTCAGTTCTGACGTTACAAATTATTGCAAAAATGAAATTTCTGTCGTAAAAGGTAATACTACGATCGATACGTTTACCTTTGTTTCGGCTTCTTTCCATTCGGACGCTTCTACGAGAAAGAAATAACGCGTTAAAATTAGAATCAGTTTGAACGAAATCAGACGCATTTTGCGTTTTGTCCAGTCTACGATTCCTCGAGAGAAAATGTTATCCGAGTAGCCATTTGGTATTATACGTTGTATCGGTATTCGTCGTCATCAGTATGTTGGTATATTGGTGGTAGAATCGCGGTATCGACAGGAGTTTCTTGAGAATATTTTTTCAACGAGGATGAGTCGTCGGGTAGATCATCTTCCAGATCTGACGTTATAAATTTCGTCCAGTCTACTATTCCTCGAGAGAAAATGTTATCCGAGTAGCCATTTGGTATTATACGTTGTATCGGTATTCGTCGTCATCAGTATGTTGGTATATTGGTGGTAGAATCGCGGTATCCACGTTATCGTAGATCGACGTATCGACGGAAATTTCTTGAGAATATTTTTTCAACGAGGATGAGTCGTCGGGTAGATCATCTTCCAGATCTGACGTTACAAATTATTGCAAAAATGAAATTTCTTTCGTAAAGGGTAATACTACGATCGATACGTTTACCTTTGTTTCGGCTTCTTTCCATTCGGACGCTTCTACGAGAAAGAAATAACGCGTTAAAATTAGAATCAGTTTGAACGAAATCAGACGCATTTTGCGTTTTGTCCAGTCAACGATTCCTCGAGAGAAAATGTTATCCGAGTAGCCATTTGGTATTATACGTGGAATCGTTTAATATTTTTACGATCGCTGATACGTGGACAAATTTTTTCTTTTTTTTTTTTTTTAATACAAACAGCCAAGTTGTTGAAACGTTTTCGAGCGTGTAATTGTGGTTTTTATATTTTATATCTTCTCTATTTTTATATCCCCTCGATACAAAATTAATCTTTCGATTGATTACGGTGAATTTTTACTGTCGTTGGCAGGAGTTATCCGAGAATTTTATACAAATTTTCAACACAATTAAAACGATATCGTTCCATGTTCTTTTAATATCTAGAATAAACGAAGATCGATCGTTGTGCAGCCTACGATCTGCCTGTTCTATAAATTTTTAATAACGCTTGAATCAAATAACGCTCTGATACTTATTAACCAGTCTTCTATCGTAAGAACATCATTTAGAAAATTGTAATCCAACGTTAAAATCATAAAAATCTATAATAGGAATGGGGGTTTCCCAAAAATAACGAAACTTCACCTACAATTTCCATCGAGTTACTAAATAAATAATAAATAAATTATCATAGCGGACAGTACAACTGTAGGCGATCGATTAAAAAATAAATAATATAAAAATAAATAACAAAATAGTTAGCAGAATGTTGAAAAATTACTGTCAACTTTTATTCCACCGATACTGTGCAGTCATAAAAGATGTTGACAAGATGCTCCGTACACGTTTCATAAAATTCATATACCCATACTCTCAGTTCATTCCCAATAAGTTTATTTATAAATAATACTTCTTTGTAAGTTACCCCTTTCTCACGCTTTTTTTTTTTTTACACTATTTTATGCTTTCTTTTTTTTTTATGGTACATTACAGTATACTATATATCGTGGCACTTTTTCCCATAATTGTAGATTAATTCTCTATAGTGTAATTCTACTGTAACGTTACAGTCGTAATATTCGAATATGTGGAAAGAATTTCCTATGCTATGTTAATAATCTCAGAATATGACACATACGCTGTAACGTATCGTTCTGCTATTAATCGTAATTCACAGAGACGAGTTATCGTTCCAATATTTTATCGATAAGACAATAACGACAATTAATTACGAGGAAGTGGATTTACATAATGCGCTGTCTTCCTCCGTTGAAAACTGGCTTTGCTAACAAAAGCCACGATAACGCGTTTCGAGTTAACTCTGCGATCCATAATTCGAAAATATTCCAATTTTTGTAACAACGCGATCGATAGTTTCGTCGAAACGATCTTCTTTAATCGATCATCTTTCTCTTCTTCGTTTTCCATTTCGATGATTAATCGTGAATAACGTTACGTAAGCATCGAGATGAGACGAGTAGTTTAACGAAAGATGACTGGATCGTCGAAACGTTAATGTTCGTTCGTCTATGAATCGAATTCTTTAGCCTTGGCTCAATGCCACTTAGTTCCTGTTCAAACGGCACGATATTGCCAACAATTTGACCCGAACGTGTATTTCGCAACTATCGGTCTTCGATACTCTGGATACTCTCGGTCGACAGGAGATACGAAACAGAACGAGAAATAAATTATGATTTCATGGAATAACGTTTCGAAGAAATTGGCGAGTACAAAGCCGTGCGATTAATCGAGAATACTTGAAAATATTTGACTGACAGAGAAGTAAACGTTATCAAGCGAAGCAAATTTTTCTGCTCGTTACTTTGAGGCAGAAAATAATTCGTAGGAAGCGTAGTTGCTGCCAGGTGAAAAGAGAGTTCGCGTTTCGTCCCGGGACTACCGGTGGACTCGTCGGTAAGGCTGTACCCGGTAGTCCTTTTTTTTTTTTTTTTTAATGACGTTTATTTAACCCAAGATACAATTTTAAATACATTTTGGTATTCGCAATAAACTGTGAATTTTGGTAATGATGTGTTAGACAAAGGTACCGATACGCGGCGGTACGACGTCGTAGCCATACTATATTATGTATCGACGCTTTACACTTTTTGCGTTTAATACAATTTTTGGGTTTAAGCCGCTGGGGAGCGGGGCTTTTATATGATTTTGTTTTGTTTTTTTTTTTTTTTTGATTTTTTCTATTCTGAAAATTTGGTCGCAGAATAGGACGCTTCGGTAGTCTGCTTTTTGGGTGCTGTGTAACTTTGGGGAGGGGGATGTCAAATAGGTTTATTTACAAATATTTACAGTTTACACCTGTGTTATGCGGTGTCAGAATCGAGTTCTGTCGGTTTAACGTTCTCTCTTATTTTATTATGGATTCTGTATCCACCAATATTTTTTTGTGTTTTTTCTGTGTTTGCCTTTGGTGTCTTCCCGGGGGAGGGCCACATGTTGTATCTCCATCCGGTGTCTGCGGTCTGTCCATTTATGTTTTTCTTCGTAGAGTATGATTTTGATCCCTATTTTTCTTTTTATGTGATAAATTATTGGAATATCGTTTTGGTCCTGGAGGTAGTTTTTTTCGTCTAGGTATAGGGAAGCTTCTGCTGGGGGGATGTGTGGCCTGTTGTCAGAGCGTTTTTGTAATATGCGTCGTTAGGAAATAGGCAACCGAAGATTAAGCTGTTTTCTTTTATTTTTGCCGCTTGAGCAAAGTGCTTTCTTATTAGCTTTAGGATGTGACAGTCCATGATATACCCGATAGTTCCTGCCTTAGAAGTAGAGGGAGTCTCGCTAGGTGCGGTATTTGTATCGTGACAGCGTATATTCGACCGCTAGCGAGACAGACAGACTCGTCGTCGTCGTAGTAGCCCTCTGGTGTTGGCGGTTGGTACCCGCGGATCGCTCGGGAGGTGTTACGACCGCGTCGATGCCTCCTCGACCTGTCGGCGTCCTGTTGGTACCGATCCGCCACAAATTAATCAATGAAAAAAAACAAATGAATCATTCGGAGGTAAAGCGATCTTTTGTCTTTTACCATTTACTTTCTTCGATCTTCTTTCAGTATCGTACAGCGTCTACTGATGCAATATTTCACATCGTGTAACGTCTATTTAATATCGTAATACCTGTATCGTCGATTATTCTAAACAGGTGGAGTGGAATATTGAGATTTAAAACGAGCGAGAGTACGAGGATGAAGGGGCAGGAAAAATTGCGTAGTGTACGGTGCTGTTATGAGTCGGAATCCTGGCACACGTGTTGAAAAGGGGCGCGAGAGAAGGCGGTACTCGCGACAGGGGTGAAAGAGAGGGTGAAAGGAATATTAGACGAGAATGGACAAGGAAAAAGATAGTCGAGGAACATGGAGAAGTCGAGAGGCGATCGAACAGTGGAGGGTTAAACGATGAATAAGGGATATAAGAATAAGGGATATAAGAATAAGGGATATAATGAAAATAAGTATAGTCAGGATCGGCACGAAATACCAGAGGGTAAGAGGAAATTGCGATCCTGCGAACACTCGAAGCTCGCAGAATTTCCAGCGATTCGAAACAGAACGACTGATTTAGGACTTCTACGATCATTTTCTGCGTTTATCGTGGTTAGTCTTCGGGTTGTCGATTATATTGCTTTGCGTCACGTAACTGACAGTCCGAGGACTAACTATGAGGAATTTAAAAGAGAGATCAACACCAAGCTATATACTGGTAGAGGAATGCAAATAAGAGCTAAAAAGAGCAGCGAGGTACGAAGAGAAAGCCCTAGAATCAAAAAAGGAATTAGTAAAGGAGTGCATAAAGGAGAGAGAGAGAGAGAGAGAATGGGGGAATGGTCAGGAAGGGAAAAGAGCAAGAAAGAGAAAGAGAAAGGGACTAGAAGAGGTGAGAAAAGAACAAAAGAGGCAGATAGAAACAGGAGAGGAGCAAGAAAGGAAGACAGTGGACCAAATTATAGAAAAAAGAAGAAAAGAGGAGGAAAAGGATAAGGGAATCCAAGTACAACATACACTACAGAAACATAGCCAAAGAGAAATTACCAAAGTACTTAGAAGGGAAGATGAAGTGGAAGAATACTGACAAGATTCGGATGCGGAAACGAGACTAAAGCAAAGGAATACTGGAAAGAAGAGAGGGAAAAGAGATGCAGACTATGCAGAATGAAAGAAGAAGACCTAAGACGTGTAATAGAAGAATGTGAAATAACGGGAGGACCAAAGGACATAGGAAAAACGCTGAACGAGACCGGAGAAGGTTTAGCAAAACTGAGAGCGATAATAGAGAAGAGAAGGGCAAACGACAAGGAGGAGGCACAACAAGGAGGCCAAGGACCAAAGTGGCAGTAGTTTTTAGTCATTAGTTGCTAATTTATAGTTCCTAATTTTTAGTTTTTAGAGGTAGAATAAGCAAGGTAGTGCGATAGAATAGAGTGGAAAGTAGACGTGTAAGAAGAGAATTAGACGCAAGAGATGTAAAACCGAAAGTTCGTCCAAAGCCGAAAGGCACGGACTATAATAAATAAATAAAACAATAATAAATAAATAATAAATAGAAGCGAGATAGTCGACGAGTCGATTGGATAATAGCGATAGAAACTAAGTTAGTGGATAAGATAGTTCAAGGAAACTGTAAAACCGTCAGCATCTTTTCCAAAGAACAGGGCAGAGTAAAGAAGTAACTATGCTGCTAAAACGATCTTTTAAACTATCTTTCACGATCGCTTTGATATTAATACTTCCTCGACCGTTTAATTTCGAAGCGTTACGTTCCCTATAATTTCCTCGGGTTTGATCGAACACGCGAATAACGATGTATCTACGTATAAGCGTAGTATAGCTACACGCTACGACAATGAAATTCTCCAACTCTTTATGTCCGCGTAAAGAATTACAGTAGTTAGCATAATATGTGCTTAATAGCGTTACCTTCTCGTTTTACTGTAAATTATGGCAAGTCGAAGTTACCTGATCGTGAGTCACCTAAGCTTCCATATCTTCGAACGAGATGTTGAATTTTGAACGGAACGATCGAACTCGTATACTACGAGATGCAATTAGTCTTTGATATAATAACGAGAGACCGAAGAAATATCGCGTGCCTTGAGTCTACGAGGAGAAGATGTGAAAAAGTCGTATGGTGTAGGATTTACAGCAGAGTACATGTACATTTCGTAGCCACTACAAGTTCCAAACCGGTTAGCTGTGGGAACGATCAACACCTCAAACATTTTTTTTTTCATTTATTAAAATTACAATCAATTCTCGCGTTGAGAATTTTCAAACATGGATAGAAGACTGAAAAGGGAACACCCAGCAGACCTCACAAAGGACAACAACAAAGGACTAACAAACACGAAGATGGTATTCCACTGGGGTAGCCACCCACGTGATAATCTAACAGCTAAAAAATTCTACCAAATGTCCAAACTGGACAAATTGCGAATGTGAACGATTAAATAAAAAAAAAAAAAAAACTACATGTAGGCAACTACGGTGCCTACACTATTGAAACTCTTGTATCGCGGTAACACGTTTCAAGGAGAGTCTTCGAATTCCCTTTGTTACATATTACAGTGTTACCTGGCACGAGAATCGGTTGGATAAGTATGTCAATGTTACAACGATAATGCACCGACTAGAAACCCATACATGTCGTTTTAATCGTGCGGGTTAATCACCTCGAAAACGAACATCAGGCCTTTGTCTCTCATTAAAAAGATAATCGTCGTTGTTCAAGGATCGCCTAATCGTAATAACAACGTTCCATATGTGATTCGTTACACGATTCCATATGCGAATTGATTTCATCTCCATCTTTTTTCATTTCTCGTCACTGTCTCTACCTTTTCATCAAATTATACGCATTTCGACTTAAACATACGATTGCGTGTAATTAATTGTTCGACAGTATGACGACAGAAACGATGAACGATTTCGAGATTCTTTATATTCTTGTTGTCACGTGCAAAAATTCCGTACACGCACATTTTCCATATTTCTTACGTTATGTCGCTATCGCAGACCTCACAAAGGACGCAACCTAACAGACACGAAGATGGTATCCCACCGGGGGTAGCCACCCACACGATAGTAGTATGGACTCTTCGGTAAGGCTCACCTAACAGACCTACACTTTAGACACGACGAGAGAAGAGAGAAAGCGAGTGTTTCGTCCAAGATTTGCTAGTACGGACTCTTCGGTAACACCCACGTGATAATCTAACGACTAGAAAATTCTACCAAGTGTCCAAACTGGACAAATCGTGAATGTAAACAATTAAATAAAAAAAAAAAGATTACATTACTATTGGACAAAGCGTAAGTTTTATTATTTTTCAGTGACAGATATTAATCCTTCGTTGTTAATCCCGTGCTACCTACGCGATAGCCGCACATCGGTAGTCTCCGGCTGAACTTTCGACTCTAAAGGAACAAGATACGAGCGATCGATAGAACGGACCTTGGAAATCAAAGATCAAGAGTATCGCGTACTCCCACCATAGCCAAGTACTTACCTGTTAATATACGAGCTCGAGGTGCCCCTTCCTCGATAGTGTCCGCGGAAGGCTCGATCCTTGGACACTTTCTTATAAATGAAGCTTGTCCACTGGCTCGTTTCTCATTTAGTCCTGCATCCCTCGCATTCGGAGGGATCCATCTCCGTGTATACGATCGGCCACGTACAAGCATACTTTTTACTCTGTTAAATCGTCTCAGTGTGTCTGTGCATCGAATCGATAGTGATATACTAATTATATTCTTTCTTTTTTCTCTTCGAGCTTCGTACTGGTGATTTCGGCTGAAAAACGAGCAGAACGAATAGGTAAGTAAGAAGCGATAATAGACGATTTATTTTAGCGGTTGATCTCGAGTCTCGGTAACTCGAGTTCCGAGGGAACTCGTATTTTTAATACGATTAACAAATGGCAGGTATCCGGTTCGATTATTAATCACAACGAGCGCTATAACGCTTCAACGTTTTCTCTATTTTTGCGTCGTCAGATTCTCCGTAAATGCGAAAACGCGCGTCGTGTTCTTCGAGCAAACCAAATTCGACGGACGGAAACGGCTTAACGTAGACGCGCGAGGAAGAAGAAATTCCACTTCTGGAATATGCATTTAGACGTACATGGATATTACGTACTTGGAAAAATAAATGACAGTTTGCGCATCATAGCGTTCATCGTACTTAACGTTGACGAACATTCGTGGAAGTAGACAAATTTGATACGACGGAAGTGAAACGTATATACGTAGAACCTAATGGAAAGACGCTTTATCGAAGCATAAGAATACGGATATGTGCGAATATCTTTCGTAGCCGCTGTAAGTTGCGTGCGAGGGACACGCAGACGCGTGGTGCAAGGATCACAAGCGTAACGACTTTGAGATACGATTTTTCATTGTAAGCTCTAAGTATATGCCTGTTATTTTTCATTCTGTAAGCCAGGCCAAACGAGTTCCTTTTTTTCAAGTCGCGTCGAAAAGCAGGATAGAATAATAAAAATAACGATATATAGCTGTAGTATCGAGTTTTGGTAGTTTTGATCAAACTTCGACTTACAGAGGTTCGCGCTTTTCTCGGACGAAGTATCTCGATTTGCCGAGGTTTCCACGGCGGACCAGGAGAACGAACAAAATTGTAGTTTTCGAATTACAGAGGCTCGAGTTATCGAGGTTCGACCGCATTTGTAACGGGTGAAACAAACTTCTATCCAAATTATGTTCCTTTATGTTCGTAAAACTAACTTGCACAAATTGCATAAATAAAATACTCCCAGTTTGTATATATATATTTTTACAATTACTGCATAGAATATTGTATTAATTATATAGCTATTATTGTTAATATAATAAATAATGTATTAATTATACAGTTATTATATAGTTAGTATTGTATTAATTACAGTATAGTGTTGTTCTCTCATATTTAACGAACGGTTCTGCAAGTTACAAAGTATTTTTACGATAGAATATGTTCACACGTACGTGTAACGGAAGGTTGAGAACCGAGAGGCTCGATGTCGAACGAGAGATAACATTATGAAAATCGGGGAAAGAGATGTGATTTAATTATGTACTTCTATTTCGATGAGACGTTATCGAACTCGTATTGTTTGATACCGAGATCGATACTGTGACTAGAAATTTATAATTGAACGGAAGTTATTACGTACTTATCGCGTACTCGAGTGTGCAATAACTCGTATAAAATGTTATTTTTCTTAAACGCTGGGAAAATCGTATTCTCCCATTCCGATATACTTCTCTCGTTTATTTACGTTTTCCAAGAAACATCGTACGCGGATCCGCGTAATTTCCTTTTTGGATTTTTGTACATTTGATTCTACGACAACGTACTATATTCGTACGGCTTCAAGCGTATCATGAAGAATCGTAATCCATAGTTTAATGTACACATAATTAAAGTTAGTGGCAGCAAAGTTAGTAACTTGCTAAATAAATGGAAAAGATGACTAGCTTAATTTTTTTTTTTTTTAATTTATCCATCGAGACAACGATCTACAGTGAGATCCGTTACAACGAGACGCGATAAGGTGCACGCGTACCGAGCGAAAATTCAAAGTGGATTTTCTCGAAAACGAAGCCTCGAACGAAAAACTTGTATTCTACATTTTTTACTTTTTTTTTCGCGTAGAATCACCCCCTTTCCGCTCGTACCACCAGTTACCAACCACGCTGTATAACGTATAGATGGAATAAATTCGATCAGTTTGGGCGATCGTTCGCGCGATATTATGGAAAATTCTTTTACGGCAGTAGATAATTAATTATTAAAGGACAACAAACGCGTCCGTGCACATAATAACTACGTGTACGACTACGTAATCACGAACATGAGCGTTTTGCATTCCGGAACTCATTCCAAACGGTACGACTCACGCACGGATTTCTTGCGGAAAGCTCCGCGTTTCGTGTTTCGAGCTGACTCTGAATCGCGCTTATATTTTAACAGAATAAACACCGTGTGCCGTAATCTACGAATAATACGTCTGACGCGTGTATTTCGAAAGTAACGAAACACGAATAAGTTTTAGAAAAAGAGAAAAATCTACTGGCAAGCTTATAAAATACATTATTTGTTCAACGTACGATGTTCGCGAAGAGAAACGACGATCAAATATTATCCTTGTAATTTTCAGTTCTCAGCTGTCGAGATCTCCTTTTCTCACAGATTCGACGATAGACTTTCTAACGCGGCATTTAAATATTCCAAGCTGTCATACTCTCGATCGAGATACATTTTTCTTGATTTTCCGATCTTAATGTCGCTCTATGATGAAACGACAGAATTTTAAATATGACGTAATCGAAAACGAAAACAAACTGTCGGGAATGGAAAGATTGGAAAAGCAAAATATCGAAATAAAAATAATCTACCGAAACGGAGTATCGAAATACTGAAATATATAGATTTGAAAAATAAATGCTACAAAATTTAACGTAATCGCATCTGACTAACTTAGACGTAAGTATAATAAACACAATGGTACGTCGGTATCTTTTATAGTCACCGTACAACGCATCAGTTTTCTACGTTAAATCTTCGAACATTTTCATGAGTCACTGTATATGTCACTGCGAATCCAGTGAACGCCAAGTAGATCGGACCTCGATCGCGATATGGTTCTGCATTATTTGCGCAACGGTTGTTACGAAAGTGTAAACAGATATAACTGGCGTGTGCTGTCGAATAACTATCATTTAAGCGATATTTCCTGAACGAATGTTTGTCGAGTTGAATCTACTTTGATTCTTTCGTGTCAACAACCGTTAGCTACGTTTATACGATGTACAGTTCGGTCAACACCGCATTCTGAGAAAATCGTGATTATTTTTTTTTTTATTTATTTATTAAAATTACAATCAATTCTCGCGTTGAGAATTTTCAGTAATTTTTCTGGCGTGGCGCAGTGACATGGCTGATTATTTCTAATAAGTTAATACTTATTATAGATAAGTATAATTTATAAGTATTATAAATAAGTAAATATTACCCAATTTAGATAACTAATTGAATCTAGCGATCCCGATTATTAACGCAAACAAGTGAAACTTTATTATATTTCACCCTTAAACGCTTATATAATATAATATCGTCGTTTGCTAATACGACTTATATCTCAACGGGCACGCGATACTTATCAGAGTAATTTACCAGACTAACTTAATAAAGAAAACGTACGTACTGTCGCGTAAACTTGAGGGTTGCGTGATAAAGCAAAAATAGTCGAGTCGTAGCACGACTATTAATTTTGTTTTAATCGAACTTTCTTACAAATTCAGCGATCAAACTGGAGTACACACTGAATTAACATAAATCACGATTCGCTCCAACCACGTTATGTAAAACTTAGTTACACCGATACGTTAAGTACGCGACTGTTACATGGGTAGAGACAGGTAAAGATACGTCGACTATTCTAAGGATACGGAATAAGCGAGTTTCGCCGACGATACCGTGTCTGAGGAAAGCTAGGGGTGGGTGTGTCTAAGGACACGGGACTATCGGATTTGTCGATGAAAATTTTGGTTAAGGAAGCGAGGGCAGTAGACAGCGTCTCCGATTGGATAATAAGACGGTTGGTGGACCAGGAAGGGCTTTGGCCGCCCTCGTGAGAAAGTTGCTAACGGAACGTACCAGACGCGAGGAAAAACTAACTTTCCGTGTTAACCCGTGGCAAACGATAAACGTGAAAGGAAACCTAAGACAAGAGATACTCGCTTGGTCCGAAGGACCTTAACTATGAAAATTCCAAGACCCCCGGTGGGCACTTAGGACTATCGAGGGTACGCGCCAAGGATGTGCAGACATCCGGGCGCCATCCTGCCCGCGATGTGCGACCTGGTCTCTGATGCGAATTGACGTTACAGTAGCATGGTGAAAGAGACGTTAAGAGATCCGTTGGGATACAACGATATTAATCTTATACAGACGAGGTGAGCGATCTTCCCTTCGTTGCCCTTCGATATCCCCACTAGCGTGCGTTCGTTAGACGCACCGCGGCGGCTGGCGCGTGTACGCTCTTCCGAGAATTCGGCGGAAGAAACGCGAGGATATGGGTGGAACATTGGGCACGTCGGTGTCGCGCTTTGTATCGCGAAGCTGCTGGAAGATTTCGTGGCGCATGTCGCCACACAGACATCTACACAGGCATTTGAACAGGGCACTTACGCAGGTCACACTCGTTACTGTATAGAGAGTGGGGTTGAAAATCTTTTCAGGAGCCATGGGTCACTAAACCCCGATAAATGCGACCATATTACATTCACACTGCGAAAACGGACACCACCAAACGTCCTACTGAACGGCACGCATATACCGCGAACAAGGCAAGTCAAATACCTAGGACTCCACCTAGAAACACAACTCACGTGGAAACAGCATACTAAATCGATAATAGACAAAATACAGACTGTTGAAGTGGTCACCACTTATAAGAAAACTCTGCATCTGGTCTTTTTAGTTTTCTTTTCTTTTTATTATTATTTATTAAAATTGCAATCAATTCTCGCGTTGAGAATTTTCAGTAATTTTTCTGGCGTGGCGCAGTAACATGGCTGATTATTTCTAATAAGTTAATACTCGTTATAGATAAGTATAATTTGTACATAAGTAGTTTTTAGTTTTCTCAAGCACCGAAGCCATCGACAGCGCGTAGACAAAAGACTGCGACGAAGTCAGACCACAAACGGTAGACAGGCGACGTTGGCTTCGGGGTTTTCAGTTATTGGGTAACACAGCTAGCGTGCGGATCTGGACCAGCTGAAATTGTATTCTTACTTATAATTACGCTTCTGTTTAAATATATTTTCTGCCTTACAATTTATCCACGTGTTTTCTCTGTTTACACATCGAATAACCTCAACACAGACAACAAGGAGACAAATGCATCGGCTGACAAATGGAAAATCCAAATTAAGCATAGAAAATAAATGAAAAATATACAAAACGATCATAAAACCACTATGGGGGGGGGGCAGCAGCAACGAGCCATATAAACAAAATAGAGACGGTACAAGCTAAAATTCTTAGAACAATAGTAAACGCCCCATGGTACGTTAGAAACGAGGATATACGGAAGGACCTGGGGATACCAACGGTCAAAGAGGAAATTAGAAGAAAGAATAGGAACACACCGAAACCGGCTAGCCGTGGAAACGATCAACACCTCAAACATGGATAGAAGACTGAAAAGGAAACACCCAGCAGACCTCACAAAGGACATAACCTAACAAACGCGAAGATGGTATCCTACATGATAATCCAACAGCTAAAAAATTCTACCAAATGTCCAAACTGGACAAATTGCGAATGTAAACAACAAAATAGAAAAAAAGAAATGCGTCACTAAGTCAGTCAGTCTGAGAATAATTAGCCAACTGTCGACGTTCCACGACACTCGCTTGTATTTTCTGTAATTTTGTTTAACAAATATCGCATAATATTATTTCAACACAAACGTTGTGTCTTCCACGGATTATTAATCTTAATTTCCAGATTAAATTCTAACAAGATCGCGTTTCAGAAAATGTATACCTAACAGCCTGATTTACGCACGAATAAGAAATTCTGAGAGACTCGTCGATAAAAATCGTCACGAATTTGTACGATTCCAATTATATGATCCTTTCAAACGAGACGATAATCGTTAGTGTTAACAATGCTCCAAATAATTTGTCAACTTTATTTAATATTCCTGCTCGAAAGTCTTAGACCAGATCAAGACGTAGAGTCTTATTCCATGATTTTTGTAACACCCTGTACAACTTGTATCCGTAGAGTATGAGGGACACGCCTTCGTCTCCCGACGATATGCTCGTTCATTCGATCGCTAAACATGTTATGGCCTACATCTACAAACAATAGCCGGACTAATAATAAGATTGATCGTTATTATCGAAGTCATTACGAATACCGGTAACTCTATATACCTGAAGAAGTGTAGCAGGTGATTTAATCGAGAGGGCCCGCTATCGATATCCAATCGGCGTACTCGACTGCCGGGCATACGCCCATAAGGCTCGTCTAACGACGATTCCATTTATCATCGGTGAATAATTATAGGAAACTACGGCGGCTACGAGAGACATCGATGCGATGAAATTTTCCCCGGATTCTATGTTTCTCATTCTCGTAGAATCAAAGTTTCGTAGTCGTACGAAGGTACTGTCAAACGATACAACGTTTGACTCTGCGTAGGCAAATTGCTTAAAAGAATGCCGAATACCTAAAATCGAACTTTCATTTTCGAAGAAGTGTCAGATTTGGAAAAAATCTCGGACGGAACTAGATTTCGGAAAAAACGGAAGAACCGTTTAAACCTTTCGCTCAAAAACCGAATGCGCAATGTACTCGATGTACATACGATACGTTAAAGACTCGAATAAATAGACTGCGGATTTTTCTGCATTTGAATGGATTTGGATTTTCTGCATACGAAAAGATATACGAAACGTGCGAAGTATTTCGCTTTCTATGAAATACTTGGTACGTAAAACGATCTCCTACCCAGGAGGTGCTAATTTTTTAATTATTTTCTCAGAGATTATCAGATTAGAAAAATTACGAACTCGCGTAAAAATTCGCGGCCTACCGACGAGCGTCTCGGAAATACTTCCGATACGCCTAAGGCGAGCATGGTAAAAAAGAATGAAATACGGTCGTGTACACGACTCGGTTTATCCATGAAAAATGCGATAATATGCTGCTTGCCCATGAATCTACCTGAATGTAATTAAGTAGTACTTAGCCGATACGTAAACGTTACATTAAACAGGAAGGTGTGTCGATACTTTTTATAGCCAGCGTATACCGCGTCGTCGTCCACTGCCGACGCTATCGCTCTTGTTTCTTATCTTTCTTCAGTTCCCCCGTTACGATACTATGTTCGCAGAAAAGAAGAATCTAATACATCCGGCTGTTTCATTGTAAATCGATTCTCGTTCTATCCTCGTTCGTTTACGGCTATTATAACGTCGTTAACTAATTGTTCCAGTATGAATAGACGAAATAATAATAGACAAGCGAGGATTTGTCGATGATAATGTCTGGATGTAGATTTCTGGGATTTCCGATACATATTTTTTGATTAGCGACGGATTAACATGGTCGGGAAATACAGTGGTCGAAATGGTGAGGAAACCGATGCGATTGCGAGCCATTCTGTTGCGTTATTTGTCCTATTGTTAATTAAAAAACAACAATATCGTTATTTAACAAAACAAATATCGTTAATTTAAGTATCGTCTTCGTCGTATTATTGTTGAAAATGACAACGTGAGTTCTCGTTCGCCATCTATATACTGACGACTAGTTACAAAAAGGAATAACTAGAAGATATTACTAGACACGGTCGATAACCCAGATCGATAGTTTAAGGCTTCATTTCCGTTCGTTCGTTCGTGTCCCTTCCAAGTGTGTGCAATAAAGGTTTTTCGGCTCAGAGAAGTGTGGTGTTTTTCATCCGAATAATAAACTAATAACTAACGCGATTCTACCTCTAAATATAGATATAACAACAATTATTCATTGCTATTATAAAATATCGTATTATTTAAATGAAAATGTACGATTCGTTTGAATCGGAAAGAAGCGAAACTTTACAGTAGCGGACTACCGTCGATGGAATCCAGTCTCTTTCACTGTTCGATTTTTATGATCTTCACTGGCACTGTTCATACAACTTTTTTTTTTTAATGATGTTTATTTAACCCAAGATACATTTGGAATACAAAATACATTTTGGTATTCACAATAAACGGTGAATTTTTGTAATGATGTGTTAGGCAAAGGTACCGATACGCGACGGTACGACGTCGTAGCCATACTATATTATGTGTCGGCGCTACTGTTCGTACGACTATTCCATTAGAGGTGAAATTTCCAACGAACATTGGATACATATAGTTATGACATAGCGCGCGGAGACTTTCAATCCGTACGAGGATATTTACGTTGCGCTATACCGAAGAAATTTTACTTTTAAACGATTCTGAAATTCTTCACCGTTGACTAATACTATCGGCTCGCAAGTAACCGAAATAGAAATGGATTTGTATTCTAAATAATGGATAAATCGATGATATAGCAACTTGATGTATGTTGATTTTTTACAGTCGTCTCTGTTAGAAAAAGAAGAGGAAATAAAGGAAGGAAGGATAAACGAAGAAATTCCAATTAAATCAATGATACTGTCGTTCGATATTTAACCAATAAATCGACACGTTCCTTTGCATAAAAAGGAAATAAAAAATTACCAGTCCTTTTTAGCTTTTTAATCTCGATTCAATCGATAATGTGATAAATTAATTTATGTTAATTCGATAATCGTCCGATATGTTTTTATCTTCTTTTCACGATTATTCGTATAATTGCGGAATCTTCAGGAAACTACATAATATGTATCATCGATTAGCTAAAAGAACGTGGCTGAGGAACGTGTTAATTATATAACGACCGGAAAAACTATTCGCGCACTATTGTATTTATTATAGTATTTGTATTTATATTAGTACTTATTGTTATAAAAAACCAGATAAAAGACGCTTGATCGGAAGATAAGGGTACGTGGAAATAATTTTTATAGCCAATTTGCATATCGTTTATATATCGGAATGTTTAATTGCCGTGAAGTCGTAACGTCGCGAATAACAGCGTCTCTTAAGCGAAACCATAATCGTTTTAACATTGTAGCACGGACGCATGGTGGAAAAATGGTATACTTGTACGTACTACAAATACGATTTTTTTTCTTATTTATTAATATTTACGATCAATTCTCGCATTGAGAATTTTCAGTAATTTTTTCTGGCGTGGAGCAGTGACACGGCTGATTATTTATAATAAGTTAATACTTATTATAGATAATTATAATTTATAATTTATAAGTAAACGTTATAGAAATACGATTTCACGCTGAATTACAGTCATCTTCGAAAAATTATTTGTTTCTACGTTGTTTAACGACCACCGATAGATATTATTTACAATTTTGAATGGTATTGCTCGCTAGTTGCACCATCGTTTATGCTATTGCAGCATTATCGTTGGAATGGTATCGGTATTATAATTAGACCGTAGATTTCTAGATCTTTATGGGGAATTTAAAAGTGGAAAAACATGTGAGCGATGCAAAATAGAGTGTTTCTTATAATATTTAGCAAGTGAAATACACGTCTGATTTAATCGTATTTATAAAAATATAATTTTGCATAAATGTCTGCGATTGAAACGTAATTATTTATATTTAAAAAGAAATATACAAAAACCGTTGTATTGCCGAGCTAAACACGTAGATTGGTATACAGACAACAGGATATTACGCAATGCGAATAAACGACTTTACGGTGTAGTTTCACGTTTTCGGTAGTAGAAATTATCTCATATTAATCGTCGTCAAACTTACGAACGTTTACTTGAAACATCGATCGACAAACGTAATAAAAAAAATAAGAAAAAAACAATCGATCAATTTGTATTATATTCAAGAAACTTGCTTCAAGGTTTCCTATTACATACTTGCACACATCATTGGGTGGAGTTCATGGCAAAAAATTGTACTAATGAATAACGAAACTTGATGTGGAAATATACCGACTACTATTTGCATACTAACAGAGTAGGAATCATGTATTTTTACGTTCCCTTGTTATTACGTATTGCATCTCCTTATAATAATTACCAACCTTTTACTTTTACTCGATACATTCTGCTTCTACTTTTATGATTATTCTCTAACGATTATCCTTATCGTTTTATTGGAAATTCGGTAATAAAAAGGAACAGTATCTCGTAAATTATCGTGCAATGATATGGACAATTATTTATTGCGAAAGATCGTTAGAAAAGGGAATGTTTAATTATTTGAAATAAATACATATTATTCGATGAAAGATTAAAATCTCTAAGAACGAACGTTTCAAAATTTTCAAACAAAATACGAAAGAAAGCAGAAGGGACTTAAATATTGAGATTCAGATTTATCTATCTTATATACAGGGTGGTTGGTAACTGGTGGTACAAGCGAAAAGGGGGTGATTCTACGCGAAAAAAGACGTCGAAAATATAGAATAACAATTTTTCGTTCGAGGCTTTGTTTTCAAGAAAATCGACTTTGAATTTTCGCTCGGTACGCGTGCGGTACGTTATAACTTATCTCACCGTAGATCGTTGTCTCGATGGAAAAATTAAAAAAAAATTTTTTTAAATTTTTCTTCTACATTTTCGACTTCTTTTTTCACGTAGAATCACCCCCTTTCCGCCCTTGTACCACCAGTTACCAACCACCCTGTATATATCTATAATAAATATTTAAATTACATAACATACACATCCTGTAAAGTAAATGCAATTACGCTTCGTAATTTCCAAGTTAAAACGGTAAAGTTTCAGATATTTCGAACAAAAGAATTTTATATTAAGACAACAGAGTTGCTGACTATTTCTAGTAACAATGTATTTACGTCAAGCGTTGTCAGAATGATAAATCCTAAATCGTCATACACGGCAACATCGTTACACGACTATATTTTTGTAATTATCTCGTTATACATACTACCGTTTCTTTTACGTCACCATTATTTCTAGATATCACGTGATTTCGCGAAAGATGCGATATAAATGTGCCTCGTATGAAACGTACAATTATACAAATCGATCGCGGATATAGTTAGCGAAGATCGATCGATTCAGTGCTCAATTACGCGCCGTATTATTTTACCGATTAGTATTTAATTATTAGGTGTACCGTGACACCGACTTATTTAAGAGCGACACATCCGATCTCTTTCGGCAAATATCGTCGCGACGAATTTTCTGTGAATTAAAAAAAATTATTTTTTATGACGCCACTATTCGTCTCTGATACTTTTTTAACGAATTCTTAGGAAGATAGAGGAGTGTACTTTATGATTCATGTTTCGTAATAACGTTGTAAACGTGAAAATCCATCTCAATTAGATTAATTGATCGATATGAAAAGCTTATTTTTCCAGCAAATTTTTATATCGTCGTTATTTTCAAGCTGACTTTCAAGCGAGTTCATAAATATTAAAACAGAGGAAAAAGAATTGTACATACGAGTCGTAACAAGATTCGCGAAAGGTAAAATAGTTTATCAGACAGCTGCATCGACGATTGCACTACGATTTCTACCAATTTTCAATTTTGTATAAATGGAAATAAAATATCTAACGATCTCGATAATGAATGCTGTTAACTACCTGTGTGATTCGTACTACAATTGTTAATAATTTATATGTAACAATAACTTATTAATAAATGCATTAGGACGCTTGTAAATCTCACGAAAAACGTGATAATTGAGTGAAATTATCAAGGAAAGAACGAGCCGATTATGATTCCGCGTTCGTGCGAGATGAAGATTCAAGATACACGTGGAGAAAACAACGATCAGAGTCGTTCGATTTTGAACTTCCTTGAGAAAATACTCGACGAATTGAATACGCAATTCAAAGAAATCTGCTTAAGATCGGTCTCTGGCTCGTGCAATTTGCAGAATCAAAGAACGACGAATATATCGGAAAATCTAACGAATAGAAATATCAAAACGAACGAAAAGAACCTTTAATTATGCTAATCGGAATTGATAAATCTTTTAACTTCCATGATTGCAAACGAAACATTAAAATATATATTAATCGTCGACACGTAATAACAACATTTTAAATAAATAATTTGAAACGCGAATTAATTTACGATCGAGACGAGATCGTGAATGAACACGTGCGATGTGAGCGAGAGTAATTTTTAAAGGAACGAATAGAGGGGAGAAAGCCTGGGAGCTAAAAGGTCAAAGAGAATGGACGTATTAATTTCAAATATTATTAAATGGCTACATTTATACAGGGTGGTTGGTAACTGGTGGTACAAGCGGAAAGGGGGTGATTCTACGCGAAAAAAGAAGTCGAAAATATAGAATAACAATTTTTCGTTCGAGGCTTTGTTTTCGAGAAAATCGACTTTGAATTTTCGCTCGGTACGCGTGCGGTACGTTACGACTTATCTCACCGTAGATCGTTGTCTCGATGGAAAAATTAAAAAAAAATTTTTTTAAATTTTTCTTCTACATTTTCGACTTCTTTTTTCACGTAGAATCACCCCCTTTCCGCCCTTGTACCACCAGTTACCAACCACCCTGTATATATCTATAATAAATATTTAAATTACATAACATATACATCCTGTAAACTAAATGCAACTACGCTTTATAATTCTTCGTAATTTCCAAGTTAAAACGGTAAAGTTTCAGATATTTCGAACAAAAGAATTTTATATTATGACAACGGAGTACACGAAACCGTCGGACCTTAAATTAATCAAGGACGTGCCTCACAGTTTTAGACAAAAGTTGTGAACAAATTTTCGAAAAGGAAATTCACCGGTGTTTTCTTATAAATCTGATGTCAACGACTCCAGATTGTCACGTACGATGGAATTAATATTATCAAAGCGATAACATCTCGTTACGTCCGAATGATTTTGGCTCAAGGTGACCAAGTCGCACGCGTTAGAAACCTACGGACATGTGAGTTCGCGTTTCTACCGAACACTCGCCATTCATCGGGCTACGTAATGATCGACGCATTAGCTCTTTCTCACTGTCCTTCTAGGGTAAAGCGTTAAATTTGCGGTATCGTCGCCATAAATTGCGATAAACCGCGATAGCGGTTGAAATTGCGAAAGAAATTCGCTCATTCGCAACAGAGCGTGTTCTTAACGACAAGAGACGTAAACGTAACATAGTAATCGACGTTTTTGCGCGTCTACGATGTTTTGCCGCATAGTATTTGATTAGCCAGACGATGACAAATCGTTTATTAGCATGTTATTAAATTACACCCAGCCACTCGAGACATTTTCAATCGATCTATTTATTTATCTCAAATTTATGTATTTGACAAATTAAGAAAGTTAATTGAAAATTATCGGTCGACGTTTTAACTTCGAAGATAAAATCCTTACGCTTTGATGTTTTCCGTCTACGATATCGTTGCATCATTTATAAATTTTGCATAAATAACGACAGTAGAGTTTCGTACTTTTACTCTAAGCAATTATTTGCATAGCAAATCAGCTTGAATAGAAATTACACCAGCCTTGAATAAATAACCCTGTTTAATAGAATGGTATTTATCGGCTGTGCCATGTTCATGGATTTAAATTGCAATTTCAATGCGTTTTTAATTACGGTCTATGAATATTAAATTTATTGATACGTTACCAATGTGAATTTATGAATATTAAAATTATCTGAATCTGCTAGGTCGAAAGACGACCCTATTGTATCGTCATATTTTATTATCAAAATAGTTATTACGACGACAATGTGTAATTTCCTTTGTCATGGTTAAACTGTACGTTTGAAACATTTATACCAATACTATGCGATATTCTAATAATTACGTCGTAATATACGAAAAGAAATGAAAAGCGAGAAAGACATATTAGGTATCTTATCGAATTTTCACTTTTTTGCTAGTGTCTGTAAGAAGCTGGATTTAAAAGTCGCGTAAAAATCATTTATTTAACAATTAATTAGTGTCCTATAGCGGCGAAAGTACAGGCAATGTGTACGTGGGAAGGATGCATTCGCGGTATTAATTACTTCACGGGCTGCAACAATGTGGAACAACGTGGATGTAACGGATTCAAATTTATACGATGCGTTTGTCACGACCGGCATACTTCAAGCGGCACTCGGCGACAACGTATATCGCTGAAGTGCCTAATGAACCATCAACGTCCCAACGATCCTTCCACCGAAGGTTCTAGAAGAAAGAGCACGTGGCAACGATCGCGGACGCCTAGCAAAAATGCATGGACGGTGGGTATGTCGAAGGATGACAAAAGAAAGTAATCGGATCCGATCGAAAGTAAAATAATAAGAGTCAGTCTTAGAAAGTCACGCCTAGAGTTCGGAAGTAGATTGTAAAGTGTATTGATGTTAAAAAAAAAAATAAAGTTTTCTTTTTTTATTTTTCACCTCAAATTCCTTTTTTATTTTGTTATTTTACGTGACACGTTCAACGAGGATCCGTGCTGGTTCTGAAGACGTAAAGTAGGAAATTTATTAAGAATCGTCATAAATACTTACAAGAAGAGAACCACCTGCGATCGCGATACTTTTTTGTTTTTTTATACATTGTCAAGATCATCATCCTGAGTAGTGTTGCGAAGGTTTCAACTGACGGTCACCGTGTAGCAAAAACATTATTGTTGTTATTATTATTATCGGGAAGAATTTACTCGAAAGTAGGTAATTTACCGAGCACCGTTTGTGTTTCATCGAATGCGATTATCTCCCTTTTTTATCGAAATACCTTTATTACGAATGTTTATTTATTCACTATTTATTATTACTATTAATTACGCGAATATTATGAAACAAAAGCGAGGAGTATGATGCACGCCAGCCACGTGGAAGATGTCCAAGCTAACTGAGATCTGATTAATCGATTCGAGTTTTGGTGAATTTTTACGAGGTCGGTGTACAGGTAACGAAGCAGGAACCCCGCCTACGCATTTGATACACACGCCGTATTAAGAACTTCACGATGCAATTTTTTATTATTATTATTATTAATATTATTTATTAAAATTACAATCAATTCTCGCGTTGAGAATTTTCAGTAATACGATGTAATCGAGAATGAGAATGTTGAGGTTATCCGATGTGTAAACAGAGAAAACTGGTGGATAAATTGCAAGGCAGAAATTATAAGTAAGAATACAATTTCAGCTGGTCCAGATCCGCACGCTAGTGTCACGTAAAATAACAAAATAAAAACAGAAATTTGAGGTTAAAAATAAAAAAAAGAAACTTTATTTTTTTTCTAACAACAATCCACTGTACAATCCACTTCCGAACTCTAGGCGTGACTTTCCCAGACTGAAGCTCTTATGATTTGACTTTCGATCGGATCCGATTACTTTCTTTTGTCATCCCTCGACATCCCCACCGTCCATGCATTTTTGCTGGGCGTCCGCGACCGTTGCCACGTGCTCTTTCTTCTAGAACCTTCGGTGGAAGGACCGTTGGGATGTTGATGGTTCATTAGGCACTGATATACATTGTAGCCGAGTGCCGCCACATCTTTATCTGCGATTTTAGTGAGCCGGTCGTGACAGCGGCCTAGTCTCCGATGTGGATTGACGTTACAACTTCCACGTTTTTTTTTTTTTTTAATATTTATTAAAATTACAATCAATTCTCAGGTTGAGAATTTTCAGTAATTTTTCTGGCGTGGCGCAGTAACATGGCTAATTATTTCTAATAAGTTGACACTTATTGTAGATGAGTATAATTTGTACGTAAGTATTGTAAATAAGTAAAGGTTACTTAATTTAAATAACTAATTGAATCTATGGTTTAGGTCTAGCGGGTAGTGTCTCTTCAGCCTGCGGATCTGGTCCGTCGTATCAAGTAGTCCAGTGATTAGGGGGTTTCGGTGTTTGTCGACTCTTTTGCTATATCTGTCGCTATATTTTGCTATTTCCTCTTTGACTCTGGGTATCTTGAGGTCGCGGTGTATTGTTTCGTTGGTAACATAGTGGTAACAAGGTGCATCAATTAGGGATCTTAACTTCCACGTTAAATGAAATTTACGCGATTAAACCACTCTATCCTGCTTACGCAATGTTAAGTACGTATTCATAAAATAATTATCGCTAAAAAGTAACGCCGCGATTTTATCGTATTTTTTAACGTTCCACCTCTTGGCAGAAACCATAATTTATCGTACTAGCTATATTATAGGATACGAAACTCCGGAATCGATATTAGGCATGCATATTCAAGAGAATAACGTAGGTATACAAACTACATATTCAGAGATAGCATCGACGACCATATATTTACGATCGAGTAAAATGTTAAGGAGTACGTAAGCGCACAATGGGAATATAATTTTCGCGATAATCGACGCAAAATTATACCCGTCCATTATATAATCCGTATTATGATTTAACGATAATCCGTTGTGTCATTTTATATACATATGTAAAATTATATGTCTGTACGATTGTAGTTAAACGATTAATTGACTTAAACGCGGATCAACAGAATTATAATTTAATAATTTTACGGAATTACTAATTCACTAGCGAAAACCAAGGGTGAAAAGTACTACCAGTCCCATTTTCATAGAATTTTAAAGCTCCATACGTCGGCCATACAAAATGAAAAGACGTATAAGAGAATAAAGAAAAATATGTCGGCAACTGTTGAATGTCAAAGAAATCTAGGAACTTGACTCGTAATTCTTGGAAAGATCTGTATTAGAAGACATAATCGCGCGGGGTAAAGTTCTCACGCGAAACATCGTATTCTGTGTCCGATTGCTCGTAAACTGCAATTTTATCTTTTGCCAGTAACAATTAACAAAAAGAAGGACCCACCTAGAAGAAATAATAACAAAAATGATTTTCAATGGCGTTGTCCGTTCAGATCAGCATCGATATCGTATCACAGTGTACTTTGGTTAGCCAACCCATGGGTGAAAATCAAAGAGAAAAAGAAACTTTGCATCGTCGTTAATTCCACGTTACGTCCTACAGCTTCTGTCGAATTCCACTTCTCTTATTTTACGTTTACGACGAAAGCCTTAAATCTTGATTTACGAGTTTGCTTCGTGGATTAGCACAATCCGTTTGACGAATTAAAAGGTTGTAGAATCCGAAGTACACGACTTTGCGCGTATTTTTCACATAGATAGAGCCTGGATACATCAGAGAGGCATAAGGCGATAAATTGTTCGCGATAACAGGATACAGTGACTCGACTCACTTAGTCTTTGTCTGTATGTTAATTTCGTTCTCGATTAATTGTAAAATTATAAGGTCGTTTCACGACTCTGAACGAAGAAGATAACGATTTAATCTAATTTTACGTTCAACAGGATACGATGCTGAGCACAGCGACTCAGAAATTGCAGTTCTTGTACAAGCCGTACGCGTTGGCCATTGTTTCAGTTGGATACGTACTTGGCGAGCTAGGTCACTATTTAATTGGTAAGCGATGTACATTCAATTGCGCGCGCTTATGCTTCCTCTTCCTTAAATCGCCACTCAATTATCCTCGTAAACTCGCTTATTCGAGTAATTACGTTCGTCGCGATTACAGACGCCTGTCTCTGTCCTTTTCTCTCGAACGCGAATCTCGTGACGCGCAATACGCAGTTAAAAATTTGGTGTTTTACGATTGGAAACTATAACGTCTAATTGAAATTTAACGCTTTGCATCTCAATCTTGAAATACTGCGAGATCGAACCGAAACGCGATGTTTCTCGCTTGAAAGTTTCAACCTCTTTATCTTTATATATAGCGCTTCCTATTACGATTTTTTTTTCTTTTTTTTAATTTATTTATTAAAATTGCAATCAATTCTCGCGTTGAGAATTTTCAGTAATTTTTCTGGCGTGGCGCAGTAACATGGCTAATTATTTATAATAAGTTAATACTTGTTATAGATAAGTATAATTTGTACGTAAGTATTATAAATAAGTAGATGTTACTTAAACCTATTACGATTTAAAAATTAATTCTTGTTCCTTCAGTTTCGTCGAATTCTACGATTCCATGGGTTCTTTTGCCTCCTTCGTAAGACTCAGGCTACTGTCCATCGAGTGTCGCTTCATAGGCGCGTATTAGACGCGTCGGTGCTAACAGCACGTTGCAAAACGACGTCCACGAAATGCCGGCGAATGGTTTTCGTCACTATGCGTTCTCGTCATAACCGCCGTCGTTAAACATCGTCGATAGAGAGGCGTACGTTGCAGCTATAAACAAACGTAGCGATACAGGATGAAAGCGTCTTCCGCGTTGCTCGATCATATCGTCAGACGTATAGTCGCGTCCAACAGGTTATGTACGTAGAAGCTGGCGCTTGTACGAAGCGACGCTCCTTGGACATTTGGCCCACTAATTCCGACTTTACTTTTTAAATATCTATTTCATTCTAAATTATTTTGTAAATTCGCGTAGCTGTCCAGGTTGCAGTAAAATTCCTTTTCTTTCGTAAAATCAATTCAACGAAATATAAATAAATAAATAAGAAGAAAAGTGCAACTTATCTGCTTATTCGCCAGAATATCTGTTCGTTCTCCTAAAGTTTTCCGTTTCTCTCGGTCATCTTCTTATTTTTATCTTGTTTACCGTTAACGTCTTCCTCGCGACAGCTTTAATATCGATAATTTATTTCTGTACGTATTTTCACGTAATACGTCCACGCAATATACGGATACAATTAGATAACTAAACCACGGAACGCTCATTGTCGATGTAATTTTCTTACACGTGTTTTCAAGGTGTCACGAGCAAGGCGACGGCAGAGGATTTGCACTACGGCGACATTTCCTGCCAATTAAATACAACTACGTTATCCATCGTGGATTTACCAATCCAGTGTGAAGTGGCCAAAAATGAAAGTTTGTAAGTATCTTCGTTTACTTTGCATCTATTTAAATTATCGATAAACTATTTTTCTATTATTTTATTTCACGTTATACAACTCCGATCGTTATTTAGTATATCGTGTATCGTTATATCTTATATTTGATAATATCGTTCACATTTTTCATTTTAAAATAGCAAACAGATTACAGTACTTATGTAATTGGTATTGTAACGCTTAACAAAACGATGCGATGTATAAACAAATCTTATTTTATATTTCTATTCTGTCTGTATTATTATTATATTTTTATAATTACTGTTAAACGAGTCCTTTAACCTCCAACTATAAATTATTCTATATAATTTCAATTACTCGTATACACATATACTTACTTCTTTTTCTATCTCACGTAAGATCAAAAAAATTAATTTTACAACTCACAAAACAAGCATTTGGACGTTTACCATAGAAAATAATCAGTCGCTAAAGCATATGTTGAAAATGACAACGTGTGTTCGTGCTCGCCATCCTAATAACTAGAAGATAGTCCTAGTTACAATCGATAGATTTAATCGATAGGCTCAAGATGGTTTTTCGTTGTTATCCCTAGTTTTTGTAAGCGCGTGCAATAAAGGATTTTTTTGGCTCATAACGGTGTGATAGATTTATCCATTCGATAAAATAATAACTATTGTGATCCTACCTCTGAGTATAGAAATAACAACAACATAGAAAATAAAACTGCCAATTGTCAAGGCCTTAATTAGACCTTCCTTAAATTATTACAAATTGTTAGATTACAAGTGTAACGCACGATCTCTCTCGAATTATCGTTTATCGTAGACACAGTATATCGCTAAGAGTTATTTCTACAAGTATTTCTATAAGATACTTTCACAAGCTATTGCATACACGTTCGGACAAATATATTCGTGAACTCATATATCCGCTTAGCCAGAGATCGAATTAGAACGATGTATTGGAATGTATCTTATTTCATAGTTGTACGTCCCTGGAATTGAACGGGTCCCGCTATTGCGAATGGAACTACAACGGCCTTGGTCTCGACTATCAAATCCTAGCAGGGCCGAGTTTCATCGCCGTGTTCACGATCGTTGGCGTTATTCTAGGTATCGCAGCTGACAAGTACAACAGGTAACGCTTTTCTAATAACTACACGCTGCATATTTATGCGTTTATAGGAAATTTGAAATTGCGAAAATGCGCACGATGTGCGCATAATCCGCGGTCGACCAATAACGACAGAGGTGCAATGTAAAACGCGGTTAACGCTGTTATCAGCGTTACTGTTGCGGCGAATCGCGTTGCTGCGATCAACGCAATTTGAGGCGTAGAGATAAATTCCCGACGTTTCACTGGCGTTGCAGTTAGCTTGGTCAGGAATCAAGGGACGCAACGATGCTGATTTCAGTTGCAATACAAGCAACGACCGATAACGATAGGCGATATATCCATTTTAATGGAAGATTAAAATCTTAGTTTAAATTCAATTTGCATACTGTGCGAGTGGTTTGTACCGACTTCCCAATTATCATTTTTAGATACAATATATTCGTGAAAGGATTAAAATAACGCAACGATATCGACGAATATCCGGAAGCCTCGAACAGCGTCGAACGCAGAATTTTCAAGCATAACGAGACCAAGTTTAAAAGTCTCGAGGATCTCGTAGAAGACGACGAACAGAAAGATATCGTCGGTATTTTTACTTGAGAAATATTTATTCACATTCCACTTTAATATTTTCGTGCTTTATATCCCTCGCGTTTAAATGTTAATATAGCAATTTTATTAAAAGTATGCGTAACAATTACCACTGTCGTGTTAGTGTAGAAAGGGCCCCGGCGTAGTCGTTTGTATGCCTAGGGCCCGAGAAGCTCTAGACGCGACCCTAATTACTACTACTGTTACCGTTTACGAAGAAGAATGATGGAATATCGTATACCGTTAGGGTAATGCTAGGTATTTTTATAGTCTTATTATGCAATTGTTTTTTGCTTCATTTCATATTCTTGGAACATGATCGAAGCGCAATATTGAGAAGAGAAGCTAGACTAATTTCATATAATTATACTTATAATCGCGTAGGAACTATGAAATTGTTATGTTAAAGCAAATTTAGTAAAATATCGAAGATTACAGGAAATGAACGTCATAAGTCCATTTTATTGTCTGATTTTAACATTACAATCATCATATCAGTCAAATTAACTGGTTTTACAATTTTATTCGAAACTTCCTACTTCGTGTTAAATTTTTTTGTCACAATGATGTAATGACTTTCTCAACGATAACTAAAAGAATAATGTAATGAATTTTATTTTGTTTCTTATGTATTCGAATTGAAAATAATTTTGTATCGAGGCTACTTATACCGATACCAGTGAAAATGACTGGTACTTGACAAAGTGTAAAAGGATCTATTTTATCGTCTGATTTTAACACTAGAACTACTCTATTAGTCAGTTTGACTGGTTTTACAATTTTATTTGAAACTTCCTACTTCGTGTTAAATTTTTTTGTCACAATGATGTAATGACTTTCTCAACGATAACTAAAAGAATAATGTAATGAATTTTATTTTGTTTTTTTATGTATTCAAGCTGAAAATAATTTTGTATCGAGGTTACTTATACCGATACCAGTGAAAATAACTGAATACTTGACAAAGTGTAAAAGGATCTATTTTATTGTCTGATTTTAACGCTAGAACTACCATACCAGACAAATTGACCGGTTTTACAATTTTATTTTCAAATTCCTACTTCGTGTTATATTTTCTTCCGCAATGACGCAACGAGTTTCGCAACGATAACTAAAAGAATAATTTTGTTTCTTATGTATTCGAATTGAAAATAATTTTGTATCGAGGCTACTTATACCGATACCAGCGAAAATGACTGGTACTCGACAAAGTGTAAAAGGGTCCTGCGATCTGTTTATCGAACCCCAATTAACCAGTTTTCTCGTTTTGTACAACTTGCCACACGTTTTTCAAATTTTTACCGCGTATCGTTCGATATGACGAACATCAGTTATCAGGAAAATTCCGGATCGATCGCTAGATCGCTAAATGCTAACGCTAGAAATACCACAGCAGTCAAAATGACTAGTTCTACAATTTTATAAATATGTCGACTCTCGTTTAGGAATCGTGGTCCTAGATGGATTAATAGTACCAAAAATGTACTGCGTAACGTGGAATTGCTTCTGCAAGAAAGTAATAAATCGATAAATATAAAAATATTTTATTATTACGTGTTGTTCAGAGACCAGTCATTTTCACTGGTTTTGGTAGAAATAGCTTCGTGTTAACCATCGGTAGTTCTATTGTCAATGCTATAAAAACGTCTGAGAAGGAATACTTAGAATAAAATATAGCAGAATACGGTATCGAAGGCAGCAAAGCAAGAGATCAAAAATATTTGACAAATTCATACTGAGATTTCGTAGAAAAAATACAGAGAAGAGAACAAGGATATTCCTGATATTAGAATCGACATTTATCGCTATTATTTGTTTATTGTAGCGAGGCTTAAAGCCTAGTACACAATCTCACAATCTCTGTTACGAACGTGCAGATTAAAATCTGTATTTTTTGAAACGTTCAGGATATATCAAAGATGTTTCGCGCAGAAGTCAAATAAAGATGTATTTCTTTGAAAAAGTAAACAAAGTGTATGGTGCATTTCCATGACAATGGTTACAGGCAATCAAAAAAGAAAAGGCTCCAAGTCCCATAATGGTTATCGATAAAAGAAATTAAATTGTCATCGAAAATGATTACCGGTAGCCAAAAAGATTCCATCGACGATAATTAGTTGTCTGTATTAACAAGTTACCTATCGGTTACTAAATATTTGATTATTTGAAAATGAGATTATTCGAACCTCTGACCCATTTGCCTCGAAGAATCTTTAACAGTTAGATTACATTGTTCTTTCTCACCTATAAATACACAGTAACAAAATTCATTTTTATTTACAGAGTAAGACTACTAACCATATGCACGTTGGTGTTCAGTATCGCCATAGTTCTAATGGGAGCAGTTAAGAAATATTGGCAACTAGTCATTCTACGTATGGTACTAGCGGCAGGGTAAGCTTCAATTGCTTCTCAGTTTTAATCGATCGACTGTTATAATCTGAAACATTAAATAAACGTACAGAGAAGCGGGATGCAACCCCTTGGCCACGGGTTTACTCTCTGATTGGTTCCCAGAGGAACAACGAGGGCTCGTTATGTCAATTTTCAATTGGGGCATCTATGGAGGCTACGGTATCGCGTTCCCCGTTGGTCGTTACATTCCAGGACTAAATATCGGAGATCTGGTGTGTATAACTTGCGCTTGAAAATATCGAGAAACGTTAATTAAAACAAAAGACCGCATAGCGTATTGGAATTCCCGCTATTTGTCCAAATGCACGGTGAATGTATTTTACAGAATTACCAAAGCTGATTTGGCTTGACCTGTAACAGAAAAATTTAGATAAAGCTTTCAAACTAGCACGGTCGTTTCTTTCTTTCGCGTTAAAATCTGCTTCCCGTTGCTTCGAAGAAACGACAGTGACGAACAAAAAAGAGGAACTTGATTATCTACAAGAAAAGTACGACAAGTCGATACTCGTGCAAATCGAGCGATCAAAGGGGATTCGAAGCGAAGTAAAGTTTCTTTTTAGCAAAGATTAAGCGAATGGATTAACGGATGAATCGTGTGAGTAGAGGATGAAGAAAAAGCAATTAGTAAAAGGATCGGATAACACGACTGTCCGGAGCAGTCAACCAGAAAATGAAAGATTTCGGACGCCACATTTTCTTCGCTAAATCCTGCGATTATCGTTTTATTTTGTTTTTTAGAATTACAGCGTGAAGGTTATTTTGTCGATATCTGACTGGACGCGTTTTCTGTTAATTGTATTTTATGGTATATAAAAAGAACGATCGTGAAATGATGGGAGAAGAAATTCAACGAGATTGAAAAATAAATATATTGTAGCGTATCGAGTACTTGCTAGACTCGATAAGGATTGTTCCAAGATCAAAAAATCAAAATCGTACAATTCTTTGAATACTACGATAACGAATAAAGTACTAAGTTCGTTACAAGAGGTTTATATCTTATTACTATTGGTATCTCTATTATGGTCTTTTAATAGATTTGTAAAGGATCTACCTTTAGGTATAGAAAATTCTTTTCTTATTCGCGGTATACTCCGCGATACTTTTCTTAGCATATTCTGTAATTATTATTACAATTATTACACAAATTATTATCATACAATAATAGTTACAGAATATACTAATATTCGTGTTCAACTGGAAAACCCTCGAATCCTCTCTATACATAATAAATCATAATAATCAAAAGATGTTAATATTTGTTATCTAAATAATCTGATTCGATAAATTTCATCGATTAGTCTGCCGAGATCTAACAATGACGATGAATGATCTTTATCGTCTTTAGGGATGGAGAGCATGCTACTATGGAGCTGGTATAATCGGACTGATTATAGCTGCTCTTACTTTTACTCTTACCGAACCACAACGAAAAACAATCGGCGAGGAGGAAACGAATACCGATGGAAAGAAAGTGCCAGTTTGGAAAGTAATCCTACAACCGAGGATTATAGTATTATGCTTGGCTGCCAGCATCAGACATTGCGGTAAAAGGCAATACCTTGATGCAAAGGATTGAAAAATGCATTCGAAGGGTATATTAGCGTCTACCAGCCTGGTTTATTCCAGCAAAATTTCTAATGCTCAGAGATTTATTTGTTTATTTACATTCGTCTTTAGTATCGATGGATCGTGTATAGTAAATTTGTTGGTATTTTATATGACTTGCGTTCAAATTTATTTAATTAATTATTTATATGAATGTCTATACTTCTAATATATGTCTATAAGGAAATATTTGTTTATATTGCTTATTGATATTCGCGAATCTTAATTTTAATCTTAATCATTCGTATTTTACATTCTCTGTGTCTAAATTTACGATATCTATACTACATTTATTTAGTCGTGTTCTTTCTTAATATCGATGAACCGTGCAGAATAAAATCTTTACGTGTTTAGAGTCGTTCGAGCATTGTATGAATTAATATGCAGTTTAAAATATTTCTTGCGTGTTACAAGAGGCGTCAAACTTTTCAAGATTTCAATCTCTTGCAAATTTTTCTTCATATAAATTAACTCTTAACTACTGTCAATGACGAACACAACAATTTAAGATTAGATTTTGAAATTTTTATTTCAATTGATTTTCGAATTTTTTATTTAATTAAATTTCATTATTAAGCTTTATCACGGAGAATGTAAAACAGAAAGTAAAATGGAATACCCTGAATTTTAGTAATCTAACGTATACGATAATATAACGATACAAGTATTTAAGGGTTCAGATTCTTCTCAGATCCTAAAGTCTTTTTCCAAATTAGAGCGAAACTGGCCTTTTAGTAAAAAGAAAAAAGATAAACGACTCTTTTACAATTCGCATTTACAACGATTCGGTTCGCATATCTATACGTTTGAAACATATTTGAAATTATTTAAAAACAATTCTCTTGCTTTCAGGTGGAATGTGCTTCGCTTACAATTGCGACCTCTATTACAGAGATTACTTCCCCGACTACGATTTAGGCTGGTGGCTGTTCGCGGTGACTATAGTGATCGGTAGCATCGGTGTTGTGGTCGGTGGAGTAATTAGCGATAAATTTGTTGCGAAAATGGGTATTAGATCGCGAGTTGCTGTTTTGGCCATCAGCCAAATAATTGCTACACCGTTTGCATTTGGCTCGGTATACTTCAATCCTTTATGGGCTATGATCACCCTTGGCATTTCGTACTTCTTTGGTAAGTAAATTTAAATATGCTTTTCGTAAAGTATACTTTAGATTTGCTGTGCTTCCCAAAGGTACAGGTGCACAAGTCCCTGTATACCTGTAAATAGATCTTCGCTGTTATCAGACGCATTGTTCGGCAATTAGTATAATAATTGGCAAAAAGTAAGCTCAGGTTGGGATAAGCGAAATTTAAATATGCCTTTTGTGAAGTATACTTTAGATTTGCTGTGCTTCCCAAAGGTGCAGGTGCACAAGTCCCTGTATACCTGTAAATAGATCTTCGCTGTTATCAGACGCATTGTTCGGCAATTAGTATAACAATTGGTAAAAAGTAAGCTTAGGTTGGGATAAGCTAAATTTAAATATGCTTTTTGTGAAGTATACTTTAGATTTGCTGCGCTTCCCAAAGGTACAGGTGCACAAGTCCCTGTATACCTGTAAATAGATCTTCGCTGTTATCAGATACATTGTTCGGCAATTAGTATAACAATTGGTAAAAAGTAAGCTCAGGTTGGGATAAGCTAGGATAAGTAATTTCGTCAGAAACCCCGAAAAGAGCATCCGATAGTCGCGAAGATTACGTATATGTACATAGGCCGCATAACGTGACCAAAGGTTGAGACTCTACTTCGTTGAAAATGAAGCCTTAAGTGGAAAGATTCTGTTCCACATTTTGGACCTATTTTCGCATATACAGAATAATCTGCCACTCGTTGTTCTCTCATACTTAGTTGACGATTAGATGAAAAGCCTTGGACAAAATTTTATTCTATATCTTCGGCTTATCTTCGCACGTAGAATCAATCTCTGATCGGTTGGCCAGATTACGCGGGACACCCTGTATAAGAGCTTCTATACCTCGAGACTACTATCTCGTCCAATGATCTCGATCAACGATGGCATTCGAAAGAATTTTCTTTCTATTTATATTTTTCTTTATATTTACTGTATTTACTAAACGTTCTACGTTTAAATATACTTTTGTATATTGGCAATGTACGTTAATACCGGGTGTTCCATTTACATCGATCCCTGAGAACATTAGCAAAATAATTCATGATATGGGAAAATGTTTCCAGCGAAAGTTAAATGATTTCCATGCTGGACATAATTCTGCGTCATTAATTTTGCCAAATGCACAGATAGAACTCGGTCTTCTCCTCAAACTTTTTCCTATACATGTTAGCGGTGGTCGGTCTTAGTTTCCGAGATATTTGCGAAAAACTGTAGTTACTACTACAACGAATCGTACGTAGAATTGAGAGTTTGCGGCAGCGTATGCGTCTGTGTTAGTTGCCAGCGATTGGATTAAATGAGCCGCTCGATTCTACGTAGGATTCCGTGTAGTAGTAACTATAGTTTTTCGCAAATATCTCGGAAACTAAGACCGAACGGCAGTAACAGTAAGTATAACGTTTCGCAAAAAGTCGAATCCGTAAAAGTGCACTGTCATGTGGCATATGCCAATGTAAATGTATCAAATTCTCTTTTCTATGAACGATATTCTGGGAAATAATAAAATAAAAGATAGAAGAGAATATATAAATATTTATCAATGAAAAATGATATCTTTCTTATCCGTCATAAATCTATATCTCTCTAAAAAATTACAAATTGGTCATTTTGACTACTCTGGTAGTTTTAATGTAGAAAAATAGGGATCAAAACCATACTTTACGAGGAAAACATAAATGGACAGACCGCAGACTCCAGATGGAGTTACAACATGGCCCTCCCCCGGAAAGACACCAAAGACAAACACAGAAAAAACACAAAAAAAATACTGGTGGATACAGAACCCATAACAAAATAAAAGAGAACATTAAACCGACAGAACTCAATTCTGACACCGCATAACACAGGTGTAAAATATAAATATTGTAAATATTTGTAAATATTTGTAAATAATCCTATTTGACATCCCCCCCTTTCCCGCCCCATCCCTCTCATCCCACCCCTCCCCAAAGTTACACAGCACCCAAAAAGCAAACTACCGAAGCGTCCTGTTTTGCGACCAAGTTTTTCAGGACAAAAAAATATAAAAAAAAAAGCTCCGCTCCCCAGAGGCTTAAACCGAAAAACCGCATCATACAACAAAAAATGTAAAGCGCCGACACATAATACAGCATGGCTACATCGTACCGCCGCGTATCGGTACCTTTGCCTAACATACCATTACAAAAATTCACGTTTATTGTGAATAATGCACTTAAAATCTGTATTTTCTGGACTCAATAAACTCCTTTGTAAAAAAAGGTAGTTTTAATGTTAAAATTCAAACTAAGCAAATATATTATCGAGTTAACGCGTACCTTACTTTGATTGCAGCCGAAATGTGGTTTGGAATCGTGTTCGCAGTGGTCGTAGAAATAGTTCCTCTTCACCTCAGGTCAACTACTATTGGTGCCTTTTTGTTCGTGATGAACAATATCGGTGGAAATTTACCAATACTGGTCGAACCAACCAGAATGGCCATCGGATTTCGAGAATCTCTTTATATTTATTATGCCGGTTTCTATGGTATTAGTAAGTATTTCACATTAATATTTAATGTATCGATTTATATGTATCATTTTATTCATTTATAATCAGTTACCTTGTAATCCATTTTTTATCCTTACTTGTATTTTCCAATTTATTCATTTATATCCATATTTTGTATACCGTAAGTTGTAGTTCGTGATACCAATGAAATCAGGCAGACTCTATGGTACAAGATAAAACGAAAGTCAAAAGTAACAAAATTCCTTTAGAGATCCCGTTTTTAACAGGATAGGAGTATGCAGTTGGCAAAAATATATTTTACGTATGAATATAAATAACAAAAGTAGAATAAATGTTTTCTCTTTAATGTCCTATTTTTTGAGAAAATTAAATTTGAAAATACATTGTGAATATTGGAATTTATTGGCATTTTTAATTACTTACACGTACAAATACCAATGTTTAAAAAACAGAGTTTCCAATACAATTTTATTACTCTGATTTTCACCATATTTTAAACTATAGAATCTCTTTAATCACAAATTACGATTTGTATTGTACATGCACATGTACAACGTATATTTTCATGGTTAAGTTTCGAATTATGCGAAATAATATTCTGAACGCGTAGTTGATTAATATTTAATACTTGAATTATTAAATTATTATTGTATATTATTATTAATATTTAGGTTCTATTATGTTCTTCCTAACCATGTTCTTGATGGACGGAGCCAAGAAAGAAGAATCGAAAACGGAAATTAGTAGGAAACCAGAATTTGGATATGACAATAATACCTTCACTAACGACGAAGGACGAGTACCAACTTTAGAACTTCCTCGATTATATCCACCACCACCACATCGATTCGAAAATTCTAGGTTATAGAAGATCATAACTTCGTAAACATCAAAAATTGGTTGTAAATACATAATATCGGGATTGAAATACAAAACTATTTTAAATGTATTCATGTAAGAAGCCACGTTTCACGAAATGTAATGTCGTCTACATCGATCGATTCGTTTTAACGCGTAGATTACAAAAATACCAAAGTTTTCCGCGAAAACCTGTTATTACTGAAATATTTCATTGCGAAAATCTCCATATTGTAATTCGATTTTTTAATGCAGATAATATCGATCTCATTTTAAGCAACGATATATCGTTTAATGTATTAATCGATTTCTAATCGTTATTATCGAGAAAATATAGAAGAAGAAAGGAAATAGCATAACAAGTAGAAAAGCAAAGTATTTTAATTTAAGATTCTCAAGCTTATATAAAACGTTGCGAGTAATTTAGACCGAAATCCGCGGTCCCTACTTTACCCTACTGTCCCACCCTGTCCCATCCAATCGTCCTTCCATTTAAAGAATTGAAAATCATCTTCGTTTCTCGAGAAATATCGTTGAGTTGTATTTATCGAGGTTCACCTTTATGGAAAACATACTTTTATTCACTTCGCCCTTACTGCTCACAATAACTCATACGTATGCTGTATTTGCACTACCGTGTAGAGAAGAATAGATATAAGGATGTAAAAACCAAAGCTCCTCAAGATCCGAAAGGTCAAATGAGGCATCGATAAACAAATGAATAGACAAGCTATGGGAATAATTAATAAAATTATTTATTTTAACTAATAACATTTTTAAGTGTTAAAAATTTGTCATTGTTTATTCTTGCAATAAAATTGTCTTTGTAGGGTAATTTTAATGTTTTTATATACTACGTATCAAAATAAATCGATTAATTAATATATAACATAATGTGTATTTCGCGAAACGTGGCTTTACTAGCAATGTGTCGATCTTCGACTTTCATGACAGCTATTCAAATACGTATGACGTTTTGTTTCTTTTTTCGCCGCGAAAATTATGACAATAAGATGCTTAATTTCTGATCAAATTTAATAATTAAATCGAAATTAGATCTCGACGGATTAAATTATATAAAATCTTCAATAATCGAAATTAAAATGTCCTCTTGATTAAAAAATTCAATTTTTCATTGATGTTAGAAAATTTTGAATTCTATGTCTTTTTAATAAATTTCTAGTTAATTTCCTAGATCCTGTAAATATTATAATAAAATAATGTTCTGTCTAGCACCTTAATTACGGTGAGTATGATAAGATCAACGGTGAAGTCAACAGAAACGTTATTTGTCCACAACAAAGCAACTTCTGGAAATAATATTAATATACACACGCTACTTAAGATGATTATAACTAAGAATGTCAACAACTTTTGATTGATTAGTTGAAACATAACAATCCATTATAATATGAATGGAAATTTGAATAAATTGTTTAATTCAACAATTACGAGAATATGAATACTTTTATTATTGCAAATTACGCAAAAAATTGCTTATAATCAATTTAATGAATGACAAATTGCTTAGTTTGACTGAAATAACTCTACCTTATTCAGTGGAGAGATGTAAGTACTTCTACAGTTTATACTTGATAAAAATAATAAGCCAGAAGAATAATTTTTATTTTTCACTGTATTTTAAAAACAGCCTATTGAATATACATACATGTATTTACGCGTCTCGACAGATATATAAAAATACATATTTCGAAAACACACACGTCGCACCAACTGTGTAACACACGATACACAACAAATATACTTATACCAAGATTCATCATCAAATCATTTCTTTTATGTACAGATTATTTAATATAAATAAAAAATTATCCTTTATTTGTAATGTACAAAATAGTTCAGAGAAACTATCCTCGATTACTTCAAGGCTCAAAAAACTTGTCATGAAATATTATTGTTGCGTGTGTTGAAGGTGTGTATATTACATATTTACATATGTACACGTTCACTGGCGAAAATACTTCGAAATTTGAAAACCACAAGGGAAAAACATAGTAAGTCACGCTTTCATTTTGAATTCAATATGCTGTTAACCAAACGCATGTTACCAAACAAATCCATATTTAGCTTGTGGATATTTATGCATTTATATGAAAATAATACAATACAAAATAGACAAAATATGCAGAAATATATAATACATCAAAGTAAAGCGCTAATCATGATATTTAGTGGATAGAACAATTTTCTATTTAATTTCCATTCCTTCGGTTGAATTCATAAAAATATGATTTGCATAGAAGTCTGCACTCTACACATATTATATACCTAGAACTGTTTATATAGTCAAACTTCGATACCTCGAACTTCTTTAACTTAAAAACCTTCATAAAATAGATAAAAATGGGATCTATAAATAAAAATTTGATTACACCTCGAAGTAACAGGTATATACGTATCTACATCTTATAATGAAATACCGTAACCTAATCAACCTGCATTCACCATGCTCTCCTGACCCCCGCTCCACCTGCGCACGTCTCACAAATACAACCTATATAAGTTAAACTGCTATTCACTTTTCTAAATTCCAAATAGATAGTCCATCTTTGAAAGATGAATTCCTTTTTCTTCGAGCCTCTACAATTCGAAAAATATTAATCAAAACATTTTTAAACCGTTTTCGCTCGTTAAATTTCTCTTAAACTTCGCGAAAAATAAAATTCGACATAGTCTCCATAGGTCAAAGATTTTAGCTTTTCCCTTGAAATTCGAGTTCCTGAAGTTCGACTGCAAAAGTATTTTTAGTTACTCTATAAGTGACATTCAAATTATGCATTTATAGGAAATTTGAAAGTGCAAAATACAGAGAAATAAAATATTCAAAATATAGTATAATTATAGTACTTAAAAGTCAAAAATAATGTCTATCTAGATTCCATTTTCTAAATCGAATTTGCGAAAGTATGAATCATGGACATAAGTGTCCGTAATTTAAAAATCACGATATCAACAAAAATGAATTTGTCATATTTTTCCTATGTGATCTTCGTTTATATCGGTAATAAACACATATATAATTTATTCAAGTGTTGCATATTGTACATCACTGAATAGTTCTGTAATAACAAAACTTGTTACAGTGAACGTTTTATGTGAAGTGTCATTGGATACACAAGAGATGTAAAAAGTGTCTTGTGTACCAACACTTCACCTGACAACTTCGTTATTGTATGTCTGTGAAACGATTCAATCATATGATCTGTGCTATGAGATATAGTAGAGACCACAAGTATTGTACTGGCAATGAGATTTAAAGAGAGAAAATTGGAAAATTCAGAAATGTATAGAATAAACATAATATATTATAATATATTATATAATATATTATAAAACATAATATACAGAAAACATACAAGATAAAGTACCTATAATAATATTTAGTGAATGCAATAAATGCCCATATTTAAATTCCACCATAAAAATATGAATTTGTGTAAGAATATGATTGGCCAAGAACTTTCTATGTATCTGCGGATTTCTATATAGTAATTAAAACATTCAATTTCAACAATTTCTCCATTCCTGAATGATTTAAATTTTAATTTCATTAGTTAACCGATTCAGGTTAATAAATTCAATGAATAAAAATATAGATTTCTTTGCAATACTATTTTAGGTATCATTAATAGTATGTGATAAGTTTCAATTAGTTATTGTGTTACTTAGTTAATAGCTATGATCTCTGCTATATATGTAGATTGTACATATGATATATATATATATACATATATATAATTATGATTGTGAACAGAACAACGCATATAACTCCTGATATTTTACAGATATCATGACGCAAAATGTGGATATCATCACTTGAACAAACATGAGGATCTATATATCTTCTGTACAGCCTCGTTGACAGTATTATTAATTTACTCCTATAAATAACATAATCCAATGTTACATAAACATTAAATACCTTACATATATGTATGTATACGTATATACATACCTAGATAATACTATTGACATCTCATTGAAAAAGTAGTACGAATAATTAGTGGAACAAACATAATGTTATGTCTTACACATATTCATCTCTGTGTATTAAAGGAATCATATATGACTGACAAGTATGATTCTGTGTATACTGACTAATTCGCGCTTTTTATCTTATAACTAGCTTATTATTATTTATAGACTCGTTACAGGAATTAGGAATTAGTTGTTTGTTATACTGCAGAATGGTTCTTCAGTTTGTTTTCCACCGAATTAAATTATTATGTTCGATTTACCCGAACATTTCACTTTTAGAAAAGTACAATCAGTCACAAAAGTTCTCACACGCCCTAATAACAAAGATGTATATTTAATATAGTATCATTTTTAAATCTAATATATTATTAAGATATATTAAATATATTTTGTTTTTATTAATTTAATGAAGTATTTTTATTCCATATATGAGAATATATAGAACTATAAAATGTAAATGTGAATATAAATCATGTAAATTATATTCATAAATAAGAATGTGATGAAGATGTTTTATTTTAATAAAAACTAGTCTTTTTATAGAGCATACCAAGAATTTTGTAACTGACTGTATATCATTTTCACGCTTAATTGTTTTAATGTGTACTTATGTATACTCATTGGTTTCATTTGCTGAATTTTCACATTGATTCTTCTAAATACTAATTGTGCATGATCTGTATTCATTTATAGATACTCCTTCCTAATATTCCTGTCACCAGTTATTTTCTAATTTCAAAAGAAATGTTTATTGATATTGATTACATCTATAGAAAGACTGTATAATTTAATTTCCCTTTCTCAATAGAATAATACACTTCTTTTGTTTTCATTTATAATTGTCTTACAAAATAACTTATAATTATTTTACTAAACTTTCATGATTTATGTACAGAAATAATTTAAAGTTATTTATAGTTAACACATAGGGAAATTACAAGCATATTTTACTATTGTAAAGATTTGGTAAGTAGATACAATGTTAAAAACATTTCTCTGTTATTTGGCCATTTGCATAGATCTGAATTTAAATTATATTTTACATTTAATTTTACTTTTCATCGAAGGAAAATATTCTCTAAAAAAAAATTTTCTGAAGAGTTAAATACATCTAAGAAGATATTTGTTATTATAAGTAAAATAACATTTATTTTACGATCTTTTTTTTAGAAAAATATTCTCTGATGATCAAAGTATGAATGCAGTTTTTCTTTCTTTCTTGTAATAAATTGTGGACTTTAACCATTACCTGGTTCAAACTTCATTTACAACAAAGAGTGTCGAATATATATTTTTATAATTTTTATAGTTTTAGATAATATATTTTTATAGTTTTGAGTCAAATGGTTGTAATGACTGCAGTTTATATCTTGTTTAAAAATTGAAGTTATTTCTGCACAGTATATCAACAACCACTTTTCTATCATTAGCACCAATATTCTATTAAATCAATCATTTTTCAATGTGAGTATGATTTCTTTCTATGAAGAGAGTTTCTTTCAAAGTATTAAAATTGGATATAGATAGACAGAACATTGTTTATTTAAAAAAAAAAAACTAAACAGATATCCGTCTTGAAATAAAATCTCTATACGTCTCAATTTCCTTCAAGAGCAATCCTTAATTACAGACTCTTACTTGAGAACTTAATCTCTATACTATTAAAATTTAATATAGTTAGTGTTTTTAATGACATATATATTTTTAAGTATTGAAAATATTCAACTGGTAATGTTTTTAACGTTCTCTATCAAAGAGATTCCAGAGATGAACAATCTGTAGTTAAAGATTTCTTTCTTTTCCAACCTATTATTATTATTAAAATATTAGTGGCTCTATTTCTCTAAATCACTCGACTGTTTCTTCAAATCACTCAATATAACCAATTCTACTTGTTCACTCAAAACCTATCAACATCTCATCTAAAACCAACTGAAACACCTGCACACAATTAACTGCGCATTAAGTACTCCACAAAAACCATCTCCAATATAAAAAGAAGCCTATGAACATGATTAAGTCAGGAACATCACGGATCTCAACATTCCTCCGTCGAGGTGCTGGAGATCTGAGTACTGGCTCCGCTAGAGAAGCTACTCCTGCAAGTTTCCACAGCTAGCGCCGTGTCTGGTACTTGGACAAATTGAACCTTCTCCTTGGGCCATCGATTCTTCCCATACATGCAACTGAATATATTATACTTATGATCCATCTCAAAATGACTGAGATTACTACTGTGTCTCCTCCTCAACACCTTTTTAGCCATTAAGCTTCTATTGTTCTTATAAGATAATTCTCTCCTGAAGCAGAAGAACCTTCTTAACTCGCGTTTCACTCTTTTTGATCTATAGCCGAACAACAGTGGGCTGATATACGCGGCCAAGATCAAGAGGCTGGAGGCCAACACGTCGTATTTATGGGGCAAATGTTGGTCAGTGGATCGAGGTAGATTCTTCATTACCAGTAATATCACGTACGGCGACCAGCAGATCAGACCCATCACGATCACCAGAGCACTTATTCGCGCCGCCCTCGTCTCCTCTCTGTGCCTAAATATAGAACCATTGCTTATCCTGTCCTTTAGAGAGTGTATGTAACTCGAGGTGCTCCTCACGCTCGAAACACGATGCAGGTTGTCGTTCTTGCTTGGCGCTGGGGTTATTGTCACTATTGGTGTTAGCAAACACGAGGACGATTCTGTAACGCTGCTACCGTTAGTCTTTTCAGTCTTGTTACTGTTTTCATATGTATGAGATAGAGAAGCGTCTTTATTCAAGGACGACGATAACCTACGGTTGGGCCTCGTTTCTGAAAAATTCACTGATAATTCAGAGTCTTCTTGACTCAATATTTGGTTCTTCAACTCGACTTCTACTTGCACCAAATGTTCTTCTTTCCGATCGTTGTTAATATCGTTCTGTTTGCTTTCATTATTTTCTTCTTTGATAATTTCAGAGACTTGCAGTGATTCTTGGAATAAATTCGAAGAATAGTTACAGAGAGGTGAGAATTTTTTATCGAAGCATTCAAAGTGAGTTTCTTCCTCAGAATCACTGCTCTCGTCGATAAAACTTTTTGAGATCCAATTATTCACCTGTTTGTGCTCTTTTAGATCTCTAGACGATTCTTTCGTCTCTTCGTATCCCGAAGTTTGCAAATCTTGCTTCTGCAAATCCTGACACTTACTCTCCCTGGCATCTTTCTCCATTACCGAATTACAATTGCTTAAATTATCATTAATATAGTTTTCTTCATTTGTAGATTGAGAGACTTCGACTCTCTGTGGACCAACCGTAAAAACAATTCTAGAAGGCTTTTTATCCTCCGCTTCTTCGGGTGGAGAAGATGCATCCATATCTATAGAAGAAGCAAAGGACCGCCTTCTAGACAACTGACCAGTGGGTTGCATAGTCTCGCTGGTCTCGTCAATCGAAGACAAACTTGATATCTTAGGTAACTTTCTAATATCCTCTACAGTATCCGTCTGAAGACGTTGGTTCCTCAAAGGGCCATTCTGCTCTTCGCTAAAGCTTGCCGAAGATAATATAGGCCTAGAGCCACTTCTTCTAGCTCTTTCCGAATTTCTATGTGCAGCCACGTAAATAGTGACATAGATCCAGCAGACGGCAATGAATGGGATGAAATAAGCAAATATGGTATAAACAATGGCATAAATAAAGCCATAAGTGATTGTATCGTCTATAAGCGTATCAAAGATCACAGTAGTATTCTCTATGAGATCTATGTCGTCACTGAGACTAACAGTTTCCACTGTTTCAGGAATTGCACTGGTATTGAGCTCGTTGTTATTGGTTTTGTTCTCCAATACTGTGAGAGTCGATTCTGTGGAGAAACTTACGGAATTTTGTTCTTTGGAGATGCAGAAAAGCCAAAGACTTTGAGGATTTGAGTTGAAGAAAGCGAGAAAGCCGAAAACTATGGAGATCATCCAGGTGGAGAGGATTAGAATGCCGCATTTCAGTTTGTCCACACGAGCACGGTAACGTAGAGGATCCATCACGGCAAAGTATTGATCCACAGCGATTAACAGGACCGAGAAGACCGAAGATGTTGTTACTACCGCCATTGCTCCCTCTGACATTGAACAAATATTCAGTACAGGTGCAGAGTCGAGTATGGAGGAGTTGGAAGACGTTGAAACAGCGTCCATTATTAGTAGGGGGTTCATGATGGCACAGACCAACAGGTTTGACACGGTTAGGTTCATGACAAACCTGGAAACAGAAACAATGTGTTCCTTGTCACCTAATAATATCGCAATACATCCAATTCTGTTTTTATATGGATCTTGACGTGATATGGTGTAATTAAGAAATATGTATTTTTCTTTTTGCATGATTATCTGCAGTCTAATAATATAATATGCTATTACGATATAATATAACACGGTTCTGTCATATTAGTACGATAATAAAACGAAGAATAACCTGTTGGAAATGGTCCGTAGCGACGGACGTACGAGGAATGCCAGTAGAAGTATGACATTGAGTAAGAAACAGCCAAAAAGGGCGAAACTCCAGACCACTATCGCATGATTATTCCACCATCCCTCTAGATCTCCTAGATCTGAAATCGATCCTTCTCCGACGATGTCTGGCGAATCTCCAACCATTCATGTATAATAAATGTGACGCAATTCTGAAACGATAAGAAAGAAACGAAATTTATCAATGATTTTACAAACGAGTTTCGTAAAGTTTCGTTATTCTACGTTATTAATAAACAGCGGATATTTATGCAAATTCACATTGTTATGAACATAGTTAAGAAGATGAAACCTAGGTAATAAAAGGTTTTGTTTCGGTCTTTGATTTTTGAAAATTAACCTATAAATTCTTTATTATTATAAATGTAATAATATATATTTATCATTGTACATATTCGAAACATAGGAATAATCTAGCACAAGGTACGGTCTACCCGTGCTAGATTGCATGGATATTTTCACAGAATGCGCATACGGGAAAATCCGTTAAGTCTAAATATACTCTGATGGTAACACTGTGCCGCAATATGTATGTATATTGAGAGATTACGCGCCATAATTTCAAGAAAAATTGCCCTATTTCGCCAGTTCATTCAATTCCAGTTCTTATTCATTGTTCCAGCCGTTCCTCTCGTTCAGCTATCAGCAGTCAAGATGCAGTTATTTTCGTTCGAAATACACTGTGACTTCGATCATTTTAAAATGTTTGATTAATCTACCAGACGTTTATGAGAGAAGTTAAACAGACTGTTACCCGCATAGATCAACAAGTTTAATAAAGAAACCCATCGTTCAAACTCGAGCTTGATTTCTGCTTTTGCAGTAAATGCAAACCTTGTTTATGTTTTGGAAACTACACCGAATATCTACAGTGACTCACGCGTGTATTCAAACACCTGCCATAGATTATTTGTTAGATACATATATATATATATGTAGAATTCGCTGTAGCGGTACCGGCAGTTTTTTTGCGAATATCTCGGAAATCAAGGTCGATGCGTCGGTTACACGTATGAGAAAAAGTTGTCTAAAATGTTAATTTCTACAACGTATTCAAAAATTATCGAAATCGGTCAGGTGGACGAGATACCGATAATTACCATAAATATCTGTTAGGTCGATAGAACTCTTTATTTACTCGCGCGATAGTTTATAAATCTTTTTCGAAACACCACAAATTATCTACGACGCGCTAAGATATATTATGCGTAATCTTCATGTACGGCATTTATCATTCGGTGTTTGGATCTCGTGTTAAGTTTCTCTTAATCTCTGACACTCGGTAATTCGACACGCGGTGATTCATAGATATCCTGTTACGCGTTTGAAAATGAGGATTAATAGCAAAAAGCGCTGCGCTTTTTACGATTCCTTTGTCTGGAACTAAGGAGCGCGAACTTTTATTGTCCGTGGTCGATGGTTAGACACGTCATTACGAGAAAGAAATTTTGTATAAATACAAGGAATTCGAACAAAGGCGTGATAAAAATAAAAGACATAACGAATTAAATTACCAAGAAAAATTAATGTTTCCGTTAATTCTTCGTAACACTAATTATTTGATTAACTAGCTACAAACTCGACTGTATTTAATTTTTTAATTATTCAAAATATTCCATTTTCAATGAAAACCAATAATTATATCGTTGCATCGTAAATCTACAAGTACACCTATAAACAACAAATACAACGTACACACACGTATACATAGTATATATAGGAGTTTCACGATTTTCGGAGAATGAATTAAGATCTTGGGGGTAAATTACGCAGTAATTCATTAGTAAATTATATTGAACGATAAGCTTAAGTAAAATGCTGTATCATTTATGGAGTTTTTTCCTAGGATACACGATATGTAATTACCATGTGATGTAAATCTTGCATTATTTATCGTCATAGCAATTATACGATCATTCGATAAAGTTAAAATGCAGTAATTAAGGATACCAGAAATGTAGATGTCCATGTGAAAAGTTAGAATTAATAATAACAATAACAATAATAACCGTAACTCTAAGTTAAACATAATTAATGAAAAGTAAGTTGAACGAAGTTAGGTTATTCAAATTTAACATGTCTAACTTCATTTTATATCTTCTCCGTGACAGAGATTAATAAGAAAATTCAACGAAATTAAAAATTACAATATCAAGTAATTCAATGCCAAGGTGTTATGGTGTCCAATGATTCTTTTATTTATCGTGGAACCGTACATCCCGATATACGTCTCAAATGACGTCTCAACGACGTCAGACGAATTATGGCAAAAGTTACTTTGAAATCTATCTTTTACACACCGGTTAACCTCGAAAAAGTTAAACCGAGGCGAGATCGAGATACGAGGGAAAAAAGTCGAAAACTGCAACGGACCAGGGATCGTATTTATTTCGAGGAAAAAACCTGGATGTTCACCTATCGACAGCAAGTTGTGAGAATGAATCGCAGCTCGTGACGCAGATGCGGGGTGACTTTAGTATTTTGCTCGCAAAATGCATTAACATATCAGCAAACAGCTTGCTCGAAACGCAAGAAACAAAAGAAAGGTTAAGACGTCTTAAGTTTTGGCGGTAAAAATAAATATACGCGGTTGAAGCAGCGTCTATATCGCTTGACGTCATAGGCAAGGTTTTTTAATACATTTTAAAATATGTAATTGGCTTGCTAGTTTTCTCGTTGCTATTACGCGCTTATTGCAATTCTCTCTCGTTAACCGCGAGATTTACAGAGAAGCGAGTCTTAATAGAGAAACAGTTACGCGCGTAAGTCCGACTAAATAAATTTCGAAAAATTTGGCTTCCGTAATATGAGATAACAGACTTTGAAATTTTTATGTTAATTGTAAACTAAATTAAATTGAATTTGGTATAAGGACGTTCTCTGTTTCTGTAATACAGAATTTTAATATACATTGGATGAATACGTATAGAATTATACAAAAATGTATAGAATTTTATACAAATGTTGATGAAGATAACATTCAAACGAAAAGTTGTTGCTACAATTGAGAATCGGAGATCGTCTTGCAAAAATCTTTGATAAATTTAACAAAACAATAAAATTAAAAAAACTGCTGTAACAATTTCCTTGTTCTAAAAAAAAAACACCTTTCTTTGAATAAGAAATCCTAGAAATTATCCAGTTTTTATATTTCTATGCTCAAGGATTGAAAAATCGCATTGCATTGCAAGAATACGAGGCCACTGCGAAACAATCTTTTTACTTCTGCAACTTGTACGAGTTACGTGGTTGAAATAAAGCTATTTTTCTCATGAAAAACAAAAGAACACGTGCAAAAGGTGCCACACACTTTTTAAATTGTCATTAAAAATACATATCGATTGTCCATTTCCTGAGAAATCATAATTTCCCGTATTTATCAGCTTTCAACCACAGTCACAAGACAGTAATTAAATATAAAAAATAAGCAGGAACGAAATTTAATTATGGTTTGAAGCGGAAACCACGATTTCTCTAGAGAAATTTCTAGGCTATGGAAACTTTTTCCGATAAGAAGTAAACTCGCGATATCCTTCTCTCCCTTGTAACGGTAATTTTGTTGTAAAAATAATTTTGAAAGTTGCAGGGCCAAAATATTCGCACCTACTACTCATGGTGTTTCATATTTTTACATCGTTTTCCATAATTTATGAAAGATTTCTTCCTATTTTTCAAATTCACCTACGTAATAAATAAATATTTTCAATTTTCAAAAATTTGATTTTCGCGCAATTACAATTATCAATTATTAAAAGAAGATTAAAAATACCATGGTATTAGCAATACCAAATCAGACACGCTTCTTAAAAATTCAGTTAACAACTTCGTTCGGTTATTTAAAAAAAAAGAAAGAAACTGGTGTATTAAAAAAAAAGGGACGAACCGAAAGTTGCTCAATTTGTCAAGGAAAATATGCTGGAACGCGTAACGGAAGATTATTTTTCGCTGCTTCCGACGCGACGTTCCAAACATCATAACTCAACGATGAGTAGTTACGGGTTATTTGCATGTTGCGAGATACCTAAGATCAAAGATCTCGAAAAATGAATAGCTTCCACTAACGATATTTTGTTCTTTCTTTACAGCCTACCACCGGTCATTTGTTCGTTTTCCTACACCTTTCCATCATCTTGTGACGTACGTATGTATTACGGACGCAATCCGCAGGGTATCTACGTATACAGAGTCGGCGTTACATACCGTTGCCTGGCAAAGTCCAAAGAAATGCTGGAACAGCGAACATGCCAACATGCTGCAATATCAAACAGTAGGGGTACAGCGAGCGGCGTCTTTCATCGTACTCGATGCCTCGTCCCTTTAAATTGGTCGTACGAACAAACGGGATGTTCGAATTGGTTAAATTCGATATCTTCGATTCACCTAACCCCTAATAATTAGCGATGTGTTTGTTTGCGTTATTCAATGTAATGGCCGGACGCTCGCGATTACGTACAGTTTCCTTACCCTTAGTATTGAATGCCCGCATAGTCTTACGAATGATTCGATCATAGTCTTATTACCGTAAATTGATGCAGTTCGTGGGTGCGTTCCTCTTGAACGAGCGTTTTCAAAGCATCGAAAAAGCGGGAAAGCGCGACAGACCGCGTTTCGTCGTCAGCGGGATTTTCAATTCGCATCGTCGTTACGTACGAAACTACAACGATACTAGTTATTTAAACAGGAAAGCGTGAAGCTAGGTGACCTTCTACAAGTACATTCCATCGTTTTATATGGCTTCGATACGTAAATAGATATTACCTTCTAGCCGACCCTCGTATATAATTATGAGAAGTATATGGTCTTATCCAATAATAAGTTTGATCGGAGATTAGTTTTATTAATAGACAGAATAACGAATATATTTTAATTGCATGACTGTCGCGAAACGTATTTTAGTTTCTGTTCGATGTTTGTCACTGTAAAACGTTTCTTCCGTTATTGCGTATTTCCTTAAGAAGCGTTCCGTTTCTATCCTTATTTTTCAAATTATGTCATCGCGAGGCCGATAGCAATTTCCTCGTCGCGTTAGACAGGATGCTACGGTATATGCTGAACTTGCTTCTATCGCTATATAGCGTTAGCGAGATTGACCAGAGGAAATTATCGTCGCACGAAGCAATTTCGTATCGCACACGCGATTCACGTGCAGCGTTCTTTGGCTCGCGTGACAGACCGTTGAAAACGGTCGTCAACGACGTTTAACGTTTAGTGTGACATCTGCTTCGAATCCGCGTTGGTCGTTGTTGCGCATGCGCATCGATCTACGCTACGAGTTTCAAACGCTTCTTAAAGCTTCGTTCAAAATGGTCAAGTTATCTGAATTTAAGCGATATAAGAGCCGATGCGGACGAGTGATTTTTCTCTGGGCGATATCGCTGCGATTATAATATGTCTGTCCTCGGTGTTTTTAAACTAGGAAAACAAACGAAGACATATAGCTGCAGCGATATCACGCAGGCAAAAATAGCTCACCTGTATCGGGTACTAAATTTCAATAACTTGAAACCTCTTCATCACCGTGGAATTGTCATTCACTTTACTCGGATATTACGTAAAATTGTATTAACGAAAATGATAGTTTTTTCGAGTTTCTACTCTCGTTAATTAAATCACTAGATTTGTGTAATAATTAGGCTGTGGATATTTTTGCAAATTTATATTTTGATCGACACGACCAAAGAGATGGAACCAATATAGAAATGTGGATCATCCACTAAATAAAATAACGCGAGTGTTATATTTCGAATATTTTACATACAGGGTGGTTGGTAACTGGTGGTAACTACGCGAAGAAAGAAGTTGAAAATATAGAATAAAAATATTTTTTTTTTTAATTTTTTTTTTAATATTTCCATCGAGACAACGATCTACAGTGAGATCCGTTATAACGAGACGCGATAAAGTTCACGCGTACCGAGCGAAAATTCAAAGTCGATTTTCTCGAAAACAAAGCCTCGAACGAAAAATTGTTATTCTATATTTTCGACTTCTTTTTTCGCGTAGAATCACCCCCTTTCCGCTTGTACCACCAGTTACCAACCACCCTGTATATTTTCAAATTTTCTAAAAATGCAAAATTTGTCGTCTTACTTGGTTTAAAATATGCTTTTGAACTTTCAAATGAAACCAAGGTTTCTTCGGTTGTTCCCTGACTCGAAAGAAGCAGTAGTTGCTACGTTACGTTGCGTTATTTTCAATTTTCCACTTATCGATATCGTACCGACCTAAACCAGCTTAGTTAATCGGCCAAGTTTCAAGCAACTTAGTAAACTGAGTCGACCGACTGATTACTTAATTTTTTCAGTAACAAACCGTGTGAAATAACGATATAACGACAGTGTAAAACGTACGTACTGAATATTTTAACGATTGATCATCTTTATAATATTCACGTAGAAACCTCCCTTGTCGATCGTGCCACGATTACCGACACACCCTGCATTTTCTTATTCACTCGCATACACAATCTCTTTCCGTTTTACTCTCTATTGGGTAGCCTTTCAAAATTAGGTTACTCAAATTTAAATGGCTCGAACTCGAGTATATCTTGACTAATGTGAACGAAGCTTAACCTCGACTCTCTGCTGCAGCTTTTCAGCTATATTTAGAGGTACGGTTGTAGCTTTTGCTCGGCAGTGGTAATAAAAGCGATCGTGACGGGTGATTTACCGGCGCTAATCTTACAGCTTATGCGCACGCGTCCCAAACGAACAAGCACTCGCAAATTTGATGGAACCGTGGCACCTCTTCTTTCGTTATAAAACGAATTCTCAAATGAATTTTACCGACGCGAAGTCACGTATTTCGTGCGGCCGTGAATAACGAGTTTCGAAATATTTATAGTCTGCAGATACGTAGCCTGGTTTTATGATATCTAAGGTATGAAGACGTTGTCCGTGAAGCTTTTCAAATTCACGAGTCTAATTATATTAGATACGGACATCGTGCGTGGTTATTAGCGATCAACGAGTAGATAACGGGCGTTCGTTTAAGGCAATTCAAAGGTATCTGACTGACGATCGTTTGACAATTACAAATATCCCAAGTTGGTAGATCAGATTTAAAGATTAATTATTTGTCGCTTGCGGTGAAAATTTGCAGCGATTAGATCTTTGTGGAAAAATTCATCGTTGTCTCTTAACGTGTACAGAATTTTTTCCTTACATTTGTAGGAAATTCCGTGAATACAAAAATGCATAGAATAGGCACAATGCTCGTGGTACTTGGTTTTATTTTATTATACAGGGTGGTTGGTACTTACTTCACTGGCGTAATAAATATAAAAATTGGACGATACTGGTAAATACTTATTTAGAAATTAATAATCACATAGAACTCTTTTTATTCGATCAATCATACGTGTACGACTCTACAAGGTCTCAAGTATGACAAATAAATGAAAAAAAAAAGTATGTGGAATGCGATAAGGAGATAATTAAGCGTAGAATAGAAAGATAATTAAAAGATTAATTTAAATTCATTACAGTCTATAATATAGCTGGATGCAGATGGAGTTTGCGGGTATGCAGAGATTTAGAGACACGTGTGCTCTTAAGCGTGACTTGCAGATAGTCTCGAGATTACTTTATGGCTACACGTGTGAACTAAGGACCAATAAAAATAAACAAGAAACTATGTTTCTTCTTAGACTTTGTTGAAAGAATCGTTCAGTCATAAATGTTTATATTTATCGTAGTAAAATTTGGAATTTAGTGTCAAATTGATTTATGATCGTGAGTGTATAGATAAGGAAATATTTACTCGTAAATTCAACTATTAACTGTATTACGAAAGGTTCTATATTCTACAGATAGACGAGATAGGATATATAAATTGAAAGATAGAAATAATAACAACTGAGAATTAAGAGATAATTACAAAAAAAAAAAAACAAACAAACAGCCAAGACCAAAGTCAGTATTTCGTAATTTTTACGTGCATTTCCACATGGCTTTTAAATTTCACCAAAATAATCACGATAGTCGGATCGCGTCGAAGTGCTGATGAAATTTTTAAATGTTTCGTACAATGCACAGAATATATGGGCATAAAAAGTTTCTGTGTCGGTATTGCGTGAATTTTATCATCATAAATCATATCTCTTTCCTAGTTAGAAGTAAAAAAAAAAAAAAAGAACGAGTTAATAGTGTTGACGATCTTCGCATGATTTGAATTCTTTCTTTTAATTGAGATTATGAAAGTTACTGATAGATGTATACCTGTTGCCTCTGTTTAACAACTGCAAATATTAACTTGTGTATTTTGAAATTCCTTCGAATGGCTGGAGACAATGGACACAAACAGTCTTGAATTTTCCCGAGACAAAAAGATGAAAATCATAATATTCAATCGGACATTCGTTGAAAATCCAAATCGAACAGACTAATTTTTCATTGTTTATTTCTTGCAAATTTATTCTCTTCCTCCTCCTATCTCCTCTACCAAACAGCATAGAACCGATCAAATTCTATTTTACGAAAAAAAATTTTTTTTTTCTCGTAGAGTTCTATGGAAGTAATATACACATATAACTTTTATATTACAAATATTTGTAATTGATTAAACCTCGTCTTTTATCAGAAAACCATTTTTCATTTTGTAAAGTTCTGTAGAACCAATGTATTTATAAAAGTTGTACAAGTTCGATAAAATATATACTTTTTTATTATTTTCTACTATTTCATTTAACAGTTATTCATTTAATCATTTTGTTCAATTATTATTATACAATTAAATAAATCCAACTAACTAAAAGTAAAAAGCTAAGGAAGATACTATTAGAAAATTTAATGGAACGTTAGAATTAATACAGAATAGGTGAATATACGTATACAGGGTGGTTGGTAACTGGTGGTACAAACGGAAAGGGAGTGATTCTACGCGAAAAAAGAAGTCGAAAATATAGAATAAAAATTGTTCGTTCGAGGCTTTGTTTTCGAGAAAATCCACTTTGAATTTTCGCTCGGTACGCGTGCGGTATGTTATAACTTATCTCACTGTAGATCGTTGTCTCGATGGAAAACTTAAAAAAAATTAAAAAAAAATTTTTATTCTACATTTTCGACTTCTTTTTTCGCGTAGAATCACCCCTTTTCCGCTTGTACCACCAGTTACCAACCACCCTGTATATGTTCCCAGTTCGATACAGTTCTATTATGTCTGTGTAGATACTTATATGAATGTTGGAAACCACGTTATATATTTTTAAAACTTACATAATCTCTATCGTTACAACTTTTGCATTTCTTATTCTATCAAAGACTAAAGTCTAGATTATTAAACAAGATTTGCTGGCTTCCATTTCATTATATAACGTCGCATATCTCTTTTTTCTACTTGTCTACCTTATCTTACATTGAAACTACTCGGGCATATGACAAAATATTCTTTACTATGTCATCCTTTGTAAGACACTAATACTAAAATTCACTAACATTAAGCGTTTAGATAGCTGATTGTATCATAGTTTGAGCTATGAGAATTGTAAGTTGAGAAACGAAAAGAATATTTTAGTCGTGTTATTTACAAAATGTAAACAAACTTTCACGACATACGTAAGTTGATATGTAGTAATAGTTCGGTTTGTTACTGTATATACATGGAAGTTATAAACCGGAAGTCATCCTAACCTATCGGACGAATATCGCGTGTAGTACACAAATAAAAAGTAAGTAAATAAGTAGATAAATATATAAGTAAATAAATACGATAGGAATCTTGAATACTGTGAATACATTTAAAAAGCAGGCTCAGACAGAAAAAGAATGGTATCCTCCTTCTTTAAAAAAAAGCATCTATGTGTCATTAAATAAAGAAAAATGGCGGTTTAATTGATAGACTAATCTCCGGTCTACGCTTTAGTCGCTAAAGGGTCTCAAGGTGAACTTTATATTATTAAAACGGGATACTGTAGTATATTTCCTTCTGTTACTTTTTTTATATTACTTTTATATATATTACTTTCTTTTTTAAGTATCCTGCAGTGATCTAGGTCGTAAAAGTAAGAAAGGTCGGGAACACGCAATGAAATGAGGTTAGAAAAATATCACGTTGCCTCTAACCGTTCTCTGTAACAGATCTTCTCAGTTTTGACCTTCGACTGTGACACCATAACATCAAGTTTTATGCTCTGATAGTTCCAAAAGTATCTTTCATTGGATACACTACTGGTTTTTAATCGTTACTGGTTACAGTTAACTTCGGATCCCACGAAATACATAGGAGTGCGAAATGGCAATTGCACAACGATACGCTACAAGATTATCTTGTTTTGGTATATGTTTGCGACAGGAAATGATCTTGTAACAGAGGTCGTTAAGCGCGGCCTAACGTCGATTGAAACACTAGAATGGGGGGCATAATATTTTGCTCGAAAGAATGATATTAACGCTAGAATCAATGTTTCTTAATATTGGCATACATTTCGCTTTTAATATTTGTGACTATATCTAATATTCAATAATTATCTGTGATAATCAACTAGGTGATATTTAATAACATATGCATATTTCGTATTTACGTTGTTTACATGTTTTTTACTTGTTTCTGTATATTATTCCTTATGTCTTATATTTATTCTGATAATTTTCCCGTTCACAAAATTACTATTAATATTGGGAGCTATTTTTCTTAACGTCTTTTTTTCAAATTCGTAAGGAGAGGACAGAGGAGGTCGAAAGTTTTACGTTCGATAAAAGCGGAAGTACTAGGAACCACGTAGTCAACTTAGGCTAAAAAAAAGCTAGGTTAGCTGTAAGGCAGATACGAGATTTGAGGAAGAAAGTATTCGGGAATAATTTTAAGATAAATATGTGGTTGTATGAATTATAGAATTGACCCATCAGGGTGGAAGGAACGAGAAATGCTGCAAATAGTAAAAGTAAGATATATAAATCACTTGATACACAGGCATTTGACAGATGGACATCTAATTACATAAGGTGATCTGTTCAGTGAATGAACGTCTCCCAGTGAATGAACGTTACTCATATCGTACGAAAAATTAACACCTATCGTGCTCTCTTCTCTTTGAAATTTACACAGCGCACAGTGTCCAGAGGAAACCCACAGATGTTTCGCAAAAGCGTCCTCCATTTACAATCTGTACCGCACTGCGTTCCATTTGTTTAACCGTAGTCCTCGTGGCGTTCCACGGGTCGAAGGTAAAGCCTGGTCTACGCTGGATTCGACAGGGACAGTCCGCTTGGCGACAGTCACGTTTTTATAAAGATAGATTACAACGATCCGTGTGTTTCGTCTCCAACACATCCTCGACTCATCAACACACAGGTATACCAGAGTACTTGTCACAGTGCTAGTGGACAAACGACACAGGCAGTTTTGTGGACTATCGGCGAACAATGTATATAGACGATACATCAGTGTACATCAGATATGTAAGTGTTGTGTCGCTTTATGCCTACAATTTATATTTTGAGGTGATTTTAGTGGTCCTACGATAAATTTGTTCTTATAATTACACCGTTTAGATCGAAAGACACTGTATAAATAACGGATTTTCAAGAATTTGCCGATTTTGTTAGGTTAGATTTTCATGCATCGAATGGGGTTAGGTTGAGATTAGGTTACACAACGATGTAAGAAAGGATCGTTGAATAAAATTTAATTTTGGAAAATGGGTCGAGACGCGACAAAAAGATTGAGAACGTCGCTTTTTTAGAAACTGTCGTCCTGCTTGAAAAACTTAAAAATTAGCACAACTTGTGCGTACTTCGAGATTATGTTAAGTATCGTGAAAATTATTTATCATGGATGAGATTGTAAAAAACATTTATATCGTTTAAAAAACAGGCATCGTATGGAAGAAGCAGAAGATTATTTTCCATCGAGAGGAGTGATTTATGACGATAATATTTGGTGTGTACCTTCTGTGTTTAAGCTTATACGTTATTTAGTGAAATAAAAGCATGTTTTAAAGCATGTTCGAAAATATTCGATCGAATATTCTTAGCGTGCTGTTTTAAACGAAAGTATAAAAATAGCAAAAATGTCGGTGTACAGTAACAAGTTTTACATATTATCCTGTTTTACATATAAAACGATACTTGTAGCATATTCTTCCTACTTTGACAGATACATAAATACAGATACATAAATATAAACGTACATTATACAAATTCTCCATTTATTTTAAAGCTTAAAAATCGTCAAAAATATTATCCTGTAGTGTAATTTGCAAATAATCCATAACAGGATTTACTATGTAATTTCATATTCGGTACAAATAAATATTGATATATTGATAATTATTAAATATAAAATAAATACAAATATTTAAAATCAATGATTTGAGAATTTTATTATAAGATTGCACTGTATAAATAATTAAATAAAAATATATGAATGAGATTTATCTGCAGCAGACAGTGATATACCTAAATCTACAGAATTTTGGAGGGGAAAAAAGTTCAAGATAATAAAAATCAAGTATTTTAGATATTTCTTTATTTCTTTCTATCATTCATTTATTGTAATCGTTCGTATGGCGTGATAATGTTCATATAATATGATAAGTGTGTTGTGCGAATAGTTCTTTTTTTTTTTTTCTTAAGAAAATTTTCTTATCTTGAGTTAAACTCAACTCTCTTATCATACCTAACCCATCATTCATGCAGAATCATAATTACACAATTTCAATGATATACCATCGTCAGCAGAAGTGTCTAAATATTTTCTCTCGGTTAGAACATAAATTATTATCAACGTACAAATGATTAATGGTGAACATAAATTACCATCTTCCAAACGATCCATATTTGAAGTAATCTATTTAATCATTTCACTTGAAAACTACAAAAAAAAAGGCATCGCAGTCATTCTCATTTTTCATTCTTTTTTGAGAATAATTAAAAAATTGCCAAAATTATTTTTCTGTCTTCTGGAAATAAAAATTCTAAATTGCGCCAAAAATTATCATCAAAAATTATCTTTCCTACCTTTTTACGCCTTTTTCTGACGAGAAGGATACAAAAGAAAAGAAAAACGAATCGCTAATAAATTACGAGTAGCAAACGTTTCCCGCATCTTTCGTACGCCCACAAAAGCAACCATAAATCTTCTCAGATTATCTTATATGTTGGACGAACTAATCACTGACGTAGACACGATGCTCAACAAATTGTAGCACACTGCTTAAAGCACAACTAAGTCGGTTTATTGTTATAATCTGAAATAGAGATTTGGAATTTAATTCGAACTGCAAAAAATGTTCTTCCAAATCGCGTATCGTAGAAGATATCGTAGAAGATAAACCGAAATGAAACGTTTCATAGTACAGCTAGTTGAATTTACACATTTTTCATGTTTTTCGTATGTTTCAGTTTGCCACACTGTACTATTTATTATTTTTAAAAGGTACTATTATAGTTTTAATATTTTCTTATAGTTACGTTTTCCCTAAGACAAAGAACAATTTTATTTATATTATTATCTACAGTGACGAACACTGCGCTTCTGTGCTCGCCCATCCAAGTATTATATATCGCTGGAAATAAAAGTTTGCAAGTCTTAAGCTTATGCTACCTCAAAGTAGGTACTATAAGAAATACATGTGCATATTTTTAAATCATATATCAAAGACGCGACGATTTTCCATCGAGAAGGAAAACAGAAATCAAACTTTCCTCAATACAATTACATAGTTGGATTTACGATTGAAATATTCCTCTATTCGTGATATTTACTAGACATTCATTTTCCATTTTATATCTGGTCGAATTCGGGCAATTTTATGCCAATTAACTCGATTTGTACGAGTAAAAGCTTGAAGTTTAAGAGAGTGTAATTCCTTTATCTGAATTGACTTTTAAAAATTTTTTTAAATTTTCCAGCAATATTTTCGTAAAAACCTGGGTTCGCTCATACGCGCAAGACACAGGATATTTATAAATGGAACAGGTTATAGTAGGTACTTCTTTGAATATAAATAGAAAAGTAGAGGCAAGTATTGTGTACTTTGGTAAACTTCCATTTTTTTGCGAAGTTATTCTTGTGGTTTTCGTACTTTTTATACAACGATTGCTTCTCTGAAAGATTGGATTATTCGTAAAATGTTGAAAATCACAACGTGAGTTCGTGCCCGCCATCCATATGCAGATGCGTTAGTTGTAAGAAATAGTAACCAGAAGATAATCCTAGTTACAATCGATAGGCTTAAGATGGTTTTTTGTTTTTATCCCTAGTTTTCGTAAGCGCGTGCAATAAAGGTTTTTTGGTTCAGAACGGTGCGATAGATTTATCCATTCGATAAAATAATAACTATTGTGATCCTACCTCTGAGTATAGAAATAACAACATAAAACTATTATACACATATTTTTCTCGATGATTAATTTATACAAGGAATTAAATAATTTGAGAAAAAATAGCAAATATAGTAAATAAAATAGTATTTAACATATACTACGTTATCGTATTGTTATTCACTTTAGTAGTATTTGGCCCGTTTCTAATACATTCAATGTGTTATACTTTATGCAGAATGTTAACTTTTATGGATAAAGATACATATAGATTAATTACTCGCTTTTGTTGTAAAAAGTATACTTTAAAAAAAAAGGTATCATAATTTTCTTACAAACTAACAGCGTTTTATTCGTTGGAACATTTTGAATTGTAATTTCTCATAACAAAAGCTTCTATATTGATTTGTAATTCTCTATAGCGATGTAACAAAATTGTTTAACGGAATCGCTCGATATCTGAAATTTATTCGCCATCTAATTTATCATTCGTTTGGACACCTACGATTTCTGCAGCAAACTCAACAAAGTGTGCGGATATTTATGAGTACTATAAAATTATTCAAGTAAGTACGATGAATAATCGTGGAATATTAAACCGAATGGTCGACTGTGGAAAATTTAATGGCATTTTAAATGACGAAAAATAAGGAAAATTTATACCATCGTATTATAAACATACCTATTTAAAAAAACGTAATCTAAGTAGAAAATTGTTTTACTTACCAAACATCATAGAGAGTACTATACTCTCGATCCTTTATACACAAAATTAAAAGTCTACTTATAAAAAATACAAATACGATTGTGTGCAAATACTTTTTGTAACCACTGTAGCTATATCTAGAGTTAATATGCACCAAAGATTACGAAACATTAGTTCGAACGGTTATTTTTCATCGGCACCGATGGAACACGTGCAAATCGTTACAGCTAAAATTACTCCGTATGATAAGTCGTGAAAATTGCACGTCACGTGCATCACTCGATGCATAATGGAATTTTTGCATATATTATATCTTCATATTCGAATATTAACGAGTATACATTAGCACTTGTAATTATTATTCGAACGATTTTTAAAGTCGATAAATGGCGTATGAATAATACAGATCGACGATACGTACAATAGCAGATGACGATGAGGGTGAGAGTAGGCATAAAGGGAGGTATTTAAAATCGTCAAATTATTCTCAAATAAATCTCAGCGAGGACGTATTTTGCGATTTTTTCCACGAATCAACGTATCTCTCTTTACCAGGTAGTCTAGAGGAAACTAAATGGCAGATCGTAATAATTCGAAAATAGACAGAATAACAGCTTAACGTCATAATATGCGGCAATTGGAACACCGATTTAGTAGTAATTCAATACTACCTTTGTTCGAAAAACGAGCCACGGTTGAGTCTCTTCTTTCGCGAAAAGATTCTTCTAGACATTCTGCTCAACGTAGAAGTTTCTTTAACAACTCCGTAAGAACGACTTTCCCGTAATTAATGAAAAAGTTGTGCAACGGCTTGCTACGTGTTAAAATTTCCAAATCTGAAGATCGATATCTCCACTTCGGTAAGGTTAGATTCTCTAAAAATCGAATCACCTGTAGATAATATACCGAGTGAGGCACCGTCGAAATTTCAAAGGATTTCAGGCACGATTTACGCTACAAATATCTTACGGACTCTGTAGAAAACTACTATTGGCCAACGATGGAAAAGAGGGCGCTGCGCGTTAGGTATACAACGACTTTCGAATAACAGAACCTAACGAAATAAAATCAGGGGAAAAAAATTACGAATTATATAAATCTAGTAAGCTATAAAAAGAAGAAGAATAAAAAAGGAGAAGAAGTAGATTAAACGAATTGTTGTTAAATGTAAATCTTCCTGGAATTTAGAGATTAAAATACTTAAAATGCAAGTCGGTCCCGCGAATGATTTACTACGCTATTACCCGATGAGCGCAAAGTATCCTCGAGTATACTGAAATCTTATCTGAGTTTCAAGTTTTCGTACCACAGGCATATTGTATTATACTAAAATACCGCTGCTTGGCACGAAACCAAAATTTTAATCAATTGCCATGTTTGAAACACTAACGTAAACAAAATAATATTTAACTTCTTTCTTACATGACATTTAGTTTAAAACGATTTGCAAAGTTTTTTTATGAAACTAAATATTTGCAGAACGCTATTTTCATGTACAACGTGTTCGTTTCGATTACAAGAAAAAAAAAAGAAAGAAAGGAATAGCTCGTACAACATGAAAGATTTAAACAAATTGTTCTTACATGAGTCGTCTCCTCGCGCAGGAAGATATTATACGATTTAAATAATATTTTCGCGTATGAAAGAGTTGGGTAGATTCCACGATTTTTCTAAAGGACAGATTATATCCCTCCATTTCTATACGCAAGCAAAAGTCCTGCCTTTTTGTGTCGTTCTATACTTTTATGAGGTAAATTTTACAAAATTAAGGTTAGAATATCTTTTGGATTAGTCACCGAATGTGTAAAATTAAAGATAAAGTAATTTTTAAACTAGTCACCGGGTTTACAAAATTAAAGTTGAAGTGTTTTTTCTTTCAAACTAATTGCCAAATTTTCAAAATTCAAGTAGAAAGAGAATAGATTGCATGTATGTAGATACACGCGAGTGTAAAAATTTGTAAAAGAACGGCTATGAGTCGTCGTTCTGAAGCAACTAACACTGTTTTGACATAATTGTTTATAAGAGCGAAAGTATGCAACCGAGATATCGACGACTGCGAGACGAAGGAAACATCGAGTATATAACAAGTTTCGCGAACACGAGTTCAACCAAGTGTCATTTCGTGGAAGGTCAGTACCCGCCATTGTTCTATTAATTTTCTTCTCTTCTATTTTTGTATCCTTTGTACCATATTTTTTTACTTTGGGTTTTTTTCTTCATTTGAGTACTTTGTTCGTTGTTGAATTTTTCACTCTTTTTTCTATTGACAAATAAATTATTTATTAAAAAATATAATAAGGGTTAGACATTAAATTGGATATGAAATAAAATGAACGATTTATAAAAAAGTTGGTTATTCGAGTTTGCGGACGTGTTTCGACAAATAAAAGATGTCTTCGTCGTACTAAAGCAAATTTACAGGATAACGTTATTATCCTTGTTGGTCGTATAAGGCAACCTATCTTCCTTGAATTCGAAAAGTATAAAATCTACGATAATTTCGTCTTTCACGGAGCTAATTGATTCACGATTAAGCAAAAACACGTAAAACAATACCGATAAATATTTTCTCGTATCCAACCATGGTCGTACAAACGTCTTCGGTTCTAATTAACGATCCTATCGAATCTGTTCTCAAGAACAAACCGCAACAAAGTATTTCTCGTGACGTCGATCCAGTAAAATTCGTAAAATCGTCAAGGATATTGCGTTCGCACCGATTGCGTTATGCACAAGAAACAATCGAGCAGATAAGAGAAGCACGCGAATCGAGAAGACAACCTTCGGCAAGAACTTTTCCATCGGACAACCAAAATCAGAAAGAAAGAAATCGCTTCCTTGGAAATTTATATTCCTCGGATTTCTCATTTTCAATGATACATAATATCGATACGATACGATACGATACGATACGATACGATGCTGTGGATCTTATTAACAAAAGACGAAGGAGAACGATACGAAACCGAGATATACAGGGTGTCTCGGTAATAAATTACGATGCAACCGACAAGTGGACGATTGAGACGACAAGAATGAATCGAAAATGCGCGACAAGATTTGTTCATACCGAGAAAATCGCATTTGTAAAATTTAGCCAATTTCGGAGTAGAAATGGGGGGGGGGGGATCGACTATTCTATGTGTGAAAATACGTCGAAAATGTAGAATAAAATGTTTATTCTCGCATAAAGTTGCAATATACAGGGTGGTTGGTAACTGGTGGTACAAGTGATTCTATGCGAAAAAAGAAGTCGAAAATATAGAATAAAAATTTTTTTTTTATTTTTCCATCGAGACAACGATCTACAGTGAGATCCGTTATAACGAGACGCTATAAAGTGCACGCGTACCGAGCGAAAATTCAAAGTGGATTTTCTCGAAAACAAAGCCTCGAACGAAAAATTGTTATTCTATATTTTCGACTTCTTTTTTCGCGTCACCCCCTTTCCACTTGTACCACCAGTTACCAACCACCCTGTATATATACACACACAACATATATAAACGTTTCTTTGATGATTTTGCGAAAAGGTCTGATTTACCGAACTTTCAAAAAAAAAAGAAAAAAAAAGAAAAAAAAGAAAAAAAATACTTTCGGTTCTTAAAAGTCGATATACGTACCAATGTACATATACCAATTCCCAACGTGGACGACAAATGGTAAATATCCTTTCAAAATCGATAGATTTCTAGAGATAGAGACACTGGCCCTGACGCTCTCAAAATTTGACGTGCCAGTTACCTAACGAATATGCAAACCACAAACGAATACGCGTTTCTTGACACCTCGAAATTAAAGCAAGGGGTTGGATGCGCGGTACGCGCTACAGATGCAAATAATCTGCTACGCCGACCACTAGAAGCGTTTACCGTTTTCACTAGCTTTGAAATATACAGGGTGTTGAGCGAAATCGCGCGCACGAGCTTTGAAGCATTTCCGATAATGTAACAAAAAAAAAAAAAAAAAAAAAGTTTCAAACGAGAGTCCTGTTTTGAATCAGCTATAAATTGCGATACTTAAAATCGCAAAAAAATATTTTTATAAAAGACTCGAGGTGGCCTTGACATTTTTAAATGGGCACGAAAATACTACGAGCTTAGGATGACCATAAGTTGAGAAATCTTAAATTCATTGATATATTTCTACTTCAATTTACGATTTATAATTCATATTTTATATCCACTGTTGATCGTTGCTTCGTAATATATATTGCGTCGAAGCATTGTGCTTTTAAAAATTATTTCACTGCTTCGCCTCTTAATAAGTTAAATACGTAGCGATAAGTATAGCAAGCATAATGAATAGCGAATAATTAAGAAACTTCGATGTGCGTATTATAGACTACATATAAGCGAATGCTATTTAATATGCACCGTGATGTCGTCAACTTTGCTTATTCGAAGAAGTAAGCATACAACGGCTTGGAAGGAATTTATAATTAATACAAATAGAATTGTACGTACACATAGCGGTATAGGAAAATTACGGACGTTGAAGGCGCACGTAGGACAATCGAATTACTTCGGTCAATATAGTTAATTAAAAATGCTTGGAAAGAAGGAGAAACAACGTTTTAGGTGATATAGACCGCTTAATGTAATTACGTTTTAATTAAAACAATTTAGCGATTATCTTATGCGACGGTTTCAGAAACATTTAACGAAGGATAAACGTCTAATAATTCTCTGTTGCGGCGCAGTTTATCATACAGACAAAAAGATATATATGATAATTTATAACACGAACGTTCAATTATTTTATTAGCGCCGAGATAGCAATTAAGTTCGTAAGTTCGACGATAAGTACCTATACGTATGTACGTATGTGTATAATATAACATATAAGTAGATAATATATCGTGTATACGGGATGTTCCACGCCTCTGGGATAAGCTGTATCTTGCAAACGGTTTCGCACAGAGAGAAATGTTATAGGCCAAAGGTAAATGGTACACGACCAAGCATAATCCGGAAATAATTTTATGCAATTGCGCCTGGAAAACGCAATTGCCCCTCTTTTTCTCGCATGAAACGCGTCTTTTTATTCTCTGCGGACGAGAATTAACGTATTTATCATATACCCGAAATCGACTACTTTACAAGTTACCGACTGAAAGTTTGCTAAATTATTTCGTCGTGTCGTGGGATACTGGCGCTGTAACAGATACCGATCCAGCGATTCTCAGTTCCAATCTCAACGTCTTTTCGTTCTTCTCTTGCGTTACGCGTTACTTAACACTTTCTCTAATTTTGGATATTTGTAACAGAATATCGTTATCGGATATCTCGAACACTAATAACGGGATGAAAATACTCTCTGTCTTTCGAGTATCCAACTGTCTCGATAATTTCTATTCAAATATTTGATGACAGCTCGAGAATGTGCTGAAGCACCGTCTTGTTGAAAGTATTCTATTTCTTCGCGGTGCAGATAACGGAATATCTGTATCGTGTAAATTAGTGTACAAGAACTGGTAGATGGAAATCTAAAAAAGATCGCCGTGTCTTTGTTCGCTTAAAATTCCGTAAAAAAGATAAGATCCGATAATCCATTTATCGGATATGTGGCAACAAACATTTACACTGTATCGTGCTCGATTATTAGTATATTTCATCTGGAATGTGGATTTTCTTTACGCGGTGTATGTCCGCTTTGTCCATCGATCGTTCCACTGTTGGTGAACGTCGTCTCGTCTGCCCGCGAAACTTGCCAAATAAAATTAGCATTTTCTCGAATACGCCGTAAAGAATATCGGCGACAGTTTATTCTTTCAATTTCGTCCCTAGATGGCAATGTTTGTCAACTGGAAAGCCGATAGGTAAGGACGAAACTTGAGCATTTTCGGAATACGTTGAACCGCTAACGTGTATTTATCATCGAACTTGTAAACTTAATAATTAACTTTGCAATAATAATTGCGACAACGATTCTACGTTCGTCGCATAAATTACACCACGAAAGAAATTATAATTATAATACATATGTATTTGAGCTGCGTTAAATGCTTGGAAATCCGTGGGATGAGATAATCAGGTATGTAAATATATTGTACGTATGTGATATGCATTTGTTAACATTCTACAATGAGAATGTTTCTGAATGCCAATGTACAAATAATTGAAATGTATTTTCCAAAATACGCGAATGTGAAAGTTCTTGACGCGTTCCGTCATCTTCGAACGTAGTTCCGAAACGAGACACTTTTCTCAGATCAGACAGAAGAAAATAAAGGACTACGAAACTGAATGAAGAATAATTAAGAAATACGCTTATTATTAGAAAGAAATATACGTACGCTTATCGTGTTAACATATTTTACTAGATGACGGCGTTGTATTGTATTTTCTCAGATTTTTTCGCATTTACGTTGACACAACTATCGAAAAATACGTTTGGTCAGTGTGAGATCGTATGTTACCGTCTCTAGCATCTATCCAGTTCGTGATAATTAAGCATAAGACAGCTGTATTCTAAGAAAAGTATTTAATTGTGAGTGACGCACTTGAATCATTTCAGAGAAATGACATTAACGTTAGGTTCGATGCATTTTTTGATTGGCTCAATGAATTGAAAAACAGAAACGCATAGCAGTCGTTGAGTAACGTTGCTCTTCAACGTGGAACAGTCTCCGCTACCTGCTTTTACGTATTTTCAACCCAATTACGACGTGTACGTATTTTTCCAAAATTTTAAAAATATCTTTTCGAATAAAATCTGCAAAAAATCTTATCGGAAAATTTTTAGATTTTTAAGCGATTTAACAAAATAGTCAATCTTCCTTGGTACGATTTTTAATAAAATATTACACGCTTGTTAAATGCTGCTCGGATAGTTCGTTCCGATTTTCAACACTTTGGTCGACGTAACAAAACATATTGAAAAGTTCTTCGCCGAGAAGCCTGAGAGCTTCTGGAAGGATGGAGAAATATTCAAATTGCGTGACAGACGAAGAAAGGTCGCGGAACAGAAAATCCTATGTAACTCGATCAATATACAGGGTGGTTGGTAACTGGTGGTACAAGCGAAAAGGGGGTGATTCTAGGCGAAAAAACAAGTCGAAAATATAGAATAACAATTTTTCGTTCGAGGCTTTGTTTTCGAGAAAATCCACTTTGAATTTTCGCTCGGTACGCGTGCACTTTGTCGCGTGCTGTACGTTATAACGGATCTCACTGTAGATCGTTGTCTTGATGGAAAAATTTTAAAAAAAAAGGAGAAAAAAATTTTTATTTTATATTATCTTCTATAATATCTTCCGCTTGTACCAGCAGTTACCAACCACCCTGTATATCGAATCTTAAATCGGAACGAACTTTCCAAGAGACCGTTTGAATCCTTTCAATTGCACCAAAAATACGCGGGCATTCAGACTATATGCTTATCAGAGTTTATGGTCGCGAGATTGTTAAAACGTTACGAATGTCGTTCGTTCGTTGAAATGAGATCAGGACTAAAAATCTCTAATACCAATAAAATAATATTTGTAACAGAAAAAAAGCATTTGCTACTGGGAAATTTTGTAAAAAATAAATATTAATCGTGTTGGAACAACGAAGGTTCGGATACAGGAGACTGTACCGTAGTTGAAGTTCTAACTTCCGACTGCGTATATTACTGGAAATCAGGCACGTAACAAATGAAAAGGAAGAAAAAAAGAGGAGAAAAATAGCACGTGCAAACATCATGCTATGCCTGATGCGGGTTCCTGGTTCCTCGCGCGATTAATGACGCAAATTTCTCCGTTTAGAAGGCTCTGACGTTACAAATCAGTTGAAACAAGAGTTTTACACCTTATATCCAATTCTAACGTACGTTTAGCAAATGAAAAGTTATATTTGCTCGCGACAAATATTAGCAAGAATTTGTACTTTGACTGAACACTCGTGTCTCGAATACGGAAATAACCTGAGGTAGAAAAGAATTTTAAATTTAATGGAATTAGTATTGTCCTCCGATAGGATAGAAATGAAAACGTTAACCTGTGTAATACGGTAATTCCTTTAAGACAGTGTCAAAGACTTATTTTTATTCCACGTAAGACAGATAATTACACGGTTTAATATGTTTTTATTACACACAGAAAAAAATTATAGACACTAATTATGTCAATAAACAAGTGCTATACCTACTTTAAAGTTTAAAAGATTTACGAAGGTATAGGATAGTTTCGAATAGTACGTGATACGATATTCTCGTCAGATTTTGATATTAGAATACGATCGTCCATGTACAACCGGCGTATGACTTTTCGTATACTTCGTAAGAAGACAATGTTTATTAAAATAAAATACTACAAACTTTCACTGCTAAGCTATTGTGTTCTATGTGGAAATAATGAAGTTTCATCTTGGTTTAGACGAAAGAAAAAATGATTCGGATGTTGTGCATATATTTATTTTACTATTGCTAAGAGCTTGTAGCATCAAAGTAGCATAGACTGACATTCAGTTTTATGCAAATCATTCTACGAGCAAACAATACAAGTATTTGCTGATGTAATTTAGCTATGGAATTTGATACGTTCAAACGACCATGTCGTAAGCTCCAACCTGGTAATTCACTAAAATGGAAAAATCGAAAGGATTTAGAAATATCGTCTGTTTCATTACTTGCTGCCACGTTTATATATTAGATGCCAAAAATGACGCGATCTCTCGTTCTGAATGCGAATTCGTAGAGTGTAACGCCGCTTCAGTTCTTTGGATTTCGTTTCCAGCTCGTTAACTTCTATCGAATTTAACGTTAACGTCCATCGAATTTCGCTTTGATCGATTGTTTTGGAAATGTGTTACGTAACGACCAACTCGTCCAGTTAAATAATGCGATACATAGTTTTAAGAATTCAAGGCCTGCAGAGCAATAGCAATTCAATCAGAAAGAAATCGACTTGCCTCGAAGAAAATAAATCGAATACGTGGAACAAAACTTTGTTTTACAAATTATTTTGTAAAGTTACCAATGAAAGCTCCGATATCGGTCGTAAGAGGCAAGATTGTTAATTTTCTTACAAATCTCTAACAGATTTATGCACACATTGAATTAAGTCATCGATATTTATAAGACATAATTGGCATTATGTCAAAGCAAAAAATAATTTTTTATCTTGTCGATGAATATTAAAGGCAACTATAAAAAAATAAGAATAGATATTAAAAGAATTTACCGACATTTTAGTTTTAATATTTTTTCTATTAAATATTATACGTCTAATATTTATCAGTATTAGGTATGTATATCATTTTACAGGTATTTAACTTCTCAGTTTTTAATTAAATAATTTGATTACAATTCATTTATACATCTAAATTTTATTTACATATCATCAATATTTTTAATATTTCTCAACATTTACAAAAGTTCCTTTACGTATCCAACGTCGTATCCAATATATTAAATTTTGTATTATACAATTAATAAGAAGAAAATTTAGTGACTTCTTCCTTTTGTTATTCCATTTTAAACGCCACGTACACCTTCAAAAATTACATCCGCTGATCGGTTCCCCAATAATTTCAATCAATATTTCTTCTGCGAGTATCGTTGTGCCATCTATTTTCGCACATCCTGTATAATATGCGTCCAGTAACTTTAATATCATATAACCAACTTGCTGGTATGCCAACTCATCGCTACACACGTGCGGTTTCAAAGTCCTTTCCTTCTGCCGAAAGATACGGAGGGGCATGAATTAATCATTCGGACACAATTGCTAATTTTAATGTGATTTCGATCGTATGGGTCGAAACGAACATCGTATCGACTTCTATGCCATAGAGCATATCTCGATATTATGTCAATAATTATGGAGATACATTCAAGACTAGACTTTACGTGACCGGACAAATTTTTATAAATAAATTTAAACAACTGCACTCCCTATAATACAGGATTTAAAAATGCATCTCTTGTACTTTGTAACACTTCTCGGATTTGTATTTCTAATAATAGTTACCAAGTAAATCAAGTACCTATAATTTGGTATAGAAACTATCTCTAATTATATACCCGCCATTGTAACTGTTTTCATATCTTAGTAAAATATATGAGTATAACCTATTTTCACTCGTACTAACTTTAACTTTAGAATTGAAAGTTACTTTTATTGCGACTAAATAATGTTCAATTTCTTATTAAAACTTTCCCTATTTATGTATGTTACATATGATCACCACTGTAATTATTTTTATGTATACCGTAGAAAAATTTATATTTTTACGCGAATTTTTTACTCTTTTTATATTCATTATAGGAAAACGCACAAACTACATTAAGAAAGAAGAGAATTTCATGTACTTACAACCTATTTACTATCGATAACTAAACTTACGATCTAATATATAGTAAAACACGACGCATGTATTCCGTTAAATAATAATTCGTAAATAGTCCAAGAAATGAACCATCTTCCATTTGTTTTATCGACGTTTATTTAATCGTAATTACGTTACTTAATCACAGTTTCAACCAACAATTACTGCATCAGTCAGAATGACTAACTTGTCAATCAACTATAATAATTTCGATGAATGTATGCTTGAAAACAAAGATTGCCAAAAACCATAAATGAAACTTACAAAAACATGTCACTCATCGACTAAAAAAGAACCTGTCGATGCCTTTCTGAAAAGAATCAAACCTAACCTCAAAGGCCTGGTTGCACAATGCGTGCTTCTCGTGCGCATTGGATCCGATTTTCGGATCCATTCGATATCGAATATCAACGTCTCGGTAATTATGGTACGATCGACGAGGATTCTACGTGAAAAGATAAATCGAAAACATAGAATAGAATAAAATTCTTCCATATATACCTCGCTAATAATTTATTCAGTATATATAAATTTAACTAATTACCGCTGGGCGCGGTTCTGCGTGCGAAAATAAATAAAAAACTATAGAATAAAATTTGTTCGTTCAAGACCTCGTTGTCAAGAATATGATATTTGAACGTGTTGAGTTAAGAATTGGCTTGATACATGCGTACTTGATTCAAATTTCATTTTCTCGGAAGCGTCTATGAGCAAATTTTTGATCTCCAACACATCTTCAACTTATTTTCGTACGTAGTATATTCTTATCGACTATTCGCTTCTGTCCAATCCGGAATTGGCCAAGTTCAAGTATACGACACGAGTTTTCATACTCGGTTCTCTCGAAAACGAAACGTCACATTTTCTTCTATATTTCCAAATTGTTTTTTCATGTAGAATCGCCCACTTACCGATTGTACCGCGATTGCTGGGATACCCTATACATTATTGCGTTCGAAATTTCGAAGTGAATCACACTAAAAGCAAACTATCGAAGAATTAACGATGTATCTCGAAAACGCGATAGTTTACTATCTAGTGAAGTTTATATGAGATAAGGAAAACAAATAAAAACGGAATTTACAAAGGATGTGAGTATTTTGCTACGAAATCATTTACCTGAATTTATCGTGCAATAAGTTATCTAAAAGTGGCGAATTATATATATATATATATAAATTTATGAATTTTATTCTAAGTAAAGAAAAAGGTTAAACGGTACAACTCTTTGTAGGGACTTTTCCCTGAGGGAAGCGATACGTAAATGTGGAACGAAAAGCTATTGTCTGTCTAACTGTTTGTTTCTCGGAGAAATTAGAAAAAAACGTATGAACGAAAAAAAGAGAAATTAAAAAATTCTTATTAATAAGCTTTTTATCGTCATCTCTTATCCCTTATTTCGCGTTTATTTATAAAGCCCGATATTAAAATTTAACATCTAAAACTAGGAAACCGGACAAAATGACTGATATCAGATCTTTTTGCTCTTGCAATTACTAGAACAGGAATATCCTAGTTTTAAAAGTCACTTAAAGAATGAACATTTCGTACATTATGTAATATATAATATGTACAATATGTAAATGTATGCGTCTGTCAATCGATTACATACAAAATACTCCCATACATATTAATAATGGATACCAAAGTTATCATTCTTTGCAGGTAATGTTCTCGTATATTTGCATAAATTCCTGAATTATTATTATTAAACGATTACCGAAGGTCGTCTTATTTTTAAGTAATTATCTTTCCTAAATTTCCAATCAAAATGCTTTTAAGCTAAAAGGTCTTACACTAAAAGAAAAAAATTGAGGAATTAGATCGATTGATATTTGATAGCAAATACTAAGAGACCAGACATAATACAAACACGATACGGATTTTCCACGCAATAACAGGCTGATTGTCACAGGTTTAATCTCATTATGCCCGTCTGATATAAAAAATAAACTAAGTCGACACTTGTTTCTGCACATTTGACCAACAGCAGCCTACGTTAATTTCCATTATGTAATCAAACCCATAATGTGAAATATACGCAATACAAATTTATAATTTATTATTGTTGATTAATGGCGTGTCAAAATTTGCATTCGTCAAAATATACACGCAAATATTTCTATCTGAAAAATTCTTCCAGTTTCGTACATCGTCGACTTTTGATAACTTCCGATATCGCTGACATATTTTCAACGAATCCCTCGATTTGTACATACTTTTATCTGTGCCAGCCTGTGGAAATTCTCACTTCCAGTCCACCAATGTTATATACACTTCCACTTATAGATATTAGGTCATTTATGGCTTATGAGAAATCAGTACAGACAAGTATACTTAAGGTTTATAACTTTTTATTTCACGTATATGTACAATACAGCATAACCAGGGGACGTCTTTTTCAGAAAGATTATTCAGAAAGATGAATGTGTTTTGTGCTTTTTCCAACAATACGTCTACGATAGCTTTCTGTTTATGCGCTTCTGTAATTTATGCACTTCGAGGTGCAATAATTATACATTTTTGTAATTCTTAATATTCAAAATTTAATAACAAGTTCAGGTCCAATTTCAGATGAATAAGGTTGAACGGTAGATACGGACGTCAATTATGTTACTCTTTAAAAAAATGGCATAAAACTTTTTTATGACGTCAGTAGGATGAAATACGAGAACGATTCCAAGCATTGAATGTCAAAGTGTCACCTTTTTCATTTTTCTGCGATTTCTGCGATATTTTAAGGAACAGCTGAACACATACAAGCGTGTCTCAATTAGTTCTAATTAAAGCAATTTGTAAGTTCTTTTTCGATGAACGTTTCTTAAGAATTCTATTTTTGAAAGTAAAATAAACGTAACGATATTTGAGAACCAAAAATGGACAAGAATATCTGTTATTAAGAAAAATATAAACATTAATTTTTTTCGTTAATTTCGTTCGTGCCTTTACGGGTAAAAAATTAATTTTGCCAAAAGCCTCTAATATTTTATGTATATATAATAATAACATATAATGGTATTTATAAATAAAAAAATTGTTTCATTTTATTATTACGTTTTATTCTATTGCTACATTTTTCCTGTATCCTGTTGATATGCAAATCAGCTTATTCAGTGCTTTCAGAATAACATTTATAATTATTATTTACCTTATTTCTATTAATAAAACAAATATAATTTATAATAATAATCTTTTACTATTTTTAACTGACTTACAATTAAGTTTAAATTAAAAATTAATTTCTCATGCAGATAAAATCGATTTTCCTTGTCCTTAATTATTTTTCCTATTATTACTAAGTTTATCATACTTAATATTCATATTTACATATATGGAATTTAAAAATACTACCTCAATGTTCGTATACCTAACACCTAATTTTCGTCACCTAATTCGTTGTCGCAATACTTAATTTAAGAATTGTAAAACTGAACCACTCGAAATACCTCATTTATCGCTTAAACCCTGAAATATTCCGCTTGAGATATTCACGTAATTATTAAAACAATGTCACAACAGTTGGGAACGTTGAACTGTGGCCAACGATACACGCAAATCAATTCATCGTCAGCCACCCATATAATATCATGGTTTACGTTGCACATTTAACTCGTTACTTCGCTAATTTATTCGAATAATAAATTATTCGTTATTTCCAAATAATTTCGTTCGTCTGTAACCTTCGTTGAAAAATTATTCGGCTTAGAATTAAATCGAAGTTGCGTTTCAATGATTTATTTAAAAATGTTCGAAAATTCCTGCTGAGAAATGTTTCTGGAATAATTTGTAAAAAATTATTTGGAAATTTGTATTCGAATAACATCCAACTCTGCAATAAACGTTTCATATATCATATACATGCAACAGACTTCACTTCCGCCCCATTCGATTCAAATGCAAGCTTACGATTTAACGAGGAAACCGTGATATTTTCAAAACAAATATTTCTACATAAGTTTATTCTTTTAATGCGCGAAAAGCAAGCGGAATATCAACTTTTAACCAATCTGTTACTTTAAATATATACGTAACAAACACTGGTCACGATCTTCGGTCACGAGGAAGTGAATCAGTGAATTTTATTCGTTTCTCGGTATGCTCAACGGATTCACGAGTTCAACTACGATAATTGTTTTTTCCACTTCGAAAGCACGTGGTTCGTTCGAAGAAAGGAAAATAACAGACTTACGACTGTAACGCTAGAAGATCAGCAGAAGGTTCTCGGTTGGCTAGAAAGGCTTCGACTGAAATCGGTTAATGCAGAAACAATTTGAAATCTTATACGATTTGAAGAACGTCAACAGTCTACGAAGCCTCTATTAGCGAAAAACTCGATTAGACATAACCTTCGCAACTTGAAGTTTTCAGCTCTTTGCTTGAGATTCGACTTATCGAGGTTCGATTGTAAAAAGCAAGTAATGGCACTTGTTCTACCATTCGAACAACAAAATTTTCATGACAGGAGGATAATACGCGCAAGCTCTAATGGTAAAGCAGGCATCGAGGTTGGTTAAGGAATCAGGATATTTATAAACATAACCTCAAAAGCTAAAAATGAAAGCATTGAAAATGACGTTACCCAAATGTTGAAGCAACATTATCGTAAAATTTAACTGTTATTAAAGAATTCCGTATTCGCTAATAACTCAAAGTTAGAAAATGTGGGTGTTTGATAAACAGCCAATAATGTACTTTAAGATATCCTAATGTATCAAATTTATTATGAAATTCTAATAAATAACGTTATTGATTAATATCATTATTTTTAATTTGTTATATAAAGAATGAAAAATAATAATGATAATGAATCAAAGAGGGAAGATTAGTCGAAAACAACTCGTGAAATTACAGAAATTACCGATTATTGAATCGTTCGACGTACGTTTACATTGCTAGTATATCGTTATTTATTACGTTCGAATTTATTATTGCAATTTTCTGTATCCTCAAACGGGATCAATCCAGAAACTAGAAAGAAAGTTAATAGAACTGAAATGGTGACTTAATTGTTCATATTTTGAATTTTGACAAACAATTGAAATTAAAAACCAAAAATTCGATTCTTTGTAAGTACATTTTATGTAATGTAAAATTTCGAACTTATGAATAATATATAATCTCGTTGCTTAGCTGGAACGGATCAAATTTCTTCAAGCAGTTCAAACAATTGATTCGACGAATCACGCAACGCCCACTTAAATTTCGACTAGATATATTCGCCCATCTCGTTCTTTGAAGTACCACATGGAAAATTTTTAAAAAGCGAAGAAGCCCTCTATGGATACTTCAAACATCTGATGTCACTATCATGATACGTACTACATCGTTAAAGATTTACAGTTAATCCTTCCTTTATTATTATTTTTTCTAAAACACTGAACTATATTTGTAGCAAAACTTTATTAAATTAAATACTTTGTAAAGTTCCATTTAAGTTAGAATGTCAACGATAAGCGAAATATATTCTAATAATCTCAGTTAGCAAAAATATACATGTAATCTCAAATTTTTTGGTGCTACATAACGTATAAGAACCATTAAGAAGAACCAAAGGTCATCAATATGCTTGAATATGAATTACGCAATCCAGCAAAAATTTATACTTTCTAAACGTGTACTGTATGTAGTTAGCGATATATACTACCGTCCATAAGTTGTTACACATATAGTTAGATAGGTTTCTAGTAAAATGGCGAAAAATTGTCATATATAATTTAATTTTAATTTATAATTTAATATAAATGATCAGAAATAGAAAAAAATGTGATCGTCATTAGAAATAACAAAACAATATTGTATAACTTGAGAAATCTTTTTATAAAAATGCATGAAAAAAAATATCATGTAATGAGTAAAAAATTGTTTAAAAGAAATATCGTTAATATCGACAAATATAAAAGAAAGTAAAGCAAAAGTAAAAAAAATTCTATGAAATAATCGAATATTTTCGCAATCGAATGACATAACAGACAAGATATAATGTTTCGGTCTATCTTATATAATAATTAAAAATACAATATTATAAAACTACTATAAAAATTACATACGATAAAAAAATTTATATATACACATGTATGCAAATAAAAAATCTTTTCTATACAAATAATTAATATTAAATTTAAAAATAAATATAAACATTTCCAAAAACTTATTTTCCGCCTACATTAATTCGATTGATTGAAACTAAGATTTTCGGTTTGGTCGACTTTTTTGTTCGAGTCCGATGACTTATGGCTGGCAATGTAGGGGCATAACAGGATGCTCGTGCTTCTCCGATGAGCACGAAAACGTTTACCGTACACGCTGCGACAAACCTCTATTATGCACGCGTGGCAATAGAATGAAAGTCATTGTTCGCAAGGAAAGACGTCAACGACAGGAATACAAATTACATATTTTCACCGATAACAAAATATTAAATCGGAAGCTTACTTAATGTTGATGGAAAACTACCAAATCACTAATTCATAGAATAAAATGCATTCTTAAGCTATGTTTCATTAAATGCACCTTCTATAACGCATGTTTCATTCAATTAAATATATTTCCTAATTTTAACAATTTCTATAGTTTTCATAGAATTACACATAGCTAATGCTAAGTAATTAATTCGGTTAAAAATATTTCCTAATTTGCACTAAGTGTAGCTTCTATACTATGTAATGCAAAATTACATATAGTTAATGCTCAGTGAGCGATTCGATTAAATACATTTTCTAATTTCACCTAGAATTATTTACTTTAATGCTTATATAACTATAAAAAGGCAACTTATTGATATAGTTACGCTACGTATGTATATTTTCGTGTTAAATTGAAATACAGAAATGCAATACAAGAAGAAAAACACGATGGAATCATGTTATGAATTTTATAAAAAAAATCACAAAGCGTATATATTATCATTTCTTCCGTTATATGATCTGAGACTAAAGATATTCATTCCAGCATACTAAAGAACCATCTTTGTCAATCTTCATGTATCATATACACAAGGTGATCCAACAATCGTGGTTCAATAGGTAGACAAACATTCTACGTAAAAAAACAGATCGAAGATATAAAATAAAATTTGTTCATACGATGTTTAGTTTTGAAGAAAAATTTGTAAAGTACAATTTGAACTTGGCTAATTGGCTTGAACTGGACAAAGGTAAATAATCAATAGGACGTTGTTCTACAAACTATGTGTGAAAGTAGTTTCCGAGGAAACGAAATTTGAAAATTGATCAAGTACGCGTGTATCAAGCGAATTCTTAATCAAACTTTCAAATCCTATTTTCTTGTGAATGGTGTATTAAACCTTAAACGGAAAAATTTGATTCCACACTTTTTATTTATTCTCGCATATAGTATAACTATAGTATAACTGCTGGTTGTTTATTTCAATCCAGTCAGTAATTAGCCAAATTGTACACTAAACGAATTTTAAAATTCGATTTTACTAAAAATAGAGTTTGGTATGAAATATTTTATTCTACATATATTTTCGATTTATTTTTTCACGTTGAACCACCCCTTTGTGAATTGTATGACGATTTCTGGGACACCTTATACAATTGAGAAGTCTAACTGAAAAGTAAAAGTAGACACTTACCAAACAAAATTTCTTCGGAAGTAGAAAAGATCAATCCATTTGGACGAAGCAGGTTTCGGTCGACATGCAGCTTGCGGATTGCTTCACGAGGATTCGTTTGGAAAACTGTCAAACAATTCCGCCAAGCACAAACTTTGGAAACCTGACGCACCACTTCACATATTTTCGTGTGAAATGTATCGAGTCATGTATTTGAGGTTATGTTTTGAAAATTTTTGAAAAAAATTTCGCGTGTTAACCCGCCTAAAGCTGCCTATATACAGTAGATATAAACTGCAGCGTGAAGAACATCGTCACGGAACGAGCGTTGCTTCTCTGCTGGACGAACTGAAGCGAATTGCGAAAGATTCACGAAGTCAGTCGTGCTTACCTCGTCCCAGCCGAACTCTCCCGAACCCCGAACCACCGAGCCGCTGTGATTGGCCCATTTTCTCCCTAGTTCACTGGACGAAATCCTGTCTCCCTGTCCCCTCCCTTTCTTATAGGAACTCAAAGGTAACAAGCACGAGTGACTTGTAGTCAGTGATGGGATTGATACGATGCATATCGATGATACTCGAACAATTCACGAAAATATTAGAACATTTACCACAAAAGACTGTTATACGTATATTGTGTTTGTTATATAAAACATTTTGAAATTTTATTATCAATGAGATGAGAATCGGCTATCTTCGTTATATAGGTTAAATTTGAAATCAATCTAAAAATGCATACAGAGTATAAAAATTACGGGATATTCATCGCAAACGTATATTTAGTGAAAAATCAGTATACAGTATGAAGAACTATCTCAAACACATCATTTTCAAAAATGGTTCCGTCGAATGTTGAAGTTTATACATTATTAATATAATAGATAACCGAAATATCTTAAATACTTTTGCGATCTCTGTGAAATATGTATTTGTATACTCGCGCTAAATACATATCGTGTAGCTTCTATATGCTCTTTCAAATTAATTTCAAATTCGATCGATATAATTAGGATAGTCTGATAGTTGAATCTCATCTTTTTACTTATTTTGTCACATAGAATCATCCTCTTACCATTCGTGCCATGATTACTAGAACATCCTGTAGATTGATTTCTACTTTGCGGGTATAATATTAGTATTAATATTTTCATGCAGTATCAATTTTTATATTAAATATTGAAAAGGTATCGACTATTCTTGATACCTACGATCTTACGACGTAGAATCAAAATTCGTAAATTGATATCGATGCGGTATCATTCCCAACGCTAACGAAGCACGAGTGACTTGTATCTTGAACAATTTCTAGTTAATGTCTTTCAGGGAATCCCCGTGCGATTTTATCTTGCTTTTTTTTTAAGCTAGTCAGTGTGTATAAATAGAAGGTGAAGTATAAATATTGATATACGGAAAGAATGCAAATGTATTAAGGGAATTATCTTATTAGAAAAATTGCTGTAATTCTATTAGTTTCATTCGATCAATCAATGTTCTTATCGTTCTTTTTTCTTTTTGTAAGCTTCGTTTATTGTTCAGGATGATTGTGACTGTTGACATGATCTTTATACCTACGAAATAGAAGAACGTTTGAAATTTTGTTTGGATATCGTTGAAGCGCAAAAGAGAATCGATTATTTTAATTATTACTTATTTTATTTTGTATTATCATCGACTTTAAATTATATACAGTACTCAGATTTAGAAAGCTAGAATCATTTAATCATAAAAAATAAAAGAATCATCCACTCTACTTGTTATATCCTTATACAGGGTGGTCGGTAACTAATGGTACAATTAGGTACAAAGTGATTCTATGAAAAAATAAGTAAAAAATGTGGAATAAAATTCTTTCATACGACGCTTCGTTTCTTAGACTATCGAGTTTGAAAATTGATCAGTATACGTAAACTTGGCTAAGTACAGACTAAATTTGGATGGAGGTTATTATATATGCAAAAATAAGTAAAAATTGTAAAATAAAATTTTTCTTGTTAATCCGTCATTTTCAAGAATCTAATGTTTGAACGTGTTAGTTAAGAACTGATCTGATGATACACATAAATTTTTAAACTTATTTTTCTCGAAAAAAAAGCATCTTAAGAAAAAATTGTATTCTAAACTTGATTTATTTTCGCACGTAGTTTATTTATCTCTACACGTAGCTTATCCTGTTGATTATTTACTCTTGTTCAGTCCGGAATTAGCCAAGTACACTTATCAAATTTTCAACCTCGACTTTCTCGGAAATGAAACGTACAAATTTTTTATTTCATTTTTCCGCCTTACTTTTACTCATAGAATCACTCTATACCCAATTGTGTCAACAGTTACAGGTCACCCTGTATATATACCTACTCTAAATATTTTCTAAACCTTCTATGAAAATAAATGAAATATAACATATAAGCTACTTTCACTTGACTGCATTTGGATTAAGAAATATCATAATTAGTTTATCATGGATAATACCAATTAGGAGAAATAGAATAACAATCGTCTCAGTTTATGATAAATAGTAAAATAACAACAAAGTATACATATTTTGCAAGTAAGTATTTACACATTTTTAAAAGTTGTTGATCAGTTAGAAGAAACTAGTGTAGGTTATGTAAATTAGAACCTCATTAAAATTTTGCTTGTTTTAGCAACATCACGCGGGTTAGTACTATGTGCATTGGCAATTAGTGCTAAAAACGTTCAATACGAAAACTGCAAACACAAAACGGTCATGATGTATATTTTTTTCAGTTGTTTAAATATAAAACAACAATTCCAGTTAGTGGTTTATTAAAGAATGAAAGTACATATTACATATATGAATATCGAAACGTAGTTCAAGTCTCAAGGGAATAAATCATACTTGAACTTCTAATAGTCTAATAAAATGTGTTTTGTCACGTGCCACGTGACGAACAGAAAACGTGTTAAGATGAATGGTTTTATTTTAGGTGATAGACTGGCACGTGTATCGGTGAATCCTCTTATGATTATTACAATTTATATCAATTTCCTTCTCCACGTGGACTCCTTTTATTCGTGGTCTCCCACATAGAATTACACGTGTCAAGATGAACAAAGAAGCCTCATGTGGCGTCTAACGAACGTATAACACATATGTACATACGTATACGTACATACGTACACATATGTATATGTATAATATAATATAAAACGTACAAATTACGATGATCAAGGTAGCAAAAGTAAACACGATAATCAGCGATAGTTTCAAAATTAAAATTTTCAACAAATACATTATTATAAAAAGGACTTTTTTATTTTTTATCCAAATAGTACTGGGAATTCGAAAATCCAAAAATTCAATACACTCAAGTCGGATCATAGCAAATCAAGGAGTCTTTCTTTATTGGAGGAGAGGGGAGAGTGACAGAGACAAAGACAGAGAGAGGCAAAACGTACAAGAGTCAAGTATATATCAGTATATTTTCGAACCTTCTTTTACAAGATTTACAATTTGCTTGCAGTTTATATTTTAATATCTCTATCTGATATTGTAACCTAAATAATTAAATTCACATTAATTATAAGGATGACTCAGCCGAAATTACCATTAAAGTCTCCTCCTCTTTTCCTCTATTGGAGGATATGTGCCACCATTAGGTACGACTGTCGTATTACCTCGAGGAAGTAATCGAGGTAATTAATAACATATTTTATTCCAAGACGGATTTCTTCAGTCGCACAATTTTTCCTTTTCATTCTTTTTTCGGGCATGTATCTTGACTTTATACAAATGTTTTAAAGCTGCTACTCGATATTCTTCTCCTTTGGTGCATAACGTGCACGATAAATTTCTGCGATCTCTAAAAGTTCTCCCAGCATTCGCTATAAATTTGGGATTGAAGCGTAATGATGTTAACGAATCCTTTGAAATGCCATTCTTAAATTATACATTGAGATCTACCTCCATACTGTGCTCTCAGCAGATAAACGACGACTGCTTTTCCTTAATTCATTAAAAGTTGTTGCAGAATCGCAAAATATTTTAACTAAATCTTGTTTTTCGATTGTATACAAGAATTCCCGTGACGTCACTTTTGCACGCATATCCGTATAAAATTCATCCATAGTTTCTACCTTGCGCAACATGTTACCGTTGGATGACTAATTATCTCCATCAATCTCAATAAACGTTGGCTCAGCGTTTATATTGACTCAACATGTCTTGAACATAAATTCTTACAAACGAATCTTATTCTTCCTACGTTGAACCCAAAGTTGAATTTTAACATCACCTGCCGTATTTAAAAATATACTGCTTTCGGGTTGTTTCCCTCGACAATTCCATCGAGTCAATTTTACCATGATGGCAAAAAATGAAGCTATAGGAATTCCGATAGACAATCGGCAAACTCGTCATTCCACTTTATGGAAGCGTTCTCCCTCTCTCATCTATTCTTTCGCCGACCGCTAATTCGACTATTTTATGAGTACGACTATCATCATTACTTGTAGTTGAATTATCGAAGTCTAACGTAATCGAAATTTAATCCAAATCTAATTCAAATACGAATGCAATGGAAATCTAACCCAAACTAAACTCGAACTCACTTATCTAGACATAGACTTATTTCTCTAAATGATATCATACCTTTAACCGTTTTAACGCCAAGCAGCGCCCTCGCTGTTTGCGTACAGTGGTGAACTGCGTCGCGATGTTTGGTCACGATCGTCAATTCGAAGCGCTATCGCGCTGCATGGCACAATCCGGCACGGATAAACCCCTGGCACTAAAACGGTTAGGGTTCTGGGGTATGCGCTGAGCTGCTCGATTCAGTCCTTTTGCCAGAAGGTTCATCGTCTAATCTACTCCGTGGACAGATCCTTTCAGGGCATTGTTATCATCTTACGCTCGCCGTGGGGCATCATGACGTCTGTAACATTAGCGCCTCTTACAATTTGTCGGCCAAAAATTATACATTCGCGACGCTTAGAATTCGTCGTTAAACCAAAATTCGCGATTTTCGATAGTTCGATGAACCTTAAAAGCAATCGCTATGAATCTCGTTGCCGGCATAACACATAAATACAGTATATAAACTTATTACGGTTCATATAATTTAGTCAGTGTTTGATGAATAAGGAAATTTGTATTTATTTGTAGAAGTCCATGTTCCCGAACCCAAGTAATTAAGCCACTTACTTTGAATTGGGTAAATTGGATAGATTTCATTTTAAAGATACCATAAGATGAAGATTCCTAAAATTAGAGAGAGAAAGGGAGGGGAATAAAAGCGAAGGGTATCTTTTACACATGCAAACGTTCCCTGCCACGTGTCGGTTTCTTCTACGTGTCGTTAAGATAAAAGAAATAGGGCATCGCAGGATAAGCAAGGAGAATGAGAAAGCGCAAAGGTTGAAGAACACCGTGCTAGTCGCGCTGCGACGAATCGTTCCATGATCGGTGACCGAACTGTAAACACGTGTAAGACGACGCTGATTCGAGATAACTGAAATCGCGTATAAGATACTTCTTCGTTCATTAGATACTTAACGTTCATCTGCGTTAATGATTGTACAAAGAATGGACGAGTATCTTAGACTTTACAATCGTAAAACCGTTGAGGCCCGCCAACTTGTGACGCAGTAAAGAAGGGGGCCTAACTTAAGGCATCTTCGAGTGTTTTCGCGTTCTCTTCGTAAAAAGCACAGAGTGACGAAAGCCAGCCGACCGTCTCAGAGTTTCGAGCTACACGTTTTCTTACACACGCAAGCCAATATAAAACAGAGTACAAAATAAAATAAAACCGGAACAAAGAAAACGAAACAGAGCTGGTGTATTTATCGAAAGATTATTTTCTCGTGGATTTGAACAGGACTTTTCTTAAATCATTTTCTTATGGCGTCCAGGTAGCAAAAAGGAACAAAGTAATAGAAAAGGATTAGCGGATATCAGTGATCTTAAAGAAAATAGAATACTATAGACATTAGTAAGACGTCAGGCGGATTATGTACGACACGTATACGTACTCCATGTGTATGTGTGTGTGTATGTATATGTGCAATTTGACTCACGAATATTAGATTAGGATTCGATTAGTTTACGTTAATACAATTTTTGGCGAATGCATTCGTGTAATAGTATGACTCATGAGTGTGCTAACAACTTATTCGGATTATTCTTTCTCTTATTCGTATGTCATAACAGAGTGGTTAAAAGTAAATCCCTTCAAAACCGTGAAAGTGTAGGTTTTCGATAAGTAACGTGTACGATGAGATATTTTCGAGAGTCAACGAATGGCTATGTCTCTACCGCTCATATGTTTATGCTTTACCAACACACTTGGTAAGGATATACGATACACCACGTGGAATACAAAAGTATAAAATAATGGACAAGGGACGATGGAGTGTTACTTTTGTAAGAGGATCATTCCTTTCCGTGATTGCAAATGGATGGTATCGAATCGAACGGAGATCAGCTGAGCATATAGAAATAACAACAGTGAAACAAAGTTCAATCGTTTAATTGAGAAATTATTGTAAACTATTGTAAAACGTACAATATATTATAAACATAAAATAAAAAGGTAATTTGTATACGTTACTATGTAATGTTTATAGAAATGGAAACTATCTCAAGAGAATTTTTTTTTAATATTTGTAGAAATCACTACCCAAAAGAATTTGCAAATCATAATGAAAGAGGAAGTACAAACATTTAGAAAATTAAAATAAATCTTGTCAAATTAAACCTTTACCTTTTGAAAATATTCTATCATTATATTATACCCGTTTCCAAAAGAAAAAAAAACGGATAAAATTTCCTTATATATTGCCAATAAATGTTATGAACAAAAATAAAAAATAACAATTATTTTTCAAATTTTTACGAAAAATATCAGCAAGAAAAAGTGAACCTTTTTTTAAATAAGAAATAGTGATTAGTAAAATCTAAAGATTTCATCCTTCTGAAAAATGAAATTAGTAAAAAATATAAATATCTTTATATATTCTAGTTACGAATAATCAAACAAAGAAAAACATTTTAAAAACATTGAGGTTGATTAATTCCCATAAATTAAAGAAACATACGATATATATTTAACTGAATAAAAAATTTTACATGTGGTTTAGTGTGTTATCACTATATTATAGTGATGTGAAAACGTACTGCAAATATACAATTTTAATTTTGAATAATTACAAATTTATCTCTCTTACGATGTATGGAATATTACAAAATATTTCTTATCGTTGTCATAAATGATAATCCATTTGGACCGATGAAGATTTGTAAAACAGAACTATCGCGCATAATTCATCTTGATGTTGAAATTCAAAACCTACGCTGCCCTTCAGTTATGTATTTAATTACTATTAAAATCCTCCAAATATTTACTATATCGACGATATCAATGTGATTTTATATACAATAAAGAATCGAATACGCACAAAATTTTAAAATATTTTCTATGGCTTTCTTAAGATAGCTTTCGTAATAAAGCAATACATTTATATAAAAGATAAAAAAAAAACATTTTTACAAAAAAATATCTCGGTTGATATCGATAACTCGCTCATTCCACTGATTAGGATTTTTTAATGTTGTAGAAATTAAAATTTTTAACAATACATACATTTCTCCTATACATAAAACCGCCGCTCGGTTACTGCTTAAAACAAACCTAATTCTTATCATTTTTTATAGTTTATTGGCATATCTTCTTGTTGGATTTGGATGTTATTCTATCCGGCAACAAATATTGACACATACTTTGCAACGAATGCACAGTTATAGACACAATAATTCACTCTAATGGTATCGACAGTTCTTTGCGAATATCTCGGAAATTAAGATCGAGCGCAGGTTTCACGTACAGGAAAAAGTTGTTAAAAATTTTAATTTCTATATAAATAATAATAATGTATTAAATATTAATATTAATATTAAATATATTACTAAATATACTTAAGATATTAAAAAATCGAAATCAGATAGGTGGATTAAATATTGATGATTATCGATTTCATTCGTTCTTGCAATAAAATGAATATAAACTCACTAATTTTTTGTTATACAGAGTGTAAATTAACAATATTCTATCATACACAGACGTCCGCTTTAAAAATTATGTTATTCTAAATGAATAATTAATAGTAATTAACAATTTTCCCAGAAAAAATTAATGTGATGGAAATTCATGGAACATTGAAGTCTTTTAATATTTTATTACATATTACGATTTAAATACAAAACTTTATCTTAGTCTAATATTAAAATGTCGATTTATCAAAAGAAAAAAATTCTAGGACATACGTTGAAGACAAACTTAAAAAAGATGACCCTTCGTATGAGTCCAAAATATTTAAAGTCTGTAGTAAGATTTCATTTTATATAACCCAAGAAATCTCTCTGTCTTAGTTAGCTGGTGATATAACAATATGTAATTTGAGCATATCTTTATTTGGACCTACTAGAAAAGGAGATGTATTTTCCGAGACGGAACCCTGCTGCGGGTTAAGTTCCTCAAACGGTAAAAGATCGTCCAAATTAAGAACACGTTCTTTTTTACTAAATCTGTGAATAATTTCTGTTACTCTTGCAATATGTTCAACGCCATCCTGTAAACCATATATTAAAACACCTATTTTTACACGCATATCAGCATTACTATTTACAGATGGATCCTTACAGGTGAGTGATAATCTAACTGAACGTTTCACATGTTCGGGCATTTCTACGGTTCCTTGCCACACTATTAAGAAAAACTTTTTAAACCAAACACCTTTTGGATATATATCTACAACCCATTCACACGCGCGGTCACCAGCATACTCTGCTAAACACGAATGACTTGAAAATACGAGCGTTCTGGTGTGGTAAGAGGGTAAACCATGAAAATTTTCTATCGTAAGTAATGAACTACAGGTGTCTATAGTGTATAATCTCGGTTCAAAAAGTAATGCACCATCTTCTTCGTTTAAACTTACTTCTTTAACTTTATCCAGCTGACCAGAATGAAATGACATTCCTATAGACATCCGTTCTACAAAGAATTCTTTGTATTTTTTCGTTAAAGGAAATAAAAGTAATTCTGCTAATTGTCGAGGAGACATCATTGGAAATCTAACAGGAGACATCACAGCTATTACCAATTGTTCTAACGTAGCTTCTAATTCGTCGTGCGACAATTGACTTTTCAACCGATTTGCCTGATGATCCAACCAAGATTCTAAACATTTGTATAATGTCATTTCATCCTTTACCACTAAACTACTTTGATGTAGCAACGATACTAAAATATCTAAATCAAAATTTCCAAAGTCTGCAGTTCTGGCCACCAATTCCAAATTCCACTTAATAAAATTTTGACATGCTTGAGTAATATTGTGATGACCACAATTTGACGTATACTGTAACCATGATACTAGAGTGCCGTGTATGGCAGCTAATGCAATATGATTTTGCATATAATCAAGGCACAATGATATTAAATCCTTAACATTATACTTATCGGCTAAAGATAATATTGGTAGAACAACTCCATAATTAATTCTTATTTGACCAGTATAAAAGTACCGCAAAAACTCACTAAATATAGGTACACATTGTGGCGTTTCTTGGAGGGTTACTCTACTTTCCTGTGACTCACTCCACTGAGGACTCATTAACATTACCTGCAATAAGAAAAATTAGAGTATATGTTGAAATGTTAGCTAACCAAAAAAGATAATAATAAATATAACGTTAGGTAATTATGTAAAATTTCATCGGCTTCGATGACTTTGAAGTATATCGTCAACATTTTAACTAACTTTTTTCTATATATATATATATATATATATAATATATATAACCATTGCTCAATTTCCGAAAAGTTTACAAAAAACTTCAGTTAAATTTAGGTTTCAGTTACACTACGTTTTTGTGAAGACAATTGTGTGGCGGTGACCGCATTTTTAAAATATAAGTGACCCGCAGGCAGCGACCAATAGTGATGCTGTCACAGACCCAAAACTATGCTCAAAATTCAATTAATACGGACAGATTTCGCGAATATCTTGGAAAGTAAGGTCGACCAACGTTTATATGTATAAAAAGATGTTCTAAATGTTGATTTCTACAACATATTCAAAAAACACCGAATATAACATATTCAAAAAATTCCGAACTCGGAGAGAACGGAAATCGTCAAGAATCTATAAACACCACAGTCGTGACACAATGTTAGCAGTGATCACTAACACGCAATTTCAATTAGATGCTACTGAAAATATTTGTATTTTGGTCAAATCACCTATATAATCATTTTTTATTATTATTCGATTTGGGGATAAAAACTCAGAATATTTATTAAAGCAATGAGAACCCAAAGGAACACGTATGTATCATACTGAAAAGGATATAAACTGTAGCAAATGAAAAATACAAAGAAGGAAAACACAAATTATTAACATGTACAATATGATGTATGAATACATATATAGTGAATAAAATAATCTCTACAGCAAAAGAAATTTGGAGCTGTCCTTGGCATATCTCTTTTAGCAATTCGAAACCATGCCTTTTCGTAGATTACTATCTTCAGGAACGGTACATTTCTGATATTTTTATTGAATCATTCTGACATTGTGGAACAAAAGCCATTTATAATTTCTTTTTTCATGAACTTCCATAGCGTTTATTAGATTCACAATCAGGAAATCATTCTCACTTTGTGTTGACTTGTACATATTGCAGACGACGCGACTGACTTGTGACGTCACGCGTTCTTGGAGTAAATTCGGTAAGCGATCGAAAATGTTCGGTTTTATTAATTTTTAATTGCTTATAACTCTTTTATTTTTAATAATTCAAAAAAAAGATACGAGTTTAAAATGTTTGCTTTCTGAATCCATTTACATAATAAATCAAATTTACATAATCTTTATTTTGCTACAATGTAAAGGTTCTTAATGAATTAGTTAAAAATCTTTTGTAATTTAATAAGCCCAAACATACTATCAGTCGGTCTATTTTAAATAAGGTGACTGTTTGGTGATCTTTTTTTTATAATGTTCTCAACACATTTTGAATACAAATAAAGTCAGATAGAAAAACATAGTAGTGCAATGTAAAATGTAATTTGTCCTCAACTCAGTTGTATTTTGAAAATTCTTGTTAGATATGCCAAAGTTAATCATTTTTAATATATGAGTGAAATAAGAAATATGTCAACCTATCATTATTTGGCACAATATACGTATTTTATAAGTAAATTAAATTCCACTACATAATATTTACTTTACTGCTAAAATTTAATTACATGGATAAGTATTTATATCATATGTACAAAATACGTTATTAAATTAGTGTTATCACCTAAAAGAAAGTAACTATACAGAAAGAAAAAAATCAACAAATTATAACAATATTTCGCCATAAAACGCTTTGATTTCAAATAAAATGATAAATATACATTGAATATATGTATATAACACCATTGTACTTATGTCTGAATTAAGTTGTATCTATAAATTACTTTTATTACTTTATCATACTAAATGATGAAGAATGAATAATAAAACAGAAGTACCTTCCACTTAAAAACTTACTGTTTATTAATATAAAAATTTGCTAGAAAAAATTTTACTGGTCTACCAACATAATTATATTCAATACGTTTATATCTTTTGAAATATACTAAATATACTGAATGAATTATTAATATCAATTTACATGAGGAAAATGTTACTATATACTAATTTACTTTTTTTAATAAAATCATATTCTTTTAAGTTACATTACCAGTTTAATGACATCCTGTATAATGAACAATTATGTGTTTTATTTTATCTTATTTTACATTCTACCTTAAAATTTACTTACTTGGAAAACATCACTTGAAGCACAAAGTATAAGGCGATGTGCTGGATATTCTATACCATTAACAACAAGACAAATATCATTCATAAGACGTTCTGCATATAACGTTGCTATTTTTAAAAGAACTGTACGCGAATTATCCACCTAAATAGAAAATATAATAAATTCAGTTCTTCAAATAAAATTTTGTTAATCTTTCTTTTGTTTAAATGATAATTTATATCCCTTAATAACAACCTCTATTGAATCTGGACTTTCAGAATTTCCAACATTATTTGGAACATTACTAGATTCTTCCGTTTCTTTGTTTGTATCCATCTTCGAAGAACCTGTCATACTTGATCATCACTGTTTCTTTTGGACTAACTTTTAATTCCACTTCTATAGCATAGTACTCAAATTTGTTTTATAATCAGAATAATGGCCTGAATAAATATTCATCTTTTCTTTATAAATTTTAATGTTTTAATACTCTTATAACTGTAAGAAAGAATATATAATATATAGTGCATATGTATCTTTATTAACTAACTTATTATTATTAAAAGGTAAACTAATATATATATTGCAATATTTTGTATAATATAAAAGTATACATTATATCCTCAAAAAAGAAAGTAAATTGAAAAATAGTAATGGATTTTAATAAAATTGTTGATTATTTATATGTTACTTAAGATTATTAATATATGTAATGCATATGTTTTATAAACAGAAACGTTATATGTTTAACAGTGGTTATGTTTATCTTATATAAAGACATTGAATAAAGTAGTAATTGATAAATTTTAATTTGTCAAAGACTGTATACGATTGTAATGAATTAAAAAGATTTTGCTAATTAAATACGAAGGAGGTAAATTGTGAAACCTCAGTTGTCTATTTTAATATTAAATCACTAAGATATATAAACTCTTTTATTAAACTATGAAAGAACTATCACTGTTTTTATTTTGTATACATACGTTAATATTCAACTGGATTTATTTCATATACAATTTCGAAATGTCCAAAACTTGTAAAAACCACATCGACGTGAGATAGTAACTGAACTGATTTGAAAGTCGATTGTATAAATACATACAAGACTAGTGATAAAGTAAGCTAAGCGCTGTAGTATATTCAGCGCGAATTTTGATACAAGTTTTAGAATTACTTGATTCTTAAAGGAAATTTCAAATATACTAAATAATTTAGTTAACGAAATAATACACGAATAAATAGTTGTCTAATATGACTATGGTTAATCGATATAAGATATATTTATTTGATAAATTTAAATTGATCGATACATATTACGACTACTTTCAAATTTGGAAATTTTAATTTCCATGTAGTTTTTTATATTTTTGTTGGTAAACAAGATTTTTATTCAAAAACTGAACAAATGATTTACAATGTATGAAATAATCTGTATCATTTTATTATATGTATAAGATTCAAACAATAAAAAAGATACAAATCCAGATACTATGAACAAAATAATAGAGCAAAAGAATTGTATTATATCATGATTTCTCTCTTGATATTTTATTTATATCCAATAAGGGTGTTTCTTTTAAAGGGAGTTTAATTTAATTTTATAACAGAATCTTAATTATCATTTTATAATACTTGTGTGTACTTTCTATAATTACAAATAAAAGAATATCAGATTATTAAGATTACAGCAGTATATTAATATTTATTTTGTATAAAAAACACTTACAAAAAGTTGTATAATATATAAAATTTTATATTTAATTGCAGGTAACTAAAATTTGATAGGTTATCTGAATTAATAGTCTTAATGAGTCAACTTATACGTTTCCTTAATGAATTACAGATATCTGTATAGACTAGTTAGAATATAACTTAAAATTACGAGTATATGTTATTTAACATACTCTTATTTCATTAGATTTTAATATCACATCTTCAATGGTATTTCCATATTGTCTTAACTGCAATATTAGCTTCTGCGCTATCCACAAATACAAATCAATAGATTTGTGAATTTTAATTTTATGTTCAAGTGCTTGTAAATTGTGTTCAAATTTTATATTACACAATAAACAGATTGTATCATGATATTTTAAGTAATGAACTTTGTATTGCTGAGTATTTGAGAATTGTTCTGAACATGTTATACAACTGAAACATTTGTTTTCTACAATAGTATCAAATCTTTGATATTCGTAAAGTGACAATAAACGTTTTACACCAAGGATTTCTATTATATCATTTTGAGAATTTATATCTCTTTGTGTTATTTCAATATTAGCATTGTTTTCTCTAAAATACACATTATTTGAGACTATGTGATCAGATATTAAATGTTTTACTACTTTATCTGTAAAATATAAGCTATTACAAATTTGACATATCTCTCTTTTATGTTTTTCTTCCAGATGAAGATTAAATTGTACTGCTGTAGCACATAATGTATTACAGTGCAGTATATTTTTATCATCGTGTGGTATATTAGATGTAATGTGCATTTCTGAAAGTTTTTCATTTAGTTCATCTAATTCTTTAATTTCCACATTTTTATTCTTATAAGGAATAGCCTTGTCATTCAATTGTTTTCTACTGAATTCAGAATTAACATTTGTATTATCTACAGTACAAGGTAAATAGTTTTTCGCAGGTACAGATAAATCTATGAAAGTTTCTGTAACATTGGAATTATTACTTATAGAATGCGTTGTTTCATGTCTTGTTAGCATGTACATTGTAAGAAAATTTAATTTACATGTTTTGCATACATGTGGACCTACTTTTTCTAAATGATAATTCATATTATGTCGTGTTAGAGATATACCGTTGGGAAAAGTGAGACTACATCTCTTGCAATTCCAGGTAGTAACATTAGTGCACATATGAATGTTCACCATTGCAACTGAAGTAAGGATTTTGTTACAATTATCACAAATATGAACTACAGATTCATCATTATGACAGTAATACTTATGTCGTAAGTAGTTTCTAAGTAATGCAAAATTTTCTTTACATGCGTTACAACGCCACTTTCTATATTTTTGTTTATTTTCCTTTTGCAAAACTTTCTTTGCTTCTTTTATTTTACATGTCATATTGCATTTAGATACACGAGTACCTTGTGTAGACAGATCTTTTACTTTATATGGTATCATTGATAAATTTGGTGAACTTGGATCTTCAAACAACGAATCATGTAAAATGAACATATGTTCCTTAAATATTGTCAAAGAACTAAATCTTTTGTCACATATAATGCAATGCAGTTCTCTTAAACCATAACTTACATTTTCTTTACTTGCATCTATTATTGAATTAGTATTTGTGGTAAAATTTGTTGGAAACATATTTCCAATTTCATTTTCTGTATTTTGCTGCTCATTAGTACTTGTTTTACGTTTTTTTGCAATGTTCATACTGTATTTAATTAATTTTTGCCTTTTCGCATCATTTCTTGTTTTTTGTATGTGTGTAAGGTTTATATGTAATGCAAAATTACAATCATCTGTTTTACTTGCTACACTATCGTCTTTAATATCATATTCTACATTTCCATTTTCACCACTATCAACTTCATTATCAATTGTGTTTGATATTAAAGTATTTTGGTCTGATTCTGCCAAATTTATAGTAGAATGTAGTACATTATTATCCTTGAAACTTTTACTGTTGTCTTGAGAAGTTTTAGTATGTGCATTTAATACTACATCATTTTCATGTCTGATGAGATCATTATTTTCTTCTGCTTTTTGTTGCTCATGTACATTAGTATTAAAATTTGTTACATGTTTAGACATATGAGATAAAAACGCTTGTTTTCTTCTATATTTTTTAAAACAAACATTACAAATAAAAGAAAAGCTTTTTTTATGTTTCCAATATTCTTTAAATCTTCCATCAATTTTAATAGATACATTAGAAAGTTTTAATTTTGAAATACTATTTGAATATTTTTCATCATTTAATTTTTCTATATCTTCCTTCAATTTTTGGTTTTCTTTTATTTCAGTAACATCTACATTATTTATATCATTTATTTGTTCGCCTTTTACTTCCATCTCCAACAATAAATTTTTATTATTTGAATTTGTATGGTATATATTGTTTTTAAGAATTATTTCTTTTGCGTTAATATCATATTCGTTTATATGATCATTTTGTATGTTAATTTCCTTTCCTGAATTAGAAATTTCATCTATATTAGTTGGAACTTCAAAAATATAATTTTTATCTAAAGCATGAGTTTCATTAAATACTTGTTCATTTTTAAATGTTGTATATGTTTCAGAAGTTACAGCCATTTGTTCTGCCTCACATTTTTTAACATCATCTGTATGATGATCGAAGCCATGATGCATATTTTTAATATGTTCCTCAAAATTTGTTGTATGATCAAATATTTTTGAGCAGCAACAGCATTCAAATATAAATTGGTTATTGATATTTAAATCTAATTGATCACTGAAATTAATAATAGCAACTGCAAATTTCTTTTGTTTGCGTAATGATTTTCTTTCACATTGTAAATGTATATCCATTAGATGTTTTTGAAAATAAAATAGAGAGTTAATTTGTAAATTACATAGTGTACATTCAATGCATACTTTTTCATTTTGTACAAAGTTTACTTTACCTGAAAATTGTCGTAAAAGATTAAAGACTTCTATACATTTAATGCACATTGCTACACTTTTTCTTATATGATACTTATAGATATTTTCAATACTTGATCTCAATCTTGTTCTTATATATATATCTCTTCTGTTTTCTAGAAAAAATTGTAAAATATTCTCTGGAGATATTTTATACGTCTCTTTTTCAAATTTTATATTTCTTATATTTTCATCAATTTTATTCACTACATTTTCTTCAAATATTGTACATCTTTCCTCAAACACTGATTTATACAATATATTTATTTCCTGTTCTTGTTTGAGTTCAGTAGCACTGTGTTTTTTATATGCAGAACACTGTATTTCTACGATATTCTCTGTTTTATTACATATATTTTCATCTTTTTGTATATTCTCTTTATTTTCGATAGATTTGGTACTCTGAATTAATTTAGATAATTCAGATGTAGGAAGATCATCTATTCTAATCAAAGGTATTATCAAATTTTTAATATCTATACAATTTTTATGCCTTGCTATATCTTTGTTTATTTTGGTATCAATCTTGCTTGATGGTATTATGGTAACTGTGGAAAGATTACTTATATCCTTTCTTTTTCCTATTACTTTATAATATTTATTTTTGGTAACTTTATTACATTGTTTATATTTATATACTGTACTGTATATCCTTTTTTGTTTGTTTTTCTTTATTTGTAAATGGCAAGTTGATTTTATTGTTCTCTGTCTTTTACCTTTTGTATAAACACCTTTCCTTGATTCTTCAGTTGTAATAGATTTACTAATATCACAGCTATTTTCTCTTTTAGTTTGCATCGAGATATTGCAATCTGTTTCATTAGTAGCATTAGATTGATTTCTCTTCCTACGTGTTTTTGCTTCTAGAGATCTTTGTTGCGATATTATAGGTAAACTTTTCTGTTGAAATTTCACATTTTGCTCACAGTGAATTTCGTTCTTATTGTATAAATTGCAATTTGTATTAGATTTATTGCAAAAGCACGTTATATTTTGTAAATCATGATTTAATACTGCTTTATGGTCGTCTTCTATTATATTTGGTGTTTCAGTCATACTCGATTTCTTGTTATTCCTATAGTTTCCCAATAACAAAACAGAGGTATTTCCATCGCACTTGTTTAAAACTTGATTTACGATACTTGTAGATTTTAAAGTATTTTTTGGAGAACTACTTAAATTTTCTTGGCATTTATCACAGTTCCTTCTGTTTAATGTAGATCTGATTGTTGAATTCATTAATATATTTTGATTCTGATTTGCACAACTAGCTAAAGTGGTATTATAATTCTGATTTTCTTTATAAATTACACTAACAATCGCTTGCCTTTCTTTTTTATAATTTTTACAAGAGAATCGCTTTTTATTACAAATATTTTGAAATCTACTATGCGATGAAAAATTATTTGAGTTCATTTTCTAATTACATTTGCTTCTTAATAATATTAATTTTGATGAAATTAATATTAATATTTTTATTAATTGTAATAAAAATAAAATTAATTTTTACCCTTCTGATAAAATATTGTATAATCTTTTATCGATTCTTATGTGATTCTCAAATTTTTTCTTTGGTAAATGATTTCATTATGGTCCTAACTACACCAAATGTCCATTTCCTGCTGTAAAAAATGTATTAAATTATTATTATTATTATATTTTCATATCTGATGAGATCATTATTGAAAATTATATATTTTATATAATTTACTTTTAATTCGTTTTTTAAAAATATAACTAATGTAAAAAATATCACACTTAATAATAAATAATTTACTTTTATAAAATTCCAATAGAATAAAAATTCACTTTATTTTTGGGAAACTTTTTGTTCAATTAAAAAAATGTCTTACTTACCTATTTATTATCGCATTTGTCTCAGGAGAACAATTTTGTAGAAATTACTCAATGGTATAAAATGTTTACGAATGCTGCAGATCAAAATACAAAAAATTGATCTAATATTCAATATATCTTTGACTCTTACTTCTGTACGTGCCTTGCGCTCAATGACCATTGGTTATGCATTACAAAGGTTCTAGTCAAGAGCCTAGAGGACGATTGTATAAACACGAAGTACATAGGTGTTCTAGACCTTCCTTACTCTTTACCATTTTAGCGTCATTCACGAGATTACCGATTTAACATAGAATAAGATTTGTTAAAATGAATAATTTTATTTTAGGTTTTATAAATAGATACGTGTATCGCTGAAATCGCGTATGATTCTTGTAATTTATTTTCCACGCAATTTTCTTTTCCACGAATAAAGATGCTTCGTGTACATATATCCTGGAGAATTATTAATTAGATAAAGTATGATATGTATTAGCAGAGAGGAATTTCCTCTCTGGTATTACAAAATAAAAATTTTGTAATTTATATATCAATTAATAGCAAAGTAAACAATGATAGATTAAATGATCAATTAAAGAAATTTCTCTTTTTATGATAGTTTCGCTATCAATTCTTCAGGACTAAACTACTAATTATTAACAATTTTTAAGGATTATATTTGTTTTTAATGGAGGCATTCATGAAGCAGGATAGAACAATTTTTTCAATTTTTATGTAATAATAAGTTGTAACATATCAACATGTAAAGTAACGTACCATATTTTATTCATTCGTGTAATAAAAGTTCTTCATTAAGAACATAATCTTATTCGTAACTGTTATTGAACATTATCTTAAATATGTTTTCTATTCCTCAATTGCATCAATTTAACTGTTTGAATACACTAAATTTGCGCGCGCTCGTATATACAAAAATCGTGCGTTCCTATTGGCGCAATATATCGCGAAGTCGAATCAAGCGTGCCTATTGGCGCAATATATTGTCGCGTCGAATGGAGCATTTCTATTGGCGTGAAATATTGGAAAAGGCAAAGTGTCGTGGGGTGACATTGTACTCTTGAAAGTCGTGGAGCGAAAATTTGTTCCATAGAGCGTACCCTGTCATTATTAGTACTTTCATTTCGACTTTATCAACATTTCTACACTTCTCTCTGCTTCATTTAAATAGTACATTTTCATTTAATCACTTATTGATTATCATTTTAGTAAAATTAAGTAGTATTCGGGAATTTTTTTTTTCTTTCATCGTTGACTATATTTGACAATTTACAGTCATCGATAGTTCATATTACCGATCTTTAAGGCAGAATTTGGAATCGATTATCGTTTCATTTCATTATAATTGGTTCCATTTTTGTAAATTACTGATTTATTATACATTTATTCTTGGCTGTATTTCTGATGGCTAGAATTATCGATAATTCACATTACCGGTCCCTGAGGTAGGATTTGAATTCTATTGTTGCTTTATCCTACTATAATTTGTTCTGTTATTGAAAATTATTGGTTTCGTCATACATTTATTTGAAATTGTTGATTTTCTTTTGTACAGATTATTGGCTGGTCACCTGATTAAAAGAGTAGGGGTTTACGGCACATACGTCACAGACGATTAATAATCGATGATTCGAACTGGTAGGAAATGAACGCCATAGGTGATTAATAACCATTTGATTTCCCATGCAGATTTAGTAAAGGTTGAGTTATTCTAATAAAGCAGACGTATGTACACGGCTATTTTCTCTTTTTATTGGATCAGTGGTAATCAATATTTGCTATATAATTGTTATACGAGTTACAATTGATATATAATGATATTATTCTTTAAAATAATTGCATAATTTCTTGAAGATATTAAGATTTTAAAAAAAAAGGAATTAAAAAGTCACTTTTTAAAAGTACTTCGAATATACAGATTATCTTAAGTAACTAATGTTTTTATATCAATATATAGCAAATTATACGAATTATTCGATTGTTGTTAGACAATAATCTATTACTAAGTTATTATATTTTTATATATTTGTACGAAAAAATCAGTTTATTATTTTATCGAAAGAATCTGCGTAACACATGTTCAGACACGTTTCAGAGCAAGATTATATTATACATTGTAATCACTTGTAAGGCATGTTTAGTTAAGAAAGTTTAATTTATTACGAGCATTGTCGAATCTCTATAAAGTGCAACATAATGCGTTAGTAAAAATCATATTTCAAACTCTGATAACGAACGTTCACAATTGAATTCTTCTTGAAGAAAGTATTGATTTTACGTTTTAGGATATTAATAAATATTTGTAATTATATCAGAAGATATCTCGCAATATATAAACAGTGTTTGAAATATTACACGTATATTCCATTTTCGTAATATTTGTGTGTAATACCTGTTTGTCCGTGAAAAATGAATATACGTATCAAAAAAACAGCAGTATTTCCTAAACAAATACTCTGCCCCTCCCCCTCCCCGACGGCCGGTCAGCTAACACAACTTTTTTTTTCAGAGAATGTTTGTGACCGCGTGCAATGCAGCCAATAGAGTCAGTGTTTCCTGTGTAATAACATTTGTTATATTTTCTAGAGCACAATAGCTCTTAATAGTTATATGATAAATTCAATTGCAATATTTATACGCGAAATTAGAGTCAGTATGTAAATGGAAGCGTCAATAACCATTTTTTCTTTTTTTTTTTTTTTATACATCTTTGTTTTAAACATTCGCTCTCGGTAGTGGAAACGCAAGTTTCGCAAGAGGATATAGCCTCTCCTGAAATTTCCCCAAGAATGTAAGTATTTCTGTATTTGTATTTTAATTTATTTTATCATTCGTATTTTGATCAAACTGTTATTCATTTCCATTGATGTAAGATCTAAAAGTTATGATATTGAAATACACAATAAAAATGTTTAGCATGCTTCAAAAACACGATTGGATTCTCATCATTTCTAGGTTAAACATTGTTATTGTAGTTTTTCAATTGTTATAGTAATTAAAGTTTACTGGCAATTTAACTTTTTTGTTATTAATAGAGCTCGAAGTTTGCATAGAGTTTCATGGTTCATTATCTGAAATTTTTTGGTCGTTTATCAGCCAGTTTTTCAAACAAATTATTAGTATAAAAACGTTATTCACATATGTACATTATTCATAATAATAATTCATATTTTTTTAAAGGTTTATCACTACTTCCACTTCTTTCTGTTTCCTGAAGAAGACCTAATGGGGCTTCAAATGTCTGGAATGTAAATAATTTTGTAATAATCTATACTTCATTTAATTCTATTGCTTCTATTTACATTTGCCATTCTTGAATTGAATGAATTTATTGTCTTTAAAAGTTTTACAGAGATTATTAGAGGCTAATTTTCCACTATTTCAAATTTTCCAACTTATTAGCATTATGTTTAAGAACAAATTATAATATTTCGTACCTTGTTACAGCTTTCTTCCATGGGATTGTATGGCTCCCCTTGATGATGGTCTTCACGATGACTTTCTCTGAGCTACCAGAGCATCGATGACCCTGTTCTTCGCATCTAATGGCGAGTCGCATGCATTTTTGTTCCTCCGGTTACTCGATCGTGTCGTAGGACGAAAGGTCCGAATCGACACAGGTGACTGGTTGTATTACGTAGAAATTTTTGCGAGCACAGTGACCGCGGGTATTTATTATACCAGTGCGTAGTAACATTGCCTTTTGCTATGTATTATTTATTAGTTCAGGACAGGTCTTCTTGCACATCGAACGATTTTTACGAACGTTTACGTATTGCTCGAGCATGCACACGCGAACGGACAGCGACCGCTATAATCGTTGTTCATCCATGTGCGCTTGGATCAGCTTTCGCCACTTACATTTTCATTGCATCTTTGTAAGTTATTTTCTTGGTTTGCGATTTAGAAAGCCTCGAGCTTAGATGTAAGTTTCAGCGGGCATCGCGCCCGAAGAAAGAAGAGGCTACGAGCCGAAGAGGCCCGGCAAATTGCCATAGAAGAGGGCGACTATCAATGGCTTTGCATCTTCTGCATCATCCAGACAATGGAAAGTCATTCTCGTTACTATTTCGTCACTGTGCTCGCCTTTAGTATCTGTAGTAGTAGTAGTTGTAGTACAATAGTTGTGATTTGTTTGTTAGCCGACCTACATATCGGCCCATCGTCGTGTCGGGCTAATCGCGCTCTTTGCCATTAGCGTTGCGAAGAATGTAAATTTCGCGTTATCAGTTAGAGTTGCGAAAAAGTATCGACTTCGGTTTGGATTAGCGTTACGATGATCGCGTTTGCTTTAGCGTTGCGAATTATAAGATGTCACGATTCTTCTTAGTATTTTCTGTCGTGAATAATTATTAGAATTTGTCGAAGAGTAGAGTTTGTTAATAATTATAAATAATTATTAAAATGACGTTAATTTTAAATCAATTTCGTAGCGTTGCGATTCGTGGCTATCGCGCATAGTTGAAATAGCTTTTTTTTTCATTTATATGTAGTAACTTTAAATTAAACTCGTTTCAAGACCCGGCGTTGCGATATATTTCATCGAGATTGTTTTTTATCATTTTTCCGATTAACGCCCAAATTTCTTCCACTGGGATTGTGGAAATTTCTTATACTTGTCTATATTGGATAGAAAAGTAAATAGGTTCTTGCCTATGCTAGTGTGTAACCAAACAGGGCAAGTTCCTACTTTTATAGGTTCTTGTATATGCTAACTTTAGTTCACTTGAGCACTTGGCCGCATGGTGCGGCACCTGTACTGTGAACAACTAGAACTACGGGCGCGAGCACTCTCGTTTCTTGTTTGATATTATATATTCGTCAATAGTTTTATTTAACCTTGGTTGTCGGTCTAGTGGTTCGTTCTCTTAGTGTATGTTTATAACCTAAGTTTCACATTCTGTATCTGTCAATATAATATTTGTTGTTAAATTTATATAAGCAACTATTTATCTCCGTAAGATTTGCAAAGTTATAAATATTTGTTTACATACTCTCTCGAATATATTTATATTAAATTTATGACGACTAACAAAGAATTGATTATTAATCACATATTTTAATCTAATATATGTGTAATGTACGAAGTACGAAAATTTTAAGAATTCAAATCGATTGATAAGTTATTATTGTAAAAAAAGATAGCTACATTTTTATCTTCGGATCACCCATATTAATCATAGACAGATGGTACTTATACAATTAAATATATAATTAAGTATTGTTATATGTAATATATAGATTAATAATACAGTAGTGTTTATTTATATGTGAAGTAATATATATATATATGTGTGTGTACATTAACATGTTACTAAAGTGTAGCAAATGTATGCATTGTTTAATAAATTAATAAATATATGTAGTAAATCTAAGAATGTTATACATTTTTATAATTTTTAATACTTTTGGACTAAAATCTCATGTAAATGCATACATTAACTAATTGAAGTACTTTTTTTAGAAAAACTTTTATTAGATTTTATGCTTTCATGACATATATATGTAATAATTAACAATTTATTTTGTTTTGGCTTATCTAAAGCAGCTCGATAGATTGATTATTTTAATTTAAATTGTTACAGGTTATACTACAAAAATGTACGCGATATATTACATTTCTATTTGTATAATTGTTTGTATGATAATCATTGCAAGAATATATTTTGTAATGTTTCCTACATATAAAACAAGCGGAAGGAAATCGATTCGAAATAAACCAATTAAAACAATGATTGTATTAGGATCTGGAGGACATACAGCAGAAATGATAAGAATACTTAATTATTTAAGCTTTAGAAATTACTCGCCAAGAATATATGTGTATGCTGATACAGATTCAATGAGCATTGAAAAAGTTAAATATTTAGAAACGAATAATGTAGATTATAAGATAATTAAAATTCGTAGAAGCAGAGAAATTCATCAGTCATACTATACATCTATTTATAGTACTATTTATGCAACTCTGGAATCAATTCCTTACTTGTGGAGAGAATGTCCAGAGTTACTTCTATGTAATGGTCCAGGAACTTGTGTCCCTTTATGTATAGTAGCATTCTTATTTAAAGTATTTTGTATCGCGCAAACTACTATAATATTTGTTGAAAGTTTTTGCAGAGTCAAAACATTGTCATTAACGGGAAAAATTTTGTATTATATAGCAGATTACCAAATAGTACAATGGCCATATTTACAAGAACCAGATGACAAAAGTAGTAAAATATTTTATTTCTAAATAAAATAACTTTAATTTATACCTATGATTTATTTTCTAGTTGCATACATCATTTTTAAAAAATGTCTAATTGCACAATTATTGCCAACTTTATATCTTGGAATCTATTAGCTGAAAATATAGAAAATCATTTACCTATTGAAATGAAGATACACTTGTCATCGGTAGAAAGCAATTTAAAAACATCCATTGAAGATAAAATGTAAATAGAAATTTTTATATAATTGTATAAAATAATTATAAAAATAAAAAAAATCAAATTTTACTTCATGATTTTTTTATTACGCATACATAATTATAATTACATGAATATATTTAAACTTCACAGAAATAATTTATAATAATACTCTATTTAATACTTAAATTATATTTTTTATTAATTGAAAAATAAAAGGAAACAAGATTAGCATGAGTTAGAAAAACAGAAGCAATATTTATAACTCTCTTGGAGATCATTTTAAAGTTATCAAATTGAATTAAATTTATACTACATTTTATAGAGACATATATTGTTTATTTATTACAAATATGTTATAGCTATATTATTGTAGCTATATTATAGTAATATAGCTATAATGTGATTTCTAAAAGTAATTTTAAAATAACAAATTTTTATTCGTTTAATTCCTTCTTTTAAGGCTTCAAATTTATCTGATAATAAACAGTAATATATAAACATTTATCTAGTATTGTCAATATTATATTCAAAAATAAAATTAATGTAATTTCTCTTTAACTCTGTATGTGCTTCACTAAAAGCATAATTAAATATAATTATATATTATTTTATGTAAATTTGAAGATCTTTAAATGATATTGGGTCCATTTATATTATTTTATGTTACTTATTTAGCTATAATTATGGGATAGTATATACTATAAAACAAACTGCTATATGGCTTTATATATTTCAATCGTACTTTTTACATAAAAATGGTAAGAATGATATTTAATCCTTATCTTTTTTATGGAAGGATTCCATCGATAAAATGGATAAAAAATTCGTTAATAGTAGTTGAAGCTTGTATGGATAAAACGTGGGAAGTACTAAATTCTGGTCACTGGCAATTTGTTCCAATTGAATATCGATACTGTTACACATTATGTACTATCTTAAAGGTAATATAACTTATTAATCATTCCGTTGAATGTATCTTATACTATATGTTATATCATATTTATGTAAGTGTTTGTAATTTGATACTCTATATCTACAGGCAGTTCTACTGGAGCTTCAGCACAATAATGATACTAAACAATTTACAAAAAATACAATTTTGTTGAGGAACATTATTCAGCAGATTGATAAAGGTATTCTATTAGGAGCACCGCTTCCAAATGTAATTGATTTATTACCAAAAGTTGCTTCAATGTTGAATAGTTGTATCAGTAAGTCTTACTTATTATAATACCATATGTGTGTTTATGATAGTGTTAATGTATTGTATGTATCAATAGCTGTTTCATGTGATTATTCGTTATCTTCTTCAGCAGAGTCATTGGGAGAGTTAGATGTAGAAGAATTAATTATTGATTCTGAAAGTTTATATAATTTTATATTGCCGGGATTTACTGAAATTGTTCAGTATGTTGAACCATCGATGGAATTATTTTACACAAAAATATTTATGCCAAAAGTACCAGCAATAATGAAAGGTAACATTTCTTTATCAATCTGTATATTTGAATATGTTCTTGTTATATCATGTCAATTTTAAAACAGGAAAGAAGATTATTTCTAAGCTATTCTAGTGTATATATACAGTTGATATCTTTTTTTTATTAATTTCTATTGTAATTTAATTTGAAATACATGTAATATATTTTAGGATGTATCAAACATTGGAAAGCTCTAGAACAGTGGAAAGATCTAAAGTATTTAATTAGCGTAGCTGGAAGTAGAACGGTTCCTATTGAAATTGGTTCACGTTATACCGATGAAAATTGGTCACAGCAGCTTCTTAGTTTTTCAGAATTTCTACAAAAATATGTATTAACGAAAGGTGACCAAGTTGGTTACTTAGCTCAACATCAATTATTTGAACAGGTTTTGTTTTTTATCTCTCGATATTTGTTTTAGTTTTAACGTTTCTAACGAAAATCTAAATATCAATTATGTCAAAATGATTTTAGATTCCTGAATTGAAAGATGATTTTACAATTCCTGAATACTGTAACTTTACAGACAATGATGATGTGGAACAACCAGATATAAATGCTTGGTTTGGACCTAGCGGAACTGTTTCACCTCTACATTTCGATCCTAAAAATAATCTTTTGTGCCAAGTATGAAAATTAATTGTCATTCTATGATAAGATATAAGTTAAATTATTTGCGAAAAAAAATAATATAATATAGTTTATTGTATATACTAAATCTCAAGTTTTTGCTACATAATTTCATTATTTATTATTGAACATTATTGTATATAGAATTTAATTATTGTCATTCCTAATTTTTAACTTCTTCTATTTTAGAGAAGTAAATTATTATTTTTATACCTCTGTATTGTTATATTATATAATTATAATCTAATAGCTTTGTATTTGTATTAGATTAGTATATAATTTAGTATATTAACTTATAGTATTGGCTTTTTACTAAATTTTAGATATTTGGACACAAACGGGTCATTTTATATCACCCAAATGATTCATCTAATTTGTATCCATATGATACAAGATTATTGAATAACACTGCACAAGTTGATCCTTTGAATCCAAATTATGAGAAATGGCCTAATTTTAGCAAAGCTAAAGGTTTGATGACCTATTTGAGACCTGGAGAAATACTTTACATTCCTCCAAAATGGTGGCATCATGTAACTTCTTTGACTCCAAGCTTTTCGATTAGTTTCTGGTGGAGTTAAGTACGAAAGAATATATTTATAAATTATTAACGTGCTTGTAATGCTCCCCATGTACAATGATTTACTACAGTATTTGAAAGTTTTAATAAATACAGTATATATGTATGTTAAATTAAAGTTTTCTAAATAATAGAAGATAGAAAATAAATGAGATAAGTAGATAAAAGAAAATATATATTTTCAATACATATATATTTATTTATGATCATAAGAATAATTCATACGGTAGATAAAAACTAATTAAGAAAGGCAAAGAGAGAAATGGGAATAAAAGGAATATTGTCTAATACACGCGTAAATATGAGAAATTATGGGAGCATAGTGAAAGAAGAAATACATGAAATTATTCCCCCAATCTTACACAAATTTTCAATTAATATTTGATAAAATTGATTGAATAATAAGAAGAAAGAGATGGAGTGAATAAAAATGACTAAGATAATAAGCAAGTAATAAACAAGAAATCAATACAAAGAAGATGAAAAGAAAAGAAATGTTTGTCAATTTAAAAAAGATGAATTATATTGGTATTCTGCATATTTGTTATCGTTTGATTGGTTGACAGTACGTAAAATAAGGATAAAGTCCTGGATCTACTACGGATATAAAGTGTTAGATGAAATTTACTTTACATGTATTACAGGACAAATAATTATTTTAATTTTATGTTAGATCGCTCACATGACGAGGGGAAGGACAGAAAATTTGAGAATAAAGATGAAAACAATACACACACGGATATTCAAATTTTAATACAAAAATATAAATGAAGAAAAACAAAAATCGTACATCAAAAAAATGGATTAACAATATTTTGTATAATTTTCTTCTAACGAAATGTATTAAAAATTGATAATCCTTATATCTTTTTACTACTTTGTTATAAATAACTTCTAATCCATGAATTATTACTGTATAAAAATTTTACGTTTAATACGTTTCATACATACTTATATAACTATGTATAAAATAAAAAGATATTTAATTTTTTATAATTATTTTGTTATCTGCTATTAATATAAATAATGTACTTATCATTATGATCTCTATTTCAATAATATTACATTTTTTCTTATTCTTTCTAATGGTGGTAATAGAATAACATCGAATTGTTGAATGTAAATTAAACTGTTTAAAGGCTTATTCTAAAAAAATAATCAGAGATAATTTTGATATAAGGAATGCATGCATGCCTATCCTTCGATCTGATTTAGTAGCGATAACGATACGAAACAAGCATCTTAGGACTATTACAATTGATAAAATAAGTCAATTATGCATAATTTTCTTAACGTCAGCGAAAAAAGAAATGGAGCTTTTTAATTCAGCTATTTTTTATTTTGGACGCCAGAAAATAATATTATTACGTTAAAGCAACGATTAGCAAAACAGAATAGTGCTAAGTATGTTTGATTGGTTTAAATAAAATATGTATATGCAAATCATTGAAGCAGATGCACCACAAAGGCGTTCATGAGAATAAAACGGAATGCTATAAATACCCTCTGACCTACGTTTTCAGTATAGAGTGTAGAAAATATACGTATACGTAAAGTCTGTCAAACGAAATACACAGTTTATTATTTGGGAATGACGACAGAGGAGGCATTTCCACCGATCATTAAGTTCCAGGTAAAAATGTGTGAAAATAACATATGTCAAAGGATGTGCAACATATTTGTGCTAAAGCTTATACCACAATGTATATGACGCATTTAAAAAATTTCTTTCCTCTTTTCAGTGCACATCGAGCTAAATATATTTCCGGGTTTTCGAAACAAATATTACAGTAATAACATCCCATGAATAATAATTGCAGCATACTATTTCTTGATAGAATTTTGATTCTCATACCCGTATCAAAAAGATATCGACTGCCTTGTTATTCTCATTACATCCATATTTACGTTGTAATATTGGCGAAAATCCAGTGTTTAAGAAGGTGAAAGATATTTTTAGAAAATTCATATAATTATCGTATTGTTGGTTCACGAAACGAAATGTGTTAGTTATGATGAAGTAGGAAGTCGAAGCAGTTTAGATTTACATACCTAAATACTATAAGCTTTACATCATTTTTCAACATAAAGTATATATAAGAGTACAATTTTTTATAATCATATCACAAACTTTAATTTGAAAACAGAGACGTTATTAATATTTAAAGACATGTAAGTGACGTTAAAGTATTTCGATTTTATTAAACGTATTCCTTTTGTCGAAATAAATAGGTTCTCAACATCTTTTTTCTGACTTAATCAACAACAAAGACAGTGTAAAACATGTACAAAGTAAAACATGATTTCTCATATTCTAACAGTCGCAGTATTCGTGATTTCAAAGCTTCTTTTTTTTACTTATGATACATATTCTTTTGTTTTCTAAGATATAATAATATTATTTTATAAAATGTAATAATACTAATAAACGATTACTTATTTACTATATTTTATAATTCTCTTTAACCCGCCACAATTCAATTTTCATTATATCTGCAATCTGTGTATGTTTTTTTTCTACAATGTAAAATGCAGGTGATTATGTTTCGAAATTAAACGTAACGATAGGTAAATTACATGTTGTTGGTTGTAGAGAATTTTATATATAATAATTTGGAAATGTAAGATTATTATCAAGTCAGTTAACGCTCGTACAATTAAAATAATAATAAGCAGTTTGGAATGACGTTTAAAAATATTAGTAAACTCGATATATGAATATTAGTAAATTATGCGTCATAAAATATATTATTCTATTCATCGTGTGCATAAATGCATGTGCAGGAAATGCATATATTAATGGAGGAATTAAATGGGTTAAATACTGGATTTTTTGAAGACAATTTAAAGTTTTAGAATGTCGATGGAATATTATTTTTAAAAGTTGTATGATTATTTAATATGTCATATTGATCGTAAGCTTTCCGTTGACTTTACTTAACTTACTTTTACCACATTTACTACATATCATAAAACAACGAGAAAGTTGGTTAATAGTCGTTTTTGAATTCGTTCGACTATCGCACATGCGTACAATCTCTCGAACGTATTATGTATTGTGTTTTCATTGCTACACTTTACTATATATATATATATATATATAGTACATGTACCGCATAAAAAGAAATAACCTATCTTTATCTTTTATTTCTTTCTTAGAACGTAAGTTGATCAAATTATCGCGAATGACCAATTTGCAATTTGATATCGCATATAAGGTATTTACCTAAATGTAAGTAGACTTGTTCGAAGATAAAACAATATAGAACCAGCTGTTAAAAATATCGCTATGTCCGATTGAATTTTTGTCGTCGATGTAACAAGAAATTGTATCCCACGATACATTGATGTATGTAATATCGGTGGTAATATTTGTTCGGCCGATATTCGCATGTTGAGAAACCTGGTTAATTTTCCTAGGCTGTCATACCCCTAGAGGGAGAGAAAGAGAGAGAGAGAGAGAGAGAGAGAAGGGAAGAGAAAGTATGCGTATGCGTAGGTGTGTGATCAGATTTGATAAGCGCGTGCGCATAGTGTCGGGAACCGATACACCGCATGAGTTGGTGGGAGAAAAACAAGGACAGGTATAAGAAGGGGTGAGAAAGGCAACGATGCAACCCCTGTTTTTCCCGTAATCGTTGCCGCTCGATTCTGCGCCTTGGTTTCGTATGCGGGGCGGCTCCTATATTCCTATTCATCTATCGCCGCGTTACCTCAGGAGTGCATGAATGGTGATTTAACGCGTGCCTAGAAAAAGAACCTTCGTGTTCGGCAGTTGCTGGACGAGTGAAAGAATCAGGAGGATAGTGCCTAGTCTCTTATAAAGCACGATGGTTACGGATAGTACGAGTCAGGTATGGTTCTATATATTTTGCGTAGCGAGAGGCGCCGGAATGTCGCCGGTATTTTTTCCACCCCCGACTGATCGAAGGGTGTGAACGTTGACCGATAATATCGAAATTATTCGATTTCCTTCGTTGCTAGAAAATAGTCACATCGACTTTCCGAACGCCGTTTTCCCTTACTTCGTGAATTTTCTTTGCCCCGGCATTAAATGTACCGAAACGAGCGGAACTTTAAAATTCTGCCTGATAACCATAGATAAAGCAAAAGGCAGTCGTGAGAGGGGATGATGTAAGCAAGATATACATACGTGCATACGATAAAGGTAGACGTTTTATAAGCCGGTTGTTGCCGTGCGGTTACCACTTTGCAGATATTAATTTAGAAATAATCAAAGCAACGTAACTTGCTACAAACGTTCTAGCAGACAAAATTTATCAAGCGGAATACGTCGAAGTTGTTGGTGGGATAAAGGTCATGGTCAAATCATAGCGTATAATGTAACCAATTGCATTACTCGGATCGAGTACTTGAATCAAAAGTAATACCACTTCTACGTTTCAAAATGAAGAGGACGGATAAAAATTCTATGATAATATCAGTCTATTAAAAGTTTCTCAATTATTTGTCACCTGAATGTATCTATCATCGTATTTTGTAAACGTTAAATCTGAAATTAATTTTATCGCTAATATAAGGGATTCGTACGTAAATTTTATATCGTAGTAATGAAATCATTTCGATTTTAATATGACAACATCCGTATCATTTCTGTAGATAGAGTTTTTTTTTCACATGGAAGTATATTTTTATACCGCATAATTTATTTATTCGTATCGTTTATCGTTTGTCGTTAATTTATGTAACTCGTTTAGATAAACGCTTTACCAAGCTGTTTCTTAAGCAATTGGCAATGTACGCAGTAGGACAAAGTATCCCAATATCGAATAGTATTATACAATTGGTACTTGCACTATAAGTATTAATTTTGCTGCATTGACCAAAGGTTAACTAACGACTGGTCATTTTAATACTCTTTGATCTCAAACGAAGCAACTTTTTCCTTTGATTATCTCCTCTATCTTATGCTTATTATTATGAATTAAATTAAATTACGAATTAAACTGCTTAATCTTGGTGCTCTTTTTGTGATTGGTCCCATAAACGTAAATGTGTACAGTTATAAAGCTGTGTAATTTTTTAAATTATAACATAGATCGCGTAAAAAATTGGTTGAAGTTAATTATACTAATTACAAAAGGTTCTTTTTATTTATTTAGGTATTTTAAATACAATTTCTTTATTTATTCAGTTTTATTTTTCCCATCTTCTTACTTCTCGTTTAAATACAAATTACTATTACGAACTACTATGAAATTTCATATACCGTTGTTAAATATTACAAGAACAAAATTTTTATTTTGCACACTGGTCCACAAGCTAAAGATATTTAAGAAACGTTCCATTTTGCAATACCGCTGCTACGTTCAGTTACAAAGTCGTATAATATTTAATAAACATATTTACATTTTAGAACTTCGAAATATGTTTCTAATGATTACTTTATGTCAAAAAGTCATTAATCATGAAACGTGTAAAAAGACTAATTATCCAGGTGGAAATTATCCGTAACTATTCCAACTTACTATTGAACACTTTCTATCATAGAATTGTTGCTGTTGAATGAATTTTTCTTCAAGGATCCTTTTACGTAAATTTGATATATTTAGGACGATTAATACCAATCGTGAAGTAAGTGAAAGGGAAATAATCGTGGGACATTACATTACGATTGGTAGTCGTAATCGCGATTATAGAATGTACAGATTAATCGAATAAAATAAATATTAATATGTGTGTGTGTGTGTTTCTCTGATTTAGGCTGACGACACGACAGCATTTCTTCGTGCTGCTCGGTCCGGAAACCTTGAAAAAGTGATCGAATTCCTCGACACCGATCTAGATATTAATACAGCTAATTCGGTAAGTATCGAGCTAATCTATAAATCGTTCTAATTAGCCCATGTTACGTACGGATTCATTAGATGGTATCACATATCGGTTCTATATTAAATGGAAAAACTTGATGTTACGTGTCGCATTTCAGAACGGTTTAAATGCTTTACATTTAGCATCGAAAGATGGCCATGTTGAAATAGTAACAGAATTATTAAAAAGAGGCGCTAAAGTGGACGCAGCTACAAAAAAGGGGAACACTGCGTTGCACATAGCTTCACTGGGTAAATATAATTGTTTATTACTAATTCACCATAAATATATATATATATATATTACTGAATAAAATTTGTAACATGTTTCTAGCCGGCCAAGTGGAAATAGTAAATATTCTTATTCAGTATGGTGCTGCAGTTAATATTCAATCTCAAAATGGTTTTACACCTTTATACATGGCCGCTCAAGAAAACCACGATCAAGTGGTTAAATTATTGCTCGGCAATGGAGCCAATCAGAGTCTTGCTACGGAGGTGAATATTATCTGAAACTTTGCATGCCAATATTTAAAAATTGTATTCCGCGATTGAGATGCATTTGCGCTTACTTGTTTCTCGGCTCAAACGACTCTATCTATATTCATGAAATGTTTTATGTATCTCGTAATTGGAACGGTGAAAGATAAAAATAATTTTTCAGGATGGATTTACACCTCTCGCAGTAGCGATGCAACAAGGACACGATAAAGTCGTCAGCGTTCTTTTAGAAAATGATTCTAAAGGAAAAGTTAGACTACCGGCACTTCATATCGCGGCTAAGAAAGATGATTGCAAAGCTGCGGATCTGTTGTTACAGGTGAACAACGATACTAGTAGCTGATCGTTATTGCAATTGTTATATTTCTTATTCAAACTATCGCGATTGTTTTATATCGTCTTTGAACGTCGACGTATTAAAGATGATTAATTTTTTCGTTCGTTTTTCAGAATGATCACAAACCCGATGTTACATCAAAAAGTGGTTTTACACCTTTGCATATCGCCGCCCATTACGGAAACGAAGAGATAGCACGTTTATTAATAAAGCGTGGAGCTGATGTTAATTATTTGGCAAAGGTGCGAATACATCGACATCGACAAGAGTAGTTACAAGCCTGTACTGATATTTTTCATTTCTTTTATCAGCATAATATAAGCCCTTTACATGTAGCGGCGAAGTGGGGTAAAAACAACATGGTTAAAGTATTATTAGAAAATTCTGCGCAAATCGATGCTAAAACTAGGGATGGTTTAACACCGCTTCATTGTGCTGCAAGATCTGGTCATGAACAAGTGATTACCACACTTCTTGAACATTCTGCACCAATTAGTGCACGAACGAAAGTACGTAAACGACGTTAACCGCTCGTTGTATCAACGATTTTATCGGCGTATATGTTCGAAAGATATACGTACATGTAAATTGATCGACATTTCGACTTTATCGACGAACATGTCAATTCATTTCGCATACGTTTCACAGAATGGACTTGCACCGTTACACATGGCATCGCAAGGTGATCATGTGGATGCAGCAAGAGTATTATTGTATCACCGAGCGCCAGTGGACGAAGTTACGATCGATTATTTAACGTCTCTTCATGTTGCCGCGCACTGCGGCCACGTTAGAGTCGCAAAACTACTTTTGGATCGCAAAGCTGATCCAAATGCACGCGCTTTAAATGGCTTCACACCATTGCATATCGCTTGCAAGAAAAATCGAATAAAAGTTGTCGAACTCTTATTAAAACACGGAGCATCGATCGAATCTACTACCGAGGTAATTACCGTATAACGATTTTCCCCATAATTACACGTTAATTATTGCTTGTAAATCATATTCACTTGCAGAAAATAATTTCTTTCGTTCAAGTTTATTTTCTCTCTTTTTTTAAGTTATTCACCCGTTCATCGTTAATTTTCATTCTGAGTTATTCGTTTAAACGACTTAGACTTTAGAATATAATTTGGTAAAAGATGATCGAAATGATATATTTTACTATATAAAGACAAAGTACTTACATTTGTCCCGTTTGCACTGGAATCTTGGAAATGAAAAACGTTGCATCGTTTCTATCAGATTATTTTACCTTTTTCGATTACCTTTACCCGAGGATCGATAACTGTCCCTTTTAACTACTTTATCGTCATGTTTCTCCACCTAAGAGTCGTACGTTTATAAGAAAAATTTATTTTAATTAGATTAGCGCGATTCGCAAGAAATAGATGTGTTTTGAAATTGGCCAAATCGTTAAGAAGATATTTAAAATTTCTCATTTTTTTAGCGTTTGACTCAAGAACTAAGTAAAAAATGCTCGTCAGTTACTCCGCTATTATACTACGCTATTTATAAATGTATGCCTATAATTAAGATAATGAGAAAGAAACGCGTTAGAAAGGGAAATACATCAGGTTTGTTTGTTATAGAACGCTTTATAGTTCCTTGGTTACGAAAAGACTGGTTAACGGCTATTAATACTATCATGATCAATACAGATGATCATTTCTATGTATTCTATGTATGTTGATAAATATACTCCGAAGAAGAAAGTATCGGTACGAAAGTCATGGAGTCATAGTAGCAAAATGTTAATAGAAAATACATATATTTTACAGTCTGGACTGACTCCATTACATGTGGCCAGTTTTATGGGATGTATGAATATCGTGATATTTCTACTGCAACACGAAGCCAATCCTGATGTGCCAACTGTTAGGGGTGAAACACCTCTACATCTGGCAGCTAGAGCTAATCAGACAGACATTATTCGAATTTTATTACGAAATGGAGCCAAAGTTGATGCTCGTGCGAGGGTAAGTAAACAAAGAATCTTGCTTGAAAACCATATTTCCGGACGTGATCAGGTTTCCTTGATATTTTGGCAAAAATTGCACTTTGTAACAAAACGATACATATAAATGGTCACATGCGCATTCGTTGTTATTAAATGTCTCGCACATTCCATTAACCAGTCTCATTATGTTTTCTATGTTTATATCATTATCGTTATTATGCTTATCCTTTATAATACATACGCATTACGCCGTTAATTTATTATAAAAGTTATTAGTACTGATTATAAGCTATAATGATTGTACATGTGTATATACTTATATATATATATATATAATATTAACAATATGGTATATTTAGTGTATGTTCCGATTTTTTAGGAACAACAAACACCTCTTCATATTGCGTCGCGATTAAGAAATATCGATATTGTTATGTTACTTCTGCAACATGGTGCAGCAGTTGATACTACCACGAAAGATATGTACACAGCGTTGCATATCGCGGCAAAGGAAGGCCAGGAGGAGGTAATGTACAAAGAAATTTCAAAGATAGCGGATCACATCAGTACACAAAGTAGATTATATTTATTTTGGACAAGATATCGTGAATACTTTATATAGGTTCTGTAATAAAAAAAATTTCTTATTTTCCGTTGTTATATGCAGATCTGTTTTCTCTTTATCATTTACATTTCATTTCATATTCTGTTAATTAAGTTTTGTTTACACTTGTTATATTTTATGTTAAGTTATTTATCTGTAATGAATTTTAATAAAATTTTTCACCATGTTAATTTATTTTTTACGTTGCCTTCTTTCAACGTTATGTTGCGTACGTCATTGTTAATATCTTGAAAATTCATAGTTTCATCTTATTATTTTCATTCTGCATTCGTACTTATGTTGCCATTTAGATTCACCTGTAAACTGATTTTTGCGAGGTAAGAAGTTGAGAAACCCTCTTCCTGTTACTAAGTAACTTTAACAACCTGATCAGTGAACGTAGTAATAAAAAATCATTATCAGGTCATCCAATAATGTGATTTTTCCAAGAGCTAAGTTTGAAACAATGGGACAGGTTACGATTGGAATTTTCATAGAAGAGGAGTAGGAATAATTCGATAGAAAAATGGCAAAAAAATTGTAGAGAACGGCGGAATATGTACAATGTATCACTTTCACTCGTCAACAGTTATTTCTAAAAAAGACTTGCATTACTTACATGGTACGATCTAATATACAGGATGAATCATTTAAGACTGGAAGCTGAAATATCTTCGAAACTATTAATTATATGGAAAAGTGTTTTAAACGAAAATGGAGTAGTTTCGGGCTATTTGTTCGATATGACGAGCATTTTCGTAAGCGAATCATACGAAGATTGGTATGTATTTAGGTAACATACGTTTTTTGATGGATAAATCGATTTATTTCGGCATTCCCAATGAACAAACATTAGCTTCTTTATGTGAAAAAACCATCTGTGTGCAAGACATCTTAATTGCTTAATTTTCTGCAACTTATCATATGAAAAATAAGAAAATACCCGAAGCGATACTTTTGAGTTTATGTTACTCTTGTTCAGAGACAAACTGGTCATATACTGTGCAGAGACTCAAAGAATTCCTCTGGAAGAAACGCGTACCTACCGTATCGATAGAAAGTGTCACATATTAAGGCCTAACTAAAATCCTATTTAATAACAATCCTATTTAAAGTGTTATCCCTCGAGGGAATTCTCAGATGTTCGATATATATTGTTAATATTTTATATTTTGGTTCTTAACACTATTGTTTACGTATAAAGGGATGTTCGGACAATAAATACATATTGCCAATAAATATAAAACGTACGAGGAAGATATGGTTTGTCAATAAATATTGACGAAACATATTGTCAATATCATTTACCGACAAACCGCAATGATATTGGGAATCTTGAAATATTGACAACGTTATTGATCGTCCAAAGATACCCTTATATTCTTCTTGAAATATTTCTATCTCTTTAGTTATGCAAAAAAAGATGGAAAGAAAATTGAATCGATTAGCTCCCTGTCAATCATAGTCTCGTAGAAAATAATAATGTAATACTTAATACTAGAACTGTGACACCCAATATACAGGGTGGTTGGTAACTGGTGGTACAAGCGGAAAGGGGGTGATTCTACGCGAAAAAATAAGTCGAAAATATAGAATACAAATTTTTCGTTTAACGCTTTGTTTTCGAGAAAATCGACTTTGAATTTTCGCTCGGTACGCGCGCACTTTATCGCGTCTCGTTATAACGGATCTCACTGTAGATCGTTGTCTCGATGGAAGAAATTAAAAAAAAAATTTTTATTCTATATTTTCGACTTCAAGTTAGTAATTTTCTAAATAAATGGAAAAGATTACTAGCTTAATTTTTTTTTCTTTTTTTAAATTTTTTCATCGAGACAACGATCTACAGTGAGATCCGTTATAACGTACAGCACGCGTACCGAGCGAAAATTCAAAGTCGATTTTCTCGAAAACAAAGCCTCGAACGAAAAATTGTTATTCTATATTTTCGACTTGTTTTTTCGCGTAGAATCACCCCCTTTCCGCTTGCACCACCAGTTACCAACCACCCTGTATATTTTGTACTTTGATTATACTTATTCAAGAAGAGTGATTATTACTCATGGAAGAACATTACGAAACTATGATGATATTTTGAAAAATGGTCCATTCAGAGGAGACAATAAGCAATATTCCATTTCTTGAAATAATTATTACGTGTAAAGGTAACACTTGAGTGAATATTTCAGTTTGTCGATATAGGCAATAATTTTTAATACAACTTTCACGATATTTTTTAAAGACGTTAAACGTGCAAAGTGATTTTTGTAAAAGCAGGATTGTTTGAGAAATTCAATGTCACGATGCAAAAGTGTTTGTGTTGAACATATTGGAGAAAAATTAATTTCTTATCTATGCATAAAGGTATAAAGTAGGTATATTTAAAAATTAATTTCTTGCTTATATGTATATGTATGTATACAACCAAATGCTGCGTCGTTTATCTCACGATACGTCAAATCAGAATAAGACGCATAAGAACAAAGTGTTAGTAATATGAGGTCATCGATCAGATATCTATAAATATTATATCTGACACTATATACGTTTAATCAAAGTTATTATATTATATTTAATCTATTAAATGTAATATAACAATTTAGCATCTAAATTATTATTTGTAGCTTCCAGCTTAAAAGATTAATTATAATTTCGTTCGATGTTTTATTTAATGTATTTATATGTATACAGGTTGCAACTATTCTTGTGGAAAACAATGCTTCTCTTAAGGCTACAACTAAAAACGGCTTTACTCCTTTACATATCGCGGCTAAATATGGCAACATGAGCGTTGCTAAGATACTTTTGCAAAGGGATAGCAAATTGGACGCGCAAGGAAAGGTACGTATCAATTATTATATTTTTATTCAATATGTATGTTATCTACATTTTTTTTATATATATGTTTTATTTAATGAAAGTTACGATTACATGTAACACGAGTACAAACTGAAAATTATGTGCCTCTTAATAATTCGATTTTATTTCTTGTCAACCTAGATATTAAAATTCTTTACCAATACTCTTACAAATGAATATTTAATTACCCTTTTATGTTCAGATTTCTGTCTATCTGTGTGTTATACAATTTAGTATCGTAATATCACAGTGTATAACAATTTACGTGTCATTATCTTATGTAAATAAACGTTTCATTATTTAGTTATACGTAATTTGTAGAATCTTTACTAAGGCGTTAAAATACGTTTCAGAATGATATTTCTCCTCTACATTTGGCATGCCATTATGACCATCCAAATGTAGCAAATCTTTTATTGGAAAAGGGCGCATCCCCCCATTTAGCTTCGCAAAATGGACATACTCCTCTACATATCGCTGCTCGCAAAAATCAGGTAATACTTACAATATAGTACGTGGCTGTAATGATTCGTTTTGGTGACCACTTAACCCGGATACGTAGCTTTTGACGACGAAAACGAATTCTAATACAATCTTTCTCTTTTTTTTTTTTTTTTTTTTTGGCAGTTCTTTCACATTGCAGTCTGTCGTCGATTTAATATTGATTTCGATATTTCCAAAAAGTCGATTACAATTCTATTAAGAAGTTATTTGTATGATTTAAGCAATTCTAGAAAAAGATTTCAAGCGATATATAATTAATAGATTCAAAATTCTTTAGATGGATATTGCTTCGACACTCTTAGAAAATGGGGCGAATGCGAACGCCGAATCAAAAGCAGGATTCACGCCTCTACATTTAAGTGCACAAAAAGGTCACTATGATATGACGAATTTGTTGATTGAACATGGAGCTGATCCGAATCACAAGTCAAAGGTAGGAGCATTGTCTGGTAATCAAATAAAGAAGAGGAGCGAATCAATTTACATTTGTATATCGTTATATCTCTAGACTTGATAGTCGATTATCTGTAATTATTTTGAACAATTAGATTTTTGTCTTTATAGCATAAAAATGCGACCAGTTAGAAAATTTCATACTTTTACGTATATCCTTTGATATACATTGTATACGATCAAATGTTGTTTCGAATTTCTTTTTACAAACAACGGTATTACTATCGGTACTCTGTAAGTTAAAGAATTCAACTTGGAGTTGTGTTATTAAAATTACAGTTAAATTACCTCATACGTAGATATTATTCTTTTCGGTCTTTCTTATTTTTCAACGACGAGCGTTGTTTTATCGCATAATCGTCAAACGTGTTTATAATCGCATAATTGTCATCGTTAAAGGATAACGATCGTTTTGTTTAGAATGGTCTCACTGCGTTGCATCTATGCGCTCAAGAAGATTTTATTAAAGTGGCTTCTATCCTGGTGAAAAATGGTGCGAATGTAGAGAGTGAAACGGAAACTGGCTATCGGCCGATACACGTCGCGGCACATTTTGGAAACCTTTCTATGATTCGATTTCTCTTAAAACATAGCGCGACTATCGACGTAAAATCTAATCAAAATTACACCGCATTGCATCAGGCTGCTCAACAAGGTCATGCACATATTGTTAGCGCTTTATTGGAGGGAAATGCTTCGCATAAAGCACGAACCAATGTGAGTAATAATATTTCGATACATTTTCCTCCAACTGTATATACACGTATACGCTTTGTAATTGTGGAACGTTATTAATTTGTAATAATGTAGAAACACGTATGGTACATACCAAAAATTGTTCTAGGATGGACTAACCGCATTAAATATAGCTCAAAAATTAGGATACATATCTGTAATGGAGGTATTGAAAGGATTGTCTTACGATACATTGGCACCTGATAACAAAAATTGGGACGAGAAGTACAAAGTGATCGCTCCTGAAAGTCTGCAAGAGACCAGCTTTATGTCTGACTCCGAAGACGAAGGAGGTACGATGTTTATTCATAACAGAACATTGTTACGCGTATACGTAGTTTAATATGTAACTTAACAAGTATTATTATGTCTGTTTCCCGTGAAATGAGTAATTCTGTACGCACGAGTTGTAAATCAAGTTATATTATTGCATTTTACGTTCTATAGACAGGAAAATATACGCTCAGACTTAAACAAAGCTAAAACATAGGTATTATATTTTGTTAGAATAAATGTAAATGTTAGAGTAATAAAATGCGAAAGAAACGAAATATTTTTATGAAACAAAACTCAATCGAGATATTTGTTTACAGGTTCGGATGCGTTGATCAGCGAGCAGCCGTATCGATATCTTACAGCAGATTTGATGAAAAGTTTGAGAGACGATTCTCTGCCTATTGATGTTACACGAGACGATCCAATACACAGACAAGGTAAAACACTTATTGCTTGTTTTTAAACGTCACGATCGTTTTACGTAATCTGCTGCGTTGTTTTCGACTAGTCACAAAAGAAGAAAAACAGGATTTCACTCAAAGCAATAATTATTGTCTAGCAGAAAACTTTGATACTGATGGATTTAATTTGGGGTATGTAAACACGATTTTATACAATAGTCGCTAAAGTAAATTACTTGGAAATATAACATCATACAATGACGTATCAAGCATTTGTAGCGTAACATTTTATACCAGAATTCCTATTAATGAAAATCAAATATTTTCATTTTAGCCGACTTCATTTCAGATCGTAAGTAACATTTATCGCTAAAGTTCGTATGTCTGATTTCACAAGTACATTGTACAATGTAAAGTCACGTTACGTTATTATACATATAACCTTTTATTCTAAAGAAAAATCACAGCAATGCGTGCTAACTTCACTTTTCATTTCGCTCGTCTGTTTGCTGATTCGATAAATACATGCTTCGTAAAGATGCCTATTTCAAACGTAAATTTCGATAAACGAAAGACGCACCTCGTGTGAGTATTCGTTTCACAATACAGTATTCGCCAAAAATAGTATGTAAAATGTTTAAAAAATCGCGAAAAGAGAAACATTTAACAGTAAGTTTATTCGATTTACTTGTATATTTATTAATATACACAAAAGTATTTTTCTCGTTAATGTCATATTCTGTACGTTTATCAGAAAAAGTCAGATTATAATTTTAATCAATTACTGTGATCTTTCTTTATGAAAGTAAAAATAAGATACACATATATTTTCCAATGCGTCGTTCAAGTCGATAATTTTTGGATTAATCGCTATTTTTGTTTCACAATCTTTTCCTTTTCTACTGGACTGTTCGTCATAAGGTGTAGTCGATTTATCAAACGTGGCCTTATATCATTTTACCAAGAGATTTTATCGATTAGCGTCGATCGACATATTAGTTTTTAATTAAACTCTCAATTCGAGCTTCTTTGTCTATGCTATCTGATCGCAGATTTCACAGTTTCAAGCGAATCGAAAAATATGCGCACTTTTATACAAGTAATTATCTTTTTACGGTAAGCTGATGCTACATGATATTTACAATGGAGATTTCAATTTTTAGATTTTTAGTAAGTTTCTTGGTGGATGCGCGTGGAGGTGCTATGAAAGGGTGTAGACACAGCGGTGTACGTATTATCGTACCGCCACGCAGAGCGACAATGCCAATTCGCGTTACGTGTAGATTGATAAAACCTACTAAAATTGCGAATCCTCCACCTTTAATGGAAGGAGAGGCTTTAGCAACTCGTATTATGGAGATGGGGCCGGTCGGTGCAACGTTTCTAGGGTAAATACCATTCTGCGAATCGTTTTACACGACGATATGTCCTTTTTGTTATCAAGAACTGGACGTATCTCGTTTCAGGCCTGTTCTAATCGATATACCCCATTTCGCGTCTATTCGAGGCAAAGAGAGGGAAATCATTATCCTCAGAAGTGAAAACGGAGAAACCTGGAAAGAGCATGATAATTCTGTTGACAATGATACTACTTTGTTAAATACTCCATATGGTATTTCCGAAATATAGCTTACGTATTTCGTATCGAGATGGGAACGTAACAAGATTTTACGAGCTTGTTATTTTGCAGATGCACAAATGAGCGCTGCTCATTCTGGCAGAATCACTCGAATAATAACGACAGATTTTCCCCAATACTTTGCCATTATCACGAGAATTAAACAGGAAGTTCACGTAATCGGCGCCGAAGGTGGAATTTTGACTTCAAGCGTGGCCAACGACGTTCAAGCTGTTTTCCCACCAGGAGCGTTAACGAAGAAGATCAAAGTCGGCTTACAAGTAAGTTCGATCGTAATGCATCGTACCTCGGAACATTTCCACGAACCGTATCGCGTAAACCGACGATAATCGGGAAAAATGTGGATGTTGCTTTTCATAGGCCCACGTGATTCCGGCGGAGCTTACAGCAAAGCTACTAGGAAATTGCGTAGCCGTTTCACCCGTGATAACAATCGAACCGAGAAGACGAAAGTTTCACAAACCAATTACTCTTACAATACCTGTACCTCAAGCTGCAAATAAAGGAATGATCAATCAATACGGTGGTGAGACACCAACGCTACGCCTGTTGTGCAGTATTGCAGGTAAAGTAATCGTAATTGAAACTCATTAAGTATCTATCTCTTCAGGGTAGAACTATTTATTGCACATTCGTTCGAATTGCTATTCATTTGTCTCGCGTTATTTTCAGTAATACGACTTAGAACATTACTGTCGATATTTCCGATATTTCCAACTCTTTTCTCCAGATTCATCCTCTAACGAGAAATCGCTACTTTCATTTTCGCGAACCATCGTCAAGTTACCCTATCTCCTTGGCAACGAGGTTTAACAAATTTTTTATAATAAATCCTGTCGGTACTCTCTACGCGTACGTACTTTCGTATATTGCGGCAAATTTCATCCTCCGTGGTGCGACCGATGATAATCGATAATACGACAAAATTTGATATATGGCATCGACCCCTAAAGTCGGAAACCCGGACCAACGATATTTCACATATACGCGAAACCAGTGACGCTTTTTAACGCGATGTCCTTCTATTTCATTTTACATTTAGGTGGGACGAGCGAATCACAATGGGAAGATGTTACTGGTTCGACACCGTTAACTTTTATGAATGACACAGTATCCTTTACTACGACCGTATCCGCTCGATTTTGGCTAATGGATTGCCGAAATATAGGCGCAGTTCCGAAAATGGCAACCGAGTTGTACGAAGAGTCGTTGTTTGTGCCATATATTACGAAGTACGTATTAACGCCGACATCGCTTTGACTGGATTAGCAGTTTTTCTAAAATGTTAATATCTTTCTCATACAGTTTCGTAATATATTCGAAACGAATGGATGTGCTCGAAGCAACATTAAGAATATTGTGTATGACCGATGGAAAGGAGGGACTGCATACCTTGGAAAGGCAAGAGGAATTTGTCGAAATTGTAAAAAGCCGCGATGTTGAAGTAAATATCGTTCATTACGTAATTTTATTTTATCGCACTCGTAAGAACCGAAGAACGCGTGTATTCACATTTTTCGTTTTCTTTTCTTTGATGCATTTCGCTCGATTGTCTTATAACGTGATATTCTTACACCACGGTTTCCATATGGCACGATTTAATGGACTTGGACAGCCCTTCTGTAACACGATATTTTTATAATACAGTTTCGATGCAACACGGAACGAATTAATCGCGTTACAGGAGGGTCGATTGTATTTGGTTTTATTTTATTCGATTTATTATTAACGAGCATCGTCTCTTTCAAAGATCTCAAAGATTTATTCATTTTTGGTAATGGCGTGTGCTTTAATACGCATTCTTTATTTTTACGCACAACAGATTCCATTTCTTTCATGTTCCATAATTCTGCTATGGATTCCCAATATTTAATAGACTTGGACAGTCCTTCTGTAACACGATATTTTTATAATACAGTTTCGATGTAACACGGAACGAATTAATCGCGTTACAGGAGGATCGATTGTATTTGGTTTTATTTTATTCGATTTATTATTAACGAGTATCGTCTCTTTCAAAGATCTCAAAGATTTATTCATTTTTGGTAATGGCGTGTGCTTTAATACGCATTCTTTATTTTTACGCACAACAGATTCCATTTATTTCATGTTCCATAATTCTGCTATGGATATCGAATATTTTCTGTTTGATTTTGTAACACCGAGGAACCTTTGCAGGATTAACGTGGTAACGTAATGCGTAATATATTGTTTTATACTTTAATCTTGGAACATTTCGATACGAATCGTCATAATCTGTTGCATATTCATCGCGATTTGTCGTTATGTGCGACGTACGATGTGCAATTTTTACGTGTGAATCACTTTTCGAAATCTGATAGTTTTCCAAATATTCTGTGAAACGTATTACCAAGCCCCAACTTTGGGGGTTGTTTTGAATCCTTCAACGTGAATGCCAGCACGTATTTTTTTACGTGTGAGATATTTTATCTAAAACTTCGTCATACATAAGTTTCATTGATCAGGGGATATTCCTTTGTAAGACTAAAAATAGGCGATATTCTACATGTAAAAATGTACTTGTAAAAAATGTATTACATGTATTTGAACATTTTACAAGTAACGTGAAGCATTTTTTTTTTAAATTATACGATAAGCAACTGAGAGTGATCAATATCCAACGAGTTGCTCGTTTGATAATAAAATAATTAAAGAAATATTTGATTAACGCAATGTGCGTATTTTCTACTTGTTGGTGAAATTTAAGGAAAATTAACTGACATAACTCGTGCGTAGCTATATTCTTAAAAAAAGCATACAAATTCTGCATTGCGGTTAAACAAAATTCTTCCAATCCAAAGATCATGGAAAACATCTAAAAATAAATACGACTGGTATCGTAGCATTTTTCAATTACGAACGTTTATTAACAAGCATATGTACAGGTTCAATCTTCCGACTAGGACGAAAAAACGGACCACTTTTCAATCCGATAGCGTGGTAGGCTGACGTATTCAAGATGAAACAAGCGAAATTTCGTAGCAGTGAAAATGAATTCTTCTTTGGCTTCTCTCTGTCTTGTCATAAGACGTCCTCTTTGAGATAGGATAAGTTTTATTTTAGCAGTAACGAACAGTCGAAGAATAGTTGGTAGAGGATACTTCGTAGAGATTTATATTGTAAAAGCGACCGATATTTTCTGACTTGTTCGTGACCAGCAACACGATTCTTATGCTAGAAATAATTTTGGTACGGTTCAACGATCTCGAAGGAAAGGAGACATATCATTTGCGATTTAGATTTAAGATTTATGTTTGCAATGTTTAATTACTTCTATTTTTTAAATATTATTTCTTCTGAAAAATACCAACATTCTCATGGGTGAAAATAATTTGTTTCTGCAATGTTGCTGGATAAATAATCATATTGTTGCCCGGCTAAAGTTGCATATACATATGCATGTATGTTAGTTGACAATTTCTTTGTATAAATTAATTCCAGTAATAACGAGTGGCGTTCGAGCCTCCTAATGACGACTAGTGACGAATAAAATGTGTATTCGATATAAATTCGACCGAAGGAAATGATATCAAATACGATATTGTTTGATTACTAATTACTAATTATCGAGATCATCGACCAAGAAGGAGAAGAAGAAACGAAAAAAAAAGACAGTAAAGGAGCAGCAACCTGAATTTACCAATATGATGTTATTGAATAAGCGACACGACTCAAAAAGCGATAATTTTACGAGAAAGAACAAGCTGACGATGCAGAATCAGATTTCTTATTTCAAATCTCGTTTTCCAGTAAATCAATGTGACGCGTTTGCGTGTCCTTTGTTCTTTGCGAAGATGATACCTTCCTATAAACCGATAGAGCTTGTTAAAGATAAAATAACAAAAATTTGATGTACACATACAAAAGAGCTTGCTGTAAAGTAGCATAAGAATATACGTAATTTTGATAGAAACGTATTAACTAGTATATTTGTTTTGTAGGCGCTCGATGGGAAAGATCTTTATATCGAATTCAGTGGGAATTTAGTACCTGTGACGAAATCGGGTGTACAATTGAAATTTACGTTCAAAGCGTTTCGTCAGAATCGTTTATCTTTTCACGTAAAAGTGAAAGATCCGTTGTTAGATCCTGTCGCCAGGATGCTGTTTATGCGAGAGCCAAAAGTTGCGAAAGGAGAGCCACCTCAACAACCAATTTGTGTATTGAATATCGTTCTTCCAGAAATAACGACTAAAGTGGAAGTACAGAAGAAATTGAAAGGTAAAATTTGTTGAACGTTTTAATGTCGGGCAAGAGATCCAGTGCAAAAGGGATTTATCCCACAAAAGGTTGAAAAACGAGATTTTTATTAATTCTGAAATCTCTTGGTGTTTAGTTATTATCCCTTAATCGATAACTACGTAAGAAAATTCCTGCTTTTACCGTGAATGTTTCTAAATGTAAAGTAACTTCCATGTAGTTCTCCTTCTCTTTAATCAAATTTTCAGATCTAAGCATATAGGGAATAGAATGAAGAATAAAACATTTCCTCAGATACACTACCTTCGTATTAACAAGTTTAAGTAAAAACATAGTAGTCTTGATTATGCAATTTTTATCGAAACACAAAATTTTCCATAAAAACGACGTTATTGCTGTGACGCGTAGCTTCCTCTTGCGCTGGACCTCGATAATACTCGTACATGTGCTACATACGATACGTATATTTAATCAGGTCGTTCATTCTTTCGTTATAGATTACGAAGATTCAAATATTATCGATCAAAAATTGGATTCTTACGAATCGAAATACAAGATGGAACAAAAAGAAAAAGGCGACGAACCTAAAGATACTTCGCCTTCCGAACAGAAATTTATTACCGACACCTTACAAAAAGAACGAACAGGTATGATATTCATTTCTACCTATTCGCTTTATATTAGACAAATTAGAAAATTTGAAATATAATATCCTCTACTTTGTTATAACGGTATATAAAAATTATAAATCACAGTGAGACGTGGTTTCCAAGACACCGAGTGGTGTCGTCGAATATTCAAATGCAAGGTGCAAAGAAAGGAAATCTATATATGTATATATACAGGGTGGTTAGTAACTGGTGGTACAAGCGGAAAGGGGGTGATTCTACGCGAAAAAAGAAGTCGAAAATATGGAATACAAATTTTTCGTTCGAGGCTTTGTTTTCGAGAAAATCCACTTTGAATTTTCGCTCGGTACGCGTGCACTTTATCGCGTCTCGTTATAACGGATCTCACTGTAGATTTTCGACTTCAAGTTAGTAACTTGCTAAATAAATGGAAGATGACTAGCTTAATCCTTTTTTTTTATTTTTCCATCGAAACAACGATCTACAGTGAAAAAATCCGTTATAACGCACGCGTACCGAGCGAAAATTCAAAGTCGATTTTCTCGAAAACAAAGCCTCGAACGAAAAATTGTTATTCTACATTTTCGACTTCTTTTTTCGCGTAGAATCACCCCCTTACCGCTTGTACCACCAGTTACCAACCATCCTGTATATATTATGTATGTATGTATATGTATATATATGTATATTGAAATACGACAAGGAACTATGTATTTTTAACATGCAAATTGTTTTAACGATCACAAACACGTACGACTGCGATAAAATAAACGACGATCGATTTTTATGCTAATTTAAGGTGAATTCGCTATTACATCGAAAAAGACAAGTTATTTTCAAAACAATCACGCTCCATACGGTAGCAAAATTCCACTGTAATTCTATTTTTATTTAAGAGGAAAAGTTAATCTGCTTATGGCTCGACCGTTGAGTGAGGCTTCTTTAATTTAATTATGCGTAACAGTATCAACAAACGTTCGACGTAGCTATGACGAACCTTGTTTAGTTTGATTCGAACCACTACTGGAAGCAGTATCTTTAAAACTTATCTTCTTTTGAGTATCACCCTACCACAATTTGACACATGTGAGTTTATCTTACTTAAATCCAGTGTACTTAAATATCTGTTACACTCTTTGATTTTACTTTATTTATCCATAACACACGCCAGTCTTATATTATTCTCGTATTTTTGTTCGTTTTGAGCATTAATTTCCTCTTTCTTTCGCAATTTTCAGTTTCAGGTTTTTTTAAGTTCTTTAGTAATTTGCACTTAAGATCTGCGCGCTAAATCTAAAAAAGACGAAGAAAGAAACTTATTGCCGAGAGTCGCTTCTCGCCATGGAAGAATCAGGCGACAAACAGGAGGAAAATTGCACGTTTGAATCTGCGAACCAGAAGGGATTATCCATCGATAAGATCGTAGCCGGTACAGATTCTTTAGATCCTAATCGAGTCAACGATCGCTCAGAGACGGGGAAAAATGCAGAAAAGACCGTAGAATGTTCGCGGATGGTCGATGGAAACTCGAGTCCTTCGAAATCGAAGGAAAGTGTTACAGGTGCGAAAGTAAAGCGTAAATTGAGATCGACGCGTAGAAAACTGAACGCTATGATTAACAATACGTCGTTACATTTCTCCGACACCGATTCCGAAGGAGAGTTAACGTCCATTAATTCTCAAATCAGATCATTGAGTTATACGGCGGATGAACAACAAGGACCGATTATTTCTGTAACGTCGGACGATGTGGAGGCCGAAGGCTCCAAGCTTTTGTCACCCGATGATAAAGGCTCGTCTCAGCCGAATAATTTCATCGAAGACCTTACGGACGTTGACGAAATTTACGCCAGCGAGCCAGAAAACGAGCGAAAAGAGGATCGGAATAACCTCAAGGTTGCCAAAACTCCGTGTCAAGGTGATACGGATCTCGAGGATTTCGAAGGCGAAGACGAAGTACACTCGATGATTTACGTGAAACCGAGGTGCGATATATTTTGCGACTATAGCGGAGAAACGATAACGACGAAGGAAGGTGACGGACCGTTTTCCGTAGAAGTGCGAAATAAAATGTATCGGGAAGAAGAGCCGCGAAACGGCTTGGGCAGTAGCATGCCGGATATCGTGGTTATGTCGAATACCGACGAGGAAGATATGGATATATCCGAGGAGGAAGATATGCAAGAAGCCTGTTGCAGTCATAAAGAATTGCTCGAAGATTTGGACGTTCTGGCAGCGTCTCAAGTTATTATGAGAAATATCAATAAAATGGAGAACACGTTAACTGTGAAAGATATTGGTGACGACGCGATCAGCGATTGTCATACGGACATCGAAGAAGTCGATCCGAATGAATAAATTAATTCGAAATGCGTCGATGGTAAGGACACGAATATAGAAAATACGCTTTCTAGCGAGAAATATTGTGCTATTTAGACTCTGATGAAAATCTCATACATATTAAATCTAGTTTGACCAATTATGTATCGAATGTATTGCAAGAACGCACTGCATATTGTCCCTTGTGTTATCCACTCTTTGCTCGTTATAATATTGCTATATATGTTATACAATTACGAAACATATACAGTAAATATCATACGACTCGACATCATGTTAAACATAATGTTTATCGAGGAATTCAGAATATTCTACGAATTACAATGGGTTACTTATCACTGACCGTGAGGTAGGACTCTCCAAGAAATCGTTGGAATAATCATATCGATTATATACCTTTGTTCGGAGTAGAATCAAATATTATTACACTTTGTCCGACAAATGGACTTATTTCGTAACGCATATTAAATTAAAAATACGGATAATACAAAATTTAAAACAAATGAGAGAATATATGTAGGATTGTGTTAAACTTTCGCTTATATATATTTTGATATCGTTTATAATTATTTAATTACGTATATCATGTCTTTCGTTGATTTCTGTAGAACAAAGTAACAAACGGAAACGAGAAATGTTATATTACTTATTAAAATATTCGAAACTTAATTAATTGTAATTGATCTACGATGAGTTGAATATAGAGTAAAGTCTTATTCCGTATATTTACAAAGTAGCTGCATCATGTAAGCTTACTCTTAATCGTTATTTTTACTTTCGAGCTATAAAAATACGTCTTTTATTATAATGTTGAATATGTTGGTTTAAAAGAAAAGAAGAATGTTGTACTATAAAAAAAAAGAATACTTTAACGTTTCCTTTCTTCGATATTTTAATTTTTGTACGAATCTCGGACTTTAAATATTTTTATACTTTAATCGCACGTCTCGTAAGATAATTTAGAAAATAATCCAACGTTTTAACGATATACCATGTTTTACGTACACGCTTTGGAAATTTGTTTTTACTTCAGCAATGTAAATATCTTCCTACGATCGCTATCTTTTGAAAATATTAACACGTTGATTCAATTTCGTCGTTGTAATTACGCATTTGATCATTACTTATACGGTAAACACATATTCGACGACTAGATTTCCAAGTCAAAAAATAACAAAAGCTTTCTGTTGTAAGATTTTCAAAATTTATTTTATATACAGGGTGGTTGGTAACTGGTGGTACAAGCGGAAAGGGGGTGATTCTACGTGAAAAAATAAGTCGAAAATATAGAATAAAAATTTCTCGTTCGAGGCTCTGTTTTCGAGAAAATCGACTTTGAATTTTCGCTCGGTACGCGTCCACTTTATCGCGTCTCGTTATAACGGATCTCACTGTAGATCGTTGTCTCGATGGAAAAAATTAAAAAAAAATTTGTATTCTATATTTTCGACTTCAAGTTAGTAACTTGCTAAATAAATGGAAAAGATGACTAGCATAATTTTTTTTTTAATTTTTCTATCGAGACAACGATCTACAGCGAGATCCGTTGTAACGTACAGCACGCGTACCGAGCGAAAATTCAAAGTGGATTTTCTCGAAAACAAAGCCTCGGACGAAAAATTGTTATTCTATATTTTCGACTTGTTTTTTCGCGTAGAATCACCCCCTTTCCGCTTGCACCACCAATTACCAACCACCCTGTATATATCATTTTCGCAAATTTATTCGATGCTCGTAGAGAACATATTTTTATAATCTTATACCTATAGAAATGTAATAATTCGGATGAGAAACTAAGATGAATCTGTGCGTATCATTTCAGGTCAGAAAATATCGTAGCATTAACGAGCGATGATTCGTGCCTTTTACTTTCCACAAACTATTCTCATCTTTATCGTGTTCGTAAAATTAACTTACTATGCAAACCTTCTCTTTCTCTTTTGCACCATGCTTTGAGTACAGTTACTATTATTTTTATTTAAGGTTTAACCTATTAGCGTAACGTAATTAGGTATAATTAGAAATTTGGCTCGATTCACGCGAGCTTCGTTTGGAAAACGAGCATTAACGAAAAAAGTCATCGTGATGATATAAAAATACGAATTACGCTTACACGCGCGTTACGAGAATCTATCGATAGAAAATATTTCTGCTTGATTGTTATCGCTTAGTATTAACGCAATCTTCTGTACTTATAATTGCAGACAAAACTGCCGTCCTCGACATTATCATAGACAACCGTATGGGATATTAATTTTAAGTCTCGAAGGATACCAATATCCAAGGATATTGATAGAAAAAAGCAATTATAGTTTATAAAGGGATTTAGAGTTATATGCATATCAATGTTTATGTACTGTTATGTGCATGTTACAAGTTTAATGAAATTAACGATACCTCGGTGACGAAACTTATTTTTGAAATTGTATTTCTTTTCAAGAAGAAATTGTTATGTGTACAGTAAACAGAGTTTACGATAGTGTTGTGTCTAATAACGTTCTAAAAAGGATGCTATAAAGTATAAAAATCGTGTTTACTCGTTATGTTTGTGAAAGTTTGATCGTGTAATCCTTTAAGAGTTATATGCGAAACTGTAAATATACGCAATGTATTTCGTGCATATGTATTTACCTAATAAAAAGTAATGTGAGCATAATTCTTGGTTGTTCTAGATGCTGTTACTATCCACGAATTCCTTGCGCAAAAAGCGGCTTGTTCCTTAGAATCTGTAGATGCTAGTTATCCCAGTAAAGTAGTCGGACAAGAGCAAGACTTGTCGCCCAGTGTCGAGAGACAAACCTATTCAGAGAAGAGAAAATTCTGGGAGGATATTTCAAGGAAACGCGAAAGTTATCAACGATCGGAGTCCGAAATGTCGAGAACGTCGCAGTTAACGATAAACGAAAGCGACAGTGAGTATATACATAATATTACCACAGAGGACACGGCGGATATCGTGCAGCAGATGGACAAGTCCGAAACGTTGGAAGATTTGAACGTACCTGATATTTCCGAGTGCTCGGTGGCGGAGAAGGCTCAGTATTTCGAGGAACAGATACAGAAAGAAACCACGAAAATTCCACCCAAGTTGCTTCAGCAAGACTCGTTAAAGTCCGAGAAAGAGAAGCTAACGAAAACTAAGATGAGCGACAAAGAAAAGCTGGACAAAGATGAGAAGTACGTGACCGAATTGAAGCAAGTTACGAAGGTGGAAGAAAGCAGAGAAATCGTTAGCTTGCAAAGGGAAGAGCGGAAAGAGGTGGAAAGGAAGGAGACGAAAGAAACGATGAAATTGTCTTCTGAAGATGAGAAAGAAAAAGACGAGAGTAAACCAACCTACGTGGATGTAAGTGCTAAAGTAGAATTAGCCAAAGCGAAACTCGACGAAACGACTGAAAAGGGAGAAAGGAAGGAAGATGTGGAAAAGACGGATGCCGTGCTTTCTATGCAACCTCTAGAAATAAAGGATAAGCATGTAGAAAGGGAAGAGCATATCGAGAAAGAGGCGGAGCCATCGATGCCGACCGAAGAAAAATCACTCGACACGACGCAGAAGACGGAAGAAAGTGGCGCGATGGTGGAAGATCAATTAGTTGAGTTAAAAGTTGAACGCGTTACGAGGCAGGAAGATAGAGCAATTGTTATCGCCGAAGTACCTGTACAAGATATCGTAAAGGATGTAAAGGTAGAAAGAGAAGATACAAAACGGTCAATTATGGAATTAAGCGCGAAAGAAACGAAGGATGTAGAGGAGAGATATAAGGATGTTGCGGAGTCTGTGGAAGTAAGTATGCCGCAGGAAAGCATAAAGGAAAGAGTAGAAGTAAAGGAGAAGGTGGAAGAACCAAGGCTGGAATTAACGACAAAGGAAGAAGATATAAGAGAGAGGGTGGAGACAAGTACGGAAGGAGAGAGGACGAAAGAAAGTATAGAGGAGGAACGAAAGGAAAAGCGAGAAATTGTTAGCGAGGTAATTTTGCAAGAAAGTGTCGACCAGAGTCTGAAACGACAGAAACGAGGAGAGCAGGAGGACGCGATCGCGGAGGTAACTGTAAAGGAAGACGGTACGAAAGAAAAGGAAGAATACAAAGAAGAAGCGATTGAAGAACAAGAGGAAGCTATCGCAAAGGTAGCTGCAGAGAAAGAGAGTACAAAGGAGAAGATGGAATACAAAGAAGAAGCAGTGGAGGAAGAAGAGGTCGCGGAAGTAACTGCGAAGGAAGAGAGTAGGAAAGAAAAGAAGGAAGATAAGCAAGAAGCGACGAAGAAAGTTAGCGTAGAAATAGGTGGCGAGGAAAAGGTAGAGGATATCGAGGAGAAAGAAACGGAAGAAGAGAAAATAACCGACGCGCGAGAAAAAGAGGAGGAATTGCACGTGATAAGAGAAGCTCCGGTGGAGAGAAAGTTACAACGCGAGGTAATCACGGAAAGGGAGACGAAAAGGGAAGAGGCGCAAGACGAGGTTGTCGAACACGTAGAAAAACAGGAGAAGGAAAGTGAAAAAGTTGTTACGGATGTAATCGTGCGGGAAAGAGTTAGAACGCCGGAGATAAAAGAGGAAGACGTTGTTAGAGAGAAATCGACTGGAAGACGCATTATAACGGAAGAAACTACCATTATCTACAAGGTGCAGAAAGATGGCACTCTGGTTCAAGAGCAGGTGTTAAAATCGGTTCAAGTAGAAGGAGGAAGCGAGGCTTTAGCCGCCGCGCTAGTTCAACTTCCCGAGAGTAAGATCGAAACGAAAAGTGTGTACGAAGTGGAATCTACGAGCGAAGTTACACCGGAGATTACGTTTACAAGCGATATCAGAAAAGAGATGCAAAAATTGCTGGAAGGTGAAAGAGCGACGGAAATCGAAGTCAAAGATAAGACGAAGGAGGAGATAAGGTCGATCGAAGAAGAAAAATCGGAGAAAGCATCTCCTGTGGCGATCTCATCGATCCAAGAGGTCGAAGACAGAGAAATCAAAGGAAAGAGAGAAGAATCGAGAAAAGAGGAGAAAGAAGAGATTACGCTCGATAAGAAGACGGTAACCGAGATGGAAACGAAGCACGTTAGGAAAGAATTCGAGTCGCGTATTCCCGTTTCAACGGCAAAGATAGATAAGGACAAAATGCAAAAGGAAACGAAACCGAAGAGTATAACGGAACTAAAACAGATTCCGAGTAAACTCGAGAGCGACAAGGAATTAAGCACGGAGGAACAAGAAATTTCGCCGACAACTAAAAAGAAAGAGTTCGAATCTCGAATTCCCAAACGTGTTATAGATATCAAGCCAACATCGGATAAAGCTGGAAAGAAGGACACGCACGTTAGAAAAGAAAGCGAATCGTACACGATAACGGAAAAAAAATCGAGCGAAGAGGTGACTTCAAAATTGGAAGAGCACCTAACCACGAAGAGCGAAACACAAACGTTTTCCAAATCGTTCGTCGATCCGCAAGAAGCTTTCAAAATGTTCGAGGACATGGAAAGCGCAAAGGGCGAATTCGCCACCGTCACTTCGAAGATCGATCATAAAACTTCCACTACGACGGAAAAGAAGGAAGTGGTGTCGTCGGAGATTTCCAACGGTAGGGACAAAGTAATCACGCTGGAGGAGAAGGAACGCGTGGAGAGGAAGAAATCGTCGGAGTCGCGATTAAAAAAAGAATCGCCGACCGAGACGTTGGAGGAGAAGAAAAGCAAACACGAGGAATTAGATAAAACGGCGATTCAAAAGTTGTCGATGAATTTGACGGATACGCAAGAAATAATAGACGCAGCTGCCTCCGAATCGAGAACCGAAACGAAGAAGGAAGAGACGTTGAAAAAGTTATCCGACAAGGAGGGAGTTATGACTCGCGAGGCGGGTAGTAGCCTGTTAAGAGAAAGCGATGCCGACGTAGCCATTCGGATAAAGAAAGATATCGGTGGAAAAAGGGACGATGAGAAGGATGAGGTGAAAACGGTAGAAGGGAAACCGGCGACGGAGAGGATATCTAAACCAGTTGCAGACTCGGATCACATCGAAACGCTCGCGCAAGGAGAATCGCGCAAAGAAAGCAAAGAAAGTTTCGACGTTATTCAATTCGTTCCAAGCGAGAGGAGGAAAACGGAGGAGGAAGACTTATCGAAGAAGGAAGAAGAAGCGAGCGAAGCAATGGAAGAAGAAGTAACAACACCGAGAGAAAGTTTAGAGGAAAAGCAACGGCTAAAGTTTAAAGAGATCGAGGCACGTACCATAGCGGAGACTTTGATTCAATCGATCGAAAGGGAAATCGAAGCAAAATCGGCAGAGGATTTGAAAGCAGAACTACTCGGCAAAGGATATCTGGAGCAAATTATAAGCGAAAGCGTTGAAACGGATCACGAAAAACTGGCTGACGATTTGACGCGCAAGTTCGAAAGTATCATGAGGAAAACGATGGACAAGCAAGCGGCACAAATGAAAATCGACGAAAGTTTAATGGAATCGCCGAGACTGAGGTCGTCGATACAGGAAGAATCCCTGGACAAAAGTTCTACGAGAGACAGTATAAGCGTCAGCGAAGATATAACTAAAGACGAGGAATCGTCTCCGCAGGAAAAAGAAGAAAGTTTTCCTCTTTCGTCGTCCCAGGCTAAACTGCAAGACAGGGACATTACGATGAGCCCTAGTAGCATATCGGAGCAAATAGATTTCGAAGAAACCATCGACGTCGATACGAACGAATTGGAAAGCGTGTCGAAACCAATCTCGAGTGCACAATCTGAGAAACAACGATTCAGCAAGTCGAGCAGTCAAGTGGAATTGCAAAGAGATTTCCAGAGTGACGTTAGTTTGCCTCGGGATAAGATCGTATCGGAGATTTCAGGTGCCAGAGTTCTGGAAATTCTCGAACCTGGCGTAGACAGTCAATCCAGGGAAGATTCGGTCGACGTGCCTTCTTTGGAAATGGACGAACATAAAATATCCGAGCAGACAAGCAGGGGAATTCCGTCGTTGCACGAGAGTGCCGAAATGGATTCGTTCGATAAGATGGATCAAGAACGGGATATAACGATAAGTCCTAGTACCGTATCCGAGGATACCAATATAGATTATTCCTTGGTACAGGAGTCTTCTCAGCCTATCCCGATGCAGAAGGATCTGCCGACGATCAGTACGAGAAGAGCAGACAGCTTCGAGATCGAAAGTCCTCCACTGGTCTCCCCGAAACCGAAAGTTCGCGGACTTGAAATTAAACCCGTCGATTGGATGATCGGTGACGAGAAAATTGAAATATCAGAAACGCTGCAACCGTCTCAGATTTTCAACCAGGAGTTAGAAGCTTACGAATCGATGAAGAAGAAGGAACGATTATCCTCGTTGGATGGATCGACGGATCACGAACAAGAATCCGGTACTAAATCTTCGGAAGAGATCAGCGTGATAGAATCGACGAAAGAGACGGTCGCGGACAACGGTCGCGATAAAAGTACGGCTTCCTCGGTCGGTGAGACGAAATTAACGGCGATTCCTGTCAGCGAACAAGATTTTGAAAGCGAACTGGTGGAAAACAAATTGGACGTTAGTTGTCAGGAGTTGGTAGACACGTTACAACGAGAATACGACGCGAAGACGCCTATCAAAGAGTACATTGAGAGTATTCAACGAGAAATATCTGGCGAACGAATCGTGGAAGCGATGGAAGAACGAGAGGTTTTACAAGCGGACGAGTCCGCTTCGCAAGAACGTGCCGAGGTTCTACCTGCAACTACGACAGAGAAATCTTTGGAGGAAGAAACTCGAGAGGAAAGGAGCAAAGAGGACGCGTCTTCGGTCAGCGAAACTTCTAAACGCGAGGAAATCCTTTCGAAGTCGGGAATCGAACTGAAATTGGAAAAAACAACGACGATATCGTTAAAGGAGAGCGAGAAACCCGCGGAGGAAGTATGGCAAGAAACGACAGACTCTGAGAAACCAGTACGCGTGGATGACGTGTTAAAGGAATGGACGGAAGCTTATTTGTCGAAAATGAAACCCTTAGGCGACGACTATAAAAGGCATATGGAGAAAGCTACGGAGAAACACGATAAGCCTGGAAGATCCACGACAGTTCCTTCCGACACTTGTGCCTTTAAAATAAAAAAAGACGATCTCCCTAGCGTTGATTTAAGCGCACGATACGCTATAACCGTTCTAGATCAGGTAGTTAAAAAAGAAATAGCCGAAGTGAAAGAATCTTTAGAAGCAGCGAAACAAGACCTGATAGAGGAATTAAGCGAAAATAGCGAAACTGTGATTCAAATTAAAGATTCCCCTTCAGAGTTCCGATTTAAATTACAACCCGAATCCATTCCGAACGATTTACCATTTTTATATACACCGTCGTTCCCTGAACAACAGCCGCACGAATCAGATACCGAAGCTGTAAAGAGCGAATCTCCTATCGATAAGTCGATGCCGTACGAAACGAAAGATAGTACAGAAAGTAAAGTGGAATTAGAAGAATCCACTTCTAGCAGTATCGAAGAACCGGTACATCTACAAGGAGACACACCTGTGATCAAAACCGAAAAGTCTGACGCAGAGACTGCTGCGATAACCGTCCACGAAGATACGAAAGACGACGAAGAGGAACATCCTAGTCCTGTACCTGCTAGCAGATCAGGCTCGGACATTGACAATAAAGACGAAAGTTCTTCTTTGGCTTTGCCACGCCCGGTACTCAGAAGACGACAGAAACCCGGTAGAAGTTCTAAACGCGTGGCATCTGACAGCGACGCGGATCTTGGTTCTAGTTCCGGCGAGAGTAGCAATTACCAATCTTGCGATTACGAGATCGGTAGCGGCAGCCGACCTAGTTCTTCCGACGTAGAGGCTTTGCAATCCTGTGGCGTACCTTCTGCGACGGCTTCGGAATACGAAACCGCGATGATGTCTATCGAGCATTCTTCCTCTTCGAAACCAACCTCTCAGGAGTACCATACAGCAGCCACCACGATGAGCTCGCGCGAGTCTATGAAATCTCTGACGTCGTTGAGTTCCGGTCACCTTGGTAGCATCGACAGTACCAGCGAATTGTCGGAAACGTTGGTGCCTTCCGAAACTGACGCGGAGAAAGAAGAAGTGGAAGAACGTCTGGACGGTGCTCTGGAGGAAGAACACACCGAACAGTCGGATTCTTCGGGCAGCGATATACCGATCGACGAACCGATAGACAACATCTACAGCAGTATACCTTGCCGTATGAAGCGATCTTCCGAAATGATTTTCCCACAGGTCCTCGATAACGCTGCTCTCGAGGTTGAGTCCACGGAGGAACTGACGACGAAAGACGCCAAGGGAATTGATTTCGCTACGTCTACCTTGACCGCGATACCCGGTACTCTTCGATCTGTAGATATAATGACATCACGGGTTTCCGAACACGGTGTACAGAGCGTATGCACCCAGGTGATTTCGACTCAAACCACGTCCGAGACCGAATCATCCTTCGAAAAGGTGGAGAGCGAAGCTATTGACGCGGCAACGGCCGAAAAGGACACGGAGGAAGTAACGTTGGACGTACCGACGACGACCGAGTCCGAGCTCTTGGAGCAAAGATACGTTGCGGCAGGAGTGTCCAGCGAGAGTCCTGAAATGTCCATGCAGACGTCTACACCATCGATAATACAGCAGACGAGTATGTCGACGTCGTCAACATCGGGCGTGTCCATCGATACGGTCGTAGGAAAGGAGAAATCGGACCGTCATTCGCCGGATAGCGATTCTTTCGAGATGGTCGACAAGCCTGATATCATCGACGACTTTGTAGTTATAGAGGAAGTCGGCAAAGAGGCCGAAGAATACGATTCCGAAGGTAAAAGTATACGTATTAGTTCCATACCGCAAGCGAGTAGCAAACAGTACGATCGAGATCTTGAGAACCTTATAACCGAAAACAAGCAGGATTCGCAAGTGTCGACCAGTCAAACGTCGAAAAATAACGAATTATTCGATTTCGAGTCGGAAGAAAGTCCACCGCAAGTCTCGAACGACGATCAGTATTCGCAGTCGTATTCGGACGAGGAGCAATACGAAGGAGGGAAGAAATGGATAGAAATGCAATTTCATGCCGATCCCCGAGTCTACGATATCGAGTACGATCGAGGCCCTCTAGAAGACATCAAAGAGGAGGAAATTACCGACTTTGAAGCTGGCAGTAGTAGATTTGGAAGTTTAGGTAGCCATAAAGAATCGATAGGAAGCGTGGGTAGTATGCGCGGTAGCTTTGGAAGCACACCCGATTACGATGTCTTAACGGGTAAAAAGTATTTCACTAGACCATCCGATCACGATAACGTATCGTTGAGCTCGTTGCAAGAATTCGAAAACTTGGAGAGCGCCGTCGCTGCCGAAAATTCGAAGAGATTACAATGCGGTTCGCACGATTCCGTTAATAACGGTAGTCTTCCAAGAAGGTACATGACTAGCCGATCCGGTCACGGTGACGATATCTCACTGTCCTCGTTGAAGGATTTCGAAGGATTGGAAAAAGCGTGCAGGGAAGCGCACCTGATCGAATTGCGCGCCAGAGAGGAAGAGGACTTGCTGGAGCACGAAAGTCCCGATAACAAGTACAAATTGGAAAGTCTACCGCGAACGAGGATCGACACGAGTACGGCTGGCTCGTTCAACGCGAGCACGTCGGGATCCGATGATTACGAGAAGAGAATAAAAGAGATCGACGAGATCATACGAATAGCTCAGTCGAACGTGGAGAAATTTGATCGGCAGGATGATACGACGGAGGACATTTCGCAAATCGAAATTACGGACGTTGAGAAAATCGAAGCTCAAGTTGGTGTGCAATCAATCTCGAAGCCGGAGGAACCGGAAACTGTACTGCCTCTCCAAAGGGAGAGCAACGTTATGGAAACGAGTACGGATTCTCTGGAGCTGGAAGATAATATGGATAAAAAGCATCACCCGTTGTGTCGAAGCTCCGATTCGTTAGAAATGAAAACCACGCTAGACTTTCCTTCGTTAAGTTCCGACTCGTTGAACAACGTGCGAGATGCGAAGGAGATGCAATCGGACGTAGCCGAACATGCAAGCAGCGTTAGGCGTATTTCTTCGGATTCTCTAGATATGCCTCTGTTGGAACCACAGGATGCTGAAAGTCGCGAGAGGCCAAGCAACGAGGACGATCATTCGGATGGCGTGACGTCGGACAATTCTCTAGAGCAAAGGTCAGAAACGGTGGACACGGATAAAAGTGATAAAATGAGGACAACACCAAGCACTAATACATAGGAATATTTTCGTAGGTACGTATCGTATGAAAAGATTATGTTCGACAACGTAGTTACCGACCTTATGGTTCTACCGTAGTCATCGTAGCGTGTACTACCCTTAAGCCCTTTGCTTTCTGTCATCGCCGATAAAATTGCCTGAATTCTAATTCTTTGCGCGGTAGTAACATAAATGTACAACTAATTGGTTCAAGAATAAAAAGTACACGAATGATTTCTATTCGTTCGCTTGGTTCCCTTAAACTTCATCGTCGCGTTATAGTGGCCAATTTCGTACGATTATTCGAACGACTAATTATTATCGAAGAATCACTTCGAAAAATTCGAACGCTTGTTTTTTAGGAATTTTCAAGAACGGTCTTCGGAAATATGCATTGTCTGAGCGGATATTCGTAACGAGTGATTTTAATATCCGAACACTGTGAAACGTTTACTTTGATGCATATAATTCTTTCGGACAGTAGCTCGATACAACCCGTTCTTTTTTTTTTTTTTTTTTTATATTTCGCATATCATTCGAAGACTCGTTTTTTCCTATGCAAAGAGATACGATCGTTTTCAATAGCGTTCAACTACGCTTCTTACGGACGATCTGTAATGAAAAATATTTGAGAAAATTTGTCCTTCCATTGTAGCATATCTATATCCATAGATGTTGCTCGTTACATATCGTGCGCTTGAATATTAAACTCGTTATCTCGTTACAGATAGTGGACCATCGAAGTGAATTTGTTACAACATTGGTTCTTAAGGCTACAACGATGTATTATCGAGCCAGTTCAAATGCTTTACGTATACAGCATAATATGGAAAATGATGTACTAAAGAAATACTTGCGCGCTGTGCATATGCAAGATATTAATGCATTTACCTTTATTTTATGCCATGTTTTATAAGAATACGTAAATTGTTTTACGATGCTTAAGTCGAATAGTTATGATCTTTAAAATATAGGATTGTTATGAAAATGAGATAGGAATACGAATGACGCTTACTTATTTCGTATTAAATCCGTACTAGAATGTAATTGCTTTCCATTTACTTGTTTAAATAATTACGAATATCTTGCTTCGTTGTTCACGTTTGTTTGTAGCGATTAAGTTTATATCGCAAAATTGTACTTTTAAATGTTATTCATATTGTCCTACTTGTATGATAATACTATTTACATAAAGTGTCATGTTTTGTAAATTTTCGATTATAACGTGTCTTTGTGACTACGCTTTCTTAAGGTGTTGACAGTTACGAACACTTTATATTGCATACTGATTTTCAAGAAACGTTTACGAGCTCTGATACTCGTTAATCTTAATTGCAAGTGTTCACGAAAGAACAAATATATTAATTAAATAGAAAATTTTATATACGAACCGTAATATTTAAGGTTTTAGGAGAAAACTATCGAGAGAATGCATTCTCTACGTAATATACGATGCATATGTGCAAATGTTGTAGACATTTTTTGTATGCGAAATTTTAAACAATTACGAAATCTTGCTTTCGTCTATTTGCCGACGATAAATTTCATGTATTTTATCGGTCATGCGAATTTTACGTTACGACAAAATTTTAACGATGTCTTTCATTTGTCTTCATAATCTGTTTCTTTCTTCATCGATGAAAATATAAATCTATATGAACCAAATAATATCATCATTTATTGAAACCCCAATGTTCATCGCAATTGATAGTTGCTTGGATAACATACTTGATAGAACTTCAATTATAATAGAGCAATAACTTCGTCTATACGTAAGGTAATTAATAAACGCAAAGTCATACGCGCAACTAACAAAATATTGTAAAATAAAATGAAGAAAACAATGAAGAAATACAAGATACGTTCAACATTCACGAAGGCCTTTTTTCGGTAGTTCCTTGCATCCTTTATTTAAAGATAAATCATCGCTCTTAGAAGCGTTCGTACATCTTCTCTCGCCTGTCTCACACGCCACATACATACATATGTTTCTGTATTTTCTGTAAGTATGCCTATGAATATGTTCTCGATTTTGAAGAGCTATAACAAAAACTGATTGATAGCTAAAAAGTGAAACGAAATAAAAAAGCAAAATAATGGAAGTAACTTACTTGCCTCTGAAATTCTACATCGTTTCTTTATCCATTGCACGATAAATATTTATAATTATAAATAAATTCATAAGGATATCTGTTGCATGTGATTGTCAAAAAAAAAAAAAAGAAACAAAAGCATAAATTTGAAATTTATAAAATTTTAAGAATATACTTTTTAATTTTGTTATATAACATTGGCAAGTCATTTTGTTGTATCATTTAGGAAAGGAATAAGAGAAACTATTTGAGAACTAATTGTATTAAACATAGAAATTGTGCAAACTATTGTACGGTTGGAGCGTCTAGACCCAAATGGGATATTTCTACTGTAGAATAGTATCACAGGATAATACTACTTACATTAACTTACTAATAATAGCTATAGTTTCATTACTAAACGATTAATGGCTTTATTATTTTTATCAGTCGCTGACTTGATTTCTAAATATAATTTTTATCCATATTAGTTTCAGCAGAAATCTATCGTTACACAATTCATATATTTATTTCCTTAATCATGATTCATAACTTGATGTCGATACTCTTTAGCCTGACGTATTCGCTTATGGTATACACCGACGTATCGAGAGTGCACAATACCAAAGATAATGATAAAAATCAGAAGACTGTCAATATTTATGTTCCTCGGAGATTATTCATGCGATTGTATGTGTGTTACGCTATTTCATCGTTTCTTTAAATGATGTATCAAAGTTCGTTAACTTCGAGCGTCTTCTGTAGTAAGTAAGTATCAAGTGTTCTAGCAAACGGAGTGAATTATGAACTTTGTTCGATTCTCACATTGTTTTACCTAACATGAACATAAATATCAATTAAAAGATGTGATTTTTTATACTTAGGATCATTTGAAAACCATAAGATTTTTAGGTAATTGAATGTATTTCTAACATTTTTGTAACTCGAAATCTTGTAATTTCGTAAAAAATAAACACAACAAAAATTATAATCTATCCTACTTGGAATCGTATAATCCCATTTACCTAATCGCAAGTAGATTCGCTCTACTTTTAAATACATACAGCAGATATATTTTGAATCATCCTGTCTGGTTTAGTTTTTCGCACGCGTAAAGAAAAAGTACAATGCTCTTTAACTTTTACATATTTTCTAACTTTCAAATTGATTTTGCACGAAAAGGCAACGATGATTGCTATAAATTCGCAAAATCCTGTAACTTCTTCTCTGTAACATCCTGTACAATACTTGCATATACCTAAGTAAGCGCATAAAACTATTTATAAATTTTATCTGCGGAACAATCTGCTGCAAGGCATATATTCGAGTTAACAATGCCGTTTAAACGCTTCACATGCCGCATTCTAAACATACTTTGAACAACGGCCATCTAAACCTGTTGCACACGTAAAGGAAGGAATAATTCAGGAATTTTAGAGCTTCCAATGTTTCAATCCAATCGAATACTTTGTCATAAAATTTCGTATAAGAAATATTTGGTAATTATTTATAAAGGGACCCGCCTCTCCGATTTCGATGATTTTTTAATGTGTTGTAGAAATTAACATTTTGAACGTTATCCATTCGCATTATAAACAAAAGACAAGAGCTAGGTTTAGGTTGGTTTTTGTATTTGTTGGTTCGGTTGTTGTACTCGCCTGCCTCAAGGCTACCGGCAATACTTACGCGTACACCGCCACAGATGCACAATTACACGCACAATTGCACACGCGATTCACTGCAGCGGTACCGACAATCTTTTTGCCAATGTATATTTCAGAAACTAAGGCCGAGTGGGGGTTACACGCATAGGGAAAAGTTGTTCAAAATGTCGATATCTGGAACATATTCGGAAATCATCGAAATCGACGAGCTGCTTCGTTAATAATTGCCAAATGTTTTCATTATGCAATGACGAAACAAGTACACTGAGTGTAAGAAAAAGTTCTATTTTTTTGTGGTTTCTATAGAATTCAAGGAACCAAGGGAACCTGTTTGAAATAAAATCGCAATGGATCGAAGATTTAAAGGAGACCAATGACGTAAGTTCAGGTAGAAAACTGATTATTATAAATCAAAATTTTATAGATCTGGTTTACAATTTTTGTCATATATAACAACAGTATATATATGGCAGTATATACATGATATTTTTGATTACTATATTAATCGTATTCAAAAAGTTATGTTATTTTCTTATTGCTTGTAGAATAATTTATTCAACATTTTTATGAAACGAGCATATAATACTCTGAAATGAACGAATACTGAATACAAAAGACATTTCATTATCTATATACTTCTATATTAATTGTGAAAAAGTTTTGTACAATTGCGAATATGCCTATGTACAGGATATAGTTAATTTTTTATTCAAACGAGGATAACTATGGATAAACCGTCACGGTCATATCAATAAATACTTAATTTCTATATTCCACGATATTTATTGTTTGTGAAATGTGTACAACAATGATATCGAATAATGTATTATTTATCACATAAATATCAATGAGACAGAATAATCGTATATAGTGTAAATACATAATTCATGTGTAAATATTTTCATCATGCTCCGTAACATTAGTTTGATTCCTATATCTTGCCACGGTTATAAAATTTGATTTTACTGTATGGAGAAAATGTAAAATCCAAATGCAAAACGAAGTTGCATATACATAATAGATATATAAATTTATGGAACAATATATTTTGGAGAAACTTAAATAAATAAGGCATCGAATGAATTCCAAAATTCCAGCATATTTTGATTTATCGAATAACAAACCAATAGTGGTAAGAGCAAGCAAATTATTAATAACGATAAATCCTGATGATATGGTCCTTAAATCCTATATAGAAAAGTATTTAATATTTTAAAAATAGACGAGTACAACGTTTGAGCATATAAAGAAACAAAGATATTTAAATTATTACTATCCTCACCTGTGTTTCCTCGTATATTTGAAGATGATGATAAACAACTAGGCAAAAGTGTATAATTACGTAAATGTTTTGCCACTGCGGTATATAATTATCATATTTAATCCTAGATGTAACCTATTGGAAATAACGACAATGATATTATTACCATAAACGTGCTTTGAAATAAATGTATTTATGGTTATGAGATTCAGTGATCGTGTGGTGAAGAATACCCATAGTAAAACCAAACCGGTTTATGTGGTCTTGTTGGTGATTCAAGCTAGTACCTGTGCCATATCGGCATTCGCTGTTATATGCCAATTACATAAATCCATTAGTATTCTTAAAAGCGAATTATATATTCGTAAATATTATTTAATGATGCGTCCGAACGTTTGCAGCGAGCTCATTTTACTTTCATACAAGTACTTTCATACAATCTAATTCTCTTTCTATCGGTTGAATTATTCATAAAATATTGTTGGTAATCAGAAAATAATGCAGTGTACAACAGGAGATAGTGCTTTTTTCAAATACGTTTGTGAGTCGATTCTAATAATAACAATAACGATATGTAATACCGATGATAATGTAGTCGCAACAACGTAAAAGTGTATAAAATATAAAACTTACATTAATTTTATATTTATCCAGACCTAAGCGAGGAATACCTGGAAACCAACTAGGACCTTTCCAGATAACACCTAACTTGTCCATAAAAGTTGACATCCGTGTAATCTTTTTAAATAATTCTGCAGTGTAAAATGTCTATAACAATTCAAAATTATTATATTTTATACTAACAAATGAAATCGTTATGCTATATACGAATGTGTTACATATACTGGACCAAATATATCTGAACGTATATCGAACAAACATGCATTGCTATAAACAACATGAATTAGTATATTAGAGGCAAAATTATTGTAAATTACATATAAGCATAAATAATTTAATTTGTAATTTTCATGTCGGTGCAATTGAAAATACTCGATATACAAATTAATCTATAAATGAACGAATTAAAGTATGGATTACTACAGTTCATTAAAATGTAGATTAGCTCTGAAATCATGTCAACCGAACGCATATTTACATAACTGATTGTTAGCTTATGTAACAGAATGATCGTTCGTTTCATTAACGGTTAAACAAAGAGACATGGTCTAAACAAATATGACCTTACCTGTAAATACAGGGGATTAAAAGATTGAGCACTAACAACTAAGCCATAAATTATCTCTTCCTTTTCTTTTTCTCGCACGAATGTTCCAAATAATTTATCCCATATGATGAGAACGCCGCCGTAATTTTTGTCCAGGCAATATAAGTTGCAACCTATCCACGATATATAATAATTATAATTGATAATAATCCTAATAATGACATTTAATTTAATTTAATTAACGTTTAATATAATATAAAACCCATCTGTCCTTTACCATGATGTACACGATGATGTTTTGGTGTGTTGAATATTAACTCGAACGGTCCAAGATCATCAATGACAGTCGTGTGAATCCATAATTGATAAATTAAATTAAACTGATTATGTACGATGAAATGCGATGGCGGTATAAATAATGCAAGAGGTAAATATAACATCTGTAAACAGATTACACACATGTATCTCTATAATATAGCGTGGAATAACATTTTTGTACATTTGCACAATTGCACATTTGCATATTGTATATATATACTCGATATTTTATCTTTAGAGAAAGTTTATGCTATAACGTTATAACGTTTATGCAAGATTATTTATTTACAATTACAAAATTACGTCATATCGATAGAATATGTTTTAGATATTTCAGGAAGATGTGACTTACAAAGATGTGATTAACAGCAAAATTAAAGCATCGCGAAAGCTTCGTTGAATATATCTTCACCGCCTGAACAAAAATCGTACGTTAATCTGTCTAGGACCAATTCGAAGAATCAAGCCTCTAGTAACCTCAACTTTGTTGAGAATAAATTGATTTTAAGGGAAATACTACAACTTTTCACTTTTCGATCTTCGCATTTACAGCGATTTGAGTCACGAAAATGATTGTTCAATTTCCGAAGGCACATTTAGTTCCGTAAAATCGTTGAGAAAAACAGTATCTTGACTTGTCCATCCTGCTGACTAGTGTAAAAGTGTCTACAACGATATAAGCGATATAAATGGCAAAATACACTTAACGAAAGTAAATTCGCTTTGCTTGTGTTTTTTTTCTTTTTTTTTTTTTTTTTTAGTATCACAACAATTCAGAGATCCATACCCTTTTCGGCAAAAATGTCGAGATCTTTCAATTTTGCTGCCAAATGTATCTTTGAAATCGTTTGATAAATTCTTTCGTTCATTATTGGTTCATTTACATATAAATAAAAAAAAACGCAATGTGTAGGCAGATATGCGAAACATCGAATTTCCTTTCTTTTTTTTCATTTCGTAGCGTGGAACATATCTGTATGTAACACGAGCGATACTTACGAAATTACACCAGTGTTGCAAAATGGATTGCCGCAGACCAACCGCGAGATTGAATTCTTCGCTGCTATGATGTACTTGATGCTGAGCCCATAAAAAGTGTATCTCTGTAAACGGGCGAGAAACACTATAAATTTGTCAAGTAGAGGATGGACAATCACACACACATGGTTGGATAGGAATTTAACCGTGGTTACTGCGGTGAACCCAATAGTAACAGAAATCCACCCCCACGGCAGTGATACACCAAGTCCATAGCGAGTTCCAAGGCAGATTCCACCAGCGACATCTCTCGTAAATTACGATGTACGCGTAATATTCGGCACCACGGAAGAGAGTACTGGAAGGTATCGTTGAAGATATTAGAGACGAATCACCCACTTCATCGTCGAGATAATTCATTTATAAAAAAGAGTCGAACTCATTTCGGTGTCATTATTAATTTGCAAGGTTTGATCGCGATTTTCGGTCGAAATATACGATGATACTTCGAATAAGACGACAGGTAATATATGTTGATGCGATTATTGGACTTAGTATTGAGAATTACTAGACCATACAAAAGCATACATCGTTTTGTACCAAGTACCGTGTCAATTAAAAATACGCATTAAGAATTTATGCCTTTTTCCGTATCTTATATCGTGCTACTATATCTACATTTAAGTAAATATGAAATTAAATTGTACGATTACTAAAGGTTTCCGATGCCTTTTAAACTTGAATTATTCGCGTTTATCTTCAAGAATCGTATTCGATGATGTACTTGTTAACCAATAGAAATGTTTCAGATGCTGTTACCGAAAAGTTGTAAATCGGTATATTTTATATATGATAATTACGAAGAAATTTGTAATTCCTAAAACGATATACGTAACTATAACAGGACGGTTCTTATATTACCATTGAAATCCATAAAGAAAGATTTTATTTTATCGTTGCACTTTATTTTCATAATATCGTACCAATGTTTAAAATTTGTCTTTCTTAATTGCAATGGGCGGTAATTGCGGATACATTTCAAAAGTTACCTATGCTTACCGGCTAGTTTCTTGCAATATCCATTGAGACAAGGAAGTCACTTGATCGTTCAAGCGGAATCTTTTCTTCTTAAAGGCCAGTATAATATGCTCAAATACGATAAGGACCAAAAATGGTAACCATACCTACGTATACATTTATCTTATCTTAATTGATGCAATATTTATGTTTGTTACAGTGTTATCGATAACGTATGTATCTACGTATTATTACATAAACTTCGCGATATACGAAATTTTGTCTTCTTTACCGAATACCATATTAAGATTTAACGTAAAAATATACAAAACTTACTATTCGTTGATTATATAAATAATTTTGCGGCATCAACGGTAAAAAAAGACGCGTTTCGCGCTTTATATTATTATAAAATATAAATATGGTTACCTGCTGCTGATAATCGGGAACTTCGTGTGGGAATTCGAAAATTGTCTCATAGGGGTTAACAAGATACCAGAGTTTCCCTGTGTGTTTTAACTGATCGATCAAATCAGCCTTGGAAATATTCATTTCGTTCGATGCTATAGTACGTTGCACTTTGATGTTCAAATAATTCCTGTTGAACGACGAAACAAAGCAAACCCAGTGAAGCGCTATAACTCCATCCGATTCTGTTTTAGTCATCGAACTGAATGCACGTATCGTTTATATATGTAAGTTCGAGCTAACCGAGGACACGTGAGTATGTACGCGCGATGTTTATTTCACGGCCGTATGTGGTAAAGGCGCGACAATGAAGATAGCATCTTATTCGAATTAAACTATGCTAAATATATCGATGGTTGCTAAAAATAAAGATTGAATGGAATTAAACTGCACTCTGCGACACGTCTTAATTTCACAACACGTCGCATCTTCATCGCAAGCTCTTCGTATTATTAACGAAGTGATCAACGAATGTTTATCTATTGGACGTTTGTGTCATCTATTGGATTGGACATCTAAAAGCGAACATTACCAATAGAGTAATGTAATTTAAACATGTATCGATTTCCTTTTTTATCGTATTCTTTGATACAAATATTGTTTTGATTTTCGTCGAAAGCTATGGTGTCGGTACATTGGTAACTACTAATTTACTGTAAGCTAATCAAACTTAATTTAATTTTAATTAATTTACAGCTTAAATTTCACTTGAATCAAATTTAAACTGTAATTAAGATCGTTGAACGTTGATTAAAAGATACACGCGGTTTAAGAGGGAAGAATTAATCGCACAAACATTTTTTGCCATATTTTCTGAAAATCATAATCGACATACAGACAATAATTAACTAATACAAGTTTACGCGCATGTTGTATATTTTGAAAACGTAACGAAGACGATAAGAGACTTTACGGATTGTTATAAATCGCTATCTTCTCTCATTTTTGCAATATTACATGGTTTTTTCGATATTACAGACAAACAATGATGTCATAAAAGATACGTTGGAAGAATTTATAAGAGTAGGAAAACGCATGATACACCACTGTATGCAAACCTTCAGCGTGTCAGACGCTGCATTGGCGGCAGACAGGGTGTTTCATAACACGCATTAATTATTCTCGCAAGAGTGGGCAAACCAATAAATTATACTACTGCCATATGCAAGATTGTTTGTACATTTCGTATGCCAAATTTAATATTTCGGTTAATTGCACATAACGAATAAGGTTACTATAAGATGTTGATATTCTCATTTTGAACTCGACTTCAAAATTGATTTTTAAACAGAAAAGGATATACGTACGTAAAATGGAATGTAAAATAGATTTACGTTCTTCAAACGGCTTTCGAAAATACATTAAAAATAATAAATTAATATTTGCTAACGTACATGTGTATCTAGTTTCTCTTAGTTTTAAATTTCAACTATATTTGTCACGTTCGTTGCAAAACAACGAAAGATTTATATCTTATAAAATATATATTTTTGAATAAATGTAACAAACTTTTGTCTTTTGCGTCAAGTGAAACAACTTCTAGTCGCATTGTGAATCTTTTCTCTTACTCATTTTTCTGTTAGAGCGAGTGTCTCACAGAAGAATTTACTTAGAAAATATCCAATTGGTCCGCGTCAAGTGAATTCTTTTGTATCAAAATTTAGAGAGGCAATCGATTTTCTATAGATGTCGTTGAATTCTGTGTCCTAAACATCCATAATATCATTACGTACTTTAATTGCAATAGAAGCTCCAAGCGGCCAATCGGTTACATACTAATTTCTTAATTAACGATAACGCTGTAGATTCGATTATCTCTCCGGCAAACATTGCATATATTTTAACCACGCGGTTCTTCTATTATCTATCGTCGATACGCTTTATTTTTCAGTGTGCTATGGGAAGTGACGTCTATGAACGTCAAATTCAAGGACCGTAATGACGATATAAGAATTGTTTGTCGCTTTCTTTATTTAGTCGAATGTTTTAAAAATTATATCGTATCGATAGTATCCCCTGTTGGTGGTAATCGCGATCATGACCCTACTAATATTGTTTAGGTAATGTGCACAGCACATTGTTAATTTATTTCTTCTACAGTTTGTTACGCAATGAATTTGCTTACTACTAAGTTATTTAAGACTTCTTTTCTTTAGCAAATAATTGTTAAAATATAGGTATTTTTTCTTAAAATAGAAGAGTATATTGAGGAACGAAACATGTTATTTGCGAACAACATTTTACAAAATCTGTGAACATAGCGATTGCCTGAAACACATATACAGATTATAATAATGTACGACATCTTAATTATCGATATAATAATTCAAACATTTAGTAGTAAATTTTCTTAATTTTTAATTCAAATATTACGAGTTATTATAAATGCATCTGCATTAGGCGAACTCGAATGGAATAATAATTTTACAAGTGCAAAGAGGTGATAAATAATTACTTCCCGTCCTTCGTAAAATGAATTTATTTATTTTTTCTATTGTTTATTCGTATTGAAGATGTATTATTAGATATCTCTGTTGCGATGATAATTTTAGAAAAAAGATTTTTTTGAAAAGATACCTCCTCGTCCAGTCGATAAAGATCATTGAAAGTACTTGATGATAGGGATGGTTTCTATTTTATCAACATCAAAAGTTATATCAGATACCTACAATTACCAATATTACATGTTGTGTTATTGATTTACCAAGTTATGCACGTGGGAAGTTGAAGTAATGTTTAAAACGAGCTAGAATCGTAAACATTTTAATCTAAAAACCAAAAATACCATATAACATAAATAAACAGTATTCTCATTTTCTGGTACGTATCATATATTTTATAAGAACATAATATCAAACTAAGAAAATAGAAATAGAAGTTTTATAGGTTATATTTATTGTATCAATATTATTTCTTGAAATTCATTTGTACATATGTATAAACTTATGTTTAGCTCGTTTCTGCTTGCAGTTAAATGATGAAGATAAAAAAAGAAAAATCTGTGAAGAGAAAAACAAAAAAACTTGTTACAAAGAAGAGAAAGCAATTAAAAGATGCAACTATGGATGACTTCTTTAATCAAACTTTTGAGGACGAAATAAATGGCAATGATAATAATGAACAAGGTACTAATGAATGAAAGAAACAATTAAATCAAGTAAATAGTCAACAGCGTTTTTATATCATTTTGGTTCAAAATATCCAAAATCATACATTAACCTCAAAGATACATTTGAAACTTGGGCATGGGTGAAACAATTACTTTAAAACATTGATAAATATTTTGATTTATAATTATGAATAATCCATGAAAATTAGATATATCAAAATATGTGGGATTAAAGGGAATTTAAATTTGAATTATATAAGGACGATACGTGTGTGACACGTGAATAATTTGCGTATATTAAATTATAAATATTGTGTCAATTTTTTAATAATGATTTTGCAACGATACTTTATTTTGTGGTTATGACTCTGATCGAATGTTTGTGTAAGTTAAATAACTTTAAAGAAGGAACAAGTAAAAATTTTCTGTGCTGTAGGTAATTAACTATAAAGACATAGTGTCTGTATCTTTTGTACTTAAGTATCCTTAGTAATGTGCAAAAAGAACTTTTTTTATATATGTATAACATCTCTGAAAAATATAACATACTATAATTTGGTTTAATTTTAATCATGAACATATTTTGCAACCATGTGTTATACGTACTTAGCTTTTGAAAAAGCTTATGCATTGGATATATTATAAAAAAAGGTGATATCTATAAAACATATAATATATGTAATATATAATTGAAAAAAGATATTACTTTATTTTCTTCAGAAGTCGCAAAAAATTATATTTTATTTATGCAGAATTTTATATATTATACGATAGGTGAAAATACCTATGAAGATGATGCTGGAAGTAGCGAAAGTGACATGGATCCAGTAGAACATAAGAAGTCTTTAATGAGATTGAAGGATACAGATCCTGAGTTTTATAAATATTTAAAAGAAAATGATAAAAATCTTTTAGAATTTAATATATCAGACGAGGATGATGATATTAATAATGATGATAAATCTTCATTAAATGAATTAGATACAAAACATATACCTAGTAGTCGTTTAGAGGTATGAAAATGAAATATCTCCATATATTAACGAAACCAGAACTATTTGATATAAAAAATAAGAGGGGATAGAAAAATATTATTTTATATGTATAAAATTTCAGGTTGCTAGCGATGAGAGTGATTATGAAATGGATCAAGGTAGTGAAATAAGGGACAAACGAAAAATCACATTGAAATTATTAAAAACATGGCAAGAAGACATTCAAAAAGACAAGTACTGTCTTATATTATTAAATCATTTTATACCACTATTAATTAAACTGGTTGCATTAGTTTGTATATACGTACTATATGCGTCTGTATATAACTTTCCAGATCATCTAAAACGATTAAATGTGCTGTAGAAGCTTTCCATGCCGCATTACACACTGTAGCTGAATCTGCTGATCCACAATTATTACAATATAAAGTAGAGGGTGGTGCAGGTTGGTTTTTTTAGCATTCAATATTAATATTGAATAAATGTATTTTCTACTTCAACAATTAAAATATTTTTTAGTGTTTAATGAAGTTGTACAACTGTGTATACTGTATTTACCGGGTGCATTTAAGCGTTATTTAAAACTGAGTTCGGAAACTCAACCTCAAATTCATAAGCTTAAACGGTTTGGAAAAGTAAAAAATATTCTCAAGTCATATTTAACAGATTTAATTAAGGTAAATACCATTACTACTACTTAAACATTGAGCATGGTGGATTTTAATCATTGTAGCTATATATGTGTATTTATTTATAGATTTTACAAAATGTAACGTCGTCTAATATTCTCACAATCCTTTTAAAACATTTACATCAAATGTTACCATATACACAGTCATTTTCATCATTAACTAAGCCATTATTGAAGATTTTGTTGAAATTTTGGTCAACTGGGGAAGAGTCTGTGCGTGTTGTTTCTTTTTTGAGCATATTACGTATTGCGACCAGCAATCAAGAATCTGTTTTAGAAATATTATTTAAGGTAAAAATAGAATTTTAATACTATATTGGTATTTATAATATATATAATAAAAATATAGCGAGGTACAGTTAACATTTTTAAATTAATATGTTGCAGACGATGTATGTAAAATATGTTGAAAATTCTAAATTTGTATCCCTCACAACTTTACCTGCAATAAATTTTATGAGACATTCTTTAGTTGAAATATATCTGCTTGATAGTAATTTAGCTTACAATCACGCTTTCTTATATATTAGACAGCTAGCTATTCATTTAAGAAATGCTATGACTTTAAAAAAAAAGGTAATAATATTTACAGTAAAATACTATATATACTTTTCTGTTAATATTATGTTTTATTAATAAATCAATCTATATCTAATGCATTGCAGGAACATTTTCAAGCTGTGTACAATTGGCAGTACATAAATTCATTGAGATTTTGGTCAGAATTGATAAATTTATCAAAAAGTGATTCCATGTTACATTCACTTTTATATCCTCTTGTACAAGTGTGTATTCTTATTTTCAATGTTATAATTTTTTTTATCAATCAAGTATTTAACATGTATTATGTATTTACAGATTATCATAGGAACTATCAAAGTAATACCAACGCCACAATATTATCCCCTGAGATTTCACTGTTTACAAATGTTAATAGATATTTCTAGAGAAACTGGAAAATTTATACCTGTATTACCATTTTTATTAGAGGTATGATGTGTTAAAGTATTTTGTCAGAAAAGATGAAAAATAATTTTAGGAATCAATTGTATTATTTTGATAAATAATGCAAATATTTAGTTGGAAGCACTAATTTCATCGTTTAACAAAAACATTTTCCATTTTTTTCATTTAAAACCCTTATTTAAATGTATATGAATCCATTTATAATTGACGTCACTATAACAATATTTAAATCTTTTGTATATTATAAGATTCTTTATGTTTGCAGATATTAAATTCCTACGATTTTAATAAGAAACATAAGGCAGTATCAATGAAGCCAATACCCTTCATTTGTATCTTAAGGATGTCCAAATCCCAATTACAAGAAAATGGTTTTAAAGACAATGTTATTGATTCAATATATAAGCTTATCTTAGAGAATGCTGCTAAAGATAGTCATACAGTATATTTTCCTGATTTATATATACCATGTATAATACAGGTAAGTCAATTATTTATATTTGAATAGATGGTATAATTAAATAAACGAAATTATACTATTATACTATAAATAAACTAAAATTAATATTGTCCGTTGTTAATTATGGATGTTTCATTTAATGAAGTGATAAAGTATAATTGTAGTATGTATACTATATACATAGTAGATAATGAAGATATTAAAAGCTTGAAGCACTGATTTGATACTCATGTTGAAATTTAAGAATTACATATACACAACATGGTAATATCCATAAACATTTCAGAACTCAATAGTACGTACTGTATCTATATGTTCTTATTTTTATCGAATGAACGTTGACAGTATTAATGTTAATTCACTCGTTATAATCGAACTTTTTTCATATTAATGCAAATATGACACTTCGAACGGAAATTTTACACGCTTGTTTTGTTTCTAGCTAAAGGCATTTTTAAAGAAATGTCACATAGCAAACTATTGTAGAAAAATGAAACAGCTGTTAGATAAAATTGCGGAAAACAGGAAATATATCGAAACAGAACGTAATAAAACCGCAATTGATTTAAAAAATATGCAGGAGATAACGAACTGGGAGAACAAGATAAAAGTGCAAGGTACATCGTTATCGAAATTCTATGAATCTTGGATAAAAATCCACCAATCTCAGAAACTTAAACTACTTACGAAGAACGAAGATATCGCTGAATATAGTTTACCAACTATCAGAAAATTAAAGAAAGGCATAGAAGATAAAGAAGAAAGCAGCGATGAGAGTGAATTTGATATGAGGATAAAATCCGATGAGAGAAAGTCTGATGAAGATGAGAAACATTCTAGACCAAAAAGGAAAAAGCTGAAAGTTAGCAAAGCCATTAAGGATATTGACCTACCTAAAGAAAATACAGATATCGTGCAAGATATCAATAGTGACGATTGGGATTAAATGTAATTAATTTTACATGTATATGACAATAAATAGATATCAGTTTTAATTTTATAAACGAAGTAATACTTTTTCAGAATTCAATGTATCGTATAATAAATGTCCTTATAGTTCTAAATAACGAAAAAAAATTACGTGATTATTAATCTAAAGTTAACAACAATATACTTTTATTAATTTAAATGTGTATTATTCCAAAGATATATTTCAATCTTCTAGGTATAAATTTTATTACGAGATAGATATTTGACGTTTAACATACGGCCGTTTCAAATAGAAAAACAGATTATCATTTATCCGAGATATCTCTCGTCAGGCAATTTTTCGGCTTCTATCGTTTATTGCATATCGATAACGTTTATTATGATAAAGTGATAAAGTTGTTTAAGAGAAATTGTGACGGTATTGAATAGGTGCTATAACTTATGTGGTGTACAGCAACAGCCACTGATTTCTAAGGTGTCGCTTTCTGATAGTCTATTTTTACCGAAGACGACTCAAGGCAGTCGGGAAGTTGGTATAGCGACGGCTAGGCGCTATTATAAAGCATCCTGTGCTTATGCAGTAATTCATTCAAGTGAACGTTACAGATAAGAAAAAAAAATTTGAAGGAAGAAGAATCATAGTGTTTCGATTGTTAAGAAACAAAGGTAGAAGCGACGAGGGAAGCTTGACCAAGCATCGAGCTTGTCCTTCGAACGATTGAGCATTTGGGCGACTCCATTGGAAGAGGATTCGGTTACGTATGTAGGTGAATCGAAAAAAAAGCAAATGTTTATCGAACGATGTAGCTGGAGCGTGAAATTTTCCGTCACGTTTGCAAGAAATTTATGATAATCTGTTTGATATAAAAATAAATATCTGTTCCGCGTTCGGTTTCTTTGCCATAAGTCTCGGGCATGAATGAGCCAGTACCGGACGATGCTGGTGACCGCTAGCCACTAAGTGCCGCGCTGACGAAGTTGCCGCGGTTGTGTGTGCCTAACCGGCCAAGTCCGTGCGTGCCAGGGAACATTTTGTAAGATGCGATTTTGTCTTTCATGGCGAGGGAGCCTTCGTCGTGAGATTCGTTCACTTTCCGTACAGTCCACTTCGTTCGGAGTATAGTACGCTCGCGGGTTACGTAAATTCGCAAAAGAATTGTCGCGAAAAGGGAAACCGCCTCAAGATAAGGAGGAAAGGAACGAGCGAACTGTGCATAGATCGTCGAAATGAGGAGGGCACCGTTCGATAAGTAAATTTTCATTTCCTTCTTTCTTTTCGAAAGGCAATTAGGAAGAAATAGAAAATTAGCGAGAAAAAAAGTTTCTCATCGCGTTCTTACTTTTTGTGAAAGTTTTGGGTTATATCCTGCGACGGAAATGTAATTTCAGACAAACTGTGCTTAATCGTGCGATGCTTCGATGATTAAACAGGCAACGTATCGTTTGAGACCCTTCTTTGGAGTCTTTAAAGTCTGAAGTATACGGAATTTTAAATAATATCACTTTAAATATCAATGGTTAACGTCAACCATTGGTAAATTTCTTTATATTCCTAAGGATAGTGGAAAAATATTTTAATTACATAATATTAAGAAACGATAAGTAATATCGTTAATCGTAGAAAATTTGTTCTTCACATATAATTGACAATAAAAAATTCTTTGAATTGAACATTAGCATTATTTTCGATCGGTGGGGATATTCCCTTCGATAATTCGTTCAGTTTTAAAACACTCGAACTTCTGCCGAATAATCTATTTAAAGCAACAGATCGATCACGTTATTCGTAGTTAGAATTTTAACACGGTAATATTATTTTAAGTTATAAAAGACGTTAAATTGGAAAAATTTTCTACAGCGTCTCAAATACATTTTTACATGTTTCCGAAGGAATTACCATCTGACGTTAATTGAGAATAATTCGTGTTATAGGTTTTATAGAAATACAGTAATTCGTTTTAATTATTTCCTATCGTATCGATATTGTAAAAAAATACAAGTCGGAATTAAAATTATGCAGTATTATTCAAACACGAAATATAATAAAAGTTCGACGATAAATGAAACAATCGAACGGAAGTACCTTATCGGTCATTCGTTAATATTAATAAATTCTAATTAACATTTATATTTACGAATGCAGCGTTGATAAAACTATTTTTCTTACGACTAAATTATCTACAATCTTCTACTAACAACTTTCTTTCGACTCTTACCTTATATTTTATACTACGATATTTGAGCTTTTATAAATATTAATTGATTCACTTCTTCTATGTTTACAATTAGTCTTGATTTGTCTAAATATTTTTTCGATTAACTTGCTTTCTAATAAATACAGCACTGGTAGTATACCCCGAACGCAAACGCTCGAACTGTTACTGCGTATTACGTTACAACAGATAAATTTAGCATTTCTTTTGCACAGAACCTTATTGTACCGCTGCCAATACTGCAACGCGGAATTAATTGGCTGCTTGGAAGAGAACCAATTTCCTTCGATAAGAAATCGGATTTATCCGATGTCATATATATATATATACATCAGATTTGTTGTCGATACTTTTTTTTACATTTGTATACTTAATTTCTTGAAAGACGTTTCGTTCAAATAATATCATTTACGAGATGAAGTCTCGTTGAATCTTGCACAGTTTCGCTTTTCTTTCTTCTCTTATAAATACGTATTACGCATAATTTTACTAACTGTACGCTGTGTCTTGATTAATCGGAACCATCGAGCCGATCTTTGTACTAAAATATTTTAAGTTAAGTAACATTTCAAGTAGAAAGTGCTATTACGTTCGTTTTAAACATACGTACAAATTATATACTGTGGTATTTATGATTTGTATAATCTTTTATACGTTATTATATTTCTCAATTGTCAAAATAATATCATTTAAAATTTACGTTACCACTCGTTATGGAAAAAAAACGATTGTTTATTTCGTACCAGAAATGAAGCTTTAAAATTTAATTTCCATTTGACAGTGAAACTACGTCAAAAGTAGTTACGAGAGTAATATCAATATATTTTCTATTCTATTGATTTTCAAAGATCGATTTATTATATGAAAGCAAAGTATATAGCGAAGATCGAACGGTTTGCGCGAAAACAGACTAAACAGTTACCATTTCGGCAGACACAATAACACGAAGCGGAACGTTTTGAGCAACACGTACAGTTCGTACAGAGTCGTGTCTGAAAATTCAAAGGATGCAGAGCACCAGTACAGTGTGAATTACGGTAATTTACAAGGAAACAATTACCTGCAACGAAGCGTCTCCGCGGACAATGTTGTAATACGTTCCCGTGGTTTTAAGCCCTCTGATAGGCACGATCCTGTGAAGAGGAACTTTCTCGAGCATCTTACTTCGAAAATACTGCATTTCGATATGGTGAGTATGTATATTGTATTTACCTTATGATCACTGAAACTAAGTCTTTGGTATGTTTGCACCACGGATAAGATTCTTAAGACTAATAATAGCAATTAATATTTGATTCTTTAAATATGAATTAGCTTCGTGTTAAGCACAGCGATGATAAGCGATACATTTACAAATATTTACGTTGAATTCTCTTTCTCCTCTGTTCCTCGTTCTTTCTCTATTACAAAGGTACGTTACTTAACGCCGTTTTAGTAATTCAGTTTAGGAAACAAATCATTTACATTTTACCATTGACAAACTACGTTTTATGCCTTGATCACAAAAGCAATCAAGATTTTACGACTCATAAATTGCCCTATTTAATGTAAAATTAAACTAGAATTTTTCGGAAAGTTTATTTATTTAGGATTAAGAATATTCATTTGTTATTTAAACAGACGCGTTTGTCTCTTTATACTCACTTTGTGTTCACTTTATATTCACTTTATTTTGTATTACAAAACATGATCGCCCAACGATTAACATTTCAAGATAAACGAGATTCTTTCGTACTTGCGAGACATTTGATGGTTACTTTTCCGGATAATATTTATACATGTATATATACGTACTATTTAGTGAATATGGAATTAACCTATAATAACTTTGTGACCGTGGCTCTGTAAACTTGCCCAGTTTGTATTCGTCAGCTTGTTTACATGCATTTTATCTCTTTAAAATTACTCTATTACAAATGCAGTTCGTTTCATCGGATATGTACGTTTTAAGATGCGTAACTTTGGATTAACGGATATACAATATATATACATATATGTAGTTTCATTTAGACTATTAAAATTACAAATAATTAATTAATCTCTTGCAAAGGAATAACTCTATGTATCAAACTTTAGTTGTAATATTTCTAAATGTAATATCATTTACTCTTATAAATTTTGATACTAATCATACATTTTATTATACATATATTCAAAGTATTAATTTCTTATGAGTAACCTTTATTAAAATATTATATGAAATACATATTAATATAGAATAACCGCGCTAAAGTAAGAATTGTGAAAACAATAATATGTGTACTATGCAAAAATCTGTTTGCAACAAGGTTTCACGGAAAATGCCAAGAATGCATTCACTTAGCTAAAACGCATTCAACTGTCAACAATGTGAAGTTTCTATTAAATAGGCGGGACAGAAATTTAAAGTAGGAAAAGCGAACGTTTGCTTTCGTTGTAATTTATTCGATATAATCTGATGATAAGAATTCCAAACAATTAGCGATCTCTATACTAACACAGATCTATATACTAACATACTATATATATATAATACTATTGTAATGTATTATACTGTACGTTACTCTTATTGTATTTATATATTCCCCAGTACTTTTTAAACCATTTTTAGATTTATATAAACTTTTTTATTTTTCAATATTTTTATTAAACCGACTTACTTTTATTTCGAAGGAGAGCAATGGAAGTACACCGGTCAATTTGCAGAAATTACTCACACCCGCCGCAGATTCTCAGGGAATTATGCAATCCAAAAATAGTAAGTTGCCAAAAAGATACAAAATATTCGTATATTAAATTTTAACAGATAACGTTTATACTGTGCATAATATCTTTAAGTCGTCGTGTTATAATCGATAATAAATATACAAAATTTTCTGCACGTAGGAAAAATGTTTGCGTCTTCGTATTTTTATGCGCCGTCGCATCCGACAGTTGAGGATCAAGTTGAGCTCGCCCGACGAATTTCGCATTCGTTGAGCGATGTAAAAAATATGAAAAGTAAAGGTCAATCTATGTATGTGAACAGAAAAAAACGATCGGTCAAATGGATCCACGACGGCAATGGTAAGTACGTGTATACTGTACGTATATGCGTGTAACGATTGATAAGTTGAATTTGATGAACAACACCCCCTTTCAGCCCACACCCATGCGCGATACGTTGCGAATATCTATAAATCTTATTAAAATTTGTTTCAATTGTCTAAATCGATGAATTACAGGTGTAGAAGACGCAGAAGAGCCTTTGATACCTGTTCATAGAGTAAGTGGTGTGTGTTCGAAATTGCAGTGCGTATTTTTACATACATACTTTTCGTGACGTTTATGATGAAATAACAAACGTCATTTCGATAGATATATCAGCTAAATACGTATATACCTCGAATATTTGTTACTCGCTGTGTGATCAATAAATTCTTACATTTCAGAAACGTAAAAAATTGCGTTGCACATTCGGTGATCTAAAAACGTGAAAAACAACAAAGTAACTCCCACTTGGTTTCTGTAGCTTGGCAAATCCACCGTACAAATATATAGTATTCAATACAAATTTAAAGATTGTATTGAATTGCTTAAATTTATCTTTAGCGCGGTTGACTTTATACCTACTTGATTAATGCGGAATTTCTTTCACGTAAAAAATTAACAGACGTATATCTGTCGAGAGATCAACTTTCTTGTTTGTAATATTTCTACAACTCTGTTTATGTGACATGTAATTTTACGAATATTTACTGTAAATTGTGTTTGAAATATCTATCAAAATGAAACTGTTTAGCGAGATGTAGATATGCAAGGGAACGCTCGTTTCTACGGTTTCGATATATTCCTTGCAAAAGTATTCCTTTCTGTTTTTTCTCATTAACAAACTGAAATCATATATGTATATGTGTACCATAATATCATTGTACTCGCTGATATATCAATACTGTGCACAACTGTACCTAATTGAAAATGTTGTTTCGATAGGAGAAAATTCCTCTGAAATGCATGATGAACCCACATGGAAAAGTGTTGGATATACACGGTATTCAAGCTTTGGGAGAGGAAGTGAATATCGAACCAGTACCGAAGAACCCTGAGAAACTCTTTGATATCGTTCGCGATTTAAACAATCAAAGAGGCCGTGGTAATTTACACGTATTAACGGTTTTATATCGTTAGATCTGTCCGAATCAATGATATGCTATTACGCTTTCGAAGAAACATCGTTTTTCAATGTGTATAATCGATTTACAGGTGCTGAAATATTTGCGAAACGTAGGAAAAGATCTGAAAAATGGGTCGTAGACAAAGATCAACCACAGATACCGAGCACTCCTGGTATGCCGAAAATGTATCCGGGTAAACCGGTAAGGTTTATACTTTTGCAAACAACATAGCGCGTTAAAATAAACGAAACAGACGTTAAACGAAATTGAATTTCAATTAATAGGAGATGAATGGCAGTTCGAAGTTTACAACTCTACCTCCTCTTACATCTATAGTACCTGAGCCAGCCGTTGAAAAATCATTTTATAATCCTTTTACCGTGGATTTGTCTTTAGATGATACAAATCCACCTGCAACAGGTACGCAACTTTCGAACAAAGATATATCTTCTTTATTCTACTACGCAATCTAGTTGGCTCGTTTCTATTTGGCAACGCTCCACGCTATTTTCTCGTTTGTTCGAATTGTTTTCGCATCATGAGCAAATATCTAACAATTTCCAAGGACTTAAGTTCGAGGTAAACTACTTCGTATCTATTTCTGGTCTGTCTAAGCTCTTCTACTCTCTCAATCTTGTTTTACTTTCCATGCAATTCTACAGATTAAATTACGATATAGCCGACTAAAAAAACTCGTTCTAAGACATTAAAATGATCAACGTGTTCTATACATACCTGCGAGTCGATGTTAGACGCGTCTGCTTGAGATTTGTCTAAGGTTCAACAACCTGGATGACTTCAATTGGCAAACGACATCGATGTTATTCAATCGAAGCGAAACTACCGCCGCGTTCTTTTTAGTTGTATATCTAAAATAAACAACTATTTGTACATCGGTGCCAACCGATCGAAGCTAACTAGACGCGGGTTAAAGCGCGTTTACGCTCAATTTTCCTAAACTTTTCTAAGCGGTTATAGTTACGTGTCAAACGATTGATTCTCGGTAACGTTAAGGCGTCGAATCTAATTAACCGAAAATGTCTTAGAAATCGAAAAACGAAGCAGAGTTTTGTACGTTTTAACCATCAGAGTTTCCTGCAAACGTTCCAGGCCGAAATCAATATCGATGTAACGGTAAAGAGTGCAACCACCAGACCGAAGTGAAAAAGATTTATCTGAGAGAAGTAGCCGTTGGCACTGACAATGACTTCCCTCTTGACAAATCTCGATCGTCGATAGTTGAGAAATCACGTCGAATCACTTTCGAACCTGATACCGAACAACGTAACATCTATCACGGCAGGAATAGCGTTAACGAGAATACATCATCGATCGCTACTAACAGACGCAATCACAATTATAGCAAAGCTTCGCTGAATAAATCTAATTTTTCTAACACGCAGCACGCTACTAACAAAGAGATGAAAAATTATATGAAAGAACAACGGATCACAGAGTGTGTGAAGAGCACGATTAGCGACAAGGGCAAGTTCGTGGATAATCGGCAAGAAATCGATAACGAAGAGAGCGAGTACACGCCGGTTCCGGTCAAACAGTTGATACAAGAGTTCGAGAAAACATGTAGACCGATTCTGCAATACAAACAATTCAGTCCGAAGGTTATCCCAATTATACGACAATCTCCTCTCGATAACGATATAACGCGATTTTTTGAGACGCAAAATTCCGTTAAATACAACAACGAGGAAGAACATAGGAGGTGAGATAAAATGCCATTTAAATTTCGATGCTCTTTCCTTTTATTTCCTGTACAACGTTTTCTTTTCGATTCGCGCGTTATGTGCTTTCTTGGTATCTTTGAACTTGATGCCATTCTCATCGTTTTAATCGTTCTTGTAATGTCTCACATTGAAATATGATTGCACACATGTATGCGTAAAAATAAGCAAATGCTTGCAAGCATCAAGTATAAGTAAAATACTACATTTATACTATTTATGCATAATGTTCTACCAGTAGTAAATTACCAATCTGTTCAAAGGTATAAGCGATTCTCAATTCTTTAATTTAATTTTGTTCTATCGGAATAGAGTTTCACTTATTGAATTTTAACTGAACATTGGTCGCACGGAATTGCAATATCATTTTAATTGATTACAACGCAGAATAACCGAGCGACAAAGATACAAGGAACTCGTAAAGCTTCAAGACCACTGTAACAATGGTTACGTGTCTACCGATGATACAGAATACACGACCGACGAAACCGACTCCCAGATGAACGATTACAGCGAAGAAATAATCTACCGAGAAAAATCGGAGTCCTCGAGTATGATGAACGGCGATCAAGAATATTCGTCGACGTATCGCGAAGAGTGTTCCAGTCGACGTCGCTCTGTTACTTCCGAGGAAGTAGAAAACTTCTGCAACAACGGTGACGGGAAATTTGTGAATACAGAGTCGGAAGTGCCTGTGGAAGCGAAGTCGTTGTTACTCTCGATGATAGCTTCCCAAGAAGATATTTTGGAAACTATTAAGCACTTGCGCAGCACACCTGTTCTCGACAACTTATTGCATGGCGTTTCGCCGGACTGTAAATTCACTGACATCTGTTCGGATGTAGGCAAGTTTAACTCGCATGCGCTTCTACTTTCTTGTAACAACTAACTATTTATATTTTACGCCTGTTTCACGAATATTCATCCTTGGGCTACCAACGCTAGATAAAATATTATTCCGGGCAGTAAATAGCGAATAGCCAGTTTTACTTTAGATCGTACATGTAATTGTAAAAGTGGAATATTTTATTTGTCGAGGAAAGCTTTTAGAATAGCGTTTAAAGCTTGTGTTCTATCCGAAGGATACTAAAAATATCGGGACTTTATTTCAAAGTATTTCATTAATTCTAGTTTATTCTCTATCCATTCACGGGCAATGAATATTTGTATTATCTCTGGAAATATCAATGTACTATCTTTGTTAGTGTAAATGTTTTTTTCAGTTTCTTGGTATTTGACTCGTGGAAAAATCCAATGACGATATTGCTGACAGCGATCGAAGAGAATATCGAAAAGTTTTGCCTCCGCTTGAATGAAAGGAACGAACGTGAGGACACGTCTTGACGAAACAACAGTGAAAAGAAACTCTTAGTTTTTACTTTTGAAGTTACATATCTTCCTTCGCGGCAAACTCCGCCTGTTCGTCACAGCTGAAACGCGAATCTTTCAAGTGTTGTTTTAGTTTCGAAAACTGAAAATCATTAGGTGCCAAGTCTTGACTGTATGGTACACGCGGAACCACTGAAAAGCCAAAGCGTTGAATTGCATCTTTTGTCGTTACACTCATTCATATCGAACACGCATTCCCATCGAGATAAACTAACAAAAATGCTTAATAATGCACATGCCAGCACAGCTACGACGAAGTGGAGATATCGTACGATTAGAAAGAAGTTGTTTTATCTGGATTCTGAAACATCACAACGGAGGCAAAACTTTGTTAGTCTGCCCTCGTGTATAGTTCAAACTGCTCCGTAGTTACATGTTTGGTACAAAAGCGATCGAAGAGGAATGTATAATTTTTGTAAATTTAATCTATTCATTTTCAGGTAAAAAGCTTTACGAAAGTGATACCTATACAGGACCAAAACTCGCTAGCGTTCACAACTTAGCCAATTATAATACGGCACCTCGAGGCTGGGATCAGTCATTGACATATTACCGGCCGATTAAATTTGAGAAACCGCAAGAAATTGTTTATTCTGATTTTTAGTGATAACTTGAATAATTACGACGTTATATAGACGGGTACGTATCAACTTTACAACTTAAATTCCAATTTTATTTAAAGGGGCAGCTAATTTTTAATTCAGAGAGTCTAACTGAAAATTATTTTCTTTTTTACAGAAAGCAAACATACAAAGATTGCAGAACTGATTTTCAAATTTCGCGTTACACATCATTTGAACTTTTTTCCCTTGTTTATAACGAAGTTACTGTTTCTTTTCATTTTTTCTTTTTTCCTTTTTTCGTTTTTGATTTTGTCAGATGCAAGATAACGTTGATGAAAATGATTGTCGTAAATAATGAAGGAAATTCTGCACTAGAAAATTGTGCGGTACAGACATATTACATACATATATATATGTGTGTGTGTATATATATATTATATAATATATTGTGTATGATATATTATATAAAAATATATATATATACACATATATATACGTATCTTGAAGCTTCGTTTTGCTTGATATAGCTATACATACATATATATGTCCCATTATTCAGATGTTGATCCTTATTTATGCTTCCAGCAGTGTTATTGCATTTTACTTTATAATATTGCGTAAATAAATGTTGTTTTCATAACAGTAAGGTGTATTTTGAATATTTCACATACTTTTTTTCGACAACGATTTGTAATTTTGAAAAATCTCAAATACCTTGTATTACTTTCTAATTATTTGATCAACCGACTGTTATAATAAAATTATTTTGTACAAGATTTTCTGCGTTTTGTCTAACTACGTTTTTCATTAACATATGAGAATACCGAATAATACGAGATTATCGTAGTTGTAATGATAAAGTAGGTAAATTCTGTTTCAGGAATCAAAGAAGATTTCTCATAGTTTCTGCATTAGTTTTCGATTATCTTCTTATACGAACGAGTATACGATTCTTTTGTTTTACTGCGAGTTGATTGACTTTTCTGATCTTATTCCCATTCGACGTATTCTTGCGAAGACCAAGTTTATAACGTTCTTATTAATTTTATAATTTGAAGAAACAAAGATATTTCGTTTACACGTACTTGGCTAACCTAAAAATTCCGAGTCAAATAATTTTTCTAATAAATCGATACGAGTTTGTCGATTACATTCATCTTTATTTCACTGTTTGCTTTAATCGAAATGTCGATGAGTAAAGAAATCGATGGACGTGTCACTGTAAGGTATATTTTGGTAAATATCGTAAGTTTCACAGTCGCGTTTACATCGATAACAAAATTTCAACTACTTGTTATTGTTTAAACGTAATGTTATGAAATTCTGATTTTCTTGTTTAAATATCTAACGTCCTGTAATTTTTATCGATACCATTGATAACGCATATATAGTGTATCATAGAATTGTATGCTCGTTGTAACGATAGCTACGCTGATTTTTGCATAAGCTCAATTGGGACGAACGTTACTGGTAACGCTGCAATTAATTATAGTACTATTTATAACATTTATTATTGACAGCATGCATGTATCTGAAAGATAAGATACACGTATAGCGATACATTTAAATTTATTCCTATACACGTATAAAATTGTTTATTCTTAATACGGGAAATTTTATAAGAGTCGTAAGATACCGAAAAATATGACAAGACGAAGAAACAGAACATCAAAATTGACTAAATTTGAAGCGTAAATTCATATACGTAGTAATAAATATGTACGTATATAGTACCATTTCCACTCAGCTTTTCTAGATCGTGTTGTTACAGCTTACTATGGTAATTTTACAATTTTTGTCCCTCTTTTATCTCGCTGATCTACATACAGTAAGTTGTTTCTAGTACATTTGCACAATTGTACGCTAATGGCAATGAACGAAGCAAAGTTTTCAAGTTTTAATTAATTTTGCAAAAAGGAGTAAGCTACTAAGGAGTTGAAAAATCCGTGGTACCAATATTAAGACTCGAAATAACATATTGTACTGCAGAACACTTTATTATCTATTATATATATGTATTATATATATTATATTTATGTTTATCTTTATCCTCGTGGATTAGATCTGTTGGTCGTTATTACATTAAATATTGTTAGATAACGAAACACGATATGATATGTATGCGCGATGCGAATCTATAATTTTCAAACGAAGACGAACACTTAATCGAACACGAAAATATTCTGTTTATCGTTCTTTAGCTAGTAAACACTTGAAGCATCCACGACTTTTATATGACAGATTATTTGTACTTCACTTTTTTCATAATAACTATATACCATTCCTTTATGGGGATAAGACAACGTAGAACTAAAATATCCAACAACGGATACTAAATATGCCGCGTTATATTTACGGGTATAATGAAAAGTATCGTTTAAGAGGCAACGCGATTACAGGAAAATAATTTATGGATAACCGAAAAGAAAATTTTAGAAACCACAACTTGGAAATGTTCTTTTCAATCTAAAATTACGCGTACTTCGATATTTGTGCACTCGTAGCACCACTCGTGGTACACTCATGCACCAGACAAGCAACTTATTGTACGAATCAAACAAGTACTTACGGTATTTGTACGCTTGCATGGTAAAAGAGATTTCTTCTTTGAATACTTGTTAAACACTAGCAACAAGTTTCCTTGCAACATTTCTATTACAATAAACGATTACATTGTACTTTCTTAACGTAATAAAGCATATAGAAATAGCACTTGAACGAATCTTTCGTTCTGTGAATCGATCCGACTGCGAACAAAGTTTACTTTACATTATATTGATATAGAACTGTATTGCGCTCCTGCATCATTTATTTATTGCTACGTAAACGTAACACAGATAGTAGCTGGAAAAGCTGAGACTCGTTGGATATTTTCGTTGTTTTATATGTGTGTAGAAGCCGGCAAACGATCGGCAGTAGCAGACTATGTATCTCGTATGTTTGACGCAATCGCAGTAACGGCAGCGTAGAGAAACGATATAAATAGAAGAAGAGTGGACGATTATTTCATTAGTTGTGACTGCAAGCATCCAGCGACGTGTCGATTATGTCGTGGTCCGAATTCTTGCTACCACTGATCTCGCTTTTGTTATTGTCCGTCCACGGCGATGCAGCTAGGATTCCAAGAACAGTTACTGAAACCTGCGGTTACGAGGTACACACGAAACGAATTCTTTATTTCAAGTTCTCTTCGAGCCGATAGAACAATGGTCTATTCGGTTTCTCAGTCTTCCTTTCCGAACGTTGAGAGAAATTTTATCTTGCACTATCTCGAACATATATTAAAAGCACCGGTTGAATCTAGAAAAACGTACAAATACCTCATACTCGTATGTGTGCACTCGTTACACGTTCTTTCTGAAATATTACGATTAACTATGCGTATAACATCATGTCTACTGTATATTACCACATAGAGAATAGCAATCAACCGGAGAAAGCGGATCCGTTCGAGTTTCAGGAACGTACATATCCGCGATAAAATAATTCTGCACGTGTCATACAAGAATATTTAAGAATCCTGTTAGATTATGTTACATGCAAGTTATTATCGTATTTGAAGAAATGATTATAAATTTTCCTATGAGAAGGTAACGTCTATGAAATATTACAGTTTTTAATTTAAAGCGGTTGTTACGTTTCGAGAAACGGATCGCAACGAATTGTCACGTTACTATCTCGATTCTGTGTTTACACTCAGCTTGAAAAATAGCTATTATTCCCAGTGTAAGAATAAATAACAAACTGCCCCCCGAGCAGTTTGACAGGTACAGTGTGTTCCTTCGCATAAGAATCGAACGGCGTGAAGTTTTAATAAAAGAATCTTCTTAGAAACGAATAGCAGGAATGGAATAGCGTTGTTGTGTGCTTTTGGTATCGTTTATTTATGTTCTAAGTAACGCAACGCGTTTCATGACGAAGGTAATAGGATGAAAAAATCAACTATTTTAGAAACGGTCAATTTTGGGATAAACGCACCTTCGTACTTTTGAATATACTCGGAATTCGCTATTGCATCAAGATCAAGCGTAAAAAGTTGGATATTTCATTAAAAAAAACAAAATTGATCTCTACCTCTTCTACGAATCCACTTGTCAAGAAACCATTATTACCAGATGTATAGAATTCGTGGGACACACCGTATATCAACGTCGAATAAAAGTCACTTTATTCTGACTATTATGTTCATTAATTTATATATAATAATTTGTAAGCTTGGCATCTTTTAACTTGAATGAATTTTGTTCGGTATCCCATTTTGTATAGTAACCCATTCGAATTACAGGTAAAGTTAGGTATATGTGTAATGTAAGGTACACAAGCATCGTACACTCCGTTTTGTGTTGCAATTACGTACACTTATCGGAACGCAAAAGTTGAAAATGTGAAACAATTTAGAATCGTAAAAATCGGGACAGGGATTGATATTATTGATAAAAAGAAACATATTGCAAAGAAGTCCTAAATCCATAGATATTATGATAATGTAGAGGTTATTTATATGTATGGCAGGATATTGTATTAATATTTGGCTGAAAACTGAAACTCTGTAGACGAATGCTATATCTTTTAATATGTTATATGCTCTGTTCAGTAATTTAATTATGTAAAAACAAAATATCAGATTATTGTTAGTTTTAGTTTTACGAATGGAAGAAGAGAATTTTCTGAATATTTTTATGCAATCTATTGTACTAAAATTCGATCGGTTTTGATTGATTGGTCAAAAATGATTTTGCAATATGTTGTATCTAAATTGAATATTTCCACTGATCGATGATAGTAGTCTTATCGAAGTTTAATGTTCCAATTGAAATCACTGAAATAAAATATTCTTTATCTAATACGATATACGCAAGTAGTTTATTATCGAATTATGCAAACACTTTGGAAGCTAGTCATTAAACATATTGCCAGAAAAAATATACATAGGACGTTCGATAAGTTTCTTTTTTTCTGTTGACAGGAATGTTCTATGAACTGAAGTTAATCACAGATCGATCGACAGTAAACTGCGATATCAAAAGTCACGCTTATTTAAATAATACCGTGTAACTTTCCCTATTCAGTGCTATTATGTATATAGTGACACCCAAACAAATTCAGTCACTTTTATCTTTTTATCTGATAAATTTCTCCGATTAAATAAAAAATTTCTCCGATAAAAAATCCGATAACCTGCTTAGAAAGTCGTTCTTATATGTGATAACACGTCGTTCATGTTGTGGATCGGTTTGTTCTTCGACTTATCTCTATTGGATCAAATCGTTTGATCACCGCCATTTGGTGCTCATCTAAAATTTTGTATAATGTTTTCTTTGGAATAAATCCTATTATATGACATAATTTAAAATAATGATACAAAAATATAATATAAGATAAGAATAATCCAACATGTTGTAACGCATCAATTAGAAAATTATAAACATTGTAAAATTTGAGCTGTTTTTTGAAAAATTTACTGATAAAACACAGAGAATAACGTGGAACTAACACGTTATATTTAATCTTTAATTCCTTGTATTTTATTAAAGATTTTCATTAAGGATTTAATACTTCAGAACGTATTTTATCGTGACATATCTCTAGATGGAAAGTTGAGGCAGTAGCAAACTTTCTATAGTTGCATAAGATTATTATTATTATTATTATATTGAGATATTGTTTAGAGAATAAGATGCAACGGTATAACATAATTCAGATTCTTGTTCGTTACAGGCGTGTCCTGTGGCAGATCCAAAGAAATTAAATATTCATCTGGTTGCTCATACTCATGACGACGTTGGTTGGTTAAAAACAGTCGACCAGTATTACTTTGGAAGTAAGTACTTTGAAAAAGATCAGCGCACCATCGCGTTACGATTAATTATAGTTATAGGGTATTTATTAAACGAGCCATCGAATGTTATCTTTTTGTTTATTTTTCTTAAACAAAGGTAACTCAAGAACTCAGAAAGCAGGAGTACAGTATATTCTAGACAGCGTCATTCAAGCGTTGCTGGCTAATCCTGAAAGAAAGTAATTACCACAGTTTTACTACGTTAATTTGTTAAACGATAATTAATTAGCGCATAAATTATTCGTCAATTATCGATAAAATCTCGTATGTACTTATTTTATCAGGTTTATTTATGTGGAGACTTCTTTCTTGTGGAAATGGTGGTTGCGTCAAAACGACAAGGTGAAAGAAGATGTGCGAAGTTTAATCGATCAAGGCAGATTAGAGATTATCGGTGGTGGATGGAGCATGAACGACGAGGCAGTCACTCACTATCACTCCCTTGTCGATCAATATACTTGGGGTTTCAGGTAATTTGACTTAGGATTCCAGCGCTAATTTTTATTCCTCTTCTCATAGTTTATACGCAGAAACGAAACGATTAAACAAGTTCCACGAAATTAGCGACAAGGCGAAGTGCCTTTCCAGCGAGTGCACCCTTTTTTACGTTATTCGGTTCGATTGCCATCGTTTTTAAGTTCTCCAATTTTTCTAACCTGTCTAGACGTCTTAACGATACCTTTGGAAGATGTGCCACGCCACGTATAGGATGGCAGATAGATCCTTTCGGCCATTCCAGAGAACAAGCATCTTTATTCGCCCAATTAGGATTCGATGGGATGTTCTTCGGTCGTCTCGATTATCAAGACAAGAACAAACGACTCAAGGACAAGACGATGGAATTCATTTGGAAAGGAAGTCCAAATCTAGGTAATGACTGGAACATCAATTTCAAATTTAGGAAACGTACTTTTAGCGATCACACGTGTGATAATCACTCGAAGACATAAATTCAACGCGTACGCTTTGTTACAGGAGCTCGTGCAAACTTGTTCACGGTTGCCTTGTACAACACGTATTCTCCACCACCTGGTTTTTGTTACGATATTTTGTGCAACGACGAACCAATAAACGATGATCCTGATAGTCCGGATTACAACGTCAAAGAGAGGGTACGTGTCATTTGTAGCGGTGTTTTCCAATCTTTCCCGAGTCGCGACTTCCTCTTTTAGCCGTTTAAATAACCTGTAACCTCATCCACTCGGATTAGCGCAGAAAAAAGCATTTTTAATAGGTTAAAGAATGCGTTAAAAATATATTTAACAACTTGACCAACCATATTGTAACTGGCAAGTACAGAAAATCTTCAAACCGAGAAACCTCTTTGGAAGTCGCGACCCGAAGATTGGTGATCCAGGATTTATAATTCATTTTCGAATCATTCTTTGTAAACTAACGCTTAAAGTCGAGTTCAAAGTAAAAATTAATCCGTTTATGCGTTTCGTTAAGTTTGTTATTCGCATGCTTCCTATTAATATCGTGGTGTTCGGTGTGCAAGGAATTCGGTTAAGTTGGAGTTAGGTTTTTTTTCTATTCTATAGCTTCCATTCTATAGCTTTTATAGTTTCTAAGAAAATTACATTCGTTGCTATAAAATAACGCAGCTTGCTTGCGAAAGCCTCTATTATTTATTTATTAACTATCGATAAGCCTACGATACACGTATTTGTCTGATTATAGGCCATATCAAATAATCTCTTTCGCGTTACACAGAAATGAAAGAGGATTTCTGCTTATAAAAAGCGTATTTGAGATTGCTGTCGTGCCAAGTAGCTTAAAAATACCATATAGGAAGTTGTACAAATTTTTATAACGTTTATAACGTTAGTATATACATGTGCACTGTAAAAGTCATTTTGCCCGTTTAGAAATGCAAATAATCAACGATGAACGATTTAAGAAGATCATTTTTCCTCATTTAAAAGAACAATTTACAAGAAATGATTCGAAAATCCAGAAAACACGTACGTACATCGACCTTGTACTTCCTTCCTTCCTACTAACTCTGTCAAAGTAAACTTTAGATTTTTAACATACATACGTTTCTTGTTGCTAACAACAATGCTAAAGTTGTAATTTTAGCGAATTGCTTGTTCCGTCAATGTCCTTAAGGCGTATTTTAATAGCGTGTTATCGTTCGATCTGAGCTCGATCGTTACGTCTCGATCATATTTCGAACGAACAGCTTTGACTCGTTTTTTTAACTGATATCAGTGTCTCTTGTAAAACAGATCGATATATTTTTGCAATACGTGGCTCGCCAAGCTGATGTATATCGTACAAATAACGTCGTATTAACAATGGGCGGAGATTTCACTTATCAGCAAGCGGAGATGTACTTCGCTAATATGGACAAACTAATAAGGTAGCTTCAAACTATTATTTTCGTTTCACGTACACAAAGAGTATAGAAGGAAAAGGATAGGAAAGGTCTTATCATTCTAATCATTTTGAATGTATTATGTTGGAAAGTAAAGTACATTGCGATATTAACAGGTTGAACAATTAGTGCGTTACGCGTATCGCCAAGCAACTTCCTACAACACTAATAACGTTATCTTTACGATGGGCGAAGATTTTAATTATCAACACGCTGAAATGTGGTTCACTAATTTGGATAGGTTGATCAGGTAAAATATAATCGATAACGTTCGACGCTTGCTTTGAAGATATTCTGTTGTAATATATTTATATACAGGGTGTCGAAATAGGTCGGGAGAAAATATACACTACGTATTAACGAGGTGAAACAGGTAAAAGAAGATAATATAAACTTATGTCGGAGAATACTGCGTCGAAGAATTATGAGAGTTGAAAGTTGTTTTTAAGACTCGTACAGAATCGCAGACAGACACAAATTTATTTACTGTTACGTATTTCTACAATAGTTGGAATATTCGAAAGAATTTGACGATCGTTAATTCGACGACTGCCTGTATCCCTGCAGAAGGAAGAAATTTCCAGCATTTGTTATAATTGCGTAGTAAAACAACTGATACAAATTTTTCAACATAAGTTTATGCGAACTTTTTTTACGTACATATTTCATGTACATACTTATGTTATGTACATCGTTTCGAATGATCGATTGGAGAAATTTGATGAAATAATTTAGAATTAATGAAATACATTTTTTTAACAAAAATTTAACGAAATCAATTTGTTGAAATTAAACGTGTAACGAAAACGCAATTTGAACATTGTGTGGTATATTAGCATCTTTCTCATTTATGTACCTGAAAAAATTAAACTTTGAAATTGCGCAATATTTATGGAACATCCTGATACATGTAATAGAAATTACGATTTACGATACGTTTAGACAAGATATTTTATTGATCTTATTATTTTTCTTTACAAATGTAGATAAAATTATCGAGACCAGAATTAAGTAGATATTTGTAGCGACAGTTACGACAACCAAATAATTTTGATACTTTCGATATTTGCAATAGCGATATTCCACTACTTTTGTCGTTTTGTATTTCGTAGATACGTAAAGGAAGAAAAAGGATCCGAAGTGAATATATTTTATTCGACGCCATCGTGTTATTTGAAAGCAGTAAACGATGCAAAACTTCAGTGGTCGACGAAAAGCGATGACTTCTTCCCTTACGCGAGTGATCCGCATTCGTATTGGACCGGCTACTTCTCCTCCAGACCGGCGATCAAATTCTTCGAAAGAATGGGAAACAATCTGTTGCAGGTAAAAATTGCATTCGTCTCGAAGAATTTGCAGTAACCTCGCATCGATGTTTTTCCACACATTCGAGACTATCAAATCTTATTATACGAGTATGTGGAACGATCTTGCGAAGCCACCACATTTTCAAGATCTCGACGACTCTGATTGTAGAACCCACTGGTTCGTTACTTTCGATCAATTTTCGTTTTCACGTGTCTTATCCTACTAATCTTTTCTCTTTTTGTACGATTTCCGCGATGGAACAGCGTTGAATAGAGGACGAACCCACATTAACTTTCTACCAAATATTCATGCAAAACCTAAGGTTCGTGAATTTTATTTACGTTCGCTGTGAGCCTAAATTCGTGGTAGAAGTAAACTCAAGCATATTCTATGACTCGTAGCAAAACGAAAAATCGAGAATAACGAAGTTGCGTTTGGAGGCTTGGTTCAGAAAGAAATAGAATCTGAAAGCCTGTGAAAATTATATTTCCATTCCAGATATCCAAACAGTTATCTGTATTGACAAGGTTGGAGGGTTACGAAAAGCAATTGGAACATTTTAGAGAAGCTATGGGTGTAATGCAACATCATGATGCCGTTACTGGAACCGAAAAACAACTAGTTGCCTACGATTATGCGCGTATATTGTACGATGGTATGCAACAAGGAACGAACATTGCTGCTGACGCCATAAGGTAATGCGTCTCTTTTAACGATTTCCACGTTTTTCAATGTTTTTTGGATTAGTATCTTACGTGATCCATCGTTTCTCGGATTAAGCGTTTTCTTGATAATGCTGGTCGATAATCACACATCTGTATGTATAGCCTGGAATGAATTCATTCGGAGAAATGTATAATTAAATTGAATAATTAAATATCTTTTTTCTATCATCGTTCATTCCACAGAAAATGGAGATCAACCGGAAATTCGAATTTTGCACCAGAACAAATGCACACGTGCATGCAATTGAATATTAGTACGTGCTTGTACACAGAAGACAAAGACTTCGTCCTAGCAATTTACAATCCCTTGAGCCAGAAAGTGGTATCACCGATTCGCGTACCCGTTCAGAATGGCAAATACAACGTCATCGATCTTGCAGGTACGCATTTTACAATATCAGATTCGCCGGTAAGTTCTGTCCATTTTCTGATCCACAGAGTTCACAAACATAAAACCATTATTACGTAATAACGATAAAGAATTATCTAAAACTTTCTCATAAATCCTTTTTTATTAGGAGCTTCTTCGTTGTGTTGTTTTGGCTATCTCAAGAGCAGAGATTAGGAATCTAAATTGAAAAATTGTTAATTGCTAATTCGTTACTACTGATTAATTGATTATTATCAATTTAATATTGCCGGTCGATTGACTACAACATATTCCAAATGATCACTATCGATCGATCGACACCTGTCTAAGAATTGTAAACACTACGATATTATCATCTTCAAACAGTTTTTTTGAATATGAAATTTTCCAAATCTTCTGATGATTATCTTCGTTCTTTGATAATCGCGCAGCAGTCAAATTATTGGCATTAATTTCACATGCAGCGTCTCAAGGAAGTGCTAAGTTATATAACTGCTGCTGGATATCGATGTTACGTATAAAAAATTTGTTCACGAGAAGAGCTACAAATTAACTTTCATACTACATCTGTAGTATACTATTTTATTTGCTTGCAACGATATTATCGCACGCTATTATTATTATATCGTTATTTTAGTACAGTCACACATTTAGTTTCTCGTAAACCAGTAATATTTCGGTTACAGAAGATTAAAAGATTCGATATAAACGTATTCGTTAATTTTTGATAAATAAGGAACGCTAAAATTGGATTACCTGCAGTTAACAAACGTTAAACGTAATATTTATGATTTTAAATTGTTGCAATGAAAATTTGAAATTAAATATTATATAATATTTCATTTTCTTTCAAGATGGAAACGAACTTACTTCGCAAATAGTTCCTATCCCTAATTCTGTACGTGAAATACCGGGAAGGAAAAGCACTTCAACGCACGAGCTCGTATTCCTTGCATCGTTACCACCTTTGGGCTATAAGACCTACACGGTCAAGAGAAGTTCAGAAAATATAAGTCCACAAGTGGTCACAGCAAACTCTATTGGTAACGAGGTATTAATTTATGAGAATTTACGAGACTGATATTTAACTCATTTGCAACGAACGACGTATTACTGCGTCAAAGACTCGAAATTCATCTTCACATTTTTCAATCGTTTCATTATTACCGGTATTCTGGTACAATGGAAGACGAAAGAATTTATAGAGTTGGTTTATTACAGAAATAAAATAAAAAATATTTTCTATATTGTCAAATATATTCAAATATATGTAATTGTACAGATTGTACAGATTTCGTTCGAAGCCTATATTATCCGCGCTCGGTAAATCGCAGATAGTTATCTGTCGAAAAGGGAAGTCCCTGTAACGCTAATTATAACTCATTCACTAAGTAATAGCACAATATGAATGTTCTTGCCTCTCGATCTATATCGAAATTGCATTAACAATTTTCAAGGGAATTTCATTCGTTGATTAATCAAGACAGCACGTTGCATTTGAAACCATTTGATTCATCCTAATAGAAATAATTATAAGATGGTAATACTTTTTTTTAGTTTTATAACGTATCCGTCGATGAGTACGGTCAGGTTGTGGTAGAGTGGAAAAAACAAAAAGATATGGAACTGACTCAATCGTTTCATTATTACGATGCAATGGAGGGAAATAACGAGGAATTTAGAAATAGATCTTCGGGTGCATACATATTCAGACCAAAGAACGCATCCGCTAGAAATTTCGTGAACTCTGCTTCTTACGAAGTACACACAGGTAATGATTTGACAACAGATGCGTTGGAACACTGAAATTTGATTGACAAATCAGATTCGTTTTCGTTATAGGTCCATTAGTGGAAGAAATTCATCAGTGTGTCACTGATTGGATATGTCAGGTAATCCGAGTTTATAGTGGAATGGAATACGTTGAATTTGACTGGCTCGTTGGACCAATACCTGTTAAGTAAGTAAATCGTAAATATGCGAAGAGATACTTAAAAATATTCGGCATATCGGTTTGTTAGACCGAGAAAACATTATCTAGCATAAGCTTTTTAATTTCAAAAATAGGTAATAACAATGGAATACGATTTTAGGGATAGGATCGGCAAAGAGATAGTAACGAGATATTACAGTAACTTAAATTCTTCTGGAGAATTTTATACCGACAGTAATGGTCGCGAAATGTTGAAACGGAAGAGAAATTACCGACCAACGTGGAATCTGGAACTAGAAGAGCCAGTATCTGGCAACTATTATCCCGTTACCTCGAAAATTTCCTTGAAGGACGATGAGAAGCTTCTCAAACTTAGCTTACTAACAGATCGAGCAGAAGGTGGAACTAGTATGAGGGATGGAGAAATTGAAATGATGGTAATATTAATTACTTCATATTTTAAAATAAGAAGATGCTAATAAATTATTGTCCGTAGAATGTTATAGCGATATTCTATGCAAATACAAAATTCAAGCGTCGTATTGATACGTAGTACGTTGAAAACGTAGACGTTACATACATATAAACTAATATCTAAACTAATAAACATTTATGCATTTGCATGTGGATATGTCATAGATTCATAGAAGACTTTTAAAAGACGACGCATTCGGTGTAGGGGAAGCTCTCAATGAATTTGCATTTGGTGAAGGTTTGGTAGTCAGAGGTTCTCATTACATCATCGGAGGTAGCATACGAGATCTAGACGAACTTGCAGTGAAAGAGAAAACTCTGGCGCGTCAATTATTGCTTCGTCCATGGACCTTTATTCAATCTATCGAAAAAAATTCTTCAGCACCCACACCACATGTACCTAACTCCCAAGTAAGTATCATTCTATATCAGTATGCGACGAATGCAGAGTTAAAAATTATATAGGATACATCAAAAGTCATTAACAATATTAAAATATCTTTTGTTTCTAGGGTACAGGTCTTGCTAAATCATTACCACAAAATGTTCAGATCTTAACTTTGGAACCATGGAAAGACGGCTCTGTTTTACTGAGGTTGGAACACATTTTCGAATTAGGCGAAACTGCCAGGCTATCGAAGCCTGTGGAAGTTAATATTCAGGTATTTACAAATTTTCACCGGTCCTTTACGCTTACTTTTTATACACCCTGTGCGTATTATTCGATCGGACACGATATAGTGTCATTTATATATTAGTATACTCATTAGTATCAATTTATTCATATCCATTATCGGTCTGTTACAACAGGATCTATTTACAACTTTCACGATTGTATCCATCAAGGAGACTACATTAGGTGGCAATCAATGGATCGATGATATGAATCGTTTAAAATGGGAATCCGAAACAAACGATGTTCTCCAAACGGAAGAACACTTATCTCATCCTGTTGAAATTAAAGAAGGTGTGATAAATGTACTTTTAGAACCATTTGAGATACGAACATTTATCGTTGAAATAGCACCACGATATCTATAAGTTGAAAATTAACAATTTATTGCCATTAAGCATTAAGAACATTTAAATTCGTTAAATGTAACGTATAATGCAATGGTGATCACGTAATTATAATTGTATTGGGAAAAAAATATAACAAATACAAATTTTTCATCTTTCAATTTATGTATATCTATCTCGAACATGTTCCTGCCTCTTAAGACTAGAATTATTTTTATAATTAAACTTATTATATGACTTGTTCTAGACACGAACGAGTTATTTTTACCAAGATCAAAAACCTATCCCATCCATATATGATGTTAATAGAGATTTAATTCTTTTATTTCAAGCAAATAGAATACATTATGCGACAAACCAGCAATAAAATCATTTGCACGATAATTTGTTGGTATCCCTCGCTATTTACGGGTTTTCGTTCCATTAGGAATCAGAATAGAAGCGTTGACTGAGACATGCGGTTACCTATCTTTTCGCTTGAGAGTGTAAATAAAATTGAAATTACGTCATAAAGATAATGCATAGGGTTATTTTCATTTTCTAAGCCCTAAACGAATATCCTCGCTAGATTACTAAGCTATAGTTTCATCAGAAGTATTTGAGTGATATTCCTTGTTAGTACATCCTAGTTATACTTGTTCTATAATCAGCACTCCGATGCGTAATATTGCGTCTAGCATCCGGCTAATTGTCATAAACTATCATTTAGAAATTTAAGCTTTGGATAAAGAAATGTTTTCATTCATTTCCTTACATAAAAAATGTGTTGTTATTTCTGTATTCAGAGGTAGGATCACAATAGCTATTATTTTATTCTTTGGATAAATCTATCACACCGTTCTGAGCAAAAAAACCTTTATTGCGCTTTCTTACATGGACTAGGAATAGACACAAAGAAACATCTTAAACCTATCGATTAAATATATCGATTGTATCTAGAACTATGTTCTAGTTACTATTTATTGTAACTAGCGCATCTGCATATGGATGGCGAGCGCGAACTCACGTTGTCATTTTCAAGAAAATGACATCCTTTTTCCTTCAAATTAGGTTTTCTATTATCACTGTGTATGTATCTTATACATATTGTATACTATCTCAGGTTGAATATCATTGTTTTTTTGACATATCACAGAATCTGTATAACCTTTTAATATGCAAAATTCCAATAACAACATTTTCAAATAACTTATTTAACCCTCGGATAGTTTTTATTGGAACTCTGAGATGACATCTCGGACTAATAAGTGTATTTGTTCGTTGACAACAAATTACATTGGAGATAATAGTAATTTAATTTCTTATCAGAGTAAGTACTGCACATTTGTAATACTTTCAGAAGTATCAAGTATTACATTTCTTCTTAAATTTAATTTCACATAATTTTCATAATTCATTTCTTAACTAAGTGTCTAAATTGTCAATAAAATTAACTTAAAATATTCTATTCTGACTATTTTCGACTTGATCGTACTTTTGAGAAGAATATGAGAGAGTCACTGTTAATGTGCATAAAAGATTTGTCTTTTTTGTTAACGCGATAGAAAAATCGAGCCATAGAAATTCTCAACATTCGCAAGATTAAGTACGTAAAGACTTCTACTTTTTTCTTGAAATTTTATCAACTAAATGATCCATATCTTCTCGTATTCTCATATATTAGATGACTTCGGAAGATGATGCTTGGGCTCAAACTCTTATCACGGTAACCCCAGAAGACGATGCGACGTTAAGGGAAATTTTGGATACAGCGACCGTGTCGTCAACACCGGACAAACACCTAGTTCTTGATGCTGATAATATTGTATATAGACGATCGTTTACTCACAAACAATTTGTAGATTCTAAAAAAACGAAAGACGAAGAGCCGGGAGAACCAGAAGAATCAGAAGAAGTAGAACAACCAGAAGAATCAGAAGAAGTAGAACAACCAGAAGAATCAGAAGAAGTAGAACAACCAGAAGAATTAGAAACAGTAGAACAACCAGAAGAGCCAGAAGAACCAAAGGTCCAAATTGAACAGAGGTCGAAAGAGGATGCAGAAAGCCAAACGTATCTACAAGGAATACCAGTTGTGCACATTTCTATCGAATATCAGGACGAAGCCTCGCAAACGATATACATGAGCACGCCATGTCCGCCTTTAAAATACTTTAAGGATATTATGAGTACGTCTCACTGCTCTCTATTATTATTCGTTTGACACCTTTTTGGTACCTTGAATACCGTAAAAACAAAAAATTTCAGTATTTAATTTAAAAAGACGAAGACGATCTTTATTTTAATTTTACAGAAAAATTTGTATCTTTGAGTAATTTCTTCTCGCTATTTGAAAAATTACGTCATTATTATCGTGATTAATCTTATCAGATACCGCAAGGTATTCGAAGCAAATGAAATTAATTATCTAAACGAGTTAGATCATATTTACAAGATACGATTACTGAATTCTTCTCTACGCGCGTTCATCAACAGCAAGAAGGTATTAACCCCATAACCTACAACTACGAGATGATCGGGACAAACGTAAATATTACAGGCATAGCCCGTAATAGATGATCGGACCAAACGTAAATATTAACGTAAAACGTAAATATTATGGTATTATTATAGCTCGTAGTAGATGATCGGGCTAAATATAGTATATAATATAATATATAATAGCTTGTTTACGTTTTCGACCCAAAATTCTTGAACGTAAATCGTAGGTTAAGGGGTTAAGGTGCTGTTTAATTTTAATGCAAAACCTAGGTATAGGCTCTTGGTTACAACTACATAATTTTTCTTATATATTCGGATAAAAAAATAAATTAGAATCGTGTCATTGTTCCATTGAAGCTTAACGATGTACAGGGTGTTTAAATTTAATCGACCCACGCAACTATTTGCTAAACTATACATTATTCGAGAAAGTGTTTCAAATAAAACTTACTTTGTTTCAAGGGGCGCATCTTGTGCTCCTCCCCACAACGCTCCACCTACTACTACTACTAAAACAAGTTTCATTCGATACACTTTTTCGAATGACGTATGGTCTAGCAGATATTTGTGTGAGTCGAGTAAAATAGGACACCCTATTTATATATTTAATCTGCTATTCGCGCAAAGTAATTGGAATAATTATGATACTATTCACCACGGGGGGAAATATCTTCATGTACGTATTAAACAAAGAGATGAACATTTTCCCAAATCTAACTGTTAAGAGACATTTTGTGTATGTAGCGTCAATGAAGGAAGGTCCCATGCCTGAATTAAAGAGAAGCAATGTGGCAGCAACTATTCTTAGCTTCCATCCCGAAACACCGCATGATGTTGTGATGGAACAACTGTCCATGGACGTCACAGATGAAGAACGCGAAGTGTTCGAGTCCAAAGTTAGCGCCGAAGAGGAAACAGAAGTGGAAATTACTGAGATTTTGAATTTTCTACTAGCGCGTGCATTTTGGATAGACGATCCGACGAGTCAAGCACAAGCCGAGACGTCTGATAAAGCGACGCAAACCTATATCAAATATAACAATCGAACGAAAATCTTCGTTATAGATAGTCAAGTACAGACAGGTTTGAGTTGCGAACCGAAACAATCTAATACGATGCTTTTAACGGATTATTGGGAAACGAAGAAAATGATTTCAAGTTACTTAGACGATTGTATTTCCAAAGGAATCGACGTTAGGATCGTAATAGACGATATAATAGATGAAATTGTCGACAAGTGTGCCGGAAGGATTAGATATCCCATGAAAGAACAAATTATACAAACCATAGCTACGTACAAGTTAGATGATGAGAAAGAGGAAGACGTGTTGAGAAAATTGAAACTCGATATGGTAGTGGACCCCCTAGAAGCATCAATTATCGTCATACCTTTGATGGATAATTTGTTGGAAATGACTTGCAACGTTGTATCTGAAAATGCCATTCATGCCGTTCAAATCATTTTGAAGGGAATTCTTCAGCGAACAATGATTATTATCGTAAAACTTATGGAACTGCAGAAGCAAGCGCAACGTTAGTATCAAACTTGGAACGTTTTATTATTAGACTGCAGATTTTTATGAAAATTAATATTTTTGAGAGCGTAATTAAGAAAATAGTCCTATTTTCCTAAGTCCTAATACCAACGTAGGTAGACCCCCTAATATTTCTACTCATAGAACATACTGGTGAAGTTTGATCGTTAAAATTTGAAACACCCTCTATAAGGTCGTAAAAAGATATCTTATATTGAATAAGATAGACACGCTATTATTTGAACATCGACAGGTTTAAATTTAAGATATAAGAATACGCAAAATATTAAAAGCATTTATTTAACTCGATCGTGTACCTCATTGTATCGTGATTAATAACATTTCGACAATGCGTTTCAGGTAAGTCGATAGATCAAATATTGGCTACAAGAAAGAAGAGAATTCTTGAGTCGATGACAAAGAAAGAAACGGAAACAATTTCTACGCAAACAAGTATAGCTGCAATTTCGGAAGTCAAGAAAATAAAAAAATCGAAGGAAGTTCTATGTTCTGTCTGTAGAAGACAATCGATGTGCCAATGGTGCTTGAATGATCAAGAAGTAGAAAGTGTTCGAAAAGAGGAAATTAAGATACTTCGTACACAGGATATATTGCTAGCGTATAAACCCTGTTATATCGTGACTAAAATGACTGAAAAAGATGAAAATCTCCAACCACCTTGCCCTTCAGAAACGAAGCTCAAACCTCCCCTACAACTTCCCCCGATAGGTTCATGCGGAGAGTCTCGTCGTACAATCTGTGTATTCTTACAAGGTGACAAAGAGATTGGACCTCAAGGTAAATATTACAATATTTCGTACAAAATTATACGTTTATTTGCATTTATATATTTATTATCGTTTAGAATCTGTTAACGAATGGTCTTATGTAACGGACGCTACAACGATGAAAGCATGTTCGATAAAAGGTAAAGCTATCATAATTTTATTTTGCTTATTTTAATCTGCCTTCTTAAGACTGACTATATATTACGTTATACTTTGCAGAATCTGTGAGTAGCTCAAGTCAGACAATTGTAACTTTGCTAGATCAACAAATTTGCCCGCCTTCTTCCAGCAACCATAGTACATTAACTTCCCAAGCAGCAAACGCCTTACAAATATTAAAAAATACATTTTGTACCCAAGAAAACTATATTACTTCCTCGCAACAGACTTTGAAAAATTATTCGTTTACGAAGAATGAAGACGCGTGTACTAAATCAACTTGCAATGCATGTTTAAGTATAAATAACATAAGTAATAAAATGGTCGGACAAAAAATCTCTTGCACGCAACAAACCTGTAAAACTTTCTCAAAGTTACATCTGCCCAATACAAATACTAACATCAACCACACCCCTTCACGCATTCCTAACAAATCACATGGAGACGGTTTAAAAATTATTCCTATATATCTCTCTCAAGACACTCGTACCTGATAATTGCAACAATTAATTAATAATAATTACTGCATATTTCCATGATAACAATTAAATGTATATACATACGTTACAATAACACTTTTAGAATGTTTATTTGACAAAAATAAATGCGCATACACTATTATTAAAGTATCCTCAGGGCAAGCTATGCACATCACAATGCAACTATATACATATAATATAATATATTCAGTAATTGCATTATATTGTAACATAAACCTAACATAAAGATAATTACACAAATTACGTATAGCTATATCTTGTATATGATTTTTAAATTAATTATAATGAAATACATACATGTGTAAAAAGATCTATTTCTGTAATTTTTGCATATCGCACATTGTAGATTATATATAAATTAAATATATTATAAATATATTATATTGCTCATGCTGTTTTTTTGTATAAAGTCAAGTCATATATACTTCTGCATATTGATATTGGGAGTTCCCATGGTGATATCATATTCATTCTTATATTTACAACTGTACATTTTATATTTGTGGTTTTATAAACAATATTTATAATGTGTGTGTTATAAGCGCTTGGGAACAGTGCTGAATGCAAGGCTAAGAAAGTGAATAGAGAGAAGCAGAATCTTGAGAGAGAATCAAGCGGCTTTTCCAACGAAAACAGGAACGAGGGATCATATCTTCGTACTCAACGCGTTGATAAACAATAAACTGAAGAGGAAAAAGATGTGCATAAGATGAGATAAGCATTTTTATACATAAGAAGAATATACATGTATATAAAAGAACGGTAAATATAGTCAACTCGTAGTAGAGACTAACGGAAGAGTTTTTAACATCAAGTTTAATCTATTTATAAATGATCAATCGAAGAGAAAACATCGACGAGAAACGGGAAAAGAATGTTGGTACGATAAATGCAAGAAGAGTAGAGGAAGAGAAATCAGAGATGTTAAAAGATCTCAATATTAAGGTTTGCGAATATATCGATGATGTATGAAAAGGTGAGGTACAGGAAGCGGCGGATAGATGGGGAGGACGACCAACCGAATAGGATCAATGTGAATGATATTAAGTTCACAAACAAGTAGATACATAAATGGTTTAGGAATAATATATAGTGTACGTGACATAACAAGTTGTACGTTAGTATTAACAAAATTTCATTCATGTAATGCATTCAAAACGCTGGAAGTACTATTAAGATTATGATACTGTTGTATTCACGATAAGTACATACTATGACTTACATTGAAACTAATTCGATTTGGCACGAAATTAAGAAACGTAGTCGAGAGTATTTCTTAAGTTTTAATAGTCTAGTATGATGTTTGGATATTTTATTAATGTAAAAAATCTAATATTTTTAACTATTTCTGCATTTAAAATGACATCACTTTTGGGATAATTAGGATATAAAATTATTTACTGTACACTCAGGACAGAGAGCTTTGTACTTTTCATATATCATTAATTCGTTACAATAAGTTAAAGACGCAATATTGAAACAACGAAGTCAAATAATCGCTAGTTAGTCACTTTTTTCTAAGGAATTAGCCATGATATGAGACAAGCGAGAATATCTTCTGGCAAAACAACTCGTGAGGAACGCATGGCACCTATCCTTAGAAGCTCCGAATCGTACGAATATTTGAACAATTAGCCATTTTTCTTGCTACAAGTGACTGCAAGTACTTAGTCCTTAATATTTTTAACTAATAATTTACCTCAATTTCGGAAGAATCAACTCCTTTAACTAATTACAGTAGAAATTCTTGAAAGGTATTCATATAAATGTATAATGTTCCAGAAAATATTAGCATTGCTAATATATTACAAAGATTTGTAATATAAATTGACGATATCATATATAAGTAGATAATGCTATATAAATTTTTCACATACATATATGCATATGAATCACATTAAATTGTATAGTTTTAATACGCTTATTGTTAAGATTTATATTATAAGCATTTATTTGGTCAAGTATGCATACTTTCAATGTATTATTAGAGCAGTGAAGGAATAATCGAGTATTTTACAAAATGTTAGTAATAATATAATAAAAAATGATTAAAAGAGAGATCGACAAATTGACAAGCAAATGACAGCGTATTGATTACTAATAATTGCTGACCTATCCCTTTCAGAAAACGTAATATTCGTACTGCTTATGAAATGATCAGACATATTAATGCAGTTTATGTTGAATTAAATAAATTAATAAAAATGAATATAGTATTATCTTCTTTAAAGATACAATTTTTTAATTATAATGATGCTTTATATTCATTGTCTTCTTCTTCTTCTTCCACACGTGATTCTTTAGTCGGTATTTCAGTCATTCGTGTTTCTTCATCAGGAATCGTCTGTACTTTCTGCTGACTTAAATCATTCCATGGTTGAATTTCTGCTGAACCAAATAACCAAAAGAGTACTGTTGCAGATGTAAAAACTGCTGATGAAATCCAGAACATAACACGCCATTCTTCTACTCCATTCTATTAACAAGAAATAGTAAATAAAAAATTTTATATTCAGAATTTAGATTTAAATTTAGAAATTTTCTTAATTGTTCAAATATAACTTGTTCGATTATAATGGAGTATTAAAAATTTTATACTTGATTAATCCATACCCTTTCATTTGTTAAAACGCCAATAACTGGTGGAATAATAAATCCAGCAAAACTGCCAAAAGTATTCATAATACCATACAAAGAACCAGCAAAATTCGGTGCAAGATCTTGATGATTTTGTAAACTGGTCTGGCATGCAGCTCCATTAAAAGTTAGTGCTACTATTAACATAGCGATTGCAGTTACTGCATCACAACCAACGTACGTCATTATAATCAAAGCAAACGCAGGACCCATATGTGCTATTAAACAAGAAATTTTATTTATTTATCGTTATCAAATAAAATTTATCAAACCAATTTCCATTTAAATTTACTTACAGAAAATCATAAATATTTTTCTAATCCATTTTAAAGTAAGAATATTTTTCTTTCGAACATAATCACCAGCTGCAGCAAACAATACACCAGCGCCAAGTCTTGCTATGTAAGGTAATCCTGTAATTAACCCTCCCTAGATATAATTAAATTAACTTTAGTTTAGGTTATATAAATTCATTTTAAACAATACATAAACAAGACAGTATACCGATTTCATATTAAAACCAAGAACTTCCAATGTATACTTTGGTCCGTTTGTAGCGATGAAGTATATACCCCACATGTTTGCAAAATGAGCCCATAACAGAACTATGAACGGTACTGATGTAGCAACAGCTCTCACTGGTAATTTTACCTATAGTTCGACATTAATATTTAATTATATATATATAATTAAATGTATATAGCGCTAATATTTATACTTACTTTCTGTTTAGAGACAGAAGTACCTATTTGTTCTTTGATGTGAGCTTTCTCACTTTCTGTGATATTTGGATGAAGATCAGGGGTATCATATATAAGAAGAACCCATAAAGCATAAAAAATCAGTATAAGAACACTCGTAACATAATATGCAGCTTTCCAACCAAAAGCACTAATTATTTGGCCACATAATGTAAACGTGACTACAGTTCCAAAAGGTCCACCTGAAAAACGATATCTCAAATTATATTATGTTCGATTTATTACTTTTGTATTTAATTTTTATGTAAATACCTTGCATTGTCCATACAAATATACCCTTCTCGCTAGGAGGAACCCATCTTGCAATCATTGCATGAAGAGCAGGATAAACAGCTGCCTATGAATTTAGTTTAATAGTAAAAATTTATCTTGATTACATTATCGCACGTTATTAACAATAATAAACACACAATGAAATCCTTTATGATCAGCTAAATATACAAAGGATATATCACCTAAAATATCTTTGCTACAATTAAAATTTCATAAAAAATGTTTTCTACAAAAATTCCATAGTTTTATAGAAACCAGCATATATTAAACGTAGCTCTAATCGGTTAGTAGAGTTAATAAGATGTAAACTCTGTTTTTTTTTAGATAGAAAACTGTCTAGACTGCCTATCTAATAATAGCCAGTCTTCAGTCGTCAAAACACGTATGAACAAAATTTTCTGTCTAGTTTAGATTTCTAAATTATTGATATATCCATTACTCATACAACACAAAGCCGTTTTATTTACGTAACATTTATGTAGTGAATAGACGTTCACAAGACGTCGATAATCGTATTATTTTGTATTGTAGCAGACTTTTCAAAGATATAACTCGACGCCTTAAAAGCGTCTTTAAGATGTCCGTCTAAAAATTTTATGTACGCTTCTATAAAACTATCTTATTTAGTAAGAAATTTAATGAAAATGGAAAAACAATAATTTATAAATGATAAATAATTTAGTGAGTGACTTACTCCAAAGAAGCCCATCAAAAAACGAAGTGCAAACACTAAACCATAATGTATACCAGAAGCCCAAGGCATCAAAAGGTTTAGTACTGCAGGTATCAGCGTTGCAAATCTATATTAAAAGGTTATACAAGAAATAGGTAAAATACATGTAAAGGATTATAAAATGTAATGCGAAATAATAAGGTATACATACATATATCGTAAATATACATATAATTGGAAACTATACTTACGCTACTACTTTCGAACCTCCATATCTTTCAGCTAAAAGACCAGCAGGTACACTTGCTGGGATAACTCCGTAAAAATAGCCAGAAAGTAAAAGACCTTGTATATGCTGATTCCACTCAAATCGTTCGCCATACTGTAAGATGAAAATGTGGTATTGATCTAATGTATAGCAAATAACAAACAATTTAATGAAATTATCGTTACATTCTTATTTTACGAAATTTTAATTGGTAGTTAGTAATTCTAAACAAAAGTATTACACAAAACAAAAATACACATATTAAACACAATTAATCCTAAAACTAACAGTTTATAACAACGGAAATAATCTTCTATAGATGCAATCCCTTACGCTTTACACTTTACACCGTTACTCTATCCATGATAATATCTTTCCTTTTTTACGCACTTCCTACTAGTGCAATTCATTCATTTACACCCAATCAACATAATATGAAAAACATTTAGGACCAAACATAGTTAGTCTCTTTATTTTATCGTTCAATATTAGATCTTTTCTTCGTTATTTTAGCACCCTGTGTCTTAGAATTCGAGGATCTTTTGTATTTTTATTGAATTATGCATAGAAAATTTCATATTTGTGTTCATACCTTTTTGAAAAATTATAACAAGATCGTAGATACATGTATGAATCCTAATTTGCGTGAAGGCATTTGTGTGTTGACATTTATGTAAAGTGTGGTATAAGACTCTCTAAAACTAAACCTAACTATTTGAATTTCTTTGAAAAATTAGTTTATTAAATGATGCGTGAAAAAGATTTTAAAAAGATTGTAGTTGATCGGAATCGAGAAAAAGACGCTAAAGGTCATCTTTTACACCTTTTTTATCTGAGCCTGTAATAAAAATTTAAACAATACGTTTTGTACATTTATGTCAGCTATATATATATACTGAAAGTTTTATCGGAATCGGCTAACATTACTGTGAGTTGCGAACGGTTAAAAATGTTGAAAATGTTGAAAATTTATATCTTTCAATGTTTTTGCCTCAAGCGATTTCTATGTGCACGTGTAAAATGATTGATTTCCATTCTTTGAATTTTCATAGGAAGTCAACACTTTGATAAAACATAATTAATTAGCTATAAAGATGTTATTGCATATGACTCAAGAAAGCAGTATGTAATAGTAATGTTTACCACAAACACATCCATAAAAAAAAGAAGATGTATCTAATTGTTTGTGTAAACAAAACAATCGCTAACGGGTGCATAGATAAAATTAAATTTTCCATGCTTTTAATGTTGATAGCAAGAAAAAACTGCACAAGATATATTCAGTAAATCTAAAACGTCTTTAAGTTTAGTTTACTCGACGATGAAGCGGAAAAAATGATTCTACTTATATCTGAATCTTTGGTAATAACGTACTGTGTATATCATGCGCTTCTCGTATAAAATAATTTGTCATACAATGCACGATATAAAAGCTGTGTTCTGGCTGCGGAATACGCTAAATATTTTGTTGCATGTGTAATTAAAAAAATACTTACGTCTGGAAGTATAGTAGGTTTATAAGTACTGTTACTGCTATTAGTGGCGATGGGGGCAGAACATGCTGGACCACTTGCTCCACTTTTACTAGTTGCATTTACCATAGCAACAATGGTAATGGACAAATTTGTACGAATCATGTATGAAAACATACAGGCTAAAAACATCATCGCGCCTAAAATCGCTCTCCTCGGTATTCTGTCTGAAATATATGTACATATGTATATTTTGTTTGATAAAAACGTCAGAGTTAGAAAATTTTATTTACAATTTAAAGGTTATGTTTAAGAATCAAAGGAACATTGATACTGTAGTTAATATTTAACAAGTTTTAACACAGCACGAACTATAATGGAATTTCTATTCAGGCTGCTTAGTATTTTCAGTATATAATAATCAGATATACAGAATGTTGCATATAACTTGAGCACCTTGAATATCTCATTTATTATGAATGATAAAAAGAAAACATCAGAAGAAAACAATGATGACAGACATGATATTTTTTTAAGGTCGTATTTCTTCTAGATTTTACGATCGTTGATGTTTCTTTCTTTACAAATAGGACTATATGTATGCTTTTATCGTTACAGCGTTATAGCTCAGATTAAGACCGATCCAGTGACCTATACTACTACGTCTTCGCGTGATCTTGATTCTCAATTCTTGACGTTCAACACGATCTTCATTTCTCAATCTACATATGGGCTGTGGAAAGCTTTGTTTCCAGAAAGTGAAAAGTAGTTTCTCCGTTTTTCATTTGATCGATATGCAGATGTCTATCTGAGCTTAGAAAGAGATAGTAATTCGTAGAATTATGATCAGAAAAAGCAGAAGAATATACAGGGTGGTTGGTGGTACAAGCGGAAAGGGGGTGATTCTACGCGAAAAAAGAAGTCGAAAATATAGAATAAAAATTGTTCGTTCGAGGCTTTGTTTTCGAGAAAATCGACTTTGAATCTTCGCTCGGTACGCGTGCACTTTATCGCGTCTCGTTATAACGGATCTCACTGTAGATCGTTGTCTCGATGGAAAAAATTAAAAAAAAAAAATTTTATTCTATATTTTCGACTTTAAGTTAGTAACTTGCTAAATAAATGGAAAAGATGACTAGCTTAATTTTTTTTTAATTTTTTCATCGAGACAACGATCTGCAGTGAGATCCGTTATAACGTACAGCACGCGTACCGAGCGAAAATTCAAAGTCGATTTTCTCGAAAACAAAGCCTCGAACGAAAAATTTGTATTCTATATTTCCGACTTGTTTTTTCGCGTAGAATCACCCCCTTTCCGTTTGTACCACCAGTTACCAACCACCCTGTATAAGAAGTTTCTACTCAAAGTCTGGCTGAGCAACGTGTACAATATGCGACCTTGCAGTATCACGTAGATAGGAACAAGGATGTCGTCTTCATCATTCTGGCTCATTAATATCACTGGCTGTTCTCTTAGAAAGACTTTGCCATTACAGTAGGCGATATAAGTACGTAAAATATCCGCAGCAATAATTTTAGTAATAATTCGTCATATACGTTATCTTTTGACGCCTAAACGGTCATTACATTGTTAACAATTCACAAATAAAAAATATTGGACAGGTTTTTAACTTCCAAAGTAGTAACGTACGTATATAAAGACGATATTTATAAGCTGGTTTCCCTTGAGAGAAATTGCGAATGTCACTACTTTGACGAATAAAACGTTTTCCTTCAGAAAGCAACGCAAGAGGTTCATCAGTCTCTTAGTAATATACGCCGACAAACATGACGAGAGTCACGTAGTTCTTTGAAGTATTATATAAAAACAAGGATAAAACCTGATGCGAAATCAAAGAGACGCTAGAATGGAATTACATACTTAGGTGCAAACAAACTTGATATTAACGGGGAAATGGCAGGGGGAACGAAACTTTTGCAAAGACTTTGTGAAATATCGAGATGTCAACAAGATGAAATAAAGAAAATTTCGAAATGAATTCAGTTCGTAGTTAAGGAGTTGGTCGGAGGTTATAAAATACACAGATAAATTCGGCACGAATTGGGAAAGTGCCAAGAAGGTTAGAAATATACGAATATAAAAACCAGGCAGCTATAAGAATCGGACGAACTTGATTCAACAATCAGGTTATAGGGTCGTGGACAAATCTCGCGTAAAATCATCTTCGGTAATTTGCGAAAGAACTGGATACGGAATCAAAGCGTATCGCAAGGATAGTTAGGTTTCGTAATCCTAAGAAGTTGATTGAAACTCGAGTAGTTTCAGCTTTAATCTTCTTTCCATTGCGTCAAATTCGAATGAATATTAATAAAATGATGAGTCTTTGAAATTTGACAATTTTTCAATAGTATTCTAGTAACGCGATAAATTTCTTCAGTAGCATACGTTCTTTAAGGTCGTAGTTGAGTCATATCTCTGTTTCTAATTGCCGTTCAATTGATTGGTGTCAAGCTCGCATCATTGCTCGAGGTATAAACAAGAGCGATTTTTAAAAGCGACAAGAAAATATTGTTCGCATGTAGCAAGATAGTACAGGAGGGAACACTGTCATCAAAAGATAAGAGATTAATCTTACATATCAGCAAATTCCAGTCATAATAAGAAACAAATTATTGAACAAGCTGAAGTTTACAATCCTATTCTATTTTTTATACGAATTTGTAGCTTCCAATATTTTTTTTTTTTTTTTTATAGTGCGTGACATCTAAAAAGGCAAGAAGATAAAAATGAATATTGAAGATCAAACATTGAAACGAGATTTCTTGCAAGTTTTCTTTTGTCTTTTACAGGAGTTTGGAAGTATTTTAAAAAATAGAATCAAATTTTGTAGAATTGAATACCTACATATGTGGTATTTACGTGCAATGCACGACAAATAAAAAGTTTGCAGCATCAAAAGAAAAAATGTTGGATTTTAGACAACATATTATACGAGAATACTTAAAATATTATAATCTGGAAAACCTTCGGTAATTAATAATCTGTTTATATAGAAAATTTATATATATTTAAAATACCTTAGAAGTGCATATTACGGAAGTAGGGAAAGTTTCTACATAAAAGGAAGTATGTACTGTTTACTAATCGGAAATAGGAAATTGCCACGGTTCCTTGCAATTCATCAAGTTAATTTCATCGTGATTAAAGCAAGTAATTAAATCATCTATTTCGAGTGGAACACCATGTGTAATGATATTAATAACTTCCATGTACATGTACGAAGTATTTCGCTCATCCTTGTTCGCTTACATACTTTCGCTATTTTGGCAACACGAAGGAGCGTTACGAAGAATAAAATATTTGCTTTTATATAAGATGCATTGCAAGCAATAAAGTTTGTCATTCAACATCATTCCTTTTCATAATTAGTTATCACTGAAATTCGAAATTAATTATAACACATTTACTTTCACGTCTAAGTGAAAGAAATGAATGGGATTCATATATATAATATAGTATACACAATTGTGTAAATATATCTATTTTAGAAGGTGGTGAAACGATTAAGTTTGCGATTACACCTTCATAACGCGGAAAAGCGTACAAAGAAAATTTCAATGTATATGGATCATATTAAATTTGATATTTATTGATAGTATGAACTAGTTATTTATTTATTGTTCAAAGATACGTGGAAATTAATAATAAACGTACATCTCGTAAATTACATATTTTCATACCGACATAAGCTTCAAAACTACTTTTCCATCGTATAAAACGATTTTCGTTGTCTACGATCATTTGAAGGCTGATATGCTAATTATGCGCCGGTGATTATGAAAATGGCCTATGTCATTTATTTTTCGTTTCGAGATATTTAAAGCGCTCCGTTCGAAGCATAAACTGGATTCTATTTAACCACGCAACAATCAACTCAATCCAATGGTTCAATATCTATTACCTTGCAAAGATGATTTTAGATTATTGTAATCTAAATAGACTTAGGCCACTTTCAGAATCACCGGTACATACCTAATATAGATTTTGTCTTCTTTATAAATGACAATAATACGATAATAAAATAATATTATTGTTAACGCATTTCGATGATTGTACGAATTTGAAAAAGATAACCTTGGAGATAAAAACGTTCTATCGCGATATTGTTCGAGTAAAATCAAACATCTTCTTCCTGTAGATGTTCTTATGCTGCCAGAAATAACGAAAATGCGAAGGTCAACAATAATAATAAATAACGGATGAAACAAAAATATCAATTTGTTTACTACGTAAAAAGACAACGGTACGTCATAGCATTTGATAAAAGTCTTAAGTTACGTATGTATATATTTATGTATATATATACAATAATACACAACGATTATTTTTAAAGTACGTTTTCCATGTCCACGTTCTATAGCGTTGATTCTAGACGTTAAAACGACGAGAAAAATTCATATAAATAAATTAAAGCTGTCATAGGTCAATAAATCAACCGACGAACCTTTCTTTCTTGTTTCGCTCGCTCTGAGCCAAATAAATGAAATTTTAATGATAATCAGTAATGGTGGAAATTCTGTCGTCATTGTTTCTTCAAAAAGAGAGAGAAACACAAAGAATGAGTAAAGTTGAAAGAAAGTCCGTCAGCTGAGTCATTTTAATCACAACTGTCAGTATATCTACATATCTCTAACGTAAAACTAAATTGATTATGACTTGAAAAATAATATTTACGTGCACGAATATTCATTGTCTTGATGTATAGAATCGATCCTACAATTAACTTCCACATACTTTGGGACACCATGTATATTGTGAAATTATTAAAACATGACAAATACAGTGCAATTAACGATACATAACGTTGCTCATTGAGGACAACCGTATTTGTATGATTCATAGTTTAGTCAACTAGTCATTTACATATTTTATTTAACATTATTTACGATCTTAGATAATGTAATAAAAGCATCAAAACGAATTTCAAGATATAGTAATAGTAATTTAAATAATAATAACATACATGTTGTAATTTACTAGCAGAATTGACATATGTTATCAAACTTAATGTTGCGAGTATGTTACATAATTACTTATCTATGTATATAATAGCCTTTATTTTCTTTTTCTTATCTCTATCGTTTGGCTTTATTTTCATAGACATATTCAAAAATGTCGTCAATACTATATGCATCTATGCATATCGTAAGTAAATTTCAATTAGGTTCGGTTAAGTTTAGGTACGATTCATGCCAAATTTCATATTATATCATCATTAACAGACATTGGGAATATTTCAGCCACGATAAAATGATCTGCAATTACATATTCGATTATCAAAGTACGAAGCTATGTATAGAGTTGTTTACGAGTACATACACCGTGGAATATTTGCTTTCTTTGCATTAAACACGTTCTATATTTTGGGTGTACGCATTAGTGTCCGCCCTAACGTAATTTATTCTATGATCCGCTGAGTTCTTTATTTAAATTCTTATAAAATTTCCAACAATAGGAAATTCTATTATTTATGGCGTGGTATTGCGTTTGATCCATTTGCGGATGGCTTGAAGCAAGGTTGTAGACGTTCTATTAAGAAATGACTCAACAAACAAATATTTACTCAAACGTTCGATATCCATTCGACTGAAAATTTATGCTCCCATAATAACTCGTCTTATGTTATATTTTCGTTTTTTCAAACCTGACACAAATCTAACCCAAATCTACCTCCAACATATCCCAAACATATCTCAATCCTATTTGAAATCTCACAAGTATGATATATGTTATTCAAAATATATCCTTGCATACGTGTACATATCTGTGAAGTTAAAATTGAATGACGTACAGATGTATAATCCTAATGACATATCTCAGGGTGATATCAATGAGGATTTTTTTTTTTAGATAATTATCCAATCTATAAATTAGTAACGCTTAGATTTAAATTATATCAAGACAACAGCTATGGCAATTATTTTTAATTTCACGAAACTAATTTAAGAACTAAAAAAATTAATTAGCTTAATTAGATTATTAAAATGTTAATTATTATAACACTTCTGATATATTGAAGAACAAAGTTTTTCTTAAATAACTTAATTTATAAAATTTTGTAAGTACACATATCAATAGCATTAAAAATATATGAGTTGAAAGGTAAAGAAAATATTTTTGAACAAGTCCTATGTATAAAAGGAAATTATTGATTTGCAATAAAACTCTAACTCTGCACATAGAAAATAATGGACAATGCATTATTTGCGTTACGTGTTATAAAAGATGAAAATTTCACTTAATAAAATACAAAATACGATCAGCTTCTCTGTATAAAAATAATGTTATCATTAACGCTTGTTTAGTTCTCTGAACGGTAACAAATACATATTGTGCACATTGAATTCACTAAAATAATATCTATTGCATAACATAATTGTTATATAATTATGTACGTACGTATGTTTCTACATTGTTACAAATTAACCGACTGTAACAATCAATGTACGATAAATTTATGATTAATGATTTATTTTGATAAAAAAATACCATACTTTCAGATTACATATTCTTATTTGAGTAAGAGAAAGAATTTAAGAACTTTGTTCGGAATTAAGTGAAGTAATCAAAGATGAAATAAAAAATAATAATTATTATTATTTTAAATAAAGAATAAAATAATAAAAGATTAATGAAAAGCCAGTACTTTCTTTCTCGAAAAAATGTAATTTCCTACATCAAAATTTAATTTTTCCTAAAAGTGCCTTTAGCACGGCCATATGCTTTTACATGTCAGTGTAAGAGTTAAGAAATCCATTTTCTAACAATACTACATAGTTAATTATTATTTAATAACATTCTTTTCAATGTTTATTTTACAGTCTAATTATTATTCTATGAATTGTATTTTCACATTATGTTATATGCACAAAGAAGAAGCAAGATATAATAATAGTGACCTTTTTTTAAATATAAACAAAAAGTTATATAATATTTGGTTATATACAGGGTGTCCACGTTCACGCTATTAGTTCTCAGCGTTCTTCTGTAAGTGTGGGAAAAAATACAAGAGGAGAAGAATAAATTACATATTTACGATAATATACTTTTCACAAGTGTAAAAATGTATACCGCATTTCACAGTAACATAAGCGAGGTAGTTTCAAGAATATTTTAAGATTAGTTTCAATTTTGCAGAATTTATTACATGTAGAACAAAGAAAACATAAATAGGAAAGTACTGCGTTACATCTTTCCTTATTTTTCATGACACTCTACAAAATTAAATTTAAAATATATTACTATAATACTATTTTAAACTAACCAGTTTTCGACTATGTTACATCAATACTTTTTTTCGTAGAACGTTGAGAGAATTCAGTGTATGCAAAAAGATATACGTAAAAAAAAAATATGTAGTTCACTTTGAATCGTTTATCTTTTTCCTTTCGTTTTTTTTCTCATATTTATCGTTTATCGCAGCGAACTAATAGCGTGAGCACCCTGTATATAAACTTTATGTAATATGTATATATATACATATACAATTAATTGTTTATTATGTAAATACGAAAATAAATTGATCAATCTTATTAAAAAAATCCATGAAAAATTAAATCGGCAAGAGAATAACAAGAAATACGAATAAACATTTGCAATGTACAAGACTGTGAAATTTGAAGAGTTTTAGATTCTTAAGAATTTTAAGATTGCAAAGTACTTACCATTAACCTTCCGGAATAGACCCATTTTGTTTGTAGAATTGGTCACTGGTATACGAACGACAGCACGATGTTTTGAATTATTTAAATTATAAACCGTATCTATATTTGAAATTGACGGTTATTAATAATGCTTTTAATCGCTATCAATAACAATTTTGTAATAGCAGGCAAGAAATTTTCGCGTCAAGTTACTCTGGAGGATATCATCAGGATTTAATCAACTTTGTAAACTATTGGTTCACTCGCATTACATCATGTTCACGCAAATGTCAGATATTAGTAATAGCGATTCTTTTCACTCTTCTTCTGGACTTCGAAATCATACGTTTTCACGGAGATGCTGAAAAAAAAACACCACTATCACTACATCTGAATTCTATATTTAATCATAATGGAATTACTCGGAGTTATGTAATATTACATATTATATGTAGAGAAACTAAGTTTGAAAACAAACGCAGAGAATATTTAAATACGCCGCCAAATACGTATATCTGTATGTAATCTGATTAGCAAGATTGACACGAAGATAATCTACAATGTACATATATTTTATTATTTTTATACTATTGATAAAGTTAATATCACTTGAATTCAGTGAATTATATGACATTAATGTTGTAATTGTCATATTATATATATATATATACATTTACATTAAATATGTACTTTCAAGCATTTGATAAAGTTATTTAACTAAATATATAAGAAACTGAAACATTTACTAGAAATTCATCGGATACTATAATAGATTATATTATTGTATTATTATCTACTGATCCTTTAAATGTAAGAATATTGCATGTTAATTAAAAAAGAAAGCTATGAGTAATACACGAAAGTGAAATTTAATGGCTTTAAAAGCTGAAATTAAAAACTAATTAAACTAACATATGACATTATTGTAACTCAATTTTAAACGAAATCTTATGAAATTACAAGTTCGTAAAAATTTTACTTTTTTACGTCACATAAGATTAACTAGTTGTTTGAATTGGAATTCAAATTTTTTAAATGTTACAAGTTATTATTTTCTAACATGTATTTTCCAATTTTATTCTTGACTAATATATCTATCTAATCTAAAGAATCTATCTCTATATTTTTATTTCGCACGATGCCACATAGTGCATTAGTCTAATAATTAAGAAGGGCAGCATACGATTATCTGAACAATATATATATATTATTCTGTTCGCATATTGTTCTGTTTCTGTATTGCATCATATTTATGTACTTTGTTGGAATAGGATTATGGGATTGTATGTACATTGTAGATATATTACATATTCCAAAAACATTGAATAATGTACGGATGGTACAATAAATATAATTATAATTACAATATGCTATAATTAAAAAATTTGTTAAATATTTCGAATTTTAAAACAAGTCAATATTATATGTTGATCAATTGATAAAAATGTAATTTTGTGTAAATATTGAATTAGAATTAAAGTAGAATATAATTTTTAACATTCTAGTATATTAAAATACATTAAAAAATTCATATTTTCATTATATCCTTAATATTCAATATATTCAAATAATAATAAAATTCGAATAAATATTAACATCAAATAACAAAACAAATAATTGCACTTACAACTAGTGTAAATCACGAGTATCATCAACTTACATACATCACGCGTTTCATTTGTTGCATGATGGCACAATGAGACTAACCTATTTCAGTCGTATCTTTTCTAAGATCGTAAAACGCACAATAATATCCCGCCAATTTGTCGATCAATATTCACAAAACTATGTTATTCTTTGTCGATACGATTTTTCATATTAAAATAAAAAATTGCTTTCCGTTTAATTTATTCCCATACACACATAATAAACCTTGTATAAAGAATTGTAATATTTATTTTACTAATATCGTTAAATCACAATGAAACGCAACACTGCACGCCGATCAAAGGAACTGTTACACATACGCCATGGCAAACGTGACTACGTGACTGAAAGACAGTCAGTTACTCCCGTCGTCGTCACTAATTCTTACTGAACGGCGAGACGCTACCTTTTTTTAGTCCCCAATTCGCGCTTCTTTTCTCCTACCACAGTCACCTGTTGAATGTATGTGTATGTATAATGTATTCTCTGCATAGATGAATGAATTACACGTAATGGATAAGAATAACTATTTCCTGACTGAAATTTCACACTATTATCCTTCTATTTGTACGTATGAAATAGCTTTAATTAATATTAACATTGATAGATATTATTTTCATAAAATTATAAAACAAAAAATATAAAATTAATATCAACTATTCTAGCACGATATGTAATATCCGGTAATATCTACATATTTATTTTGGAATATTATTTTTATCAATTATAAGTAATCGCAACATGCCTTATTTGTACTTAGAAGAAATATGTAAATGAAATTCTACAAATTTTTTAAATATAATTTGTGAGAAATTTAATTGAATACATGCATATTTAGTATATTTATGTAACACGATTATTATTAAATATAAAGGATTATAGAAAAAGGGACTGCTTTTAAAATTACAGAAAGTTATATAAAAATGAGTAAATCAATTTAAGAAAATAATTTATTAGGCTTTAATAACTTGTTTTCAATTTTTCCATATTTATGAATATTTTATAATTAGTTAAATCAACTTTTATATACACATATGTCAGCGTAGCTCAGTTCATAATAACGTAGGATTTCTTTAAATACTAGGATTTGGGAAATAATGTTACTTAAGATTGTATTATTTTGATGTACGATCACATTGAATATAAATTATTTTGTAAATTGATTTATAAATCCACAAAAATTAAGATTAGATGATATTTTAATAATTTTAAAATATATGAAAGCAATAGGTAGTATTTAATTTTAATAGTACAAAATACATGTAAAAAGTTTAAGCTAATATAAAACGTCTTATAAAAAAGAGTTAAAATAATGATTGCAACACTAATATAACATATAAACTTTAGAAGATAAAAATTTTTATTAAAAAGATACGTTATAATTTTCAGGCTTTTATAGAAAAAATTTAATTAAATTTATGTTTTAAATCATTAATTATTCACATTATTTTATTTCATGAAAATGTAGCAGTATTTTAATTTGTCATCAAGACTAATATGTAAAATAGTTTTGTAAATATGTAAAAAAAGGCGATATATATATATTACCTAGGACTAATTATTTTAAACATCTAAATTATTGAGTGACTATTGACATATTTAGTATATGAAGTTATATCTATGTCAATATATACAAATTATAACAATATTTTATTTATGTCATTAATTAAAAAATAAAAAAACTAATAACTAATATACATACTATAATATTTGAACTGTTAAAAAATTCAAATTTTCATATACTATATATGTACATATACATGGAAATGTTTGAGTAAAGAAAATATTTTAATTATGTAATGATAATATAAAAATGTATTTATTAATTTCAATTTATTATTCATAACAAACAGTACCGATTTCAATAGAAAAGCTTTGATCTGGTTTTCCAATATCTCGTAAGGCCACATCTATTATAGGTAGTCTTACAGGCTTATCAGTTTCATATGAAATTACTGTTTTACCCCATTGTCCATTATATGTCTGTAAAGACATTGTCATAAATATTATAATGTTTCAATGTTAAATATTTTGCAAGGTTAACAAATCATCATTTAAATCATGCGAAACTTACTCTACATTCATCAGTTATCATTTCATATCTTAGACGTTGATTTCCACGTGGTGTTAATTCTACATCATTCCAGGTTAAAAATTTCATACCTTTTCTATATGTCTTTCGTTCAGAATCAAAATAGCCTATGCTATTTTTACAGTGATATATTATATTTTGGTATGCATGTCTCGATAGAAGTTGCAAAAAGCCAATTTGATTACTGTCTGCTTTATATGTAATCTATATATTATGGGTATTAAAAATATATAGAACAATAAATTGATTCATCATATTGAAGATGTATACTATTACGCAACAACAGTAAAAAATTGTTACCTTCATTCCATTTTCTATTTCGCTTAACCAAGTTTCTGGTTGATCAGTAATATAGTTAATTTCTGGGGAACGTACAGGATTAGGCAATAAACATGTTGCACGTTTCTTAGCATCACAATACACTAAAATTGCATCTCTTGTATCACCTTCGTTAGGATCAATCCAATATTCTCCTATGATAGGATAATATTTTCAGTAAATAAATTCATATTTCCTAAAATGAATTACTGACAAAAATAGTTGTAGTATTAAACATTATTTTTCTATTTATAAACTGACCAGAAAGTTTATCTGGATATGCAGTATAAAGGTCCCTGCAAGTTTTGGCTGGTGAACTTTTTCCACCATCTGGTTTTACAAATTTCTGGAATGATGATTTCAATTGTTTATATGCCTTCAAAATGAGTTCTTTCCTTTCTTCTTCTGTCATGTCTTGACTAAACATTCTAGGTGGTTCATCACCAACTAATGGATCTGGTCCTTTAGTTTGACCTTGTCCTATTCATATAATAATATGATTAATTCCATGGTATGGAACAATATTTAATAATAATAGTGAGTATAATATAAAATTATGAAGTAATTTCATGGTTTAGAAAAATTATAATAATCACCTAAAAGTGCAGCTAAAGAAGCAGCATCATATCCTAATCCAAGTTCACCGGGTGGACCTGGAGGCCCTGGAGGACCAGGAGGACCTGGTGGTCCATGGCGACCTTCTTCACCTGAAGGACCTTTTGGTCCTGGATTGCCAGTTAATCCAATTGGCCCAGGGCTGCCATCTCGTCCAGGACTACCTCTAGGTCCAGATTCGCCATCTTTTCCAGGTAGTCCAGGAAGTCCAGGTATTCCTTTCTCCCCTGGTAGACCAGTAGGCCCGGGTAAACCTTGTAAACCAGTAAATCCTCGATGACCTTTTGCACCCTTCTGGCCTTCTTCTCCGCGATCACCTTTAGGACCTTCCAATCCTATAGGTCCTGGTTTCCCTCTAGGTCCCTAATTGTAGAAATGGTATTATTTGACTTTTTTTATTTCAGTTATTTTAAAGTCACAATAAAAATACATACCAATGCTAATTACAACTCTTATAAATTATTATCATGTATCGTGTATACATAAATAATATGAATGATGAAACTAACTTGCTGTCCTTCTACACCTTGTGGTCCTGTTTCGCCCTTTGGTCCTCTTTCTCCAGTTGATCCTGGAGCACCTGCTTGACCAGGTGGTCCCTAGTTACCAAAGTGTACATGATGCTCATATATAGCTATATACATAACTGTTTTGCATTGTTAAAACTTTATATTTAAGATTTTTTTATTGTAATTTATAAAAAAATACACTATGGTTATATCTTACGGGTAAACCAGGAGATCCGGGTAATCCCGTTTGTCCTACCGCTCCCGGTGGTCCTTTATCTCCAGGACGACCTGCTATTCCAGGTGGTCCAGGTTTACCACTGGGCCCTTCTGCTCCAATTTCTCCTGATGGTCCATGTGGTCCAATTGGTCCAACTTGTCCAGGAGGTCCAGGTGGACCTTCTGGTCCAGGTTTCCCAGGTACACCGGATTCACCCTGTTATATTACATTAAATAAAGTATAAATTATTCGCAATTCATAATTTAATATAAGTAGATATATGTAAATTTCACAAGATAAAGAGATAGTTGAACATACAGGTGCTCCTCGTATTCCTCTAGCGCCTATTGGTCCAGACGGACCTGGTAAACCAGGTAATCCTCTTTCGCCAGGAGAGCCTTGAGGACCCTGAGGACCAGGAGTACCTGGTGGTCCTTGAGAACCACTCTCGCCTTTATTTCCATCTGCACCAGGTGAACCTGGATTCCCAATAGGCCCAGGATTTCCGGCTCGTCCTGTTTCCCCAATATTACCTTTACTACCTGGTAACCCAGGCGGTCCTGATGGTCCTATTGCGCCTGGCGGGCCCTATAGGGATTTAAAATTGTTAGTTAAATTACATTAATATTTTATGCTTTGTCTGTAACAAAATAATGTAATATATTAGTAAGTAAATATTCTCTAATATTTATAGTAATTTAAACAATATTCTTCGATAATAAAATGAAACATACCGTTGCACCAACGATTCCTGGTACTCCTGGTGGTCCCATAATACCAGGCTCTCCTCTAGCACCTGGTTCTCCTCGTACTCCTTTAGCTCCCGTCAAACCAACTAGACCTTGTGGTCCAGTTTCACCTGGGCTACCTGTAAAATTTATGTTAGAAGCGTATATTTACAAGAGATGTAAAATTTGATATGTTTTTATATCATTTAGTACATATTAATTATTACCAGGTAGACCAGGATTTCCTTGATCTCCTTTTAAACCTGGATAACCACGGTCACCCTTTAATCCTGGTAAACCAATGAGTCCTTGTGGTCCTGGGAAGCCTTGCAGTCCTTGTAATCCTTGGGGTCCTCTTTCTCCTGGATTGCCAGGAGCACCTACCTCTCCTGGAGGTCCAGGTAATCCAGGATCGCCTCGTTCTGCTGGTTCACCTGGCGGTCCCGGTGAACCAATTTGACCTTGTGGGCCACGCTCTCCAATCCGTCCTATAATAGAATATGTGTACATTATATATCTTTTTAAGATAATAAGTATGTTAATTTTTTTGTAATGTACAACCTGAAGGTCCTTCAGGGCCAGGCGGTCCGCTAGATCCTCTTTCTCCTTTCGGGCCTGACTCTCCCGTAGCTCCTCGTAAGCCAGGCAATCCTACTAATCCAGGTGGTCCTGAAATTCCTCGATCTCCTTTTGCTCCAGGTAATCCCTGAAATATAACACTTTATGTAAAATCATATAAACAAATAATGTGTTAAATTTTATGCGAAAAGTAATTTCTAGTAGTTTATGTTGAATAAATTTAAAATTAACATGTAAAATATCTAAAAATGCTTACGGGTGGTCCATCTAATCCTTGTGCACCTGGTTCTCCTCTTGGTCCTGTTAATCCTGGTCCTCCTGGTGTACCTCTTTCACCAGGAAATCCTCGTTCACCTCTATTTCCAGGTATACCTGGTGGACCAGGTGGCCCTTGAACACCTGATTCTCCATCTTTTCCTGGTGTTCCTGGATTACCAGTAACGCCTGGGAAACCCTAATTACATAATCAAATTATGTAATAAAATCATACTGTCCCTTTATTATTTTTACACCCATTTTATAAATATGTTTTACATTTAAAGCAATTATTTTCAAAATCAATATTCATTATTGAATAATTGGGTAGCGGGAAGAGTGGAATATGCAAGTCTGATTGGTTCTTGTCTATTAGAATCATTTTCTCTGATATAATCATTATTGATAAATTTTTATCAATAGAATCGAATAAAGCAATAATAACCGATACATGAACTTCAGAATATATAACTCTGTGTTCATTATATATTATTGAACGTTCAAAATATACCTGAAAACCTCTAGGACCTGGAGATCCTGGAGGTCCCCGTTCACCATCTACTCCTGATGGTCCAGGTGAACCTTGAGGTCCTGGTGCTCCTTCTTTTCCCGTATCACCTCTAGGTCCAGGCGGTCCAGGATTTCCCGGCTCACCAGCTTTTCCTGGTTCACCCTTTTAATGAGTACATTTTCCGTAAAAATATTAATTTCACGTACTTATATTATTATTATATTAAAAACAACAAAAATATAAATATTAATACCGGATATCCCTTTTCTCCTGGGAGACCTATTGGACCAGGTAAACCTTGTAATCCAGCTGGACCTTGTTCACCTGGTTTTCCATCAGCACCTTGAATTCCTCGGTCTCCTGGGTTTCCTGGTTTCCCCGGAGCACCAGGGCGACCCATTAAACCACGTGTGCCCTGTAATATTTTATTTCAACTATTTCTCTCTTTGTATAATTTAAATTATTTATTAGAATACTAGTTAGGATAGTAATACTATAAATGCTAATATCAGGAGAATTACAAAACATAGTTAGATATTCTAATATATGTTTCTTAAAATATAAAGCGTAAGTACAAAGTAAAATTGTAGTACTAGCACATTAACTAAGCGTGGATCATTAGAAAAAATATTATATCTTTTAGTTCCTCAAAACTTTACAAAATATTTGAGATGTAACTTTATTCGTTATTATTTAATTTTCTAAATGTAAATATTTGATGAAACGCTATTTTCCTGTATTTTTAAAATAATTATGGACAGAGACCTGTAAACCGGGAGATCCTGGTCGCCCAGGATCTCCGTTAGCTCCTCTGAGCCCCATTGGTCCAATTGGTCCACGATCTCCAGACTGACCTGCAAAAAATTATATAAATTATTTTTATTGACATAAATATGTTAACATTAATTATTAATACATCATTGTAAAGCAGTTTTAAATAAGACTTAAAAGATCATGTCCAGAAATTAAAAAAGAATTAAGAATGCATGTTCTTCAAAAATGAGTCTTTGATAATAATTTTGACAAATTATGACGTTTATGACGACATACCTTTGGGTCCCATGGGGCCATCAGGTCCCGGAAGACCTGGTGCGCCTGGTGCTCCACGTTCTCCGGCAGGACCGGATGTACCAATTGGTCCGCGCATTCCTCTTTTTCCTCGTTTACCCTCGTTCCCAGGAGGACCAGGCAAACCACGTGGTCCTGGAGTTCCTGAATCACCTTTAGCTCCACTATCACCTTTGAATCCTCTTTCACCTGAAAGTCCCTGCGAATTGTAATATTTTGGTACATATAGTGCAATAAGAAAGATGAAGCACACAATTTGAAAGTTTAAGAGATGAGAGAATAGGAATACAAAAACAATATTTACAGGCATGCCCTTCGCTCCTGGAACACCAGGATTGCCAGGTATTCCAGGTTGTCCGCGAGCTCCAGGGAAACCTGGAGCACCAACTAAACCAGCTGCTCCTGTACTTCCCTTTTCTCCAGGTATTCCATCTTTCCCTTGGGGACCCTGCGGTCCTGATTCACCAGGTTGACCAGGACGACCAGTTTCACCTACGCAGGAAAGAGAATTGAAATATGTTATATCTCTTAAAGATATAATTTTAAAGGTCAAAGGTAGACAATGTTTCGATGCAAATTTCAGTCATTTAATTTTAAAGTCGAATTTATTTAACAGTCTTGATTACTATGATATAAGCCTATATACATCTTTCAATTTATCAACATTGAAAATTGTTTTCTAAAATCTCACTTATCAGCGATGTATACAAGTACTATTAGGATATTTCGTCGTCTACTTCCAAATTATACAATACTATACGATATTTTTATTTATGATGTTATTTATGCTGTAGTTTGTTGATTATCTCAAGTTACTTGATCATGATAAATAATATCTAATGTAAGAAAATATACCTCGAGGGCCTTGTATGCCTTGGCTTCCTTTTGGTCCTTGTGCTCCTTGATCTCCTTTTACACCTGGACTACCTGGAAATCCAGGAGAACCTGGTTTACCTACCGTACCCTATAAAAGTTACACATTTGTTAATACATAGTCGATACTATACAGACGATTTTCTCTTTTTCCTTTTTCTTTTTTTTTTTTTGCATTCCAGAGTTTCTAAAATACATCTGGCAAAATACATCTTCAACATTATAGAGTTTTATTTTCGAGATTTAATCTTCAGAAATTTAGGATTCAAATTGTTCTTTCGATCGCTACACTTGACAGCTCCTAATTTTTTCCTTTGGAGATATCTCAAAGTGAAGGTGCATGTAGATAAACAAAGAATCATTCGGCAGCCGAGGGAGAACATTTGAACCAAAATGCAGGAGTTAATGCCAAATGTTTTAACAAAGATCATGCAAAATATTATTAAAATAACTCAACTTTGTGAGGCTAAAATGGTGGGCATTTATGTATCACAGTTTCTTGCACGTAGCTCAAAAAGATCTCTATGAATTATATTTTACTTTTTTGGAAAGAAATCTATTTTAAATCAAATATATTTTAACTTATTATTATTTCAAACTCCTTCGCGACTCTTTTGCACCACTCTATATTTGTAATCTTTATTATTCTACTTACAGGTTGACCAGGGGGCCCAGCAATACCATCCACTCCTCTAATTCCTGGAGGTCCAGGAGGACCTTCTCTACCTCTTTCACCACGTGGACCTGCAGGGCCCTATTTAATTATTAAACATCTAATAAATTATTGTTTTTATATAATTAAAATATATGATTACAATTTACAAAATTTAGTTTTATTTATGTGAATATGAATATTTAATATTTACCATCGGGCCTACATGTCCCATCGGTCCAGGTACGCCCATGGATCCTTTCTCACCAGATACACCTTGTTCCCCTTTTGCACCATCTAACCCTGGAAAACCTCGGTGTCCTTTTACACCAGGAAGACCAGGCATCCCTGGTAGACCTCTTGGTCCGACTGGACCAACCGATCCTGGAGGACCAGGTTCTCCATCTTCACCGGTATTACCCTACCAATAACATATACTTTTATCTAACTCTAATATTAATAATTTAATCAATATGTATACATACATCCTTTCCCGGTAAACCAGCTAATCCTCTGGGACCTGGCGCTCCTGGAGGACCCAAAGTTCCAGGTTCACCAGGTTCTCCTCGTACTCCTTGAAAACCCTGTGGTCCAGGTGGTCCAGGTGGACCTATTACAATTTGAAAAATATCGAATAGACGTCTAACAATTGGCAATAAAAATAGAAATACATAATTAATAAAACGAGTATAATGACCTGATGGACCACGCGGTCCAATAGGACCAGTTTGCATTTGTAAGTAGGCTTCTGGACCATACAAAGGTGCTGCTGCTCCCGTCGGTCCTTTATCTTGATTTGCTTGAGATAAAGCTAATTGTTGATAATACATTGATACCTGTTAATAACAATTTAGTTTAAATCTAATATTCGCTAGAGTATTAGAAATGTTGACACTAACAGCGATAATTCACTGCTATGTACGTTGCAATATTCAACATCATTTTGTTAATAATCTATATTAAATATTTATACTATCTGTATTAATCATAAATTTATACATTAATAATAATCAGATTCAAATAATAAATTTTAGATAGAAATAAATGTTAATGACGCTACTTACGTCAGGTATAGGCCCTGGTGGCCCCGGAGGTCCCGGAATTCCCGGAGATCCAGGGTGTCCTGGAAATCCAGCATCTCCCGGACGACCCATATCTCCAGGTCGACCAGGCTCGCCCTAATTTATGAAGACGATAAAAATTATTATTGGAACATTGCATATTGTTACGTCCCATTTTTCACAAAAGATTTTATGAAGAATTCACAGTCTAATGACAAAATATATACATACGTGCCATTGACGATATATCGGTTACAAATGTAAAATATGTATGTTTTTGTAATAATATTTACCCTGGGTCCAGGAACAGCAACCGCGCTAATCACGTTACTTTCACCAGGAACAATCTCTGTCGGTGACTAGCGATATAAATAAATTACATTTATTATTATATATATCCACAACGTCATAGTATGTTTTAAATTTCATACTTACTGCATGATTTTGTTCTGGTGTTGTTTGCACTTCGTTTGGTAATATACCGACTACGACATTCCAAATGAATCAGTGTTTAAAAAAATATTAGCTACATGATTACATCTATTTAATCATCTATCATGGATACATAATAAGAAATATGTTTGATATCCAATGACACAGTACATCATTGTTAGTTAAAAGCAAAGTTTGTTGAAAGCATAATGCTTGTTAGCGCATGAAGAGTTATTACAAACGAATCATGTACAGTACGATAAAAATTATCAATAGCTTGCGGATTCTTACGAAAATTCGTATTTTTGACTCTTACAGATGCCAACATTTCGTACAAAATGATAGTACAAAATATAATCATTACTTGACAGCACGTAATATTTACTATGAATTTACAGTCGATAAATTATACGCATATTAAAGTATCAAATACCTTGACTGAAAGTTCGAATTGTCGCTTGCGTTGGTACATCTGTAGACAGTCCAGGTCTGTAGAAAGTTTGCAATGTCTCTGTCGGTAATTCACCCCTGCCTTAAGATAACATAATATAAATGACGTAGTTAATGTTTTGTCACTATTTCTTATCGGCGTTATATCGTAATCTTTCGTTAATATTTAATTTGTTACTTTTTATAATCATACACAATTTCATCGCTATCTATTCTAAACAATTTCCTATTCTTCTATGAAAATTCAGTCATATATGATTCCTTTTCTTAGTTACTTTTATACAACGCATGTTTCTATATGTATCTCGTTACAGGTGCTTTCTTACATATTGTACGTACTTGCAGTATTGACGCTGGACGTAACAGGTGGTGATGGCGCAGTTGTAGTTGTAGTTTCTAAACAGAAATATTATTAAAATAGAAATATTGTATAAGGTATATAATAAAATATTAATATTATAAAATAGAAAATTATAGAATAAGAATAAAATAGACTCGAACAGGTAATCGTGACATACGAATGCTCGGACAACTCGATATTTTCGAACAGTTTTGACAGTAAGTGGAAATATTATAATACTCGTTAAATGGGTAAAAAGCTAATACGACTGGAATATACATCGAGATGCGTTTCGCTCAATAGACTACAATAAACATTTTAATTGTTAATTTTTATCAGTTAATGTAATTGATTAATTGAATTACGCAAAGCGCTAAAACAAGCATCTGATCCAAAGCTTCCGGTGTTGCTTGCATGGTTATTAATACTTCCTTTAATTGCTTCGCAACGACATAGGAAATAACCTCTTACAATAACGAAGAACTGTTAGGTAATTTCATAGCATATCTAAAGCATAAAACAGCATAAGAATCATCACTATTAGGAATTGTCGTTTTCCGTGTGTGTTCTATATACTACGAAATGAACGTGTTATACGTTTTCACGAGGGAATTGAAATTGATATAACAAGTTTACAGAATTATTACACTTATCAAACCTAAAAATTGGAATCACTTATCATTGTATAAATGTATTAAATTTTCTGCAAGATATGACAAAGTAGCTGTTACAACGAGAGAGAAATTTATTCTATGTATAAAAATAAATCAAAAATATAAAATAAATTCTGCTCGTTCGTTAGTTTTTGAGAAAAATCATAAGAGCTTCTCTACATTATGATTTACATTTTATTATTAATTGTAAATTACGAACTATATAAATTTTCACTTTACATTAACATTAACTTTGCTTGAATTTGCATGTTCATATAAATCGGATTTTACTTTTCAGGATCATGATGCTGAAATAATTTACGTAGAAGATAAAACGTAAGTCTCTGGCAAATAAAGAATCATATGGGCGATTAGACATTAAACTACATAGAGACAGTGTGAGGCAGACTCGCGAGACTGCTAAGGATTGTCGGTTTTTTGACGAGATCAAAGGTGCCTCGCAGTTTTAACGATGTAATCTACATGCAGACAGTGCGAGGAACGCACTTTAGCTTTTATACGTAGCTTTATAGCGTCGCTTCGAATTCATCGAGCAAAGATTCGTAGGTGTCAGATGTCAATACAGATGTTAATTTCATCCCCATAAATATCACATAGAAAGATTCACTTCTACATTAATTGCAATACATGTATGTACGTATATTAAAAACAAGCGACAGAGATCATTAAGAAATCAATTTTTCTATATTTCACTATTACGATTGAAAATGGTAGAATTAAGGGAACGGATAATATAACGAATTACATTAAACGAATAAACTTTCGCGTTCTTTTCTATAGCATCATCTTGCTCCTTAAGGTTGATCATTTATAAAACTCATAAATGTAAAAGATAACAGCTAACATCAAATTAGCAAATCGTATCTGTTGCGGGAAATAAGTTCTTTATCCAAAGAAAACTTTGCTGCTCATTTTGCCAGACATAATTTCGAAACAAGATGAAAGCATTTGCAAGTTGAATCCACCGTGAATCGTATTGTACTCGTATGTTTCTTAAAAAGTAAGCGATACTTATGCGCACCATAATATTCTTATTTTCATCGTCGTGATGTTTGACTTCATATAAAAACGAACTCTGAAAGGAATTAGAACAACATAGCCAAAGATCAATTTCACATTTATCGTATTCTTAGAATTATATTTCATTTTTCAAACTATACGTTCTATGATAATAACTCCGTTAAAACAGATCAATTAAAATACATGCTCTCTGATTTAATGAATGAAAAAGTGGTACACACGATGCAGTTATTGCACTTGCTAAAGGGATTAAATTAATTCGAATAAATTGTGTCAAGTATTTGTAAGTTAACATAGATATAGCTCGATGCACGATTCTGTCCTATCCACGTAAATATAGCTTGTATATATATTATAAGAAGGGTAGGAAAAATAAGTTTAAGTATAATATTCACCATTTCTATCATCGTAGTCATCGTAACCCTCGTAATAGTCGTAATCGTATTCACCATTGGCGGCTTGTTGAGCTTGCAGCGGCTTGGACCGTTGTTTCCTGAGTTTGGTCCGTATGGAATGAACCTGCGGCAAAAGAAGTTGGATGACGGCGAACGCCGCGGCTAACCGAAGGGCCTTCGGCCCCATGAGCAACTATGACGATAGCCAGTAACGTGATCCTAGAGCCAACTCGTCTTCGTCTGAAGCTGAGGACAACTAGACTTACGACAACTGGCGTATCATTTATTTAGCAGATGCTTTGTAACTCAGGGGAGGTCATCATCCTCCGTTTTACGATCTACATGCAGTCCTCCCACTGTATTCGTTCGATCTCATCCCTTCTCTTTGATCCCTTTCCTTCCATGTCATTTTTCTCTTCTGTCCTCTTGTGTTTCTCATCGGAAACCGCGATCTTCTTCTTTCCTTCGCATTCACGCCAACACACAGGGGTGAAACGCTATCGCGAAGAATGACGAAATCAAGCAACGTTCGTTAAATTAATTATTAACTTTACGTACATGTGTCCATACTCGTTCGAGCTTAAGACATTTTGTAACTTTGGAATTGTTTGAGTCACACAAAGGACATTTTTTCATTTTCAAAGATATCTTAATTATATGAAATTGGAAATGTCATTCTCTTTTGTTCGAATTTAACATTCATACGATTTATAGAAATACCACCATTATACAATCCTAATGCCGTTACTTGAAAATCTTTGTTTCCTCTGAATGACGAGAAAAATATTGTTTTTAGCTCGTTTTAACCATTACGTTTAACAACTAGAAAGAAAAAACGAGAATATGTTAGCAAACGTAATTCAAAATTGACGTACCACTTGTTTCAACACGATTGTGAAGGAAAGTCAGTAGTTACATATCGCTTCTTTTGTACGTATATGTCTATTTCATCCTAGATCCGTTTTACGAAATGGAGAGGTCATCACCCTTTACTAAGAAACTGCATGTGTCTTTTATTGCGATGATCGAGTACGCACGCCACTTATTTTCTTCTGTTAAATATGCTTTTAATTTTATCCGCAGTGCTTTCGCGTATAATAAAAACGAGGGCAATAAGAGATAAACAGAGTTTTTACGCCTTATAAAATAAAAAGAAATCATTTTTCTAACAATTTTTATAATTATCTTGCCAGCTACATCCTATATGTACGTGCGACAGAATTATAAATAAAATAATACGAATTTTACTTTTAGAGGACCAACGGAGAAAAGGGGGCAGCGCGCGCTCTTTGTCACACTGGCCGTATTAATTTAAATTTTAATTTTCCCAGTTTTACGGTAGCTATAGGAAATTGAAGCGTGCAACGTACTTTTCATTTTGTACAGTTTAACGCGTTATATATTGCTTAACATAAAAAAGATTATAAATAAAAGTTGAAAATGATGTAGGATAAAACGAAGAATGAAATGTTTTATTTCGATATAATATCTATGAAAAAATACAAAGGTGTGACATTATATATCGAAAAGTAAATTTTCGTTCTCTAAAGAACGCTAAAACTTGGCATTCTCCCTTTTTTCCGTAAACCCTTCATTTATTAACAACGCACATTTTTCCGTAGTAAGAAATAATACCTATTAGTAGTAGAATAATCTGTCGTTAAAATAAATGGCAATTTAATGGTATTTATGTTATATTATATTGGCAAAAATATTATACGCATATTCAGAATGATCGAACTGGTTAAAGATATTCAAATATACTGTAACAGTTCTTTTTTACGTAAATTTAATACATTATAATACTGATCTTTCTTAAACGTGGAAAATCATGTTAAAAAGGTCATGTTAGAAGAGAAACGAATTTGTACAGTTTTAAATATACATAGAAGTTCGAGGAAATTTAATATTTCGGAAACTTCGGGATATAAGATGCGTGTTGAAATAAAATTATTGCGTTAGGGTAAACGTATGTGCGAAGAATAATTCTTATGCGTGAAAAATAATAAATTTAATGCCTTGTTTCTTTGTGTAACGATTGTTCACCTTTAAATTAAAATACGGAATATTAAATGTGATAAAGTTATCGTAAATATACAAGGATGGTTAACATAAGATGTGTGTATGTGTTTGCGGCCAGAATGTTGCGAAAGCGTGAATTAGAACATAAATTAAACGCGACGTATCATGCTATAATAATATAGCGTTCCCGTTCAATATTCAAGTGGGATAATCAGCTCTGAAGAGGATTTTTTTTGAAAATGTAACACTGCTTATTTCATTTTCTTCTAACAATAAGCAACATTAGCGAATATAATCGAACGTTTGTTAAATTTGAACTACCGTTGCATTAATCAAAATTAAATATATGCATTAATTTTGTTAACATGCCTTATGTACCTTGAAATGAAAAGGACGATCGATATAGGTGACATTACTTGAAAAATGACGTTATTATCACGTTTCCACTGTAAGATTAGAAAATCTGATATATTTAAACTGGAGAAGTAATTCATGTATTTATATTTTTATCTTTTAAATATATAAGACACCTTAAAGTACATAAGATTAAATTTGATATTAAGAGCTTAATATTAAGCGTCAATGTAACGTCAAGATGACATTTTATTTCAAAACTTTTCTTAAACATTTGTTTTAATATACGTATATACCGATTATATAGATCTCTGGATACAATCCTTGAAAATAATGATATATTATTTCATCGTTATAATCTAATAAGCATGAATAGTAGCGTAATCGTAGGATATAAGACATTATAAACACCCGTGAATTCGATCTGTTTTATCTCTATTCGAAAATTAATCGATTATCTTCTCATAGTCTATCGGCATATCTCCTTGCCATTAAACTATTTTTAATGTAACTCTTTTTTTAAGCGGTTCAAATGTCATACATATGGTACAAAACACAAAAGTTCAGCAAAAATACCTACATGGAAATTCTGTTACATAGATGTATAATTTAATGACTAGAATATTTGTTCAGAAATAAAAAAAAAAGATTATTTGCAGTACTTTCACATACTTTACATAAGTATGCTTCTATGTTAGTTTAAAGAAGGAAATCGTATTATAATCGTGATTAATATCACGTGTTTAAACATCTCATGGATTTGTCATTTGTTATTAAAAGGAACATTAATTAAGAGGTAATGTAAAATGTAATGTATAATTTCCAATCTTTACCGTAGGTCACGATTGAATACATTGGATAGAAGAAGCTATTTCATTCATTATTTCGCTAAAAATACGACTACACGAACAGTTGATTGACATACTTCGCGATCTTCTAGTTTTTATCGGTTGCAGTTACGATACTATTGTCGATACAGATCACGTCATTTCGACTTAATAAGTTTATTAAACGACAATCATTATTTTGGCCGCATTCCCGCAGCGCGACTTACTTTACAAAGCGTTAACCGTAATAGGCTACATTGACCCAAGTCCCTGTATCGTTGTGTCCGACTATAAATCAGAGTTACCACTATTTCTAATAGTATAACTGGGCCAGTGTGATATTAGTCTGTGTTGTTTTCATAATCTTGCACAATGAACGTTTGCGATAATTCCTATTGTTGAATTTATCAACCCCGAGTATCCTTGTTAAGCGTCTTTGCATCTGATTTGTTAATTAGAAGCGAACAAACTGATTACCTGTCTTGTCGTTCTTTCTATACATTGACATAAATTCATCTTCGTGTTATGCAGTTGCCGCACACTCAGTTTCAATTTAAGAATCTAACATATCCCCAAAAAAAAGTTTATTAACTTTTAACGTATCTAGATTGATAAAGTACAAGGCATTTTAGGATTGTACGTATTCATATTAAAAGTATCGCGATGAGAACTGGCGTGAATCCACGCATTTTAAAATATTCGCTACGAGAGAACCTGTAAATTCTCCATATAATTCTCCAAATAATATAACCTGTTTTAGCGCATTTAAAATGCTTATGTGTGTTCGCGCCAGTTCACGTTGACATACCCACACCAGAGAATATAAGACTCTCTTTGTGCGATGACGATATGACCGCCGCGGACTTCTTTGTACTACTATTTTAAAAAGCTACTTATCTCTCACACACAGTCTTGATGTATCATCCCTTGTAGTTTTCACAGCGCATTCAATTTCCTGTACGTTTCCAGCTTTTTCCTTGTCTTGTCGCGCATTTATCTTCACTGCTCAGCTCCATAAAAATCAATTTTAACCAAACATAGCTTAAAACCTGACCGAGGATGTACCTATATGGGAAAGAAATTCGATTCAACGGTTCTCGAGTAGCAAGATAACACACACATAGGCAAAGAAACGTTGCATTTGACAGTTTACGAACTATACACATATACGTAATGTAGGAAGAGAAGATACGTTTAAAGTTCTGCTGAATTCTATCGCAATATTACAGCGGAGGTAAATTCCACAACTGTGGCATAGCATCTAAGCTTCAGTTGATATACGAATGAATATGCTGTCGATCAATTTTTAAACAAATAATTAAATTGTATTATTTGTCGATTCTTTAGGAAGATTATAGGCATTATTTTTTACTATTAGTTTCTCGTTAATTGATACATTTTACGTACATTCGTGTATGTAAGTATTGTTGCTGTAAGTTGTCTAGCGTCTGAATATTTATGAGTTGTATTGTCAGTTTAGCAATAAATTCTAAGTAATACTCAATAAGGCTGCGAAACAGAACCAGTAGAAATAAAATGAACAAATTATTAAAATCTTATAATTCCTTCCATGGCTGTCATACAGAAATAAATACGTTACATACTTGTTTTAATGGAAACTACGTACAGATCTCGGAATGTTATCTGCATCAGTGTCATCGTCATTGGTGTTCCGATTAAACTACACGTTGTACGTACACAGTTGTTTCTGTAGGACATAACGAAGTCGTTAAAAACAAATACTTTCAAATATAAGAATAAAAATCATATCCTCACAGATTAATTAAAATATGCGTTATGATTATTAATATTACACTTATGAAAACAGAATTCCGAATTTTTCATCTAATGGTAACGTTGTGCTTTAAGCATAAAATGAGCAAGTTTTTTCTCATTTCTCGTGCGACGTAGGATATTCTTCCAGTGAAAATGAATATGCTAAACTTTCTGAATATTCTCCGCTGGTCTAAAAATATGAAAAGATCGATATAAAGAATATAATATTAAATAAATAATGTTGGAACTCGTCAAATTTGTACCAATATTTTTCAACAGATATTCATGTTTGTACAGGGTGAACCACGAAACATGCTTAGCTTAGATTATTTCATTGTTACTGGGTGGATTGATAATTTTTTGTCTGGTATAACATGATTCAAGGGGAGCTTTAAAGTGATAAAATAGCAAACTTCTTCTGTCATCTTCCTTTTCCAAGTTTTCAATCACCTTCAGTTTTTAATAGGTAAAGTTTTCTTACACCTATCTTTTAGCCAACACTGAAACGAATTAGACAAACATCGTAACAAATGTTTCGAATGTCATAATCTCCTCTGCGTCTTGTACGAGGTAAGTTGCCGCCCATGTATCGTTCGATTTGAGGATCCCTGTGCACCCCGCTGCTTAGACTAACCTACTTGCATTCGTGTAAGGAGGTTTGCTCGCGCACAGTGATACTTCGGCTAATTTTTAATTATCAATAACTAAAAAACAAATCCGAAAACGCAATATTTTCATTCTTGAGTTTCATCTTATTTTAGCTTCACATCTTGTATAAAGGATAGACATTTAAAAACTAATAAACAGTATATTATAATAAAATTTTTTATCCTAGAAAGGTACATGTTTACAGACTTACAATATAAAAATTATAATTTTTTAAACATTTTATATACTTAACTTAAAAATTGACATATTATTTTAATTTAATAGATAATCTATTACTTATACAAATAATTTATTACCAAGCAACTTTACATCACTAAAGACAATTTTTTATATTAATCTAGTTTAAATAAAAATAAAAATTTTCAAAATAATTAAAATACGATAGTAGTATTACCTCAATATTTCCAAAAAGAGAAAAAGATTAGAAATAAAAAATTGAATTATTCGAATACTCTTTGAAATTTGTTTGATTTGACATTCATGAGTTATTTTCCTAAATTCTGATACAAGAAGTTTTAAAATGTCTTGTATGTAAAACAAAACTATTACGAAAAATAAGACAAAATAAAACACAATTGAAATATGTATAATTATAATCGAAATATACTCTATCAATTAATGTGCGTGGGATATGTAGTTAAATCAAGAGTTAATACTTTACTTTCCAAACACTCTCCAACCTGTAATTAAAAAAATATATATATGTAATGTAATTTTGCTAGGACGATATAAATTTTCAGTTATACTTACATCAGGGCAAATACCAATTAATGCATCAGCATGGGAATAAAATTCTTCTTTCAAAGATATGACAATAGTTTGTAAAGAGCTTGTTTTATCGCGTATGTAACTAGCAACTTTTCCTATGTTAGTATTATCCAGTGCAGCATCGATTTCATCCAAAACAAAGAATGGCGCAGGTTGAAAACTATAGATTTGATAAAATTAGATTATAATCGAACATAATTTAATAATAATTTAATATAATGTAAAATATATTATGAATAAGAAATAGATTAATTTTAGATTTAAATTTATTTCAAAGTAAAAATTTAAAAACTTAATAATTAGAAACTAGATACCTGTGAATTGCAAACAATAAGGCTAATGCCGCAACAGTTTTCTCTCCGCCAGATAAATTAGACATTGGTTGGAATCGTTTTCCTGGCGCTACACAATTGTAATTAATACCATCCAAATAAGGTTCTTCTGGATTTTCTGGTCCAAGGAATGCTTGAGCAGATTGATTTTTTGCTAAACTCTAAAATAATAGATATATTTATGTACCTTTTTTTAATTCATATACTTAACATATACAAACCTTATAAATTGGATCAATTTCATTAGCTACATGCTCGAAACAAGCCATAAATCTGTCATGTCTTTCTTTTTTGATTTTCTCAAATTGCGTTTTTGCTTTTTTTGCTTTTTTACGAGACTGTTCAAATTCTTCGTTAGTTTCTTGCAATTTCTCCTTAGCAAGATATAACTTTTGAATAGCCTTAAAAAGATCAACATTATGAATGGAAGATTTTCAAGAAGGAAAAGGAAAATATTCTTTCAAAAAATTAACACATTCCAATGCATGTAATCGACTGAGAAATAGACTAAATATGCAATCTAAAAAATGTTATCAGTCCCCTCTTATTAGTTGCATAAAGGAAGGAAAACATAAGAATATAAATTTCCATTAGTAACCGAATTATTGGACATTTAAAATTATTATTTTTACATATTTTCACTGTGAGATTTTAGAGTTACTTGTTGCTGTTTTCACTGAGTTAGCAAAAAGAGTTAGTGTAACTTCACAAATCCCCTTCATCTGAGGTATACTATATGTAGTATCTTAAAAGAGATTAAATTGTAATTTTCTATTTGCAATATTATATTTGTTACCTTCATATTTGGTGCTTGAATACGTTGAATAGTACTCTGTAGATCATTAATCGTTTTCGTTAGTTTGTCAGTAGTTTTCTTAATATCTTCTTCTTCTATATCCTTCAAATTTTCAGGAAGGAGGGCATAATCTACAGTTATTCGTTTTTCACGTTCATATTGTTGGTGAGTACTTAAGGATGAGTCATTATTAGTTTCCGAATTATTAGTCGCAGTAGTTTCACTAGCTATATCTTCCATATTTCCATGAAGCATTGGAATTGCAATGTCTTCCATCTATATAACATTACATTCATATATTTGTTTCTATAAAATCCTTAAACAATAGATTGATTAATTTCATCTTGTTTTACAACATACCTTACATTGCATTAAAATAGCATGACGTTCAGCTTTTTTTTGTTCAATTTTGGTTTCAATACCATTTAATTGTTTCTGAGCAGCTTGTATATCTTTCGCTATTGCTCCAACTTCACGTCTAGCTTTGCCTATTTCATCTTCTTTTTGATCAACTTCCATCTTTTTTGCGTTTCGCGCGGACTTCAATTGCTCCATTTGAGTTTCATCGTGATCTATTTCTGCTTTTTGATTAGATTCAGTCTGCCGGGCAGATTCAAGTTTATCTTCTGCATCTTGAACGGCACGTTCCCATCGTAATACGTTACCTAAATTTTACATATTCTCATTTATAGGTTTCAATTAAATATTAATTTAGCAAAGCGAGTATTAAATTTCTTAAAAGTACGCATATAAAGTTAAATTCTACTCACTTTCTGTATCACGTTGTTTCTCAAAATCTAATTGATTATAAATGCGATTGCATTGATTTTCAAATTCCATCCTCTTCTTTGCTCTTTCTTGTTGTGATCTATAAGTATAATTGTAAGAATTAATCAATTGTAAGAAAAATTATTTTCTCTATCTTTTCCTAATATAAAAAAATTTATTCATGAGAATGAAACACTAAGTTTCTTGTTACACTAAAAATTGAAATGGTAATATATTTTATTTCCCTTTGTAAAGGGTAAGCGTTTTGAGTTAAAGAATACTATAAAAATGAAGATTGTAATGTAAGAGACAGAAAAGCAAATTTATTCGTATTTAAAGTATTAATAAATGTTATTATAAACTACATTTTTCAGATAATTAAATATTATTATCCAGATAATGAGGAAGAAAGAGAAAAATGAATAAGAAATTCGAGATGCTTATTATTTAAAAATTATTTTTTATGAACGCAGAAATTATTAGAAGTAAACATAATTGCAATTTGCGTACAATATTTGTATGAAGTATGTATTTTGTATACAATATAAAGTGAAATAAAATTTTTCTTCCATTTTTCATACATTTTTTTGTGTTTTTAATGTATCTATTCTTTTAGAAAATTTTTAATATCTTATATATTGTAGTTATAATACATTCATTACTTAAAAATTAATTGACATAAAGAAACAAGGTTCCTATATTAAAGAACTTTATTTATATTTATTAAACTTAATATCATATTTATCAAATTTAAGTACACATACCGTAATTCCCTTTCTTCATATTGTCGAATATTAGATACACCTATTTGTTCACAAAAGCTGGCAAATACATCATCTTCAACATTATTCATCTTTTCCTTGATATTCTGTATTTCTTGATCTCTCTCAGCCATAGTTTTTTCAATTACAGTTATTGTTGGCTATATACAAAGGATATATCAAATTAGTAAACATTCTTACATAAGTGTAATAAGATATAAAAGATCTACATACACCAAACATATTTAATTCGTTCTGAAGGGCATCTAATTCTGTTTCAAGTTCCGAAATTTGTTTTTGCTGTAATACGTATAATTTTCAATAAGCATAAAAGATATGTTAAAATACTGTTATTATTATTATAATTGCAGTTTTATAGCATTATAAATTATATTATTTACCGTAGCAGTAAGATCACTTTTATTATATTTTAAACGTGTTTCCAATCCTCGTATTTGAGATTCAACTGTATTTAATTCAGATTCTTTTCTTGATTTTTTCAAAGATTCACGTAATTCTTCTGTTAATTTTTCCTACAAAATATTTAACATATACTGCAGAACAATTTTGTACAGTAAAATATACAAGTACGCTGTATATGGAAATAGAGTGTCTTACTTTTTGTGCCTTTAATTGAGACATTTGTTTCTCATCCCATCTTTTCGCTTTCTTTGCAAGATCTAAACTACCACCAGATATAATACCTGCTTTCTGATAAAATGTTCCATCTAATGCAACACACTGTAATTACATGCATATATTAATTATTGTAACTTTTTAAAAAATTAGTTATTCTATACACACATACATCGTATCTTGCTTTTTTATCCATTTCATAAGCTACTTTATTTGCATCTTCAGGTGTTTCACATACAAGTGCATTATTTGTAGCAAATAATACAGCTCTGTCAATATCTTTAGGTGAAAAATGTAACACATCATATAACAATTTTACATTTTTAGGCTCTTGTATATTCCTAAAACAAAAAGAGAGAAAGAAGAAATCAATCGTAACAGAAGGAATTAAAACTAATTAGAAATTAGAAATTACTACAATCTTTGTAATATGAAGGGAGAAGTAAGAAAATATACAAAGATACTGTTAAGAATAGAAATAATGACTCTTCTAAATATTTAAAAAATTATGCAGCTGATGTCTAAAGTTATTTTTACGCTACATACCTAAGTCTTTCTTTTAATGGCTTTGTTTGGATGTAATCAAGAGGAAGAAATGTTTCTGGTTCAAGATATTGCTCTTTAAGATACTGGATACATTGTCTAGCTGTTTTTTCAGTATCAACAACTATAGCTTCCATATATTTGCCAAGAACTTTTGTAATTGCAACATTGTACCTTTTATGAATAGGTTCACACATATTGTACATGCGATCATACTAAGAAATAATAATAACAATAGTAATTACATGACAATTACATTGCTAGACTGGTAAAATAATAATTTGTAAGAAAATGATTTATAAGTAAAATATTAAATCTAATTTGTTACTTACTACTCCAGGAAAGAGGCGCTTAAAATTTTCTACGATCTCAGTTTTCTTTTTAGTTCTTGATACTTCATGTTTATCAACCTTTGCGTCACCTAGCTGCTCTGAAATGCTCTCTAATTCCCGCTGTAAATTTTGTATTTTATCTTTTGATGTACCAACATCAGATTGTAAGTCGGCCCGCAACTTTTTTTGATCTTCTAAGGCAGCTTCTGACGTCCTTATATGTTCTTCTAATTTTTCTACTCTTTTAAGAGCTTCATCTCGCATATGACCTTTTTGTTTATGTTTATTCTCTATTTCTGTCTTTTTTCTTCCTTCATTATCAAGTCTATCTTGATCAGATTTTTGCTCCCGATTAATAGAATCAAGAAGTTGTAAATATCTCGCTGATTGTTTACCTGCTTCCTCTTTCAAACGATTATACTCCCTCACCTTAAATTAATATTTAATATAATGATTATAATAATGACTACTTTGGTCTTTAAATTTTGAGATATATATAATTATTGTAGCTTTAATTAAATAGGATTATTATAACATAATATTAGAAAAATGAGAAAAATATTAGAATTAGAAAAATGATTTATAATCTTACTTTGCGATGACATATTTTGAAAAATATTTTTATATATAAATCCCATTTGAATTTTCTTACCTGTTCATCTTCAAGTTGCACATCTCTTCCTTGTAATTGTGATTGTCCAGCAATACTTGCTTCATAAGCTGCTTTAGCATCTTCTACTTGTCGCAGTTCTTCTTGAAGTTCGTGTATATCTTTCTTATGAGCTTCATCTGCAATACGTGCTTGAGCTAGTGACTTCCGAGCAGATTCTACTTTTTTTTGCATATGTGCAACACGTTCTTTTGCTTTGATGAATGTGGGTCTTTTCTTTGTTATTTCAACTTCTACTTCTCTAATATCCTGTTCGATTTTAGCAAGATCCCTCCCTAATTTCCCAGCTTCTTTCTTTTTCTCTTTTAATAATTCTTCTGCTTTTTCCTTCTTCTTCTCAATCTTTTCTATTTCATGTTGTTTCTTTTTCTGTGAAACTTCCAAATTCTCTGTACTCTTTTCATTATGAAATAAACGAAATAATTGAAGCTCTACTTGTTTTTCTATCTACAATGAAACAGATAATATTAAGTCATTTAAAATTGATTCAATAATGGATCTATAAATTATATAATTTGTTTAAATTTGAAATTAATGAGTAAATAAATGACCTACATATTCTTCCTTTAAACGTTGATACTTTTCAGCTTCTTCTTTTTCTAGTTTTGCTTCTTTTCTTTCAGCAGCAATACCTTTCTTTTTCTGATATGAAAATTGAGTTTCTTCTTCTGCTTTTAACATTTCCGTTCTTAATCTATAAAAGTAAAAAATCTATTTATAATTGCAACATGTTTATCAGAAACTGATTTAAAAAAAGATGAAATATTACACAGTATATTATTTATCTTTTAGATACACTGAACTGTTATATAATACGTTAAAATAAAGATTACCCTTAGTTAATGATAAACACATTTTTATTAATAATCCTCCTATATGTATATACATACACAATTATATATATATACATATATTATATTATAAATTATATTATATATATTATTATATTGTATTATATATATTATTATATTATATATTATTAATTATGTATATTAATTGTATATATATATATATGCAATTAATATACAATTAAATAGATGTACATATTGAAATTACTAATATGACTGTAGATAATATTGCATAAAAAATATATGTGCAAGTTTATGTATATAAGTTACCTTTCATATTCTGCCTTTAATGCTCCAGAATTACTAATTTCTTCAAAAAGTGCAGTACGTTCTTTTGGATTTTTCATTGCTATTGATTCTACAGCTCCTTGAAATACAAGGAAATTTTTTGCTTTGACATTAATACCAAGTTGTTCTAACTCATTGAGATATACTTGGCTAGTAACTACCTACATAATACACATGAAAATTTGTAAATTTCCATTCAAATTAAATTTCTAACTAAACTAACTAAAAAAATATATAAAACTTACATTGTTATTTATTCTGTGTTCCGAAGAAGAGCCTTGTACAGAACGTATAAAACTTTTTTCGGTCCCATCTTCTAGTTCAAACACAGCAGTTACAGATGCACTGTAATTTATAATGACTGCATAAGATGTATCATATACTTAAATACATTTGATACGCAGATTATGCTTATAAATATTATGTTTATAAATGCAGATATATGCATATATATGTATAGGGTATTTTGTTTAACTGAAAACAGTGGAATATGAGATTTAGTAAAGAATTTCATAGACAGTATCCCAACAGACCAGAGCTGTCAGTATTGACTTGTTCAAGGATACTGGAAGTGTCATATAGCGAAGAAACTGGTGCTATAAAGGTTAGAAGAATGGTTAAATTGCACTTTTGAATTTTTGTCTCAATAAAGACATCTCTTAAACTAGCTGTTAGAATATAAAGATATGAATCTAAGACATATAAAACGAGAAAAGAAGCTTGATCTTTATTTATAGTGCATAGCATAATTGGTATCATTCAAAGGTGTTAGCTAATGATTTGCATTGATTTGACTGCTTTAGATCTAATTTATTATTTGTATCTCAACAAATGCCACCATATTATGAATACTTTACATAATATTACTATTTTTAAAAAATTGACTTGACTTTGACATCTCTTCTATTTCTACACTCAAAATAATGTTATTTATATCACCTAATGTCCTCCTATGTACTAAACAATTTCTTTGAAAATATTTTTTTATAACTTCATTCCCTTATGGAGTATTTCACTGTTTCCTATTAAACAAAATACCCATATTACAATTAAGCATATGATTTAATTTTAAGTTACTCTCTAACTTATATTTATATTCTGATACATTTTAAATAATAAAATTAAAAAGAATTATTTCTATTTCCTTTAAATACAAATTTATACACATTCAGAAAGAAGGAAGTTAATTTATTTAAAAATTGAATTAGTTTGTTGAAAATTATTAAATCAAACTGTATAAAAATTTATATACTTGCACTTTTTCTTTATCTTATAATATATTATAAAGTTATATTCAAAAACAAAATTAAATACAATTATTTTAGATATTGTTTTTTATACAATTTTTTTCTCATGTTGTAAAAGAGAAAGAACAAAAATTATTAAATTTAAGATATTACTATTTCTTTAAAATATGTAAAAGAAAAAAGAAAATTATAGCGTATTTAAGCAAATGAGATATTTATATAAAAACTTTTAATAAATGTATGTCATAATAAGTCTTTTCTTTTAATATTTTAATAAATTCAAAAAATACTTTATATGTAACTTTGAAATATGTAGAAGTTTGATGTCTTATGAGTAGAAATAAAAGCGTAATTTAGCATAGAAATAAAAACAAAAATTATATATCTAAAATAATTGAAACTTGAAGATATGAAAGTATAGTTTATAATATTAAAAGTATGTAAAGGTTAAAGTATGTACAAGTAAGTATAAATGCTGTTAAAATAATTACAAAAATTTTTAGTCTATAAGATCCAGAAATACCTTCGTGCAACTGGCATTCCTATTGAAGCTCCATGTATCAACTCACTAAACCGTTTTACCCGGAGACTACTTGTTTTTTCTCCCATAACAAAACTAATTGCGTCCATAAAATTAGATTTTCCTATATTAAAAACAAATATATAATGCATAATAGGTCTGAAATTATTAGAAGTTTTCCATATACTAATATAAAAGAACATAACCTACCGGATCCATTTGGTCCAACAACAGCAGTAAAGGATTTTAGAGGTCCTATAATAAGCTTTCCTCTGTAAGACTTAAAGTTTTCTACTTCGATATGCTTCAAAAACGCCGGCATTTTTAAAAACAATTTTAAAAAATTTACAGCTAACAGTAAAGTGGTATAATTGGCGCCATAAAGTTTCCAACACAAACAAGCATTATACGTCAACAATTGGTTTTCTAACTGCAGTGAAGCTAGTGACGAAATGTTGTCAACACACTTCACTTTCAATTAAATACAAATTTACAAACGATACTTCTATAAATATTATTTTACATATGTATATACGTGTGTGTGTGTGTGTGTGTGTGTGTGTGTGTGTGTGTGTGTAATAGTTCTTAGTATTATAAGATTAAGTAAATATTTTAATTATAATTTTATGTATAAATATTGAGTGAAATTATTTTTTCTTGTTTTGTTACACGGGCAAAAATATGAAATAAATATAAACAATAATATAATAATAAGAATCAGAAGTACATATGTGAAATAATGGACATGAAATAAAGTATATTACATAAAATTAAGGCACACGGAATAATTTATTTGACACATTATAATTCTGGGTAATGAATAATCATTTTATTATATACGTATTATATATGGCAGAATTTATAAATTGATCAAAGCATCTGTTTATAATTTACTACATAATAAACTGCTACGTTATATTTTCTAAAGTTTAATATTTTCAGCCAAGGAACAAGAAAGACCTGTATTATCAGGCTCAACGTTCAACTCCTTAACTACTCCATCTTCAAGGAGCATAGAATATCGTTTACTTCTTCTTCCACCCAGTACTGGTAAATCTACTGACAGTTCCATCGCATCTGTAAATTGAGCTGCTGGATCTGCCAGCATACGTACCTGTACGAGAAAGTATAAAATTTACTGATAAAAATGATGTTACATACAAAATATATACAATAAATAAAATATAATCTTACTTTTCCATCTGCTCCGTGTTCTTTACCCCATGCTGCCATTACAAACGGATCATTTACAGAAATACAAAAAATTTCTGCAATTCCTTTAGATTTTAATTCGTTAGCTTTCTGTATATAACCAGGAAGATGTGTCTAAAATATAAAATTTTTAAATATAATATCCACCATACTATTTCTTTTAAATACAAAAGTAAATGTTTTTACTATAGAAATATTTTTGTTTTATATACATAGAATATAACTTTCTTATAGTTAAAAAAAAATTAGTTTTACTACCTTAATGCTTAATAAATATTAACATACTTATAACATTTACTACATAACACTAATTTAATATTATTTGTTCCTTTATTTATTCAGTTACTCAGTAAGCAAGGATAGTTATTAATACATTGAATACATTAAATCGATTTTTGAATGGACATGAAAATATATACCTTGGAACATCCTGGTGTGAAAGCTCCTGGCACTCCAAAAATTATAATTTTTTTCCCATTTGCAATTTTAGCAAGATTCACTTTATTTGCAGGAGAGTCTTCAAAAAGATCAATTGTGGGTAGTTTTTGTCCTGCCTATATAAGCACATCAACATATATGTATAATTCATATTTACAAAAAGAATTATAGTATTTTAATATATTTATACATCAATTGCAATAATTGTAGTGATAATATCATGTAATTTATGTCATTATTCTTTAAAACTAACGAAACAAAACTTACGGCGATAACCATGTTTTGGGATGATACTCGAAATTGTCGTATGATATAACCAAGTGACAGTCGTTCATTGACGGAAATTGCGCGACTTATAAGTGGGTTCATCTGTATATATAATTGATAACGTTGTAAGTAAATCAAATAATCAACTATTTGTAATAGAATGAAATTGTAAAAGAATTTCTTTAATTGGAGCACGATTGACTATAGATTGAATGAACGTACGGAATTGCGCAACCTATTCGACCCATTACATAAATATAATCATTTTCTTTTGCTATATATTTTTATTTTTAATACTCGTCTCGTTTACGTAGTAAAAATTAATCGATAACATTGCCACGTAAGACATTTTGATAATTTATCATTTTAGACAACGATCGATAATTAGTTAAGGTTCCAACTCCCTGATTGAATCAATGATATGTACACAAAGTTATCCAAATTTTATGATTTTTATCAGACTTGATATCAGAAAACCACGAATAAGATATACATATAGATAAATTATATGAAATTCTTGATTGTTACATGTTTCATTTATTTAAAATTCAAATGTTTCCGCATTAAAACTTATTGGATATTTAAATTTGTAGGGATATTTCTCATTCGTCCATCAGAGGGCCATAGGCTTCGCGACTTTACGCAAGAACTTTTCTCTAAACTTTAACCCAGAGCGCTTCCTATAAATATACGTTCCAAAGGTGTCATAACAGAAAGGAATTGAGAGTGCTTATAATTATAAAATTGGTGGCTCTCGGACTGATGCTGCTACCACGCGATGAAGTCCTGAGGTCAAACCTGCTATGATAACCAATCTAAAAGATGCAACTACCGACCGATGTTAAGAGCCTAGTTCCGTCTGCGGAACTTTTATGCCTTGTATGGTAAGGCCGTAATTTAATCTACGAGTATGAACAATAAATGAGCATTTGAGGCCATATATACATATATATATATATATATATATATATATATATATATATATATATATATATATATATATGTCCAATCGCAACGCCAATAAAGAAGAATAATATATCTTGGTAAGTTATTTCTGCATGTTTCGGAATATATTTCGGCTAGTTTAGGGAAAGAACATTACGATACTGCGACAGTAAAAGAACTGTAGAGGACTTGTGTAGAGGACGACGTTTGACCGTGAGATTTATTGAACGAGATTGCTCGTTGTTGAAACCGTCGAATATATTTAAAATAATAAATTAGTATACAGACCATATTCGCTGAGACGCTCGTACTGTGTATAAGTCGTAAAATAATGGATAATGACTCGTTAATTAGATCGATAATTCGTTGATAACTGGTTGATAACCGATCGACAACTGAACGTAACTCCTCTTTGCGATCGCGTCCGTTTATTTATACACGTAGCGGCGACATTGTTTTGCTCGGAGTTTATTTATTCTTACATTACGTGTATCCTAACGATCTTGATACTCCGAGGTAAAACAACAACATGATTTGAGTTGTCCTCTGCTTTGCTTTGTTTTGTTTTCTTTGCTGTTCTCGAGTGCGGTTGCGAGAGAGTTCGGTATCTGCGGGTTTGTCGTTTCGATGCGGGGTAAAGCGCCGTCCGCTTGTTGTCAAATCCGTGCAGATGTTACGCGACGTCTTCGATATGCGGCGGTGGATGCCTGTCGGTACGATGCAGGCGTTCAACACACGGTCGCCGCGATGTCGTAGGCCTTCGTTCTTCTTTGGTATAACGTGCAGAGACGATGCCCATGGACTTTTCACTGGCCGCATCACTCCTTGCTCGGTCATCGTCTCAAATCTCGCCTTCAACTGCTCGCGTCGAGCGGAGGCTAGGCGTCGAGGTTCGTTGAAGACGGAAGGGCCTGGCGTGGTTTTCGATATGAAGTACCGCACTGAGTCGTATTTTGTCGCTATCGAACGAGTGGACGAGTCGCGTCCGAAAATTCGACGAGAAATCGGCGATACGTCGACTCACTGACGATTGCTTTGCTCGATACAGCCTCTGTCGTGTCCTTGTATCGTTTTGTCGACAGGTCGCTGTGGTGTCGACCAGTAACCCGTAGTGGCTTAAGAAGTCCACGCCGATGAACGCCATCTCGTGTTTGTCGTAGTGGCAAGTCCCGTTTCCGATTTCAGGTGCCTGGAGAACTGCGCTTTTTCGCGCGGTCCTGGAACGTCGCGTGGAAGTAACAGAAGCCGGGCTGTTGCGATTCAGGTGCTTCCGACTTCCGGGTGCCTTCCGTGGATGTTATCGGTCACTTTGATCAGGGCGTTCGTTTCCGTTATCCTCAGCGCAGTTAGTACATGTTGAGTATTCGCTGGGAGGTGTTTTTTCCAGGTCGCCAGCACTAAGTCGTCGAAGGCTGACGAGGGCGCAGGCTTCTTCAGATCCGTATAGAATCGAGACGGCGTTCTATCGCCCATTTCTTCGTTCTCGAACTCCCAGTGCAGACTAGAACCGTTTGAGTCTGCGAATTCTGTACGAAGTTGTCTGTTGCTACTCGTCATTGTGAATGTTCACTTTTCGCACGTCGATGTCGCCAATGTAGAGGATTGTTTAGTCGCGTTCAACTCACGTCGGGGTTATCAATTTGTAGAGGTTTGTGCGTAGAGGATGGTTGGTCAGTGAGGTTTAATGACGAGATAGTTCGTTGTCCCTGGCAGCGTATCCCTTTGATGATAATTGGGTCGTCGTGTCGATTAGTCTTTGTCCGACGGTTGCACGTAGCGGCGACATTGTTTTGCTCGGAGTTTATTTATCCTTATATTATGTGTTTCCCAACGATCTTGAGACTCCGAAGCAAAACAACAACGTGATTCGTATTGTCCACTAACTCATGTGCCGCTACACAGAACAGACAGCAACGATACTTCTTCGGTAGATAAGTTATCGCGAAGTTTGAGGATCGATGCGTGTGATCTGAAAATCTTCGGAAAGCAACAGTTGGTAAAAAAGTACTATAATAATCACAATAAAGAAATTTTTCGGTTCCGCGTTAATAGCAGAATAATCGTTCTGTGCATTTTTGTGTCTTCGAATCTCCCATAAAAATCCGCGATCTAATCGTAACGTATGACTCGAGATCTTAATTTTTAATCGAGACAGGTGCGTATCTATCTAAAAACAACAACAGAGAATTAACGTGTAACCGTTTCACCATGATAGTTACGGATTACATAGTAGATTGTAATTGTACAACATTTATAAGTATCGGTAGATAGAATTGGAGAAGTAAACGCACTTGTTACGATGAAAAGAAAGCCGGCAGCTGTACATCGGGATAACTGGTAGGTGATTTGAAGGAGCATAGGCGAGCAAGTACGTGCAAGTAATCGAAGGAATCAGCGCGAGTCTATCGGTATGGTAACGTGAGCCGAACTTGAAAAGGGTGAAAGGAGTGGAAGAATTGGAAAGAGAATTACTTTGAGTTTACGGAGAGCATGGAGTATACAGCATAGAGGTTGTAATCGAATACGACAGTGCTAGGTGGAACTATACACGCACGTCCGGGTCATTAAAAGCGGTCCTTCTGAACCCTACAGACACCGCCATCACAATGCATCGCACTGGGAATAATATGCTCTATTTACAAATTAAAATATCAGATTTCAAAATATTCCATGTAGTATTTAATCAATATTGGCTCCATCTGCGTCTTGTTCGGGCTTTGTGTCGGCCTATCTTTTGCAACCGTTGTAATAGATTTTCCGATCCTGTATTAGTTAATTATCATACAACAAATTTTATATATTGACATTGTACCGAGTGTCGGTAACATCAATCGCGTAATATTATCTTTAGAAGTAAGGTTAATAGGGCGTGTTTCAATGATTATCTAAGAACTACGAACATTGGTATAATTTGAGATTTTATAGAAAGAAAAGTATCCGAAAGATGTAGATGGATATACGTATGAGTAATTTTTCATACTAGGCCAGAGAATTAGTTTCGACTTCGAGAAACATCGGATCACTCGGTATAATCGTAATTGTACAGTAGTACGAACGAAGTCAAAGTTATAACATGGAGTTCATAAAGGTTATAATACATGGGAAATATTGCAAGCATTTTTTCAGGTGATGTATTTTGTGAAAAAAATCTACCAAGGATTTTTACAGTAAAAAAACGTCGTAAATTCTAGCAACACTTTTTAAAAATTGTTTGCATGCGTATTCTTAAAGAGAAAAAAGCGTTACTTGGAGAAAAAAAGGAAGTCGAAAAGTCAGCTTCCCAAGTAACGAATTTTTCTAAGTTTCTAGCAGGACCGTTTGTTTTCGAGAAAACATTGAATTTAATGTTTGAAACGTTTGTATCGTCGCGTATATTTTTTACATGATAGGTGAACAAATTTTGCTGACAGGATGGTTCCTGTTTTATCTTCTTTCTTGAAGCGACCAAACGTAAAAAGTTACCACTGTAAATTATTTCTCCGCTGCTTTTTTAACTGTTCCTTCTAACGGCAAAAAACTAGTTCCACTATCCTTTTCGAAGTAACGGAAAAAAAAACTGTACCACTTTTAGCCAGTAAGACTGACTAAAAATTTTTACGACTGATTCTAAAAGAACGATAAAAAAACAGTCGAGACTTTTCTTTCTTTACGGCACACCTTCCTATCGCGACGCTTTTCGAACTAAAAATCCTTTTTACGGAAAGTAAATTTAACAGTACCGTTTTACCAGTCGCTTCCTGCGTTTCTTCATTTATGTATACACGTGTACAATCAGGAGTAAAAATATCGCTAGAATTTTTCAAACGGAATAGCTGCTATTTAAGATCGAGCCAAACAGCTTGAATTTTTTTGTTAAGAATTACCAGGACCAATTTACCTGGTGACGTGTAAAAAATTTTCCGAAACACTGCGGTTGGTCGGAATCGCGAAGGATAATGGATAAAGGTGATTTTTTACCATCTTTTTATTCTTCTTCTTTTAGGCTTCTAATGAATATTTAAGCAATAAATTTCCACGAAATCTATTAATTAATGCGGAAACAAGGAAGATAGAATTTTTTCAAAAACTCTTCACGCATCGTCAGAAAAATTCAAATCGTTTGGTTCAATTAAAAAAAAAAATTAATTCTGTTTCAAAGCGTGTGCCGGTACTTTTGTTCGCCACCGTATGTATGTTCCCCCGTGATATTTTAATATCACGTAACCGTAGATTTTTAGCAACGGACAAAGAGAGGAAGAAAAATTGCCATATTCTTAATAATCTTTCGCGACGACGATTATAAAGCGAAGAAAGTAGACGAATAAGAAATATACACAGCGTGGAGATTTTCTGTTTCGCGATTGGGGCGCGGATTACAGGGCGTCATGTAGAAACCGATACTCCACGCTCGATTGTCGTTTTGTAGAGGTACACAATATAAACGCAGACAGCCAGATTCTCGTTAAGTATGGCCTGAAGGCTCTAATTAAAATAACAAACGGAAAATTTGCGAGTTTCCATCATTTATGGAAAGTTCTGTTTCCAGTGTACTCCCACCGGCGCGCTTTGCTACGGGCAAACGACCCCCACGGAAATAGCGGTACCGCTTTGGTTCTAGTGTCTGTATATAAATGTTTCCATATTATTTCGTAGAATTACCTCCACGTAAGAGACATCGATATTCCGTTCTTACGTGAAGTGTCTATAAAACTCGACGACGCGCAACGAATATAAATGCAGCTGGCGTAAATAAACGCCAGAAAAGGAGAGATGAAAAATTCGTAAACGAAGGGCAATAGGAAAAAGGGTGGAGAAGTGAATTCTCTTTAGCGTGTCGTGTAAAGGGATATAAATAAAGTCGATGAAACGAACTGTAGGAAGTGGGGGGGGGGGGGCGAGTGAAAAATTACGAAGACGGATTAGAGAGATAAGAAAGAAATTTATATTCGGAGAAACTGAAAATAATAATAAAGAGAAAATAAAGTTTGTAGGGAAGACAAAGAGACGGAAAGGAGGGACGAGGGAATAGGGAAGGGAGTAACCGCGAAGAGGAGTTGGCGTTTTCATCGAAAAGGAAGGTTAGTTCCAGCGTCTCGTTACAGCGGTTGGTTGCTGAAAGCGTGGATGACGCGGAGGTGGCGTGAGGCAGGCGGCGGGTGAAAATTCCCGGAGGGTGAAGCGGTCCTGCCGTGTTTTTCGCCGATTGAATCAATTAAAGAGGAAAAACTCCCGGGGTAAAATATTCGAGACGTGTCCTTTCAGTCTTGTACCGCGAATACGTGCGTGCTCGTATGCCCGTACCAATCGAGACGCCGACACGATGGTTCGCCTTCGGAATTGCTGGACCTGCTGGACTTTGAACAATTATTTCTTTCTTCCTCTCTCTCTCCTCCACTATTTTTCTTCCTCTTTATTTCTCTGTCTGCCTTTCGAGAAAATAAGAACAACAATCGGAACGTTGTTTGAAAATGTCGTTACGATTGTATACATAGAATCCGTGACAATACGCGTTTCGCTACGTTCTCCTCTGACGACGTTCTAACGTTCATGGTAAACGTCATGATACAATCGTAGATGACCCAAAGCTACGAGATACGACTTAGCAATTATCAAGCAAATGGGAAAAAGCCACTTCTTTTCACATCGTTACATTTTTAATCATTTTTTCAATCTTCCAAGTATCGATTACCGTTTGTTCGAATTATTATTTGGAAATATAAAAAAAAAAGAAAATAAGGTAATAATAATAATAAGTATATAAGGAACAGCTGAAGAAAGCGAACGCGTAGTGAACTTGTACTAGTAAATAACGTGTTTGTGAACGAACGAGGTGAACGAAATAACAGATATGTAATTTGATAGATTGATCGTTATCATTTACATAAATATGTAATCTAATAGAAGTGCAAATTGAAAAGGAACGAAGGGACAAGAGGAGGACGTTGTAAGTCAGTGTCAGACAACAGAGTTTAATCTCTTAATTACTAAAGAGTAAGTTTGCATGCAGGCGTGCAGCATGTTAAAGTCGTTGCAAAGATTAGTGGTAACACTACTCTGATAAGTCTTCCATCCGGCTTGTTTGTTAAATAATATCATCGCTACTCGGATACAAGATTGCGAAAGTATCTCTTATTTCATCTGCGTGCATGCGATTCTGCTTAAATACCAGTCCATCTACGACACGGATGCAACAGGGAGGATCTTGAAAATTTCGTAAAATTTAATATCCGATAGTGACGTTCCCTGTCGATTTCAAACGGATTTATTAAACTACAGATGCCACGAAAAATATAAATATAGATTTTTTCACTAATGAACTTATTGAAATTATTTACAAGAATAGAAAGAATCTTTTATTATTGTATTATTGTATTTATTATTGTAATTGCGTACTACTACTATTAGAGGAACGCAATAAGATGGATTGTTAATCGTTTTATATTCGTTCAGGCCAGCAAGTATCTTTAGTTACCGTAATTTCTCTTAATATTATCACCCTTTACCTTTATCACTCTACTTGTTTCTCTACATTCACACGCGTGTACTTATGTATTAACAAGAATATATACCGTCGATCGATATAGTTTTGAATAAATTTTCTGTTTTAATAAGAAAAAGCATTATTTTCATTTTGTCTCGAGTATTACCGATATCGTTAAATTATCTGTTTCAATTTTCGAATCGATCTCGAGCATATTATACACGGTGGTTGGTAACTGGCGGTACAAGCGGAAAGGGGATGATTCTACGCGAAAAAAGAAGTCGAAAATATAGAATAAAAATTGTTCGTTCGAGGCTTTGTTTTCGAGAAAATCCACTTTGAATTTTCGCTCGGTACGCGTGCACTTTATCGCGTCTCGTTATGACGGATCTCACTGTAGATCGTTGTCTCGATGGAAAAATTTAAAAATAAAAATTGTTATTCTATATTTTCGACTTCTTTTTTCGCGTAGAATCACCCCCTTTCCGCTTGTACCACCACCAGTTACCAACCACCCTGTATATTGCGATAAACAATTGTTCGAATAGAGAATATTCTTTCCACTAATAATATCGCTATAAATATTGAATATTTTACAATTTTTATATTTATTACAGAGAAAAAGATTCATTCCTGGTGAAACTTAGCCGTTGAAGTTAGCTTATCGATCATAAACGAATAATCTCTGTATCTGCCTTTCTTTCTACGATGTTTGTTATCTTACGGTTAAACACGTACATAGCAATGCAATGTTCCAACGTGACAAAGCTATACTTCTTACTACCAATTTACAGTTGGCGTAATTCTATGATTTCCGGCGTTGATACACTTAGATACACTTAGATACACACTTATATAAGACACATAACAGAGCTCGCATGAGAAATGTTTCCTCTTTATTGTTAACTCTCGAGGGTGTTACACACGGCACGATCTATCGCGAAATCCTTGTATTTTACGATAGATTTGACATTCGCATCAAAATTTCCGACGACCTGTCATCGACAACCGCATTGTTTCATCCATCCTAAGTGCGTATTGTTAGCAACAATATCGTCCGATTCTGGTTTAGTTTCAGTACCGAGTGCTGTACAACAGAGAAGGAATCGTTATTTTTGGAGAAATTATGAGAAGCTATTTCCGAAAAAATTAAAAGCTACGGTATCTTCGTCATTTTTAATTTACGGAATAGATTTATGGATAAATGATATTGCTTTTTTTCGAAAGAACCTCTTGGAGGTTCTTACAGGTTCGGATAAGAAAGTTGTAAAAGGTGATGCTTGTTATTTCCTTCGCAACTCCTACCGATCGCGATTTCTTTACAATTTATTACGCGCGTCATTTGGTAAATTAATCCTTTAACTTCTCGAGAGAACTTGTCAGGTCGTCCGATCCAATTTCAAAAAAGTCATTTTTGTTTTAAAGCGTGTCCGAGTATGTCCTTTGTATACTATTGACTTTGAATAAAAACAAATTTAAAATATAAAAATTCTAAAAAAGAGCTAATAAAGTACCTAATAACGAAATACCTCAAACTAAAGATCTTTTCTTTTTTACCATTCAATTGCAATAAAAATGAAGTAAAAATTTCTTTCTAAAGTCTACAAATCTACGAATCTAAAGACATTCTTTTCTAAAGATGTTAATACGACCGATTGTATGTACAAGGAACATGGTAAGAAGCGTCCGGTAGAAATTTGCTTTAGATCGCGCTACAAATACTTTCCATTCTATTTTTATTATCTCGTGTCAAAGGTAAAATTGTTGTTTGTCGAGAGTAACATAAAAAAATGTGTTCGTAGTGATATTTGATCGTCTCGTGTGCAAAAGGACCGTTAAAACAACCTACTGTTCACGAGGTACCGCGAAATTAATCGTCGATCAAATAAATAACGTTCAATAAATCTAATTATATATCATAAGATTTATATATAAGTTCTCCGATCTATTCGTTGTATCTGTAATAATTTGATAAATGTATGTTTTAGAGAAATTGTTTGTCGTAAGTACAGGTAAGCAAATTTCGGAACAATTACTTGTGACAACCTATGAACGGTCGGAAAGGATCGATTCAGCAGATATTGAAATCGACCGACGGATTCCTAATTGACAGTTTCACGTGATACTGCACTGTTTCAACTTCAACGACGATTTCAACGTTTACTCGCTGCTCTTACAAGTATTTATGAAACTATAAAACCTATCTTTAAAACGTTAATTATAAGCCACCCGATATTCAAGTTTAATTTCATCGATTTCTCTGTTGTAATTCTTATTTTTCTCCTATTGTTATAATTTGTTTAAAATGCCTGGTAACCTCGTTAAACGACGATCTTTTAGCATCTTGGAACGGAGGAAATAAAAAATTTTCTCCTTTTTTTTTTTAACTTTCGTAGATTGCTAGTTCTTGCGGAAGATTTTAATTTCAAATAAAATTCGGAGCTTCTGTTTAAAACCAGATATATTTTAATAAAGATACAATTGATAAACGCTTAATAAAGATACAATTGATAAACGATAATTATATGTTTTAAGGAACATCTAGAAATATGATTTTAACGTGATCTTAATTATCTTGATATTAAGTTAGTCTATACGTATACGCGCGTTGATTTTACTATTTCCAAAAATTGTTCAATTTTATTATTCTACGTCTATAAAGATCATTAAGTCCTGTGGCGTCGAATAACCGTAATTCGCTTGTTCTTATTTAACGCGATGTGCGACAATTACATAACAAAATTTACAGCATGTATCCTTGTTAATTTCAGAATCGAAACATAACATTTCATATGCACGAATCCTAATATCATCGGAAAAACGATTAGATATGGCATTGTAACGTTTAGTTTTTGTTTACTTGGCATAAAGCACAATGAATACAAATACGAGTCTATTAAAGGGTACGAGAAACCCGCTGCGCTATTCAGTCGTGCAGATTATGATCGCGATTTTACTCCCGTTTATTATGTAATGCGTATACTTAACTCCCTATGCGCAAGTGTCGAAGGGATGGAAAGGTTCCTGTTGAGAATATTACGTATGTGCCGCGTACATTAAAATCTTACGTTTCGTCGTTATATTTTTGTCTTTTTTCGTCTGATTTTTATTTTCTAATATGAGAATATTCGAAGCTCGTGATTTTGTGCAATAGGTTTTGCGTTATCTGGCGTTATTTTCGCGACAGCGGTATTAACTTTGACGAGTTTTCCGATTCATGTAGATAAAGAGAATTGTCTCGATGGCCTTGTTGTTCGTATGAAAGTTAATTTTAGCGAGTGAGCTAAACCCCACTATTCTCTATTACAGATAGTTGACAAAATACGTTATAGGAGATTGTATCGTACAACGTATCGCGATAAAAGATATTCAAATTAATTAACTTGTTTCTCGTCAGAGTCTACTAAGAGAGAGTTACGCGAGAAAAGGTTAAAAAGAAGAATTTTTAATTCTTTCCATAAATTCGACCATGGCGATTTTGGGACGTATCGAGTCAAATTCGTACAGTTAGTACGTGAAAATTAGTCAACGACATATTCAGCGCTTTACTCCGTTACGCGAGCGACGATATCGTGGAAAGCATGGATCGACAACGAAGGCAGTGTATTTGAACGTTTAAGTAGATTTTTAGAAGATCGCGAATTCGTTTGACGCGACGACTGCAAATTTTTATAGAAACCGAGGGTGGTCATTTCGAGCATCTTCTACGAAGCGAAAGGTGTCGCGGATTATCATAACGCAAGAGTGGCTATAACTTTGAAACAAGATCAAGCGCAAAGCACATGGCTGTATGAATCTTTTCCTTTTTCGTTTTTGCGTTCCCTGTCCGTTTCTGAGGTGAAGAAATTTAAAGCCGACCGCGCGTATAAGTGAAAATAGAACGTTGATCTCGACAAACGCGTAGAGATGAACGAAATCTGTGGCTTGTGCCCCTTCTCGTATACGATGATCGCTCTATTCCGTCTTGAGCCATAAAAATATAATATTCTGAACCGTGATTATGTTTAAGTAATAGTTATACGATATTTATATGCCGAAGTTTTACGATCGTAACTTAACTACGGTTAGTAGAAAGTTCGTGCAATATAACGCGATGAATAGTTTACCGGCAAGGATCGCGATTCGATCACAATTTACAATGTTACTTGGGTGGTTGTGGGGAATTTTCACTTTCCACGGGAAACAACGGTTGTTTGCAAACGAAATTAACGGGACAATAGTTAACAGGTATGGTAAGCAAGAAATTTCTTGGTTTCGTTTTACGATTATTTATACGCAAACACAACGACCGTCATTGCTCAAAGCAAATACAGGTTCAATAAATTCTACGTTGATCTTGTTTCTTCCGGGGTTTATGGGCAGGTTAGGCTTGTTCCTTTTCGAGAAAGTTTCAAGGTGAAAGTTCTTCGTTCTACCACTTACTATCCTTGGCCATATTTCCTCTTGTCGAAACGTTTACAGCGATCGTTAGATTTTACTACGCGCGTCTACGCAGTTGGTCAAAACTTGTTGGAAATTTTCGTGGTAACCTAATGACTTTTGCGAGAAAGATTACGGACGTAAATCTCGTTTACGAGAGATTCCTGTCATAATCCTGAAATGCTATCTCCTTTTGGACGTAACGCGTCCAAAGAGAAACAGGGGCGAGATTAATTCGCGGGCTAAACGCTTGAATCAATGTTAATAGCTTTTATAAGAGATAATAGATTTATAAGAGAGAAGAAAAGGCTAGCTTGATATTCCTCTAAATTTTATCATGTTATGACACACGAAAAGCATAATGAGCGAGCGGTGCTGGACGACGTAGGGGGGTGACGACTTTCTATGGTATCATTGGTGGTCCATGCATATGTAAAGATTCTTCGAAAGGGTTTCTTCTGTAGCACACTGGCTCCAGAGATACAAAAGGGGCTTCCCTTTCGCGTGTTCCTGCATTTGTTTTATGTAACCGAGTTTATGTCACTCTACCCAGGCATCGTTCGCAATCATCCGGCAGTGTTTTATATAAATTTTTAACTTGATTACACACAAGAAGCTCGGCACATGAGAGGTCTCTCATCGCGCTAGCTGATTGAATAATACAACGCCCTTCGAGCTTCGAAGCTGTATTCAGAGCGCATAGTTTTAAAGAGTCTAATTAAATTTTTATTTTTCTTTCTAGAACGAATAACGTTCTTCTTTATCGTGCGCTGGACAGATAAACAGATAGATAGATAGACAAATAGTTAGAGAAGATTTTCGCAAAATTCGTTTAATATATTTTTCATTCGATCGTCCAAGATGTCACGGTTTACCGCGTTATTTACGCAAATACGCGCGATTCTTTTCTCGTTATTCGAGACAGCTGGTTGGAGAGATGTAACACAAAGTTTCACGAAAAACGTACAAGATTACACGGGCGAATGTGATTTTGTCGTTCGAGGCAGAGAACAAAGATCTCACAAAAGGGAAAAGTACAGGCGTAGCAAGGTAATAAAGGTAAAAGAGGCTGAGGAAGAAGAAGAAGAGAGAATCGAAGGGTAGCCTAGATCACGGAGGCAATACGCGTGGCAAAGTATGCCACATTTCCAAATGGCGTTCCGAATGAACCGCTACGTGTTTGGATCGTTTTTAAGAGGGCACCGTAAATTTTGTGGCCCAGCAGGGTCGTAAACTCGAACCGAATCGAACAAACGGTCCTCGCGAGGTAGGGGTGCCACCGAGTCACAGGGGGTAGGACGCGCGCATGCCATGCCACGCCACGCCACGCCACGCCGTGCCATATCGCGTCGCACCACGCCAACAGACATCGCGCTGGACTACCTCGTACTGCCTCACAGCATGCCACGGATGCGCATCTTATTCTCTCTTCCCCTTTTCTTCCTTTCTCTTCTTTTCTTCCCTTAGTTCCTGTCCATTGCTTTGCCACCACCATTGGTGAAAGTTTGACAACTTTGCATCTCTTTACCCTTCTACTGTACATCGCTATTAGTAGGCCATAGTAATCGATGACACCGGTGAAAACGTTTTTCCTATCAGGTTGCTTCTTTAGCTCTTACTTCGCTTTAGCTCTTTGGGAAAAAATGTCGTTCGCATAACTGAAAACAGATAAAAATAACGAACGTGCTAATATCCAACGGAAGAAGTATTCGATCGAACGAGAAGTTATTTCTATGAGAGAAATTCGTTTAAATAAAACAAATTTGTAATATGAGTAAGGTATTATCGTTTCTTCAAACTTCCGTTGGCTACCACATTCGTTCATACGAATTGGACGATACGAAATACGTGTACAAGAGGTATGAAACTAGCTTTGCTGTTAAATGAAACACGATTTTGTTCTGTAAGACTTTCGATTGACGATTATCTTTTAAAAATGAATGATCTTTCAACGTATGTTTTTCATGAATACTCACGTACACGCTATTTAATATATATGTAAAGCTTGAAACGTTCGTGTACCCGCTACGCTATGCTTATTTGAACTTTATAAAATTTTATAAAATTTGGTAAAACATATTTCTTATACCTATTTTACTTTTTCGCTTTTGTTAATTATATCATTATTAACAAGGTTTAAAACGTTACATACTATAATAATATACATGTTGAAAATTGTGGATCTTTGAGGCCGAAATAATGTTATAGGAACACTAAATTTATACTGACGATTAATATTAAAACAATGATATATTTATTTCACGGACAAAACGATACACACATGCACGCGTCTCAGCACTTTCTTCTATACCCGACTGTAAACCGACTCTTCGACGACTCTTAACCGACTGAAGAGTTTATATTCATTTGTTTTCGAGACGCTTCGGACACACATACTTGCACACACTGATATTCACATACAAGTATCTCTATTACGCCTTTAACCTAGTCCAGCACAGAAAATTATACATATCTCAACAATACATATTAATGGAAGAGTAAACAAATCGACGCGACGTTTGGAAGAATATCCAAGCAAACGTGCGATAGTGAATAAATAAACGACTGATGTAACAGTTAGTATATGAAATTAGGTTTCTTCGACTACGATCTAAGGATAAGATAAAAGAAAATGTTGGAAAAGAATGAAAAATGTCGACTTTCTTAGACGTATACTGCATCCTCGGAGGTTTGGTTCCTATTTGAAATCATAACCGGCTAGTGGTTGTTTGAACAAGGTGTAGGCGTTCGTAAAAAATAAAAACAAGGTACGAGAAAAAGGAGTGAACGTGATTTATTATTTTTGCAGAGGTTTCCAAATGTTTCGAGGTACATTGAAAAGTTTTCTGGTCGTGGAAATGCGGTAACCGAGGAAACAACTCTTGGCTTACCGCATGTGCCATAAAAATGTTGGGTTCCCAAAAATTTGATGGAAACGAAGGAAAAAGAAAAAAAAGCGATGGCAAGACCAGAGATACGGTAGCTGTTTTGTGGCCCTCTATAAAAGTTATACGATAGGACCTGGGCTGCCTCAAGGTTTGAAAGTTTTGGCATTGTGAATGATTTGTGAGGCTGCTCTGATCGGACCTAACCATAGTTTTTCCTTCGTTTCTTCGTCTTTCCTAAAAAAAAAGAATATATAACAGTTTCCAGAGTTAATTCTTCTTCCACCTAAAAATGTGTGAAGGTATAAGCAGAGCGTGTAATATCGAGTTATATACAGGGTGGTTGGTAACTGGTGGTACAAGCGGAAAGGGGGTGATTCTACGCGAAAAAACAAGTCGAAAATATAGAATACAAATTTTTTGTTCGAGGCTTTGTTTTGGAGAAAATCGACTTTGAATTTTCGCTCGGTACGCGTGCCGTACGTTATAACGGATCTCACTGTAGATCGTTGTCTCGATGGAAAAAATAAAAAAAAAAATTAAGCTAGTCATCTTTTCCATTTATTTAGCAAGTTACTAACTTGAAGTCGAAAATATAGAATACAAATTTTTTTTTTTAATTTTTCCATCGAGACAACGATCTACAGTGAGTTCCGTTATAACGAGACGCGATAAAGTGCACGCGTACCGAACGGAAATTCAAAGTCGATTTTCTCGAAAACAAAGCCTCGAACGAAAAATTTTTATTCTATATTTTCGACTTCTTTTTTCGCGTAGAATCGCCCCCTTTCCGCTCGTACCATCAGTTACCAATTACCCTGTATATAAAATAAAAACTGCTGACATAGGATACGAATTTACATCAGTTACGACACGAGGATACGCAATAAGCGAATATCTAACTTAAAAAATCGTTATGGTTAAACGCAACTCGATCGTACAATGAAGAAACATGAATTAACGTAAAATGTATATTTTTTACAATGGCTAAAAATGAAGTGTCAGCGAATTGCTTCTCGGGAACTGATACAATTTCTTTCTTTATTGAATTCTTTCAATCTCAGAATTTGTATGTTCTTCGATTGCAAATGCTCTTTTCGATACTGTTTCCTCAAGAAGTATTTCACTCTCGTTATTACTTCCGAAATCGCGTTATGCAGCGTCCTACTGTACTTTGGTATTAAAACAGATAAAGTTCAACCGATCTAATATCGATCAATTACGATTTAAGTTTAAGTATGGCCTTCGACCTGTTGAGTCATAGAGAATACTATCATAAGCAACTAATTCTCACACTTTTATACAGCGTGAATTAGTAAAACTCTATGTGTATGTACATAATTAACTTCGTACGTATTTTCAAGCTGTTGAATCGTTCTTGATGATCGTGGGCGATCAGAGAAAAATGGTAGCTCTGTCATATTTGTACAAGCACGTAGCGTGTATGTATCACTAGTACGTTGAGTCTATAAGAGATCAGACGTAGAGTGTTGGCAATTATTGTAGCACACGGACGTGAAAGCTACGCATTAGACGGTCGCTCTTGTGATTCAGAAATTTCGTTCACTTTCGAACGTCGCTGCCAGAGGGAATAGTTAGAAAACGAATATTTGCAACATCCAGGTAATGTAAAGTGTACTTTAAATTTGAAAAAAAAAAACGAACAATAATCGATAGAAGGTGTTAATTAAACTTTCATCGATGTTTTTGTGCTTGGTATTTTGTTGACGTTACGAGAAGATTTTGCAACTTCTTTTCAAGGCGAATAATTCGATGGAATACTATGTTTCTACGTACAAGTTATATGTGTATTTTTATAACGGACGGTGTAAGGTATTTGCTCGAGGAGAATAATTCTATATGAAACAGCAAACATCGAGTGAAAGTGTACCGAATGTTTATAAACTTAGGTATGTTTATAAACTAAGGTAACATCAGACCAAAATACTCGCAGAAAATGAAAAATATACAGTACAGAAATAACAAGACGAAAGGTTAGAAGTTGGTGTAAGAAGTTGGTGTATGCGAACATAAAAGGAGTGATTGTTCAGCATCGAGCGTGAGTTTTATGTGACTATGTGCTCTTATATCTGACACGGTATTTCGTTTTTAATAGTTTCTATCGAAAAACTCGACGCACGTTTTATTAAATTTCCGATAGGATCTGGTTTTTATTAACATTTGCCATTCCTTGTACGATTAAACAGCCAAGAATCGCCATCGAACTCGACAAGATTCGACAGAAACTAACAAACTCGATAAGATTCGATAGAAACTGAAGATAGTTGCTACGAATTTTAACAAAAAAAAAAAAAGATACTTGCGCAATTATGCCAAAGAATTTTATGGATAAATAAGATCCACGGCAGAGGTTCGTGGAAAAATTGTACGTCAGCGAGAGAAATAAACTACTGTTTGAATATTTTTTACCACTCGCTATACATGCACTCGAAGCAACCTTTTGTTCGCTTCTTAGCAGCGTCATTTGATTTCGAAACTCGTCACTAGCATACATCATTGAATTGGAGCTATATGTATACCTCATTTCTCACTGTTAAACATATGCACACACATATATGCGTTCGCTTACACTCCATTCCTTTTCGGTATAAAAGTATCAGCTCTCTTCTGCAGCGTCTAGTTTCTGGGTGACCCGCGTTCTTACAGTGTCTTCTCTTTCTTTGGAATTTGACCTCTTTTTGTTTATTTTTATCGTTAATTCTTTGACTGATATCTCGATGACATAGTTTCTCTTACTATACCATTAAGAAACATTAAGAAAAGCTTCATGGAAAGAGCTGTTAATATAACGCCAGGTATGTCGAGTTGTATTTTAGAATAGAAAAGTAAGCATAGTAAAAGATGCACTTTAGAATGGCAGATTCGAAGCGAATCATAGAGTCGAAGGGCTCGGTACATTTTTACGAAGTTAAATTTATTAATCGTGATAGAGACAGTATGCGATGCTTGAGTCGTGGAAAACGTGACGCTTGTGAACGATAGGTTTGCAATGATTATGTCTCTCGTTGAAAGAGAAAGGCAGAGCCTAGAGCGTAGAGAAAGGGAGCATTGTATAAGGTAGCGTTTCAAAGACACGCGATGAATGCAATAAATGCAATAAATGCGGGAGGAACGTAATAAAAAGATAAGTAAAGTAAATAATCTCTTCTAGATTATTAGATATACTATTACGATAGCAAATATAATTTCGCAAGTATCACGATAAACGCTATTCAGTATTTTACAAAAGTAAAATCCAGGTATCCCAGTATCGACGTAGGTTTTATATTGAATTCAACCGTACATTCGGAAAGAAATATATACAGGGTGGTTGGTAACTGGTGGTACAAGCGGAAGGGGGTGATTCCACGCGAAAAAAGAAGTCGAAAATATAGAATAAAAATTTTTTTTCTAATTTTTTCATCAAGACAACGATCTACAGTGAGATTCGTTATAACGAGCCGCGATAAAGTGCACGCGTACCGAGCGGAAATTCAAAGTGGATTTTCTCGAAAACAAAGCCTCGAACGAACAATTTTTATTGTATATTTTCGACTTGTTTTTTCGCGTAGAATCACCCCCTTTCCGCTCGTACCATCAGTTACCAATCACCCTGTACATATTGTATAGTATATTATAGTATAAAATTTTCAGAATGGAAGTAAATCCTTTGAAAATCGATGAAGCCATCATCGAGAAAGCCCTTCGAAACAAGTTATCGGATGAAACTGTTAGAGTTTTGGAGATCCAGCTAAACTGTATGTCAGAAAAAGGATTAAACTTTCTTAGTGATCTGTATAAAGCGCACATCAGATATACAGCTTCTTCGATCAAAAAGAAAGAGGAAACGAAGTCGGAAAGATCGATCAGTTTGGTTATTAAAGCCGAACCTCTGAGGGAACTGTCGCGCGACATCGTTCGTCAACAAAATCTGTTTCTGATCGAATTGAAAGTTCTGCGTGACGTTCTACCCAAGATGAAGGAATTTGTTTATCATCAACTCGGTCCAAATTTATTATGCGGTCTCGACGATCCTGGTATTCTTGTTATGGAAAACTTGATAAACAGAGGATTCATTATGAAGGATCGTCAGAAAGGATTGTCGTTCGAACACTGCCGTTTAGTCATACAACAACTCGCGAGATTACACGCTGGATCTGTCGCAGTTCTCGAAAAGGTACGGATCGCACATTACGTTCTAAGCTGTATCTAAACGTTGCTTAAAAATCAAGTGTAAAGATCATCGTAGCGTGATTCTGGATTTATGCAGCATCTGTGAAAAAATGTTCGTGCACAATTCACTTCGAGCACGAGTTACTAGTTTAAAATTTTCCACATTCACTGCCGTCACACGTGCGGATCACATCTGCGTCCTATTCACGGTGATCCGAGATTCAAAAATTGGCCGATTATGGCGAGATGGAATACCACTACGCGCCATTAATTTCGTCTAAGAGATGAGAGCGTACAAATTGTAAATGCGTTGTTATCGACGTAAGCAAATAAACGAGGCCGATAATATGATTTCTAGTAATTCCTGCCCACGCGTTAGTTGCCGAGCCTCTTCTATTAAATCTTTCGACTCTTGCGGATTTCTGACGGCGGAAATTCCCTTATTTTGTCGATCGAGGATGATACACTACTCGAGAAACTGCTTCTATTTGTAAATAACACACGTTTCGAAAAGCACGGTTCGCGTTGCAGCGAACTATCTTTATGTAAGTCCGACGGTGGTGAATAGGCACGAGAGTAGAAGCTATAATTAACTTGTTCGCCTTTACGTCAATTGGTACGGAGACGACTTTGTTCCTTTGAGACTTTTTATTCTCGCGATGAGTAGTTTACGGCACGATGAATAGAAAGAAATGTGACATTGAAGTTACAGCGTTCGAGGGCAACTTTCCACGAACTTCTTTTTACAAATCTCCACCGATCCGGAGGTTTAGAGTCAGGCTATAATGTTTTTTATATTTACTTTTTATTTACATACTTTTACACACATGTCATTACACATGTAATGTCATGTACGTACAGTACTATAGTTTACCGACAATGTGTGCGTTCCTGAACGCCTATTATCCGATTCTACTTCATACGTGTGACGTAACGAATTAATGTTTTCGGACTACAAGTATTTACAAATCTCAGCTCGTTGAACTCACAAGGGAAGCTTCAGACCTGGTTCTCGCGGATTTCAATGAAATCGAACGCGGCGGTAGCTTTTACGCGAAATAAACATACCCGTAGTTTTATCCTCGGATGATCGATCAATTCTGAAGATAAGATAATATTAAACCAAGTTTTCAGGACAGAAAAAAAATACATAAGAAAGCTCCGCTTCCCAGTGGCTTAAACCCAAAAATTGTATTATACAACGAAAAATGTACATAATACAGCATGGCTACGTCGTACCGCCGCGTATCGGTACCTTTGCCTAACATATCATTACAAAAATTCACCGTTTATTGCGAATATGTACCTAAAACTGTATTCTTGGACTCGATAAACTTTAAATCTCCTAAAATAAGATAATATTAAAGATATCTCAATTTTAACGTTGTGGAACTTATGGTATAAAAGGGAAGGAAAGACTTGTTTGTTTATGTTCTCCTTATATTTTGTCGAAGCTTCTCTTGTTAGTTTTACCGAAACCTTGTATTCAAACAAACGAATAGCAAAGTCCAGTTATATGGACATTGTTTTCGATTATGCGAACAAAGAAACAGCCAGGGAGGGGAGAACCAGTGCGCTTCTACTAAACTTTCCGTTTAAACAAATTAGACTTCTTAAACTCGTTTATCACATTTCACGTGTATTTTAAACTCTTAAGCGAGGCGATTAGCATTATCCGTCGCGTTAGATCGTATTTCTACGTCGGTGTATTCGATCGCCATTTAAAATTACAGGTCTCCGCGTTCGTAACTATTTCTGGTAGCTACGTACAAAGATCATCCGTCGTTTAACCCCAGGGTGGATCACGCGAAATAATTTTATATTAATCGTCGATAGCAGCGAATCGGTATATTTTTCGTTATTTGTTACTCAGTTACTTGTCGTAACTAATGGTTACGTCTTTGATAAATTATTTCTCCTGCATGTCTGAAATCTCGTCAATTTTTACGTGATATTAATTCGAGTGAATTTTTCAGGATCCACAGATAATTGAATCTTTTATAGATACTGGCATTGTGTCGACCAAATGTCCGAAAGCTTTTATACGAATGATGGAAGTAAGCCTTCTACGAATAGCTAACGAAATACAAAGATGGTCGAGCGAAAAATACACGAGTGCGGCGAATAAGCTGATCAAATTGTCACCAACTATCGGAACGCGTTGTATCGATGCGTATAATTACGACGTGGATGAATTCTGCGTACTAAATCACGGAGATTGTTGGATAAATAATCTAATGTTTCGAGAAAACGAGAAAGGCCAGCCTATTGAAGTCTTATTGGTAATACGTGTTCCATTACAACATACACGGTGTTATACCCTCTTGTAAAAAAGACGCAGTCACGACAGAAGTATAAAACATATAAGAAACGTAAATAGTATATCGACAAGTTGCCGATATATTTTATTTTCATCGACTAACGATAAATAGGTCTACTATAAAGAAATGTATCAGGAGAAATTAAGAGGGCGACGATGAAAATTTACGTGGCGTTTTATATGATACGTTCGTCTTATCTTAGTCATAGTCGAGTCGATATATAGAAACTTGGAAAATAAATACGCATTAACATTTTAGAATAGTTCGAGGTAAACGATCTTCTATCATATGAAAACTAAGCCACCGGATCGCCTTCCTTATGCCGTAGAATCGGAATTTTTCTTCTCCTTTCTCTGGTTTTACCATAGAGTATTTTCCAGGTCGATTATCAGATGGCTGTTTACACGTCTCCAGTTATCGATCTGTTGTACTTTTTGAACATTTGTCCAGAATTTCACGTAAAGTACGACAACGACGATGATTTTCTGGAACTTTATCTGCATACTTTGCAAGAGACTATGAAAAATATCGATTGCAAGAGAAAACCGCCCACGATGGAACAGTTAAAAGAAGCGATACATAAAAGAAGGATATACGCTGTTTTCTCTGGAGTCGTGCTTTATTTACGAATGATGGGAAGTAAAGAGGATACCGAAGATTTCGAGGAATTATTGACCAAGTTGTTAGGCGAAACTAAAATGGACGTTTTCAGAAACCCAGACGCGGTGAAACTAGCGCATAAAATGATCCCAATTATGAACGAAAGAGGTTACTTCGATTGAAACAATTCGTTTTAGCTATTAAGATAAAGGAAGATTATTTATTCTCGATCGTATTCGGCATTATTTTGTAACGTTATTATGCCTATATATATATTGCCATCGTATCTTGTAAAACGTGGCTACAAATACGGTGTCTCGCGAAAGTATTCGACTATTTATCGCGCAACCTTTTATACGAATATAATATCACGTGCATTATAGAAAAAATTTTGAAATTCTGTCCGCACTGAGACACGTGTCTCGCGTTTGTTGCGAACATACGCTTTGCGAAAAATTAATATACAGCGTGGATAGAAATCCGAAAGGTACATTAAACGACGTACAGATACTCTCGCTACGTATTGTAGCTTATTAAGATAGCGAATAACAGACTGTTCGAGTACCTGCTTTGCTATCGTATTTGATATCTCGTAACTTCTATTTACGTTTACAGATTCGTCTCGAGCTTTGCCAATATGCGTAATCGCGATAGTCTCGGGTAGTTACAGTGCCAGCGAGATTTCAAAATGTTTCGTATAATAGAGAAATGAAAGACAGGGAATAATTTCTAGGAGAGTTGGAGTATCCTTGCCAGCTACTGCCTTACATAAGAATAAAACATGCTATAAAATTCCGACATTCTTACTAAATTAATACTTTTTTCGTTCCTTCGATCCTGGGATATATCTTCTCTACTAAAAGTAAAGCGAGGAACTTTCGATATATAACGCTGCTCGAAGTCGAGTTTATCGAGTTTATCATAAACGTTGCGATATATGGAAGAATTGTAATCTCCAGGAGAATATCATTGTATATGAGATTTGTATCAGAACAATTAAATATACGATATTAAATCCCTCGACGCTTTTAACCGGAATATCTATGAAATACCGCATCGCACCTCGTTGCTGGTTTCCCATAGAACCATTTGAAAGATTTTTTTTTTATTTATTTATTTGAATTTTTGCAATTTGTCCAGTAGGACATTTGGTAAAATATTATAGCTTGGTGGTATAATAATATAACATGTGGATGGCTACCCCGAATAAGTGAGATACCAATTTGAAAGATGACGCGTTTCTTCGATCAACGATTAAAAGGGTTGAAATAGTAAATCTCGATTAACGAAGAGGCTAATCGCCAGTGTCGATCCAAGTTGTAAAGTCGTCTCGAGATGCAGCGAAGAAAAAATTGCACCATCCATTGGACACACTGGATGTGCTTTCAAAAAGATTCTTGGAGAGCAAGCGTGCGACCTTGGCGGTCAGCCGGTAGCAATTGATTTATTGTAGGGCAGTAAAGCACTAGGCTAAAAGGACTCTGAAAGCATCGTCTTGGTAACCTACATCGTGAACAGAGAAATTGTTGTGGCAAGCCTCGATGGGGTGGCCTTTGCCTCGAGCAGAAACTACACTATCGGGCAAGGAAGAGAAATCCGCGATGGAACAGATGGAATTCATCTGCACGAGAGAGGTCTTTTTGCAACATTCGTCACTGTTTCTCCCTTTTAGTCTCTTCTGCCTTTAGTCTAGTTGGCCAACGACCTGTCTACCTTTCTTGTTTGCATTGACCTGAAAAATGTACGTAGTCGACCGAGAGTCCGGGGATTCGTAAATCATAGTGGAAAGGCGAATTGGAAAAATTCGGTAGTCGATTTTCGGTTCTCCGCACGAGGTATGAGAAAGTTGGAGCGAGGATGCAGCGCCCAGGGTAAAAATAAGACATAATAGAGAAACTAGACGCCTGTGCAGTATTCAGGTTATTCGGTCGTCAGTGGCAGAAAATTCCGGTAGCTGGCCGCGATTAGTTCCGAATCGGTTCGGAAATTACGTTACAGTAGAAACTGTGCGTTCCTCTTACTTTCGCATTTTCCGCTCGATCTCGTACTTGCGACAAAAAAGTATCTTACTTCGTAAATACCGTGTGAAAGTTTATTATCGAGCGAATCTCGTCGGCAGTTTCTCTGTTCATCGAAAAAGTAAAATAAATTGCGGAAAAATTATAATTTCGATGGTTGTCTCTTTCGACGCGTACAGAACGTGCCAGCGATCGCGGTACAATCGGCGATAGGGCGATTCTTCGCGAAAAGAACAAGTCGAGCTTGGAAATTTATCAGGCAGGTATACTTTAACCTTCACTGATTAACCACTAGGTACGACTAAATGATCAACGTCGTTCTACACGCGAAAATACGCGAAATATGTCAAACAAATTCTACAAAATGTCCAAATTGGACGAATTGTGAATGTGAAATATTAAATAAAAAAAAAGAAGAAAAATATGTGAAACAAAATTTGTCCAATTTTCCTTATTTTCGGGGAAGTAGAGTTCGAAGTTGTTTAATTAAGAACCGAGCTGGTACACGCGCGTGATAAATTTACAAACTTATCTTCCTCGAAAAGAAGGAGATCCTGCGAACAAACGTGCAGGTACTTACACGCGTATGACGCGGTTCTTGTACCGATTTATATCGAATTCTCCGTGAAACTTTTTCCTATCGAATTTGCGTTGTGTCTGGATGAAAAAAAAATGATTACGTTATTGCGATGTTAAATTACAATTGCTATCGATTATTCTAACCGTAAGATAAAACGCTATGCGGCGACGATAAAAGAAGTTAGTCTGAAAGGGCATAAGAAATCGCTCGAAATTCTCGTGGGAGTTACTAATCCCCCAATTTTTCAGGTGTTCCATTTAACTACGCGTCGGACAACTGATTTGTCAACGTCCTTTACCTGAATAACGCCTGTTTCTTATTTGTCTTCTAAAAGAAAATGGTGTCAACCCTGGGAATACCTTTGGAATTTCTGAGCCGCGATTGATGAATTTCGAACTTGGAAATTTTTTTAGAAGCCCGAATTGTGCAACGAGATAAATGTGATTTTTCCACCGACACAAAGGGTTTGATACTCTTTAAAAAAGGGAAGGAAAAGAGGGAAGAAGGGGAAAAAAATCTTTTGATGGTATTGAATAACACAGTCGAACGGAGAATATTGATCCTCTTAACATCTACCGCCTAATCCTTCTATTATTATATCATCGCGTGACCTTCGTTTTTGCACCTCTTTGAAAAACGTTGGAATCTAGTTAGGAAATACGCGACGTTATTAACAATATAAACGAATTTCATATATTTTAGTTACGCACTATATTATACAGGGTGGTTGGTAACTGGCGGTACAAGCGGAAAGGGGGTGATTCTACGCGAAAAAACAAGTCGAAAATATAGAATACAAATTTTTCGTTCGAGGCTTTGTTTTCGAGAAAATCGACTTTGAATTTTCGCTCGGTACGCGTCCACTTTATCGCGGCTCGTTATAACGAATCTCACCGTAGATCGTTGTCTGATGGAAAAATTAGAAAAAAAATTTTTATTCTATATTTTCGACTTGTTTTTTCGCGTAGAATCACCCCCTTCCGCTTGTACCACCAGTTACCAACCACCCTGTACATATGCTTGTTACGTATACATTTTTTAATAACGCGACGCTTCTATAAAGATAGTTTTGTAGCGGCACATGAGTCAGAGGACAATTCGAATCACGTTGTTGTTTTGCCTCGGAGTATCAAGACCGTTAGGTTACAAGTAACGTAAGAAGAAATAAACTGCGGGCAAAACGACGTCGCCGCTACATGCAACCGTCGAATGAAAACGAATTTGCATTTTCCGACTCTCCCCCGATCGGTATAAATAAACGGACGCGATCGCGAGCGACAGTACATATGGAATTACAGTCAGTTGTCGATCAGTTATCAACCAGTTATCAAGGAATTATCAGCCATCTAATTAACGAGTAATTAGCGACCCTATTTTACGACTTATACTTTTACGACTTACGTCTTAGCGAATCGGTTAATACGAACGTCTTTGCTAATATCGCCGGTACTTATTTATTAATCGTTTAAAAATATACTCGACGGTTTTGCTTATCAAGTATCTCGTTATTTAAACACAAGAAACCACGCAACATTTACCACATTGGTAACCCCGACGCGAGTCGAACACGACTAAACCTCTACAGTTTCGTTTCATCGAAGATAGCCGAAGAAAATTCTGTTTATCTATTTACGAAGAATACTATTGTAATTATCGAAAATATTATAATTTGTCAATGTATATCTACATATGTATATCTGTATAACGCGTTAAATAGAAAAATATTCAAATTGTGTAAAAAAAGCGCTTTGGAGGGGATGCAAATTTGACGTATGAAACCAAGAGGCAAACACGGTCTTATTCGATGGAACGTTTATCCAATGAAAAGTATCTATAAGGATAGGAATGAGATTGTACGAACGACGATAAAAAGAGAAAATCTACTTATCGATATTATCCCTGAATTTCGAGATTCATAGGGGCGTATTTACCCTGTCGGGACATGCAATTTTGGCATACGACGTGTAAATACAGACGTGTCATTGGACAACAATATACCCGTGGGATCGAAAGCTCGATCCCCGGTGTCAACGACCACGCTATCCTGAATTTTTCGATGGTGTTCCGTGACGACGCGACGTCGAGTAAATTATTGCTAAATGGTGTACCGGCGGATGTCAAGATGCGGGCCTCGTTCGGGTGGTCGTGGGATCTTTCGGCGGCGACGACCCTTTCGAAATACTAGAATGTGGAACAGAATCTTCTTAATCATCGACCAGCAAAACAAACAGTGAACATTCTTACGAAAATTGTATTAGCGTTTCTCGTACGTTGAACGAACAACCCTATTCTTTTTCCGTTTGCAGCATTTGTCGATGTTTCCTCGTCGCAGCTACCTCTAAACGAGTTTCTGAACGAGCCTAAAAAGTATAATTTTTGTTTTACATATCGCACACATCGAAGAACGATAGGAAAGTTTTTTTTTTATTATTTAATTTATACTTTACAATTTGTCCAGCTGGACATGTGGTAAATCATAGGAAAGTGAAACATGGAAAATGTCAATTTACCAATATGTGGTAATGACTTATTGAAAATTTTAAGGAATATGTTCTTTAGAATTTGTCAAAAGAACGTTTTATTCCATTGTTGCTAATTTTAATTGTTTCTTTTATATTACAGGCCAGATATGGTATCGCGATAGTGTACGATATTCAAATATATACGGCAGATGTGATACGAAGTGACGTTTGAAATTGAAAACAATTTGTTCCAAGCTTTACGAAACGAGAGAAAGTGGAAAGGGAATATCAGGTATCGATGTTTTTGTTTTGTCGCCAAAAAGGATACAGGTGTCTTGGAATAGTCAAATCGATCAGATGTATTTTCTCTCGCTCGCGAGTCTCGTTAAATTTGTTGTTAATAGTATACAGTGTGTTTATTTTTATACTGAATATTTATAAATAGAGAAGTTCGTGTCCTTGCGCAGGAATCGATCGAACGGTGTAGCAAGATCGTCCTAAAGGTTTGGTTAAAATTAGCAAAACTTCACGACGGCCAATGGAAGTAACCTTAAGAGCCCGACCGTAGACTTGCCATATATTCAAACGAATATCAACGCTACGTCACCTTGGTTCTACGATGTTTTGAAAATCTGCGACCACATTGACATTGAACGTTGACGAGTATTCGCGTTGAATATTCCCCCGGTTTGTTTGTAAGGACTGTAAATCATGTAACAGATTTATGGGTCAGTTCTGTGCGGCTGGAAGGTACAGTTAGCCATTCGACACTTTCTTCTCGCTGGTTTTTCTTTCACATCCCTGTCACTACATCTTCGCCTCAACGATCCAAAGACTCGACCATGTTCCACAAAAGCCTCTCGTAAATTGTTTAGAAAGCCTTGTGCTAACATTTACGTTTACTCTTCTTCGAACAATTCCATCGAAGAAATAAAGTTCGGACCATGTTTGTACCGATATTAGTAGCACAATAAACTACCGCTTGATATACGTCCACTCTGTAATTTATCGATATCGAATAACGATAGAATAACGCGACAGAACAACGATAGAAATAATTACGAACAATGTCCTTTCTAACAGACTCTGTTATACCGCTTTACCACGTACAGACGAGTACATAACACGATCTCTGTTTGGACGTGATTTCTGTGCGAAAGGCAGAAGCCAAATGCGATTATGATCACCGGGGACACAGACAGGGGTGTATTATAATAAAGCGAAAGTGCTGTTATAGAACTCACGTTGAGCGACACGTGGCGAATCGTATCCTGATATTGTATCACTGTCTGCCACGTGACTATCACTTTATAAATATATCTATCGCACAACGTTCAGTTAGTGGCGCGCTGAACGTCGAGTTTCGGTCGAACTCGCTCGATCGTTCGTCTTCTTCTTCGGTATTTCGATGTAAGCAGGCCAATTGTCATCCTCTTCGGCGTTCACATCTATTACGCTAATGATGGTTCGCGAATTAAATAGACCGGACAAAAGTTGCCATACGCTGCGCGAAGTACAACAGTTGTAGCGTATACTATTTGGTCCTTGAACAAGCGTACAAAGTGGATCAACACGGTCGAATGGTGAAAACAGGAGAGTCCCTGACGTCGTACATACGTGTCTGTTAGGGGTGTCAATTTGTCCGGTGGAAGTCCAGTTTGTCCCTGTTTGTTTCGAGGAGAGCTTTATTTGCAGCACACAAGGACCACGAACGACAGCGACGGCTCGAGGGTGACGGGGTGGGTAAGAGGATGAAGCCCATATAGGAGCGTGGAAAAGTGGACGCCTCGCGTTATAACGACGTCCTGATGCCAGCTTCTTGTTTCAGGGAGGAGAAAAAAGGCCGGTAACGAGGCGCGACAACCGTAGAAACAGCTGTTTCACAAAAGCTGCGATCGAGAAACTCTTGGCTCGGTCCGTTGAGATTCTGGCTGAACGAAAATTCTCTCGCTATTACTCCGACTACCTCTCGAAAGAATTACCGCGCAGCTGTGTCGGTTGATACGCGTAAACACGAGCAACCTGCCATCTATCATTTTCATGTGCTTCGAAAACAATGATTTTTGATAAACTTTACGGTAAAGCGCAGCGACTTACGATAGCTCTGACGCTACCATACGCATTACCTCACACTCGACAACGCTTCCTCTTTTATCATTCTTAGTTAGCGTCTAAACTTTGATCTATCAAAAGTTATTTAAAATATTCAATTGACGATATTACGATATCATTGACGGGAGCAAGCAAGTCGTCGATATATCGCCGTTGATTGTTTCATCGATATGGAACTGTAGCGGTAGATGAGAAATGGCGATTATACGCGGATGAAGTGGTAACTCTGCATAGAAAACCGCAGAGACGAATGACGAATGGCTGGACGAAACAGAGTCGAAATCCGTAGGAGAGAAGAGAAGATCGAAGGGAAAGAGAGGAGGTTGGAAGATGGGGTGCTGGAAAGGGAACCGTGTATGTTTGACGCACGTGCGTCTGTTACGCGTGTATCGGGTGCAAACGGGGCACGAAACCCCAACAACAAGGGTGAGAACATGCCGCACGGACAAAATGTGACATCCGGACTGATCAATTCCCAAGATTTCCGAGGACATGGCCTAACCCATTTACCCCCCGCGGAGTTCTCATTCTCCATTTTTCACCGCGCAACTTTACGTATCTTCTCCAGGCGGAATCTAAATCAGCAGTGAATTTCTGTCGTATAAAAATACGAATATATATAATAACATGGACATATTACAATGACGTAGTAAATATACGACAGTAAGGCGACCCTAGTATCATCGAACAAGTTTTACAATTTATATTTGATACATGCTTGTACGAAATTTTGTTCCTTCGCGGCGCGTAGAACCGGCGCTTGAATGGACGAAATACGCTGTAGACTTGCATCAACTTTTATAAAATACGTTCTAATTTTAATCATTATGCGCGTTATGGTTTCGTACTTCTACTTGTATTATATTTACCTTTCTCGACTATATTTACGGAATTTATTTTCCAAACGACTCGCAACAAGCGCGTCAACGATATTACGCGCGTGATACTTTTTTTTTTTTAAATAAAAAAAGATATTTACAATCTTCTCCGTCTCTATTCTGTGATAAATAAGAAGCGCATCGAGGATAAAAATACCAGAAGACGAATAAAGAGGAAGAGGAAGACAGAAGGAAGGAAAGAAGAAGGACATAGTGTTCCTTGTAGACGGTTTCTATGGCGTTGTTTTCGCCGAGGAAAGGACATGGCAGAGAGTTTCACCGCGATTGCTGTAACAGCATCGCCGTGATGAGAGACGCGCGTATCGGTAATGTAACCAATCACCGAGGTGAATCTGTCTGGCTATAAAGCTGGTACCGGGTCCGTGTTGGGTCGCGTACCCCCGGCGTTAGTTCAGCTACACCCGGTACGAGTTGGTTTAGCTTCGGCTCCCCGTAACGAGGAGTTTAATGACATCGTCGGCGTCCACGTTGGACACGTGAATGTCAGGAGAAGTTTCTCCCTCTCCTTTATTTTGATGTATCCACGCCCGCCGTACTACAAAATTTGCTTCCGTTACCTTTTCTATCGCGCCACGCTATTTTCTCTTGCGCTACGCGTGACTATTATTTCTCTATCGTTACAATCTCATGGTAAACTGCGTCTCGAACAACGTCTCAAATTACGTATTGGAAATCTGTCTCGTTCGAAGTAAAAGAAACCGCGATAAAATAGCTTAACATGTCGCGGCTCTCGCTGTAAACTATCGCTGCACGAAAACTATGCCCTTCGCGACATATCTTCTCCGAATGTCACACATTTGTGGCGCAAAAATAAAATTTCATCTTACATTATCGGTGTAACAGAGTTTACTTATTTAGAAAGAGAGAGAGAGAGAGAGAGATTCTACAAAGTTTTGAGAAAAGGATGAACCACACTAATAAGAAAACAAGGTGTATAGGTACCGATACATGTTCCTTTACATTTAAGATTAAGAATATTTCACTTTCATAAACGATTTTCTTCGACGTTACCAGGATATTTTTGTCAACGTGCTGTTCTATGTCACTTGCAAGTCGTACGATTTAAGATGAAAATGTTAAGCACGTAAAAGCTTCGACGATAAGATAACAGAATCCAACGTGATTACGTTATACCTGTTTTATTTTGTAATCAAGTAAATTTCACGCTTCGAATAAAATTCGAACGTGTATCGTACCGAGGCTTTATAAAGATACCTAAATACACGACCACCAACGATCCACGAATCATTTGTTTCGACCGACGTTTCTAAGCTTTTGTAAAGTTGGATTTTGCGAAGCGTGATTCAGCAAATCAAATTTGTTGTTGCCAATCGGTCAGCAATGTTTCAGCGGTATTAATTTGAAAAAGGTGACACGTGCCCGACGTAGGAACGTTCCGGTCCCCCGTGGTTAAAACAGTAAAAAGATGGACGAGAGACACGCGGCTCTTACATCGGTTAAAATAGGTAGACAAACCAAGTAGCACGGGTGGAGGATGCGAGCTAATGACGCGTGCTTGTCCAAGTCGTTAGCGTCCAACAGTACCCCCTTATTTTTGTATTAAAAACACTCCCACCCGGCTTACACAGTTTCCTTTATCACGGTCCGACAAACGATGACGATAATCCTGTTAATTGTTCTGGAAGAAATTGTACTAGTCGTGAAATTTGCTTGTCTTTGATTTTAATATAATACGTACGTTAGGCTGTTATCGATAGCTCGTCGATAGAATGGGAATTTTTATACGCAAACTGATATTTTTATGGTCGCAATTAAAGAAACCTGTCGACGTCAGAAAATTTCCAAGTTCGTCCGACGTAAGATATAAGGAGATTTTCTCGGGTTACTTTTACGATCGTTCGCTCCACTAGCCTTTGATAATCGACGCATTTAAATGGGAATTTTATAGCTCATTTCGAACGACTTTTTAACTTAAGTAGAGCGTGAAACGGTCTCTTATTTTGTTAATCTTACAAGATCGTTCAGAAAAATTTGTGGACATGGACGTGGTTTATGGTGTACTATCGTTTCGTGAATACAAAATGACAGTATATTATGAAAATATCTTACAGCGCGTGGAATAAATATCGTATCTGTAACCGATTTTTCTAATATTTATCAGCGTGCTGAGACGTTAAACGCTGCAACAGAGATACGAAATTTTTGTAAACGGATAAATATAAAAAATATACGTATAGTTATATTATAATACGAATAAATGTATACGGTGTTTATAAACGTTTAGATTAATTTTTATCAAACTGTCGCTAAATTTCTAAATGATTCCTTACGAAGATGTAAAAATGCACGAGACATTTACACGTTTACTAAGAAATACGAGCAACAAAGCACAATGTGTCAATCTTTCACCATTTACGACTTGTTTTCTATGACTTTCTTGGTCATTTACGAGCTATTTTAAGCAGTCCTACGACTGCGATGAATCAACATCGGACCAGTTGGTTTTAACGTAGCAGGAAATCGATCGTAAAATTTGATCCAAGATTCGAAAACGGTCGTCATGTTCGCGGAAGCCCACAAAACGAGACGTGTGTCACGAAATTCAACTTCTTTATTCCTCTTCTTATGGCGGTATTAAGCATTACGTCGTCCTATTTACACAGTGTTGTAAGATTTTCGCTATTCCAAAGAACGGTATCAAGGAAATTCTTTTTTTTTCGTTTTCCTCTCGAAGAAATCACGGAAAGTGATATTTACAAAAAATAATTTTTGATCTCTTCGAACGTTATTGTTTCGCGCGACGTAAAATTACTTGCATCTACGATCACGGCATAATATTTATATATTTACAACATTGATAGTGATATACGTTTAGGGAGAGATCGTTCGTAAGAAAAGGACGCGTGGTGGTATAGTTTCACAGAGTTTCGAACGGAATCGTACAATTTCCATGTTATCTAATTGCGTCGTGTGTGTACTGCTCGTTACGCGCATAATATACTCGTACAGTAGCCCTTATTTGTCGGCAAAAAGAGAAGTATAAAGCGAGAAAAAGCGAAAGAAAAAGCCACGGGGCGTCTCAGGCGTGTATCATCCCGCAGAGCTACAGTATAAAAGGGGGATGGAAGGAGGGTTGACAAAGGGAGGGTGGTTGTTAAGTTGTCCGACAGATGCCTCGCCACGTGAATTCACCGTCTAAATACCCAACTTCCACCCTCCATACGTTTGTATTTTCACATTTCGAAATTTAGTTTCACCTTATCCAGGCGATCCTCGTAATCAGCGCACAGCACGCGTACAACTTCTCCATTATAAGTTGGGCAAATCAAAGATCGGAATTGCTTCCTTTCGCGTTCTATTTCTCCTTATACCGCTTGATATAAGCAGAGATCAACATTTCGTATCATTTCAGCCGCAAAAGGTGTCCTTTTTCGGGGCACGTTGCATTTTCGCTTTTATTTATTTATATAAATCACAGAGAAAATGAATTTACCTATACCACCTATAATACGAGCGGCAATTTAAAGATTTTTAAATAGACTCTCGTAACTCTTAGACAGATACTTGAATTTGTAAGGATCGTTGCCTGAAGGAAATCGTCGAATAAGGTTGAAAGAGTCGCGAAAAGCGCATCACCTGGTTCCGTTTATTAAGACGTCGTTTGCCGAACGGTGTTAAAAACTTCCTGCTGATCCTTTGCGTTTTCTATTGGAGGCGGCGGCACGCTTCGTAGGAAGGATGAAGAGAGGAAGAGAAGAGAGGAAAGGAGCAACGACGGTGGGAGGGTAGTAAGAATGGACGCGCGAACGCACGCCCCATTATACGAAGGTAACGCAAATCTGTTCGGGCTTTGAGCGATCTGTAACAAACGGACTTTTACACCGGCTGCACGGAAGTTTTTCACCTGCCCGTCCGACAACAACCCCCATCGGGTAAACCCATCGCTAACGAGCCTTTGAAACGACCGTCCTTCCACACGGAGAATATCATTTTCGGCGAGTCGATCGTACGTGACTTTCTGGACCTACCAAAGGTCTCTTTCGACCTTTTTCACGCGTACTGTCAGTCCCCGTTGCCTCTATATCAATTTCTACGTTCGCTATATTCGTAAAGGAACAGATGTGTGACAAATTAACAAGTAAACGTATTGTTGATCACACACCGGAGGAGAAGCGAAACGTTTCTTCGAAAAGCCATTAAATCGCATAATGGTAACGGTCTAATTAGTCGATTAAATCGCTCAGCTCGTCAATTTTCTTTTGCTGTTCGATACAAGGTTTCGTTGCTTGGTTAGATAACAGTTATACGTCGCGACTTCAAGATTCCCACAGTCAAAGAGGAAATAGCGAAATATAGCGGAAATAGATATGGCAAAAGAGTGAACATCGAAACCCCCTAATCACTGGATTGCTTGATACGTCGCACCAGATCCGCAGACTGAACAGACACTACCCGTTAGACCTAAACACTAGATTTAATTAGATATCACTGCGCCACGCCAGAAAAAATTACTGAAAATTCTCAATGCGAGAATTGATTGTAATTTTAACAAATAAATAAATAAAAAAAAAATGATTAGATTTAGGGGCGTGTAACGAATCTTCATTTGGACTAGACATCGTTCTTGTACAATAGAGATTGTATTTACTGGTATAAATACGAATTTTACAGAATTTGACAAATAACCGTGGTGATTAAACACTCGAGATGTCAATGACGATGATCTTAGCTTCGATAACGAATCCACGGTGAACGGGGTAACTCTTTGTTAAACGTAGAATATTTTTGAAGCACAAAGTAACGTTTGCCATCGACGCTCGGTATATACTACTCGTAAAGACGACGCGAAACTCTTCAAGGAGATCGCAAGAATAGAAGACTGACGAAAACTTTCCTCTCCTTACGATCGCGTATCGACAAAATTCCAATCGCCGTTGCTAGGAAATCCCGCGTAGCGGCGACATTGTTTCTGCCCGGGGTTTCATCGTTAATACAACGCGTGTTCCATAATATTGGCACTTCTGAGGCAAAACCACGCATGGCTCGATTCGTCCTCGAGCCCATGTGTCGCTACAACTATATTTTTTTTTGAGGAGAACGATATAACTACTCCATACCTCTGTAAAACGTCCATCCCGTGACCGTGGGCTACGTTCAGCGACCAGTCGTGTCACCTCGAGCCCAAGTCCATTGTCACAAATCTCATCGTAAACAACTAATTGTAAGCTTTATCATTTAAGTACAGCTATACTAAATACTCTGGACTAAAGTATTGGGGATCTTCCCAAAAATTCCAAAAGAAAGGCCCCGATGTCCCTTCATCTCCGACGTGTATATACGAAGTATGAGTCTGTTTTAATAGCCGGGCGGTTGAGAAATAAACTGCTGTTAGTATTATTATCATAAGATTTAATTGCAAACGTACGAAATTCTCGATATATTAAGAAGAACAAAAAATCTCGCAAATTATCGATGTATTCGGTTGTCCGAAGTGTCTTCTTTCGCAAACGTGTTTCTTACAACAGTACACGTTCGTACAAACGTGAAACCAAGTCTGTGAAATTGTTTGTTTATCACGACAGAAGAAAATGGATCCTACGTAATTCGACAAAATAATATAAAAGAAAATACATCGTGCGTCTATTATTTCCTGATAAATCGAAAGAAACTTTTCGCTCCACCTAATACCGTATCGTGACTTGTCGTAGAACGAAGATTAATTTGTTCTATAAAAACTTGGTGATTTAATCGGATGAAATTTTCCTGCCGTGCAATTACAGATATATTCATAGAAATCAGATGGTATAACGAACATAACACATCATTTTAAAAAATGGAAACATATTCAACAGGAATCTCGCTTCTCTGAATTAAAAGAGAAAGATAGACGAGAGTCGTGTTTCTTACGAACCTTCATAGAGGCACGTTGATGGTCTCTGTCAATTGCATTCCGTGTATTACTTCCTATTTAACAAGCTTTACACGGCAAACGCATATTCCATTCTAATTTATAATAAGACTCGAATGTCCAAATGTTTCTTGCGGTGCTACGTGCACGGAAGTGCAGTATTTGGTGCTTGTAAAGAGTTGCCCATTAAATTCGTCGTTTGTCTGGCGACAATTCGTAGATATCTGTATGCGGAGGTACGAAGGTACCAAGTGTCCACACGATTTCACCCGGTACTGTATTTAGCGCTTGTTAGCGTCGACAATACGTCGCTGCAGATCCCCCTAACGAGGCCGATGCTTGCATTATGCGGCGAGGGTGTAAGCTGAACGCGTGGTCTGCGGGAGAAACGCGAGCACGCGACACCAACGCCGACCACCGAGTCGTTATTTCTCAAACTTTCTCAAAAACACAGTTCCAATGGCTCTGCTTCGCCCTTATGGGTTTACGTTTTTTTTTTTTTTCGTACTTGAAAGGAAACCTTCGGTTTCACCGTAACTTGCAATTTTTGCCCTTTTCATATTCTGCGGCTTTCACACCGACTAAACGAAAAACGGCGCACTTACGGTTCTCTGGGTTTATAATCTTCTAATTTATGAAACAGATTCTACAAACACAATTGTGCTTACCAGATGCCTTCGGAACGAACATAAAACAACAAGAGTAGAATTGAAAACGTTATTGTCCGGACATAGTGCTCTAATTAAATTTCCTTTTCTTGCCAATTGTGTACCATGGGACGGTTGTCTGAAAGTTGTCTGAAAACGTATACGTTGTATTACGAACGATCTTCGTAAATAAACATATCGTGGCTTAATGAATTCATCTCGGAAAAAGATCAAACGAAAACGTAGTTTCATCCGAAGAAACAAAGATCACCTTGGGAACCAAGGACGCGTCTCTGAGTAGATAAAATTTACATTTGTCAAGGAACGTTTTTCCCAAAGCAGAATAAATTCTACTTTGAAACATAGCGAATAGTTTTGCAGATGATTGGGTGGATCGATTAAAATGGGACACCTTGTATATTTTCAATTTATTTCAACATCGGTAGCTTCGGTACGTAATGGGGATATTTCAAATGTATACTGTACGTCGTACGAACGTGTAACGCGATAAACGTGCTCTGGGCAAAACGAGTTAACAAACGAGATCGTTTTTGGAGATTGATGTCATATGGTAATTAAGCGAAAAAAAATATGTAAGCGAACACATCGAACGACACGTCACACGATACGTTTCTGTTCGTTGGAACTGACTTGTATAAACTAATTATAGGTATTTTGTCAAAGGTTGGAATAGTTCTATCGAAACACACGCGTGAAACGAGTCAGGTTCGCCTTCCTTCTTCTTGGTTTCCTCTTTCTTTTTACGTTTTGTAGAAGCAAGGCCATCGCGTTATTTATGTAAAATGGCATTTACGTGTCACGCAGAAGTTAATCAAATTTTCGCTATTTCGATTGCGACATTTAGTTCACTCACGAACGGTACGAATAGCTCGTATCTAAAATAAAAATTGTCGATATCGAAATATTTATACACGGCGAAGGAAGATAAGCTTTTTTTTTTGCAAGATGAGCGTTTTTTTATGATTTTAAAACTACAATGGGCGTTGTTAAGTATCAAGTGGTTTGAGATTATTTGCAGATCGACGAAAAATCTTAATATAAAAATACAAGACAATAGGATACAATAACAGATATTTGCAAAAATACGAGTCACGAGTACGCAAAAATTAATAGGATCTTTGCCTTCGAAACTTGTGCCACGTGGCAGTTACGTATATGAACGCGTATCTTGCTTCTTAGAATCGAAATTACCTTGCTTCTACCTTTCGAAATTAATTCGATTTATTACGACAGTGTGATATTTAAGAGATATTAGAAAGTAAAATAAAAATATCTTCGCTATAAATATATAAACATTCGCGGTCTAATGATCAATATGTATGCGATATGTATAACTCGTGACGCGTTCATTACCATTTTACGCGATCTTTTAAATTCAATGAGCTCTTTAAAGTTTTGCAATAGTCTTGTAACATGTTGGTTATATAACATGTAGCGTGACATATAATAACACGAATATAACACGTTCATAGTAATGTTTTATTTGATTTCGAGAAGCGCTGCGTGATAGCGTCCAAAAATTTCACCTGGTATCCTATTGGCATGATCTCGTTGTTCGTAACTAAGAACGAGACGATACGATAACGCTGTACATTATCGAAGGATGTAAATAAGATCATTTACATATTGTTTCGCCAATGTAAAGAAAATATATTAAAACGCTAAACGCATTACACAGGCTATGCGAATCGGAGATACAAAAGAATTTTCCATCCTCGTGCTACGAGTCTATAAATTCGACTTATTCGAACTTCGTAAAAAATCGTAGGATTTAAATGGAAAAAGAAGCAACGACGAGCAAAGATCTTTTTTTTTTCTTTAAGAATTCTAAGATTTCTCTTGATTAACACACAGCGTTAACGAATACTATTCAAACGTGTTGATCGACTGGAAAGGAATCGTAACGAACTGTTGTCTCAACGAAATCTTTATTCGTACTTAATGAGTTAATCGCTATCCGCTAGACCCAAACGCTAGATTCAATTAGTTATCTAAATTAAGTAATATTTACTTACTTACAACACTTATACTTAACAATTATACTTATCTATAATAAGTATCAACTTATTAGAAATATTTAGCCATGTCAGTGCGCCACGCCAGAAGAAATTACTGAAAATTCTCAATGCGAGAATTGATTGTAAATATTAATAAATAAATAAAAAAATGAGTTAATCGGTATCGCGCTATCGCTATAGCGAGGCGAAACTGTATAATAAAACGAAAAAGGTAAGCTTACGTTCTAAAAGTAACCTTGGAAAGTAATATAATTTTGGGAAACAATTGCATCACGATAGTACGGGGTCTAATAATAGGAAATTGGGGATTTAGTGGGAAGAGTTAGGGAAATTCTAGAAAGGGAAACTGCGACCATGCGTTCCTCCTGGAAGGATTAACCGTCTTGATGTATAACCGTCTGCTAGGAAGGTTATTTGTAAAAACTTGCGTGGAAGCGGGCGTTTCGTTTTTCGTGCAAGGTGGAAAATGTCCCAGTTACGGCTCAGTCGTACATCTGAGGGATTTGTCGCGTTGCCGACGAAACGTGAAGCACATTTGAGAAGCGCTTGTTATATATCGGTTCCGGTTCAGCTTACTCTCAACGTTAGGTCGAATTTTGTACGTCGTGAATCTTGTTACCCACGCCACAGAACGTAACGTGTTCGGTAGCTTTTACCATTTGTCGTACGATCGGTCCGTTTAAAGAATAAATGTCAAATTGGTTGCAAATAGAATCGAAAATTTAACTTCAAATATGGCATTTTTTATGGCAAAAGAATTACGTACACGTACCGCAATGGAATATAACGTGAGATGTAAAAAGATTGGCGCGTGAAATTGCAAGCGGAACTGTGGGAAGCAAATTTCGGCTACGAGAGGGCGACTTTGAAGCTTCGTTGATACAAAATGATGGATCATCGAATGATCCATAGAAGACTGGAAGGGACATCGCGAAGGAGAGAAAAGACTTTCTGAGAGCGATTTGCATGCGAGTCTACCGTGAATACTATGTGATTGCCTTTGAATCGAAGAATATCCTCCCTGGGAAGATTCTCTTGCTACGTCATTCTCTCTTTTTTTATTTCATTAAGTTAAAAGTCCAACACTTGTCGTAGTTGTTTAACATCGTCGTACATTTTTACGGTTTATTTGATCAAACGAGTTTGTTTAATTGGACGATTAATTAGATGGAAAGAAAAGAAAAAGCAGGAAGCACGTGTCAAAGTGCTATGATCGAGCTGTCGACAAGAAGAGGCGTTCGTATCTCAGCTAGCCGCTCGTTCTACGCGATCCTGCTGTGCCAGAAGCTGTGGGCACCAAGACCGCTGCTCGTAAAGCGAGCGAAAAAATGGTCAATCTCCGGACTTCGTGTTATATGCGATTTCAGGGTACATGAGCGCTCTCGCGCCAACCTACAATAACCATCCTAAACGTTTCTGCGTCAGTTGCACCCTGCTCCCTTTTCCTGCTGAGAGACCAAGCGAAAATCGACAAGGTCAGGAATCTTTATTCGCATCGGAACACCTACGGCTCACATTCACAGCTCGTCGTAATTTTAACGCTATTAACGAAAGAAACGTTTTCGAGCAACTGTATAATACGTTGCTCTACGACGTAACATCTTTATAATAACGATGGACATGTTTCTTTTGATTTTCGTTAGCCACGTTAATAACGCTAAACAACGTGTTTGATGCGAACGTGAAAGATAAATCGCGCGCGAAACAAATTGAAAACAGTAAACGTCAGATTTATTTCGAATATGTCGCGAATATTTCATGAAAATTCTGTAATGAAAATTTCAAGCCTATACTTGGAAGAGCCTATACTCAGGGTACGTGTATCGCTATATTTCCCCAAAAGCGAAGCTCCAAACGAAGAAGTACTTTCGCACAGAATAACTTGCTGCCCATTGTTCGTTCTTTCGCAGTGAACAACAAACCAAACGTACCAGATAAGTTTTGAAACTCGATTTTCTTCCCACGCGACTGTCTCGCACTCTTCGTGACGTCGTTTCGAGTCATAGAATCTCCGGCAGTCGTACAAGGAATTTACTCGTATTTGTAATTACTGCGACGTTAGCGGATCTTACGCGACGTTTCTGTGTCCCTTTACGAAACAGCGAAGTGTCCCAAAGGATATTGGGCGATGAATCGGAAGCAATGGTCAACGGCGTCGGTCGAAATGGCAGAAGAAGATTTGGTCGTTTGACCAAAACGGACACGGTTAACATGGAAAACGTGGCCGTGCTATGAGTGCGTGTCGCCGGGACAATGCTCGAGAGATCCTGGTGATGTTGCACAGCGTGATCCTCCTTCTTCGGCACAATTGGCCGCTCTATTACCGGAAATTTGCCCCGAAACGACCGATCGATGATAACTTTGAGCGACGCTTTCGAAATTCTTTCATGGAACCGATGATATTATTACATTCTGGCATAGCGTAATCGTTTCTTAGAAACATCTTTGTCCGCGTTTATACCTTCAATGAGTAGATATATCGTATTTTTCGTTCGTTTTTAATTTCTCTTAATTCTCGTCGAATTTGGTCTGCTCGAAAAGAAATTAGAATAGATTACCAAGGACTAGAAATAATCCTGATAAATTGTTCGGATCATAGATCGTTACTACCTATAAAGTGTTTGTTTGCTATTGCGATTACACGCAAACGTAGTTAGGTTTATCGAAGATGATCCGGGGACAAAAGTAAGCCTAGATTTAGTAACGAAGCTTCGTTAAATCTAGCTTTTTTGTACAAAAATGGAAATATTGGTTTTGGACAAATAGAAATACAGATACCCGATAAAAGAAATCCATTAAACTTGTTTATCTTAAGTATCCTAAATACTTATTTTACTACCTTTCGTTTAGGTGTTTTCGTACTTTTTAGTACAAATATACTTGTTAGCTTAGGTATTTAGGTACTTTTGTTCATGGCTGTGTATAGGATAAACGTATAATTTCTTAATATACAGCCTTAATTCTGTGTCAAATATTAAAACGCGAGGAAGAAATCGCGCATGGCCGTTTCCGCAAGAAAAAGTATTTAGCGAACGAGGATGGAATTTGCACGAGGACAAAATAGTCGCTGTTAATACGTATCCCTGGAATTGATTCTTGTTCTAATTGTGTTTCAAAGCGGATATCGACGACTCGACTGGTTGCTCTTGCCTACTGGAATTAATCAACGGCGGATCTTCAAAGATTCAGAGAAGCTGCCCCCTCGAAGTAGTTTGTTTATCGTCGGCGTGGCGGTTGTGCGGCCTGCTCGATCATTTCCTTTTTTCTTGTCAAGAATTCATCCGATCCAATAGCGCTGGTCGAGTTTCCTAGAAGCTGTTCGCCTCTCTGATCGGCCTACCAACTGACACGCACCAGCCCTCCTCTTCCGGGGGAGCTTTGTCGTGTTTTTTCCTCCAAACTTCTAAGTATTTTCGTTTAGCTTTAAATCGTACATTTCGTAGATGTTTCCATTCTAAATCTTCCGGCTGAAACATTACCGGTATTCGAGAACGTTTTATCGCTTACGTTCGAATGTAAAAACTTGCACGCGGAATGACCATTGCGTTCTTCTCTTAGTCGATAAACGAGTTATAGTTAAATTAGGTTGCGTCCTTCTTTCACTGACACGTCTTTTACAACGACGCATCTTTATACAAACGTGAAATCTAATTCGTCGAACGTTGTGATCTTTATCTTGATAGAACAGAATGGATCATACGTAATTCGATAAAATAATATAGAAGGAAAAATATCGTGCTTCCGTTATTTCCTTGTAAAACGAAAGAAGCTTCTCGGACCACCTAATATAAAAGGGTAAAAATGTAGGAAAATTTGATGTAATAAAATATCTGGACGATTCGAGGGAAGCATATGCAGTAGTGCTATGAATGCGAAAATTTCTTCGTACTTCGTAAGATCGCAGCATCTCTGCGAAGGAAGAAAAATTGCGACGAACAAATTATTAGGCAATTTTCTTAGAATCGACTTTCACGATCACCGTGAGAATCGGCTAAACGAAAGAAGAAGATCGCGACTAAATCGCTCGGACGTTAACGTCCGACTACCGGTTAACCAGACGAACGTACTCCTGTCTAAAGAATACGTAGCAAATTTGATTTAACCGAACGATATAAAACAAAGTCGATATATCAGGTATTATTAAAATAAGATTAACGAAATTTATTTGCATCTCCAGATTCTTCGTCAACCGCTATAGGTAACCGACGAAGCGTGCGTGATTTCTCGCTAGAATATTTGAACGATATCTATGAGAAATTGAAAGAGACGATTAAAATCGCGGCGAGTTATTTTCGAGTGCTCGTTACGGCTCGTAAGTCGACAAGTAGGATCGTATTACACGACAGGTTAAGAAATTCGGAGGACACGGTGACGTTCAGCGGCGAGAGACGTTCCACGAGTCACGATAAAAAGATGCAAGCACGGTTGTTATTGCATGGAGAACGACTGCGGCTCTCCCGCGGCGGGATTCTCGGTGCTGAGTAAACATCGAGTGGACGTCTAGTTAGTTTACACTTTGTTTTCGGAGATGTTAGCAAAACACGCGATCGCTTTGAAGCACCGCCACCAACCGCGAACCACCGATATAAACCTTCTCGTCTCTTCTTCGTTGAGAACATTTTTTCGGCATACTGTGTCTCGAGTACGCGAGATCGCCCTTCTCAACGTTTTCCCTCGCTTGTCTGTGCGCGAGATTCCACAGACAAATAAGCTTCTGTTGCCGGTCTCCCTTTCCCCCTTCGCCCCCTTTTTTTTACACTTCTTCGATCGATCATACTTTTAGATCAATTTATACAGGGAGAACATCCACCAATCCAGAGTTATTATCACTGGGGATAATATTTCTGTGCGCGTTTATTTCAGCGAATTAGGAATCGATCGACACGACGCGTTAATATCAGGTTGTCCGGAAAGTGTCTTTCTTTCGCGAGCGTGTTTCTTACAACAGTGTGAAACTTTGAAATTTTTTTTTTATTTGGAAGTAGTTTACGGTCGATTCTCATTGACAACTGTTATATAAGTAAATTATTCCGGCGTGGTACTATAACGCGAGTAATAAACGATCATCGTATGTTTGATTCTAGCTGAATCTAACGTAACGCGAGTCTGTGAAATATCGCGGTGTTTATCTCAGTGGAACAAAATGGATCGTACATAGTACGAAATAGTATAAAACAAGAAACGTTGTGCGTCTATTATTTCCTGATAAAACGAAAGAAAGTTTTCGGGCAACCTAATAATAACGTTTAGTCGATTGGGGAGATATCTTGCAATTTCGATTGTCGCTTTCCACTCGTCTGATCGAAATATCTTATTTGTAACGTTGATATGTCGTTCGAATCGATCGTTTCTCATTTATCGCGATATTTCCGCCGCTTGTGTAACTTAGACGATAGTCTAGCGTTTGCAAGCTGAAGTTTGGACGCAGGCAAAACGTACACAGCGAATTCGAGAAGCATGTTTTTATTCGTCAATATCAAGTATTTCGATACTTGTTTGGTACTTTCATTTCGAAGTAGCAATCCGACACCGTTTGAATAGCGAAACGTTTACACGAACGTTGCAATAAGAGAGGAGAGCCATCCGACTACAGCACAAAATCGTAATCTATCGTATAATTTCTACATTCGTGGAAAACGATGTTGGAGGGAAAAAATTTCGAAACTGTGAAAATGTAGCTATCTGCGAACACTTACAACGCTGCTTAGGTAGCAAAAACTACTCGATCAACGATACATAAATGCTTTAGCAAGCGTCCCTTCGAAACGACGCTAACCATTCCATTTAGTTTCTTGTAAGCAAAACGTTTGATCAAATAAACCAGTGTCTATGGTTTATTTACACGTTGTTGCTTTAAAGTACCCTAGTCGGTAAAACGATAGTCTCCGATTGTTACTCGAAGCAGATTTCGTAGAACTGCCGAGTCGACGGACGTAAATCTTGTTTAACGAGATTAGAACCGGAGTTGCAAATGGAGTGATGCGTTCACGAGATGATTAGTTGATTCATCCATTCATTATACTATTACCAAGGAACATTTATAAACAGAAAGGAGCGAGTATCGTTGCCGATCGACTATGAAAAAACTTGTACCGTACGTAACGCGATAAAAGCGATTTCGCGATGATGCGTATCTTGCTATTAAAAATATCATATTATTTGCAAAATATCTAAATTCTTGAAAAGATTAATTTTCATCGCATTTTCACGCTGGTTTGAAAAACGATGGCTGTTTATATTTATCGGAAGCATAAAAAGTATAATTTTAATAATAAGTAAAGTGTAATTTTGTCAAACATACGTTGTTAAAAAAATATATCGATTTATTACGGTGTGCGATCGAAAGAGCGATGGTGTAAAATTTGCATTCCTTCGGGTACTTCAAATTCTTATAAGGCGTCGTCCTAGAGATTTTAAGGTATCGTAAAAGTAACCACCATTTATAGTAAATATGACAGGAAAGTTGTAAAAAAACTGTGCGCTACGAAGCAAATGGAAACTTTGTCGCTCGACGACGAACTTTCTCACGGATGATCGTAACTTGGAAACGAACGCGCGTGATGTAGAAGTTCAGAGGCTATTTTGTAAAAGGAAATCCAAGCTTCTATGTGTAATATGTAAAAACATAGCGCGCGAATTGTTAATTAATAGCGATCAAACTGGGCGAATTGTTAGATGGAGGTGTACGACAAACTTGCCGCTTTTCGATTATCCCCTTTTGTACAGAGAAAGTTACATCGATAAAATCAACGCTCTAATTAAGATCTACAAAAATAACGCGCGTAAAACGATAGAAGATAGATACATCTCGATGAATTGCCGAATGTACAGGAAAGTTTACGCTCTGTTCCCAAAGGAAACGCGTTTCTTAGAAAGATCTATTAAAACAGACGTTCCTGGAAGATTATTCGCGCTACGATGAACGAAAGTGTGAAGAATAAAATCGAACGGCTTTCGCTGCTGTGGCGACCGCTTCCTGCCCCGGACACCCATAGGGTCGAAACAGGGAGGGAGTTCCGTACACGCGCGTCAGCTACGAATTTAACGACTTCATCTTCGGTTGTCATTCCCATTGCTGTCCACGAGGTTACTCGATTTCCTATTGAAAGCGAGCCGGCCATTCTAGTTGAAAAAGACGCGCGACCGCGTCTCTTTTTCGTAAAATCCGCAGCAGGGCGCGTGTGTATCCAATGTATTGGCCGAGTGGGTCATTGTGGCGGCTTGTTCGGTAACTTCAGAAGCTGAAACTCGTACAAAAACCTTAGCGAACGCTTCCTCTTTATCCAATCATCTCGGTATTCACGCCTCTGCAAGTATGTACATTCTTTCGATGACATGCCCTTCTTTCCACGACTTCTCCCATCTATTCCGTAGCCACTTGCCTAATGAATACTTTGGGAACCGCGCAAGAGAATGCGCTCGTAAAGCGACTGCTTAATTTCAAAGCGCAACACCATAGTAGACGCTAAATCCGAACATAATTCGCTTTATTTTCGACTTATCGCGCGACGAGTATGGTAATAAGAAAGGAAATAGCGATGAATCATTTTCAACTGCGTCGTAAGATACGTATTGTTATAGATGTTACAGCTGTTTTATATATTCTACTTCCTATGCAATTGATGACAGTTGTACAGTTGACCTATATATAGTATACGGTATACAGATGGCCTATACAGTCGACTTTTTCTTAATCCTCGTCTGAATGGCCTTCTTTGTGAACGAGTTACAGGAAAACGTTGCTTTATTGACAATTTAATCCAATTTTCCTTCGAAGGAATAGCGTGAACTTGGTTTTATTTATCATTTGGCTGATCTATCGGTAATTTCTGAGCCAGCTATTACGTTTCTGAGACTAAATTTTCAATCCGATAAATTATCGCGTAATGGAAAAACGTTGGTCACACAGATGCTATTTACAAAGTCGCAAATATACGTAGGTATACATATACGATATTCGTAGTAGGTATATTGGATCAACGTTTTTCTTGAAAATTACAAGTACTAGGTCCGTAATTACATTACGTATGATCCAATTTGTTCTATCAAGATAAAGATTACAACGTTCGACGGATTAGGTTTCGTGTTTGTATAAAGATGCGTTGTCGTAAAAGACGTGTCTGTAAAAGAACACTTTTCGGACAACCTAATATTTGGTACGAGCGAGAGAGAGAAAAATTTAAACGATTTTTGCGACGAACCTGTAATTTCTTGTTACGTTTTTCGAGAAACCAAGGTGAGCTTCGACACGTAGCACGTGTAATACGTACTTGTGCTATATAAGATGGGGAAATGATCATTAACGATAACCTCAAGGTCACGAGTCCTTCGATAGCGTAACGAGTACGACGAAGAATTTAGAGTACCTTAGAAAACAATGATTTCTTTGTGGTTAGAATCTCTTTCGTGTTTGTTTCGCGAAATTCACGTGTCTTGTAAAAAAATTCATAGTATCGCGTATGCTGATAATCGTGACGTAAAATTTATAACATTAAATTCGATAGTTTCGTCTGTCTCGTTACAGTACGAAAAGATTACCTTAATACTTACGCTAGCTATTATTTCGAGCCAACTATTAATCCTATTGTACGATTGAAATTCTTTCCGATCAAAATGGTCGACGAATCGGAAACGAATGTAAAATGTTGGCCGTCGCATCGATATATAAATAGTATTTTCGTAACTAACTACCAAAAAATCCAGACAACCTCGTAATTCGATACTGCATGTACAAACGATAGATGATATCTCTCAGAAGATACAGTTCTGCTTTTCTTCATATTACGAATACAATGGATCTTTGTCCGTAATCCGATCATTTCCTTAGAGACGAGCTTTAGCAAAACGTATTGAAACTAGAACGAATTTGCTAAACTTATTTTTAGTTACTACAATAGGAGTGCCTCCGGTTTCACAGTTTACTAAATTTTTCTGTTAGTATCGAATGAACATTCATGTTTTATCGTTGCTGTCTTTGCCATAATTTACGTATCCATCAACGAACACGGTCCAGAAGTTTTATCGTGTGTGAAAATTTCTATATCGACTCGGTTACATTGACGATTTCGACATCTTCAACGTGCAACGATGCGTATATATTATATATGTATATGTAGAAATTATTTACTTGCTTTTAAAGATATACAATTAGAGATAGCCGTACGCAAGTTCTCCTCAAACGTTTTAGAATACACGCGGAAAATGTAATCGTAATCACAAAGCAAGAAGATCAGTGTGACATAATAAAAGATATTATCAATATCATCGTACAAAAAAAATTATAGAAGCTGTAATAAAATCACAAACGGAAATTTTTATCGACATTAACACTTTGACTGCCACGTCGAAATCACATGTTTCGCCGAGGACGGCACGGCAGTATTTTTATTATTCAAAGCATATAATGGCAAAATAATAATAAATCGATGATGTAAGACAACGTTCTTCTTCAATGGACCGTTTATGTTATTGGTGGTCACGGGTGACCACCGTGGTGCCTTGGTAACAGTTGGTAGCTTGGTAACATATTACAACGAGGCTTCGTTTATTTCAACAAACCATTCGCATTCGTTATTTCGTCGCAAGCAAAACGTGCAGAATATATCGTTGAAACGTGTAGAAGATATTAGTAAACGGTATTTGCTCATTGTACATATAATAGCAAGGTATGTGCACACTTCTAACTTCAATTGTATGATTATAAAGCAGCATTTACGATTATTTTCTGAGCTGTGTTTATAATAATATTCGTAGATTTTCCCTCAAAGATGCAAATGGATGCAAACACAGTGCACCGTTTGATGCAACATTTGTTCTCATTTTCTTTTTATCCATGTTCTAATAAAAATGTTTAATCGTTCAAATGTTTAATCGACACTTTTTATTTCAAGGTGTCTTCTATTCATCGGTTACATTCAAAATGCCCTAACTGTCAATTTTTATACAATTTCTATAATTGTAAGAAGTTCAAGCGCTCCGGTCACCGATGACCACCGTGTCGTCACGGGAGAAACCGTGGCCGATCGTATGTGATCGACGTGGCAGTCAAAGTGTTAAAAGTTGCGTAGCAAAGTCTAACAGATTAAACGTTTTACGTATGTTTATACGTATGTTGTATGTACGTAATAACGTAAATGAAATTTCAGGTGTTAATGGCGCTAAATTGATAATCCTAATTGATAATCACTCCCACTAATCCGTAATATCGAAACTTACTTTTCAAAGAGATTATATATTTGATTTTATTATACCTTGAAATATGTCGCCAAGGTGGTCATTGAAACAAGAATTTTTTCCGACTGCCCAATAGCGGTATATTGGCTGTAGAAAGATGCCCGTGTCAAATTGATCCTTCCCGGAATTAATGGCACGCTATAAATATTGACACCAGTTAGAGACACAGTGATATACATAGACATAAATTCAGAAAAAAATGTGTCACGCTATCCTTTTACCGATGTAACCAAACGCCAATTACCGATATCTCTACGAAGAAGACGAAACCTTATAGCGAGCGGCGTGATCTGGATTCATATTCGCTTTATAAGTGGAAAAAGCTCGCAACTACTAGTCGCAATATTTCTACAATATCGCGTAACCTCTGCATCTACTCCTTTTACATGGGGGTCGCAACTTTTATTCACGTGCATCTGTCTTTATGATTAACTATAAAAGCGGCTTCATTTATCGCTAGTACTACACAGAGAACGTTAACCGATGTAATGAGGATCGATAAATTTTCTTTTTTGTGCGCATTAACAGTATCGTTTATTCGCTGTTTTACTAATAATATATACAGCTAAAAAATACCAAATAATTAAGTCGAAACAATTGTGATTAATACGTTTGTAGAGATGTAAAACAAAACTATGTCATTATGATACATAACCAGCTACGTAATTCGATGTAAGTTTTACCTGTTAGTTGTAACCTGTTAGTTGTTTATATCGTTGAAAATGACGACGTGAGTTTGCGTTCGCCATCCATATGCAGATACGCTAGTTACAATAAATAGTAACTAGAAGATAGTTCTAAATACAATCGATAGATTTAATCGATAAGTTTAAGAAATTCTTTTGTTTTTATCCCTAGTCCTAGTAAGAAAGTGCGATAAAGATTTTTCGGCTCAGAATGGTGTGATAGATTTATCCAAAGAAGAAAGTAATAGCTATTATGATCCGACCTCTAAATACAGAAATAACGATAGGTTATGGGTCCAAGTTCGATAATTAATTATCATTTTATTGAAAATATCATTCATAGTAATAATATCGAGGAGCGCAGAAGATAACCTAAAAACAAAAAAAAGGGAGTGCGTGATCGATGATTCAGTGTTGAATATTATAAGGGCAGTTATCGAAAGAATATAAAAATAGCTATTATGATCCTACCTTTAAATACAGAAATAACAATATATGTCGTAGCTGTTTTTATTTTATTGTAACTTTTATGGTAAGTGTTAGTTGTACCTGTTTTTACGAAATATTCGATGCAGTATAACCTACAGTTTTCTTATTTATATTTCTCATGCTCTGTTCATTTTAGATGTGAACATATGTGTATATCGTGAAACGTTCTTTTCATATATGCTTGAATAAAAATGAAATCGACGAACGCTCATCTAAGTGACTGATATAAATGGATGGTTAATATTCCTTTCTCTTTCTCTCTCTCAATCGTACTACGATACGTTCAGGATATAAATAAATTATACCGATGCAATTTCATTATCAATATACATTATCTCACTGTAAGAATTGCTTTATATTTATCCGCCTTATATATATTTGTTAGTATATAAGTGTTCGTGTATCTCGCAGGTTCGAAGATCGCGAAAATCGCTTCGATGTTACTCTCAGGTAACTTAGCAGTCAAATTGCTGCTTCTATCGCGATTCCTGGTCACTTCCATCGGTGTCGTGACACTACAATATCTTGTAATACCCGTGACCACAGACAAGTCTTCGAGGTCTCTACTTCCACGATAGTTGGAGTATTTTGAACCGGCTGAAGGAAGAATCGTAAGTCAGACAGAATTACTATTTTATTTTACGACCTTTGCAAAGAGATTGCGATCTTTTTCGTTCGTCGAAAATTTCGAAAAATTTCAATGTAGCTTTTACCGAACCGTTGTTCGCTGTTTCGCGTAAAATCCAAATAGACGACCCTTCGATCTCGTCTATCTTTTAAAGGAAATACTTCGTCGAAAAACGCGTACGATACGAGAAGATATTTTTAATCGAAGAACGAACGATGGACGCGTGCCTTATACGCGTGTTCTCGCGGGAAATAACTCTGACAGGCAAGCAAACGCGATTTTGGCGTTAATTCCAACATAGAAATTCTTCAACGATTCCAGTCGAACACTCTAAGATCCTTAATAGATGCACCTTGGTATGTTACATTAACAATACATCGCCACCTTAAGATACCTACAGTTAAAGAAGAAATGTCCAAATTCAGTAATAGATATAACGTAAGAATTAACAAAGCCCACTAGTTGCTCGATTACTTGATACGATGATCAGATCCGCAGGTTAAAAAGACGTTACCCTGTAGATTTAAACGTTGGATTCAGCTAGAACCAAATATACGATAATCATTTATTATTCAGGTTATAGTATCACGCCAGAATAATTTACTTACAATTTTCAATGAGAATTGATCGTAAAATACTTCCAAAAAAAACAGAAAATGCCCGCGACGAAGGATCGACGCGTACTACGTATCTTTATCCGCGTTATACATCGTTGGCTTGTCGAATATTTCTGTTCGTTCGTATTAAAAAGCAAAAGTGCATTCAACAGTAGCATCGAGCTCGATGGATCGTTGAAATCAAAGAGATAGGAAAAATATATTAGACATGTTCAAATACAAAGTTGCCGGACGTTGAGCGAATTGAATCACTTAGTCGGACGACATTCTATGATCCATCTTTTGTGCGTGCAAATATTGGCTTTCTTTCGTCAAGCCCGTTGGCTGCATTAGAATCAATCGTTTTATAGCCTGAACGAGACTCGTTTTAAGTGCTTTGTCTGTCAATAAAGTTCATCAAGGCTAAGTGTCTAGTGTGGCCCACAGACTAAGCTGAAGGTAGACGAGCGAATGATTGTGTTGTTTGTGCGAGTAATTGCAACGTTGCTCGTTTTGATAAACCGCAATATCTAGATACCGACATTAAAATCCTATGTGCTTGAAATTATCGGATACTCTAGCAATAAAATTATTCCCATAATAAATTTATCATATACGTATTTATTATACCGGTATAATATTTTTCTACCAATATTCGATATATTCAACCTATAACATATTACAATATACGTATTATACCAATGTAATAAATGACCATAAACAATAAAAGCGATTAAGCTATTAAAAAATGTGAGATGATCGTCGGTGAAGGTGCCCGCGCGAGAAATACTCTTGATTTTCAACAATAACGTTTATTAAACTCTTAACAATTAACAACAAACAACGATTAACCGAACACGATCAACGATTAACAACGGTTAACGTTTAACAACGATTAATAACAAGTAACGATTAACGCTGAACTCTCAAGAGTCGATAACTCGTTTCTCTAATTGCATTGGCTTCGCCCAACCTTTCGCACTTTGCAGCTCGGGGCACAATGAATCTTTTGGTTCAAAACCAAACAGATTCTTTTCTTTGTTGCCCCTCGATATCCCCACTACGCGCGCGTTTATTACAAGTCCGAAAAGATTACCGCGTTTAGTCGACGATTAGCCTTACGTTTTGAAGGTCGTCTACCCTACTTAACCTAACTGTCACAAACGTAATGCAAAAGTATAAAGCGAAGTCGGTATATTTGCAAACAAAACCTAAACTTCTTATTCAAATGCTGCTAAATTGATACAACGTGACTTATAAGTTAATCGACGAATGACATAGAACAATGAGCGAGCGAGACAAAACAGCAAGAATTTTACTGCTTAGTCCGATCTTAAGGTTTAACTTTGTGCATAATGGTAGTAGACCTGGCATAACGACAGGATTATATAATAGAACTCTTTCAGAAATCGAACGGGTCTTTTTTGTAAAGGAATCTACAATGCCTGGTTACAGGCTAAACATCAGAACGAATAATAATTGTTTAATCTTTATAAGAGTATGCGTGAAGTGGTGTTTGGAAGGCAAACCAAAGGCAGATCAGCTCGTTGCATTTAACATCTTCTATTTTTGTACGGGGACTGCATTATTTTTATAAATCACTTTGGCTATGTCACGTCGACTTTTGAGACGAAGTAATCCCGGTTGAAGGTAGGCAGAAACCCGAGCTTCTTAGAATTCATAAGTCTGTGAATATTTATGATTTTATATACCATTTGTTCGTATACGCTTGTATTTTAATAGAATGTGTACGTATCTATTCTCTTTACGACCCTTTTCATCTTTCCAATTCTTTCCAGATCCTATATGAGATTTTTAATTAAAGGGCATGTTGTGCCTGATGTGTTTTACATAGAACGTATACCTATGCTTCCTTTCCGTATTAGGTGAATATATACAGGGTGTTTGCGAACGTATTAGGTATTCGAAAAGTTTCTTTTTATTTCGTCGAATTCGTTTCACTTCACAGACATTTCGCTGACTCGCGTTATCGTTTATTATTCGCGTTATAGTACCACGCCAGAATAATTTACTTATAATTTACAATGAGAATTTATTGCAAACTACTTCCAAATAAAGAAAACAACAATCTCGATGGCGCTAATTTATGGAAAAGGAACTTGGTTAGGATTTCTGTAAATATTTATTCCATATTATACCAATATATTACAATTTGTATGTTGTATATATATTGGTATGAATACCAATTCTAAGTACTCTAAGTACATAACAGATACATCACTGTGCGTACCTGTAACGTGCCTGTTGTAGGCACCGTGTTGCACCATTGTTGCAGGTACATTCCCTGATATTTAAGGTCCCTTTATCTCTCGTTTAAAGGCTGACGGTACGACAATTAAATCTTAAATAGCCATCGATCTTGTTACCGTTCCCATTTCTGTTTTATTTTGTGTTTCCCATACAAATCGAAAGGTTTCTTCGGCAAATTGTCAGAATCGATTCAAATATCGTGCTGATCGATTCGCGAACCATCGGGTATACGTTTTATAGATAACGACACGTTATTCTTCGTTGCGTCGAGATCTCAACGAAGCGTCAACGATACGTCGTAGTAGTCAGAATATTTACACCGTGTAACGATACTAACTTGTAAACATATTCTATACGATCGTCGGGCTTTGATACTGGCGAAACTGAGACACACGAGCGGTCAAGCTTTCACGGACGATCGAAACGATTCCGACAGTCCAGTGCCGCTTAACTTTTTAAGTCGAGCAAATCGCATTAAAATCATATCCCGTTGTCACGATTCACAGGACGTCAGATACTGTTTGACTTTTTCGGCAGATTTCCAGTATCCGCAAACTACCTTCGACCCTTCTTTTTTAAAGCTTCTTCAATCCGTTCTTCTTGGGATCGCGGATGATCCTCGTGTAAAACGTCGTCCTCCGAAACGTTCGAAGATTAAAGCTGGTTTATCTTATTCCGGTCTTTTATTCTTCGAAGTTGGCGTCTCGCGGCGTTGCGGTTCGCTTAATCCAAAAATTTTCTTCCATTTTTGACACTTTCGTCTCTCGTCGACGCGCTTTTCGTCCACGTTTCTTAGAGCAGATCATCCGCTTGACTTGCTCACCATAGCTCTGAAATACGGCGGACGCGTTATACGCTTCCTCCTTCGTGATTGTCCACGTTCCTCCAATGGCTAAGGTCGACGCTTCGCTTCGGAATTTTCTGTCTTTCCATGTAAATTCTTCCTGTCTGATAATAATCGCAAAAAGGAGCGAACGTTAGTATCAGAATCATCTTGTGTCTGCTCCTTCGGCGTACACTCGTAGAATAACGTTTGCATCGATCTTGAGAAACATCTTTTCGCTTACCATCTCCGATCGAATAACTGTTACCTGTGTAGAGGGTAGTTAGTACGTGAGGTTTTAAGGACGAGATTGCTCGTTGTTGAAACCGTCGAATATATTTAAAATAATAAATTAATGTACAGCTGTATACGCGAGCCGTTAGTACAAAGTATAAATATAGGAATGTTTATTATAAATTAAGAGAAAAGACAGTATGATAAACACAATATTGTACACTCTCACAAAATCGAATATAATATCGCGTTTCACGAATTCGCTTATCGCTATTTCTACGTCACAGCAACACGATGAACTTCTCTCGACCACGATTAATTCAACTCTGACAGCATTACCACGCTCATTTTTCCCATTTTGCTCCTTGACAACATTAACATATCTTGACAACGTTTATAAACAATCAGCCACGTCCTTCCCTGACGTCACACCATCCCACATAAATCGCAAAATGAAATCGCGGAATAAGTGCTCGTTAACGCTAACGTCGCGTAACTCGGTAAATATTCGCGAGATACTCGCAGATACTCTCTGGATACTGTTAGATACTCGGTATGTACTCTCGTGCTGGCGATCGCGTACTTTTATTTATACTGGTCGGGGGAAGTCGGCAAATTCGAATTCGTCTTCGTTCGACGGTTGCATGTAGCGGCGGCACTGTTTTGCCCGGAGTTTATTCGTCGTTACGTTGTGTCAAGGTTGTGTCAATGACCCGAGGCAAAACAACAACACGTCGTCGATTCGCGTCGTCCTTTGACTCCTGCGCCGCTACACCTGTTTCCATCGTCGACGATAAGCGACACGTTTAACACGTGTTTTCAAAGAAATATGCCACCACAATTAGAAAAGAAATCAAATGGTACGGAAAACTTGGCATTCGATTCCTTCTGGGAATCTGTCTGTTGTGAACGCTTTGAACGGTTTACAAAATTGCAACGAGAAAAAATATATTTTATTTATTTATTATTGTTTAGTCCGTGCGTTTCGGTTCTCGACGAACTTTCGGTTTTACATCTCTTACGTCTAATTCTCTTCTTACACGTCTACCTTCCACTCTATTCTATCGCACTACCTTGCTTATTCTACCTCTAAAAACTAAAAATTAGGAACTATAAATTAGCAACTAATGACTAAAAATTACTGCCACTTTGGTCTTTAGCCTGCTTGCTGTTCTTCCTTCTTGTCGTTTGCCCTTTTCTTCTCTCTATTATTGCTCTCAGTTCTGCTAAACCTTTTCCGGTCTCGTTCAGCGTTTCTTCTTTGTCCTTTGGTCCTCCCGTTATTTCACATTCTTCTATTACACGTCTCGGGTCTTCTTCTCTCATTCTGGATAGTCTGCATCTTTTTCCCCCCTCTTTTTTCCAGTATTCCCTTGCTTCGGCCTCGTTTCCGCATCCGAATCTTGCCAGTAGTCTTCCGTCCTTCCACTTCATCCTCCCTTCCAGGTACTTTGGTAATTTCTCTTTGGCTATGTTTCTCTAGTGTATGTCGTACTTGGATTCCCTTACCCTTTTCCGCCTCTCTTCTGTAAGAAAAAATACAGATATCAAAATATTTAGACAATTATTAGTTGGAAAGTTATCAAGGTTGTCTGAAAATACAAAAAATCCTTGTCTTCGACGGAGTCAGTATAATATCGCTGTTCGGAAAAACGATTCCGGAAGAAGCATTAGACACGCGTGCGAGCTATGTTATGCGAATAAAAGACGTCGAATGGACCGAACAAATGCACAAAAGAATTTAAAGAAAACGACAACTTATTGTCCAAATCGTTCCGACCAACCTCGACTACGTATAGAATGCTTGAAAGTTTTACTTTCTAAATAATTTTGTTAATAAACCATTTTCGAATTTTTATTTTGTAACGATTCAACTATTATTGCAATTAATTATTGATTAACGATTTATTATTATGGAATATCTTTTCAAATACCTACGACGATCCTTCGCGAGCAGTCAAACAAGCGACACTCAAATTCGGGTTTCGAGGCGGTCAACGCGTTCAAGCGCCGTAGAAACCGTATAAAATATCTCTTAACGTAAATAGCCGGGTGGATGTAGAAGCTTCACATGGTGAACGTTGAAATATTTTCCTGATCCAGTACCCGTATAGGTAAAAACGTTTCCAAGAGTTTCGCCACGATCCGCAGGTTTTCCCTACGAGAAACGCGGCAGTAACAGCGAATCGTTGGATCGAGCATAATCGACGAGATAAATAAGAGGTTCGGTCGACGCGAAACGTTGGAGACGTCGATTCGTGCGATAGGGGAGCGTCGACAATAGGCGAGAGTTTCATCGATCTTGAAACCGCGTTTTCAGCTCGTAGACACGTGGTCGAATCGTCGTCGGTTGTGACTCGCGTGCAACATAGAAAGCGGCTCGGACGCGTCGCGGCAGCTCGCTTTGTTGAGCAAATATACTCGTTTGTTGGTCCTCTTCTGGTTACCTGCGCGTCGCATCGGGCCCCGTAAAGGCGGCTGCGTGACAAGGGGATGAAATAATGGGAACGCGCTGGGTTGTGCGCTGCGGAAAACCGATTTCCTACGCCGTGGAAAACGGCCACCGGGGACAACCCGAAACTCGCAACACGCGGAACGCGCCGCTGGAAGTCAACCTTGCGAATTCGTGCTGCGCTCTTCTAATCATGACGTAATGAGCGACCATTCGCTACGGTTGCTCCTTTTCGCAGCTCGACCGCTCCATCCCACGGCGCAACTTTTCGCTTGTCGGCTTCCGTTCCTCCCGACTGTTTTTGCAAATATTGGCTCATTCCGTTCAGGAATATCGCCTTTACGTAAAATGCTTAAGATATAAAACGTTTGTCGGATTTATCAGTAAACGTACATAGCATACCATCCGTGTACATCGGTCTGAAACTACGTTTTTCCTCTTTCATCGTCCTTCGATTTGTAGCGGCACACGCGTCTTAGGACGTCGCGATACGAAGATGCCTCGCGTAGTTGTTTTGCCACGGTTTAACGCTGTACGACGCGCGTAACGTAATAAACAAATTCTGGACGAAGCAATTTCTCTGGACAAAACTTTTCGGTACCCTCCCCCTTCGATTGGTATAAATAGACGACCAAGTTCTCCACTAGTCATTAGTAGCGCGAACGAATATCAGTATCGAGTCAGTAAGTCAGTCGCTTGCGATTAATTTTTTATTCTACAGTTTCAAATACCTGTAAATATAGTTAACTAAATTAATTCGTCTCCTTATTACTTCAATCAACGACAAGTCTCATCGTCCACCGCAGATTCTTCTTCTTACGAAGTTTGTTAGAAACGTTTCGACGCGAGATATTTGGTCATCACTTGGAGATACGCCATCGGGTTAAATTTTTATTAGCGTTAACTTTGCGTGGGCGATTTTTATACCTCGCGTGGTATAAAAGACCGTGGACGATGGTCTTGTCAAGCAAGTTGCTACTTTTTATTAATTAAACGTTCAGACGCGGTTGCTTTCCGAGCGGCGTTTCGGCGTTGATCGATCGCGGTATTGGCGATAATTCGTAAGCCGCGAAAAGGAATAGTTCGATAGGTTCGGCCTGAGATTGAAATATCCTTATTTCGCACGCTGCGATCGCTTCGTTTCATTTCTAGTGGAAAATACCTGGAATCAAGGAATTTCCCGATCGACCGAGTCACGAGTCAGCCGTGGCGAATACGAATTTCTCCTGCCATAATTAAGCGATGAACGTTCTGGGACTAGGATTTGATACGCTCGGCAGACCTGCGCCCAAGTTTTTAGGTATAGCGATGGCTTTGAACCGAACGATCGAGCGAACCGAAAGTTTCGAAACTGATCGAGCCAATGCGACCATTATCGCAACTAAAGTAATCGTTCGAACGTCATCAGAGTTGCGAAAAACTGTTGTTCGGACAAGAATATCGATAAGAGAAAAGGATTCGACGATCGTGACTTTCACCGAGGGAGATTTCGTTTCTCGGAGAACTTGAAATTCGCGACGTAAGTAACGCGTGTCATAAATTTCCCATAATTCGATCGTTGATCGGAGCCGCGAGACGATCGAAACTTTCGACGAGGAAATCGTGGAAAGTACGAAAGCTTCGCGAAGGTGGGCACAGGCAGACTAAATCTATGGGTCACCATGGGGGTGATGACGTTTTCACGATGGGGAGTCGAACAGTCTGTAGTGTATAGAGATAGCATACCGGCGACCCGAGAAAAGTTCTTTGCTTCTACCGATGTCTCTTTTTGGGAACCAACCGAGCAGCACAGTCCTTCTCGGCTGTCCCTTTTTTACGTTTGTCACGTGCCTTCTTCCTCGCAGGCATCCTTCGCGCAGACGTATTTTTCCAAAAGTATCAATTTTATTCCTCGATTTCGTCTTTATTCGTCTCTTACCTAGGAAGCTATTGTGACAAGGGAACGCGTCTACGTCTATCGTGTCTTCTTTTAATTGTATTAATTATATTATTATATTATTATATTATTGTCTTTCGTCGCTGTTTACCGATTAACTCTTGCAACTATGCGATAGAAATTTTCCAGGGCGGTAGAAGTAAAATTTTCGCGAATGTCCGCAAGAATTTGTCCGCAAGAATCGTTGTTCGACTTACTCGAAGAAACCATAGATCTTTCGTTTTCGTCCGACGCCCTGTTACTTAATTTTGTAGCCGAGTCGATAATTTTGAAAATACGCTCGAACCTTTCGAAACAACGATATTCTATTACGTTCGTTTGTCCAAACGTTTCGTAGACTCTGTGAAACATTCTTGTCTTTTTGAGAATAACTTTGCTCCACGTTGCTTGTGTTCTGGTCTCTTCTGGACCACCAAGAGTTTTCCCATCGGGAGACGAAATCTACGAGACATCGTTTTCGAGAAGGCATCGCTGCCCTTTTCGGAATTAACGAGCTTCGGCTAGAAAACTACCGTGCGTGGTGTTACGCCCGTAAAATGGCATAGCCACGCATCAAACGTGCCGACCAGTGCGGTTAGATATCGGTCTTTGGACGTTAGACCGCCAGGTAGATATTTCATCCCGATGATTCAATTAAACGACGTACGCGATTATCCGTAAGATCGTTCGAATATATAAACTGTGTTGATTTAAAGCAGTCGACGAGATACGACAGCTAAATTGTCATAATTATTGCAAAACAAAATCGATCGTTAAAATGATTAGTCACTGACGTACCTCGTATACCTGCCGGTACTTGGCACTAAACATTGCTAAATTGCTTTATTACAAGAAAATTTCAACCGAAGTTACAATTATTAGTAAGTAGGAAAGAACTGTTAACTTTCTTTATTTTGACGAATTGTTCCGAGGTATATGAGTACCATAACTACTCTAAGTAGTACCATATAGAGAACAGTAAATCTACGGCAAATGTCTTCCTGGGGATCGTTTTGCATATAAATCACGTGCTTTTATGACAAGTACGATACCGAAGACGATCTTCGATCGTTTTCCAGATTGCTTCGGTTAATCGTTCGAAGAAATGCATATAATAATACGGAGAATAAATAAAGGAGCGAGTTATTTTTATTTATAGCTATCTCGATTTGCGAGTCACGTGTAGCACTGTGAAAGTTAATTAGGATGGCGTTCGAACAATGGAAAACAGTTGAGGAGAAATTGAAAGAGAAGGTAGTAAAATGGTCTGGTAAGCTGAAAAGAAGAAGAAGGAAGGTAAAGTACAAAGCAACGACAGAGGTTGTAAATATATCATTCGAGTAGTATACAATTGGGTCGTTCAACAAACTTCTTCCGTTCTATAAGGAAATAACGGATGCACGATATTTCTATATTGTTATATTATTTTTTATAGTTTATATTATTTTCTATATTTTTATAGTTTTATATTATTCTATCGAATTACGTGCGATCCATTTTGTTCTATCGAAATAAAGATCACAACGTTCGACGGATTAGGTTTCGTGTTTGTACAAAGATGCGTCGTTGTAAGAGACGTGTCTGTAAAGAGAAGACACTTTCCGAACAATCTAATGTACATCGAGTAAGTCGGACGATATCTAAACGAAAGAGAAAGGAAAAACGAGAAACGTTCTTTAACGCCAAAACTACCGACGTCGTCGTGCCTGGTCGAAATGGTCGGTCCTTAAAAAAAATTATTGTTTTTGTAATTAAAACGTAGTAGGCAGTTTGTTGTCGAATGAATGGGTGTACGAACGACTCCCATAAAACGACCATAAAAACTTAATTTCGTATAATCTCAATGGACGAATTGGGAAAGAGGATTAAACAGGAACGGTCATACACATTTTTCCAAATATATAAACAATGCGTATGTTATTTGGTTTCGCTGCATTTTTTACAAATTATTTTATACTCGAAAGTACGTTTGCTGCACGCGTATCTTTTGGAAAACCTTTGGAAAATTTTACTCGACGAGCTTTGCGTACATGCGAATCCGAACTCGAGTTTGTCGATGTTTTCGACACATTTTCTTTGCTTCGCGATTCTCGATACGCAGCGTCAAGTCCTCCGGCTAACTGGAACAGAAATTCCTGCCTTTTCCCCCTGTTGTTTCTGTATACAAAACCTGGACGTTTATTCCAGCTACGTCCGGAACATCGAGACGCACCTGGAGAGGCCACTTACGAGACTTCGACTTGACGCTGTATTTAGTTGCCACTCGGTTGTTTCTTTCGAGTTGACCATGCCACGTCCACATAGCCTTTCTTTTATACCGATCGTTTCCAACTACCGCGTAACTAGCGTGTTATCTCGGGCGCCTCGAATAGATCGGCGGCGGTAGAGAGGACAGGCTCCGTATGTTTCTTGAAGAAGAAAAACGAATAAAACGAGAGAAATTTAAAATAAAACGAGTCGTAGTTTTACGAAACAAAGTTGCGGGAAAGTTAAAGAGAAACGATCAAATTGGCCGACAATTCAGCGTTAAATGAATTATCGTCGTAGGATAAGCGATCTCGCTTCTGGGCAACGACGTCCAAACATAATAGAAATAAAGTTGTTCGCGAAGTTCGTGTACGCAACGTACTCGAAGAAAAAAACACTCTCGTGAAAAACAGCGCGATACGCGTACTTACGTACGCATCGACGTATCTAATTTTAAGTTTGTCGCGAGAAGAATCGAAGTCTCTGCTCGTTACGTTGACGAGGCGTTGGATCGGTGCGGGCAAGGGAGAAAAATATTTGCAAAGTGGAGGAGAAAGAAAGAGAAAGATAATTCGCTTATGAATAGATCAACGAAACAACAGCAGAAGGGTGTATCGATTTCGGTGGTCGTAGGATTCGATGGAAGAAGGCCGGCAGTGGCTGCAACGGCAGCGACGAAGGGCATTCAACCCCCCACCCCCCGCCAGCCCCTCTTTGGTTCGGTGTATTCACGCGCCGACGAGGAACACGGTTCCCGTGGAGAGAGTTGGCCGCTCGAACGCCGTACGAGGGCGTAGAAATACAGATATCGCGTTTGGATTTGTTTGTATACGGGAGTTGGCGGCTCGGAGTCGAGTCGCGGCTGCGCTCCCCACCTTCGAGGCTGGCTACGATCGGCCACCTTCGAAATCCCTGCCTCCGTTGTAACGCTGCGCGCTGTTTGCACAGTTTACTGTCAAACATTGGCCGCAAAGCGGCATAGTGGGGAAGAAGGACGTCGCCGGTTGAAAACGCCAACCTGAACGACGATTGGTGGGATTAGTCCGTGTACAGGAGATCGGGGATTAAGGAGGTGTGGCTACCGTAGCCATATATATAGGGTGAGTGGCGGGGATGACAGCAAATACGCGGCATAACTCCGACAGGCAACATCGGTCCTCTCTTATCGGTCGCGCGAAGGACTAAGCGGGTGAATAAAAAGGTACTTGGGTGAAGCGTATTGGTCGATCGCGAGCAGTGTTCGTTGTGCGTTCAAATGCTTCTGGAAAGGGAATTTGCTGTGTGAACATCGTAGTGACAGAGCCGGTCGCTTTCGTTCTTGGCGATTGGAAAAGTGCGAATTATTCCAACGACACGTGTTGAAAGTATGGTGAATATGGAAGGATCGGGCGAGCAGGAAACGGTGACAGCGTCGCCGTCGCCGCGCGTTGTTCTCAAAAGCAGTTTCAGTATTCGTAGCATCCTGCCGGAGGCGTGCGCGGGAACACCGGCCCCGACCGTCAGGCGATCCGCGTCACCGGAGATCAGCCACGTCGACGATAGCGAAGATTCGAGCGATCTGGACGTGACCGGGGACGGCGGCACCGAGACGCCGCCCTTGGACTGCTCCAGGAACGCCGTCAACACTGCCGCCAACTCGTCCGAGCAGAAGGACTCGAAGGATCGACAGGCGGACGACAAGAAGAAGTGCGAGAAGCCGCCTTACAGTTACAACGCTCTCATCATGATGGCCATCCGTCAAAGTCCGGAGAAGAGGCTCACTCTGAACGGCATCTACGAGTACATAATGCGCCATTTCCCCTACTACGAGAACAACAAACAGGGCTGGCAAAATTCCATCAGACACAATCTCTCGCTGAACAAGTGTTTCGTTAAAGTTCCCCGACACTACGACGACCCGGGAAAAGGAAATTATTGGATGCTAGACCCGAGCTCCGAGGACGTGTTCATCGGTGGCACGACCGGTAAGCTTCGTCGAAGAACCACGGCGGCTTCCAGATCGCGATTGGCCGCGTTCAAGAGGAGCGTGGTCCTCGGTGGACTGTATCCATCGGCGTACGCTCCCCCGGGATGGCCAGCGTCCCTCTACACGCTGCCTTATCTTCATCGGGCCGCCGGTTATCCGCCAGCGACCGGAGCCTACTCCACACCCGCCGGATATCCAGCGAGTTTATTGCCCGGCGCGGCGACCAGTTCGGCCACCAATTTACCTTGCAAACCGCAACCGTTGCCGGCCACAGCCGCGTCCCCGCAACACGGCCCGTTCTCCATGGAGAGGTTGCTGCAGCCGCCGACCGCCGCTGGATATCCGACCGGCATCGCGACATCCGCCATTCCCGTCTCCGGCAGCCCCTACGACTTCTACTCGACCCTCAGATCGTTGGCGGCGCATCAACAGCATCAGAGTAGCGCCGCGGTGTTTGCTCACAATCAGCAGCCAGCCAGATATCACGTGAACCAGCCGCCGCTTTTGGCGACATCGGCTACGGCGTCGCCAGGAAGCAGTCCGGAACCGATGTCGCCGAACTCGCCTCCCATAACCGTCTGTAATACCGCCGTTGTTCAGCAACCGAGATCTCTTCCGCACAGTCCGCCTCAACTACTGCTGAAACCGATCACAGTTCTCACCGGAAGGCAAAGCTGAACGATCTCGCTAGTCTAGTTTCGGTCGTTTTTCGCGTAACGCCCGTACAACGGTTACGATGCCGGGGCCCCGGCAACGTACGTAGCTTCGACGAGCCTTGAACACCGATCGACTCGCCACTCGCGATTCCTCCGCTCCGTATCGGAGTGCGTTCACGCGCATGTTGCAACGTTATCGCCAGTTTCTCTCCTCTCGACCCAGTTAATACGTGTACACGGTGATATTGTACCTACGTTTACTTTCTTTTCCTCTTAGGCTGATTTCTGTAAATACTAGCTTTTAAGATGTATCGAATTACGTCGATCGAGCACGAATCCCGCGACATCGAACGACGATATCCTGCCGAGCTAAATCGTAGAAGAGTAATATAATGATAATTGTAAATATAAGGCAAGATTCGTTTAGACGATCTCTCGTCGCCGATCGTTAAACTATGTACATAATCGATCATTGTTATTCGTATAAGTTATGCACACGACACGTGTATATATGTATACAAGCCAAGAAATCGCGAATATGTTGCTCTAGCAGCGTGTATATAATCGTTAAAATAAATGTTTAAAGCTTTTTTTAGAAATTTTGCCTTGTGCTTTACGATTACCTTCCAACCTCTTTCTCACTCGTCCCATTACCGATCGATCCTTTCGTCGATTCGCTCGAGACACGTTCTAGTCGTCGAATCCTTTATTCGTTTGTTCGTTCGTTACGTTCGATCCCAAGGGAAAGTAAAATCGTCGGATTACCGCAAGCGCGTTGTTCCAACTCCGAAAGTTTAACCTTCTTTGCGCACGGCTGATCCTGATCATTTTTGCGCGTCAACGTTGTTCTAGGATTTCCAACAATTACACGCTCGTCCAGTTGCTCGAATATGCGCGAGCGATAGGCTCGACGTAATAAATTTCCACGGAGCACGCAACGAAGCTTCGTCGACGGGCATCGTAAAAGTAACAGGCAGAACCCAACGGCTGTCAAAACATAGCGCGGGATAAAAGTTTCGTTCGGGTAAAGTCAATGGATAACGGAGTAACGAAGCGAGGTCGAAGCTTCGAAATTCTCTATCGGTTTAGTGCTTCAATATAACCATAAAACCATTTTTTAGTGGCCTTCGTGGATATTCCTTTGTGGCCTTTGATTTCACCAAATTAGCCTGGCTCCAGCCTCTCTTAGTCCGACGTAGTCGTCGGCTTCGTCCTTCTAGTCGACTCCGCTTTTCTCTCCTTTGGTTGTTTCGTTTCTGTTTGGTTTCTACGTTGATCTTCTTCTCCGTTTCTTCCTACTAAAGTGGCAAGATGTACACGTCCGATCGAAATACTCGTCGGCATCGACCTCGTAATTGTCGCGACGTTGTCGATCGTCCTTTTTGTTAGCCATTTTTCCATCGGCTACTGGAGAGACTGGATCTCGTGCAGCATAGCGTGGAGCGCAAGGAAATTCTTTGAAAAAATACAGCAAACGTAAAAACATCTTGCTGATTAAACACAATCTCACGAGTCATCGACAAGATCGTCGAATTGCAATTTGCCTTAGTCGATCCGGCTCCTATTTCCTCGCTGTACGACGACAACGATCCTCTTCGTCGTCCGTCGAAACGTTAAAGACCAGTCGATTTGTCTTCTCAAGGAACGGAGCAACGGTAAAGATACAACTGGTTCTTGTACCGAAGGAAAGAACACGCGATTCCGCGTTACATCCGCGTTAGGGTAATTCGCAGCACTCGGAAACTGTATCCTCTTTTCTCACTTTTACGTATTCCGAATGATTCGTTGGTTGACGCGCGTATAACGCGATGCGAGCGAACTCTTCTAAACTCGATGGAAACACGCGATAACCGTCGCGATGTGGATTTTCTTTTCTAATTCGATCACGTCCTACGAAACGTCTCAAGCTGAAATTCCACGAGTTTCCTAATTTCCATCGCCTTCCCTCGCTCGCATCGCGAACAAACAACGTTGTTCGTCTTTGTACAATTTCATCGATTCGACGCTCTTCCTCTTATCGCCAAGGCAAATCTCCATCGAACGACTATCGACAAACGTTTTCGATCGTTTAGAGATCGACGAGATCGCGTTAGCGACTTTCGACGCGCATCGTCGAAGGGCGACGCCGGAGATTAGGATTCGCGTAGGAACGCCGATTCGATGGAAGCTCTAGGCGGGCTACTTTCACGTGGACACGACTCGGCAGCGTGTTGTTGCTCGGTACGAGCGGTCGCTGGATATTGCTATGATACATTGAGACAATGAGGCGTAAATAAGATAATAGCGTACACTGGCGTACGTCGAACGGAGGGTTTAAGCGTTTGAAGGGCCGAGAAACACGCGAGAAACAGAAGGAGAACGAGATAGACGACCGATTAGGATCCGTAGATGAGATTGTGACCCGCGCGGCCTCTCCGCTCCAACGCGTACTTTGCATTCTTCCAAAGCTGTTCGATTCTATGCTTCGCTCTCTCCACCACCGCTGTCGATGCGTTTTATTCTAATTACGCGTCAAATGGAATATCGTTCCGTCGGTACCGCGCGTGAAAACCATACTCACGCGTTTCCAGCTTTAAACGCTGTTTTATAATAGGAACGTTCGTTCCTGCTAGATAAAAACCAACGATTCGTAAGATGCAAAAATAGCAGCTTCTCCGTAAATCGTTTACATTTGCGATTCCATCCTTTTTTTTCAACGAGTTGGTATTTTCGCAGTACATAAACGTGATCGATGCGCGATACAGTTTTTACGCGTAACGGAGAGCGCGTCAGCATTAGACGTTTGATAGAATTATTCCGTTTAACGAGTAAGACAAAAATATGTACGCGTATGGTAATTCGATAGCAAGATCGGTTCAACGGTATATTTTAAAGGATAGGCAAGAAGCGTAAAAAATACTTTGCTCGTTTTTCCGTCGCTCTACTCTTAACGATGTTGTCGACATCGTGTCCTGTGGCGATTAACGCGAGATACTTTTATCGCGAGAATTATAAAGTAGATAACTGTTTCTATATTTCCGACATCGATCGATCCACGTAAACGTTCTGATAAAATCGTACGGTTTCCTGGATACAGCAACACAAGGAGAAAAAGTACGTACACGCGTACCGTGTACCGATACGCGAATTTCAAGCGTCCTGTAAATTGCGTTAGATTTATAGCGCTGGCGTTTGAAATTCGTATTATCGCAACTTAGACGTTCGATTTAACGACAGCCTGGTGGCGGATCGGAAATTCTGCCTGTAATTACAGGAATATATTAGCGTGCTGCCACTGCGCATTATCACCGAACCGATAACGCTTGTCAGCGACGTATAAAGCGAGATTAAACGAATGTTGCATAGCATCACGTAGTCGAAGGGGACGATAAACACTTGCGTGGTCAATTGGTCCAAGTGGCGAGTCCTCTATGGGCGTGTTACTTCTCCGGTGTATACGATAGACGTTCTTCTCTATCCGCACGGATAAATTCGAAATAGTTTGTCCTTTGTCCACGCTTCGTCGGTGCGGTTATCCTTCGTATCGCGCGTTTCGTCTCGATTACCGCTACTTTCCATCGTTTCGTCCGATCCTCTCCGCGCCTTAATCGCTTTTGTTCCACGAATCTCTGCTCTCGGCAACCGCGAGTCGCCGCAATTGCGAAAGTACGTTCGTATCGAATCGTTTATTTTACCGCGTTTGTCCCAATTTCTCCTGCTAATTACGTACGACTGAGCAAAAAAAAAAAAAAAAAAAGGAAGAAAAAAAGAAAGAAAAGAAAAAGTAACGTTAACTGGTGTCTGGACGCGAGGCTAAGAGGTTCGCGGATTTCTCGACTTCGATTTAGCAACGCGAAGTTGAAATTTCTTTGGAAGGAGTAGCTTTGATTCGGACAACGCGCGTAATCTCTATTTATATCTGATAACGGCGCAGCAGGGTCTGCAAAACGCGTAAAGATCATAAAGTGTTCCTGGCATTTTAGTAAGTAGTCGGTAACTCGCTGAATTACTTTGCGCTATTACATTATTGTCGATGTCGTCAGCGTTAGTCGCAGAGTCGGTCTGACTAGGGTTGCCGTGATGCCTTTCGGGGCCCTTGTAATACCATTTCGCTAATACCAGATGATTGTCGCGTTATTCGCACGATAAAAAGGTATTCGCATTCCACGCGTTGGACGGTCGTCCCTTGGTACGCCGATGAAATTGCCTTCCATCGAACCACGCGAATCGTCGTACAAAGAGCGCGTATAGGTTGCGCGGCGCGGCCGGTTTCGTAGCTCGCTTTCAAAATTGCCTACGGTTATTTTGACATCGCCATTTTGCGTTCTCGCAAGAGTCAGGAACACGCGTACTCTTCTCTCGCACGAAATTGGTATAAATAGAATGGGCGCATCACACATGTGCGACGCGTTTTGGGGTGGCGCGTCAATAGATTTCAATGGCAGCGTGTTACATTATTTTCATCCGTGGATGCATACACGTATACGCGTTGTGGGGATCGTTGCGTGCAGTTTCGCCCTCCCCCTCTCTTTTTCAGCCGTGTTAGAGACGCACGTTCACGCAGAGAAAGGAATAGACTGGTTTTGCTCTCGAGCAGAAGGTCTCCTCTTTCCCGCAGGGGTAGCTATCCCCTAGTCACCGAGGGGAATAACAGGCATTCCGGCCGAATTTCTAGCCTATGGGGATGCGCGGTGAGCGCGATGGTGGCCGATTTGCGGTTTATTCGGAACGCGTTCCGGCGTTTCTCTCCAACCGCGTCGATCCTCCTGCCAACTTCCGCCGCTCGTCCGCCAACGTTCTTCGAGATTTCGTTTCGCCTCTGCTTCGCTCAACGTTCGCCTTTGCCGCCTGTTGTTCCGTACGAGCGGAACCTACGTACCGCCGTGATTAATCAGAGAAATCGCGCTACTCCAGAAGCTTCGATACTCGCGTTTTCGTGAAATACGGTGCGTAGAGATCGTTGCTTACGATCCGCGTGGAGTAAGCTCGCCATCGTCCAGCGGCCATGGACGTTCGGTTCGTACCACGTATCGTAAATCTTTTCCGGTTTAATTCTAGCGAGCACGTGAATAGAAGACTCGAGCTAAACGACTCGCGAGTGGTTCCAAGAAAACGGTGAACTCGTGCGAGAGAAGAGAACGATGACGTATGGGCGTAATCGTCGGTCGAGTCATCGATCTTCCGCCGAAGAATCGCCGCGAGCGGAAGTCCGGTTGATTTTCGTGACGCGGACGAGCTGGATATAAGTGGTACCGCGTAGAGAATGTTGACGTGGCACTTTGATCGCGGTCAATTTCGAGCAAGATTCAAGGATAGTATCAAGTACCCTGTTGGTCGGCCACGCGCGCATGACGTAAGGCCGCGTACCTATGTAAGTAGCCGTGTTCGTACTGTCGCAAGATGACTCGGTTAACTTATTTAAGCGAGGAAGAAGGGTTAAGAGAAGACGCTCGTCGGCCGCTAACAGCGCCATATTCCTCGCCACCTCCGCACGGTTGGTAGCAATTACGAGCTCGCGATTGCTCGTCTGGAGCGAACCAGTTTGCGGGCTTTCAGTCGCGTCTCCTTCGTTCTCCGAGACGCCCACTTTCCATCCAGCTACGTCTTCACCTTTTCTTTTCGTTTTCTCTTACTTTATCGCGATTTTTCTTCCGTTCGATCCTATTTCCTCGCCGATTCGCCTCGTAAATCCACTTTTGCCCGTAGACATCTTCTTCGCCGAAGCATCTATCGATTTCTCTAGAAACGTCGTAAATTCGGCGGAACGTTGTTCGAATCGAAGGACGCGCTAGTCGAACGCACGACCGAGTACGAAGGAAGAAACTGCGCGTTTAATCGTCGGATCGGGAATCGTCCGATCTTTCTTGCAATTCTATCTCAACGAACGAGTCGGTTACATTTGCGATATTTTACAGGATAACAAATATTCTCGAGTAACCGATTTAGTAGGTCGAATTGAATAATAATAACTCGTCGCAAATGCTGTTATTCATTTTTCTACTTTGTCGTGATCGACGTATGGAAAGCGATACGTGATATTTCGGCGAAGAATCTCGCGCAAGATACGATGTACGTATCGTATCTCTGTATCGCCGTTAAGCAAATGGTGTAGGCCAGTTAGCTGGTCGTCGGATAAATTAAATTATCGAGGAATTTACGATTGTATGGTGTCGATCCATGAAACTTAATAAAACCTAGTCCGGATTCGGATGGTAGGAAGAGCAGAGACGGGATTGAAGTAATCACGTTATACAAAACAGTTAAGAGGTTCCCAGGCGCGTACCGCCGCGACAGACGGCCCGTATCTTCGTGTGGCACAAAAGTGTTAAACGAATGAATGAACGAATGAATGTACGACCGTCGAATGGTCGAATGAATGAGCGGCTGCTCGTATGTCTCTGTTCAAACGTTAACTTCCAAGCAGAACGAGGGAGGAGAGGAAAAAGCGCGCGAGCGAACGAAAGCTTGGAAAGGATGGAAGCAGGGAAAGGCAGAAGAAGAACCGTACGTTCCAACGTCGTCGGAATAAATGCTGGCAGTCGCATGCTTCTTTACATTGGATAAAGAAACGATCGAGAATTTCATTTTTGGAAAAAGGTAACGCAACACCCATCCATCACGCTATCACGATTTATTTGTCAGGCTGTTTTCGTCGATCGCGTTACGAGCGATGCGACGACTTTGCGAACATTTTCCATGCATGCTACGATAATTTAAATAAAAAACGAAATAACTGTATCGAACGATGTTTGTAATTTAAAAGAAAGTATGCGTTGCTATTTCATTTTCACGCGTGAGATGTATTTCGTAAAGTAAGTCTTCGCTCAGCTTCTGATACATCGTTCTCTGAAAAAGTAACAATATATCTGTTAAATTTCATCTTCGAAAATTTGGTCAAACTCTATATGAGAATATTGTTATAAATTATATTTAAATGGAAAAGACGACAGCTTTGATAACTTTAAATGTAAAATTCTATTGTATATACAGGGTGGTTGGTAACTGGTGGTACAGGCGGAAAGGGGGTGGGGATTCTACGCGAAAAAAGAAGTCGAAAATATACAATAAAGATTGTTCGTTCGTGGCTTTGTTTTCGAGAAAATCCACTTTGAATTTTCGCTCGATACGCGTGCGGTACGTTATGACGGATCTCACTGTAGATCGTTGTCTCGATGGAGAGATTAAAAAAAAAATTTTTACCACCAGTTACCGACCACCCTGTATAAAAACATTTATACGGACGTACATAAATTACTTTAACGCAGCGTATCTATAAATACGAGAAGTGCAAGATTTGCTCGAAGATGCAATTAAAAATTGAAATGAGCGATATTAGGAGCGACGAATCGACGAAAAACCGGCGCTGCGGTAGAACGACACTTATCGAGGGAATATAGGAAGGATCACGCTGCATGCGTGATCAAGATCAGAAGGAGAAAACGGGGGTTGAAAGGCTGTTACGGTTTGAAGGGACTGCACGAGGTAGGGATAAACGGAGCGATAACGGCCGGAAATGTGTCGTGTCGCAAAGGAGTAACGACGAAGAGCGAACACGCGACTAAGACGCGCGAGAAAGACGCTCGTAGGCGCTTCATTCAACTTTATTTGGCGCGGTGGAAACGAGCAGTGGCTCGTTTACGCAGCGAGTAAACTCGGCGAAACGCAGTTTACAGTGTTGTTCTTGTCTTCTTCTGCACCATACCAACCGACACCGACGCGTTCGCCATGATCTTGAATGACTTCAATTAGCTTCGTTTAGGCCGGTAATTGTTTCTTGAGAATTCTCGCAGAAAGCTTCTTGCAGCAGTGTGCCGCGGAATTACTTGCCATGATACACGGTGAGGAGGAAATACAGTGACACACCTAAATCTATAGGATCGTTGGAAAAACGGAAGAGAAGCGGAGGAACGTGTGGCGGACGAACAGAGTGTAGGGTGGAAATGGACAATCGCCGATTTACTTTCTTTGGTATTGAAAATAGTAATTAACGCTACAATTACCACACCGGTTTAATTGACTGGATTTATAATTTTATTCGAAAATTCCTACTTCGTGTTATATTTTTCTGTCACAATGATGTAACGACTTTCGCAACGACAACTAAAGGAATAATATAATGAATTTTAGTTTGTTTTTTATGTATTCAAACTGAAAATAATTTTGTATCGAGGCTACTTTTACCAATACCAGTGAAAATGACTGGTACTTGACAAAGTGTAAAAGGGTCTATTTTATTGTCTGATTTTAACACTAGAACTACCATATCCGTCAAATTGACTGGTTTTACAATTTTATTTTCAAATTCCTACTTCGTGTTATATTTTCTTCCGCAATCACGCAACGAGTTTCGCAACGATAACTAAAAGAATAATTTTGTTTCTTATGTATTCGAATTGAAAATAATTTTGTATCGAGGCTACTTATACCGATACCAGCGAAAATGACTGGTACTCGTCAAAGTGTAAAAGGGTCCTGCGATCTGTTTATCGAACCCCAATTAACCAGTTTCCTCGTTTTGTACAACTGTGCACGCGTTTTTCAAATTTTTACCGCGCATCGTTCGATATGACGACATCAGTTATCAGGAAAGTTCCGGATCGATCGCCAGATCGCTAGATGCTAACGCTAGAAATACCACAGCGGTCAAAATGACTAGTTCTACAATTTTATAAATATATGTCGACCCTCGTTTAGGGATCGTGGTCCCGGATGGATTAATAGTACCAAAAATGTACTACGTAACGTGGAACTGCTTCTACGAGAAAGTAATAAATCAATAAGTATAAAAATATTTTATTATTACGTATTTTTTAAAGACTAGTCATTTTTACTGGCTTTGGTAGAAATTGCTTCGTGTTAGCTATCGGTAGTTCTAGCGTTAAACGAGGAATTTTCGTATAATAACGCTTGATAGTACGAATGCCACGAACGGCTACCAATCGTTATCGACACCTATCGATATTAAATAGTTAAGGTTCGATAGATTTAAGAAAAATTGGAACTGCTTTTTGGAAGCTGCGAGTGCCCTTACGGGAGAGCATTAGCTTCAAGAACACGGATATCCGTTCGAGTTGTCGAAATATCGTAAAAGAAATTTTGCAACATACTCTTTCCGGCGAATAAACGCAATTTACGATAAGAAAACCATGAAAATTTCCTCTATTTCGTTACTTGTCGATTATTTCATTCATTTGCGAAATTTCATTTTTTAAACTCCTGTAACGGCACACGAGCTAGAGGACGATTCAAATCACGTTGTTGTTTTGCTTCGGAGTAACGATATCGTTAGGATACACGCAATGTAATAATAAATAAACTTCGGACGAAACAATGTCGTCGCTACGTACAACCGTCGAACGAAGACGAATTCGAATTTTCCGGCTCTCCCCCGACCGGTTTAAATAAACGGACGCGATCGTAAAGAGTTGATCTAATTAGCGATTTACACGCTGTCTTTAGCGAATTTGTTAGTACGAGCGATCATTGTCTGTATTAATTTATTTATCGTTTTAAATACACTTGATGGTTTTCAACAGCGAGTGTTGTCGTTATTCGAGCAAACCAACCATCCCCCGAGTGATCGACAATCCTCTACACTCCATTAACGCGAAATTATGTTTAATTTATCGTCTTGATGGAAGTAGCTTGTATCGCGACCAATAACAATTTTGTCTATTGTATCGTAACTATGTGAACGAATTACGCGATGCTTCTGTTCGAGTAAGTAAAGTCGTTTCTCCAGATGAAACTTAATCCTGTCAAATAACGTTTCTTTTCGCGCTAACGTTAATAATTAAAGCGCTTGGCTGACATATCTAGAATGGTCAGTGCGCGAATAATCGCGGTATCGAATAATTTTATCGTATAATTCTAATGACATTTTTATAACGTTGTAAATATAACCGTTTGCATATATTGTATCTTAGCTAATTATTATGCGAAAGCTAGTCCATTTGATCGGACAGGAAAGTATTATTCACAGTACGAACAGAATTATATCCTTTTAAGGATCAGGATGTTTCGTACGACGTACGTCCGTAGGCAGTGGATACGCAGTGTGCAGAGGACGAAAGAACCACGTGGCTTATACATATTACTGAAAACAAATTCATTTTAATTCGTGTTTTAATTCATTCGGCAGATAAGGAAAGAAACCTTAGCCTCAGAGAGATCCGACAAGCGAAAGAGGTTAATTGCTTGGCGCAATAGATCAGCTGAGAGTTGTTTGTATAACGACGGGCTTCCGATTTTTTCCGCTTCTTTGTTTTTTCTATGTTGCCGTTATAAAGTTACAAACACAATTAATCAACGAATCAATTAAGTTCGTATCGTATCTACGATAATTTTTTCATTGTCGTTATTTATATCTTCTACGCAGGCATTTTAAATACAATTTATTCGTTTTGAACGCAACGTTGGCTCGATTCAAGTTATCGCGCACGAGTTACGCGTAAACCGGCGCGCTGAAACATATTTTTATTTTAAAAGAAAATCTTGCAGTATCCCCGAAAAACGTTGCTCTTTCTTACAAAACGACACCGGATATTTGTAGTCTTTAAGAAAACAAAGTATAAGGAAAAGTATAATCGAACAAACGTATTCCATTTTTTACGACACGTGCTATTTCGTAACGACAGTTATCAGTTTGTCTTCGTGTTAAAGCGAAAATTTTATTTTCAATTATCATCAATCATTTCAAGTAGTATCAACAATTTGTAACTTATCATCAAACTTACTACCTTCTTTTACCATTAGCTTCCAAACAATTAACTCTAGTGTTTAAATATACAGGGTGGTTGGTAACTGATGGTACAAGCGGAAAGGGGGTGATTCTACGCGAAAAAAGGAGTGGAAAATATAGAATACAAATTTTTCGTTCGAGGCTTTGTTTTCGAGAAAATCGACTTTGAATTTTCGCTCGGTACGCGTGCGGTACGTTATATATCTCACTGTAGATCGTTGTCTCGATGGAAAAATTAAAAAAAAAAATTTGTATTCTAGATTTTCGACTTGTTTTTTCGCGTAGAATCACCCCCTTTCCGCTTGTACCGCCAGTTACCAACCACCCTGTATATTTCGATACGTAACACCGGCATACAACGCTCACATACACAGGCTGCTTCGTAAGACAAATCGAAACACGTAGACTATCGTCGATGGGATAGACGAATCTGAAAACTTTTCTCGTCGATGAAAGCTGAGACTCTCGGTTCCCTAGGGACGCGCTTCCTGCTTAAACGACTGGTGCGATCGTGCTCGAGTATAGAATAGATCAGAGGGAACGAAAGAAGGAGAAGGTGAATTAAAGTGCAATCAAGGCTCGTGTCTTTGTACCGTTGCTTTCTCCCATTCTGTCTCCCGCGTCTCTAACAAATGACCATTTAAACCAGAGGTCCAGCGGTACTCGAGTCTCGTGGCATTTAACCGCGTTGCTATCCTCTCTTTCACAGCCATCCCCCTTCCTTTCCCCCTTCTTCACCCTTCCAACCCTCTGTCCCTTCCCTTTACTCTCCTTTCCTCCGAGCGATTAGGTAAAAATCGGAGGTCGATCGAAAGATTTCGGGGCGACTTGCGAACAGACAGAACTTTACATTTAGATTTTTGGCTTTTCTTTTTCGAGATCGATCGGATCGTTGCGTCGTACTTTAAAATAATTTTTACATATGTATATATCGTGTGCGTGACGATGATTCGTACAAATTACATTATGAAAATTCTTTTTTTACGATTTAAAGTTGTTTATTTATTACATATTCACAATAAACGGTGAACTTTTGTAATGATATATTAGGCAAAGGTACCGACACGCGGCGGTACGACGTAGCCATGCTGTATTATGTACATTTTTCGTTGTATAATACAATTTTTGGGTTTAAGCCGCTGGGGAGCGGAGCTTTTTTTATGTATTCTTTTTTCTGTCCTGAAAACTTGGTCGCAAAACAGGACGCTTCGGTAGTCTGCTTTTTGGGTGCTGTGTAACTTTGGGGAGGGGTGGGATGAGAGGGAGGGGCGGGATGTCAAATAGGTTTATTTACAAATATTTACAGTATTTACAGTTTACACCTGTGTTATGCGGTGTCAGAATTGAGTTCTGTCGGTTTAATGTTCTCTCTTATTTTATTATGGTTTCTGTATCCACCAGTATTTTTTTGTGATTTGAAACTTCTACTTGTTCATTTAGTGACAGCGGAGAAACGATCGTACGATACGAACTCGGTCGATAAGTTTCGTTCGCAATTTCACGACGGTAACATCGAGAGACAAAGAAAAGGCGAGCGTTTTGAGAGAGTTTGAAGAGAATGCGTTTTCGCTTATTATTTTCGCTTATTTACTAGACTCTCGTAGTAAAGATCGCATATATATCGCCGAGGAAAGTAAATTGGAAAATCTACCAGACGCGTGTACCAGACAGATTACTATACATCGTGCAAATATACGCGACATCGACTAGCGAAGATCGCACGTAGCAAAGAAACTTTGTTCGCTTTTGTTCCTTTCAGTTTCTTCGTAACGAATCACACAAGGTCCGCGTGAACGCGTCGTTCACCGCACTCCGCATGCGTCTAACGGACGATCTCGTTTAAGTCTTGTGTCAGATACGTGCGAGGTGTTTCGTGTAACGTCGGAACACGGGTGGATAAGAGAGCGTACGAAGCGTCTAATTGAGAGATCAAGTGTAGCGTCTTGCATCGTTGGTCGGATACCCGTGAGAACGAGCGTGTTCTAGCAACGCACCAGACGATTGATCGTGAAAAACCAAAAGCAGATTTTCGGACCGACGAATGGGATCTGGTGGACGAAAGGAAAGAGGAAAGGCGCGAGAGAGAGAGAGAGAGAGAGAGAGAGAGAGAGAAAGAGAATAGAACGAATTAACGCGGTAGATAAGGCTCGTGTTCTTTCTCCCCTCGGATGTTATCGCGGTTTGCTCGGAACTCGATCTCATCCTTCGGAATAGGAGTGCGAGTGCGGGTACGCGTGCGCGTGCGTACGTGCGCGTTGCGTGCTGGCATACTCGCGCTAACACTTACCGCAAGAATGGCAGAGGGAGAGCGAGAGAAGAAGAGCCTCGCCGAGCGAGAGGAGAGCACGAAACGAGTGGAGCTGACTGAATGACTGAGTGACACTCGGCTGACGTCCCTTCCGATGTGTCTCGTGTTACACCAAGCCTGTTAAGCGTTTATATATTAAAGTTACGGCATTGGGCGCGTGCCACCCACTGCATTCTCTCTACCGATCATTTTTTCCGTCTCCCCTTTTTACCTTGACCCATCGCCGAGCGCGACACGGCGCGACAACGCGTTCCGCTCTCTTCGCTGTTCCATAGAAATCCAATCGCCGATCGATCAGTTGGTTCTTTTCGGTTTACGCGGTCGGTTAGTCGGTCTACGTATTTCTATCTCCGCGCGAACAATCGTACGCGATACTTTTCCAGATTTCAATCTCCGTCGTTGGCGTTGAAAGGCAAACTACGTCGACTCTGCGCTTTAACGAAACATCTCGATTCGGTACGTTCCGTTCGATCCATCGTCGTTGGACGCGCGTTACCGGACGCACGCCGATTCCATCGAGAAAATTCAACGCAGTTTTTTACGTTTCTGCGTTCGGGTTTCTACGAAATCGGTAAGTTCGTTTCGACGACTACGATCCGTTCTTAAACCACTACATAGACAGAAATTCCGCAGCTTTTTCAGCTTGATGCTTCGTCTAGGGCTCTCAGGAAGTTTCCATTACTCCACGCATCTCCGTACAGGACTAACTATGCCTCTAATAGCTGCATCAATCGTATCTGCAAACATGCCAATCTACTCGACTCGTAATTGTAGCTCGTGTTTAAGAAACATCTTGGAAACGTCGTATCTGCGTAATACGTTTTTATTCCCGTATCGCGTGTAGTTTAATTTAATCGTTGATCGTTCGTTTCTTTATATCGAGGTCTGTCTGTACGAAAAGATGCGATCCGTGTAACAAGTATAAATAAATAAATTCGATCATTCCTCTGTATCGAGTCAGTGTTATCCATTCGTACGTGCAAACGAAAAATTTCTCCAAATTACAATTTTCCAAACATTTCGTCGTTACATCTTCGTTATCCCAGATTCGTAAACATCGTTAATTGCAAAATTTCACAAATTTTCCAAACCTTGCTCGTATAATTTAACGACGAATTTATTCGTTAAAAAAATTTGTTCGAGTATTCGAGAATTTCCACGAGATCGCAGGAATAGGAGAAAGCGTAGTGAAATTTCACGTTTTACCGGTTCGAGTTTTCAGCTGTAGCACAACAGAGTCAGTTTTTATTTATTCATCCACGCGAGTTACGTCCCTTGTTACTATCGATATTTAATCGCCAACGCAATATGAAATATTCGTAACAACAGCTTCGTAGAAACGATTATTAAGAACAGAGCGTTAGGTTTTCACAAATATTATATCGCTACGTTTCGTTAGCGATTTCGTTATATGCACAGAAACGAGTCTTAAATTACCGATTAGCATTAATCGTTTTTTCGTAGTGCCATTTGATCATTTCGTAGAACGAACAATAGATCCATCGTACGATGGGTAATCATTATCGAACAACGATGTACAATACGATGTAGTTGCATCGATTCCCGTTAATAGTGGTACAAGTCCTGAGAATAATGGGGGTCGTTTTGTTCCACAGCTGTGCCACTTGTATACATAATACGCGCCACTTACGAAATCGAGCATCAGAGGGTTTAAACCCGATAAATCTCCTTCGTTCGCCCTTTTGCTCCGTCTTTTTCTCTTCGTTTTCATTTCTCCGCTACTCGTTCCCGAATCTTTGTTCCCTAGGCGACGTCCTGTTTGTTTTAAAGGGTCACAAGAGCTGTTCAAATGGGCAACGGGTTAACACATCGAGTATGTAGACACGTTTTCATGATCGTTTCGAACCCCTTGCGAACGTTGCTCCGCACCAAATCAGCCGTTAATACGTACACGCAAGAATAAACTTTCCACCCCTGAACCATGGATCACGATATCCTTTTTATTTGAATTTCTCGTTAACCATGCACCTTCGTCCCGAGCAACTAAAACCAACAGAACTACGTTTTACTTCGAGTTTGTCAAATTACGTTTTCGATCGTTTTCCTAGGTATCGGTGTTTCCAAACGTAGAACAAGATTTCAGACAACGACAGCTTCCGTGGAGAGAAAAATACGAATCGCGTATTTTTCTCCACGGTCAAACGTCTCGACTCGTCGTTTCTTCCTTTTCGAACATTTATCGTTCCACGAACGCGTTTATATCCACTTTTTTCCACAAATATTAGACTCGAGATAACGAAGAAACGACAGAGAGAAACGACTAATCGTTCGTCGTTCGTCGAGGCATTTCCGTAACGTTAGCTGTCTCGCGGTTTCAATCGTAGATAGTAGTCATAGCGCGTGGTTCATTGAAGCTTCGCGCACGAGCTAGCCGTTCTCGGAATCGTCGAATTTTATGAATGAAGCCAGAACCGACGACCGTACTATTTACGATGTATACAACATACGCAAGAACGATAAGAATAATCGTGCAGTTGTCTAGGGGGCAGTTGGCAGCGGTCGCGAGTCAAAGAGTTTGACCCGTGGGCGCAGCCGTCAATGAGGCAAGGGTCTAACCAAGACCCAGGATACGAGGTCGTCTACTTGACCTCAGAGCGCGCGCGCCGGATGCCACCGTTTTTCTCCACGGAATTGACCGATTCAATTGGGACCGGTCGCGCTTTGGCTCGCCAAAATTTACCAACGAGAGACTTTTTTTCTCTATTTCTTCTCCGTCTATCGAACTACGATCGATCCGCTCGTCCCGTCTCGTCTCTTCGTACCGCTGAAACTGCGAACTTTGCTCGTTTTGGCGCTCTCTCGCGCGTCCATTGAATCACGCGATCGAAATCTCTGCGTCTCGAGAAGCAAACGCCTTTCGGGCGACAGTTTCGTCACGCGGATCGAAATCAAGCGCGTTTCCGTGGGTAATAAGATCGATTCGACGCTCGTCGCGCTGCGTCTACGTTTTCGTAAAGCTGGTGGCGAACGAACTAGGGTGGCAAACGGGCAACGTCGACCAGGGAACAATAGACGAAATTAAAGTCACCATGGGAAAGCCCCAACCTCTTCTGCTCTAATGCACTTCCAACTATTTTCTCTTCCGGGGCTCTTCGTTGTTGTCGAGATCCTCGATGCGTGTACACGTATCCTGGTAACACGTGACTCACAACAGTTTAACCGTGTTGCGGCTGTGCCGCGCAAACACGTGTCATTCGTGTTTCGTCATGCATTTTCAACTGCAACCTCAACTAGAAGTGCACACAACTCTATTCGCGCTTGTTTATGAATGGCCCGTCCCTCCCTTTCTATAAACGTTGCGTCTTTTAACACGGACGCGCTCGGGGTAACCACGTAGGTAGCTCGAATGGCAAGTTAGTCCCATTCGAAACGCTATATTTGATCTCTAACCCGTGTTACACATTATGCAAATTTCTTCCTTGACGTTTCTCTTGCAAATCGCCACGGCATAGAAATTAAGAGGAATTTTCAAAACGTATTTGTAACATCGTCCGGACGAGAACGTGGCTACGAACCAGTTTATTCGATCATCTTCGGGTAATTCATTTTCTGCAACGTTTGCTAACGATCCTTTCGATCGATCATCGAAATATATAAAATTACGTAGTCGATCGAGTGGAAAGTCGTGCAATTTTACGGAAACATTTTATATTACGTTTTCTCTGTTTCGTCACGCGATTGGTAGTTGTCGAAGATAACGTAAACGCTATAATTTATTCGTCGTATTTCTTTAACCTCTTTGGTTACAACACGCCTATTCTCTTATTCGGTCTAAGTCATCCGCTCGAGTAGCCTGGCTTTCTCGAAAGCGCGTTCCTCAAAATTATCTATCAAATATTCGTTACGTATTGTTGGCTGTCTCGGTTTATAAAAGTAGTATTTACACGGTATTTGCGGGCTAGGAAGATCATCGACGAAGGAGGAGAGTAAAAAGCTGACGCGGATGAGCGCGCGGTTAAAATTCAACCGGAGGCAGAAGAGAGGGTGAAAGACCGGCTGCGTCGTGATCGATTAGTCACAGTACCCGTGTGCTCGAAGGGTGACTTTACGTTTCGTCCGAACGGATTAGTTTAGGCATTTGTCGTATGTGGCTGATCGCCAACGATACGATGCGCCCCCGCGCGCATCGACCTTACCATTCTCGATGACCTCGCGTCTGCATGGATCCTATGCTATGGGACAAGCCATAATGGCTTCAAATTACTCGCGCAACGATGAAATTGCTCATAACTGGTTTTTCCACTACTCTGACAAATATTTGTATCGACGGTACATCAGGCGTCGCTGATTTCTTTTATCTTTCGCGTCGTAACGTCGTCGTCGAGAATAAATTAAAATGCCGTTTAACGTTTCACGCTGGCAAATCGGTAATCGATCGGTAAGTTTTATTCGGCCGAAACAACGACGATCGTACGCCGTAAAGACGCGTTTCGATAAATTGGCGTTTACCGAAATGGCGAAACTGACACGGATGCGCGGTTTCAAAAAAATGGAACTCGCTACGATTCGAAAACGAGGTCAGACAGGGCACGTGTTCACGCGCTCCCGTTCGACTTGCCACGGGATGCTACGGGACACCCTGTATATACAGGCTCGCGGGAAGTCGACGGAAATATTCGAACGCTCACCGCAGGAAATTTTTACCAACGTATTACGTACCTACGCGTGTACATTTGCCGCGACGAACGTGTCACGTGGTAAATACATTTGTTCCACCGCACGCGTATATTTGTTTAAAAAAATCGTATACGACGATCGATAGCTGTTTCAAGCGACGCAATCGGTCTATGTGCGTTTTCATAGTCGTTTCACCGATATAATATCGCGACAACCATCGTTTCCGTCACAGTGCCGATGAAATTTCAAGATATTTATTATATTTACTACGTACGACAGACGCGATACGCCCGGAAGAGGTTTCAAATATTTTCACGAGCCAGTTACGTAAACGCTTGGTTACGGTGTGGCTACGTATTGGGAATAATTTGTAGCGGAGCGTATTAAACAAGCCACTTGCTCGCTGTTCTCTGGTTGTCGCAATGCGGTGCGGTGCGGTGCGGTGCGGAGCGTCGCGTCGCGCAGCATCGCAGAGACAAGGAGGCGCGCGAGCGAGACGTGCAGCGCACGTGGACAACGTTGGATCGCGTTCGTCATCGTGGATGCGTGGTAAGCCTTTCGGCGTTATGCGTGTGCGTACACGCTATTCGAGGCGGTGCGTTATCGCTACCAGTGACGTCGCGTGCGTCCTCTTCGTATCTGCGTTTCCTGCGTCTTGCGAGTGGGCGCCCCTCCAGCAATTTCTGCGTACAAACAAAGCCCGCTAGCCCTCTGTAAAATGCGTCTCCGTGCTTAATCGCCGGCCAACGACGCATCGAGGAAATTTGTATGGCCTTCGTTCTTGTCGAATTCGTTAACGTTTCTCGTCGCGCAGCCTTCTCCCGCTTTCTACGTGGGTTTCGTGCGCGCTGTCTTTCGCTTCTACTTGTTCGCCATTCTTCTGTGAACACACGCCATCCTACGAGTCTTCCTCTCCATGTATTGTCTGAACTAAAATCGAGCAAAATTTTATTTCGCCAACGAGTAACGGTAACAGGTAAAATTGTCATAATTTTGATATTTTATCGAATAAAAGTTTGTTTATATCGCGCACGATCGCCTATGTCCGCATATTTCTCGAGAATAAGCTTTTTCGTAAAATCGGACGAAACGACTCGGGTCTTTTCGAGAAGCGGGAAATCGCAATGGGAAATCTTGTAATTTCCAAATACGTGTACGTCTTCGGATTTATCTCGAGTTTAATTAATCGCGGCAGCCGTGCCTCGTTACAGCGCTGACGAGATTACTCGAAAATGTTTCGTACAATACGTAAAAATGATCGTCGGTAAAATAGAAATATGCACCGGCCGAAAACGCGTCGTTGGCGTAGAACGAAAAAATCCGATTGGACGGTAGGGAACATGGATGGTGCGTAGAGCGAGCAGGGCTTAATAGCGGAGGGCCGAGCATTCACGAGAGGAATTAGTTAGCGGTTGCTTTGGAAGCGCGGACGCCCCGTGGTGCCAACAAAAGAGTTACAGACCTTTCGCACCTCGACACGGGGGATTACATGCCATAAAATAAATCCTCCTGCACTCTCCGACGTCTTTGCTCTTATGACCTCAGATTATAATGTTTTGCCCGCGCGTGCTTCAACGTCCACGGAGAATCTTCTTTTCTACGGCAGTTTCGCGTCTGCCAGCAATCGTAAGCAAAAACTCGCGTCCAAACCAATTTCTCTTTGGCCGTTTTCTCGAATAGCCTAATTGTTCCACGTGACGATTAAACGTTTGAAAAAAAAAGAGCTGGTTACGTCTCGCGTTTCGTAACTCGAACGAAGCATCAAATACACAAATACGTGTTTCGTGTTCGAACCTGAAAGAAGATGCGAAAGAAACACGAGTTTAATGAATAACGCAATCGCGTAATACGTTCTTTTGTAAAAGAACGTCGCGCGTCCTTCTTTAAGTAGAAAACATCTACTATCGTCAAACAAACCTGTTCGGATACAAAGTACCATCGTCAAACGTGATACATCGTACGCGCGTTTGATCCTCGTGTCTTTAGCGATCAATTTTTTAAGGTCAAAAAGAACGTAATTTTTTAGTTTTCGGTCGAAACTTCAAGATCGAAATGCGGAAAATGCGAATGTGCAAGACCGACGTTCAATTCGTAATTCGAAATTTCGTTATCGATGTATTCCGTTAAATTATGTGCTCACGTCCTTGAAGAATCTCCATCCCGCTGTGGCAATTTCTTTCGTAGCCTAATTCGTCCAAAGACACGCTCTGACGTACGGAGACAAGATTCGAAAGTGTGAAAGATTAGGTAGTTAAGATCGCAAAGAACCAGATCCGAGACTCGAAAATCATCTGTCATAAATATTTTTTCGTCGCTGTAAATGAAAAGATGTACGATTTAAAATTATTTCCAGTCGCCGGATATTAAGCAGCGCGTATTCGTTTTTTAGATATTTCGCGTGCTGCCTATTTACATGCATTATCCTATTATGCATTATGCTAACCGATACGATAAATATTTTTATCTATTGTTTACCGATTAATGGTTATGGATAAATAAACGGTTACTACCGGAAAACGAGTAAACAACAATCTCTTTTTCCAAGCATAACGACCTAACGGCATTACCATAATTTACGTTAAACGCTACGATTGTTTGCTGTCGCGTAGATATTACGAAAGACACGTACGATAAAAAGATTTAATTTATTTTGGTAAATAAAAGACGAAGCTTTCGACTTTGAAATTCCTCCGCGTTACCGGAAACGATGGTCCACTACGATTAACTACGATTAAATTTTAAACGCTATGCTTGCGCGATCATTATCCCGATTATTAAAGCGAAGGGGCGCGCGAAGAAACGATGCTGACGTTTGACGAATTGTGATCCGTAGCTGTCGTCGATGATACGAGAGCATAAAAGTTTTATCAAAGGGAGAAAAAATAATCAGGTTGACCGGAGTAAAAAAATCTTGCTGCTCGTTTGCTGTAAAAGGGGACGAGTATGGTTGGTGGTAACGCGTACGGAATTCAGAGGGGGTCGTGACTTTTGTCGTTTTTAATTGATTAATCGCTCGCGCTATTACGTGATTACGATCGTAGCTCCTCGAGAAGTCTCCAAGAGGACGGAGAGGGAACGAGCGGAGAGTTTTTCGGCAGACAGAACCGACTGTCTTCCTGTCGCGTGGCCCCCACGTTATCTCGCTTACTCGTCTCCCTTCGCTGGAATTAACCTCTACATTGGGATTAAAAAGCGGATATATTAATTTGTCCCGTTCTTTCTTCTTCTCCTTCGTCGTTTTCTTCTTCCTCGTAAAACGCGATACGCTGCATGAGCCAGGAATGTACGCAAAAAGCCGCTTCTTACGGCAAAAACGATAAGTCCGTTTTCTGCGTCGATGGACCGATCGTACGAGTTCCTTCGCGTATTTCCTCCTTTGCGGAGTCGCACGAATCTTTCTAAACGCATTCCACGTGATCGAATTTACGAAAATAAACATATTTTTTAAATAAACGTTATACGCGTTGAAATTAGCGTGGATGATCTTTTTCTTTTTTTTTTCTTTTCTTTTTTTTAAGAAACGCAAACAAACATTGGACGCGTGCGTTTAGTGGGTTAGTGTACAATGTAAGTACGTGTAGATATACCACGCACACATCCTAAAGGCGCACGCACAGACGCATGCACATGCGTGCGTGCTCACGCGCTCCAGGCGTGCACTAAACACACACACACGAGTACGATGAAAGATACAAGCGCGACCCTGCAATCTCGTCGTATTTTACGTTATACGACCCTTTTCGTTCAAAATACGATAAAACGACGAGGAGAGATCGTGCATTAACTTTGGAAAGTTTTCGCGCCCGATTCGAATGACCGAAAAGGTTTGTCGGACTTTACAGAGACTTTCCACTCTGTAAAATCGTCGAGCAAGGGAATCGCTTTTACTTTCCTGTCCTTAGTGTAACGAACGGTATCCCTGGAAGAAAGTTGACGCAGCGAAACGAGATGATGAAAAAAAAAAAAAGACAGAAGCGGGTCTTTTTCGCGAAGAACGATAAACACGGATCGACGATTATCCTAAAAAAATTTCGTAATCGTTTGATCTTGCTGGCAGAGGCGTTTAAAAAGAGCGAAATTAACTTGTACGCGAGCATTTATACGCGTAATTGATCGTTGCTTGTTACGTATTTTCGTCGCTTTTATTTAGTCGATGTATCGTTTAAGACAAGGAATACCGAAATACGAAGGAACGTATTGACGAAACACGTGGAAAGGGATAAAGACGTTGAGTTTCAATGGAACCAGCTTTATTATATCGCGTGTTTTCTAATACTTCGTCGTTGAAAATCACAACAGACTTTGAAATGACGAAAAATTTAGAAATCAATCTCCGTCGGTGTTCGCCGGCTGAATGACAATTTTTCTCGGTCATCGAGCTATACTTCGGTCCAAAATGAATTTGCATACGAATGTGTCGTTCGAATAAAGACAAGAAAGTCGAACGTCGTCTGTAACTAATCGTTCTACTTGCCTTTCGCTATTCGGTTTGCTGAACCCTTTCTTTCGCGTTCCTCTCTCCTAAGTAGACTTCTTATTGTATTTTTGTTTCCATTTGGCCGGACAAATGAAATCGTTCTGTGGAGTAACATTCTTCGTGGTATTTCAAAGAGCGTACGGTATTTAAGATGTTCGCGACGAATTTTAATCGTCATCGAATCTGTCGGCCTCTTCGTTCTCTTCTTCGTTCGTAACCCGCCTCTGTCTCCGCAGCTTTCCCAATTTCTTTTCCCCCTTTTTTTCCCTTCTTCGATGGAAACTCGATCGTAATTCCCCGACGTACGAACCTCGTTTCGATCGATAAATTTATTACACAGCTGTAGACAATGAACGTTAAGCGAATTCTGTTATTTATCAGGTACACGCTTATGAATAGATTCTAATTTCTGCGCATGAATAAAGATCGTATGCTTTAGCAATTCATAAACATTTTTATGTGTTTATGTAACGTGAAAGAAATTGAAACGTTTATGACTTGGCAATAGACACGTATTGTGGAAGAATATACCATATGTAAAGACAGTAATACCGTGTTTAATGATCATGAAATTTACATTCAAGCGAGGTATGTTGTCAGATTTGCATAAAATATTTCTATTTAAAAAATTGAACAGACGTTAAGAAGATATATATGCAGCGGTAATTTGAATAATAAAGACTACTCTGTGATATTTGAAATTACATATACACAAGTATATTAGAATCGTTCAACGAAAGACTCTTGCGAGTAACATCGTTTGTTTGCGTTCTTATATTCTACGTTTGTTAGCATATGAAACGTTGTTTTCTTAAATAGAATTTTATTTTTCTATGTATATATATATCATATTTTTAATTTTATATCTCGGTATATATTTAATCGAAATAATTTCCTCCATCCTTCGGACGATCGATCCCTCTCGGACTGAGATTCTAAATTTATGGAAGTAGTTGATTTTAAAATCGAAGAGCTATTTAAACGTTGTTTGCTCCTTTCCTGAAGGAACATTCAGGAGTTTGTTATATCATCGAACTTATTATATAAATAGGCACACTCGTGCTCGATAAAAGAAGACGCGTGCTTGAAAACACGAGTAATACCTCAATGGTCAATGGTCAATAACGTATTAATCATTAAGCAGTTAACTGCGGAATTTACTCGTAGAAATCTCTCGTAAGACGAGAAAACAAAATCAAGCGATTGCAAAGATTTCGTTACAATTTGTAAACGCAGTTAACTGGCTAGTGAACGTCAAGTTCAAAAAACAATACTTTGTGCGTGTGTGTGTGCGTGTGTGTGGATACAGCAATTTTTACTTGAACGAGTTTTACATAATCGATGCGATTCTTCTTACCGCAAATGTGGTCAAACGACAAAAACTGTCGCAAAATGTTTTATAATATTGATTTCTGCTATTGCCTAAATAATAGCCTAACGATAAAGAGTTTAGTTTTGAATACGAAGCAAGAAACATCAACGACGCGAGATTTACTCTGAAATCTTATTAAATTCGATTCGTAGAGGATTAATAGAAACGAAACGGAGGATGTTTGGGAACAGCTTGAGAATCATGAATGGAGGTTGGTTCTCATTACGGCAGTGGATCAACGAGGTCAGATCTCGTACCATTTGACTTTCCTGCCGCGAGGTCGGGTCGGTTCGGGCCAAGAAAGTCGTTTCTTGTGTCACTAATAATCCCCCAACTCCGTCTAAATTGATCGAATAACTAACACAACCACGGTCGCTATTACGTTATAATTTGCTACTGATTCTCGTTGATCTTCGCGCGATCGAATTAATCCCAAGCAACGGAATCGTCAAATCGTAGAATTCGATCGACGTTAAAATAAGACAAAGGACGAAGATTTGCGAAAGTTTCTACAACGTTAGAACGCTCGTTGGTACGAGTTGTTTCATATCGCGCAGTTTTACTTGTTTTTCTCCATTGATCGAATAATTCGTGCAATCAACGCCACCCTAAATTTTACAACGGCCCGCATAAGTTTTTGAACGCAGGTAAAAATCTTTTATGGGTCTGTTATATTACACGAAGCATTATGAGGTTCTAAATGACTCGAGTAAGCTCTATTGAATATTTACAGGATTGTTACAGGATTAAATATTAGGGCAGCAGCCTAATGCCGGTACCGACAAACAGACAATCGCACAGGCAAACAGCGTTAATTCCTAAACTACCAAATGCTTCTTTGTGGTTTCTTCGATTTGTTTTACAATGCGGTTGTTACACTGCTTTATTACGGGGATTCTAGCAAAGCACGTCTGTAAACGTACTTATCTTTTCGACGAAAGATAATAGATTTTTGCACGACAAAAAAAACTAATCGTTTCTCGTAATAATAATTTGCAACCTAATAATTTGCAACATCTCGTCAATAGCTTTTCGTAGGAATTACTATCTTTCTAATAATCGTGGTGTCGACGAGATATTACGTACATTGTCGTAAAATAAGTTTCGATAAGCTACGTCTACGATTCCGATATCGTCAACGGTGATTTTCAAGTCGATTTAATAAAATAGTACACGATGATTACGCTATCGGACTCTGTATTCGTGGCTCTCCGGATTTCGATCGTGTCTCGTGGCACAGTCGCGGGTCTGGCCTTAAAAAGTGATCCGAAACGTCGGAAACGCCGGGACAAGGCGCAACGTACTATTAAAAACACGATCGAAGCCTGAGAATCCAGAAATACGTCGGTATAACGTCGTTAAACTTATACCTGCGTCGCGTTGCGGTACACAGAAGTAAAAGCCAGAGGAAGAGCGAGAAACTGAAAGGCGCATAATGTTTATAATATTCAAATATACGTAAAATATGCGAGGTACGTCGGTAAACTTCGAGCGAATCGAACAAATTCCTGCTTAGGCTTCCCTACCAGTGGAAATATCAGTCCGACTACGTTTCCAAGAGGATTTGCCTATCGTCATACAAATTGACCGGTGTAATGCCTCTTCCGTACTTTTTCAAACGTTTAAATCCCAGCCATTTTTAAGGACGAGTTGTCTCTTCCGGAATTAACCCGATCGATTCGAATCCCTTTTCGATCGCCGACAGTCTTAAATAGCTGGACCGTGAAAAATTGCGAAAGCGCGGAGCGAAAACAGCTCGAAGAGAACAGAGTTGTCGATTCTTCGGATAATACCGGGTAGTTTGGGGCTATTGGATGGAAGGTAGCGCAGACGCGGGGAGAAATATCGAGGAGAGAATTTCGAGACGAACGATTTGCTGGAAGTGAAAGGAACCCTTGGCCTCGGGGGCCACTTGTTGCATAGCGCTGGATTCCTGCTGATCAAACTCCACGGGACGTGGCTTGCACTAACGATTCCGAATGCTCTCGAAAACCGACTCCCTAACCTTTACCAGGGTACTGCCTAATCGTCGCTTTATTCCTACCTTTGTTCCCTGCCTAATCGATTCCGCGGCCGCTCCAATAGCCCATGCCGAAATGTCTATTTCCGTCCGCGTTTTCTTCGAACCGAAGAGCCAACGGAATCATGCGAATCGCTCTACGCTCGAATTCTCGATAGATGCGCCTCAACGGGCATTCGTTGGCTTTTCCGTCCCAAATAGCGTAATCAACCGCTCGAACGATGACAAGCGTAGCTTCAAAAACGAACATCTTCAAAGTCAATCGACCGAGTAATCGACGTATGTTAGCGTTTTTGTTTCTTCTTTTTATTTGCTAGACTTTTTACGATCGATTCTCATTGAGAATTATAAGTGAATCATTTTGGCGTGGTACTGTAACTTGGATTATAAGAGTCTATGGTATGTTTGATTCTAGTTGAATCCAATGCTTGAATCTAAAGGGCACTGTGTCTTTTTAGTCTGCGGATCTGATCCGTCGTGTCAGGTAGTTGGGTAACCAATGGGTAATATGTTAGTGTATGTAGTCACATATATGTATATTCGCGGTTACGCGTGGAGTATTTATTTGTAGCGCATCTACAATAAAATACACAGCGACGGATAGAAGAATTCGTACGATGATCATCGGAAATAGAAGGTAGATATTTTCTGCGTTACTCGATATATCCAAATACAGTGGCTACGAAAGGTGTCGTTGTATTTAGCATTTGTACGAGTATTCGCGATATATATGTCGAGGCTACGCTCGGCGACTGATCATCGCCTTGAGCCCAAGCTCGTTGTCACAAATCTCGAATAAATACAATTGGGTAGAATGGCGGCAAATTGTTTAATTACAGCTATAGACTTTAATTACAATTTTACGGATTTTCCCAAAGTTCCAAAGGGAAGGCTCCGGTGTCCTTTCATCTCCGACATATATATGAAGATATGCAGGGAAGAGGAGGAGAGAAGGGAGAGACTTCCATATCCAAATACTGTGGCTACGAAAGGTACTGGCGTGTCGTTGTATTTACCGTAGTATTTGTACGAGTATTCGTGATATATATATGCAGGGAAGAGGAGGATTGAAGGGAGAGACCCGGGTACGGTGCATGATAGGAAATGACAAATGGGAGTAGAATAGGAATAGCGTATCTGGCAGATGAGCGAGAGAGTTGCGCGTGTATGGTAGAAAACTTGAGCGATTGGCGAGAGAATCGAGTGGCGGTAAAAAGCAAAGAAAAATTGTAACCACGTAAGCAGGTTAGCCGTCTATTCGTAGGCTGTGGCTGAATGCCAGGCTCTACGTTTAAGGTCCGAGATTTAGGTTTATCGTTTGCTGGTATTTCCATAGAATCGCGGAGATTTTATACTGTGAGAATGACACGTAGAAACTAGGAAATTTTCCCTTTGGAAGAAAGGTTTTTCTCTTTGATGAAAGGTAGAAAAACAGGAGTCGACTTTAAACGGTATAAATTGGCGTGAGGAAAACGAACATCGTAGGATCAAAGGAGCGATGTTCGGCGACGTTTATTAGCTTGATTTAATTCAATTTAGCTACTAATAATGAGTGCGGCATTTAATTGGTCCAGTGAAGATGTCACACGGTATTTTTCTAGTTCGCTGTCACATAATGCTCGATTACAGTGTCGTTGATATCTATCGCTTAATGTACATGTCAATCTATTCTTTAAGAAATATTTATCTCTTGTACCGTCGCTTGGCGTCAACGATAATCCAGATTATTTTCTATGGATATTTACGATACTAATTTTACGTCTGCACGTCGCCAATTCGAACTGTTCTCGATAAGCACGAAACGAAAGTTTGCGCGAATTTATACGATCATCGTTGATATTTATATCTCTATACATAGACACATAAAGAGACACGTTCTTATAGCAACAATTTTAATACGATATTTTTCCACGACCTCTTTTTCACAAATGATTTTTCATTCGCCGAAATGCTTTCTCAAGTGTCTCGCGAAGAATTTATAAAGCTGGACCATTAAACGTTCACGGTCGAACGAGTTTTCGAGATCGCGGTAACGACTGTGAGAAAATCACTGTTAACTGTTTTTCGACAATAAGGCGATCATGAACGGATGATTGGGTATCAATGATCGGAGAATCGATCGGTGAAAACGTATCCGTGTCGTGACTCTGGAACGTTCTCTCGTAAACCGAAGTGCCTCTCGACGACTAGGCGATTAGAAATATTTTTTACGATGATTTGCATTACGCGTTTCGTACCAGCGGCGTTGCACCTTTCCAATCGTCACGTCGGTGGAGATCGCCCTTTAATTTCCGACATCTGTCCGTGAGAGAACAAGTTGGGAAAAACGGGACTCTAACTTTTTTCAAACAAAGATACGCTATACAGGCTTGTTACGAAATAACGTTAAAATATTTCTAATCGAACGAAGGGGAACAAAGACGGTGCAAAGAAAGAAGCGAAACTTCGGTTTTTTTCGGGTGTTTTGAAACGCTAAATATCGCGTCCTAACCGAGGAGCGGAAAAATGAATTTCGCAAAATCAATTGCACGTGAGATCATCGTTCGTCGATAGGACGTATAACACAAGTACCTGCGTATACAGTACCTGCGTGTACCGTCCAAAGTGAAACGTTTTAAAAGAACGTTCTCGATACGTATTGGTAAGATCGTGCGTATAGGTGCGTACGTAGAAGAAAAGGTTACACGTTACGTCGCAGGATAGTAGAGTGAAATAAAGGTAAAAGGAAAGCGGTTGACATGTTAGCGCAGAGACATTGTTACAAATAAACAAAACGATCCGGGGGAAGAAGAAAAGGAAGATCGCTGCACCACGTAGGTTGTGAACGTTCTTAAATAAAGTGATCATCATGCATCGGCGACTCATAAAAGACGACAGTTAGCGGTAAATGGAGGAACTCGGAGAACATAGCGCGAGTCGAGGAGAGCTGTACGTCAAAGAGGAATAGACACGAAGAGTAGGATGCGAGGCGAGGCGAGGCGAGACGAGACGAGACGAGGCGAGGCGAGGCGAGGCGAGGCACGTTTCGGACCGAATAAAATTACAATAACCGGGATGTATAGAGTTATTCGTTACCCGGCGAACTTAGCTCGGGACTCGGGACTCGGGATAGCCGCTTTGACGACACACGCCGTGCCGCGCGGTGATCCATCTTAACTGCCAACCCTTGCTTCGGACCGTGCGTCGCCGTGGGATTGCAGCCGATGACTGAGATGCCACCGTCCGTTAGAGCTGTCCTCCTCGATCATCCTTCGATCGCGTTGATTTTGCTCGACCAGCGAGTTCCCACTTGCTTCGACACTGTCCTTTTCTTCCATCCGCTGCCACCCTCCCAAATCCCGATCGCTGATTCTATTTCGGTTACTTACGTCTGCACTCGCGTACGCTAAGTACACGTATACAGTCGACGAAAGTGTAATTCCGAATCTGTCTATCGATCTCGTCGATCATATCGACAAAATTTCTAACAAATCCGAGATTCTACGTAGAAGATACTGTAAGACAATCGCTGGGAACATCACGGTCGATTATTCGCCGATTAATAGCAAGCTACGATTCGTGGCAACGTCGTCTTCCGCGCTCGTCCTACGTTTAACACTACCGTTCATTCCGTGTGCTAATCTTTCCCTAAACATAGGTATGCTCGTAATAAATAATCGTGCGATTTTTAACGTCTATACTGGTTTTCGAATCGGCTGCGAGACAATCGCGACGAGAACACGATCGTCGATTAAACGTGGAAAAGTTTCGTACAACGCGCGTAACAGGTACATCGACGAAAGAATTGCGCGACGAGCGTTGCGATACTTTCGCCATCCACTGTACGTACGTACATATTGCTATACCTCGTTCTCGCGTACGAACCTTCGCTACTCCGCGATCCTTTCCATTCCAGCTGACAATTATTCGAATCTGACTGTGTGTAATTTGCTTTTTTCCTCGCTGACGTGGTAGATACGTATGGTGAATCCTTCGGATCGTTTAATCTTTGTACTTCTTCGTGACCGGACCAGGCTGAATAAACGTTACACCTTCGTGTCGTTTCCTAGAGATTCGAGAAAACACGCGCAAACATTTCGGAGGAGAGTTGCACCGTGTGGAGGGAAAAGGATCGTGGCAACGTTCACGATGGCTTTGCAAAGCTCGTCGAACGTTACGATTAAATTTTACATTTACAGATCTATACGCGCGTTTTGTACGCGTTATTTCTTGCAGCTGACACGCAAAGGTTTTCAAAACAGTAACCAGTTGTGTCTTTCGCACGAGCTATTCCCGACGTACGTATTAACTTTCAAAGTTGACATGCCGCTGGCATTAGCATTACGCGATGTACATCACGGGAACAGATAGATTCATTACTTGAAAAGCTATACACGACCTCGTGCAGTTGTCAGCTGTGCACTTACTCGTATGTACTTACTATGTAAAACGTGTACATAAAACTGTGTGTTTTTTTATTCGTACGTACGTGCGCGTTTCTCATGAGGATTATTTACGAAGAAAAATACTTATTAAATTACACGTTGCAGTTGCTGTTAGAAAATATTGTGAAACGAAAGAGTCGACGGTATTTAGAAATAACGACTTAGGAGACGTACCGATGGGTACAAATATGAAATAAACGCATAAAGCGTTTTAATAGCGCGTATTTCTGTCAAATCGTAGATAACAACCAAAATACGATACGCGCGCATCTCCTTTCTCAACCGGTTTTATTATTAAGCGGAATTATTATTTACGCTTCGATACATGAAAAATGACAAATAATATAATTTATATCGCGTACTGTAGCTAAACACCGTCGGTTATCGTAAAATTTTCAACCGATCGAGGATGGTTCGGAGCATAGAAAATACAGAAGATATTACGACTTTAGATAGAACATTTCAAGTTGATTTTGGCTGCGATGTTAATTCTCTAAATAAATCAACACGGTATTAGTTTGTTTCTTATTACGAATCGAATTGGCACGTACTAAATAAACGTACTAAATATAAATTTTTTCAGAGTAGATGTAATATCGAGTTACGTATAAAATATTATTACATACCAAAATATAACGATTGGATAGGATAGAATTTCGCAACAGGTGTGCAAAGATGTCAACCGATCAGGACGATCGGTAACAAGGGGAGGGGAGTTGCGTAAGCCACACGGTGTTTTTAACGACACTGCCACCAGATGCGTGTAGATAATTGCTGCTTCCCTATCACCATGATTGTATGGCAGTAGGAATTACGCGATCGGACAGCGACACTTCGCACTCTGCTAATTTTATTCGAAAAATACGTCATATGGATTACGGAAGATACGACGCGTAGATAAGTGGCGGATTTCTTTGCTGCATCCACGATAAAGATATCGCGAGTTGTTACGTTTTTTGCACAAATAACGAACGAACAATCGCGATATAATAATAGGAAATTACATCGGACGATAAACATTTCGCGCAGAATATACAAATAATTTTAACGCGATAGGAACTTTGATTCTGTAAAAGTCTACTAATTTCTTAGAAACCGCGACGAAAGAAGAAAGAAGGAGAAAGGTTGAGCCAGACGTCCGCCTTGGTCCGCTGGTGGATCAAGGTCGGTGAAAAATCGTGGTTCGTGCAGGGCAAAGAGATTCTCGAAGCGTACAATGTGCCCATAACGTTATTATTCCAAGTGGTCGAATATGGAAGCGCGTATTTTTGTACGTTAAAAATCGGTAGCTAAGCGACGGTAGCAAGAGCAAGCTGCTTCCGGTTCGACGAAGAAAGAAGCTTGTTATAATAGCATCTGATGGCGAAAAGAGGAAAATCCGCTTGTGCACCGGCGAACGTTGTGTTGCGATTATTCCAAGTCCGAGGATGAAAAACCCCTTTTTCGAGGTAATTACGACAAATATTTGGCCAGCCGGCCGACAACCCTTCTCCGAATGGGCAGTCACGCGAGCTAAGAGGTTGGCAGAAGAGGAGAATCAAAAAGAGTCGCAGAGAAGGCTGCTGGCGCGTGAGAAACAGAGACGAACGAACGAGGGTGAACGAGCTGAGAAGGAAATCCGATAATGCAAATATGTCCATAGGACAATATCAGCTTGAAAATCTAATCGGTTCTAATGATTGTAGACGATTCATTGTAGCGACTAAATTCCATAAATATTTTTCCCTATATTTTCGGAAACACTACTCGAATCGTGAAAGAGTTCCCAGAGGTTTGAAAAGCGGCTGCAGAGCAATGCCTGCCACTTAATAGCGTTGCCTGATGGAACATTTTCCTGCCATTCACGGCTCGACAGCGAAAGAATATCTTTTAAAGACGAACGCCGTGGATACGTAGGAAAGATTGAAAATAGCGTTCGTCTCGTCGAAACAAATTGAAATAACAAGCTGTAGAAAGTAGAAATTTTAATGGATATTCCATTCTTTTAAATTACACTCAACCAACGCGACGTTTCGCTATAGGATTCGTCGAGCAACGATTATTTTATAATTCGATTATTTCGATCATCGAATGGAAAAAATAAAACTACGCGCGCGACGAAATCGATCGCAAATATTTCAGTTCCTTCGTCGATCGAAATTATTTATTTGCTCACCTGCGTGCTTTACGCGAATGTATTATTGTATGCGTATTAATAAACGTATTTATCGTTTACGTAATACCGACGTTAAACTTTACGATCAAATTCGATTTACTACCTAACGTCCGCGTACAGCGATAATATTTATTAATGTTATGCTTATTGCCTATCTACTTGGTATATCGTAAATTAGAAAGTCGAGTAAAATATAACGTAGATCAGCTGTTTCCTCCACCGTTGCCAGCAAAACTCACACGCAAACTAATTTATATATTTATTTGTTTCTGGCTTTTAGTAATTAAGAATCTATTCGAAGATTGTCAAAATATCGTGTCATAACTCAGTCGACGTAGGGTAGACCGGAATAGATACACAGTGACATTGTAGCAAGTTGGATATTTCAAAATATACCACCGATCCGGTCGTTGGTTGTACGATGAAACATCGCAATTCGTAAAAATTCGTACGCATTCATACTTTAACGATTTACACTCGTATAACGCGTAAAGTTTACGCGCTACATGGATTTAATAACGTTTACGTTTATTTAAATATTAATTTGCTCTTTGTTCTAAAAGAACAAATCATAACGGTAATTCGTTAATTTACATAAATATCTTCCGCGTCAGTACGATGTTTTCTATCCGTTTGAATTGTTAACTTAATTTAGTCATTCGTTCGCTATACCGAGGAAGACCAAGATTCTAATGGAAAATAAGGTAGTTGGTAGAATTATAGAAAACGAAGATATAATCTTTACAAAGCTCGCGGTAAACAGGTTCGCCCGTTCGCTTTCCAGAATCTGCGATTCTTTTCTCGTTTCGTTTCTCCGTGAGAGATGACAGAACGAGCGAGGATGAGTAGCCTATCGCGTAATGATCCTAAGAGGAGAGATCTGTCAAAACGATGGGTCCGCTTCGGAGATTCCTCGGCGCGTGTGTTTAGTTTTTGTCATCGATATGCTCGATTCTTGATGGATCTCCGAGGTAGCCGTCTTTCTCGCGTAGATCCTCAGAAGATAATGTTTTAAAGAAACAAAGGGGACCTCGCGTCTGAAACCGATACCTTAAAACCTTAAGAATTTTCGATACTAGAAAAATCGGTTAAAAGCGAGAGCGTCGTCGGTCGATGAGCGTTTTAAAATTCAAACGTGTATCGAGAAAAATCGAAGAAAACTGATCGCTGTTCGACGCATTTCGCTTTTCGCTGATAAAATGTTTCACGCAAATATTCGACACGTCTGTAACGAAAGCGGAGAATTTAAAGTTTAAATAAGTTACAAAATTGTGGATGCGATGCTCGTAGCTACTATACCAATCTGATTGCGTCAACGTATACATATATTCGCTACCTAAAAAGTAGGAACCTGACAAGCGTCATTTTTGTCAACAGTTTCTCGGTTTCCGACGCTCGGATTTCCAAAAACTCGAGGAAGTAGACGACTTAACCGAACGTGTAACGCGAATGAAAAGGAAACGCGGTTAGTTACCAGGTTCCTGCGACTTGCGTGAAAGTGGAGCGCGGTGAGATATCTATTTTTGAATAGCGAGGTTTTAGTTTGTTTTTGTCGATAACACGGAACGTTCGTTCGTTGTCAAGAAAGATGCTTGAAGAAAAAAAAAAAAAAAAAGAAAACGCAGACTTGGAAGGATGAATTATAAATATTCGAGAGATGGCGCAAGTACCGAGTCGCTGAGACGTTAGGTGTATCTGTGGTAATGCCGGCTTTCGGCTCTGCGAAGCGAACGAAGAGGCATCGAGGCCCTCAAAGGAGCCGCCCAGGGACCGAGTCGTATCATCGAACCAGGTCCAAGGGAGTCTCGACGTCTCTTCTTCGATGCCTATTAGTAAGTCTCGTCACAAGCAGCTAATGATCGCCTTTTACCTCTTTGACACACGCACTCTCACTCCCGCGCTCTCTTTTTCTCGCATTTGGAAACCAGATCGATTTTCGCTGTGCCGTCAGTCAACGTTAACCGCTAACGTTTTACGCTTGTTTTTCAACGTTTCTTCCGCGTGTTATCGTCTTGTGTTAACCATTTAACCGCAACCGATCGCAATCGCGATATAATCCATTAATGCGTTAAAAGTGCGAGCACGCTGCTCGCTTATCTTCTTCAAATTACCACGAATGCGATATAGAAATGTTCGTAACAATCGGTGTTCGACGATTCGGTCGGGAAATTCGATCGAATTTAACTTGTAAAATTATTTGAAAAATATACAAAACCGTCCTATTCGATAGCGAATCGTTTTACGTTATTGCCGGCGAATCGACGAGATCGAATGAAAATTGCTCGCGACGTTCACCGGTAAATAAAATCTCGTGCTTTTAACGTGCTATCGACGCTGCGTTAAATTATCATAGCGACTGGAATTGTTCGTCGAAGATTCGCGTTTCTGCCACGAAGAAATTCGCGATAAAAAGGTAAAAGAGACATCGGCGAAATGTAAACAGAGACGAAGAGGAAGATAGAGAAAAGAAAGCATCGAGAGCGAAGATGTCGAGAATAGAGTAGGAGAAGAGAAGTTGAAATAGAAAGGAGGGAAGAGATAGTGTAGCAAGATGAAAAGGAAGAGGAGGAGGAGGAGGAGGAAGAGGAGGAGGAGGAGGTAAAAGGCAGGATAAAAGAGGGAAGGGAAAGAAGAAGGAGACGAAGAACCCCCCGCAGCTGGTAAAGGGTTTACGGTCTGTCAGGCTCTCATACACGTCGCTCGTCCTTCCTTCCACGTGAGCGTTTCAGCTGGTATCGGGCATGCAATCACACGGAGGATTAAAATGGAGGCGGCGTAAAAGAACGTGCTAGAGGAAAAGGGAGAGCATTGCCTCCTATATGCTCGCGTTTAGCTTCTTCGCTGGATGAGGAGACCCGCTGACGGATTATCCTTTCACGGCAAGTCGTGGACACGGACATTCTTCACGGACAAAAACTTCAACTCGTTCCGCCGACGTGACAAAGAGGAGAAATTTGTTGTTTTCTGCGGTGACGGGTGTTTTAAACGACAACGCGGCCTGGAAAATCGTACCCCTTCACGATTCTTCGCGTTCCTTCGCCTCTTAACGAGCTCGTTCGAACCGACGAAAATTCCTTCTTTTCGTCTCTCGCCTCTCGTTTTCATTCTCTCGACGTACGACTTCGATCGATCTTCGAAGAGACGAATAAATCGTAAATTGGATAAAGCAAACGATCGTGCTAATAGCGCATCGATCGGCCAAAGAGCGTTGCCGTATCGTCGGTTTAAACGCGATTTTCTTCGTATCGTTGTCTCTATCGTTGATTTTAGGGAAATACATGGTGCACCTATACGAGAAAATTCGAACGCCTTTTCCGCGGTAGTCGAGGCTTTCAATTTCGATTCGTTAAAATTCCATATGTTCTCGTCCTTTCAGATACAACGATATGTTTTTAAACGCCGAAGAATAAACGTTCTAACGCTTGGCATTACCGTGTCAAAGGGTTGAGACGTATTTCTTTATGGCGGATCTTCCTAGTGCGAGCGCGTGACTCTTCTCCTTCGGCTCGAGAAGATACCGTCCCGATATCGAATCAATCTGCTCTACCAGCGTCAGCGACATCAGGCTAATGGAATTATCAGACGGGACAGACACCCGCATCGTTCTTTGTGGCCGCTCGCACGTGGAGGTTGCCGATCACCGTGATGACCGGGCCGAGTATAACGAAACGAAACGAAACGAAACGAAACCAAACGAAACGAGAAGAATCCTGAAAGAGGACGTTGCGTCACGTAGACTTTGAGCGGCATTATTCCTTCACGGGCCGTTACAATGCCTCCATTACACGCGTGATACTCGCTCACGCTCCAATAAAACTGTCAGACGAAACCTGTTCGAGATGCACAATGCTCGAGCTTGATGCATCGTCTCGTTGGTATGCGATACGTGTTTCGCCTTACGTCTACTTTATAACGAGTCACTTAGATCGAAACAATTCCTCTTGCTAATTTCTAGAGGAAGCAAATTACCATGCGACAGCGATTCCCCTTTTTCGAGTAATTCCTTACCTACGAGTCTCTCGTTTGCCAATTCGATCAACGCGTATACGAGACAGCGAGCAGACGAAATTGACAAAGTTGCAATTAACAAGCATCGACGATAAACGTCGATCGAGTACTTTGGCAAGTGAGATTTAGAAAATTTCTTTGACCAGAGTCAAAACCACTTTGGCTCTGACGATAATATGATAATGTACGTGTTAGTGTATGGAATTTTTGTTAGGCACAGCGAATGGGAAGAGCATATATCGGAAAGAAGAGAAGGAAGATATAGGAAGCGTGGATTATATGCATAAAAGTGACCTAGAATCGTTAAAACGTTACCTAAATGGAAGTCTGTACAGCAACAGAAAGATTGGCAGGTATACACTTACTTACTTACGTACTTACCTACAGTGTGCTATAAATAGTTAAAAGCTAAAGAGTCGAAGCAGAAAACAGAATAACGAAATTATACCCAGGTACCTATACGAGTGTAGTACGATAAATTTATGCTACGCACAAACGATATACACGTTATAAACCGATATATCTACCTATAGATACTTTTTACGAATACGAGTGAAAAGTAGTCTTGCTTTTTGAAATTATAGAAGAATTAACGGTTGGTAGAACGACGAGTAGTTCGTATAGGACTCGTGATTTTTTTAAAAGCCAAAAGTCGTTGACTTAAACGACGAAAGAATATGCTCCGTTGCTACATAGACACGCATTGTAGAACGTGTCCAGAGTGGTGGACGAATTGGTGTATTTTACTCGGTGCCGCGAGTAAGTCATAGCTTAACTGTATATATAGATAAGTACAGTTATGACAAGTCATTCGGGCTATTGTGTCTCTGCCATTGGATCCCACAAACTCATGGTCCCTTGTCTCGGTGTATTGTATTCGGTTGTAGTGGTGGCGTCTGTTGATACGAATTGAATAAATACGTAGGTGTATCGGAAGTTCCTGGAATTTCAAGAAGACAACTTGCACGTTCGAACATCTGTAAACGAATTTCTATGGATTTTGTTATGTTCGGCGCGCGTTTCATTGGGGCAATCTAAATAAACAATTTCTTCGAACTCGCGAGCCAGCGTCGAAGAAAAGGGGAATAAAAGTGACGAGAGAAATTAGAAAATGATTACGAACGTTGTAACGGCGAACGTATTTCCGAAATTATTTGATAAACGGAAATTTTATTCCACGTTTTCCACTCATGTTATTAGCTTTCTTTTACAGACAGCGATGCATCTTTGTACAAACACTAAACCTAATCCGTCGAACGTTGCGATCTTTATTTCGATAGAACAAAATGGATCAAAATGGATTAATTCGAGAAAATAATATAAAACGGAAAATATTGCTCATCCATCGTTTCCTTATGAAACGAAAGAAACTTTCCACCACCTAATATCGATTCATAGAACGATCTTCTGTCGATCGTTTATTCGTATCCAGCTACCAACTGACCAATTTCGATTCGACGAATTTTCAAACTCGACGAATTTTCTCGAGAACGAAGCTTCGCGCGAAGAGATTGTACCGCTATATTTTCTTCTTACTTGTAGCATTCTAATAGCGACGCTTCGATAATTTGCAAATGGTAGGAAGTTTGCAGAAAGTATCGGAGCGAGAGAATAATAACGAAGAAGCGAATAAAGTCAGAAGCAGAGCAGCAGGTGGCCGACAGTTTCCGGCGAACCAACGAAGGATCTGAAATTACGAGTAACCATTGTGTGCCAGGACGAAAGCTGTCGTGGGATCTTTCGGGCGGTCTCTTTCATCTTTTCCAACCCCCTTTGGACACCTCGGACGCCCTCTGGCGCATATTATGAGACGCGACACCCCCGCTTCGTTGGCCATGTGATCGTTTCTTCTCGTACAATTGGAACGAAAAGTATGTTGACAAGATACCCACCGCTATGTTACCACCGGTGCGGTGTCGGTTCTTACAAAACCGTAAAATCCACTCTCACGATCGTCAAACATGTCGGTCGTTTGCTCTCTTTCCACTCGTTTCACCAGACATAATCGTTCGCTTGATTCTTCACAGTAGTCGCGTAAACATTCTCAATGCGAGTAAAACGTGTTAGCTTGTCGGAAAAGTTTCCTTCGTTTTATCAGAAAATAACAGACGCGCGACGTTCTTCGTTTTGTATTATTTCGTCGAGTTACGATCCATTCTGTTATGTTGTCCATGTTGTTACATTTCCGCGGACTTGGTTTCGCGTTTGTACGAAGGTGCATTGCTGTGAAGAACGCGTTTCCGGACAACCTAATAGAACGATAATCATAGAAAGAGACGATCATAGAAAGTTACGTCTCTTGTCGTTGATTCGGAGCTAGACGTTACAAAGTTGAGAGAGATCGCGACATACGGACGACCGAAAGATGAAAATGGAACGGTGTTCTGAAAGCAGGACTTTGCTTCGATGAACATCTATGAGGCTAGGTGTCAAAGGTGCCGATCGTTCGCTCGCTACTCGCTCTTTTTAGACGTGGTTCGCGTGTTAACGCTTTGTACGGTCGGGATCGAATGCACCTTAAGAAATGCGCGTTACAAAAGCATCTTTGGTGTACAGGTGATGCGCGTGCGTGCTAAACTCGATGTCAATATTATGTGAATATCTTTTTATACAAAATTCTTCACCGCGTCGAGTGAAACGTTCTTTGCATTTCTATTTAAAGATTTCATTTTTAAGAAATTATCCAGGAAACGAACCGAACAGATCATTCGATTTCAGTTAATTATTTAACGGAAACACGCGATTATTAGTCGTGTAACCCTTAACACTTCGACTTTTAATTGCAAATATCTACCGGCAACTCCAACTTATTCTCATCGTACCACGACCCGCAAGTTTTTAAGTGTCGGACTTTAAACGCTACAATGACGCGTAAATAATAATATTAAAGTCGTCCAAAACGATCTTCATTCATCTCAGAAGCGATAGAATTTTGATTACAATATTTATATTAATTGGAATTGAGCAGTGTGTGGGGAATTTTTTAAAACATTCATCGGGATGCAAACTACTCGATACTCACTGAGGAGTGTTATTTTTTATTTATAGTTTCAACGAGTGCGTTAATCCGCGACAAAATACTTTGCTACGTTTGAAATATTTCCTCCCCTGAAAATAAGTAGAATATTCGCAAATCGTTGATCGATGTACAGATTACAAAATTGGAATTGGCTGCTTTATTTCTTACGATTCTTAAGAACTAAATCTTTCCACTCGAAGGTAGTAAAAATGCTAAACGCAATCGAAATATTCAAATAAGACGTTTCAGCTGAACGTTAAGACAGCCGTCGGTGCAACTTGGCCGATTAATTTTGCCACGAAATTAAGAAAAGCGTTTTAAGATGTACAAATAAATCGGAACAGAGCTGAAAAAGCGACAGGGGCTGGTGTACTTTCTCCGACAGAGACAGCTCGCTACTTTTGTATCCAGATACCATAGATCGTGTTCGTAGATGGTGGACAGCGGGTGGCATCGCCGAGTTCTAGTCTTCTTGTCGACATGTACGTTGCATGAGTTTATGAATTTATCGGGAGCAAAATCGGCTGCCAGGTGACTGATGATCGTTTCGTTTGGAAACCGTTTCGTATCGAGCCTACTGCCGGAAACAGGCCGAAGGAGCCTCGTTTCTTCATCTTCATCTTGACAATTCACTTCTACGACTCTCGTCCTTTTATTTCGACGGTTCTTCGTCTATCCTACACCTTTCCAGGTCGTTGCTTTCTCTCGAATCCCGATGGTTATCGATTGCTATTATTTAATTTCGTATAATCGTATTCTATCGAGTTAATGTGTATTTAGTGTGTTTTTGAGCGAATGAAACGTAATTAATATCTTTCGAACGAGATTTAAGATAACAAAAATATTTGCCAATCGGTCGATCGATTAAAATCGTTCTTTTTTTGCGCTTTATCGTTTAACGATGGATACTTGTAATTATCGTGAAATATACAGGGTGGTTGGTAAGTGGTGGTAACCACGCGAAAAAAGAAGTCGAAAATATAGAATAAAAAATTTTTTTTTTAATTTTTCCATCGAGACAACGATCTACAGTGAGATCCGTTATAACGAGACGCGATAAAGTGGACGCGTACCGAGTGAAAATTCAAAGTCGATTTTCTCGAAAACAAAGCCTCGAACGAACAATTTTTATTCTATATTTTCGACTTGATTTTTCGCGTAGAATCACCCCCTTTCCGCTCGTACCACCAGTTACCAACCACTCTGTATATTCTACGATAACTTTTATGTTTCGAGAAATTTTCAAATCGTCTTCTAATTACCGCATCGACGCACTAACGACGAATTTCTACCGTTTCGTACGATTTTCTCGAATAATTATTTTATCGATCGAGCATGATTACGCTTATTCTTAAACTTGAACTTTCTTTCATTTTTACTCGTTTCTTTTTTTTCGAACAAATAATGGTAACGTTTGATTTCTCTTATTAGTGGTGTTTTGATTCGAAGAATATGGAAAACTAAAGCGCAAGTTGGTAACGCGATAATCGTCGTTTTCATTTCGGTGGACGGTAAGTTTTGATTTGTTACGTTATCTAGGCAATTTGTAAGCGAAACCAACTGCCAAAACATTGATCCTATTGAATTAATTTTACGAACAGACATTGATTTATGACGAACAAGGGTGCACACAGCGATCTACCTGAAGACTCGCTACCTGCTATGGTCAAACAAAGAACTTTCGCTTCCAACGAGTATATCCAAAATTTTATTTATCGTTAACCTTCGTTCTATTTGTAAGCGATATTACTTCTTGTTTTACCGCGGCATTTCCGCGTTTCCTAAATATCGAAGGAGTAGCGACCACTCGATCTATGTTTAACGAACAAATTGCACGTTTTTATTAAATATTTTTTCAACGATCGTTTGTCATAAACGAAAATAACCTCGTTTTTTCTCGCGAATCTCTAACGCCATATCCGAAATTCTTCTATTTCAATTTCATTGTCACGAGATTCGACGATATCGTTGTAACGTTCAAAATATCGAACGTTGAAAAGCCGATGTAAAACGCCGTGGAATCGGAGGTTTGTAATTTCCATAAAGAAAGCGATTTCGTAGATACGATAGGGATATCGAAGTAAAAAAATGTTCAGGTAATAGTCCTTTAATTTTTTAATTCGATAGTAGAGCAGCTGCCTGTTCCCCGAGGCATCTTCGGAATGTTTAGCTGTGAAGCCATCTAACTGCATAGTTATTGCATACTTCTGATCAGATTGAAATAGTAATCGAAATGCATATCTCTGTGTCATCTTCGTGACACGAGCATCCATCATTTTTGAGCAACGTTTCTAAGATCGCAGATTCTGAGCTGTTGCCGCAATTCCATTAGAAGCAACCGACGTTGTAAAGTCTTTTTAGCTTTTGCGTTTAACAGAATTACGCAACTATAAATTACACGACTACGAACATAACGATGACATTCGAACAATAATTTGCCACGAACGATCGATAATTTCAAATTCGATACATGCGCGGCATAAAAGTCTAGAAAATCTAGCGACCGATCAATTGGAATTTAAATCAGTATTTAACGCTCGTATAAATATTAATAAATCGTGGAACCGTATTTGTTACTGACATATTTATGTACGCGCGTTATTAACTACGTTTCTTATACCGTTCCGATCCATTACGTACGAACTAGCTAAAAAGAAATGCTATTATGATCGTTGTACGGTGGAGTATTCACGATAGAATATTCAAAGAGGAAGATGAGTAGTCACTTTGAGTAGCTTACGTATGTAGATGGACGAACGCGATAACTCGCTTCTATCCGTACGACGAGCTCCTTCTCACGCTAAAGGCAGCCTGATCCCTCCTAAGATACGTTGCATTTTCATTTCGATTTGTTGCTAACACTGGTCATTTATCGATAAGAATTCGCGCGAAAATTAGCGAAAGATTAGCGCCGCGCGTACCAAACGTACCAGACGATATTTGGCAAGGAACGTTGAGACGGTCAGTGTTGTATGGTCGATGTTTCGGGATTCTCAGCGTTGTCGTACAGGCTCCACGTATGTTGCGAATACGATCTCGAGGACCTTAAATATCGACCGAATAATACGAGTGATTTTCAGAGTTTTCAAAAACATCGTAACACTTTGTTTCTTTTTCTTTCCACACGGGCAATCGGGTAAACTATAAACCGACGTTGTCGACTCGTGCGAAACGAAAGAAAGATCACGGACTCGGACGTCCGTCTCTTCTGGAATTAGTTTAAATGGATGTAAGCGAAAGAAGAAAGGAAAGAAGAGGAAAAGAAGAAAAGGAGAAACAGGTGGTATCTCTTTTAACGCTGCGAGAAGGAAGTTCTTTAAGGATGAAATTCCTACGAAGTGCAGTTGAGTCGAAAAGCAAGAAAAAGAAAAAAGAGCGAGGAGAGGTATCCAGCGACGATCATCCGGCTGTAGGACGACGTCCTGGCTCTCATTGTTCTGGCGACGAAGCAAGGAACGCTTAGAGGGAACATTGTGCGCGTTAGAAGAGAGGTTCGCACGACGGTAACCTGATCGACTTATCAATAACCGCGTAATTATAGTACCAAAGAGTTGGTAGAGCTCAAAACAAGCCATAATAAAACGTAGGCATCTTTCCCACAAGTAACCTTATATCCCTGATGAAGGAGACCCGTGCCGCGCCCGACGTCTTTTCAGCTTTCAGCCTTCGCCCGAACCAACGAGTCTCTTCAAGAAGATGGAGGCTACGAGGTTCTTTGCTTTTCACTATATCTTTCCTCCTCTCGCTCTTCTCCGTTCCTCCTTCGCCTTCCGACGCTCTTTCGCTCCGTCCTCGTTGCGCTGCGTCGTTTACGAGCTAACTCATTTGGCCGCGGTTTCTCTTCCAGGCAACGTAAACCAAAGTTTTATGCTAGCAGACTCTATTGAAACCTCGTGTCCCTGTTGCTGCACCGTTCGTTGTTTTGGCCCCGCAGGCTTTGTCAGCGAATTAATTTATTACGACCCAATTATCATCGTGTTACCTGCTCCCTCTAAAAGCCTAACCCTCGTTTCCTGCTTTTACAAACGTTTCGACCATTACCAATTTACTTCTGCTATATTGCACAGGATCAACCCGCGTCCTAATCGAACCCGCCTTTCAACGGCTCCTTTCGCTAAATCGCAAATTAGCGAAATCGATTTCACCGATTATAAGTCAAAGAACGACTCGTCGTACGCGTCTAGCGAACGAAGAAAGATCGATTCGCGTATCGAACGAAACTTCTCGCCGAATCTTACGTACGCGACAACAGGTTCGTCTGGATTTTCAACGCTCTCAGCTTGTATTAAAGTTTGTCGACTTAATTTCGTCGAATGGGGTATGGCACAGTCATCCTATGATCATAGCTGTCACAGAACGTCATCCTAATACCATTAAACGGGAATCGATTTATAAATGGACACGCTTACGAATTAGAATACCAGGTAGGCGATGAGTAAAAGTTGGAGCGAACGAAATCTTGGAAGGTGTACAGTTCGATGGTTCATCCGCGTAGAACTTGAGTGACAAGCCATGAGCCTTCGGGGTATGAGAAGACCCATCTTCGACTTTGCGGCACATCAAAGACGTTAATGCTCGCCTTTCTTTCTCTTCTTTTCCTTTTGTCTCTGTTCCTCCCGCGATCTTTCCTTCTCTCGCGTTAGTCTACTACGCTCTTCTAGCTCCATTTAATATCCCCACTAATGTTCTTCGCCTCGCGTGCTCTCTTCCCTCACTCTTTCCGCCGATAAACTAACTTTAACAGTCGTCTAACCGGACGTGAGTGCACAAGTAATTTAATTACGATAAAAATCTGTAATGCCAGTTCCGCGATCTCCGACAAAGTCTCGACACGATCTTCGAGAATATTTTTACCGCAAGAATAAACAAGTTCGTTCGAGCAAATTCGCCCGAGCTTCGATATTTATATTAGAATTTAACGCTAGAACTACCGATAGTTAACACGAAGCAATTTCTACCGAAACCAGCGAAAATGACTGGTCTTTAAAAAATACGTAATAGTAGAATATTTGTATATTTATTGATTTATTACTTTCTCGCAGAAGCAATTCCACGTTACGTAGTACATTTTTGGTACTATTAATCCGTCCGGGACCACGATCCCTAAACGAGGGTCGACATATTTATAAAATTGTAGAACTAGTCATTTTGACCGCTGTGGTATTTCCAGCGTTAGCATCTAGCGATCTAGCGATCGATCCGGAATTTTCCTGATAACTGATGTCGTCATATCGAACGATGCGCGGTAAAAATTTGAAAAACGCGTGCACAGTTGTACAAAACGAGGAAACTGGTTAATTGGGGTTCGATAAACAGATCGCAGGACCCTTTTGCACTTTGTCGAGTACCAGTCATTTTCGCTGGTATCGGTATAAGTAGCCTCGATACAAAATTATTTTCAATTCGAATACATAAGAAACAAAATTATTCTTTTAGTTATCGTTGCGAAACTCGTTGCGTGATTGCGGAAGAAAATATAACACGAAGTGGGAATTTGAAAATAAAATTATAAATCCAGTCAATTTGACTGATATGGTAGTTCTAGTGTTAAAATCAGACAATAAAATAGACCCTTTTACTCTTTGTCAAGTACCAGTCATTTTCACTGGTATCGGTATAAGTAGCCTCGATACAAAATTATTTTCATTTTAAATACATAGAAAACAAAATAAAATTCATTATATTATTCTTTTAGTTGTCGTTGAGAAAGTCATTACATCATTGTGACAGTAAAATTTAACACGAAGTAGGAATTTGAAAATAAAATTGTAAAACCAGCCAATTTAACTGATAGGGTAGTTCTAGTGTTAAAATCAGACAATAAAATAGACCCTTTTACACTTAATTAAGTACCAGTTATTTTCACTGGTATTGGTATAAGTAGCCTCGATACAAAATTATTTTCAGTTTGAATACATAAAAAACAAAATAAAGTTCATTATATTATTCTTTTAGTTGTCGTTGAGAAAGTCATTACATCATTGTGACAGAAAAATTTAACACGAAGTAGGAATTTGAAAATAAAATTGTAAAACCGGTCAATTTGACCGGTGTGGTAGTTTTAGTGTTAAAATAATGGTTGGTATTCTGCGCGCGATTTCCCTTTTTACGTATTAAAAAAATGTTTCTCTTTCTGTTGATTATTAATTATCGCGATTGTAAACGTCGTTACAGTTTTACATTTTTATATCGAACGGTATAACAAACGGTATTATTACGTAACGTTATATCGGTAAACGTACGAGAACCGATAAAAACGTATTACATTACCTTACGCTACACGCTGTACACTTAACACTAGAGAAAAGCTTCTGAACTATCGTTTATCGTCGTCGAAATATTAAAAGAAAGACACGGAAAGTTTCATCGTTAGCCAAGAAATCGCCAGGAATTATTCACAAATGTTCTTGAAAACGTTCCTTTTTTTCTTTACATATTATTCTTGTAATTTTTATTTTAAATTATATTTTCTGTATCGTATCATTGACATTTTCATGAAATATATTTTGCCGTTATTAAACCGCGGATTTCTACGTATTTATGAGAATTTTAAAATTTGCAAAAATGTATAAAACGTAAAAAGCATGAAAAATATTCAAATTGAAGTACTTGTTACGATATTTAATGGGCGAAACAAATCGTCGAATAGGTTCTTTGGTCGTGTTGATAAAAATATGAAATTGCATAAAAATTCGCAGTCTAGTCGTTGTACGTAATACGAAGACGATACGGAATACACGCGCAAAACGATTACACGACGCGTACTTGATGATTCAAAGTGTACGAAATTTGCGGGTTGTCTCGCGTGTTGTTTAAACTTTTTAACGATGTAAATAGTAATAAAACGGTTGCGAGAAGAAGGCGGAAAGGCAATCCGCTGAGAAAGCAAACGATTCGTCGAAACGATTGGCGATGGTTCGGCGTGGAGCAACGAAGAATCGTATTAAATTCCAAGAGAATCCCTGGGCCAATAAATCTGTTTGCAATTAGCAGGGATCTACACGCGAACGTCGCTCGCCTGCGTGGACTCGTATGGGCCGAGGATCGAGAATAAATGACGTCATAAGAAATGGGGTCCTCGATGACCTCCCGTCGCGAAGAACGGGCTTGAGAATCGGAAAAAGAAGACGATCGCAGTAAGTAAGAGCTGTGTTTGTCGTTGTCCGTAAACAAAACTTTGTTAGACAACATTTAAAAAATGTGAAAAAATTACGAAGAAGTTGGATAAATACCTCGATGAATATTTAGCGAACTCTCGGAAACGTCAATTTTAAAAAAGGAATAAAAATAGGAAATTCTGTGTATTTTATCAACTATGTGTATTATTATCTCTTGCTACTTTTTTATTTTTTTCGCAATATAATAATAACCGTATCTTTCTGATTTCAATTATCGTGTTACAATTTTAGCGCTACGTATCGTATTAACTGTGCCAAAAATATAGATTTCTGCTGCAAGCTGAAACGCGCAGCATTGATCGTACTTGGACGATAATCGTTCGAATTTAATGGAAATGAGAATAATTCCGACAGCAGATATCGTCGCAACATAGTTGGCCTTTATTGCACGGAGCAGAAATTTTCAACAGAAACATTAGAAACGTTGTTTCTTAAAAATCTTCGAAATAACATCAAAATCCAAACTACCTGTATTACTCGATTTTGACACACGAAATAACGCCACTCTCCGGTACTTATCTTCAAAGTAAAACTTTGAACAGTATCATTAGGAACGTTGTTTCTTAAAAATCTTCCAGATAACATCAAAATCCAAACTACCTGTATTACTCGATTTTGACACACGAAATAACGTCACTCTCTCCGGTACTTATTTTCAAAGTAAAACTTTCAACAGTATCATTAGAAACGTTGTTTCTTAAAAATCTTCCAGATAACATCAAAATGCAAACTATCTGTTTTACTTGGTTTTGACACACGAAGTAACGTCACTCTCCTGTACTTCTTTTCAAAGTAAAACTTTCAACAGAATCATTAGAAACGTTGTTTCTTAAAAGACATTAAGATAACATCAAAATCCAAACTACCTGTATTACTCGATTTTGACACACGAAATAACGTCACTCTCTTATTTTCTCCGGTACTTATTTTCAAAATAAAGACAGCGATTTTCCTATAAAATATCTCGTTATCTCGGGCTACGTTTTTCTTCCGCTCGAAGAAGAAATTTACCGAGATCCGGCATTAATTGATAGAAACACGTAGCCGATTAAGCCGTTCGAGTGCAGAAGCAGCCAGGTACCTGTGAAACGTCCTCGTCGAACTTTTCCGTTCAGCCGAATATTACTATGTAGACCGCTGCGGACTCACCGGTTTCGATAAATAATCGGTGAGTCGAAAAGCGCAGCGGGACTTGATCTACGGCAGCCGAGGAAGAAAGTAAAAGAGGAAGAGCGTGGAAAAAAGGATGAAGCAGGGGACGCGTGTAATGGAGATATCGTGCTCACGTGGCGGTAACTCGCGCGACGCGTTATGCAAATAGGATTGCCCTTTACACGCCAAGTCGGATCGTAATTGGCTCTCGCAGAAATGGCCTTTCCGTCTTGCTACTCCGCTCCACTCCCTCTCCCCCCCCCCAGCCTTTTTTCTTTCTTTATCCCGCAGTTTCTCTTTCTGTCAGCATTTTCTCTTCTCCGTTGCTCCGTACCGACTAGCCGTAAGTTTGCGAACTCTGGCAAATTGACGGCCTTCGTCAGCGATATCGATTAGTGACCTCTAAGTATTCTCACGTTCAGGCGTATTATACCTTTGAAATATCACAATTGGCGAAATCGAAAGTTTCGGAGCTTCGTTCCTCACAGACGATTTTCTTAATTTGGTCCTTGCCAATTGATACGTATCGGGCGAAATAATAATCGACACGGTATCAGAACCAACAGATTGTTTTTTATACCAGTGGACAGTTACGTTTCTTCGCATTTAGAAGAACACCTGTTTTCCATCGCTTCCTATCTTCCCATTTGCATTTTATTATCAAGCTACGGCGTTAGAATTACAATAGAACGTTCCATTGAAAACAGAATCGTGCTTTTTTCACTGGTTAGGTTGAGAGAGATTGTGCGTTGAGAGGTTAACGCGTTTCCTATTATTCGTTAGGCGTAGGAAAATATTCTATGCTTTAAATATTACACTCTGTAGCGTTACTTCGAATCGAACATTCCGATTCGCACTTCCATAGCTATCGACGAAGCGTACGTCGCGTTCTGCCGCGATTTGTTCTGTTCCTTCGAACAACGTCGTAACACACGCTTAGATCCAACGTATATACTTTTTAAAAGAAACGTCGACAGCAAAATTAGCCATATCTTAGTGCCAATAAGAAGCTCGAGATGCAGAAACAGGAAGAATCGAGACGAATGTAAGACGAGAAGTCCTCGACGTGTAGCGGAAGACACTTTACTCGCCGAAAACGTTCCGTTTGAAAAAGATCTAGCGTATCTGTTATTTGTAGACAGTCTATGGATTTGTAAAGAATTAAAAATTGCAAAAATGCACAGAACCAGCACAGTAGAGAAAAAAGCGCGTGAAATACTCGGAATATGGCTCTCTTATCGTATGGTACTCGAGATAAATCTCCGCTTACGTTACGTTTTCCTAGTCGCATCTATAGAAACACCAACGTGCATAGAGTAAAAGATAAAAGATAAGGATAGCGTGGAAACTACAAAGCGCGAAATAAAAAGTATAAAATCTCTGCCTAAGTTTGCAGCCGCACGCTTGCAAAGAAGAACTTCCGTCTTTCATGCAGCTTTCCGTACGGTACTTGGAATCGAACGCAGTTAAACAACAGATATAAACAACGGTGGGCGATCGAATTGTAAATGGCGATGCTTCGAACGCGAAATTATTATTAACAGGGATGAATCGTACGGTAGAGCGGGACTGGTGCGCGATCGCGTGTGCCTGATCCGTGAGATCTTAATTAGAACGCATGACTAGCGGATCTCGATCCTCCGCGTGGCTCCCGCGGTCACCACATTTTTCTCGGGGACGGAACAGCATCCGGTGGATTCCCGCGTGCAGTTCCACCGTGGCGCAATTAAGTTGCACGAGCGCAATTCCACTGAAAACGCAATTATGCCGGATCCTGACTGCACGATTAATGACCGAGCGAATTACCGACACTATTCGCTATCGGACTCTATAAATATGGGACGTTAATCCCATTAGAATGCACTACGAAATCCTTCGATATTTTCAGCGGCTCAATTATAAATAATTTACTATTCGCTAGAATCGTATAGAAAATACGAGTGATATACGCGCGTATAAATACGCGTAGGACATAGAAAATATCTCGGACCATTTAACCGATATTATTTTTTATTTACAAGGCTCGCGCTTATCATAGAATACTCGTGATAAATTGCAGGGGAAATAAAGGCGGTGCGAGAAATTTTACGAACGAACGTTTTCAAATTCGCGTTTCATACGCCTAACGCTTTGGCAAAAATTCGAACGTAACGAGTAGAGAGATATTTGATTTTTAATACGCGAATGTTTACACTTTGATATGACGCGCGATCTTTGGCGTGACCGTGGATATACAAAACGAGCCGAAATAAATCCAAATATATACGAGTCCGGGTTGATGAAAATTATTCCTTGATTTATTTAATATCTACCCGTTTAAGTACGCGCGTATCTACTATTTTTAGCCGAAGAGACACCCGAAAATAAAACATTTATATTACATATAACAAGATAATTTAATAAATCGACGGTAACGAAATATTTCTGGAATATTTTCCGAGGCACGTAACGCTGGCGTTTCGCAACTCCTAATAAGCAGATCCTTTAATTAACGAGAGTGTGTGATTACTCGCGCGTTTTTTTTTTTTCTTTTTCTTCTATCGATAGCAAGCGTAACGTTAACGGCGGATGATAACTAGCTGCCGCGTTAAATATTCACCGAACGAAATTACGCGTTACTTGTGATAAACTAGTGGAATAAAAGCACGAAAAACGGTTGAATTTAATGCGTACTACCAGGAAAGATGGTGTGAAGACCTGCCGGGATATCAGCTGCACCTTGCCGGTGATTCTTAATTGCGTGGCGAGACTTTTCGAAACTTTTAATCGATCGTATAATTTCACCGCGTTGAAAGAAGAAATTTTATGACGACAGAGATGCTCATTACGTGGCCAGCCTCCTGCCCGTGTCCCGCAGCGTCTTGTGTGTGTTCACTGTTCGGTGTTCGCCATTGGGCCAGGTGTCGGTTCACGTCCACCGGGGGTTCGAACTTAATTGTATCGTCCGGATACATTTCATTTTTTTCCACTCCTCCTTTCCGTCTTGTTACTTACGAATCGACGACAAATTAAAGTGTCCCTTTAATTGCCTCTTTTCTTTCCACGTCAACGTCCAACTGATTTTGTAAACACACGATGAAATCAATTTTTGTCCGCCTTTCCATACGTTTCGTAATAATTCCTTTTATTTGGTTGTCGTAACGAGAAAGAGTACGAGAAAACTTGTAACCGAATTCTATACTAATGAGTTATATGTTCGTGAACGACGACGACAACAATAATAATAGTAATAAAATAATAATATTATCGGTACGTGATCTTTTGAAACACAATATCAAAGTTTAGCCAGGCTAGAACTCACGATTGGACAACACGTGGTATGTACGTGCTCTTGGTGCGTTTCTCTATTCGAGTATTTTGATAAGGCAGCCGACTCTTGGTTTAACTGTATTGTCGTGTGTCCCACGGCACACGGTGCAACGACAGGATCTACATAATTAGCTCTGCTATTATTTTTTCAGGTAATGTTCGAAATGCCAGTTTCTGCGACACGTGTGCAATAAAAATATCTGTCCGTTTGGCGAACACGTGTCATCGAGGAATTAAGACTTTAAACGAGAATCGAGGGTGATTAGCAGAGAACGTAAGGATATCAAATATTAACAAAGCCTTACGAAAATTTCCCTTTCAAAGCGTGTATCCTCGAAATATTCGAATACGAGTATCGGTTATTATTTATCAGAAAGACCAAAGTACGATGAAACTTGCTCAAATATAATATAAAATACGTAACGTGTGTAATACGCGTAATACAGGGTGGTTGGTAACTGGTGGTACAAGCGGGAAGGGGGTGATTCTACGCGAAAAAACAAGTCGAAAATATAGAATAAAAATTTTTCGTTCGAGACCTTGTTTTCCCCTTCTCCCACTGTAGATCGTTGTCTCGATGGAAAAATTAAAAAAAAAGAAAAAAATTAAAAAAAAAATTTTTATTCTACATTATTTATTTATTTATTTATTCTTAGTCCATACCTTTCGGCTTTGGACGACTTTCGGTTTACATCTCTTATATAGTGCCCTTACATCACATATATTTCTCTTACTCTAGCTCTTCTATAATTATATACGACTGCTTATAAATTTTTATTCTATGCTTTCGACTTCTTTTTTCGCTTAGAATCACCCCCTTTCCGCTTGTACCACCAGTTACCAACCACCCTGTATATCAAAGTAATTTGAAAAGTATTACATTTACGTCGCATCTTATTCCTTGCAATTGTTTCTGTCTGATTCTCTTTGAAATATAAAATAATTAGGAATATAAAATTACAAAAGAAAAAAAACGCGTATTTTATTCTCCATGTTAGAATTTAATCTTGAAGTTAAGATCACTAATCCGTGGAAGACACAATGTTTATGTTGAAATAATGTCTCATGTGATATTTACTAAACAAAATTACAGAACCAAAGATATTTCAAACATAAGTGAGTGTTATGAATTGTTGACAGTTGGCCAGTTACTCTCGGACTGAGTGTACGTAGTGACCCATGGTCCCTTAAAAAATTTTCAACCCCATTGTCTACACGGTATCGGGTATGACCTCTGTAAGTGTCCCGTTCAAATACCTCTGTAGGTATCTGTATAAGATTAGTATCGTTGTACTCCAACACTCCAAGTTCTACTATGCGTTCTATTTACCATCTTGTTATATAATGAAAGTAAACTAATTTCAATCGCTGTTGACGGTTACGGAGTACGCGGAGTTTGCGTGTTAAATACAAAGATCGTTGCTCGATGGTACGGGATTTTTGCGAAACTTGAAACAAGTCGAAGGGTAAGAGGCGCCTCCCTTGGTGTTCCCGAAGGAGTAGCGTCGGAGGAGTGGATTTATAATGGAGCCATATTGAATCTCTGACGGTCTTTCATGCGACACCACGTGCCTAAGTGGTACCACGACAACCTATACCCTCTTCAAGGTCCTCACGATTCACGTGCCAATCCGGAAACGGAAGCTAACCCTCCGAAGGCGGGGTAAGTACAGAGGGACAAGAGGGATGTCCCAAGGTACATGCTTAACCCTTCGAGATCGACAGTGAAGAAGTCTACGAGACAAAGATAGGGCCAACTGATTCGAAATTTGATCGCATCCTGTCATTTTCATCTCCGGTCGAAGGGAACCGCTCGTAAATATCACACCTTTGCTTGTCAATCCTTTGTGAATGTTTTATCAATCTTTACGACTGGCCTCATCCATGTATAAAATATTCCAAACTTGTAATCGAAGGTTGGCCATTTTTCACTTTTCACATCTTTCGTAGCATTTTGATATATTTCTATAGTTAAGATTCTATTCGTACGTAGTTTGCTTTACATTTATCGAAGGTTTAACGAAACATCTGTCCTTTCTTGTCTTCTTGTCCGTCAAATTCCAACGTTATTAGTTCTCGAAACAGCTCGAAGTACGATTTCCTGGTCTTCTAAACAGAATTTTTATACGTCGCGATCGCGATCGATCGGTGATAACGAAATTCGCGTAAAAAATAGTACCGTTTTCGTAGTTTGATAGAACAGCGAGACACGGACGTGGCTTAGAACGTAAGGATAGTGGCGTCCCGTAACAGCGCTAATGGACGAGTCGTAAAAAATTCCCTGTGGCACGCTCGACCTGTCCATAAAAGTTTTTTCCATGTAAATGTAAGCGTCGCAATACATTGGTCGATCGTCGTATACGTTTCAGATATTAAACGGAACTGTGCGATAAACATTTTTAATCCACGTTGACACGCATACCGAGGATGCATCTAAGCGTAATCATTCATACGGATTACGTATGGTGTTGGGTTTCAGCGTGGTCTCCCTACGATCTATTTTCAAGTAATCCCCAGCGCAAACCAACAAACAGTGACAGCTGCTGATGTCGACTAAGGAACGATTACGTGTATCCGATTTGGTCTCGTCCCTTCGCCGGCCAACGCAACGTCCTGCGGCGAATGCGTTCTCTAGCCAACTCGAAACCGCTTTTCGCTCGCAAAAAAGATCGAACGGCCAGCGACTCTGTCTGCTCGATCGCGCGTAAAAGTGGAAGAAATTCGTCACTTTCGATGCTGCTTCTACGGTAATAGGATTAAACTTTATAATAGTACATAACAAGTACTTGCTTACGCTTAGCTGCCATTCGTTAGGCTTAGGTCTCACGATGAATAATACCTTCGTATTTGTTACCGTTGATGTAGTACTTTGCGAAAAAGAACGAAAGCCGACGTCGCGTACAAGGAAGTTCCAATAAATACGCGCGTCTACCGTTAAATGAATTTATACCTTCGAGCAGACACGCAGCAAACGCGGACAGTGGACGGTCGCGCGAAATCTAACTTTACGACGTTCTCTACTTTCTTTCGCTCGAATTCGAATAAAAACGACGCTCGTGTTACTGTATTTTCGTGCCATTTTCTATTCGTCGTTCTATCTTCCGTATAATTTCGCTGTATTTTTAAATCGAACGGTCCGCAATTCTGTCACCTAAGGTACCGCGGTGTTTCGTCACGGACGCGAAGGAGACCGAATTTTGTAAAAGTAACGGGTCTTTTCTTTTTTCAAACGTTCGACGACCGCTCGGAAAATATTCGCAAAAGTTTTCGATGACGTTTGTGTTAACGAATAAGCGTTTGCGGCAACCGAACGGCAGGTTTCTTTGACGAGTAAAAGCTTCGAGGAGATTCTCGAGGTTCCGTGGCAATCCTTCTTGATCCATTGCGTCCGAAAACGACGAAGAAACGCTGCTTTCACGGGCTTTTGACTCGCGCGTTTTTTCACCTTCGTTAAATCGTTTTAGCCGCTGAACGTCGAGGATCAGCCAAGGTTCTCCGCCACCGAAGAGGAAGAGGAAGGATCTTTTGAAGGTGTACCGAGAAACCACCTGGTCGTTGTTCGGCTTTAACGCGCAATAAGATCGCCCCTTGAGATTGCCATGGCCATTATCTCGGTAATCGGTAAAGAGTTCGACAGAGAAACCGGCTCTGTGTGTGTGTGTGTGAACACTCTCTGCACCGGAACCGTTCTTCGATGAGGATGCGACAGGAATAAAACGTACACGTGGAAAATGTACATCGTCCCTGTTACGAATATCATTTGATCGTTGAAGAACGACGATCAAATGAAATATTCGTTGCTCGTTTATCCATCTACGAGCCATGAAAAATTCGATCAACGAAATTTCCCAATCGTCGAAATCTCTCGCATCGTTTCGATAACGGTGTCGTGTATATATTTTATTGTGTGGCGTAAATCTATTACCTTTGTGGACAATAAAGATAACCCGACTGTGTGTTGGAAAATAAAACGCGTACCTTTGTATATTTTTACTTTATCGTAGCAATATTTTCGTTAAAGGTACATGGGCGTGGAATATGCAAACTTTTTTTTAAATAACCAACGTAATCGTTTATTCGCGAATTATGGTACAATCGCGATCGATCGTCGTTTCGCAAACGTAAATACGAATATTTCGTCGACCGTTTGTCGATCCGATCGGAGACAGGCTAAAAGAGAACGAATCTGATCTACGAATCTACGAACGTCGAACGAAGAAACCGAGCGTAATCGAGAGCGACGTACTGAAAATATCTATGACAAAATTAACTGTTGAAGTTGGTAGTTGGAAAAATAAAAGCCGAACGAGGAGGGGATGCTCGAGATGGGAAGAACGAGAGAGAGAGCGCGTTCGAGACAGATGCCGAAGACACCGTTGGCAGAGACGTCGAGAACGGAGGAAAAATAGTAACAGGAAACGACGTGGTCCACGAAGAGTGGCTAATCTCGCTAGCAAATATTTGGATTGTCGCATCGATGGCATTGATACATCGAGTGGCGTGTGTGGGTATCCACGGTCACGCTCCGCAGGCAAAGCTAGGGAAACCTGAAAGGATCGAGGATAAACGGAGAACCGACCACTGCTCGTGTTTACACGCTATTTCGCCCGCTTCCAACCGTTCAATGCATATCCAAGAATTCCGGTATTAAGATGTTCAGATAGAGTTGTGCGAATCCTGACGGCCACTACGGATAAGCTGCTTCCGAAATATCGATGATCAGCTAATATGGGAATGCGACCCCTCAGGCGCACCGGCAGATGTAATTGAGAATAAAGCTGAGAACAGGATTTCTTTTCTATTCGCCTACCGAGCTCAACCGGTTCGTGTACCTCGACAAGCTGTTCTTAATATCAGCTTGTAGGATCGCTAACGATGTTTATATTTATATTTGTTCGAGTTTTTCAGAATTATTACGTATTTGCTGTTGTATCGTATTACCACGCGATATATATTATTATACAGGGTGGTTGGCAACCGATGGATGGTAGCGGAAAGGGGGTGATTCTACGCGAAAAAAGAAGTCGAAAATATAGAATAAACATTTTTCGTTCGAGGCTTCGTTTTCGAGAAAATCGACTTTGAATTTTTGGTCGGTACGCGTGCACTTTATCGCGTCTCGTTATAACGGATCTCACTGTAGATCGTTGTCTCGGTGGAAAAATTAAAGGAAAAAAAATCACCCCCTATCCGCTTGTACCATCAGTTACCAACCACCCTGTATACCGCATAATCGGTGCGTATATATACGCGTTGTACGTACTGACATTTCACTGAAACGTAAATTTGCAACAATTTTTGTCGAGGTTGTTCGTAGCTCCCGCGTCGATTATGCAAACATCAGGGTTTGCCGCTTGTATCGCTGAGGTGCTTCCCAATAGACCAATTCCGCTGTGATCTCGATTTTGATTTCTGGGTTCCTGGTTGTCTCTACTGTTGCTTCTTTTATTATTTTTAAAGCAATTTTTACCAATTTGTGACCTTTCCTTTTGCACATGAAGCGTCTAAAGCAATCCTTCTTTGGATGGTCAACTTGTCCACAATTGAAGCAGCTTGGTCCTTGTTCCTCGTATTCGCGTTTGCTCGACTGCTTCTGCTGTTCCCTTTTATAATTGTTACCCTTTGTTACCAGCGCCACCGATGTTTCCTGGTCGTCTTTCTTCCATCTGATTTCTTCCGTCATCAGCCTGGTACTAAGCCCGTCTAAGGTCTTCTTTCCTTCTTCCACCGAATCCCACGCACTGTGAAAATGGTCAAATTTATTGGCGGATCTGGACTTGTACCAGCTGAAATTGTATTCTCACTTATAATTACATTTCTATTTAAATATATCTTCTGCCTTACAATTTATCCGCGAGTTTTCTCCGTTTACACATCGAATAACCTCGACAATTTTATCATTACGATCGCCGTGGTCGATTTTTCAAAGACTCGCAAGATTTAAGTAAATCGAGAAAATAAGTAAACAAGACAAATTTTAATAAATCACGCGATACGACGTAAAGTAAAAGAAAAGCGTTCGAATTCTTTCACGAACCACCGTAGATCAATGAGCGACGCAGGTCTACAGCTTGCGCGCTGATGAGAAACGCGGAAACGATCGGGCGGAAGTGTCTAGCAGCGCAGCTTTATCTAAGCAGATACAGATTGGTAGGCTGGTGTTAAGAGCACTCGTCCGCGGAATTACATCGACGAGAGAATCGGCGTGATAAGAGGAGCAGCGATTTCCATTAACGGTCGAATCATCCCGTGTGCGATCGAAACGACGCGGTGTGTAGTTGAAACGCTCCTACGCAACAAGGGAGAAGAAATCCGGTCCGAGCCGGTGCCGGTCGGTCCAGGTCGGACCAATGTCTATCACGCGAGAATCTCTTCGAAGTCCTGCGAAACGATTCGTACGCGCGCATTCCATCCGAGAGGACAGAAGGAAGCAAGAGAGGGCAACCGAGGAACAAGCAGACGCCGAGATTAACTTCTTCGCCGAATAACCGATCTCCGAACGACTCGCGTTGGTGTTCTTTTTTCTTCCTTTTCACCTACTCCTTCCTCGTCTTTCGTTTCGAGCAACGGAGCGATGTTCTCGTCTAATCGTTGACTTTCTCACTGTCCGCTAAGATTACCGGGCGCGACCATATCTGCCGCATTAATCTATTTAGTTTAAGGCTCGTTGATCACAAGCGTCAAGGCACCGTATTACGTCGTGCCACGAATTCCGAGGTTAGGAATGTTCCTTCCTAATTCTTACGGTTACCGTCGTTGCTTCTTACGAAGGGAATCTTTCGGAAACGTTGCGACGAAATCGACCGGATAAGGATTTCACGATCGTTGAATCGTCGAAATCGTGATTTTTAGAATCGTCGTTGCAGCGATTCTTCTTCCTTTGCAATTGTTCAAATTCGTCGAACAAATCGGTTTATAATTTTGACCGAGTCGCTGATAACCTACGACGACACGATCGTAAAGGATCGACCAAAGGAAAAAGGCAAAAGATATCGGGGTAATATCGTTTGTTTTTTCCTTTATCGAAACGTGGAAAAATCGATAGAACCGTGTACTTTCTTCGTTTTACCGTATTCGTGTTTCTACGATATGTGGAAATATCTGCGTAGAGCAGCGAATGATCAATAAGCAAGCAATGCAGGTGTACACGCGAAAGGGAGTTTGCATCCTCTTGTTAGGGAAAACGCTGGACGACGGTGGTGGTTTATGGTTGAAGTTCCGTGACAGGTTCCTTTAGCTTGCACGACTCGGCTGAGAGAAAAACTGGCAGAGTCGTACTCCGACGAGTTACGGTTTCGTGACAATCGCAACGTCGCGTCGCGTCGGTCGTTCTTCTCTGGCTGAATCATTGATGAATTGGCGATGGGGTCGTGGGAAATCGCAGCTGTGATCGGCGACTCTTCCATCGCAAGGTGCTCCTCCGGTGCTCCACCTTCGTTCCCCTTCCACGAAACCTTACATGTGTCTCTGATCGACTATGCAAAACAGCAGAAACTTCGACCTATTACGACTTGCACCAATACCGTAATATCGTGTTTACCTAACGAATATCGAGGAAACGTTTAAACGTTGTGCCGCGCCGGCTATACGTCGCATCGCGGTTAATCGACGTAGTACTATGAAACGACAGAACTTTATTTAACGCTTTATCGACGCACGGCTGACACGGAGATTCGAGAAATGAAATTCATCGATCGAACATAGAACGTACGTTTGTTTCGCGCAACTTGCGCGATACGTTCGAAGACCACGGAAGGAAAACGTTAAGCGACGAGTACGTTTCTCGTACTAATTTCCAAGTATGCGATTTCTCCACTGAGAAATAGCGTTTTAATAGGACGTAGTCGAAAACAATGGGATTCTTGCGATTAATTTACAAATCAAACGAGGCAGCGTGTACGCTCGTCGTCTTACGGTAGAATGGCAGGCAAAAAGAGTGGACGTAACGACGTATGCATCTTACATTAACACCATAATTGTACAACATTACGTTGTATCTTGTCACGCATTGAACGAAGACAAAACAGTATTGACGTACATGTTTGCCGATTTTTTGCTACACTACGTTTCAGTCTCGTTTTTACATTATAAAACACACGGGCAAAATTTGTATATATGGTAAATCGCCGGATACCCTGTATAACTTTACATACGAAACTAAAGAAGATTTGTTTTTCTAACAAATTATTTTGCAAGTAATCTCCGCGGAGATAAATAAATTCGATACATCACCGAGAATATCGCTCGCGCTCAGTCGCAAAAATGATCCCGAAGCAGGCTGAAAATATTATCGCGAAATAGATCGATCGATGTTATCGTCGAATTGTAAAATTAGCGTTTATTAATTGATCGAGAGCGGCGTGTAATAATTTTGAATCTCCAATGTGAGAAATCAAAGCCACCGTCTTTTATTCTATCGCGGTACATTCCTCGGGACGATGCTTACACAGTTCGAAATCGCTTTGTCACTCCGCGTTTTCAAACGTTGCGCGTAGTTTGGCGCCTTATTTCTTTGTCCTAGAACGAAACGTAATCGATCTTCTTACGAAAAGACAACGAATCTTCCTTGAGAAACGACGAAGTACGCTTGGAGGAGCTTGTCGGGTGGCGAGCTCGAAACGTTGTAATTTTCGTAAGAACGGTGAATTAACGACTAAAACAACGTTATTTGACGCTGTATCTACGATAACGTTGTAGCACGTGAATAGTAACTTAATCGGATAATCGATAGACACGTGTTTGATCAAATGAAATTCAACGTAATCTCGAAATATCAGTAAACAAATGCTAAAAAGAAGGATAGCAAAAGTATTTTTTGTTTCGCTTGTACAGAGCTTCGAAAATCGCCCGAAATTCATGCCTCTAGACCAGAATACCCTCTTAATCGTTCGATGGGACACTTTCTATTTCAAAGTATCTTCTATTTATCGGTTACGTTCAAAATGCCCTGACTGTCAATTTTCGTTCAATTTTTACGATTGTAAGAAGTCGAGTCTGGTCACCAATGACCAGAGTGGCAGTCAAAGCGTTAAAATTTGTTAGCTAATAATAAAAAGCCTAATAACGCGACGATCAACGTGTGACAATCGACGCGTCGAAGGAAATTATTCCCTGCGAATATTTTTCCTTGTCGCTGTACGTACGTTGAGAGATTTTCGCAATGCGGCTACACCGATGCATGCCGCGGTCTCCTTACGCTCGCGTCGATGGTAACGACGAACGAGAAAGTCCATAGCGTGGAACGGAGACACGAAATTAGTCGGTGACATAACCAATGAACCATTCGACCGGTTGATTCAATAAATCCGTGCTATGGAGCAGGGTTGCGCGTTGCGACGACGCTTACGATTAATTCGACAGAATTAATGTGAACCGCTGACACTGTGCCGCGAGGTTAAGTCGTTTGGTTGAAACCGTGCGCTTCGAGCAAACGGATTCGTCTTTTCCATCTGGATCGCGTTCTCGCGGTGACCTCGGCCGGAAATCGCGATTCGATCCAATTTCGCTTAACCAAAGCCATCGAACCGGCATAAATCGTTGGCCAAATCGACGAATTTACAGCCGATTTTCCTCGGCTATGTAAGAAATGTCGTAAATTCGTGGAGATTGGCGTAGGCTGCGAGGTCACTTGATCGCTTATTGACCACTGTTGACTCGTGTTGACACCACAGACCTTAGGTAGATAAATATACCGTCGAGGCGCGGGTCAAGTGGATATCTGCACGGTGTTCGCCCACATCGGGTTTAAGCTGCCGCGGAACTCTTTGCCCTCGAAAGCTCGTCTCGTAACGCGTTTCCAACACCTTTTGTAACCTGGATCTCGCTTTTCTTTAAAGGGTATCGACGCTCGAGATTCGATTTACGGTGAGAAGAAACCTGTCTTCTCGTGGTTAATAAGTGGTAATTGGAAGTAAAAGGCAATTAGAAGAATAATAACACCGATTATGCGATAGGATGGAACGCGTGTATCGATCTTTACCTTGCGTAGTTGTTGGACCTCGTATTTGTCGGACAATTTTCTACTAGTCGCTTTTTGATCGAGATTACCAGTTTCCAGGAGGTTTTAATCTCTAAACGATATAACGATTTAATTATATTTAATATTACGTTTAATATAACGATACGCGATATACAGATCTTTTATTTCGAGATTTTCCTCGAGTCAAACCTCGAACGAAAAGATAATCGTTTCTCGTTAATCGATACAAGCGAACGAAGGAAATCACGATCGTTTGAACGTGCGGTAGATCGTGCGGCGAATAAGGGAAGAAAATCGATGTTACGGTACTCGAGGATACGTAGCGTGGCGCTGCAAAAGAGAACAAGCAAGAAAGCATCAATTTATTTGGATGCTTAGCAAAGAAGAAGAAGCAGCAATTATGATATTTGTCCCCATTAGGTGAATTGGGGTGGCGACTTGCGTGACCCCAACTGATCGCGGCGGTCCGCTAACTCGCGCAATGGGCCCGGGGTCAAATAAGAGCGCTTCTCTGTTCGTTCCTTTTATTTTCCCCCTTCGCCGAGCCCCACCTTTCTTTCTCTTGGCTGTGCGCGAGTCTTACGAGTCCTCGCGATTCGTCGAACGTGAATCGGTTTCGACGATCCGTACACATCTAAATCTTACGCTATGCGTGTCGAATTCGTATCGAGTCGGCCGGCACATATCTCGATAAATTGGGTCAAACGAATCAGCAACTTGGTTAAGCGTGACGAAACCAATCGTCCAGTGAGATTATTCGTACGACAGAATTTTGAAAATGCCTCGCTACATCTTTCAACGACGATAGGCGATTACTTTCGGCGTTACATATGTCGCGATCGATCTATAAGATTCGAGTATCTTGTTATCATCGACAGCAGGTGTTTCGTATCGAGCGAAAATTTCTTTCGTCGCGTTTCGTCGTGTTTCTTTGAAAGAAAGTCAATCGCACGTATCAATTTCGTACACGGCATCGAGTGTTTTCTCAGGATAGTATCGTTAGGTTAACGAGCGACACGTGCAATGATGTTTTCGAAGAATCTGAAATTTTGTCAATGGTCGAACAAATTATTTTGCAACGGTCGAATGCAAAGTAGCAATTTTAAAATGTCACGGTTCTAAATATAGAGAAAATTTTATTTGGAAAACAACGTTGGAAATTATTATTATTATATATATATAGGTATACATTATGTCAGACTTTTAGACTACATAAATCAGCCAACTGTGATGGAAATTAGCATTCACGTACTAAATAGAAAAATAATTCTCACGTCATGAATAATGTAACTTGGCTCGCTGTTAAAAAATTACTCCTAAAACTGAGGACACTGCACATACATAAATCATATATTCAAAGTCAGCTATATTTGCTATTTGCTATTTGCTATTTGCTATTTGCTATTTGCTATTTGCTATTTACTATTTGCTATTTGCTATTTGCTATTTGCTATTTGCTGTTAAATATTATTCAGTTATGCCCGTCTTATCCTAATACTAATATTATAATATCGGATAATCGTATCTTATCCAATTCGCTTTTTCGGTGCACGCACAATTGCTTATCGTATATTTTTCTTTTCTATCTTTTCGCGATAAACAGACTCTAAACAAAATACGTTCGATGCACGTAGAGGAAAAATTTACATCACTGTTGAATTTTTTATTCTACATATATTACACGCATTAACGTCTGTATTCGGTCTTTTGCTCTTTGCATTCAATATTTATTATTTACTGCTCGTACCACGTGACGTTGACGTCTATGATACGGAGGAACAAATTGTTTACACGTCCCAGTTACGTCGCCTTTGCAAAGCGTGCATATGTCGTTTCCATACTCCGATTATTACGCCTACTCGCGTTCATTCGTGTCGTATCGACTGTTAGATCGTTCGAAAAGTTTCCTTCGTTTTATCAGGAAATAATAGGAAAGGAATAAGGAAATTTTTCGTTTTACGTTATTTTCTCGAATTACGTACTATCCATTTTGTTCCGTTCAGATAAACACCGCGACATTTCACAGACTCGCGTTACGTTAGATTCGGCTAGAATCGAACATACGATGATCGTTTATTATTCGCGTTATAGTACCACGCCAGAATAATTTACTTATAATTCTCGATGACAATTTATTGTAAAGTACTTCCAAAAAAAAAAAAAAAAATTTTCACAGACTCGGTTTCGCGTTTGTACGAAGGTGCACTGTTGTAAAAGACGCTAATAACACACTAATACTCGAACAGGATCGACGCCGAACAGGTTTTGGGTTGGCAACTAATTTACGTTATATTTAATTAACACGTTATAATTTACGTTATTTACTAAATAACATTACCATCTAACGACAAAATCCGCTGATCGCTTAGTTGCCAACGCGATAGTTTCCAAACTGCCATTTGCTTGACTTTACGATCCTTCCACTTTCTCGATGCGACGTTACTTCGCGAAGCGAGCGAATTAATCGAATTAATCGCGAATATCGGAAGAAAACAGCCTACCAACGCGAAGATAAGAAAATTGGAAACGTTAAGTTAACTCTTAACTCGTAATTTTCGTTAATTTTATCCGATACTGTACGCTTTGTGTTTATTAGTTTTGCAAAATCCTTCGATGGTTGGAAGAATCGACGTGTTTTACGTTCCAAACAAAGGTCGTAGGTTAGAATCTTGCGCAAAACACATAATGAATAACGTATGATGCGACTGACGTATAAATGTCAGTGTTTTTTACACCTACGATACTCATCTGCTGATCAATATTTGTTATCGGTCATACTCGTGCATCTATGAATATTAAATATAAACATAAAATATGAATTATCGCGAAATACAAGCGTTTGCAATTACGGTGTTGTTTATAACCGCGATCGTCAAGCGTGAAAACGTTAAATCAACGAGTAAAATTATAGCATACGATTAACTTTGCATGTTCGTCGTCCGTGTATTCGTTCGGCACGAAATTCAAAATCGTAACGCGACGAATCCTACGTGATTCTCTAACGTGACTCGATTTAATCGGAAAACGATATTTTAATTAGAAAATAATTTAGTTGAACGAAAGGGCTGCAGAGACTGGGAAAAATAACCAGTTTTTATCGTGTGCGTAACATCTGCGATTAATTTATTAAGAAAAGGACGAAAAAGTGAGGAAGCGCGTTTAATACACAGCTGATGAAACGATAAAATCGAAGGGAGCAATAGATAACTCTTGTACCGTATGTAAATAATTTTGGGAACTCGATAAATTTTTCCAACGAAAAAGAGCGTTCTGTATTTTACGCGACGAAGCTTGGAGAAACCTCGCAACCTGACAAAACGTCGCATAAGAAATTTTTCTCTCATCTTTCTCTTATTACTCGAAAGAAAAGTAGATCGCTGTCGTGGTAAATCGTTGCTCGGACTTGTACAGCGACGATCGTGCGTGTCCTAGCTTCCATTTCTTTTCGGCGTGCAAAGATTTTGTAAATCAGTTTTCGAGGCAGAGCTGTAAATGTCAAGGCCAAATGTACCTAATGTACCTTTAACTAATATTTCATTTTCCCATATTGGTTCTCAATTTTGCTTCGTTTAACAAAATCGAGGTAACGCGTAGCGATAACGTCTATAGAATGTCATTCTAGAAGCTCGAAAAAGTAGGAATAGTAGGAAAGTAGGAAAAAAGGAATAGTAGGAAAAGTAGGAGAAAAAGTTTAAAAAAACGCGTGGACTTAACGATCCAATATGCAGACGACGTCGGTGAAAATAAGGTTGCAGACGGAGCGTTAAGCGTGTGTTTCAAGAATCTTCGTTGCTTATGGCAAGCGAGAACCGTTCAATTTCTCTAAATTTTAGTAGATACGTTCTTGTTTAACGGCGCAACGCGTATCCCAACGCAGACACCAAACTCGTCCAACTAGCTCCATCGTCGAGTTACGTTTTAATTGTACGACCAACGAGTACCAACGACGATTCTACCAAATTTCCTCGTCTCCATACCATACGACATCGATTCGATCCGCAACGCGGAAACGTTCTCGGATCTACGAAATCGTATCGCGGCCAGGCATGGGCCGTAGTTCGTGGATTCGCGAAAGGCTGCAAACCATGGTCACTTTGGGTCAACGTCCGCTCGTATCAATTCTTTTCACGGCACAAGGTTCGTGACTCGATAAAGCGTTCAGCACCGAGGAGCAAGGTTGGCAGAAAACCGCTGCGGCAACGTGCGTTTCTCTTTGAAAATCGAAGAGGGAGACGATGGAAAGGAGCGCGGCGTGTACCGACGTACACGCGGCCGGAAGAGGAGGCTGTCGAAGAGAGGGAGAGAGAGAAAGAGAAAGAGGAGGCAGAAAGGGGGAGAGGGAGAGAAAGGAAGAGAGAAAGAGAGAAGGGTGGAAAGCGGTCCCGCCCGATTCGTACACCTAACCAGGGAGATACGCGTCTGATTCGTCGGTCGCAATTGGTGGAGGCGGTACAGACAGGTATCCATATCCGGTATGGGTTGGGTTACCGTTACTCTCCGGTTCACCCTCATCCTCTTCATCGTCTTCCTGATACGGATACAAACGTACCTACCGTCGACAGGTCTCGGCCGATATACGCCCCATTCGCCTTCGATTCGCTTCAATTTCGTTTCCTAACAAATACCATGTTGGCCGATCCTGGGCATTGCCATTCCTTCGTTTCCAACGATCACGAATGCGCCTGTCATCCGACCGATTTACGCGTGACCGATGTTCGAAAACGTGCATACGCGTGTGCCTGGATCGATTACACTTGAAATTTCTCGCGCTAGCGAGTTAATACGTTCGCCGGTTGCTTCTCTTGTTCCGCGTTTGAAATCCCGTGGCAGGGGGATATCTCTTTGCTCGCATCGATTCTACCGTGTTCGTCGCAGATAGTTCGTCTAGCTTCTACGATCACGCGTCTCGACGTAAGGATGTTCAGGACGATGAGCGTGTCCTGATATTCGAGTCACGGTAGAAACGAAGTATGCACTTGCGCGCCGTCCTTATCGCGGATTTGTGTTTCGACGAAACGGGTCCGAAAGCGTGAAATCTCTTATCTTGCGGAACCATTGGTCGAATCACAGGCAATCGATATGGGCGAAGTAACTAACGAGAAGCTTAATCGGAAGAATTATTTCGTAGAATGGTAGTTTAAGATTTACATGGATACGCATAAATATCTTTCGCATCCGACTATGTGGATTTCAAGGTGTTCGTTTTCTTGGCTCGCTCGCGCTAGTTGCTCCGTTTGTCTTCGATTCTTTGGCTCTTTGGTTCAAAATGACGATACGTGTAATTTGTAAGGGAAAAGAAGAAACGGAAGGTAACGATGCGCGCGAGCATATCGGTGTCTGGAGAATAATTAATTTGAAAGATATTTTATCCTTAATTTTCATAATTTCGAAAACTTGCACGAGAGGTGAGCTAAACGTTACGTGGTCAGGAACTCGCGCATTTATGGCCTGCCAAGCATTTGCCGAAGTACAGCAAAGGTTTTTCATCCCAGTAACAAATGAAATTTTTAAATAAAATGATTATTTGCGTATTCTTCTTCGTTTATCGCGTTTACGCAAATGATACTTCTAATGAAAGTTCACCAGCTAAATCGTCCGTATTTTTGCTTGGAAAATGGAAAGGACAATCGCCCGGCCGACCACCGAACACGAGCAAGATGCAGTAGCGCGTGGTTACATAAATTAGCACCTACGCGCTCAACATTCGTTAGCAAATTTATTGCCTGCGTCATCGTTAAAATCCTTTTCGTTCTTCCTTAGCGCACCCTTTTCTCTGGCGTTCTCTCACGGGGAAAGTCTCTTTGTCCCTCGTCTTTGTCCGACTCGTGATTTTAGAAACGTTAGATCGACCGAATGTCGTAGACGTTTATAATATTCTCGATTACGAAGACGAATATTCTCAAATTCTATCGTTTGCGCATATATCGCTGCGTATGCGATTCAAATAAATTTCTTCGTTCGCTAATTTGCCTCTACGCTCATAAACTTCTCGATCGACGTTTCTCGCTCCAAATTAAAGAACATCGGACCCATTGGAAATTAAAGAGCCGTTGGAAATTGGCTTTTTAAACATCGGCTCGATACGTGGACCACGTGTATTCGAAAAGGTAGCTACGCACATTGCGCACAATTACGAAAACCTTCAATTTCGTCCACTCGAGCAACACGGAGCATATTTTTGTTATCGTTTCGTGTTCCTTGGAAAAGTCGTCGCATGTGGCCTCGGCCTGCAGAAGGCGTTGGTACAGTTGCCGCTTGTTGGAAATATTTTGGAACGTGCAACGCGACAGAAGGCGACAGAGAAATTTTTTTTTTTTTTTATTATTTATTTGTTGAAATTACAATCAATTCTCGCGTTGAGAATTTTCAGCAATTTTTCTGGCGTGGCGCAGTGACATGGCTGTTTATTTACAATAAGTTAATACTTATTATAGATAGGTATAATTTATAAGTATTATAAGTAAGTGAATATGCTTAATTTGGATAACTAAATGAATCTAGCGTTTAGGTCTAGCGGATAGTGCCTCTTCAGCCTGCGAATCTGGTCCGTCGTATCAAGTAGTTCAGTGATTAGGGGATTTCGATGTTTGTCGACTCTTTTGCTATATCTGTCGCTATATTTTGCTATTTCCTCTTTGACTCTGGGTATCTTGAGGTCGCGATGGATGGTTTCGTTGGTAACATACCAAGGTGCGTCTATTAAGGATCTTAGCGTTTTCGATTGGAAGCGTTGTAGTATTTCGATGTTGGAGTTACTTGCTGTTCCCCATAGTTGGATTCCGTAAGTCCAGACAGGTTTTATCACGGTCTTGTAGAGGGTAATTTTATTCTGTATGTTTAGTTTGGAGCGTCGGCCCGTGAGCCAATAGAGTTTTTTTAGTTTGTCCTTTAGTTGCTTCGTTTTATCTGAGATGTGTTTCTTCCACGTTAGTCTCCTGTCCAGGGTCATGCCCAGGTATCGGACTGGCTTGTTGGAAATATTTTGGAACGTGCAACGCGACAGAAGGCGACAGAGAATTGTTGCTCGTTGTTGCCTCGCCGAATCGAAAATAAAAATCTTCGTCGAGGTTGCTCTTTAACGCTGACTTTATCAGGCTCGTACGAACGACCTGTTACAAAATTCAATCGATCATTGTATTGCCCGAAAATTTTCTTTAGTCTCGTAAGGTGATAACAGATGAACAAGAATTTCTGTTTTATATTATTTTATTCAATTTATGATTATGGTATGATCCATTTCGTTCTATTTCTATTATTATGTTCGTGCATAATTCGATAAACTAATATAAAACGAAAAACATTGCGCGTCTATTATTTCCTTGTAAAACGAAAGAAACATTTTCGACCAAATACATTCTAAATTTTAGAAATCGCATAAAATTTTAGAAAAAGTTTCACACAAGCAAAGAAACAACGACGAGTGTACGATTTGCAATGAAATTTTGAGAACGGACGTTTCACCGGGTCTGTTAAGACCAGAAAATATTTCTATAGCGCATATCCTTATTTAGTAACGAATCATTTTCGTCACAGGCCCCGCATTTCCACTTAAGTATTTACTATTAAGGTATTCGACATTCAACGTACCTGAGCCTAAAACTAATTAATGTCTAGCCTGTGGTCAACATTTCGATTTTGTTTTGGTAGAACGGAGGTCTACGTATGAAAAGAACAATTTTCATAAATATTGACTCGAACCTTACTCGTCGACCACAAAAATGAAACCGTTCTATGAGGGAAAAAGGCCAGGTTCGACAAGAACCCAAGAATTATCCTATTCATTGTTAATACCATACTGTTTTGCTTCGCCTGTCAATTTGTGTTTAGAATTAACCGCAACTGAAAGAAACCGTTATTGGGAAACCAAAATCCGCAATGGCAATAAATCTTGTTTGCGGCTAGAAATGTCATACTTGTTTGCCAAAGTGATGACAAGTTTCAATAAGCAGCGTTTTACAGAGAGAAACGGAGAAAAAGAGAGAGAGAGAGAAACGATGGAAGGATCCTGTTAATCCGCTTAATTGATAAGTTCACCGTATCTTTGCTTTATCGTCGGTATACGTTTAGTAAATAGAATCCTTGCCCCTCTTGCTGTTACTTTGTCTTGCCGTCCATTGTTTACAGAAACATTGTATACGATTGTGCGGTTGTAAATTATGAAAACAAGTTTCCCGCAAAAGTTCTGCTTCTACGAACATTGGCCAAAGCTCCGTTGAAATTGCATTTCTAAGATGTTATTTCAAAATCTGCAGATAATCCTGTTGCTTCCGTTCCAGGCTACGACAGAATAACGTTTAGACTAACCCCCTGTCGTTCAAAAATTCATTTCGTTCGTTCGTTTTGTCTGTCTTCCTGACTCACATGTACGTTAACCATTTAATTTGAAAAAATAAAACTTATTTAACGAGTCCCTCTGAGAGACTCAAGGAGGTATCCTCCTTGAAGGATTAGAAAGTTCTAGAACGGCGTCTTTTTGTGATTTTTTTTTTACAAGGAAAAGAAAGAAAAGAAGTTATCGAATTTTGAGCTATGGTTTTATATATATTTAACGAATACAATGAAATTTTGTTTAAAGTAAAAAAAGAAATTATAGCGGATTTCTAAGCCTATTTCGTGGGCTGCGGTTTTCAGTCGGCGTGAAAAATCCACCTCGTAATTCTTGACCGAAACGGAAAAACCATAAGAGGATTAAATCGTTATATATTTTTCTTCTCGATGAACTAAAAAAGTTCGTCAAAAAGTTTATTTAAATAATCGTTATAGCACCTTAGAGTTTATTTTGTCTTTTTAAAAACACATTTTTTCTTTAAACCCGGCAAAATTTTTAATTTCACATTATTCCCTGCCATTTTTTTAGTTCATCGAGAAGAAAAATATATAATAATTTAATGCTTTTTTGGTTTTTCGCTTAAGTCAAGAATTACGAGGTGGATCTTTCACGGCGAGTGAAAACCGCAACCCACGAAATAGGCTTAGAAATCCGTTATAATTTTCTTTTTTACTTTAAACAAAATTTCGTTGTATTCGTTAAATATATATAAAACCGTACCTCAAAGTTCGATAACTTCGTTTCTTTCTTTCCCTTGTAAAAAAAATCACAAAAAGACGCTGTTTTAAAAAATTCTAATTCAGGACACCCCCTTAAAAATCCACTTGTACGAATAACTTTCCCAGGTACGATATAGTTTATCTTGTATCTGGTTTTCGTATTTCATTTGCAAATTTAACATTCTTATCAAGTACGTTCGTACGATTATTCCAGAGGTTCTTCATACGCGAATATAGCAAATTACCTTTGGACAAAACTATGGAATTTCTGCGAAATTTAATTCGAACGTCCTCTTAATAAACGGACATTGGCCATCTCGTATATGCCTCTAATTTTGCTATTTCGCGATTTTTCCGCTTGAAGAGAACTCCGCATAAAAATGAGACCATTTCTACTTAAACCGACCTACACGTTTTATGTACGTTGCACGTACGTGGCCCCTTTCCCTTCGCGCAAACACCGATAATATCTTGGAATCTGCTTGGCGTTGAAAAAATTCAAGATTCCGTCTCGTTTCCGACGTGATTCTAATCCAAGATTTTTGCCACTTAAACGTTTAATTCTTTTTAGATTCCTTTTAGAAGCACGTTAATGACAATCCTATCGATACGGATAAGCGGAGAGCGCAATTAAGTTTGCGACAAAGCGCGTTCTTAAATCTTCCTCTTTCTTGATCGGACTTTCGCGATCGACCGTGTGCACATTGTCGCTATAAATTGGCCGAAACGCATCCGTATAACTCTAGCGAACAAATGGATGAAAATTTCCAATCGTCTTGCTTTCTAATCGCGCTGCATTGTATTCGAAACGAGCGCGGCTCGTAGTTGAAAATCTCGTAGACGCGTTCCCGTTTGAGATGGCTGGAACTTTAATAATGGAGACGTATTCGTGGTGGAGTAAGAGCAGCATAGAAATAATATTTAACGCACGTGTGTGCACGCGTGAGTGAACGCATGAAAAATCCCAGCAGCGTAAAAATTTAGCTCCGTCTCGGAAACACCGGTCTCTTCGATCTTTCCGACCCCTCTCAAAACGAGAGACGTCGTATTCACGAACGTCTAGTTGTCATCCTCGAGCTACGTAAACGAAGAAAAATTCGATAGAAGAGGTCGAGTCCTTGGAAATCAAACTGACGTTCTTGTCGTGCTTCCAGTCTTTCTTTGCTTTATGTCATGTTCTTCGCTCGATCTATACGAGGGAACCGCGCTGCTATTATTTATTACGATATCGTTAAAAATCCATGAAATATCCGTATTATATCGAAGCGATCGTGAGAGAAGAAGACGTATATTAAATGTCGTATTAAGCGTTAACGAAGGAATTTTTATTTAATTTGTAAATTTAAACGAAGGACACTAACCGTAAGACTCTGCTTTTCTTGCAACGATCATATCGTAGTTTATGTGTAATTAACCGTTGAAAATGACAACGTGAGTTCGTGCTCGCTGCCATCCATATGCGGATGCGTTAGTTATAAGAAACAGTAACTAAAAGATAATCCTAGTTACAATCGATAGGCTTAAGATGCCTTTTTGTTTTTATCCCTAGTTTTTGTAAGCGCGTGCAATAAAGGTTTTTATGGCTCAGAACGGTGTGATAAATTTATCCATTCGATAAAACAATAACTATTGCGACCCTACCTCTGAGTATAGAAATAACAACATTAACGAATAATATCTAGGTTTTCTTTCAGTATATTCGTAGTTCGTCAATGTAGTGATATCGTACTGATAAATTTATCGTTTGTAATTTGTTGCTTCGTAATTAACAATAATTTATATATGTTATAAATGTATAGGAGTAAAGACGTCTTTCAAAATTTACTTTACCATTTTTAGTAAATAGGATGGAGATATAAAGTACAATTAAAACTTGAGAATTACGAAATTTCGATGAAATGACAGATGAAAATTATTAAATTGCGTTTAACATTCGCGCTATGATTTTAAACGCGCAAACTAGAACAAACGTCGTGGAAAATTGAAAGAAGGTATAGAATCGACACGAGCCACGGAAACAGTTGCTCGTGCGTTGTTAAACAAACGGCGGAGATAACCGTAAAAAGCGTAAAAGTTGTACGGTTCGTGAGATGAATGAGGTAATTACGTAGCACTGGCGAATAATTCTATTCGTTGCGCGTAATTCCATCGAGGCAATCTTGAGCAGTCAAGAGAGCGTAGTACGTTCCTGAGGAGACCGTTTGAAAGCTGTAAAGGGACACGGTCGCCATAGACTACCTGCGAACCCGTAAAGTCCCACGATCTGTGTACTCGAAAAGCCAAGACCCGTGATGAATCGTTCAGGTAACTACACTAGCGAGCAACTTGAAAATGCAAGCGGACTATAAAGGTGTTAATACGAGGATAATTGATCAATTCGAATTCACCGCTACCAGAGAAGATCATGCGCGATTGAACACGCACCTTTCGATCTCGTTCTCTCAACTAGATCTTCTATCCTAAACCGTGCATCTTCGCAGCTACAGTCGTCGAACTTTTACCTTCGAATCGCGTTCTTCTGTTTTAACAAACGGAAGTGTGTTTAGTTAATTTAATTAAATGACATTAAGTGAAAAACGTAGTAGAACGAAAGAGGTAAATATTTAGCAGGACACGCCGTACAAAAGTTCTAATACTTTTGATCGAACAAAATGTTCTTTGAATTTCTTTTTTTTTTTTGAAGTAGATGATTTTTGAAGTAGACGTAGAAAGGCGTATAGCGGCGTTTTATTTCTCATCGGTACGCCGTACAAAGAGCTTCGGACATTTTTTTGGAAAATTGCAAGGCGTGTAAAAATCTAGAATTTCTTCCGACACTTGGGAAACTCTGAGCTCCTTCGTAATGTTCGAATCAGTTCAATGAAACTACGTTGGTTAAACCTTTTCTAATGGGCCTGCGTGATCCTTTCACGTGGTTTCTGCTAACAAAAAATAATCCATTATAAGAGGAGAAATGGATAGAGGCAGCAAAGCGTAGGACTATTTCTCTGCGTTCACGTGGCTTTAGAAAGGATGGCCGAAATAGCGCATGTGTCTATAACCCTTCGGAAAATCCGATCTGTCCAATAAGTAGGTACTATACGCCTTTCACATCGCGTGTTAATAAATCAGATCTCCGTTCTACCGTTGTAAGATCGTAAAAAACGTTCTTCCTCCGTTAATGTTACATTTTACTTTTGTATTTTACTTCTACGAACACCTGCTATCGTACGATACAATGGAAGTTATTCCGATATTAGAAATGTGCGGAATTCGTCGCGTAATTTTTCTTTCTAACAAGCGCGTCGTACGATTCTACTAATAAAACAAAAAAAAAAAAATGACGATATTCGTAGAATCTTCGAAAAATCATCACCGTAAAGAGTACTTTACGTAAGCGTAAGGTTTGTTTATTGAGTTTGAAACGTCTTACGAATATAAAGAGGAACGGGACAAACGATCTTTCGACATCGAACGTTTCCTCGTTCGATACATCGATTAAACCGCGTAATTCGACGTTGTCGTAGCTTGAAATACGATGTATGTAAATACATCGTTTTGATGATAGCCGCAATTTTTTAACAAATTACGTAGTAGGTACGTGCGTAGCGAGGGGTTCTCTTTAAAATGAATAAAACATTCTCTTGCTTCGCGTTTCCTTTAAACAGGTGTGCGTCTATACCGAGCGGGGAAAATGAATCATCAATTCGGGACGAAGTAACACGTACGGATAAATTTTTAACGAAGTGCAAACGCATGCGTGTACAGTGCACGGTATTGCGCGAACGTTGCAATCCCGTTACTTTCCAGTTTATTTATATTTATATCTGAAAATCTCGTTGTTCTTTTCGCTCGGTTTACTTTCCAACGTTCTTACGTATCTTAAAAGCAACAAGTCGAAAACGAAAAAATCTCGACAGAGATTCGTTTCGCTCGTCGAACGTTACAACGAGTATTACACTTTGCATATCTTATATCGTGAATAAGAAGGAAGGACGAAGTGGAAGGACGGAAGACTGCTGGCAAGATTCGGATGCGGAAACGAGACCGAAGCAAGGGAATACCGGAAAGAAGAGGTGGGGAAAAGATGCAGACTATGCAGAATGAAAGAAGAAGACCCGAGACGTGTAATAGAAGAATGTGAAATAACGGGAGGACCAAAGGACATAGGAAAAACGCTGAACGAGACCGGAGAAGGTTTAGCAGAACCGAAAGCAATAATAGAGAAGAGAAGGAGGAGGCACAACAAGCAGGCTAAAGACCAAAGTGGCGCAATGGTTTTTAGTCATTAGTTGATAATTTATAGTTCCTAATTTTTAGTTTTTAGAGGTAGAACGAGCAAGGTAGTGCGATAGAATAGAGTGGAAAAGAGGGGAGGTAGACACGTAAGAAGAGAAATAGACGCAAGAGATGTAAAACCGAAAGTTCGTCCAAAGCCGAAAGGCACGCACTAAGCAATAATAATAATAATAATAAATAACAATATCGTGAATATTTTCTTCTATCGTATCTTTGAATCTCGTATCTCGAATATAGTATCTCGCACATACGCGTATTTTATTATTATACCGCACGATCGGAACGAGGAATTGATCGCGCGTATCGATGATCGTTTCTCATGTTCTCTTAAAATCCGAGGAACTTGCCAACGATAGAAACACGCGTTTCGATCGAGAACGATCGAAAGGACGTGGCCAGGGTTAAATTTCCCCATGAACTTCCGCGGTCTATCGATCAAATTTATCGCCGTTGTAAATTAAACGCCAGTCTATTTCACCTACTTACGAACGGTGGTATACATAGATAACTTAATTATGCGAGAGCTTGTGCATCGGAAAACGGCAGAAGGAAAGAGAGAGAGAGAGAGAGAGAGAGACAGAGAAAAGAGATTTAGGAGGTATAAGCAATAAAATAACGACAGCTGTTCCGTTGGCGATCTATCGACACTGTAGCGAATAGCGCGAACCAGTCGGTGGTGTAGCTCCGCGGTATCATAACACCAAACGCCTATTTGTTAGACGATAAATATGTAAGTGTAACACAATGTCCCTCACCCCCCGTTCAAGCATAGCCAACCCATCCTGACGCATTTCCAGGGGGTTGCGTACGAAGTGTTAACCTCGACTATACCGATGACTGAGGGGCGCGGTACGCAATATTAAATCATACACGTTAGCAGCCGCAGTTTCGATAGCTGCTACTCGCTCGGTTACGCTCGCCCTTGCGCTTGTATATGTGTACACGTTTGCCAGGTCACGGTACGCGACCCACGGGGATAGGTAAGTGGAGACAGATGGTGTCCGCGAAGTCAAAAGTTCCCAAATAAGGGCTCAGCTACGACAACATCGGATAGATACGGGAAATTGCTGGCCGATTGTAACATACCGCTAATTGTAACACGTTTCTGTATACAGTGACTCGCCGAGATATTTGAATATCGCAATCGTGAAAAGCTTTTAACCCTTTGCGCTTTTTCGGTCGGGCGTAGCAGCTACTCGAGATGATTTAGCGTATACGCGACGAGCGTCTTACGGCTAGCGTAACACGATTTTATATTCATTATATTCTTAATAATTTATCTATATTTCCATCTTTGAAAATATGATTTTGTAATATTAATTTCTGTATTTTTTTTTTGTATGATTTATAAAGCATTCTTGAATATAATCGATCTTATTTCTCAACAGTTCGAAAACAAGTTCATCTTCGTTTCGGATAATTTCACTTCCGAAAACCATTTTCGTAAGGTTTCTAAACTATGATACTTTTGCTATGATCGTCGAATCAGAACCAACGTTGGAGACGTTGTCAGAGACATAGTTTCAGATATGTCAGAGACATATTTTATCTCCATTTTAAAGTCTAAACCAGTCTAAGTCTAAGTCTAACCAGTTTACGAACCAATATTGCACTCTCATCAATTGGAAATGAAATCTAGCAGGGACTGTCGCTTCTCGCTCGCCACTGCAGTTGCAGCACGGAACGCCGTGGTGAGCGAGAGTCGCTTCTCGAGTTCAAAGGATCGAGAATACGAAATAGCATAAGAGGAGTCTGGAAAAACTCTGAACATACTCTTCGGATACGCGATATTTTAGTAAAAATGTGAACTTTATTTCATCGACGTACGTACTGTTAAGATGCAACGCGATTCGTTTATTCTGTCGTGTTTTATTAAGAAAAGAGAAGCAAAAACGTGAAAAATACGATGTTATGTAAAAGTTACATATATACACCTATTATATCCAGGTGAAATCATAAAAAAATAGTAGGCCTGAATATCCTACAGGCCCCTCCTACCCAGACAAGCATCGATAACGTCTTGCTCTCTTTCCACTACGTTGCCATTCAATTTCACTCGACGTAAACCGTCGTTCTTACTACCTCGAACGTTTTAAATATCTTTCTCTATCTGTAATGATTTATTTACGTATACGCGACGTATTTGAAAAGAAGAAGAAGAAATCTAAAGCACCGATAATGTTCAAAGGATACAGCAACTTACGTTCTCTTGTAAAGTTGTATCGAACGTTGACAAAGAAACTTAAGGCTTGAAAAGACGCTTCGAGTAAATGAACAGCATTTACCTCGCTGACACATTTATGGTCATAGAAAGGTCTAGTTAGAAACACGGATTGCCGTCATCTTTAAGTTTTCATACGCGCGGAATACGACAGCATTGCGAACCAAGTATGATCGATATCATACCACTTTATTTTTACATTCTATTAGCATTCTCAGTTTCGCCAAGAATGTTGACGTTACCACAAAACTTTGCTGCGTCGCTTGAGAAACAACCTTCCCTTTCTTGCATCGCCTTTCTTTCTAATAAGCCTGCAAATACGCTTGCCTGTTGTATCTATCGACGAGTATACGCGTCGAACAGAAACTTTGCTTCGGTACGTTCGACGAGTATACTCGTCGTAGCTTGTGTTTACTTACTTGTATATTATATACTTGCCTGTTACATCTATGGACGAGTGTACTCGTAAAACGTATCGAAGCAAAGTTTTTGTTCGACGTGTATACTCGTCGATGGGTACAACAGGCAAGTATAACAGACAAGAGTACACTCGTGGAACAAAGACTTTGCTTCGGTACGTTCGACGAGTATACTCGTCGTAGCTTGTATTTACTTACTTATACGTTACATATTATATTTATATATTATACTTGTGAATGTGATAAGAAAAATGACAGAAAGAGCGAAAATTGGGAAAAAATTGTTTAAATTGGAGTCAAGTCTATTTCGAAATATCTGTGGGCTACGAATCGAGCTTATTGTAAGTTAAAAACGTATTTAGCGTAATAAATTTGTTTTGACTGTTCGCCGAGAAATAGTTTTTACAGCAACAAATGCCCGTGAACTTTCCACTCGCCATGCATCGATCAAAAGAGGTTCTACAACACGGCTATAGAACTGGCACGCTTATGTACAAAAGTTTGCAAATAAATTACGATACCGTACAATGAATGTTTTTCGTCAGCCGCGAGTAATTGACGTAAAAAGAAATAGTACAGAGGATAGAGGAAAATATGGAAATATAGAAGGTCGTAGATTCTTACTTCTATGAAACTGTGCTTTTCGTATTTCTTAAACGTTCGTTTCTTTGCGAAGAACAGTTCGATAGAACGGTCGTTCGATAATAGTCTCGCGAGACGATATATTGTCCGTATATGCCATTAATTTGAATAAAGTAAAGGAGAGGATGTTCGTGAAAGCGGCAGAGCAATCGACCTGTACGATTACAGGAAACCTTTCGTTATCGAACAATAGCGTCTTTCGATCAAGCTTCTGTCATACCTAAGTAGTTCATAGAACGAGGAGGGGAAAGGCTGTATAGATTTTTCTAGCTCGTTTATAATACACGAATTCTTACATCGCTGAAAGATGTAGGGATTAGCTATCGAATTATCGTTCGTCGTTAGACGTAATTTAGCACGGTCGTTAAAATCTTTATACGTATCTTCGTAATTAATCCTTTTGTACGATTGAAAGAACAAAGACTTGCCGTGTCAACGCAACTGACGACATCCAAACGGTCAATGTACGTGATAACGTACGTAACAAATAGCAAAATATAATTATTCCATAAAACGCCGATCGCGTAAAACGGTCGCGAACGTTGCTTCCAATTTCTAATTCACCAGCTTAATTCGCGTAGCTTGGTAAAATTCGCACCGTTACTACAATTCGATCACAGTGTTCGGATAGATTTATGAACGATAGTGTAGGTATCTATCTCGGTAATTAAATACGCGGTTCGTATTTCGTGGCACGAACCGACGTAACAGGATCGCGTTTACAAAGTATCGCACAAGTATTTCGTTATTCGCGATCGATGACAAACGAAGAGGCAACTACGAAGCATGTATTTCCGGTCTGTGATTAGATAGCAACCGGCAAAAACGCGTCTAACAGAGTTTCGTGCCACGCAAAGGCGGTGATCGCCGATGCTCTGGCTGTGGGAGATCCTCCACCTGTCTTTACCACTGAATAGTTCGAATAATGATGGCTCATCTCTAGGCGTACCGTTACCACATTATTAAGGAGCTCGCATAGAATCGAGTAAATATCTAATACGATAATAGGTCGGCCAACTTCTGTCACGCCTACCTTCTCCACGAACGCTTGCCTTCTTCGCTACATGGAATAATTATACTTTAATAAATTACGTAGTCGAATCTTCTTCGATAACAGTTCTAACCGGCGCCACTTTTATCCGAGGATGCTTGAACGGACGGTTGAAAACATCGCGACACATACCGAGGGTAACTTTTGATTTTTATCGTCTTGCGCGGCAGACACTCGCGAGGCAGCGACTAGGAAAATTACGACTCGTCGATTGTCGAACGATCGGATTACGGGATCCAGTATACGAATAATCGCGTTTCCAGGTAAAATAAAATCCATAGCAATTATCAGGCAAGATCGATCGTCGCTCTTGGAATTTTTGAAGCGAAATTAAACGGTAATATCGATAAAATTGGGACAAAGAATTTCGTAGTAGGGCCACATAGGCGAGAAACACGTTGCACGAAATAAAAGAGCGTAACGTTTTACTCGTAGATTTCCCAGTGTTTCTGCTTTCGCAACCACAAAGCAGGAGAAAAAAGAAGGACAAAAATTACCGTAAAAGTACTTCCAGAAGAAACTTTCTCGGAACGTGGATCGCGTAAACTGTATTTTACGAACTTAAGGCTACGGAAAATATCAACCACCGTGACACGATAGGAACAAATACACGTACGTTACGAGCAAGCTTTTCTATCAGCTTGGAAAAGCCATCGTAATCTCACAAATTCAGCTCGACGGGCGACAAAGTATCACCAACGAATTTGACGATCTGGAATATCGGTTGCGTCGTCACGAGTTACGTAAAGAATAAAACAGGCGACTAAGGTGTTGAAAAAAAAATCACGATCGAGAGGAAAACAAAAGGATCGAATTTTGCCTCGAATCGATATCGTATACATTTCGAAAAATCACGTGTTTCATGGAGCACCCTGTATAAAGGTGGAACGCGTAGGTACAGGATCGGCCGAATAAAGACATCAATTACGAATTAACGGCGAGAAAGGGCGGATGGCACACATTCTTCTCGGTTGCTTCATAAATCCAAGTTCAGAATTCGGCACGGTTCACGACCGCGGTCGGCTTTTCGGAGTTAATAACGTCTCTATCAGCGAGAACCAGTAGAACGCGGTATTCACGGCGAGAATCTTGGCAAAGCGGTACCTTTGCATCATTTAATATTTAAAAACAAGCCATAAATATGTCGCCTCCGCGTGTTGGTCGTTTAAAACGCGACCGCTGGATTATGGGTGAGAGCACGTCGTCGCCGAGGTCGCCCTAAAAGCAAGACGAATGCTGTGTTGAAACGAGCGAGGTGTTATAACGACGTTGCTCTGTCGCTGTCGCAAAGAACAGTCCTTGCCACCTTATCGCGAAATAATATTTCCATGGAATATCTGATTTTCCAAATTTACGTTTTATCGAGACGCGTCTACAGCGCTGAAACGAGTGCATATCGAGTACACGAATATTTGTTGAGAAACGTACCAAAGTTTAATTGGATGCGGAAAACCATTGAACAATCGATAATAATTATTATCTGGTGTTTTTTATTGTATTTATAGACATTAGACTGGAAAGTATATTCGATGTTACGATAACAATCTTTTTCGTCGACTTTTGTCAGAAAATTAGACGCGCGCTTAAATTTGAGCGATCTTTGCGTCCCAAGTTACCTTTGTTCATTACGCGCTATTTTACTTCCAGAGCAACTACCTAAGATTACGTACACGTTCGATAAAATATCGAGTTATACAGGGTGGTTGGTAACTGGTGGTACAAGCGGAAAGGGGGTGATTCTACGCGAAAAAAGGAGTCGAAAATACAGAATACAAATTTTTCGTTCGAGGCTTTGTTTTCGAGAAAATCGACTTTGAACTTTCGCTCGGTACGCGTGCGGTACGTTATAACGGATCTCACTGTAGATCGTTGTCCCGATGGAAAAATTAAAAAAACAAAAAATTTGTATTCTATATCTTCGACTTCAAGTTAGTAACTTGCTAAATAAATGGAAAAGATGACTAGCTTAATTTTTTTTTTTAATTTTTTCATCGAGACAACGATCTACAGTGAGATCCGTTATAACGTACCGCACGCGTACCGAGCGAAAGTTCAAAGTCGATTTTCTCAAAAACAAAGCCTCGAACGAAAAACTTTTATTCTATATTTTCAACTTCTTTTTTCGCGTAGAATCACCTCCTTTCCGCTTGTACCACCAGTTACCAACCACCCTGTATATTGTATTATATTGATAAATATCGAATTATAAATATAAACTAATTAGTAAAATGTCTTCGTAATTCCGTTTATGCCTAAACGCTGTACGGAGTAGTATTTGTACTGTACGTGCGCGCGCGCCAAATATCAAAAGATCGGTATAGTACGAAGATGCGAAAACCTGTTTCCCATGCGGCTTCTGTCGTTAGGACTCTCGAGAGTCAAATGAAGACATCAATTTGTTGTTTTTCATAATAAACGGAGGGCTTAAAAAGTAGGGATCCGTTCCGCGCACCCCGTTGCAAATGGTGGAATTATTTAGTGCTGGAAAACCGTGTATGGACTGTACCCACCGTGAAACCGCCCCGCCTAAACAGTGCGTTAACCGATGATTTACGAGGCGCTAGTTTTTGGCCCTGTTCTAACAACCCTTGCCAAACCTATATAACCCTCTTTTGCTTTGCTCCAGATCTAGTTATGCGCCTATTGTCGTCTATCCCTCGCGTCATTCCACACATGCGCGTCCAATGTTCGTTCGAGATTCACGTTTCCTATCGCTTAAACATTCCTCGGGGAATTTATCTTGCCTCCTCGTAGGACTACTTTTTATCGAGTTTTAGAGAAACGTGCAAAGCTTCGAAACGCAGAGAACGGCGTGAGATATCTTGAAAAATCACTGTAACTTGGAAATAACGTTCGAACGAACGATTTGTTCGAAATATCGGACGAAAGAACCGAACATTTTCGAAGAGTGGAACCCGTCTATCATAGCGCGCGGAAAATAGGAAAACAGCCGACTGCTGAGAACGTGGACGATGTTTCTACTTATTTCGCTGTTCGTATTATCGAAATCTCCTTATCCGCTTACCGTTAAACGACTTTCATCTGTTTCGTCTGTTCTCTTGGTAGATCGATACGAGTTTCGGTTTGCGTCTATTGGATAAAAAGTCACAGAACGCGGTATGAAGCAAAGAGTCTACGCAGGTGCGACACGAATTCGCACGAAACCATTTAAGGAAGGTGCTTGTACGCGGGGACAAAGACGCGAACAGACGTTCGAATTTATTCATTGCGTCGTGTCTCGTGGGAAGTTTACGAAGTTAGAAACGCGAAAGAAAGTGGAAGGGACGAGATGAAAAGTGTAGTATCGCGTGTAAAATTCAAGTACGAAGACAGACCGTGGTAGTGGGTCTGTGGATAATTGTATAACAAGATATAAATATAACACGCGTCTCGTAATGTCAAGACGTTGCCCAATGACATACGACGAATACGTTGATACCAACTGCCCTACCTTTTAATCTTCGTACACGACCACTTCCTTCGCTTCTACCTTCTCTATTTTCTTTCTTCCACTCTTCTTTCTTTTCCCCCTTCCTTTCTCCGACACGATTCGATTTACCCAGTTACGTTTTACTTTGTCCATCGTCGAATCACTGACTGCCAAGCCGCCGCGTGTCGTCTCTTTGCAAACGATTACGGCGTCAAAGTAATCGCGCGAAACGTTCGAATTTTATTCAACTGACAGGAGAATTAACGCGCAACCGTTGCAATCACGCTTTCACATTGGTCTTACGTAAAGTTACTTTTGAGGAAGGCCGTATCGTTGGCTTACACCGGCGCAAATATCGCGCGTCCACTGTTAGCGTCGTCGGGAAGAGCGGTTTTAACGATCGAACGAGACCTTTTCACGTAACAAAGCGGATACAAATGCGGGACTAATACGGCACAGAGGAACAATCGACAGGTATTTGTCGCACGTAAAAACTCTTTCGCAAAAGGTGAACGTATAACATTGCTGCATCTTTAAAGAAAATACGTTTTCAACTGTTAAAACTGTTAAAATATACGGTAGAAGTCCACTTACCGAAAGAAAATTCTATCCGATCAATGAAATCTACTCGTTCGAGCTTCGACTCTTATTATTTATACGACACGCCGTATTCGAGTAAAGTCGAATTATATGCAGCGTGTGTATCGTTAAAATCGCGCGCTTTAAATATTTCTCTTTGTTTCTCACGATAAAAAGAATATCAGAAGAAAATGTCGTTTCTTACGAGAGAGTAAATATTATGACAAACGACGTATTTCTCTGTGGCTTGTATTCTTCGAGATTTCAATGTCACCTGTGTTATTTTACGATATCGCGTGACGTTTAAGATCGAAATCGATTCGACGATTTACGATACAACCTGGTTTACGTGACTGATTGGTTACAAAAAAATTCTGATAATCCTCGTGGCTAGGAATAGACAAGAATAACGAAATAACTGCGATAAAGAGATTAGCGAGGCAAATTTATTTTAATAAATGCGCAACGCGATACTCATTGACTAACTTCTATCCATTTTCCTAAGTAATCAATAAACATTCTATTTGATAACGTACGAATTATCGTCGAACGCGATTGCGATGTATTCTTTCATACAGGGCATTCCGATGTTGCAGGAAGTTTCAATTATCCTGCTAAATGTTGAGGAATTAAGACGGCGTTCGATCGCTTCGAGACACCGAAGTATCTGTCGAACACTTTGACCGCCACACCGAAATCACGTGTTTCGCTGAGGACGACACGGGAGTACTTTTATTATTCAAAGCATATAATGGCAAAATAATAATAAATCGATGATGTAAGACGACGTTCTTCCCCGATGGACGGTTTACCTTATCGTTGATCACGGGTGACCACCGTGACGCCTTGGTAACAGTTGATAGCGACATATTACAACGAGGCTTCGTTTATTTCAACAAACCATTCGCATTCGTTATTTCGTCGCAAGCAAAACGCGCAGAATATATCGTTGAAACGTGTAGAAGACATTAGTAAACGGTATTTGCTCATTGTATATGTCGGGTTAACGTTAGAATTTAGGGCGCGTAACAATTCTTCGTTTGGATTAGCCATCGTTTTACGAAGCAGAGATTATATTTACACGTATATACAAGACTTTCACAAAGTATAACGAATATTAAGTTTAACGAATAATAAGTTCAACGAATAATGAGTTTAACGAACGCTATTAACAATGTTCTTGGGTTCAAACGAATCCACGGTCAACGGGATAACTCTTTGCTATGCGTAGAATAATTTTAGGCACAAAATACGATTGCTGAGACGCTCGGTATAAACTGCTCGATGTGTCACTCTCCAGGGCGATCGCACGAATAATAAACTGATGGAAGTTTTCCTCGCTGTACGATTGCATTTGTTTGTTATATACTCGTTGGAAGCATCGAGAAAGTTTCAATCGCCGTTGGTAAGCAGTTTCTGCCTGGAGTTTGATTATTGATACAACGCGTGTCCCATTATATCCACGCCTCCGAGGTACAATCCCACGTGGCTAGGCCCGTTCTTGAGACCGTATGCCGCCACAACCGCATTTCTAGGGAGAACCATACAACCACTCCACGCCTCCGTCAGGCGAAACGTGCATCCCGTGACCGTGGCTACGTTCGGCGACCAGTTGTCACCTCGAGCCCAATCTCGCTATCGCAAATCTCGAACAATTACAATCAGATCGAATGACAATTGCTTAATTACAGCTATGATAAAATCTAGATTGCGATGTTGCGGGATTATCCAAAATTCGAAAGGCTCCGAACGTTCTTTCATCTCCGACGTATATATAATAGCAAGGTATGTGCACACTTCTAACTTCAATTATATGATTATGAAGCAGCATTTACGATTATTTTCTGAGCTGTGTTTATAATAATATTCGTAGATTACCCCTCAAACATATTAGATGCAAGATTTGTTCTCATTTTTTTTTATCGATGTTCTAATAAAAATGTTTAATCGTTCAATGGGGCACTTTTTATTTCAAAGTATCTTCTATTCGTCGGTTACGTTCAAAATGCCCTAATTGTCGATTTTCATGCAATTTTTACAATTGTAAGTGGTTGAGTCTGGTCATCGATGACCATCGTGGCGTCACGGGAGAAACCTTGGCCGGTCGTGTGTGATCGACGTGGCAGTCAAAGTGTTAATGGCCCAGATGTAAACGATCGATATAAAAATTTGTATAATTTTCATCATTCAAAGTACGTGGAGTAAGCTGGTCGATAAAAGACGGTCGAGTAGCGTCGTTCGCATACGGTTTCGTTTCGTTTTGTTCGAGCTGAAAGATTGTACGCACTCGCGTAAAAATGTTTATGTTTTCGAGAGTAAAAATTGTGGTGATCGAACGAGCCACAAAGGGTAGGAACCGTATCGTTTGTTTCGTGTTTTAATGCATCGCTTAACGCTTAACGTGTAAAAGAGGTCAAGGTATGTTTTATAAAGATGCAGGCAAAGGTTCGCGACAGAGGTACGTGTATTCGCGCTGAGCAAACTCACGCGATGAAAGAATAAGATAGTAATCTAGATATTGAGAGGAAGAAAAGAAAAGAAGCAAGGACGGGTAGAAAATAAAAGTGCACCGTGAAAAGAACAGCACTGAATCATAAGAAACCAGGGTCCGATGCTCCTGTCGGCTTGCGTTACCATGACGTTACCATTATATTACGCATCGTATTATACCTGCAATTTTCAACTGCTATCTAAAAATCCGATCGCTTTAACTTGAAAGTCCAGTTCTCCCAGTGATACAGAACTTGCTCGGCTATTAAATAGCGTTTACTTACTCGCAACTTTAACGTGGCGGCGCGACTTTCCTTTTGCAAATACCTAAAGTTAACTCGAACGAGGATGTTTTTCGTCATTGCCGATTTAACGCGTTCGAAATTGTTTCCATCACAGATAGGTGCAACCTGATATTTAGACTCGCGAAACTCGAAACCGAAACATTGTCGGGTTTCGAAACTCGGAATGCTTATCTTTTTCATTTTTTCTTTCTTTTTTTTTTTTTGTTCTTAAGAAATATAACTATTTTGACAGAAACTACGATCTTGGCAGACTTTCTTCGGAAAATGAAACTATACATCGGTGAAATCGAGGCAATTAAAACGAGTCCAAGCGTAAACTCGATCGGATCGTAATTATGCAAAGAAAAATAAATTCCCATTGTCTGTTCTCATAGGAATTTATGAAAACGTACATGGCGCGTAAACGCATAGACATCGACGATCGACAAATTACGTAATATCGATACGTTGTAAATTCCAAACTAATACGAGCAATGTGATTTCTATTGCGATTGCAGAAGTGGAAACGAATTAATAAATATGTAATAGTTGTTGCTCAATATTTGCCAGATGATTCGATATAATCCTTCTAACGCGATATAATCGTCCTGAAATCCCCCGTGTTCGTGTTTTCAAAGCGGAAAGATAAGACATCGATAAAGCACACACATCGTTTTCAATTACATTCGCTGTGCATGCAAACGCATGCTACTGTTGAGTGCCGGGACGAGCAACACATGTCCTTTTCCTCCTTCGATGTTTGCGTTCTTATCTCGTGAATTTTGTGCTTTATCTCTTTATACCGGAAATCAAAGATCACCGTCATTTTTACCCCTCTACCTATTCTTATCTGCGTCTCGTAACGTGTTTTGTACGAAACACCGCTTTCGACCATAGGTAAAAAAAAATCTCCTATAAAATTTACATATCTTCGATCTCGTTCGACGAGCTCGATATATTGGGTTGGCGACTAAGTGATCGCGGATTTTATCATTGGATTGTATCGACAAAATCCGCAATCACTTAGTTGCCAAGCCAATATATGTTTTAAAAACAGATCAGATTAATATCGATTAATTCCAATAATATTGGATTGATATTGGAGACTCGACGAGTTAAAATATAAAATATAAAATATAAAATATAAAATAGATAGGAAAAGTTAAAGAACGTTTTCGTTATTTCCTGCGACGTTCTCTCACGAGATCGACACCCTTTCGTTCCTCTGCTTGAAAATGACGTTTGTTGGAAGGGCAGGTAGAATCAGACAGCGGGTAGAAACAAATATTAAATGCGGTCAAGGAAGTGGAAGTAATCGAGACCGACGATGAATCTCGTAAGCTGCGAACTGTCCCATAAAACACAGTGCGACAATGCGAGCAACGTGCTGGATAATATAATATCGTAACTACGTACCTTTCTAGACGCCGTAAACTGTGTCTTCCTCAATAACGATTCTACGACTCCCTTTTGTCGATCGAAAATAGTCATAGGATGCGTTTTTTTATTTTTCCGTTGAACGAAAACAAACCATTGAGATCGAAATAGTTTACGAGACAGCGCGACAAATCTCTACCTACCTTCTCCCTTTTGTTTCTTATTTTTCCATTCGCACGTCCACCTCTTCGTAAACGTTATATATAAAAATGTGCTTGAAATTCTCTTCGACAGAAACCTTCTGACAAATACGGACGAAACGATTCGTCGTTCCTTTTTAATTGTTATTTATTCGATTATAATGTATCGCGAATAAACGGCCAAATATGTTCGATTAGGAGACGATAATACGCTGCTGTATGGAATTACGTACTTAACGGGATTAGGTGCTGAATTAGAATGTTCTAAAACGGCGTCTTTTTGTGATTTTTTTTAGAAGGAAAAGAAAGAAACGAAGTTATCGAATTTTGAGGTACGGTTTTATATATATTTAACGAATACAACGAAATTTTGTTTAAAGTGAAAAAGAAAATAATAACGGATTTCTAAGCCTATTTCGCGAGTTGCGGTTTTCGATCGGCGTGAAAGATCCACCTCGTAATTCTTGACTTAAGCGAAAAACCAAAAAAGCATTAAATTATTATATATTTTTCTTCTCGATGAACTAAAAGAAAGGCAGGGAATAATGTGGAATTAAAAATTTTGGCGGGTTTAAAGAAAAAATGTGTTTTTTAAAAAGACAAAATAAACTCTAAGGTGCTGTAACGATTATTTGAATAAACTTTTTGACGAACTTTTTTAGTTCATCGAGAAGAAAAATAAACAACAATTTAATCCTCTTTTGGTTTCTCCGTTTCGGTCAAGAATTACGAGGTGGATTTTTCACGCCGATCGAAAACTGCAGCCCACGAAATAGGCTTAGAAATCCCTTATAACTTCTTTTTTTACTTAAAAAAAAATTTCGTTGTATTCGTTAAATATATATAAAACCACACCTCAAAATTCGATAACTTCGTTTCTTTCTTTACCTCCTAAAAAAAATCACAAAAAGACGCCGTTTTAGAACATTCTAATTCAGGACACCCCCTTAATCGCGTAGACACCGTTAAAGGAAGCGAGTACGTTGGCATCGATGGAATTGCGAAAGAATCGATCGATAATTTCCCCCAAAGCAGAACCCCATTAGCGTAAAAGACGCGCAAGTGATCTCTGTAACGTATGTTTGTTAAGCGAAGGTTTTCGCGCGGATTATAGAAACGAAGAAGAGGCGAGGAAAGTGGTTCTCTTTGTTTGTCTTAACGAACAAAAGCACGTTGCTGGAGAACGTAGCGAGAGAGGGAGTGTTACCCTGTCCTTATTTCAGACGGACAGACAGACAGAAAGACAACCTAGAATTAAGTCATTCCGTTTGCCCGTCATGATTACGTTTCGATTGAGGATAGTCGCCATTTTATGCTTAGAAATTGAATAGATGTGTGCAGGAAACGCGGCCATGCTACTCGGTTCTTTGCTGACACGTATTTTAACGAGTAAACTACCTCGAAACAGTCTAGTCTCATTATCCTGACACGCGTATCCGTTCTCCGTTTCCCTTTTCGTTTCCTGCGTTACTCTCGTCACGCTGCGGTCGTTTTTATTTGCCCGGAGTACCGTTTAACTTCCAATTCGAAAACTAAGCCAAAGCTACCGAAACGAGTTAATAGAATATCGTTGTACGCGCTACTGAAACGTAAGTAAAGAATGGAGATAATACGTTACAACGTTCTATCGCGTTGCGGTAACGAAATAAAATCAAACACAAAAATTTCTCCAATTTCACTCTATGGTTTATCGTCTCCTCCACGGGAGTTTTCGTCTTAACGACACCGCACTCGCCTCGCTAAAGAAATAAAATAGACAAACTGTTATTTACACGTGTTATTTAGCGATAAAGCTCGAAAAATTTAGCGAACGTGCAGCTGGACAAATTGCAAAGTAGAAATTAAACAATAAAAGAAAAATACGCGTTCACCACGCTTTAAACGCGATTTCGTACGAAAGAGGAAGATTCGAGGGGACACGAACTTGGAAAGCTCGAGTACGCGTTGACTCGCGGCTCGAGATGGATAATCGGTGGAAAAATAATAGCTCCGTGGACAGTTTCATCGAGGAACGATTTTATAATAAGTTGTCAAGTTTGATAAGTGCGCGCTATTAATTTCGACGTTTGTTACGCGCCCGGGTGGTCGAACGGGTCTCCTTCATTTTGTCAGCCGCGCGTTTTATATTAATGTTTTCTTGACACGGAAAAGCCACGAGTGCAGTTCTTTTCATCCGACGAAAGCAAGCTCGATCCTTTGGCCGGCCAAACGACGCTGGCTGCCGCGCCTTTGGACGTATACGGACACGTCCGTAGGGTGCTAATGACGATCGATTATCCTGTATACCGGCGGCACCGTCTTCCTGCTGTTATATCTGCTACACCTCTTCTTTATCCAGCCTTCTCCTTCGATCGTCGCTTTTTGTTTGTATAATATGTGCCGCAATCGCTCGAACCTATTTGTCGCGGACACCTATTAGGTCTCCGATCAAAGGCTCTCATATTTCAGCGGATCTGATACGAAACGGACCGGTACGACGAGTTCCACGCGCGGTCGACTCTGTTGCAAGAAGGCAATTGAAAAATCTCTGTAGATGCTGTATTTGGTGCACGCATATTCCATCGACAAGGTGGCAAGAAATGTGACAAGAACAGAGCAGTGGCATTCTAGTTCGTAGTCTACGATGACGAGATTTAGTAAGCGACGATAACCAACCGAGCTAATTCCTAAATAAATTCGATGTGTGCGAGAAATGCGCAGAATATACGGATAGAGACGCGCTTATGCGTATAAATAGAAAATATATTTCTATCCAAGTTCCATTTGATCGCCTAATACTTATGGACTTACGAGGGCAGTGTATGTCGGATCGTGCTTGGTTTGGGTTAGGATTTTATAAAACGAAGCTACGGACCGATATCGAGCGGATAGCTTAACGTAGGCGAAAGTTCGGTTTTCTCGTTCGTTGAATTCGATTATCCTAAGATTCGATGGCTGTAACAGTCGCGTAGCGAATCGACGAACGCTATTGGAACGGACCTTGTGAAATAAAATATTTGTTTCCGGTAAAAAGGATCGTCGACGTGTCCTACCGCTGTAGGTGCTCCTTGATACCTGACGTCTCTAAGAGGATTACGTATTACCCGCGAATTCGAGGAGGAAACAAAACGGTTCGTCTTCTCAAGCCTAAAACTTAAGGAGATTAAAAGTTAACCCTGTTTCGTTCTACATCGCTAAGAAACTTAAGGCAGATTAGCGGTAAGTTCGGTATAACATTACCTTCGCTCTCGCTGATCCTGTTACATCTTGCCTGGAATTAAAAATATTGTCATCCCGCGGGATTATACCAACGGATATCTCCGGCCTTGTCAAACACGAATAAAAGTTTCGTCGAATCTCGCTCCTTGGCCACCTTTTCGTCATCGCCTCCCAATCTACCTGTACGATCGGAGTTTCGCAACCTTCGATACGCGGTTCTCGTAGATTTTGCAATTTTTACAGACGATTTACGCTTCCACGGTAGCAGCTGTCGAGTTATGGAGAAGATCCCGTGTACTCTACCGAGTGAAACGACTGTTATCACGTTATAAACGTACAAATATGTCGAGACGACGATGAAAGTGAAAACCACACCTGGAAGACGCGCCATTCTTTCCTCGTATTTCTCAATTTATTCGAAAAACCGAAGATCCGTGGAAAAATCTGATTCGTAGCGGGCGACAGGGCGGACGTTTGTGCCAAGGAAAGCATCAGGGAAACTACAAAGTGGCGTTCTATTTCTAGGATAAAAGCGAAACGCCTTGGCGAGACTGGCGGCGATGGCAGTGACCTTCGACGACGATACGTAGCCGCCTGCCTACCGCTTGGCGCGTACGAACGCAAAACGCGCGCGATTATTACTTGCCAACATTGAGTAACAGTGCGACCGCCGCCGCCACGCGCCTTGCCAAAGTATTTCGCTTTTATTCTAAGAACAAAACGCGATTTTGTAATCTTGCTGCGTGCTCTTCTTGCCAGAAACGTCCGCTCTGTCGCGAGCTCAAATTTTTTCTTAGACCTTCGGTTTTTGAAATAAATTGAAACATATAAGGAAAATACGGTGCGTTTTGGAGGTGTTCTTTTCGCTTTGTAACGCGATAACCAGACAATTTTTTCCTATTCGATTTACAATTAATTAGATGGAAAAAGATTACTTCGATTTTATCGGAGATACTTCGTTTTGTATTTATATTTCTTATCTTTCGAGTTTCAACCGAAGAAGGAAGATAAACTTAGAAGATATAGCTGCGATGACACAGCGAAAGCTTTGCCTCTAATTACAATTTCTTAAGAAGTCGGTTTCATGTCGGAATCGTGTCAGGCAAGAATTTGATCGTCTTCATCCTAACCGTCCGGTTGCATCGGGAACTGTAATTGTTTTGGTTCTTAAAGCAGCCCTTCGTTTGTCGCGCAATAACCACCTGTCAAACTCTGCTCGATGGTACCCGCTACCTAACTGGAACTTAATCATAGCTCCGCTCGTCTCGGTCGTATTCGTTCTCTTTTCTTTCTTCCATCTCGTCCTAACGATTCTCGAAGCAACATTTACACCCACAACAACGATTCGTCATTCTCCCTTCTCTCCGCTATATAACGTTCTTCAACTTCCTACCTCTTTGTAATATACAAATATACCATCGACGCAGGGTTTATAAATCGTCATCGATCCAGCTTGAATTCCATTCCTATAATAATACCTTGGGGAATAATTTTTGCGAATAAATTTCGTCGAATTTTAAACGATTATTTCCGTTGAAGCAATTACCTCAAGAAAAACTCTACATCTTTATTACGATACAGATATTACGCAGAAATATTCTAAATAAGGAGAGGTGCATATTGTTGTACCCTTGAATTTACATTATGTTTTGGGTTGCAAGGTCTAGGAACAGAGGAACTGATACAATAGAAACCTGATAGAGTCGATCGAGACATCGAAGAGTAGAGTTGAGAGAGCTAATCGAGTCGTCGAAGAGTAGAGTCGTTAGAGTTGATCGAGTTGTCAGTGTCGTAGAGTTGTTAGAGTTGTCCGGCAGTACCACGCCGCTTTTCCCCAGAAGCGACCTGGTGTCCGTGCGGATTTCCTCCACGTTAATATAAAAAAAAAGAGTTGTTAGAGTTGCTAGTGAGAGAGAGAGAGAGTGTTAGATTCGTTGTGACGAGAGTTGCCAAATAACTGTAAAGTTATTTGAGATAGACACGAGTATCGCATTTAATTTCAGTGAAACAAACATCGTTTTCTGTCCAATTAATACCTGTATATTCGATTCATTGTTAATAAATTGTAAGTAATCGGGAAAAAATGTATATCTTAATTTCCACGATTTTACAAGTGGGAGGAACTACAACAAATTTCTATTTGTGTTCCCAGTAGCCTCTAACCAAAGCTATAGAGTTAACTATTTTGGTAATGTCCTTTTGCTGTGACTACATGAACGTGCTTCTTATTATTCCATTGTCTAGTGACACTAAGAGAGCAAGGATCTGGATCAGCATAAACTTACACTTGTGCATTATACTTATACCTTTATACTTTTCAATTACAAATTCATCCACGCGTTCTTCGATCGGTCAACTTCAACCTCGACGATTTGTATTCTACGAACGTTTCGTTTCAGAAAGATGGTAACTAAATCCGTGACAAAACCAAACAGACAGAAAACTACGCGTTTCTTCGATTCTGCTACTTGTCTATCCGATGAATATTCGTATTGTAACCTGAATCCTGGCCAGTGACGTTCGAGAGACCGAGGAGCTGATCCATCAAGTTTCGTGATTCCTTTATCAAAACGAACAGAAAAGCGTGCAGAGGGTTATACGCACAGATACTTGTTAAATATAATGGGTTAACCCACGGGACACCGTGTACGGACGAGATTGGACACACCTCCGATTCGCTGGTGTCCATTCGCTTCCGGAACCCGCCTACGGTGCAATGCCAAAACAACCTCGCCGCTATTGTCTATCGCAATAACGTCGCCGTGATTGATGGATCTGTTACGTCTCTCTCATATCGTTGTACGAATCATAGACGCTTTCTATATTAGGAAAGATGTAGGAGCTGAAAAACGCTACGACAGCATCGTTCCGGTACGAATTTCTTTCGAAATATAGCCCTGAAAACCAGGTAACGAATCTGACCGGTTTTACCAAAATACTTGGTTTCCTATCAGTCGGATCGAAGCGAAGACAAACCTATGGATTCTCGTTGCTTTCACGACTGTGTAGGTATCCATATTGTTTCTTTTTTTTTTTTTTTTTTACAAAGGAGTTTATTGAGTCCAGAAAATACAGATTTTAAGTACATTATTCACAATAAACATGAATTTTTGTAATGGTATGTTAGGCAAAGGTACCGATACGCCGCGGTACGACGTAGCCATGCTGTATTATGCGTCGGCGCTTTACATTTTTTGTTGTATGATGCGGTTTTTGGGTTTAAGCCTCTGGGGAGCGGAGCTTTTTTTGGGTATCCATATTGTTATCGTCTTCATATGATCGAGAGGAAAATTAGTCTTCTCTCCGAGAATTCGTCTACGTTACGGTAAACCGTGCAACGTGTTCCTATCGGCGTCTACCATAACGACGACGAATATACAAAAATTGTACTCTTCGCTACGAATATTTGTGAAGATTAATTTGGCTAACCGACAGTAAGCAACCGACAATTATTCGCGTCGAAAGGAGAAAGATGGAATTGAACGTACGTGCAGCGAGAAATCTCAAAGAATATCGAAGAGAATTCATCGGTATTGGATCCATGGCAAATCTTCCCTCGGGATAACTCGGTTTTCTCGAAGGACAGATAATTCAGGGCGGAAAAGTCCAACCTCCTAGACCGTGTGCTTGTCGGTTTGCCCTTGTAACGAATTCTAGCGCGAGAAAAGGCGCGGACGTTTGAAAGGATCGAGCCTGGCAATGATCGAGAGTGATGTATTGATCTTCGTTCGTGCCACGCGTTCGCTTGCAGTTGCATCGAGCCACGGTTCTCCATCTTCTTGAAAAGTCAAACAGACTGTTGGAAGCTTGTTCGTGTACGCCAGCCCTCTTCCCTTTCGTCGTTTTTCCAGATATTCAAAATGTATAATATGGATTTAAGAATCCCAAGGGGCGCATCGATCGACGCATTTCCAGTTAACTTTTTCCAAGCTGAAGAACTTGTATTTTCACATAATTTAACTTATCTAAAACAGCAAGGTTACTTGTACGTAAAAATTCTCACCATTCTAACGCACTGCTATTTACAGGGTGGTTGGTAACTGATGGTACAAGCGGAAGATGGTGATCCTACGCGAAAAAAGAAGTCGAAAATATAGAATAAAAATTTTTTTTTATTTTTTTTTAATTTTTCCATCGAGACAACGATCTGCAATGAGATCCGTTATAACGAGACGCGATAAAGTAGACGCGTACCGAGCGAAGATTCAAAGTTGATTTTCTCGAAAACAAAGCCTCGAACGAACAATTTTTATTCTATATTTTCGACTCCTTTTTTCGCGTAGAATCACCCCCTTTCCGCTTGTACCACCAGTTACCAACCATCCTGTATATAGATATAAATGTAGGATGGTGTGACGTCAGGGAAGGACGTGGCGTGAGGGGTGATTGTTTATAAACATTGTCAAGATATGTTAGTGTTGTCAAGGAGTGTTGTGAGCGTCACCAAAGTTCGTTAAGGGAAAGTGCTGTCAGAGTTGAATTTATCGTGGTCGAGATAAGTTCGTCGTGTTGTTGTGACGTAGAATTAGTGAGAAACGAATACGCGAAACGCGATATTATATTCGATTTTGTGAGAGTGCAACGATATTGTGTTTATCATACTGTTTTTTTTGTCAGCTTATAATATAACATTCCTACATAGATAGATAGACTGTTCACTGTTTAAACGTTTCACGCCTTTCGTAATTGGATCGGATCGATGATCATATCGGTTGAACGCAAATTCAGATCATCGAGCAACTGTATAGTTTGTTGAAATTATTCAGTCGAAAAACGGTGTATTTGACAAACGCATTGAAAAAGATCAATTTCTCGATCGACGTTAGGGTAAAAGGTGGACTTTAGCGAACGTAAAGTCAGGTAGATGAAAATTGGAGGAAACCCTTCGGAAATTTATTATCGAAAAACGGTCCGACCTTCGACATCAATGGATCTGAAAATTGAACTTAAACGAGGGGGAAAAAATCGGTAATTTCGTCGAAAAATCGGTGCAACGGTTGTACCGGGTGATCCGTACACCTGAATTACGTTCTACAGAGCGGAGGCTAAATTTTTGGACAAAAAACTTCAATTGCCGAACCAACCACCCGTTTGATTATACGTAATGATCGACATTTGATTCTGGAATAACCGCGGATAAGGTTACACGTACGGGGTAGTCGAAGAGCCCTTCAGCTTTTGCGCGGATTGATTTATGAAAGTTGCCAACTGAAATGATTTCCGTGAAATTTTTTTCCCCGTTGAAATTATAAAAGTTAGAGGCGACAGTCGTGCTAACGATAAAGCGACGGAAAAACGAAACGCAGATTTTTTTTTTTTTAATTACGCGCGACGCAAAGTACCGTCGAAACACGGTTTCGTCCGTCGATTTTGATTTTCGATAATTAACATAATTAGTAGCCGATGCGATGAGAAAATAATTGTAATCGAGGGCCGAGACAGACGAAACATCGGTTGCGACGGATCGTAATCCCAGAAACGAGATTATTCGAAATATTTTATAATCGAAGCGTAAGCGTTTTTAATTTTAATACGAAAGAATTACGCGCTACGTAGTTGCGTCGTTAGCCGATACTAACTTTTACGATATACTCGGAATAAATATTTTATATATTTAGCTCCGTTAACGCTCTACTCGCCCGTTCAAGATGCAAACGATACTTTACATGCAGAATTCTAATACGATTTCTTCCTTTCTGACGAGCGTAGATCGTACAAAACTGTAATTATATTACGTTACGTGACAACGTGTAGCTTCGTAGTTTCGAATTCCTCGAGTTTACAGTTTCCTACGAGTGGCTGAACCTGATATCTTTCGTTTAAATAGCTGTTTTTATATACTTGTTTCTCTTTAACGCTGTCCGTTATTATACCTAAAACACGTGTTTCGTCGCTTATTTATTTTACGATGCGAGATTAGAGCTACTCTATCCCTTGGTGTCTGTGAAATAACGAAACTCTAACGATTACCATACGATATGGCATAATGTAATATTTTGTCCAGAATATAAACGAATAAAAAATACGGTATAATGTGTTTTTAATGCTTTCATGTCGTATATCCTCTATATAATATCCTATATTTAATTAACTCGATCAAGAAGAGCGTCATCCATATTTGGGTGACGGGGCCCCCACGGAAGTATACCCGTCACACAGATACGTGCGACGAACGTGTTAAGCTTAAAACTCGATTTTTACGTAACGACCATCGGCCTTAACGCGAAGAGCCGAGATAACCAAAAATGAAACACTGCCACTTGTCGTAGCAGCCAACGAAGTAGGAATAACGTTGGAAGACGAAAACTCGTGAAAAAACGATTTAAGAAATTATTCGAAGAAAGGAAAGCGGCCAAATGAAAGTGAAATTTTTCAAGAATTCACTTTTACTCGGTAGCACCCAGAGATTTTCAAGAACAATGGCCACACTGATGATGACAAACGTCTTGTAACACGATACTCGACCATATGCCGTCGGAAAACTACCCTCCGGCATTAATCGTGATACAGCGAAGCGTCTGTGTACGTACAACCTTGCGGCCAATAATGAAACGAAACAACATCATCGAGCAACAAAGGAGGCCGTGACCTGAAACCCTGCAGCTCGATACAAATGTGCAGATATGCAGGGTTATAGAGTTACACAACGGGACCGAAGCCCTCGAGGGACGAAGAGGGCATGGCTTCTTACCAATCGAATTTTTCTAGTTTCCATGCAAGCTGTTATCGAACGATCGCGCGTTATTCGTTACATCTTGCGGAAATTTCACAAGTTCGACTATTAACGAAATGGCAGAGTTCCTAAGGATGTTCTATGTTACGACGATGTGTGCGACGTTACGCGTCTTCGGCATGTCGGATGTTCTCGTTTCTACGTTTTCAATTCTTGTACGAAACCATAATAGAAAGAAGACCGAAGAAGAAGCATCGCGCAGACCTCGCAATAGAAATAAAATAAACAACTTGGAAGATGGAACTCCGCTGGGAACGTGTTATATTATTATACCACTAAGGTATAATATTTTACCAAATGTCCTACTGGACAGATTGTAAAATTTAAATTAAATAAAAAAAAAAAAATTCTTGTATTAGGTCGTCCGGAAAGTATCTTTCCTTTAGAGACACGTGTTTTACAGTAACGCAGTCATCTTTGTACAAACATGATCTTTAGTTTGATGGAACAAAATGGATCGTACGTAATTCGATAAAATAATATAAATATGGTTGTGCATCCATTATTTCCTTATAAAAGGAGGGAAACTTTTCGGGCTACCTAATACACGGCGATTTATATTTACCGTAGCTTGTACACACCGAGGATCGTAATTCGCGAGACGTACGAAACGAAAGAGATCCCTTGACTCGAAATAAAAGGGAAATTAACGATAACGCAATTTGGTTGGAGGAAGCCCTCGAGGAACGAAGAAGAGGCTTCTTACCGATCGAAAATTTCGAATTTCCATGCGAGCAATTAAGATTACGACCGAGAGAATTTTCTTAAGAACTGACAATGCAACGCTCCTTGTTATCTCATTTTTTCGTTCTCTATGTTTGTTTTTTAAGTTGTACGTCGAAAACTGCTCTTTTTGATTCTTCTATCGTACCGATTCTTCGACGCTATAACGAGATCTAAATAGAGACTGGACGAATATCGAACGATGGCAACCGATAGAATTGTAAAATCTTTTGTCTAAATCCGAATCGATCGATTCGAAAAAGGGACGCTCTTTAAAAATTCTCTAAACGGTATGAAATTAGAGAAAAGGTATTACACTGTGCAAAAAATGGACTATTTTACTATATATAATTTGGAGTAATTTGGAGTTGCGCGTATTTTATTTTACATGTAAAATTTCAAAAGCTCCGGCACACCTTCTCTCGTTATCTCGTTCGGCTTGAATTTTTCAAAAATTAGTTTTTCCTCATTAGAAGAATTTTATTAGAAGATGTAACGTATAACTCACGTATTGTACATTATTTACTATAAACGACAGCGTGTTTCCTCGCCTCCTAATCTCCTGAAAAAGCTGAGCAAAAAGGCTAACAGTCGCATCGACGAGCTGTCGCTTAACAAATTCCCTTACGTTTATTCGCTTTATTTACAAATACGCTTGTTTCTTACTTCGTTCGCAGCAACCGTCTATCCGGCATTTTCATTGCAAGCGGAAAGTGTCAGCACCGATCGATAATTTATTTATTCGTAAAACGTGCTTTTGTAAAATCGTAGGAAGCGAAATATTGGGTTGGAAACTACGTGATTGGGGATTTTGTTTTTTTTTTTTAAAGGAGATTTAAAGTTTATTGAGTCCAAGAATACAGTTTTAGGTACATATTCGCAATAAACGGTGAATTTTTGTAATGGTATGTTAGGAATTGGGGATTTTGTCATTAGATGGTAATGACACCCCGATACATCTATAAGAATCCTTTTTTTCTTTTGTTTATTTGGATGAATTTTACAATCGATTCCAATACGATTATAATAGGCGATTATATCGTATGTTCGATTCCTGCTGAATCTAACGCTTAAATCTAAAGGGTAATGTCCTTTTAGCCCGCGGATCTGATCCGTCGTGTCAAGTAATCGAGTAATTAACGGGTTTTGGTGGTTGTTAACTCTTACGTTATATCTGTTACCGAATTTGGATATTCCTTCTTTAACAATGGGTATCTTAAGGTGGCGATGTATCGTTTCGTCGGTAACATACCAAGGTGCGTCTATTAAGGATCTTAGAATTTTCATTGGTATCGTCGAAGAATTTCCATGTTGGAATTACTCGCTGTTGCCCATAGTTGGACCCAAACAGGTTTTAATATCGCCTTATGTAGCATTATTTTAGTCTGCACGCTCAAGTTGCAACGTCTGCCAACGAGCCGGTAGAATTTTTGTTTAATTTTGATTTAAGTTGTTTGGACTTATCTACGATGTGTCGTTTCCATGTCGTTCTTCTGTCCAGAATCGTGGCCAGATATCCGACCAGAGTCTTTGTCTGGAATTGGAATATTATTTACGGTCGCCTGTGGACAGGATTGTTTTCGCAGCGTGGAGGTCATACGACTGGATTTACTTTCATTTATTTTCAAGCGCCATTCGTGCAATCGCAAAGCATACAACCCAACAAACACGAAGATGGTACCCCGCTGGGGGTAGCGACTCACGTGATAATCAAACAGCTAAAGAATTCTACCAAATGTCCAAATTGGACAAATTGCGAATGTGAAATATTAAATAAAAAAAATGTGTACGACCATTTTTCCATAGAGTCTATCTATAAGAATCTATCTATCTATCTATCTATCTATCTATCTATCTATCTATCTATCTATCTATCTATCTATCTATCTACAAGAATCGTACGAAAAATAAAAAAGATACGAACGATTGAAACACGTTGGCCGATCATTCGAACAAGTGAAATTTTGCTGTCGACACTTTGTAGACGAGTGTAGAACAACACAGCTGAATTTCGACAAACGGTTAAGTACAAATAACCGGCGAAGACGCAGACAGTAGTGGTAGTGAAAAGAAGAGGATGTAGCTGTCCGACGAAAGGCTTTTTCAAACGAGCTTGTCAGCCATAGCATGGTGGAGCAGCTGTAGCGGCTCGATGGCATTAAATGTATAATTATCGAGTCGTTAAGAAGTATATTCTGACAGCGGACAGGCAGGCTCGCTAATTAATAAATTGCTTTTTTACTCCAACGTACTCGCTACATCTGTCAAAACGTGATCAATAAGAAATATTTTCTCGTCTCGTTCAATTTATCTTCGCTTCGGACACGCTTTGCTAACCGTTAACATCGTTTCGTTCGATTCTTTTCGTTTCGTTATACTAATTAAACGATACCCGTTTCGTAGCCAGTTGTCAGTCACCGCGGTAAATCGTTGCGAATGTATGACGAATTTGTTTTGAGTTTAATGGCTCGGTGCTGAAGAAACACGAATCGTTAAAACGAGCACCACGCGAAGGAAATAAAACGGAAATCTTTATATGTAATTGCCATTATATTTTACACGTGTGATACGTTAATAGCGGTGTTAATAGCCAAGAAACGCGCGATCGAAAATCCAATTTCACGAGCTATCCTCCGTTACTCGCGACCATAATACGTTTATGGCAAATTTAACGATACGATTTCACGAAAATATGCTAATTATATTACTCGTTGCAATATTTGGCGCACGAAGTAAATCTCTGCTTAGGTTCCGTTTCTTCGATTAGCTTCGCAAGAATAGAAATTTGCGTCGCGCACACATTTCTAACTGTTTCGTCGAACCCATGATCTTTACAACATGTGCAAACAGATTACGTGCACAAACCCGGAATGAAACGAAGGATAAGACGAAGAGACAAAAGTATCGCAAAGAATAGAATACTCGTAGGATGTGACGTTAAGTGATCACAGCCGGTCAGGTAAACAAAGGAAAGAAAAAGGCTAATAGAAGGGGTTAAATGAAACGGTTGAACCGATTTAAGAAGATACTTTTCTGGTAGACTAGGGAAACAGCGGCGATGAGCCACATAAGCAAACTAGAGACAATGCAAGCTAAAATTCTTAGAACAGCAGTAAACGCTCCATGGTACGTTAGAAACGAGGACGTTAGAAAGTGGAAAGCACGAGACACGGAAGAAGAGAAGATCGAGATGAAATTCGTCATTGTATCGCGTAGAGAAAAGCTTTATTCGATACTTCGACGAAGAGCCACCCTGTTTGTGGGTGTAGCGCGATTAAGGAGACACCCTGTGTAAATTGTACAGGCATACGTTAAATTTAACCGGATAAATTATTCAGCGGGTTGGCACGTCGTTAATTAATGCGGTGTTTTGCAAACTTGCAAAGAACGCGTTTCGTCCTCACGGTTGCCGATGGAAGTTGAAAGGGCAGTTGAACAAATAGACTCGCAGCATGTTCGTCATCGTCATCTGTTGCACTCTGGTCACGAAATACTCAGAAACGAAGACAGTCAAAGATTTTCAAGAAACAATGGCACGGCTGGCAAAAGCTTGACTCGTTCACGGCTGGACGGTGTTGGTGGAGCGAAAGAAGCAACAGATAAAAATGACGGAACACCGCGAGAATTTTCGAAGGTGACCTATCCTGAGAACGAAGATGCTCGTACAGCAGCCTACGAGATGCTTTTGAAGTCTCCCCAGACCCCTGAAGAGGCAGTAACGGCTGCATTTGTCATGATTAGCCCTTTTAGTTACGGTGACCCGCCATTATGCATGTCTTAAGACGCGCTGTAATGTTCCTACGCTCTCGGCGAAACGTGCTGATCGCCGTTATTAACGCGACCAGCGTTAACATTTTCACGTTACACGATTTTTCATGTTCACGCTATATTTCAACGTATAGAAATATCTACGCGAAACTTAGTTCTATTACTTACGTTATATGCCGATGGAAAAATTTCCACGACTTCCATAGATCTTGTTCACGATCCAAGGAACACGTTTATATCGTAGTTCGCTGTTTCATAAATCACCGTGTCTATAGAAATTAGCAAGTTTGTGTATATTTGCTCTCTTCTTATACGCGCGTTGCCTTATACGTGTACGTATACGATCGCAATATCCGTACATATACACGCGCAATTTACTTTATTTCGTCGGCTTTCGCTAATTGAACGAAATCAGCGAATAAATTACGCGTGGTAAAAATATCGATTTACGACGTTACTTATCGACAGTTTAACCAAATAACTTACGCAAATTGTTTAATACAAAGGAATTCGCACGATTCTCGTTGTCGTCTGTACGTATTGGATGTTTATTTTTTTTTTAATTTAATTTGTACTTTACAATTTGTCCGGCTCGACATTCGGTAAATATATGTTTATTATAAATAATATATTTGAACGTAAGAAGATATTCGCGTACTTGTACATATGATATATCGAAAAACACGAGAACTACACGGCGTATCTATGGAACGCTTGAAACGTCGGCTTGGAAATTCGTTTGGTAGAACTTTCTCTGAAGAACAAAGTCATTACGATGCGATCGTCCGAAAAATTCAAAGAAGGCTTAGAAAAAAGATTGGACGAACTGCAAGTGTTATTTTAGGTTCGAATACAAAGCGCTGTATCAAATGGACCCCACCTAATTGAGGCAAACACAAGGATTCGTTATATATCGAAAACAAATCCTTATCCGTCTATGTAAGCATAACTCACAGCTAATCCGTGTGTAACTGAAACCTTCCCCGAAAAGAAAACAACACGTGCACGTAAAAAAAACGTTAAAGTTTGAAACGAAACGAAAAGACGAACTTTACGTTAACAAAATCGAATAACTATAAATTCGTATTTTCGTGTATCTTCTTCTTCTTTTGAAATTTCTTTTCCCTCGGCTTATGAGAGAAAAATTATTCGTTATCGTTACGACATATTGCGATGACTATGCAAATAAAATTGTACGTAGAAGATACAAGGTCGTTGAACGTTTAAACGACACGACGTGACAGAGAATCGATGTTTAACATAGCTTTTGTTAGTCGTACGATTGATCGGTGATTGTGTTTGCACAATGCTGTGTTACCGTAGAAGCTGATTGTTTTGGGAAAACTACCCTTATTGATTTGTTTTGTGTTCCTTATACGTAAAAACAACCGAGAAACACGACACCTTGTGTACTTCTATCGAAACGAGAGTCGCGCTTTGTGAGGGCTCGTTCGTTCGCAGATTCTCAAAAGGCCAAGTCGCCTATTGTAACATTTTTAGGCATAGAAAAATCGATCGTACAAGGGAAAAAGGGAAGCAGAAACGTTGGCCCTTCATTATGAAATTACGCAACTGTAAATTGAGCAAATACAACGGTCGTGACCCTGCTCTGCTTCAGGTCTACATTTTTTCCTCTTCTTCCTTTTGCTACCCTCTAGTAATCTAGGTATCGAGTTACGCGCAACCAAAGTAACTCCTATCTGACGAGACATCTATCAGAAGGAAAAGATTCAAATAGCGTTGAATCTTTTAACAGGGAACGTCGCTTTCATGACCCGCAAAACCGGTCAATACGAATGAAAGATTCGCTTACAGATAATTTACTTTATAATAAATCGTATATACGGGGTGGTTGGTAACTGGTGGTACAGGCGGAAAGGAGGTGATTCTACGCGAAAAAATAAGTCGAAAATATAGAATAACAATTTTTCGTTCGAGGCTTTGTTTTCGAGAAAATCGACTTTGAATCTTTGTTCGGTACGCGTGCACTTTATCGCGTCTCGTTATAACGGACCTCACTGTAGATCGTTATCTCGATGAAAAAATTTAAAAAACAAAAAAAATTAAGCTAGTCATCTTTTCCATTTATTTAGCAAGTTACTAACTTGAAGTCGAAGATATAGAATACAAATTTTTTGTTTTTTTAATTTTTCCATCGAGACAACGATCTACAGTGAGATCCGTTATAACGTACCGCACGCGTACCGAGCGAAAGTTCAAAGTCTATTTTCTCGATAACAAAGCCTTAAACGAACAATTTTTATTCTATATTTTCGACTTCTTTTTTCGCATAGAATCACCCCCTTTCCGCCTGTACCACCAGTTACCAACCACCCTGTATATATAGTAGAATTTCTCAATGTATTCGATAACGACTAAACATATCGTTTAGAAAACGTCTCTACATGCTGTCATACGAACATCAATCTTTGATTAACCCCTTAACCTACGATTTACGTTCGAGAATTTTGGCCCGAAAACGTAAACAAGCTATTACATATTATATTATATATTATGTTTGGCCCGATCATCGACTACGGGCTATGACCGTAATATTTACGTTTGGTCCGACCATCGACTACGGGTTATACCCGTAATTGTAGGTTAAGGGATTAGTACTCGTCTACCTTTTACTACCTAATACTACCTAATACTAGCCTTTTACGATTCGCATATTTCTTTGCAACGTTGCAAACAGACTGTAAGTTGGCAAATAGACTGTATAGGACTGTAAATTGTGCCATTTGTTATAGAACACTCGTGATCTTTTTTTTTTTAATTGGTAGAATTTTTACGATCAATTCTCATTGAGAATTATAAGTAAATTATTCTAGCGTGGTACTACAACGTGAATAACGAGTGATTATCTAATGTTTAAATCTAATGTTTAAATCTACAGGGTAATGTCTTTTTAATCTGCCAACTAATGGGTTTTGGCGGTTGTTAATTCTTACGTTATATCTGTTACCGAATTTGGATATTTCTTCTTTAACAATGGGTATTTTAAGGTGGCGATGTATTGCTTCGTTCGTAGCATACCAAGGCGCATCTGTTAAGGATCTTAGAGTTTTTCATTGGAATCGTCGAAGAATTTCCATGTTGGAATTACTCGCTGTTCTCCATAGTTGGATTCATAGGTCCAAAGAGATTTTAATATAGTGATCGAGAACGTAAAGCAATTTTCTTCAAAATAGGGCGCTTGTGAAAAATATCGGGTCGTTCTTTCGTTTTATATGTCGGATTATCATTAGGATTTAAGGCGCGTAACGATTCTTTGTTTGAGTTAGCCATCGTTTTACGAGACAGAGATTATATTTACGCGAATATACAAGATTTTACAAAATATTATGAATATTGAGTTTAATGAATGATAAGATTAACAGACGATAAGTTTAACCAATAATTAGATTAAAGAATAATAAGTTTAACGAACAATAAGAGGTACGAATAATATGTTTTACGAATAATAAATTTAACGAATAATGAGATTAACGATCGATAGGTTTAACGAATAATGAATTTAATTAACACTATTAACAATGTTTCCGGGGTTCTAACGAATCCACGGTCAACGGGATAACTCTTTACTATGCGTAGAATAATTTTAAACAGAAAAATACGATTGCTGAGACACTCGGTAAATTGCTCGATGTATCACTTTCCAAGGCGATCACACGAATGAATATCTGATGAAAATCTTTTTCGCTATACGACTGCATTTGTTTGTTATATGCTAGCTGGAGACACCGAGAAGGTTCCAATCGTTGTTGCTAGCCAATTTCTGTCAAAAGTTTGTTGTATACTTTTTGGAAACATCGAGAAAGATCCAAACGCCGTTACTAGGCAGTTTCTGTCTGGAGATTGATTCCTAATACAACGTGTGTCCCATTATATCGACATCTCTAAAGTACAATTCTATGTGATTTCTAGGGAGAACAATACAACCGATCCACACCTTCGTCAGGCAAAACGTTTATCCCGTGACCGTGGCTACGTTCGACGACCAGTTGTCACCTCGAACCCACTTTCGCTTTCACAAATATCAAACAACTACAAATGACAATTGCTTAATTACAGTTATGATAAAATATAGGCTAAAGCATTAGAAGGCTTCCTCAAAATTGCAAAGGGAAGGCTCCGGTTTTCCTTTCATCTCCGACATATAAATAATGGGTGCGCGACATTTTCCATTTTATATTACTTTGTCGAATGTATTTTGTTCTATCGAAATAAAGATCGCAACGTTCGACAGATTAGGTTTCGTGTTTGTATAAATATGCGTTGTTGTAAAAGACGTGTCTGTAAAAGGAAGACACTTCTCGGGCAACCTAATAATTTCTAACTTTCTCGAGTATTCGACGTATTTCGTTTAAGCTGGAAGTCATCGGTATCTTGTAAAGCGTAAACCGAGATACTTGAACATCGAAATAGATGGAGAGAAAAGTGGCTCTGTAAGCAGGAACGAGCTAAGTAGCGCATTCATACTGGAAATTCGTATCGCGTCACTCCATTGAAGTCAGATTATCCCTAGCTAGGATTACGTAGGTTGCGCTCTTCAAGGCGAACAGCATTGTCGAAGCAGCATCAAATTCCAAAAATCTGACATATCACAGATAGGTATACACTTACAAATAACCGTACAATGCTCCATTTAGGGCTCATAATACATTCATTATGGATAATCTAGCGCTCTTTTTTCGTGTCTTGCACGCTTCGTCTTAATACAGTTTCGCAGATTGCGTCTTCGTAGGACTAAAGCTTGAGTTTTACAGTCTTCCTTCGATGACGTTTTGCGAGTTTTTCGTACGATATAAAAAGTAGTCGAGAAATGAACGAGATATCCATCGATTAGCTGGGTTCAATTTTTCGCTCTGCAATTGATATCTTCGAAACGTAGATTGATACCAGGTAAACAGTTTGTTCGTACGTTCAACGAAACGTCCAAGTACAGAGACAAATTGTTAGAAGAGCGGAGTATCTTTTATAACGAAGATATTATTAAAATCCAATTTGTGGCTGTACAAACGAAAGAAAGAAAAGTTAGCAAATATAAAGGCAGGGTACACGCGTTTGTTGGTAAACATATTTTTGTCTGCATATACGTACGTACAACGAAGACTTTAATATGAATTTACAAAAACAAATAACTTTGTACGAAGCAACGCGCGAAGCAGATAAGAAAAAAGGCGTCGTTGGAGCAAGATTCGTTTAAAGTTGCTTTAAAAAACGATTTCGCGTAGAAGCGGTAAAACTGTTGGCAAAGCCGATCAGAGATCAACGAGGTTTCATATGACAGCATTTTTGATCCTATTGTCCTCGTAACTAGGAATGACGTGCGAACGCGTCCCCCAGGATTCGTCACAGGATCCTGAGCGACTAATTTATGAAGCAGTAGTGTAGGATAGCCTTATTGTTGGATACAATTGTCATCCGCATTGTGCCGCTACTGTGACATAACAATCGAGCTGCTTCTCTTTGTTTGCTTGTTTGTGGCTTGTTCAAAGATCCAAGTTCTCCCAACGTATGAACGACGTGGCCGTAAAAATGTATCGAATTGTGCTTCTTCGATTTCTCTAGTTTCCGTGTGAACCTTTGAATTCGCGCAAACTTTCAAATCACATACTCTGCGTGAATTATTTTTTTAACTTCCGCCAAATCAAATTGAAAATGAAATTCCGTCTGAAAGCTCTCGCGCCAGACGCAAGAATCGAATAGCATGAGCTATGTGATATATATACTTTGTCATTAACAAGGAAAGTAAATTCTACCAAATGCCCAAACTGGACAAATCGCGAATGTAAACGATTAAATAAAAAATAAAAATTAAAAGAAAATTAACAAGAAATCAAAGGAAACGGAAGGAACTGTGGATGCCATGGAGATTCCAAAATTAACTTTGCAACGGGCATTTCGAAAATGAGTTCGAGAAGCAAGTCGAGAGCTGATCGTTGGAAACGATATCGAAATCGCGAACCAACAAAAATTAGCTTTGGAACGTCGTTTTTCATCGGAGGCAAAATATACGATAAAGATGGTTATTCGTAACCAAAATCGTTTAAACCAAGATAAGACTTCTTACGATGTAATCCTTGTAACTGGTACTGCAACAATTGCGCTTGCTGATCTCAATGACGCGATCTTATTCGCATAAACAATTACGCGAAATGGAATGTTTTACACGTGCAGCGTAGTTTTAAATGGCTTAAATATTCGCCTAGATGTTTCGTTAAAATCAAATATATTAGAAATCCGTTTCAAGAGATCATAGCGATGCCGTTATGGCTTGACGTTCGATATAAACCACCTAAGTCGTCGAATCGCGTTAAACGGCTGTTTACGATTGGGCAAAGAAACGTAAGAAAATTGATTGTCTTCGATAAATCGGTAGATGAAATAGAAGAGACGTGAAATTAATCGAGTCGGTAAAATCATCGATCTTGGCATCGATACCGCTACCAAAGTAGGATAAAGCGATAAAAATTACTCTGATAATCAGTTCCGAATAGAAGTGTAAATCGCCGCTGGGCGTTCTAACGATCCATAAACGCCTCATTAATCACACGGTAGGTGCTCGATTCTTGGCCCTGTGAAAGATGAAAGGGGACGCTAATAAGACTAACAAGAGACAGAAGTATATACATAACGTTTGCGGTGCCTAAAAGACGAATCTCTCCTTCACACGATGGACGATAATAGAGCCGCCACGAGCACGCCCAACTAATAGTAATAAAGTTAGAAATCGTGTCGTAAGCTACGGGACGTATCACGGGACGAGCAGAAAACACGCTGCGTATACGTCTATCGACAGAGACTAATACGGTAGTCGTCGAATTAGCGCAACGCGGTTCGATAATCGTGAACCTGAGAGGTTGTGTAAGCAGAGACGAAAGAGCTTGTCAGCATCTTTGTTAATTCGTCGTTTTGTGGTATTGATCGGCGAATAATAGAGAGATGAAAGGCGATAACAGTAAAATCTTCGTATTGTAAGCGACCGATGATGAATTTATAGACTTGGGAAGATAAGAAGAAAATGTGTCGTTCTGTGGCGAAAATAAAATTTATACTTAAATCGCAACTGGTTGGAACTTCTTACGAGTATTATTAACGAGCGATCGAGATATGGAAAATTAAGAAAAACGAAAGCAAAACTTAAGAATTGTATGGTATTAGGTTGTCCGGAAAGTGTCTTTCTTTTACAACTTTTAATCTGTTGCGATTTTTATTTCCATAGAACAAAATGAATCATACGTAATTTTATTCGATACAATAATATAAAACGGAAAATGTTGTGCGTCCATTATTTCCTTATAAAACGAACGAAATTTTTCGGACCACTTGATATATTTCGATATCGATGTTTCTAAAAATAAAAAAAAAAAAAAAAATAAAACATTTCGACCGAAAATCGTACGTTTGTTCTTTTACGTTTAAGATAAGGATTCAAACCGTCGACGATCTCCTGTATTCCAATACTTGTTCGTGATACGTTTCAACGAAATGTGCAACGAAATGTTTAAAAACTCGCGATAACCCGCGACTGCGAAAAGAGCGCAAAGCAAGTTCGCGTACAAATGCAAAAGTGAAAAGTTGGTTTCGCCGTTGATCGCGTACAATGTATCGTATCGAGTGATGGATATTGGCTGCGCATAGATGAATACGTTTGGAAGAACAGGGGTCAGCTTTAGTCTCGTTCGATTAGCATGAAGGAGCAAATAGAAAGCGCCAAATGATTTTTGTTCTGCACACGCGGTACACGATGCGACACAATACGAGCGATTGAGCGTAAGGGATGAGAGGTGGATCAGTGTCTGCCCCTCGTGGTGGCAGCAAAGCTTTCCTCTTCGGTTTCTGTGTGGTAAACACGTTGTGTTAGCAAAAGTAATGATGGCCCATCGTGCGATTGATTTGTGGCTCCATTAAGTCGGGGCTCGTCGGTTTCACACCTGGCGGATCTCCTCTTCCGTCGAGCGCATCCTGCTATCGTTCGATAAATCCGAATTATTTCTCCTTCAGAAATTTCTTTCCACTGAACCGCAGGCAGCGACACTTTCTCCCTTTCTTGCCTATTCTATCTCGATTCGTTCATTGTAAGTTAATTTCCGACCATCTTCTCGCGTGCTCGCTTACCGTTATACATATGCGCGTGCATTTGCTTTAATCGTTGGAAAATTGTTACAAAAATACCGAAGGATCGTTTGATATCAAATTTTTACAATTACGTATACTCCGAGACTGTGCTACGTACTCTGTTTATAATAAGCGTTTCGATAGGAAAAGTGTAATTTTAAGGAGCAACGAGAAGAAATAAGAAAACCTATATATACGTATAATCCCGAAAATAAAAAAAATTTTTTTTTTTATTTATTAATATTTACAATCAATTCTCGCATTGAGAATTTTCAGTAATTTTTTCTGGCATGACACAGTGACATGGCTAAATATTTATAATAAGTTGATACTTATTCTAGATAAGTATAATTTTTAAGTATAAGTGTTGTAAGTAAGTAAATATTATTTAATATAAATAACTAATTAAATCTAGCGTTTAGGTCCAACGGGTAGTGTCTCTTCAGCCTGCGGATCTGGTGCGACGTATCAAGTAGACCAGTGATTAGGGGGTTTCGATGTTTGTCGATTCTTTCGCTATATCTGTCGCTATATTTTGCTATTTCCTCTTTGACTGTGGGTATCTCGAGGTCGCGATGGATGGTTTCGTTGGTAACATACCAAGGTGCGTCTATTAAGGATCTTAGCGTGAGATTAAAAAATAAAAATAAATTTACCGCGCCAAAGTTACAACCGCACGATCCCTTCTAAGATAAGAGATATGGATAAAGAAATGTAAATTTTAATCAGCAGTAAATATTTGCTACGATTGGCACAAATGCGAGCGTCGTTTCATTACTTGCTTACGCGACATGATGTCTTCGATTGTACTCGGAGGACAGAGGCGAACAAGAGGCACCAGACGCAACTAATTTTTGAAATTCACCGTGACTGTCTCGCAAGGAACCTTCTGTAAGCTTTTCCTCCGACACATTTCCCTCGCATTTTTTCGAAAAGTGGTTGATCCTGCCTTTCGGGGTAAGTCTTAGACGAATTCTTAACGAGTATTCAGGAAAATTCGTCACTCACCACAGGAGTCACTATCGCCAATAATCTATTTATTGCGTGCATAATCGCCCTCTTACAATGCCTATGGGATTCTTATGGGATAGCCTGCTTTGCCTTCCGCTACGAAGCTGTGACTCTGTCATCGAATTTTACAATGCTATGTATTGAACTTCCTTTCCCGTACTTTCAAAGTTGAACTAAATACATTTATAAAATAAATTTTAAATTATCTCTTCTAAACAAATTTTCTGTAACTGGTGATACAAGCGGAAAAGGGGTGATTCTACGCGAGAAAAGAAGTCGAAAATATAGAATAAAAATTTCTTTTTTAATTTTTTTTTTTAATTTTTCCATCGAGACAACGATCTGCAGTGAGATCCGTTATAACGAGACGCGATAAAGTGCACGCGTACCGGGCGAAGATTCAAAGTCGATTTTCTCGAAAATAAAGCCTCGAGCGAAAAATTTTTATTCTATATTGTCGACTTCTTTTTTCGCGTAGAATCACCCCCTTTCCGCTTGTACCACCAGTTACCAACCACCCTGTATGATATATTTATAATTTGTCATATTTTTTTTTTTTTTTTAGTTGTTTACATTCACAAATTGTCCAATTTGGACATTTGGACATTTGGACATTTTTTGGCTGTTTGATTATCATGTTGGTGGTTACCCCCAGCGGGGTACCATCTTCGTGTTTGTTAAGTTATATCCTTTATGAGATCTGTTGGGCGTTTCCTTTTTAATTTTGTCATATAGCGACAAATCGGAGTTCTCTATACGTAATTCGGTCATATGGAGTAAAACTATGTTTTGCAGACGTTTACGGTTGTTCCAAAACTATTTTTTTTTTTATTATTATTTAACTTGTACTTTACAATCTGTCCAGTTGAACGTTCAGTAAATTTATTTTGTTTCAAAGTGCACAAAAAAATTTTGGCTTGTAACGATAAAAATGTACCTGTTTTATCGTGTTATAGAATATTATGGAACGTTAATAATTGTAAATGTATGTATGTAATGTATGAAGCTATATTTTTAGTATGTAACACGATAAAACTCTGTACTCTATATCGATACTCTGCGATACTCTATAACACGATAAAACAGGTACATTTTTATCGTTAAATTCGAAGATGGTATCCCACTGGGGGTAGCCATCCACATGTTATATTATTATACCACTAAGCTATAATATTTTACCAAATGTCCTACTGGACAAATTGTAAAATGTAAATAAATAAATAAATAAAAAAAAAATTTTTATCGTTACAAGACAAAAATTTATTGCGCGCTTTGAAACAACATAAATTTACTGAACGTTCAACTGGACAAATTCTAAAGTACGAATTAAATAATAAAAGAAAATAGCTTTGGAATAGGATTGAATTACGTATATAGAACTCCGATTTGTTGCTACATGACAAATTCGTTATTACAGACTTTTAAGGGTATGAAATTCCGTTGATTGCACTTTTCTATCGTACGATAATCTAATAAAGCAAATATGATTTTTAGCAAATAATTTATACCATATGAAAATATTAGACCACAGACTCTCGATACTATAAACAGTCGATTCTAATCCTAAACAAAACCGTGCACAATGCGTGTTCCAGACGATGTTTATAAAACGATCCGTATCGAGGAAAGAGGAATACCTCTTTCAGGCTACTAATTTTTTCTTTCGATGAAGAAGAGAGAAAAGGCAGCGGCGAAGTGCAAATAAAGATATCATGGATTTCGGTGAACGCGGAGGCTGCCTTGCTGTACTCTTTTCAATTCTCCGCGTCTCCACGCTCTCCCTATAATCCCGAGGTAGGCTCTACCTGCGCGTATAGCTGTAGCGGCAGCTGCTCTCTAATTGAATTATCTAGTTTCCAATTCGACGCGGAGATTTCGCCCGAAAGGGCCGACGAAAAGTCATGATGACTAAATATTGAAAAACATGCCAGAGTATTGTCGGCGTGGACCCCTGACTTCTTTCTTCTTGAGGGCGGGGCTGTCGATTTGTGAGACCTTTTGTTTGTGGCGGTTGGTCTTTATGCGAGATCCAGATGCTCCTGGCAGAACAAGCGACATGGACGATGGTGGTTGGATGCCGATGTTAGAGAAACAAGTCCGCGACGACGATGGTGGTGGCGTTAGCATCCGGTATTTTTCCAGGTACGAAAAGGCAGCGCGAAGAACGGAGCGAGAAACGTTTTGCCAGTGAATTCGATTCGTTTACTTCGGTTTGCTGAAATTTCAACGCGACGTCGTGACAGCCTTTTTGTATCGAGGAGAACTTGTTATCGAAACACGTGGCCGTATAAAGTTTGCCGAGTAAAGGAATTCCGAATTTTTAACGTTATCTATCGATATTACCAATTTTAACGTTATCGTCGATAATGTCATATAAAACGTATTATATCTGTATACGTACGAGGGCTATTACTTGTAAAATAAAGGAGGAGAACCCATCGCAAAACGTAGATCAATATTATCTAATTAACATTCTCGATATATAGACGAATAAATACACGTTCGATAAATATTTCGACGTAGCTTGAAAAACGAATACGCTCTAAATAGGATCGCAACTTATAATAGCAGGTACTGATCGTTTCTTTTTGCATAATCTCGCACAATTCGCAGACGAACACCTGACGAGTAGGTACGACAATAACGACAGAGTAAGAAAAAAATTGGAATACGCGAGTAACAAGTTGCAGATTTGAAAAGAGGACGTTGTTCGGGGAAGTTAAGGGAATCGGCGGGTGGTCGAAGAATACGGTTGTAAATTACTGATGTTCATTGCGTCACGGTTAAACATGCCAGATTTACGGAGAGACGATGAAAAAGAAAGATCGCCGCGTGCGAGCAGCGTAGTTTTGTACCGATCCCTTTCCAATGTTTGCGAACAATGGATGTCTGGATCAATACTTATCTGGTAAACGAAAAAGACGCTTTTTTCCCTCTAAAGTCGTATACCTCTTCTCCGAGACTGGTACGTCGCGTCGTTCGACCTGCTACAGATCGAAACCGATTTTTAGCGACAGCCGTGACAGCACGGATAATATCGTGTCGTAAAATACTAATAGCCTATCGTGACACGAATGTTAGCTTGCGATTTTTCTCTTTGCCAGTGCTAAACGTCCACGCGCTTCTATGCATTCAGGTACATTTAGCAAGGAAAATTGTAAGATTGCACGTGGCTGCTTATAATTAATCGACGTAAAATTCTTAACGTTAATAAGGTGTTCTAATTAATAAGGTTCTCTAATTCCGCGAACGTAATGTTAGCGTAGTATCGCTATATAAATAACTATGATCAGTTTATCAACGGTAAATGGATTAAGCAGATGTAAATTAAACAGAAAACAATGGTTATTTAACATGAACCGATTGCGACAAACGTATAATAATTAAAGACGACTGGATAATTAATTAACAACTCTCGTCAACGCAATCCGCGCTCTCTGCCTTCTCAACTCATACTGCTGTTGATTCGTTTCTGTCCCATAGCAACCCCTTGTCTTTTGTCTTAGCCTCGTGTCTTTTGTCTTAGCGCCATCGCGTACGTGCTCAGCAACCGCTTGTTCATAATTCGCACGACACGATACTACACCGATAGATACGTAAGGTGTTTCTCTAATAACGTTAGATGTACGTACGTGTTATCGATCAATCGCCATATGTATCGCTGCGTGAGAAAACTTCTCAAGACGAAGTTGCGTTACTTCGAGGAGTATGACGGACTTTCTTTGTACATTTTTAAATATTTTTTTTCTTTTTATTTATTTGAATTTTATTTATTATAATTTGTCCAGTAGGACATTTGGTAAAATATCATAGCTTAGTGGTACAATAATACAACATGTGGATGGCTACCCCCAGTGAGATACCATCTTGGAATATTTTGAAATTCGTTTCAAATTTCATCGATACACTCGCGATAGCCGTGTCTCGTTACGGCGCTGGCGAAATTGCAGCGTTCGGATATTCGCGCGAGACAGGTGATCGATTGATTTGTTGCAATTATCGGATCGATTTGCAAGACCGTTGATACGAAGAACGGAGCGAAAGGGACGAGGACGAACGAGTTTCGGTAAAGTTGAAAAAAAGAAAAAATGAAACGGCTCGTGTGGTGTGTCGGTAAACCCGGAAACTCGATGGGCGCATTAAGGGTCGAACTTAATAGAAAATCGAGCAAGGCGTTGAATAGATTCCATTTTGATGGAGAAGAAGCGTCGGTAGGTTGGCCGACGTGGAAGAAGGGAGGCTGACGTCGGTGCAAAGATTTTGCGCATTAACAGCGTCGAGGGAAAAAAGAGGGTGTTGCCCGATATCGTAGGTTTTTACAGGACCGAAGCATGGCAGCTCGGCCATTTATTATTTCCCGCCACGCACCAGCGTCCCAACAATACCGTCCATTGACAATTTCTGCTTCACACACGACGCCGCGCACCGCGACGCTCCGCCCACGATCGAACTACAGAGAGAGCCGACGAGCTCTCGTCCCGACAGAACCTCTGTCGCTCTCCTTTGCCGACACCGATCTTTCGGGGAAAAGAGCCCTGTTCGGATCTCTTACTTCGAACCCACAACGCCTTCTTCTCTGCGTTCTTCATAAATATTTCCTTTCCAAATCTCCTTCTGTTGGGAAACAGAACGCTTCTGTTCCCGTTTCTTCCCCCTTATCGTTTCTTACTTAAAACAGACACGACGGAGGTGGGCCTATCGACCAGCGTTGTATTAGTTTCGAATTAACGCACGTCTCTGCAACTGTTCGCATCGAAACCGTAAATTAGGCTGCGCGATTGTACGGAACAGAAACAAATCGCACAGTTCGCGTCTGATATCGGAATACCGCACGCGATCGCCGATAAAGCGCCAATGTGCAATTTTTTAAACTGTATATACGAGAACCAACGACCGCGTTATTTACGAGACGATCGAACAAAGACAGAAGCTGAATTTGATATCGCAAGCAATTGTTTAAAAGAGAATATCGTCCACGAAACGAGAATACCGGAACCGAAAGGAGAGAAAATCCGTTAGGAAACTAAATCGTGAGGAAGTGTCCTCGTGTCAGCGTGTTACCGTAACCTCGGAAATAAGCACTTGTCGTAAATCAAGAGCACGACCCATCGCTTTTACGGTATTCCTATACTCGATCTATAGTTTTCTTTATGTATTGTGATCGTTTATGATTTGTTTGACGCGCGATGTATTGTGTCGGCCTTAGTTAATGCGTCTGTTAGTTTACGACCTGATACCTTGGCCGTGGCATGCGCTAACGCTACAAACTACCACGCGACTCTCGTTGCGTGAAATATTGCTGCGATGTTTGGATACTGAAAGATGCCTAACTACCTTGGAACGAAAACATGGCATTAACGTCGACTGTAAAATCGGAGGTATCTTCCTTGAGAATGATATTTTGCTGGTGATTCGGTAAACTCGGTGCTACACAGTGGTTGCAATGGTACACCGATAATTACAGCGATTTAATAAAAGTCAGAGTGGACATAGGAATTGTAAAATTAATTTATATTCTAGTTAGAAAAGGATTCGGCGTTTTCTTAAGTTTTGCGTTAAAATCGATACGGTGCCCGCAAGAAATCGAAGTAATTGTAAGTAATAATCTTACAGAAATGTAATTGATAATCGTTGACGAATTCGTATGTAACAACATATCGAATCAAATTTTCTAAATAGAAATTTTAATCAAGGAATATGCGATTTTTTAATCGAAAACCTTATCGAAATCCCACGGAAGCTGGAAAGTACATGACTGGTTGCTCGCCGACAGGCGCCCCCAGGAAGCTACGTTTCTCGAGCTTCGTCGTCAAACTATCGTCGCTTTCTCGATTAAAGTCGCGATTCCAAAGCATCGTATACAAAATTTCGAAAATTCTACCGGATCGAATATTTGGCTAATGTGCATCGAACAACAATGGTACGAGGCAAATATGACGGACTCTTCGTTTCGCCATACTCTATTTTGCGTTACTTTACTGTACTTGTTAAACAATGATCCGTGACGATGCCGAGAAATAAAAGCTTCTCACAGAGTACACGAAGAACCCTTGCACCTAGCTCGTGCTAAGCACAATGGCGCCATATTGTGAAAATATTGATTACGATTCGCCAACAATGGAGACAATGCCGTCGACTTCGCTGCCGTAGCGACACTTGAAAAAAAGAGCTTCTTCTCGAGTACGTCTTGTATGCCTCACGGCGTCGTGTTTCGCTCAAGTTGAATCCCTCCTACGATGAATATATTATACGGGATTTGTTGTAAAAATACTCGAGGTAAAATACTCGAGGTGCTTCTAAAAATTACGATATCGGAATAATCGACGCGAAAGAACGCGTTTTTAGAATTACGTTACATACATATACCCCATTTGCATCATGGCCCTACTTAAGAGGACTGGTCCCTGTCACCGCGCGCGGTCGGTCGTAGGTGCAGTAGGTGACATCCGAATTCTTCGTGGAATTTATCGAAAATTCACCGTTTAAACCGATTGGTAGACAATGTTACTTCGTGGACATCGCATCTTGCATCCTTTATAACAGAGGAAGAAAGTAAAAATTATTTATTTTAAAAAAAAATGGCGATAGAAGACAGTCGCAGCGCGCGGATTAATCCGCGCTTGGATGCAAATGGGATACCGACGACTAACTAGAAGAGTCGGAACATCGACTAAGATATACTTTAACTACAGGTAACGATGCTTCGTATTCGTATTAATGCAAATTATTAGTTCGTTGATTAATTGTTTGCTACGGTCGCAGGTATGTAAATTCACGTTATAGTTTATAATATTAGGATATGGAATTTTACGAAACGTTGGAAAATAATCTTTCGCTAGTAGAAAGATGTAAATAAGATATGATAAGCAAGTAGCGTTCCATATCCCCTTAACCTACAACTACGAGCATAGCTCGTAGTACGATGTTCGGGACAAATATAATATACAGGGTGGTTGGTAACTGGTGGTACAGGCGGAAAGGGGGTGATTCTACGCGAAAAAAGAAGTCGAAAATATAGAATAAAAATTGTTCGTTTAAGGCTTTGTTTCCGAGAAAATCGACTTTGAACTTTCGCTCGGTACGCGTGCGGTACGTTATAACGGATCTCACTGTAGATCGTTGTCTCGATGGAAAAATTAAAAAAACAAAAAATTTTTATTCTATATCTTCGACTTCAAGTTAGCAACTTGCTAAATAAATGGAAAAGATGACTAGCTTAATTTTTTTTTTTTTAATTTTTTCATCGAGACAACGATCTACAGTGAGGTCCGTTATAACGAGACGCGATAAAGTGCACGCGTACCGAACAAAAATTCAAAGTCGATTTTCTCGAAAATAAAGCCTCAGACGAAAAATGTTTATTCTATATTTTCGACTTCTTTTTTTGCGTAGAATCACCCCCTTTCCGCTTGTACCACTAGTTACCAACCACCCTGTATAATATATAATAGCTTGTTTACGTTTTCGGGGCAAAATTTTCGAACGTAAATCGTAGGTTAAGGGGATATTGTCTTGTATCGTTTAATGATAACATTTCGAGGTATTTTGCATGAAAATTGTGGACGGGTAGTTTATCAAATACTGGCTTTGTTTGCGAGGGGAAAGTCAGGAGAAGCGGAGTGACGCGCGCAAGTGGGTAAAATATAAAACAGCAACGGCAGCATTTAAATATTTTTCACTCTCGAAAGATCAAACAGATAGGTAGGCCGTTCGCTTCGTGCTCACCAATAAGCCGTCCAAGTACTCGAAGAACTGTTCACGTGCTTGTACGTGTCCAACTTAAATTTGCTGACGAGCCTTCGGGCATTCTCGAATGACAAAAAGCGGGATGAAAAGAACGCGGGGACAAAAATACCGAAACTTTCCAGTCGAGTAGACGACGAATTAAATACCGAACTAAAAAAAATTAGTTCGTCGAGTAAAAGGACGTGTACTTTTCTACCCAAATAAGACAAATTTAATGTTTGCGCGTATCGTACCGTTGCACGGAAAGTGTCGCAACTCAAAAAACGCGATTTTTCAGTTATCGCTGTAAAAATATCGCAGTTATCGCTGTGAAAATATCGTTCGACCAATTATATCGAACCAAGATATTTCCAACGTATAAGAGACATCTTACGTGCCTCTTAGTTGCATAGTATACAATTCTATCTCACGGTCTGCCTGCTTTAATTTCGTGTAATCATCTTGACCGTAAAAATACGATCAAATAAATATGATTTTATCGTCGTAGATAAATATGGTGTTGTCGATTGCTGTATTTTCTCAAGATCTCCAAAGGATCTGCAAAATACGATTGAAAACGTCCTTGAGATGTCGAATGTATCTTGACCCGATATAGCTGAACTCTTTCGAAGTGAAACGTCGAGGAACAGAGCGAGCCACGACGAGCACGTAGTAAGAGAAAATAAAAACGCCGACGAAGAACGAAGAAGGGAAGATGTATGTATGATTTTTTACGGCGATTCTCTGGAATCAACGAGCCATTACGAAAACGGTCGGCCTCCTCTCCGCCCCAGTGCCAACAACAAAACGCCTCTCTGGAGCTGGCGAAATGCTTCTGAATCGAACGAATTTCGAGTTTCGTGCATGTGAAACGCAAAGATATATGTATGGTGCGTGTACGTACGCGTAAGAGCACGAGCAAGAGGCAAACGAATGCACGCACTCGCTCGAGGGACCAAATTGATCGAACCCGTTTTGTTTGTGGTCACTCTTAAAACTCGAGTGACAAAGAATCATGCTCCCCTAGCGCCGATATGTTCGTTTCGAACGTTTTTCTTTTTGCCCGCTGGCTGTTTCCCCTTTGTTAACTTGTACGCTCTTTCTCGCATTTCGAAAACGTGAGACTATTGTTCTCCCTCTTCTTCTACCAGCCGAATCGTGTTCTCTTCCGTAAAATTTTCAGCACACGCGTTCTTTCTCCTCTTCTTCCTCCTCCTCCTCATCCTCCTCCTCCCCTTTTCCTTCTCCCGTCTTCTCTCCGATTTTTCACAGCGAACCGTATGGCGAATATACATATACATTTGTTTATTTATTCCCAAGTTTATCAAAGTGCGGCGAATTTTGTGCGCCTATAATCGAAAACAATAGACCGAAGTCTAAAGTCTGCGTTTTTTTCAAAAATATACAACAATGATCTATCGCATATAGCAGAAACTTTATTTGAATCGTTTGAATTTAAAGGCACGTTGATTATTCTTCTGTTAGAAATCGTGTCTCGGATAGAAGACGTATTACTAGTAATTAGAAAATTTGCGTTAGTTTCTGGCCGATATCGATAGAATTTCGAGCTTACGGAACGATGCGATTCAAACACGGACAACCGATTCATTATCCTCCTCTTGCTTTATTATTTTCGCATCGTTCCAATTTTTACTTTTTTCTCGGATCGTTTCAAAGTCATCGTGTCATAGGTTATTGAACTGCTCTTGATACCGTGTACAACGTCACATTATATTACAAGAGCTTGATAATAACATGCAAAAAGATATCGACGATATTGAAATAACCTTCGTGGCGATCTTTTTTCATCGTGCACATTATGCACATTTCGAAACATGTAGCAGCAATCTATGCGTAACTATAGAATATAAATTAAATTTCTTTTTATTATTATCATTTAATTTGTACTTTACAATTTGTCCAGCTGAATATTCGGTAAATTTTTCTAGCTTAATTGCCAAACAACATGTGGGTGGCTTACCCTCAGCGGATTACCATCTTCGAGTTTGTCTATTTTGTTTCGTATAAATTACACGTTAACGTTGTAAACGCATCAAAGAACACTAAACAGCGTACCGTGTAGATTTGAGCCAACGAAATAGTACAAATAAAATGGAAAGCAGAGAATATTTTCCTAAAGCTGATATAATAATAATTGTTTGTCATGTATGCGTAGGAATGTTGGTATTATTTAGTGCAAAATCTAATGACCGGTTAACTACGTTCTTTAAAATAGAACTTATTATAATGAAGTAGTACTCATTCAGAAAATATGGCAGTAATACTTATCTTATCGTGTATGATTAGCCAACAATATTCGTTTCAGCGAACACTGGCCGTGTTAAAGTGTACTCGCCTACTAATGTACACTCGCATGTCTTATAAAACATATTCGAAATCAGTGCAAGAGGTTTACATAAGAAGCGCGAAACAAGCAAAGCCGATCATTGAAACTTAGAAAGTGTCGCCGCTCGGTCTTCTTACTTAGTCGGTTGGTTCAGTCAGCAAGATACACGTTACGAAAATATTTAAGAAGTTTTCCACGAGTGTAGGCCACAAAGAACAAAAGATGAGCAGTAAGGATTTGTGGATGCGCGACGTGATTACAAGTTATGGATTGTTAATGCTTATTTTTCTTACCATGGTGATTTCGATATTGCGAAAATGGCCAAATTTGAGACAGTACGTTTACAAGGTTCACTTAACCGGATTCGAAGTGGAGTGTGCCGAACTCATGGTACCTTATAAGAAGCATTTATTCAAGTCGTTACAGTACATTGTTTCAAGCGACAAAGTATTACGATCCATGGGTTGCATACGTCTGCTTGAGATTGGCGTTAAAACGGGTGTGCATTCCATGTACGTACATTATTAACGGTTAATATCGTAATGTTCAACCGAGATCCTACTTAAATACGTATTTTGCCTCGTGATTAATTGGTACGCGATAATACACTGAGATTTTTCCGTGATTAACTTTCTATTCCTGTTTACGAAATTGAGCTTAATATTAAAGATATTAATTTATTATTACCGGATGAATTATTGAAATTAAACGACGTCTTTAATCGTGGTACGTTTAAATCTTACCGAAAGTAGAGAAGACTTACTCCTCGAGCAATTATTTTTTATTTATGCCAGCGGTTTATATCGTAACACATACAGAACTCGTTTCAATTTTTCCTTCCAAAAATGCAAACGGACAGTTGGAAAGTTGTTTGGAATTTTTGTCTTTATACCGCTCGTATTATCCGTGATATTTTGGATACGTATGTAACACAGCTACATTACGATATTTACGACTTAGAATAATTAAATGAATATACACTACGAGCATCGAGCGTCGATATTAAACATCAAGCATTAAGCGTAAAGACTTGAAGATATTGTTCCTCGCAAGTGGGTCAAATTTAAGATAATAAAAGGAAGAACAAAAATATTTGAATAATAAATCGCGTATTAAAAGCGTATTACTAATTATAATTTCGTGCGATAAACGATCGTTGTATGCAGCAGAAATGGTAACGAGTAATACAATGATAAGGAGTATACGTATTATTTCGACGACTTTGCATCTATGTATCATTGTACCGTTAAATATAAATTATAAATTATAAGAGACAAAGATACTTCGTTATTCGATATAATTCTTATTCTTCCATATACGCGCTGTCTAAGCTTTATCCGTTGTATCGAAAGCGCACTTCTGTTACTTCGCTATAAGCAAACGTACATACAGGGTGGTTGGTAACTGATGGTACAAGCGGAAAGGGGGTGATTCTACGCGAAAAAAGAAGTCGAAAATATAGAATAAAGATTGTTCGTTCGAGGCTTTGTTTTCGAGAAAATCGACTTTGAACTTTCGCTCGGTACGCGTGCGGTACGTTATAACGGATCTCACTGTAGATCGTCGTCTCGATGGAAAAATTAAAAAAACAAAAAATTTTTATTCTATATTTTCGACTTCAAGTTAGTAACTTGCTAAATAAATAGAAAAGATGACTAGCTTAATTTTTTTTTTTTTTTAATTTTTTCATCGAGACAACGTGAGATCCGTTATAATCCGTTATATCGCACGCGTACCGAGCGAAAATTCAAAGTCGATTTTCTCGAAAACAAAGCCTCGAACGAAAAACTTTTATTCTATATTTTCGACTTCTTTTTTCGCGTAGAATCACCCCCTTTCCGCTTGTACCACCAGTTACCAACCAACCTGTATATGCATACATACGTGATACGATCTTATGCTAATTTCGCTCTCGAAATATTGGGAATAAATCGAGACCTAATTGATTCTCTATAGCAAACTTAAATAAAGGAATTAATTATATTTAAAAAAGGAGATTTTAAATAACCAAAAATGACTTGCAAAAAATAATTCGATAAAAGGCGATAAAATTAATTTTGAATAAAAAAGATTAGATATAAATCTAATATGTAATTTAAAAATGAATAAAAACACACATAAACCACACTTCTTCGATACACGATATGAACGTAAAGCAGGACAAAATTACAATATACTTGATGTTACGAAGTAACTGTATCTTTTCACAGAGGATAGACAATATCGTCTTATGTTATTTCTATATTAATATATTGAATATTTAATGACATTACAATCGTAGAACTTGTATCCTACAAATGTTTTGATGAGCGTTGATTATGTCACATAGTATAGCTGTAGTCATAAATTACACAAGTATAATTTGCGACAGGAAACTCTTTTATCAGTAACATTGAAATGCAACGGTATTTTTTTGTTAGACGCTTTTATTGTTAAACGATACAAAATACCGATACAAAAGTTTCTGTGAAAATCGTGTCTGCCTTAATATTTACTCTCTTTATTCAAATGTCACAATATGTATTTCCGAATGTCCTAGCAAAATGCAAAAGACCATCGACGATTAATATTCGGCAGCTGATAGGATCACGTTATCGCTTTAGGTTAATTCGTTTCTTGTTGTATAATTCAGTATGCATAGGTATGAACGTAACATGACTCAACTATACCAAAGTTAAAGTTGATTAGATTATTCCTCTAAGATATTATACACATATCTACGCAATTCTGTTTTATAAAAATAAGCATCAAAGTAACGTGGATATACATGCATTAAGTTTAAATGTTACAGGTGAAAATATACAATTTTACTCGGACAGTACGCACTTGATCGGAGTCGACCGAAATCTAAAACTACCAGAATATTTGATAAACGGGAATCGTTCCTGGCAATTCTCTCATATCATTATCGAACGACTAATAGTTGGCGATGGTAGCTGTTTGAAAGAGATACCCACTGGATATGTAGACGTAGTTGTGACAACAAGATCGTTATGTTCGGTGAAATCGTTGCAGTCGACGCTTCGAGAGATCCACAGGGTATTAACGCCGGTAAAATAATAATTAATCAACTATACTATATTATACTATACTATATATATACTATATATATGGTACGTACTAAATTTGATTGACATATTAATCGAAGGCTTTCAATATACGCCATGTCGTAATTTAACTTAAAAGATATTAATATTCCTATGTATTACAATCAATGAGAACCAAGCTAATAATTATTAACAATTAACATGTATATATTATGTATACACACGTGTATACATAGATAAATTCTCGTGGTAAAGTTTAAATAATGCTAATGATATTCGTTTATTTAATATTTTATTTGTTAGTAAGATTAAGAAATTTAAATTTCAGAAATTATACATATATATATATAGTAGCTTGCGATTAGATATGATCAACCATGTACATAATTATAAATAATAGATTACATATTCGCCATCGTACATTTCATTATACTCATCGTGAAAAATCCATGACCTAAACAATCGAAATAACTTGAGAGAAGTATGAAAACAAATTTCACGATTTGTCCAGAAGGCTTAGAGATGGTGGTTTCAAATCGAACGGCGTATCTCGTTTTAAACGACTTTAGACGATCGAAGACGAGTATCGAAAACGTGTCTGGATAAAAATACGACACAAATGTAAAAATATCTTGTCGTATAATTTAAAGTGACTCCGACCATCATCTTCGAGCGATTTCTACTTCGTGATAACGCGAAATCGTACAAACCGGATTGCCACTGAATTAAAAAGGCATCGTTTGACCTAAAATCTATAGATCTTGCCTTACCCAATATATTCAGCAAAAGTGCTTGGTTAATAGGCGGAATTAAAAAATATATCGATAATCTTATCGTTTTGAAAGACAGCATTTCTTTTTTCGCAACGACATCCATACGTTATATATTTAATAAATAATCCGAAATGGAAGACAAATGCTTTTATCAAAATTATTATTACATTCTCTTCGTATTAATTTATCGGACAAAAACCATAAGAACATGTCTGTGCTTTAATAATAATTTGGATTATGAAGGCTTTCGATTTTACAGGAATATAAATATCTTTAACTTGAACTATCTATAAATCTTTGCGCCAATATAACAAAATTATGTTAGTGGAATAAACAGCGTTGTTATTTAATCTTCAAACTTCTGGTGTAAACAATATAACAAATGCTTGCAAATATTTATATCATAATTTTCGAATTATCCATTAAATATTATAAAGGGTAAATATCGTACTTATGTGAAGAGTAAATATTGCATGTTAGCTATTTCATGTATTTTCGCATATTATGTGCATTAAATACATAAAAATCTACTTATTATTTTCCAATCATACTTTTCTTCGTCTTTCTATACATATATATATATCTATTACTATAATTCAATTTTGTATACATAGTTAAATACAAAAATGCAATTTAATATTATCAGCAGATATTTTATTCAAATAGATAAATATATACATATATATATATATATATATATGTATAAAGATTTTATCTAACTTGTTCTGTTCTTTGTTACAGGGTGGTCAATATTTATTTATAGAACATGTACCTGAGAATGAAGGAACGTTTGTACGGTGGTTGCAAAAAGTGTTATCACAAACAAAAATATGGCCATCGCTTTTTGGAGGTTGCCACCTGGATATCGATCCTATTGTGAATATTAAAGATGTTGGTTTCCATCATGTTACATGGGATATATTTACTCTTGACGGTTACGTATCCCACCCTTTTCATTTGATTCTTTCGAGGCAACATATATTGGGCGTAGCGATTCGATAGTTAAGCTTAACAAAACGAAAAAAATTACAAACATTTATATATATAAAAAATACATGTATGCATATATTAACAAACTGACAATGTATGGAAACAAAGGTAGAATTAATTGCTAAAATGAGATTATCATGTGGAAGTACACTGTATTCAAGCAAGTGTACTTACATATTTATAATGTCAATTAATTCACAAATAAAGTGTTATTCATTTACGAAGTATAACTTCTACAATATGTCCTCCACGTATAAATACGTCGTAAAGGTTTCTTCTTACAGTAAGTAACTTTGTAATTTCCTGTTTCCTAATATGAAATTACTCTCTTCCCATCTGATTTCGAAATATAAATAACATCGATGTAAGAGCGAATGGAAATTTAAGATCATTTTCCAAGAGAACGCAACCCATTTGCAAGAGATTCCTCGGATTCCTTTGAGACTTTTGTTCTTCGGGACCAGTGTTACGCGATACAAAAATTCAAGGTCAACAGCGATTTATGGATATAAGAAACCAAGCAACGTAAATAGGGATAAGCAAGACTGAGGAATCCAATAGGACAATTCCATAGGAATCATCGACACCGCCAAATATGTTGACGCCAAAAATCCAGGTTAGAAATTATTCAGATAGAATACAAATAGAGTTTTATAAAGAACTGCTTCTAAACGTGAAATGCAATTACTAAAAAAATTTAATAACATGTAAAAAATGATGTAAATTCGAGCAGACATTGCTATAGAAAAATGGCAACCAATTGGACTCTAAGAGCTGCAGAGGTATTTCTCTGATATTTACAATTCTAAAGACATATGTATACATAAATGTTGACAAATTGGAGGATCACTAATTCGTATAAGGAAACTAAAATTCTTTCGGAATTTGTTGATCAGGTTCTGAAGCGAAGACAGATTATACGAGTCTGTATTAAACCTGTTTGTACTGAACATCAAGATAACAGTGAAAGTAAAAGATAAAAAGGAAAATTACCGACAACATTCATAGATTTTCGAAGAGCATTCGACTCAGTCGTGAACTCAGTATTATGGAAAAAGTTATTTGACATGGGCTTGAGTTCACGAATGATAAGGCTGATAAAAAAAATAGTATGAAAAAGCAATGATGAGGGTCAAGACAGCGGGTGGAATGAGAATAAAGGAGATGCATGTCTCAGACTCGTGGAAGACTCATTGAGCACGACTCTATATTCCTTACTAGTATACGATATTGATGACTTTTTTATAAAAAGAGGATACCAAAAAGTAATCAAACAAATGGAACTGTTGCTGTTTGGGGACAATCTTTTGCTAACGGAATATATATAGGATAAGCAATGCAAATGAAGACGTAATATGGAAAAGTTGAAAACACTGAAATGTAAACATCTTTGAACTGTATGGAAAAGAAAAGAATTGGAAAGACTTTCTGCAAATTTTGATTATAGGGAACATATGTACAAGAAACAGGATGCTTAGCAAACTATACTCAAACAAATAATAATAATAAAACTATGTAATAGCTTTGGATCTGGAACAGAACATGTATAAAAAAACAGTTTATTGTTATATTTTAATATAATTTGTTATAAAGTATCATAGGAACGAAACATTGATTAATTGCAAACAATAAATTAATAATTGAAAATAAGAAATTAATCAAAATATATATACAAGAGCAAAAAATATATAATAGTGCTTTATATGTATGTAAAACATGCAATATAGAGAATCAAACAAATTCTTCATTTAACCCTCCGTCCAACCTATTTTTTAACCTTTGTTATGTATATCATTTGCATACTAAGTCGTTTAAGTTCAGGCAGCTTGTTTTAGTTCTTTATGTTTGAGAAGCCCCGAAAATTCTTAAATACTCCTGCAAGTTTCTGAAATATTATCCAGCAATTTTAAAATAAAGATACTTCAATATTACCTGTTTTTAATTAATTCAGATCGAGTTAATTTCTATATAAATACGCTACTTATATTAATTTTTATATTGTTACATTTCGTTGCAGCGATAATAAGTTCCTTGTCAATTTTTCTACATTTTTTACACATTTACTTAGATACCTAACCTTTGGAACCTATTACATTTAACCACATTACTACTTTTCTATCAAAAACTTGAATCGTTATTTGAGAGTACCGGTTAACGTATTACCGCAAATGACGACTATGGTCGTCACGAGAAACTGCATTTAGTGTCGCCTACGAAAGAAATGTGCTATTAGATAAGAAATTACTATAAGATAGATGTATAGACATTTTTCTCGTAAACGGAGACAGAACAAGATGAAAGAGAAAAAATACAATAACATATATAAACATTGCAAATATAGAAAATTAATATACGTTGTTGTATCGCTTATAAAACATTGTATAAGTTTTTCTTCTGTCATCCTTTCTTCGTATTTGTCATTTAAGAACAAAATACGCACTAAAAATAGCAAGAATATGCTGTATATAATATCTATTCCATATTAGTTGAATCTTATTCTACGTCACCAACATTTACTTCTACACACATAATTTGCTGCAACGAGTTACATGCATTACATTTTGCTATATATACCAAGGATTTTTTTTTTAATATAATAACTAAATTATTTTCTATTAAGTTATTCTTTGTCATCTCAAAATAAATTATTAGGTCAATGGTTCAGGATCAAAAATTTTTGTTTTAAGACATAAAGACTTGCTTTTGTTTTCTGTAACACTCATCTTGGATAATAACTTAAATTTTCAATTTCAGTTCCTGTTTTACATAACTTTTGATTACGATCTTCTTCCACCAATACATTACATTGTTACAAACACTTCTCATTTTTCACTGGGCTTAAATTTTCTTGTTTTTTTTTAAACCTACCATCTTTAATTATAGAATCTGAAAATAACTTATTTGATAAACTAGTTGAATTCATACTTGAAACTGTAAATTTTATTATACTATTCCTTGTTTCTTCTAATTTATCTACTGTACTATTGAATTTTTCATTCAATGCTTTATAATATTGTCTTAGTTTTAATTTTTGCATATCTTCTGAACAATGTACAAGTTTCATAAATTCATTATCTTCGTCAGAGGAAAACGAGATATGTGATTTCCTTTTATTCTTATTCATACATTCATTACGTCTTTCAAGAACTACGTCTGATTTGTTCAAAGATGTTGCTATATCATTTATATGACGTACATCTTTGTTTATATCTGAAGTTTCCGAATTAGTCTCAAAAGAATTATCTTTACTATGTAGCTTTGTAAATTGTCTTTTTCTCGAATCACGCTTATTCTTAAGATTGCTTTTATTGGTACTAAGCTTTAATTGACTTTTATCATTTTCTCTTTCTATTTTATTTTTAGCAAGCGTTTTTGTCATACCTACTTTTTTATTACATATTTCGTTATTTAATTCTTCTCCTTTTTCATGAAATTTTTCTTTTATTTGTGACATATGATTATTATGAGTTTTTACAGAAATAGAATGGGGTTGAGAACTATTTTTTGAAAATATAGATAAATTATCTGTAGAACAGTCGCCGAGTGACATATTATCACACTTACAAAGCAAAACAGTAGTTTGGTCGCTAGCTGTGTCTTCAGTTACTGCAACAGCATGTAACATAGAAGTCATATGCATTAATTTATCAAGTTGTGAAAGGTTATTAATCTTATCACCATTTTGTAATTGGGCGAATTTTGAAAATGAATCACTTCTACCTAATGTACTTTTATTATTGGCACTTTTATATTTTTGAATATCAAAGTTTGACAGTCTTTTTAATAAAACTACTGGATTTAAATTTCTAAAATTGTTCATAGTGTTAGTAGATTTTGTATACCTTTGAATTTTGATCTCTGATAATTGTTTTAAACGAACCTTTGAATTTAGGTTTAATGCCACATTACTTAGCCTCTTATATTTTTCAATATCGTGTTCTGACAAACGTGATAAACGAACAACTAAGTGTTTCATATTTGTCATTTTATTTAATCGTCTACGTCGTTGATTACTAAGTCCTGATAATTCAATTGTACTTAAATTGTTAATACTTTTTATTATCTTCTTTGATCTTTTATATTTTGCAATATCATCTTTTGATAATCGTGTTAAACAAACTACTGGATTCAAACTTTGTAATTCTTCTAATTTCTTATGTTCTTTTGTATTTATTTTTTGTAAACGATTTACGGATTTATTAAATTCGGATTGTTTATTTATAAATACATTAGCTGATAGAGATCTATTTACATATTTATCAGTGCCACTTTTTACTAAGTGTTGGTCTATCACTGAATTCTTTGTAATGTTGTCATTTATAGTCTTGAATTTTGGTATACTTTTCTTCCATTTACATTTCTTATGATTAGAAGTACTAAATTGGCTATCATTCATTAGTTTATTATATATGAAAAAGCAACTCATTCTTCTTTTCTTACTAATTTTACATTTTTTTGGTAACTTACATTCAAAATCTAATGCAGGATGTAAATTTTTATTTGAATTAGATATTGTACTTCTGTTATTACTTTTCATGCTAATAAGATCAACAGGTGAATCTCTACCAGTATATAATTTCTTCCGATGTCCTATTTTTGTGGGACTATCTTCGAACTTAAAGCTTTCTTCTGTCAAGTAAGTTTGGTTGACATGTGGTGATTTTGTATTTGATAAATTTTGTTCAATGTAAGAATTTCTATTAATACTATCATGAAATGTACGTATTAGCTTTTCATGTCTATTAATTGTTCCTGACAGCATATCTGTAGCAACATCTGCACATATATTTCTTTGTGCTTGTGTCGTATATTCCTCCTCATCCTTATCCTTTTGTAATAACACATGATTTGACATTTCACAAATCTTAGGAGAATATTGCTGTTCATCACTACCATTAGTCTCCAATATATTTTCATTACTGTTTCCGTTATTCTCTTCACATATTTTATTTTGTATTATATCGATATCCTGTATCTTTTGAAAACTTCCTATTGAATTATATTTTGCTCCCTCTACAATAGCCATTGTTTCTACTTTATTAGTTGTGTTCATATTTGATAAAATATAAGCAGCAGTATCAACAGAACTACTAGAAGACTTATGATGCGATGAACTTATACATTCTTCGCTTGTCAAAGACAATTCAATATTCAATTGTTTGTCTTTATTTACATAAAGTTCTTTATAAGGTAGATAACCTGTATTTACCCAATATTGTACCACACTTAATGGTTTACACATAGGCTGCTTTATCGTTTCTACTTTTGTTTTCTCCTCCTCATAGAATTTTTTTCGACACGGTTTCAATGTAAAGATATCCAACTCAGGTTCATCAGATACCTGAAATAAAATATATTATAATTACTACTATTATTATGAAAAGAAGAAACTCTTTAGTTAATATCTATGTAATAAAAACAATAGAAATTATACATACTCTTTCTGAATATTTAAGAAATAATTCATTCCAAAATTTTTGTCTCTCTTCTATGACAGTGGGAGATATTTTAAATGTTGAATAATGTTTAAAACCTGTGATTCTGAAATATACATATAATACACACTCAATCAAAATAATTAGAAACAATTAAATACAAAAAAGATATAAATAATATAAATAATATACTGCATAAAAATGTAAAATTTCATATATTGTTTATATGTATATCCTCCTTTTATTATATTGAATATACTGCCTTATAATTATACATGTTTAGCTAATACATATTCAATAATGCTATTAATCGAAATAATAATGACAAATAATATTTATATATCATGCATTAAAATACTAAAACAAATGCAATGTTAACACTTAATTAATTACTATGAAAAGATTGATATGCCTTAAAGATCAAATTAAAAATGTTGGACTAATATATAATTTAAGAAATAAAGTTATTATATGTCTGTTTTATATACCATGCCCTTAATTGTATTTAGTAACTTCACTTGTTTTTTAGAATTTAAGCTTTTTCTTCAAAACCATTACAGAGAGATACTTATTTACTGCTTTTTTAATTAAAAAGGCACGTTAATGCTTCATTACTTGTATAGCTATTAAAGTTAATAACTAAACTTTGAGTAGTATGGCAAATTTATATTTTTACGAACACAACAGAAAAAGATACACTATAAAATAGTAAATTATAGTTGCTTAACATTTAACATATTCCATTATCGAAACCATTAAATCAAATATTATTATTAAGAATTTGCCAATACTTTTATCTGGACATAATATTATCATAAAACAGGCTTTTTTACTTGTATTTATAATAATGTGTGTTTTGTGCTTTGTTTATGTTTGTATTATTATATATAAAAGAGTAAGATATTGCAAATACAGATCCATATACTATAAAGAAATGATGTAAGTTTGTTTACTACTGTATATTTTGACATATTAAAAATATAAAACGAATTAAGAACATACATATTAAAAAATTATAAAATATAACCATAGAATTATTATATTTTACTATTTCTATTGTTATTCTTCCAATTTATACTTCTAAATTATATAGATGTTATGATAAGCACAAATAGTTTGAAATAAATTTAAATATAATCAATGAACACTTAATATTATTATACTAAATACAAATTGATGAAACAAAAATTAAAGATTATGGAGGTACTGCTTGCAAAACCTACGCATTAATATCACAATCACTTTTCATATTAATATCTGCCAAAATGTCAAATTATAATATTAACCTATACCAATATTTACTTTACCTTCCAACACCTTTATTATAAGATAATGAAAGCGAATCGTCACTAGAAACCTTTTTACTTATTTTACTTGCCATAGCGCATATCGATAGACTTTTCTTTAAATATCACGAAAATCAGTAAAAAAATATCGGACATCATGACCAGATATAATAAAACCAAAATATGTATGTAAATATATATAGTCGCTGTATATCTAAGGGTGACATCTATTGCATTAAGGATTCCAATGTGTCCTTATATATATATATATATATATATATATATATATATATATATATGTATGTCAAAATTTAATACATATCTATATACGTAAAAACATTTATACGAAAATGTACACATATTCAATAACAAATATATACCAAAGTAAGTACTTACGTTATAATTTATATACTTTTTCATTGTTTGTCATAAAAAACGAAATATTAAGTAATTAAGAAGAATTAGATAATTTTAAGATATTTTCAAGTAGGAGTTAAAATAATTTATAAATTTTACTGTTACGTAATGAAATTTTAATAATTGTATTAGATATTTTTGTAATTAGGCGAAACTATAATTTGGTTCATTTATATAAATATATATATATATAGTTACATGTACATCATGATACATATATATTCTTACATAGATACATATGAAGCACGATCATATAGAAAGATCTAGATGCTAGCTAGGGTAAACCGTCTAATCGTAAAAAATCAACATAAAAGATCAGTAAAGTTCGCAAACCTTCGAGACAGATAGATGAGTAGATTGTATCTGTCTCTATCTGAGCATTCATAGTATATCACGCATGCGTAGAACCATACCTTCTTGTCTTCCATGCTGATTTTTCACAAGTGGTCACGATTCAATATTAGGATGATTTTCCCTAGCGAGTGTCCAAATCTGTTTATACGTACAGTATGTACAGCTACTGATACGTAAATGCCTAAATATGTAAGCATACCTAAAAAATAGAATCGAATTCAGTTGTGGGAGAGAGGTCACTTCCCTCGTTTCATGATAATGAATTTGACCATCACCTGTGCGAATTTGTTTGGTGATGTTTCTGCCGTTATAACATCGATTTGTTGGCTTTGTTGATAGAAACGATCGAAAAACACTCTATTCTTGAACAAAGTAAGTGTATGTAGAGAGCATGTGAATGCTCACCTGTGCCAACCAATCAGATGTCTCCTGTGCGGTCCACTCATTGGACGAAGCATAGATAGAAGTCAATATGGCGTCAAAGTAATATGTAAAATACCCTTAAAATGCTCAATTTTACATAGTCTAAACTTTTGAACCAATGGATTCCGCAGATTCTACACGTCGAAAACCACAAGATTGCGAATAAAAAAATAAAAAATTTTTCGAACCCTAAAGTAAAGTGTAACCAGAGAGATTTCTATATTTCCTATATGACAATTATTGTCATAAGACAAGCTGTTATAATTCGTACTCTATTAATTTATTATTTTATATCTTAATTTATCAAATTCATGACTAATATAAGATACAAACCACTTATTTAAGTTGAAAACATATATTCTTTACTACAATATAGATTTTTTTTTTACAAATACGTAAATTGAGTTGTATGTTGTTACTTGATGTGATTAAAATAAATTACTTGTAATTCCGCGATAATTTCACAAATTGCATATTAATATATAGTATAACTGTATTAGCATATTAGTAGTTTATAATTTATATTATGTATACAATTTTAATAAAAATATTATAAATGATTTAATTAATAAAAACATGTTGTATATACTTCTTCCTGTATCAATATGGCTATTTTAAATAATGTTAATGAATCGATAAGAAGTTTTATGAACATTTTGAATGCACATGATCTTTTGCGTTGAAAATCAGTCTAGAGGTACAAGATGGGCGCACTAGGAAATAGCGACTAGCGACAGCGACCTTTCGTGTCCTTAAACATCAGTTTCTTGTAAGCTGTGGGCGTGTTAGTTTGGTTTTTACAGACGTCTGATCTGATCATTGGTTTCTGTCTCGTTAAATTCGAGTTTGTTTCAACAGTTTTGGCAAGGTAATAGTTAAAATAAATTATGTAGTTTTATAAAGTAATGCATCATAAAGTGATATAAATTTTGCTGTCGCTTTGATGATTATAACCTTAAGAATTTGTATACTTTAAGTAACTTTTTCTATATCATTGTAACTATCAATAGAAGTTCCAACTTTTACTTATTCTTTTCATTTAATAGGGTTTTATTTAATTTTCATTGTATGTATGTATTACCACATGGATTTTATTCAGGAATACGTGATATTTATAACAAATATATAGCCAGAACAACGAATATCGTTTTGACCTTGAAACAATAAATTCTTTTAAATTGCTTTCTAAAAATTCAGTACCATATTTGAAAGTAATCTTGAATCATTTTTATACTTTATAATATTCGTATATTTTCCAAAATTGTTTTTTATTTATTCTTGATATAATTAAAATTTCAGTTAATATATTTGAGATTAACTATTCTTTCTTTTGTTTAAACTATATTAGCATTTTATATAATTTTTTATATATTCATAAAAGTGTAATAATAGTGTATAGAGTTTTTTTTGGAATTAACTGTATAATAACCAATAAAAATAGAAAATATACTTATACACAAATTACAAAGTGTATTTTTATATTTTTATGATTTTTATATTTTCGATGAGTAATATATCAGACATTTTAATTTGAATACATTTCTGATAAGTAATATATCAAATGGTTTTAGTTTGGACACATTTTTAAGGATTAATATATCAAACATTTGTTGTTTAGTTTGTACAAATTCATCATTCCTTGCATATGTACAATATGACTACAAAACTATTTAAACTATATTTAAATTTTATATTGTGCATAAATACTTTACGTTATTAAAGTGTACAAATTTTATACGGATAAATAATAATGACATAATAGATAGATAATAATGAAATTAAATATTAACCCACAATTTCTATAAAAAATATATTTTTGTTTAGATATACATATGTACTTTGATTCAATTTTGCATTTTTAAATTTTATGGTTACATAGGTAATATATAAGTCTTGTATGAATCTTAAATGAGGTATATATTAAAAAATAGTATGAAAATTAAATTTATATTTCAAATAAATATCCCTCAGCTTTTTCGTTGAAATAATTTTTAAGACATAGTATATGTCTTAAAGACATTTTCATATATATAAAAAAGATGTCGTCTTTTCTTTAACGTAACGTTATTGCATCTGGAATATCATAAATTATGATACAAATATGAAATTAAGCTTATAAGAGATACGAAATTGGTTGTCGTATAAAATAAAAATTCAAGTTATACATAAATGATAATATGAGTATATATTATTGGAATAAAAACCTAACGTCGTATCTTTGTTATGAAGTATACATATTTTGGTAGAAATTGACAAAGATTGTTATATTTTTCATGAATTTAATAATTTTTATACTCGAGAGGAACGAAATTTTACTTATAATATTGTTAGGAAATGTGAAGCGATTAGATTACTCGTCTTATACAAAAAAGTTTAGTGGGGGAACAAATAATAAAAAACATATCAGTATGATATTTCAAATGCCACTTTGTAATGAAAAAGTTATATAATATAATAAAATTATATGCGTATGTGTGTGTGAAATTAATTCACTTTTTTAATTGGACATTTTATTGATCTATGAATAAATTGTAATATATTAAATTCTAAAAAAAAAAGAATGAACATATAATTTGAAAAATACATGTTTGTGGTCGAAATATCATATTATAAAAGCATTGATATTCTGGCGATATTCGATAATCTTTTATAGTAAAGATTATCATGCAGTATGTTTCGGGATTTCTTTCGTCTAAAAAGGGAAAAATAATGCATGTATGACTTGGAAATCACTGCGTTATAGCGAAGCTTACGTCATGAAATACGATTCCATAATAAGTTTATATCGCCAATTGCTTCAGTTGTTGAACTGAAGATTAGTTGATGAAACTTTAATGACACGGTCTTTATGAAATTGTATGTGTGACATGATTTATAACACGCCACTATAGCGTGATGATTTTATCATCGCGCGTAATTAATCTCCTGTTTTGAAGTTAAATCTAATTTCGTTGATAATTGTTAATCAGATATGTCCTTATGTGTTTACTGATAATTATTGGAAAAATTACTGATATTCAATAATTAATTATTTCAATGAATTTATAGATATATCATTTAAATGCAGAAGTAAATACAATAGTTAACAATTTCTCTGCTAATGTATTTTACACAATTATTTTAATATTAAATATGAATTTTTGATATCTAGACTACGATGTTTTTTGTAATAAATTCGTGAAAATAGAAATTAAATGCGAAAAAGTATGCGTCTTCTTAATTTTTCGTATTTCTCAGAAATTTATTAGAAATTTACTGAATATAAATTTTTATTTTGTACAAAATAGTATAAATTTATATATTTACGCTATATTACTGTACATTTTTGAGTATTTAAATAATAGTGATGTTAGAAATATTATTTCTAAATCTCTAATTGAAATATTTATTTATATTACTATAAACTTATTTCATCTGAAAGCATTTTATTAGTTTGAAGTAGGTATTATATCTGTCTTAAGCACAAAAGTAAAGATAAAGAAGATAAATGCATACGCTCCATCGTCAATAAGTTTGGCTACCTGTACATACTTGTTTCTAACTACAATAAAATATCAATAATTAATAGTTAGTAAAAACAAGGAATGTACGAAACAGTTATTAAAATCACGAAATAAGAAAGAAACGCTTTGAATATGCTAAACAATTTATAAATTGGACACTCGATATCAAGAAAAAAGCACTATAGATCGAATTCTCGTTCCTCGATGCGATCGTGACCGAAATATGTATGTATGTAGGTCCTAGGGTACAGTACTCACAATAAAATATGGTACAAGTTACATCTTCGTTTGGGAACATTTTTCCTTTGAACGAATAGAAGATGTAAAAATCGATGGAGCGTATTGAAATATAATATCGTTTGGATTACATGTAGTTTAGAACATAAAGAAACGAGATGGTTATTTCGACGAACAAGATGCGTAGTAACACGAAACCTTTTTTCTTAGTAATATCACTACAATTGAGTTAACGCTACGGTACAACAAGAAAAAAGAGAAAAGTTAGTTCCAGTGTTATGCTATATTGCCAAAATTTGCTATAGATATGTTATATAGATATGTTCGATTAATTCTAAAAAATACAATAGATACGCATCACGAAAGTTCATTAAACAATTTCATTAATATAGAATGTCTCGCTTAAATCGATTCCTGTGAGTATCTTTAAAACTGATGGAAAATGTTTCGGATAAAAATTGAGAAATTTTTAGAAGCACATAATTTGATGTGAGTAATTTATATGTTGGTAAACATGTATAGGACATATGATGGTCAACTTATATAAATTTTGATTATGATTTTTCAAATCATTTCATCGTAGGTAATATTCACAAAAGTTCATCAAGATCATCAGACAATTTTGATATTGCATCGACGATGTTTATCTTATCCTGTTAAGTTTAATTTATTGCTGCATTTATTGTTTCGTTCGAACAAAGTGAGGATTTACTTTTGTTGAAAACTAGATTACGTTAACTTGAAAAATGTTTGTTTAATGAACATATAATATTTCATAGAAATGTGACAGTAAAAATGAAACAAAAAATATATACGTGCATATACACGTATTTTGTTATCAAACATATTATGTTGTTTTTATTTCTTAAGTTCGTAATTGTCAAAGAATCGTATAATTCAGTTAATTAAAGACCCCAGATATTTTCAGACGATGGCGGCGAGTGCAGACGGATGATATACATACATGTGTATTCCGTAAAAGCCAATATTTTTATTTGATTGTTCACCTTTTATTTTTATTAATTTGTATTGATTAATTCATTATTAATTTATTGCTTGATTAATTGTATATTAGTATCAATTCTTTTATTTGATATTGTAAATGAAGATATTGATAATATATAAACGAATCATAGAAGAAATACAAACATTTCTTAACTATGATCGATAATTATTAGGTTAATGATGTTTATGTATTATCTGAACATTGCGTGAATCGCAAATTGCTTCGTTTGATGCGTGTTTTCTGTATTCCATACAATAGGCTGTGTGAAGCTTAATACCGAGTTATTACTTCAATTTTTTAGATACAATTTTGACAACATTTGCTTAGAAGAACAACACATGCATCGTATACTTTATTTATTTGAATATAATTTCGATTTCCTGTATAATCTAATAGTAAATTAAATATACAAAGAGACTACTTAAAATTGTACGAAGAATCAGCTTGATATAAAATTGTCGTTATACATACGTATAATGTGTTTCACGTAACTAAGGCAAGCTATCTAAATCTACGAGACATAGAAAAAGATATCGTAAGACAAATTCACAGACATTTTCTTTATCTTTACGACTTTTACTTTATTGAACTAATTTTTGATACTTTTTATGTCATTAATGAAATGAAAGAACGCAGTTGGTATGGAAATTATAATTCTTTTGAATAAATGAATTAGAATGCCGTCATTTGAATTTTGCCGCACTTGCTGTGTGCACTGGTACCGCCATCGTCTAAGACGTCCATTGGACGTTTTCGATTCCTCTATATACTTCCGTGTGTTCCGAAACTTCCGTTGCTTAAGCGATAAGCAGTTTATACCTTGTACATCAACGAATGCAGTCAGACGTAGGCTCGCTGTCATCGAGCCAGTATTGCAACTAATTCCTGTGTCCTCTTTATTTGCGCAGCCTACCAAAATGGTCTGGGTTACCATCTACGATAAGGTATTATTGTGGACAACTGTTTTGCAGTGATTTTACTTTATGTGTTGCCACAGTTTCTTTTTTTTTTTAACTTCGATTTTCTGTCGCACGTATATTATTATTTCGTTAGCTTAGGCCATTACACGAATTACGCTGAATGTCGCGAATATGTGAAACTCTGTTTATATGAATGAAATGTTATGTAACACACCCTTACGCTTCGCAGTTGCTACAAGCTCGCAACATTATTATGTGTTTAAGAGTAAATGTTTCGTGGAATTCTCTTATATGAACACGAACTCCTATTCACTGGACGAAGAATCACAGATAGTGTTCTACGAACGAACTTGCTTTTCGATAGATTCATATAAACGAAGTTTTACCGCAGTGTCCGATACGATTAAAAATTGTTATCGAATTTGATCGTAGCTAAATACACCGTTGTCGAGTGTAACAAATTATAAATAATATATTTGCATTGTGTTTCCTTTTTTGCATGCGATCCTTTCGCTTGATTTCAACTTTTAAAATGTAAAAGTCACTATAGTATTTGGCACAAACTTTGTAATTAGAATTTCTAATTTACGAAAGTTAGTACGTACGTTAATCGGCAAAAGTTTTCATATTTCAAAAGTTTAAACTGCTTAGGAAGTGAAAAAATGCTATTGTAGATATTATTCATAGACAAAGAGTTATGCGTAATTCTTGTCGAATATCACGATCGTGAAAGATAATGTAATGTTAGCAAACATTTTTGTCTTCGAATTTATCTCAATGCAATGATTCGATGACATTTTATATTTTCTGCGATGTTTTTCTTTTTATTTAATTTGTTTCGCTTGTTTTATGATATCTTAATAATAATCGAAGGTAAATAATTATCGAATAAACGTGATAAGTATCTAGAGTTAACTTAGTTTTTGCATGACTTGTATCTGACCTGTGCTATGTGTGTTCTTCGCAGTATGAATTTTAATGTTTCCATTTTTCCACATAGTATATTGCCTAATGTATTCGTTAGAAATTGACTTTGAACGTTCTTCATTTTTTTAAGCATGTTAATTTATGTTTCTATAAGCTATATTACAAAACTTTAGAAGCTCATTGAATTTGTAACAAATTCCAGTAATATGGGTAATATTGTTTTATTATCATTAAATCGATAAATTCAAGATATATAGAAAATTAAACATCTAAGTGTACTATTTATGTGTTTACTAATTTCTATGTCATATAACTTTCAACAACTTAATAGTGTCCTTTTTTAAACCAAAATACTCTCTTTATAACCTTTTAGTTTCCTACAAATCATATCCAAGTCTGATTCTAATTGTCCGAATAACAACAAATGTTTCTCAAAAGACGTTATCGGACTTTATGCTCATTGTTACTGAGTTAATCTGTTTCTGGTACTATATATACAAGATTTGTAACAGGATATATACATATACTGAATGTATATTACAAGTTTTAGCGAATATATTACCACATTTACTGCTATTGGCACATACGTTGCGTATTTAAAATTTACATAGCTGATAAGTAGCCTCTCAATAATAACTACTGACGCAGTTGTTAAATTTTTTAGTTCACGCATTTTAACGAAAATATGTAGAGAGGCAAACAAAATCGTAAGAAATGAAGCGAAAGCAAATGTTATTAGTTAAACTAAAGATATCTCTGATAAAAGATATTCTGGCGAGAAATAGCTATGTTTTAGTAATAGCGAATATGTTAAGTGTTCTGTGCTGAATAATGCAATTATTTTGGTTTGCTTCTATGCTGATCTGTATGGATGGAACTTTTTAAGCGAAATTTCAACCACTTCTCAACCAGCTAGAATTTGAAACGCATAACGCTCATTTTCGATGATAATATAATATCATTTCAAAAAATCGACAATTTTCTTTAACTCACTTTTCTGCTTCTTTTTCTTCGTTTGTAAACTAATGCTCGATTTATAGCTTCGTTGTATTCGCATTCATATCGGTATCGTCACTTTAACGAAAATGGATGTAAAATCGATTTTTAACCTTATCTACAGTACCTATACATATCTATGGATAATTATTTACAAAGAGGCACGCCTCCTCGATCTTGATGAGCTTGAAATACGTAGTCAAGGTCATCATTCTGAACAACTTTTCCCTATATACGTATATATATTCGCAAAGAACTTCAATTAATTATTTGTATGTAAACTCAACTCATTGATGCTAATCATCTTTATTATGAAAATAAAGAAGGATAAATCAATAGGTTATATGTAAATTGGATTAGATTAATATTCGATCAGCGCGAGGCGGCCGGTAACGCTGTTATGACTTAATTTTATGTCATTGATTTTGTAAGTGTAATCGTAAATTCGATTACTACCATTTAGTATTATATATACAATATATCGACAAACATACTTTCATGTATAAGTCGCAAAGTAAGATCGTCCATGGATTATCGTTAGGTTGGTTGTGGGATACATTTATACATATTTGAACGATGATACTCAGGTTGAGTGCTGACTCTAATTACTATTAGTATGTACGTGACGAACAGGCAGACAAGACGTACGGAACTTGTGAACAAAATTACCATTATATCGTAGAACTTTTATTTCGTCGCCGGTATAATTTTGCTAATCGAATAACTGCATTTTTCGATATAGTGGTAGAAATATTTTCCGGTTACATAATATCAATTACGATACGTAGCGATACATTTAGTAATTATAAATCGTAATATATGTATTTATTTCTCGTTAATTAGCCTTAATTTAAATAAAGATCTTAACAAATACGTAATATTAAAAGTGTGTACATTGTGATAAAAGTGTTCTTACCTGTATATCTGAGAACATAAGATCGAGTGATCGGGACGGTAACATGTACAAGGGAAGGTTGTTCGGAATGATGACAGCATGTTTCAAGGTAATTCAAATCGATAAGAATAAATGTCTCTAAGTAAATATTAATTACCACAGTATGTAATACAAGTAAGTAAATAGTCGGTGTGTAGCAGTAATATAATGTAAGTTTGGAAAAAAGACCATGTTGGGAGAGTACTGTGTGATAATAGTCATTTATTATACTAAACTATAATACTTGAATAAATAATGCTTGAAGTTTACTGTGACTTTCATTTTTCTTGTGTACAACCTAATATTATGTCCATGAAAGACACGATTCTGTATATTGATGGTTCTAAAGACTTCATAGACGTAATTGAAAATTGAATACATCTATATTGTAATGTTTCAACAATGAAACTGGAAAAATTTCACAATCTTTCTTCATATCTATACAAAAAAATAATTACAAGATTTCGTGAAACAAATTTAAATAACTATCGGTCCCCAAAGTTTTGACATTTCAATTGGAGACACTCTGTGTATCATTTCGGTCAGCGATAAATTACACGTTTCGCGGTAAACACTTCGTTTTTGCCTACTGGGTTAAACTAAAACTGAGAACGTAAACATTAGTGGTGATCGCTGCGTCAAAATGATAGCGCTGCTTCAAAGTTTTCCTTTTTCAGTTAGCGCGAAGACGTCAAACTGCTCATACGAGAAGATATTTAATACTGCGTGTTTCAATATCGAAATTTTGTGCAATTAAGAACAATGGGTCGTGGTAAAAAATTGAGTGATGGTGAAGTAGCAGCAATTCATAATTTACGCGAAGAAAACTGTTCTATTTCTAAAATTGCGAAACAATTAAATCGTAGTCGGAAAGTTGTATACAATGTTTTAAGAAATGCAAAGGAGTATGGAAAGAGAAAAAGCACAGGTCGTCCAAAATTAAAAGCCGATTGTCAACGACGTGCGACTTTAACAAGTGCATCAAATTCTACTGCTATTGCAAGAGAAATTGTTGCAGACCTTGGTGTAAACGCTAATGTGCGTAATGTACGATGTATTAGAAAAGAACGTAAATACGTAAAACGTCAAAAATTGATCACCACCACTAACGAGGCAACGTAAAGAAGCACGTTTACAATTTCCTAAAAGATATATGCTTTTGAGAGAGAAAAATGGCGAAGAGTTATTTTTAGTCAGAAAAACTGATAGAACATAGATATTAACTTGCCGACTAGAAGGTGGTAGAAGAGTAACGGTGTGGGCTGGCGTTGGGTACTATGGAAACACTGAGATTAAATTTACAAGTGGAAAGATGAAGAGCTCAAATTGTATTACTTTAATAGACGAACAATTGAAGAAATACATTGTAATAATTCCGAGCACAAACTTTATTTTCCAATAGAATAATACAAGTATTCGCAAAGCAAAGTCAAAAGAATACTTCCGACAGCAAATTATCCAAGTTTTAGAATGAAAATGTTCGATGGTGGTCGCACTAGGACTTGACTGAGATGGGCCACTTTAGAATCACAGCTGGACAGAACGGTGGTTGGATTACGTTCGGACAGAGCGACACGCCGACCACTTGCGACCACTCGCGGCTATTCGCTACTACTCGCAACCATGCAAGTACAAAACACGGTAGAATAGAGACGAGTGATTCGCGCGTGTTCTGCGAATGGTCACGAGTGGTCGGCGTGTCGTTCTGTCCGAACATAGTCCAACCACCGTTCTATGGTTCAGCTACGGTTCTAAAGTGGCCCATCTAAGTCACGATCGTACATATTCGTGGTCTAAGTTGAGCCTCTACGAAAGATCAGTACATGACAAGGAAAGATAATTTCACGGCGTTGAGAAATTTAAAAAATGCATCGAGCGAAACTGGATATTAAGCCGAAAGTTTGTTAAAAGATGATTTAAATATTTGCCAATGTATGACGTTTAACGACGTTTAATTGCTTATAAAAGCAAACGTTTCAGCTACGAAATAATATTTTTCTATACATATTAGGCATTTAGGCATTTGATTTTTCGTTATTTTTCAATACGTATTGTAAAATAAAATTTTCTTGTAATATACGTATTCAAACATATCGAAATAATACGCTATTCTTATTAAACGGTATAAAAGGCAAAAAGTAATGTTTTTCGAAAGTTACAAATATTTATATTTATATAGCGCGCTATCTTTTTGTCGCGAAGGATTGTATGCACGGCGTGACAAACTAATAGATGCATGTCAAGAGAACTTTACTCTTCTTTAAGAGCATACATTTTTAAAACGTTTATCTTGTAACCATGTTATTTTCAGTGCCAAGTAATAACGTAGATGCATGACCTTTGAATGAATCTTATTACTAGATCAACATTTGCATTTTTTATTTCGATTAATCTCAACATCTATACTAATTAGCATGCAATAAATATCAATGACAAATTATTCATTCAAACTAAAGGGTTTAAAAAAATATTTTCTATTATTGGCGTATGTGCAATTTCAGTAAGTGTTCGTAAATATTCAGACCTGAAATGTATTGAAAAATACAATACAGTTAGAAATATGATGAAATTAACTTACTGAGCTTACAACAAAATGTAATTTCCTAATAAATTGTAAGCAATCTTGTCCTTAACACGGTCTGTATCATATGAAAGACTATGAAGGTCAAGATAATTAACAGAAAGTTTTTCCTCGATTAAGATAAATGTAAAAGGAAGTCTGATGCTCGATGAAATTGATATTTTTCTCCAACTAAGCATCCTAAGGCAATATTTTAGCATAAGTACATTTTAACAGGATCTATTTAAACTTGAAGGCCACCAGAATGCTTGTTTTTCCTTGTGCACTTCGTAGATACTAACAAAATAAATTAGCGTTTTTTTTTATGACTAGTATTAGCTGTTTACCAATTAACAAAGACCAATTAATAGCATTCCTATTTATTTGTTTAACGTGAAATTATGTTATAACTAAAGCAACAAATAATTTGAAATAATCACAAGATGAATCATTATTATCATTGTATACGTACCTAGTAGTTCTAGATAACCAATTCCTATGATTTTTGTATTATACGTGTATTAGCTTTAATTTGGATTCATTGCATTCTTTGAGCGACTTCTCTCGAAGAATAAAAGCATCATAAATTTAAAGTAAAATAAATTTCCTTAGTAAATACACGTTTTTTAATGAATGAGTTTAATTTAAAATAATATATGCTAAGCATGGGTTAGGTTGTGATTATCGACAACCATCTTACCGACAATGATGGACGTTTGTCTGTCGAGTTATCTATAACTCTAAACGGCAAGCCTCAGGTAGAAGTGTTCAAAAAAGTATCAAAACGTAGTATGCTCTTCACAACTGACGAGAATATACACATTTTGATGGAAACAAAATGTTTAGAAATATTTGTTATTTTCAGTAATTGACAAATTTTAGAATCTTCTAATTTATTTTTTAACTTGTATCTAGTATATGGTTAAAAATTCTTTGTTTAGATGAGTATCATATTCATTTTTTACTCCCTTAAAACAAATTAATTATGATTTATATTATAATATATTTTAAGTTAATTTTAAGCTAAATAATTATTCAAATGTATGCAAGCTTAGTTCATCTACGTACGATATACGGTTTATACCGGTTTTATAATATATGCTCTATTTAATGTTTCGTACGTAATTGTTTCCCAAGCTATAGGTCGTTTTAAAAAATGTTCCAAATAAAACTTACCCTGTTTCGAGAAAGGGAGGGGATCTTATCATGGCCACAAATCTAGATGGATGCACTTCCATAATTTCAAGGTGACCTTTGTTTTTTTTTATGCAGTACTGTATGTTTTTATTTAGGTAGGCGTATACCCCGTTTCGTGGCGAATTCATCGACCCATAACGTGTTGGTATTCTAAAGTCATCCAAAATCATTTGCTGACATTTAAAATTTACTATTTTCCTATCTCCTGTATTCAAAAGAATAATTTTGGACGTCGATACAATTATTTACTCTATCCCCAAATGATAGCTCGACTCTTCTCAAATTCTTCTCTAATTCTTCTAACTTCCTCGCATTCTCGTAAACTCACAAGCAGACCGACAATTTCATTAAGCGTATAATGCACTATAGTAAAGCAGATGGTTACTGAAAGGAAGCACACGTAATACTATTTGCAATAACACTGATTCCTTCGAAGCAACTGTAACAGAAACTGAGAAGATCTGCCTAGCAGCAGATTATAGATAAGAATAAGAAGGAAAAAATAAAAATAATGATAAATCGCATCATTAGTGTGATTTCGATTCATGTTTACATCCTAATGGATGCACTACTCCGGTAAATCAAATCTTGGGGACGTCCAACGAAGGCAAATTTGGAATGGCAATAAATAACGTTCAATAACTTTGGAACAGCAACATTATAGGTCGATAAGTTCGCTACGAAACGGGATATACGCCTACCTAAATAAAAACATATGGTTTCGTACAAAAAGCAAAGGTCACCTTGAAATTAGGGAAGTGTGTGCACCTAAAGGAGATTTGCGACCACCGTAAGATCCTCTTCTCTCCTTTTCTCCCGAAACAGCGTAAGTTTTTATTTGAAACTTCAAATGGAACATCCTGTATGTATATATATGTACATAAGTAGTTACGATACTTTAATCTCATGTTATGCATACCTCAATAGAATGGAGGCTTGTAGTTATAATCAACCTAAATTTTATGAAGGATGTCTATTGTTTGCTTTGCCATTTTAAACAAATCTTTATGTTAATAGTTAAACGAATTTCCCTGGTATTATATAATAATAATTTTGTTTGCACAGTTTTATGTAAACACCACTTTAAATTTAAATTCATCGATATTATAATAATAAGATGTAGTAGTTTATAGAATCCTGTGTGGGGGTTACAAGACATTCCCTTTACGTCTTAACCACGCTTTAAAAACACAATTCCATATAAACGAATTACGCCTTATGAGCACCTTTACAGCTTATATAATATTATGATAGTAATTGCATTTACTTGCACATATTAGATTTTATTTGCTAATTAAGAAACAAGTATGCAGTGCTTTTTTAGACAATTTTTTACGTAGTAACTACTTTTATAGTTAAATGTTACGCAGAGTCTAGCGATGCTTTAAACTATTAAATGTTTGAATTGTTTTTAATAATCTTGAAATATTTCTTATGAAAACAGAATTAAATTTAATCGTTATGTATCTTCACAGATGGCTGGAAAGCCGAACACGCAAGTTTTGTACGCTCAAAGCCATTTAGATCATATGTGTGCCTTGGACATCGACAGCCATGCATCGTTCGTCCGTCTTTCGGGAATTATTTGCACGATCGGACCGGCTTCAAGATCCGTCGAAACTCTCGAAAAGATGATTGAAACGGGCATGAATATCGCTCGATTAAATTTTTCTCATGGCTCTCATGAATACCACGCTGAGACTATTAGCAACGTACGAAAAGCGCAGAAGAACTTATCCAGTCGATCAGGCATTAACGTTCCTGTAGCGATTGCTCTCGATACAAAAGGTCCTGAAATCCGTACTGGACTTTTGGAAGGCGTACGTAACTCATTTATTTGTTCGTATATTGGATCATAATACAGTAATTTAAAGTATTTCAAGATCTTTCAAGATCTTTTAGAGCCACTACCACACAATCACACACAAATTATGAAAATAAAAAGTTTAAATATATAAAAATATTCTGTCTATTTACAATATCCTCGTCGAGAAATTTTTTAATGAAAATATGTAGTGTGATAGGATTTTTCACGCATCCTATATCGTATAAGACATAAAATTAACATATAATACCTAATTGTTTATTACTTTCTCAGGGTGGATCTGCTGAAGTCGAATTACTTAAGGACCAAACGTTTAAATTATCTACCGATAAGGCATACATGGAAAAAGGCAATGCAAATCTTGTTTACGTAGATTACGAGAATATTTCTAAAGTATTGAAAGTTGGAAGTCGCGTTTACGTTGACGATGGTTTGATTTCCCTCATAGTTACCGCAGTCAGTACGTGTCATTTCTCTACGTATATTCTTCTTTCCTTTTCTATGTTTAAAAAATATACAATTTAGTTGATTTCAATTTAATTAAAGTGTATTGAATATTTTAGATCCTGATGTGATTGTAACTACTGTTGAAAATGGCGGAATGTTAGGTTCTCGCAAAGGTGTCAATCTACCTGGATCACCAGTAGATTTGCCAGCTGTTTCTGAAAAAGATAAATCTGATTTGCAATTTGGTGTTGAACAAGACGTTGATATGATCTTTGCGTCATTTATAAGAGATGCTAAAGCTTTATCAGAAATTCGCGCAATTCTTGGTGAAAAGGGAAAGAACATTAAAATAATATCCAAAATTGAAAATCAGCAAGGAATGACAAATCTTGATGAAATTATCGACGCTTCTGATGGTATTATGGTAGCACGTGGTGATCTTGGTATTGAAATACCGCCAGAAAAAGTATTCTTAGCACAAAAATGTATGATCAGTAGATGTAATAAAGTTGGGAAACCAGTAATTTGTGCTACGCAAATGCTTGAGTCTATGGTGAAGAAACCACGTGCAACTAGAGCTGAAACATCGGATGTAGCTAATGCTATACTTGATGGTGCAGATTGTGTCATGTTATCAGGTATAAATTATTTAATTACTATATTATTAATTCATAATAAGCAATTATCATCTATGTATAATTTCTTAATTAATCTACCAAATTTGTATTTATTAGTATTTACATAAATATGTAATTATTTATTGTTTCAATAGGTGAAACTGCCAAAGGAGATTACCCACTGGAGTGTGTGCGCACAATGGCTAACATCTGTAAAGAAGCGGAGGCTGTAATTTGGCAGACACAAATTTTCCAAGATCTTACTCGCAAAGCATTACCACCAATTGATGCTACTCATGCTATTGGAATCGCTGCTGTAGAAGTATCCGTAAAATGTGCAGCTAGTGCTATTATAGTAATCACAACTACCGGCCGTTCAGCGCACATAGTTGCAAAATACAGACCACGTTGTCCAATTATAGCAGTAACTAGATTCCATCAAGTTGCACGACAAGCACATCTTTATCGTGGCATTTTGCCCCTTTATTATGAAGGTACTAACCAGAAAATAGTATATTACATTATATTTGAGATTGAATTAAGATTGCTAACTAGATATATTTTACATAAATAAATTGTTAGGAAAAGGAATTAATGAAGAAGTGATGAATATATTGAATTCCTATGGTTAACGTTATTATTAAACTTGAATTTTTTTATCCAAAAGAAATGTACTAAATAATCCAACTAAATGACGTTTACTAAGTAATGTAGAATAAAACTTTTCTAATAAGAGCATAAATATAATTTAAATATGAAAACTTTGTATATAATTATGTTCTAATAATTATTTCACTTTTTTTATTTATGTGTAGAAGCGCCATTAGCTGATTGGGTGAAAGACGTTGATGTACGCGTCCAGTGTGGTTTGAAATTCGGCAAAGGCCGCGGTTTCATTAAATCTGGAGATTCAGTTGTAATAGTTACTGGTTTGAAACAAGGCTCAGGATTTACGAATACACTTCGTATTGTGTACGTAGATATAGAAGTTCCCCGAGATGATGATGCATGTACTATACGTAGTGATACAGATAGTTATGAATCTATTATGTAATTTCTGCATTTATTGTATGCAGTCCATTGATATCAATTGCTAATTTATTTCGCTTGCACTTTGCAAAAATACAAATTTATTACATTATATGTGCCCATTTTAACAAAGCTTATTAAACAAAAGAAAATAGTTAGTCTAATTAACATTTATGTATTTGGCTTTGTTAATAACGTTTTGTGTATTAATATTATGTTGTGTATTAATAATATATTTCAATATTTTCACGAAAGTGAAGAATATTTTTCAGAAAACATGCAGTGAATTTTCAGTTTGTATAAAAATATATCGTTCTGCTTAATGAAATAGAAAATAGTTAAAAAATAATATTATCTACTTTTAAATTATAAATTGCATTAAAAAGATTTGTTTCAATTCGCATTAATGTTTTCGATTTTATTATCGTAATTTTAAATTTATGAAAATTTTTCATCGGAAGAAAGTTATCTGTTCTAGTTATCAATAAAGTAAAATTTGAAAAAATCGGTTCAAATTGATATATTTTTGGGTGTACTTTATTTTAGTGAGGGCTAATATATCAAAACATATTTTATATTTGTCCTGGTAACGATCGTATTCTTTTCAGTTCTTAACAGTTTCCAACGAAAATTTTAAATCATCAATAGGTATTTTATTTAAAATGTGTGATTTAATTCACATTCATTTTTTATACTAATAATTTTATCGAATATATAGATTCACAAATAATAATTAAAAAATTGTTTGAAATATACTATAGCAAACTGTACATACTGAAAAGTACTAGAATGTAAATGTTGTTTTTGTCTTACCTTTTGTGTCCTTAACTATTGTATTTTTACTTTTAACGAATTAACTTTCATATTTTTTATTTTTTACTCTTAAAAACTCGTGATATAATTTTAATATTTATTTTTCTTTTTTTAGGACGGTTGAATAAATGTACACTGGCTGTATTGTAAAGAGCAGGAGATACTAAATAACTTTAGATTTTGGAAATTTAATATGTAACTTACATTGTATGATGATGTATGATAAACTTAGTAAAATCATTGAAAGGATAACAATCTAAAGATGCCAGTAGCTGCAGTATTAATATCATTACAATGTACCTCCATAAATACAGCACACCAAAATGTATATATATATACATATGTATTTACATGTGTATACATGTATGTATATCAGGTTTTACGTATATATATGTAAATGTACATATACATGTACACAAACCCATTGTTCAATAATAAAGTACAATAATTATTTGAAATAGTAAATTATTGAAACTTGAATTATTGTTCACCAAATGAAACGCTATGCTTGATTCTTTATCTTCTGCAGGAAACATAAATAAAGAAATTTATTTTACTTTTATGCGTTTTTTTATTATCGTTTTAAAATTACTCATAAACATAACAAACTTCAAATTCTAACATCTTGTATTAAATTTCAAAAGACTGGACTACCTTCTTATATCAGAGCATGCAGTGTTCAAATTTTTTAATAACCACAACATGTAACCTGACCTCTTATAAACCTCTACCAAATTACTAATAAAATGGACAAATAACTTACAGTTCCCATTCTTAATAATCACATACATCTCTTTAAGCTTCGAAGGATACACAATTGTAACATATACTGAATTACACAATGTTATGTACCAATGACATTGCACCAGCAACTAAATGGATAAAATCATGCCGCCGAATGCCATGGGTACTATTTTTATAATTGACATTTTTGTACCTAATAGAGATTAGTTGATTAATTATCGTGATTAGGTATACGTGCTTCATTTACATTAATAAATGAGTAGGAATCAAGGACTGTTATTTCGATTGAACATATTAAACGTACTGAATTTATACAATTATGGTTTTATTTTTTAATTTAAAATTTTCTATTTACTTTCATAAAAATTTAGCGTTATGTTTTGAAACATTTTCCTTTTTCTTCAATACAGTTCTAATATTTTAATACAAAACAGTAAAAATCATAAAAATATCATACAGGGAACAAAGAGAATAGAATGTAAAGCCAAATACGTTTATACAACGAAATAGAAGATAAGTTGCGTTGATTATAGTAAAAATATAAGTAATACGCTAATGTCCCATATTTGTTATGTTATAACTTTTTGCTTTTATGCTTTTGATTCATTCCAATCTGATCTCATAAAATATGTTTTTTAAATTTGTCAATTTATCTCGTAATACACAGATGATAAATCTTGAAGATCAGTATATAACAGACGATCAAGTAAAAGCAGCATATCAAAATACACGTCTTGAACACAACATACAACTAGATATCAATTCCAGCCCTAAACTAGCAAGGCTTACACGAATTATGGTTACCCTAGGTGAGCAAACATTTGTGTCATTTTTAGTCTTTTAATACAAATTGCTTTTGATAAGACGGTACCCTAAGATGCTCGGATAAACTTTAGTTATATGTCTCTAAATAAAAAATTTTTGCTTTTTCAAAACTAGATATTTGAAATTATATTTACAATGACTAAAACGTTGTCCATAAAGTACATTCTTTTAAAATATTTCCTTTAACAAGTGCCTTTAGTTTGTCTTCCAGTTGTTAGATACAATCATTGCTTACCATAAAACATTAAATTTTTAAAATCTGGCTACCTCATTCGTAGTGACATTCCTTTGATTATTGGGTTATATTATTTAAGTTTATTAAAAAGGAATAAATAAGTAAACTCTAGATATGAATAGAGTGTGTACTGTAAAATATCTTATATATTTAATAAGGCATGGCGAACTCTCATCCTGACGCTGTCGTTAATATGATGATGGCTGGTGCGAACATAGTTCGTTTGAATATGTCTCATGAAACAGAGAAATGGCACGCAATCACTGTACAATCTGTTAGAGAAGCAGGAAATAGAATGTATGAATTGACGACGGAGGTTTACCCCTTGGGAGTTGCAATGAATCTCCAGGGTCCCGAAATAAGAACGGGTGTATTCCGTGGTGATGAGAAGAGTATAGTATGATTATTATCTAAAACCACTTGAAACAAGATATTTATTGACGATATTGTTTAATACATGTATATTGTATATGTTTTAGTAAAATTTTTATATGGCATTCTATGTGGCGATTGTATATACTGAGTATTAATATTTATAGGGATACGCTAAATTAGAGGAAGGTAAAATGGTAAAATTGGTAACGAACAATATCGCAAAACGTGGAGGGTGTGCTACATGTTTTTGGATTTCTTACCTTGATTTACCTCGCGTATGTCGGGTAGGAGATAGGATATTGATTGATCGAGGCGCTGCTCTATTACAAGTCACCTGTATCCGTTAGTTACACTTACCCTATGTTGATAAATTAATAACTAAATGGATAAATTAGTTGTGAATGTTTCAGATTTTAAATGTTTTAGATTCAAATTTTCGCTATGGTTACTGGAACTACCTTTCGCTGATTGTAAAATATAAATTTAGGAAAATAACAGTAGTATTAATAATAACTTATTTTAGCTTTTGATCGGCAAATAGAGCTTGATTTACAAAACATTAATATGCACACGATATAAACATTAATAGAAACCAAAATACTTTTAACGCAGATGAAGAAGCTGTAACTTGTAAAATAATTAAAGGTGGTATTGTAAGGGATAACAAATTGGTGCAATTACTAGACAGTGTAGTTTCATTACCACAAATTTCGGAAAAAGACACTGAACATATGAAATTGGCTTCAATGTTAGAATGTGATTTCCTTATAATGAATCATACACGTAACGAGAAAATGTTGTACGGCATTAAAAGTCGCTTGAAGAAAATGGGTATGGGTAAACTGTACATAATTCCAATGATCTGTTCGATGCACGACATTGATATTACGCTAATCGATACTGATTAAAGGTGTTACTAAAATTTGCGTTATGGCAAAGATCTCAACTCAGCAAGGATTCGAAAATTTCGATGAAATTTTACATTCAGCTGATGCTATTCTTCTCGATAGAAACAATATTGAAATAGACGTAGGGAATGAAAAACTATTTTTAGTCGAAAAAATAATTATTGCGAAATGTATAAAGGTAAGCTTTTATTAATAAATATTTGCCTTGCATAACTTCACTGTAAATTCTTTAGAATACTATGCAATTCAGTTCCGTAACAAAACAGATTTGCCATAATGATAGAAATTTACAAATCGTCAATACGAATATCTGTCACAAAAATTTATGTTCCTTTTAAGTCCAGTTTTTGTTTCTGTAATTAGGTAATGTATAAATAAAAAGAAAGAGGAATTGTTCAGAAATTATATTAATTAATCGTAGCTAATATTTAACGAAACTAGCAAGCTATAATTCTCAAGATCGTGATCCATAAATAAATTTCTACTTTGCTTTTTCCTTTCCTATAGATAGGAAAACCAATTGTATTAGGGTTTCAAGTATATAATAACGAACAGTTAAATATTGATATGAATTTAATTGCGCATGCTGTTTTAAATGGAGTCGATGCAATTTTTCTGAAAACTGGTGCTATGAATATGAAAGATACTACTAAATTATTAAGAGATGTCGATATAGTATGCAGAGAAGCTGAAAGCGCTCGGTGGCAAAAGGAAATTTTCGATGAATTAAGCTACAAGGTAGGGATATTCGGTGGAATTAAGCTGATATTATTATAATTCGATTTTTCGTAATACAATATGCATTGATATGAAGATATTTTGTGCGAAAATAGGTGCCAATACCTCTAGATCCTTTACACTCTATCATAGTTGGAGCAGTTGAGACATCGATAAAATCAAATGCAGCAGCAATTGTCGTTACTACAACAACAGGACGCAGCGCTGTTTTATTATCAATGTATCGTCCTAAATGTCTAATTCTTGCAGTTACTCGTTATGGAGTAGTTGCTAGATGGCTACAGCTGTATTATGGTATCCATTCTCTTCATTACAGAAGTAAGTATATCTTATGTTTTTCCTTAAAATAAATATACTATCCTTTTCATTTCTTCATATGTATGGATGTGCACATATGTTTTTTATTATACAGAGTCCCCAAGGGTTTAACGACTAAACCTTACCAGTATATTCTATGAGTAGAGTCGAGTAAAAAACGTTATATAAACGTAGATCGTTTAAAGTTTTATTAAAAGATTGTAATATAAAAATACGAAATGTACCAAGAGAACAATACTTTTCCTTTCAATATCGTTTCCACTTTTACGGCATTAGATTTTTATGCGTGGATAATTTTCTAAAAGAAAGATACATATATCAAAGTATTTGTAACTGTGGTGAACTCATATAGACAGTTGATTATTTCATTGTGATGAAACTAAATCAAACGAGTTTCGCAGCGTAATAAATTAAATTTCTTATCGCTGTCTTATAATACAATTAGTACTAATGGTTTAGTCCTTTAGTAAAAATTAATGTATTTAATATATGTAATTATCAATACAGCGGAGCCCTTGTCTGATTGGGGTAAAGACATGCAAACTCGAATACAGACTGGTATCGACTCTCTCCGAAGAAAAGGGTACATTAGAGTTGGCGATGCGATCGTGATTGTTAGTGGATGGCGTCAAGGAGCAGGCTTTACAAACTGCATACGTATAGTTTATGTGTCACCTGGACACATGGAAAATCAAATAGCGGATTTCGAGCCTTGCTGGTGAAATATATCCCTTTTTTTAATTCAAATAAAACAATTTTACCATGGTTGAAACAATTAATAAAACATTTTTAATTAACACTTTAGTTGTTTTTTTTAAACAACTTTTTAGATATTGTTTAACTTTATTAAGTTTTTATAACATGTATCTATATACTCTTAATTCCTGCCCGAGTCATTTCTTTCTGTTAATATTACTATCCATAATCCATATACCAAAAATCAACCTCTGTTACGTATTTATTTGTTTAAATCGATCAAATTTTAAATTTAAATTTTATTAAATTTATTTTCCGTTTGATTTTGGATTTAATCGGAAGGGAAATATTGAAATGATATTATTGTGTATGAAATATTGATTTAGATTTCTGATTAATACTGTGGACAATCAGTGTGGCTTCGTAGGCCTCGCCCAAGGATGAGCAATCTGCTAACGATGGGAAGAGGAAAACGAAAAACCATAGATGTTCTCTGCGTTGAAAACACCGTAATCACTGGTTGATACAGCGAACAATTGTTAAGGAAATAGATCGAAATTTGATAAAGTTGTTTTATTCCAGACAATTTATTAAATCTTGGCCAAGAACGTTTATTTCAATTTTATATCGTGAATTCAAGACGTTCGGATGAAATCTACGTAAATTGTGTGCTTGATAGTTTTATCTGTCAACTATAACTGCCGACGGGTGCTTTTGTTCAGAGACAACTTTGTTCGACTGCAAGTTAAAAGAGAAGAGGATATACAATTTCAAATTTCCTACCTTGATTAGATGTAAAGTCGATCGGCGGTATGTATGGCTTGGTGATGTGTCGAATTTTGACAATTAACTTTGATTCCGCAGATGAAGTGACAATACGAATGATGATTTTTTGAAACCATTTTTAATATTCGATTTCGACGGACAGAGTGACGATGTGAACAATTTGAATTTTGGATGAAGACTCTTGAAACTATTTAACTTTTCTAATATTCGATTTCGACGGACAGAGTGACGATGTGAATGGTCTGAATTTTGAATAAGGACTCTCCTACTCTATGTTATTCCCGCTTATTTATAATATCCTAATTGTCACGTGATGGATCATCTCTATGGGAATCACAGCATTGCTACGTGACAAATTAGGAATTTTGTAACTGTCTACATTCGCGGATTGTGCTGAAGTTTCGTCTTCTTAATTATCTTATTTACGCTATTCCTAATTTCTCATATCCTTGAGACACGTAAATGCTGCTGAAGTTTCGTCTTCTTAATTTCTCGTATTTCGTTGGGTATTAGGGACATGCAAGGTGCGTGATAAGATGTAGGTATCGTAGTAGCTCGTATTTTGCTAATGTTGCGTCTGCGATGTTTCCCAGAACTTCCTTACTGATGCCAATGGAACGTAGCAGGCGCGTGCCAACTTGTCCTTGCATCTACGATGTATCTGGTAACTTCCTTGCTGATGCCAGTGAATCGTTCAAGGCGCGTGGCAACTTAGTATTTGCCGAGTCTTCCTATGCGTTATTTCCTGTTTCTTTCAATAAAATATCATTTTCTTTTTTTTATAATAGTAAGTTTAATATATTATTTCATAGTTTGTTTCTCACGGCTAGACTCTATTAATTTCTAATATTCTTGCGTTACGTTGTATTGATCATTATTTATTCCCTCCTCGTTACGATCTTTCAGTTTATTATCATTTATTAAATATTTATTCCTTCGTTGAAAATATGATTTATCCTGCAACGCATAAAGGCTACTATATGCACGTGTTGATTATCCAAAATGGCCGCCTGTGAATGTCCCTAGTATACAGTGACATTTTATTAATGTGAAATCTATTATTTATCCGTTAATTATTTGTGACTTTATTTTAATAGTTGACGTATAATTGCAGTGGGAATAATATTATTTTGTATTTATTTACTGTGTATAATTATTGTATGTATTCCGATGCGCACATGTAGGAGCTATCATAACAATCCAAGATGGCCGCTCGTGAATGTCTCTAGTAAAAGTATAATGACGCGTCCTTAATTTGTTTAATACTGAAATAATTATTCGTCCGCACTTATTTTCCTCTATTTTAGCGCAGTTAGAATTTTTAAATGACAATAGTATTGTTATAATGTGTATATATACTATGTGTTACTTTAATATAATAACATGTGGATTGTGTTATTGTTAATTTTTATAATTTATCAATAGCACTGTTTTATTGGTGTGTTTTGAGTAATTTATTTTTATAGAGTGTTCGCTTAATTAATTTCATAGTAATATTTTACTTCGGATATTTTTTCAATTGAAATATACTGAGCGAATCAGTTCTTCTACAGTTTCACTAAGATTTTTATGTTATATAACATTTATTAGACATTAGTTCGATACAAAATAATAATAATGTAATCGTAATAATTATATATATATATATAAGGCAAAGATCAGTCTCTAGTATCAGTATTGTGATACCGTCTTTTCTTTGCATCCCGCCTGCTACTCAGTTCGCCGTGAGTCGAATACACGACAACATTAAGAAGAGAGAGAAAGAAACAGAGACAACCGGGTTCGAACTATATTTACATGATGGCGTCACGCAACGAATCCTAACTACTTGATTGAAGCGCTTTACTGCAGCAGTTGATCAACATCGTCCAGTCACTAAGAGTCTTACCCCACCAGAAGAGTTTTCCGACCTGTGTATACCACTGTTTGTTAATCTATCTTATATGTATGTAATTACACACATAACTCGTCTGGATAGAACTGAATAAGTTCTTGTCTATGCTAGGATGGAACACAATAAGTTCTTGTCACGACCGTGGTTCTTTTATATACTAGAGTTGAATTAGTGCAACACTTGGTCCCTTGGTGCAGCACTTGCACCAGCAACTCAACCTACGGGCGTGAACACTCTCATTTCCTCTATAATACTACTAGATAGTAACGTCTAGGAAAAAACAATCAAAATCTGACAACAGCTCAAACGTTGTATCACTTGTAAGTTATATCGTATATGTATTTAGGAATAAAGGTCACGAATTTGGATTACGACTTGATGAACAATATTCTATCAGATTATGAAATAATAAGGTAACTATATCTATAAAATAATAACAATGTTTCAGAAAATATTTATAATTATTAATTAAAAGATTAAAGGATTTAAATGAAATTTTAATTTTATCTATACGCACATGTATACATATACGTATAGTATGTATATGTATATACATATTGTTTCACATTGCAGGTCTCAATCATTACATTTGAATACATTTTAATCTCTTGAAATAATCCTAACGTATAGCAATCGACGATGGTTCAAGTACGATATACACGTAATTTATTTTTACGAGGAATTTGCATTATATATCTTTTTGCCTTTCTTAGTTTTTATATACAAATACCGGGTGAGTACAAATTGAAAGGTTCAAAATAAATAATATTTATTTTACATTGTTACATTATTACATTGTTCCTTCTAACATTTATTCTTTTCTTTTTCTATTTGTGATAAAGGATTATATGGAGATAATGGCATCCTACCGGCTAGAACTCAGCTGGATCTTAAAAGTCGTTCACCTTTGTTTCATAAATTAAGACAAAAACCAACATTACTGTGGTTTGCTCCTTATCTTGGGTTAAATATAGAATACATGTTAGATGTATTATCACTTGTGGGTGTTGCTCTTTCTTTCGCAGGGTAATGATTGATCATTTCATTGTAATTTATATAACCAAAGTGTATGTATACATAAATGGTTATAATAATGTAAATATTGGTTATTTTCAGATTTATATCACAAAGATTTTGTATTGCATTGGTATTTGCACTACTTTGGTCATTATATTATTCTTTGTATCAAATTGGTCAAACATTTATGTGGTTTCAATGGCAAGTAATATTTCCTAAATTTGTTAATACTTGTGTCGTATATGCACATTACATACATGTATATATATATATATATAACATTAGAGACAACATACACACATACATATGCAAACATATACACATATATCTATAAAGTACAGAATAATATATCGATTAATAGTATTAATTCAATATGGATAAATTGGGTTAATTAATTTTGTTGTTTTCTGAAATTGACTTCAATCAGCACAAATATATGTATAATATAATATAACATGGTTAAAGCAATTTACAAGTTAATTAATAAAAACATATTGCAATTATGTGTAACATAGTTAGAAAAATATAAACCAATAATTCCATAAACCATATAAATCATTTATGATAAGCTTATAGATATTTTTGTATACTTTTACAGGGATGTACTTTTATTGGAAGCAGGATTTTTATGTATATTTGTAGCACCATTTTGCTATTCTCAACGTGGAAAACTAAGTACACCAAGCGATGCTGTAACCTTTTGGACTGTGCGTTGGCTACTTTTCCGCTTAATGTTTTCCAGTGGAGTAGTGAAACTTACTTCTGGTTGTCCTGTGTGGTGGAAATTAAATGGTATAATATTTTGTCAAACATGCATTTACACTATAACCAAGTGAAAGAAGAATGTTTAGTTCTTTGCAACAATGTTTCAGCCTTAAATGTACATTTTGAGTCACAGTGTATACCTACTCATTTAGCATGGTACGCACATCATTTGCCAACATGGTTTTTACGTTTTACTACTGTGATTGTCAATATTATTGAACTTGTCATTCCATTTTTATTCTTCTTTCCAAACAGAAAAGTCAGAATAATTGCATTTTATACACAGGTAAATATATTTGATCAATAATTTGAGTCATAACTATTTGTATTACCTAATGTTTAATATATGACGATTGTTTAATAATCTATATTAATTCTATTAGGTATTTCTTCAGATACACATTATAGCAACAGGAAACTACAATTTTTTCAACTTTTTAACTATCTGTTTATGTATCTCTTTACTTGATGATCAATTCTTTTATAAAAAAAAATCTAAAAATGGTACTTATAATATCATAGAATCTTTTTCTACAATATTGTGTATTGTAGTTTATGGAGGAATTTTTTATGCAACATATGTGTATTACAATCTTAGAATATCTGATAATTGGACAATCCAAAGCGACATTGGTATGTAGATATCTTTAACAAAAGACACAAATATATTTCTTAATTGCCATTTCTTTTATTATTTACTTCATTATTTCAGCATTTACGCAAGAACAATTTGATTACATTTTATCACGAACAATCCCAGTTTCTATCTCCATCGGCATAATATCCCTCGCATTTACAGTTGTAAATGCATTAGTTACGTCTTTATTAGCCATTAAAGGAATACAAAATAAAATTTTGGCAACATTCGTTACGATTCTTTATGCAGCAGCAGTTTGTTCTATCTTCGCTATAAGTATTGTACGTATGTACCTGCTATTATTATGTGTCACTGTTTATGTTATTTAATATTCGTGTTCATAATGTTTGTGTGCCTAGGTACCGTATGCCACCTTACATCACAGTTATAATTCAACAATACCAGTGCAATTAAAACAGATACAAGGGAAAGTCGAACATCTTCATCTTGTAAATAGTTATGGATTATTTAGACGTATGACCGGAGTAGGAGGTAGACTAGAAGTAATCATCGAAGGAAGCAATGACATTGACGGGCCATGGAAAGAATACGAATTTTTATATAAACCAGGAAATGTTAATAATTCATTACCGTTTGTTGGTTGGTCATTTCTTCTTCTTTCTAAATCACATTATTCAACATCTTTAAGAATTGCAATTAATTATTATTAATCTTTATTGTTTTCAGCTCCTCATCAACCACGGCTCGATTGGCAAATGTGGTTTGCTGCGTTAGGTACTTATCATCAAAATCCATGGTTAATGTCATTAGCATATCGCCTTTTGAGCGGTCAACCAGAAGTGTTGGCTCTAATGAATAACATGAAAAACCCATTTGCTGAAAAACCACCTAGATATATTAAAGCTAGTCTTTATCGTTATCATTACACCCCATGGAGTCAATCGTAAGTATTTATACGCATGTATATCTTCTCAATTATTCTTAAGTTTGAATAGTCTTAATTATTTTCTGTTTCATCTTATCTTTTATTAGGTGGAATAAACAAGCTTGGTGGACAAGAGAAAAAATTGGAGAATATTTTCCAATATTTAGTCACGATCATCCACCGCTTCTCGAATATTTATCAAAAATGAAAATTATTCAAGATAAGCCGACTTTCAAAATAACAAACGATTCGTTAAAACTATTCTTCGATAGCATTAGGTCTCTGGTTTACAAAATCGAAGCTAGCCTTCTCTTATGGGGAGTTTTTACAGCAGGTTGTACAATCATCATGACTAGTTACAATAATTCAGTGTCAAAGAAAAAGTAAGTATTTATCTCATTTTTGTCATGTTCTCAGTAAAAAATAATTCATAGTTGGTTATGTTTATAAAAACGTGCTTGTGTATAGTCGTAATCAAGTTTGGTTGTATCATACATATAAATTATTTCATAAATTATGCATATATTATATTTTTACGAATACATAATCATCTGCTCAATACATTTTTCTTTCTTTTTTTTCATACATCTTAATCAAACATCTATTGATCATATGCATCTACATAAAATTTAGAAAAGGTGTGTGGGAGGGGGGAGAGAACGAATTTACTGAGAAAATATACAATATGTTTCCTATCAATAATACTGTAAAATATCTGTACTAAACTTATAAGTACGTTTTTTGTTGTCAAATTTTTTATACATGTATTAAATCGTTTTACTTTACCTTATTCAAAAATGATACATATATATGTTCTATGATATGTCCATACATACGATAATACTCTAAATCGCATTTAAGTTTAAATTAAATTATTTGTGATCTATTTTTCTGAATGTATTTCTTTTAAGTAATTATTGCAATGTAATATAAGTGTATATAGTATGTTTTGAAATTTGTTGTGCATTTAATAAATAAAAATGGTCAGAAAGTCCACTTCCAGGTGGATTAAAATGATATATGTTTGCATAATGTAGTTAGTATAGTAGCTCTGTGTCACTTTTCTTCCTCAAGTGAAAAGAACTATCATATTATTACAACAAAAGTAAATGAAAT